>NW_023425427.1:51260468-52503062 GCF_014108245.1 Pipistrellus kuhlii
TTTTCACAGTGTTCTGTTAGGGGGCTTAAAGGCACCGTTAGAAATTCTCCCATCCCCTTTTTCCGGCTCATCAGAATCTGAGATCTTTATCTGTAGGAAAAATGTGTCACTTTAAAATTTCAAGCGGCTAGAGGCCTGGGAACAGAGTGCTGAGCTGCTCCCTCCTCTCTCTACCTTTTCTAAATATTTTAAAATAATGAGATTGAGCATGGATATACATTTTTGAAAAACATAGAAAGATTTAAAGGCTAATGCAAAATATCTAAAAGTTTGTGACGGTTATAAATGTGATGAAAAGGAGAAGCAGGGAGAGAAGGAAACAGCAGAAGTAGAGGTCTAGAGAGGGAGAGAGGGAAAGAACGAGACAGAGACTTAAGAAAGAGACTCTTGGAGTCTGAGAGAAAAGGATTTAGACAGAAACAGAAACAAAGATTGGGAGAGAAAGTGATATGGGTGTATAAGTGTGAGTGTGTATGTGAGAAAGGGAGGGAGAGAGACATGAGCAAGAGACAGGAAGGGACAGAGATTAGAGAGGGAGAGAGACAGAAGGAAAGGCCGGAAGAGACAGAGACGGTCTGAAAGAAAGGGAGACTTAAGACTCCAAGAGTTTTTTAACTTAGAGGAAGAAGACTGACAGGACCGGGGCTCCTTTCCATTAAGCCCCAAGGGTAACCTTACAAGTAGAGGGCAAACCTATTAGTTTCCTGGTGGATACTGAGGCAGTCTATTCAGTCTTGACAGAGCCGATGGGACCTCTAAGAAGATGTCAGTCCAGGGAGCCACCAGACAAACTGCCTATTTTCCTTGGACATTATGAAGGACTATGGACCTAGGAAAGAACACATACTGGGGGAACGCAGCCACTGAACTGGACCAAAGTGGAACAATAGGCCTTAGAGGAGCTAAAGAAGGCTCTCGTCTCAGCACCTGCTCTAGCCTTGCCAGATGCCACAAAGCTCTACATGAGTGAGGTAAGGGGCATTGCCAAAGGGATTCTCACTCAGACTCTAGGTCCCTGGAAGAGACCTGTTGCCTATCTGACTAAGAGGCTAGACCCTGTGGCAGCAGGGTGGCCAGTGTGCCTCTGGGCAGTGGCCACCACTGTATTGCTGGTGAAGAAGGCAGATAAGCAGACTCTGGGCCAGGAGCTAGCCCTGATAACACCCCATGCCGTTGAGGCCCTCCTTTGAGGTGCTCCAGTGAGATGGATATCAAATACCAGAATCACACAGTGCCAAGCTCTTCTCCTGTATCAGCCCTGCGTCAGGTTCCATAAGACACTGGCCATCAACCCTGCCAGTCTGCTTCCAGATGATCCAGAGGAACCCATTCATAACTGCATAGAGGTAACAGACACAGTACTGACAGATGTCCTGCCATCACCACCAGATGAGGTACTGTACACTGATGGGAGCAGTTACATTCAGGATGGAATCTGATATACAGGGGCAGCAGTAGTCACCCTGGACCACACCATTTGGGCACAGTTCCTGAACTTTTGGCCTTAATCCAGGCCCTTTGATGGGGACACAGTGCCGTCCCCTGGGAAAGGTTACCACCTTCAGCCAGAAAGGACATTATTTTAGCCTTATTTGAGGCCATCTGACTCCCAAAGGCAGTTGCAATAGTGCACTGCAAAAAACATCAGAAAGGGGAGACAATTAAAGCCAGAGGAAATAGAGCCCCAGACCAAACTGCTAAAGAAGATGCCCAAAAACCAGTGGGGACTTTACAAGTCTCAGTAACCCTGCCGGACGCCCACCTCTACCCAACTAGAGGAGGAATTGGCTGAACAAAAGCAAGCCATCAAAGGACCAGATGGTTGGTGGACCCTACCAGAAGACAGACTGTTGGTCCCAGAGGCTCTAGATCGGACGTTAGTTGCCCAGTTACACCAGATTACCCACTTAGGTGTCACCAAGACTTCTGAACTTCTGTGAGGCAGATACTACGAAGCTTAAGTAAGGTAAAAGCATAGTCACTAAAAGTACTATCTGTATACAGATAAATGCTGAGGTAGGAGGGTCTCCCTGGGAATTCAGGCCCCAGAAAAATTCCCCAGGAGAGCATTGGGAGGTAGATTTCACAGAGATTAAGCCACCAGCATTGAGGTAAAAGCACATGCTAGTTTTTATAGACACCTTCTCTGGTTAGGTTGAAGCATAGAACAGAAACTGCCTCTATAGTAGTCAAGAAAATTACTCCAGGAGATTATACTTAAATTCAAATTCAGGCTGCCAGTAGTCATAAGATCAGATAACAGCCCAGCTTTTGTAGCAAGGTATCTCAAAGTATAGCTCAAGCCTTAGGACAGGCATGAGCGGAACTCTAAAAAGTTTAATTAAATTTGTCCTAGAAAACGGTGAAAACTGGACCAACCTCCTGCCCTTCGCCCTCTTATGGGCCAGGTGTACCCCCTACTGGGATAGGTTCCCCCCTTTTGAGATCATGTATAGTAGATCTTTCTCCATCCTTCCCAGGGTCAGGGAGAAACTGAAAGCTGTAATTCATAACCATTCCCTTGCTCAAGTCCTTACAGGCTCTGCAGTTTACCCAGAGACACACCCATAAGCTTGTTCCAGATGCACTGCCAGTGCCCACCGTGGACCCTGTATACCCCTTCCAGCCCGGAGTTTCTGTGTGGGTAGAGAAGTTCACTGCCCAAGGACTCACCCCAACCTGAAAGGGACACCACACTGTTACCCTGAGCACACCCACGGCTATTGAAGTAGACGACACCCAGACCTGGCTACACCACTCCCAGCTCCTGCACAGAAAACGGCCTGAATCCTGGCAACCAGCGGACTCACCAGTGAGATCCCTAGCCTGGGCTCCACACAGGCCAGGAGGAGACTTGATGCCTACAGGAGGGGAATTGGACTGCAGTGAGGCAGTACTGATGGGAACTGTGGTACTAGGGGTTTTGGTAACTGTAAAAAAAAATTTTTTTTTTTGCTAGCCAGTGAGAAAGTCAGAGGTTAAGTAAAGCTAAATGTAGGAGCAGAAATTAGATCAACAAATAGACCAGGAGTTAAATAACCTAGATCAATCTATAGAAAAATGAGAAGAATCGGTCAGGTCCCTAGCAGAAATAGTTTTTGCAGAACAGAAGAGGCTTAAATCTGTTGTTCCTAAAGCGAGGGAGACTTTGCCTAGCTCTAGGAGAAACTTCTGTTTCTACACCAATCATTCCTGGGTCATAAGGGAAAGCCTAAGTCAGTTGAGAAAGAGGCTAGCTGACAGAGAGGAAGCTCAGAAGACTGCAGGAAACTGGTATGAGAACTTGTACTCGTGGTCCCCTTGGCTCACCACCCTACTGACTGCCATAGCAGGCCCACTATTACCGATACAATTACTTATACGCTTAATCTTTGGGCCATGTCTCATAAAATGCTTGGTTAATTTTGTACAGGATAGAATACAGGATAGAATAATGGTCTTACATACTCAGTATTCTCCACTAGTAGATACTAGTAATGAATCTAAGGTATAGATTCATTGCCAAAAGACCAGTAGGGAATGAAATATGGTAGCAATCATACTTGGGTAAAAACTACTGTTTGAATTTTAACCCTTCATTCGACCTTCACTTGCTTTGTTCATCGCGCAATGGGCTTAGGGAGGATGAGTTCAAATTCTGGGCAAGGTTACAGGCAAAACTTTCTATTTCAGCAAAGAGCCAGCCGTATGTACACTTAGTGGTAATCTCAATGCTGGCCTCGAAAACAATGCTGTTCTATCCAATTTAAAAAAAACATGCACCTGGCATGGTATTGAGACTGTGGGTATATCTAGTCTCTGGCCTGCAAGGTCAGACAGCTAAGTTTATCTACATCATGCTTCTAACAGGCTAAAGCAAACTAGACAGCAACATTTTATCTAGGAAAAACAGCAGAAAATTCCAAACAAGTTTGTTGTAGAACACATGTGTCAAACACAAGGCCCGCGGGCCAAATCCGTCCCGCCAGGCCTTGCAATGTGGCCCGCACCGAGCTGTCATCACTGCACTCCGCTGCGTTTCCATCACAATGACAGTTTATGACTGTTCAGTAAACCATTCGGCCCGCAATTTAGGCTGGATTTTAGATTTTGGCCCCTTCTCTGATTGAGTTCGACACCCCTATTGTAGAATGAGGGTTTTCCTTCTCAGAACCTTGAAAAATAACTACCTGCCCCTAAAGCCTCGCAGTCGTGTAGGGTCCACCTGCATGTGGTACTCTTGTGGCTGCCCTGGCCAGTTTAATAAATTCCTTGCTTGCTTTTTTAAATAAAGTATCAGCCTCCGGTGGTCTTATTTTTTTTTTAACGTTTATTTATTTTTACATATTTTATTGATTTTTCCCCCCTCCCTCCCTCCCACACATCCCCTCCCTCACGAGAGTTTTATGTCCATTGGTTGTACTTATATCCATGGATACAAGTCCTTCAGTTGATCTATTATCTCCCCCAGATCCTCCTCCCCTCCCCACTGAAATTTGACAATCTGCTTGTTGCTTTACTGTCTCTGTATCTATCTTTTGGTTCATCAGTTTATAATGATCTTTATTATCCACAAATGAGTGAGGTCATGTGGTGTTTCTCTTTCATTGATTGGCTTCTTTCACTCAGCATGATGCTCTCCAATTCCATCCAGGTTGCTGCAAATGATGAGAATTCCTTCTTTTTTATGGCAGCATAGTATTCCATTGTGTAGATGTACCATAGTTTTTGGATCTAATCATCTGCTGACGGGCACCTAGGCTATTTCCAAATCCTGGCTATTGTAGATTGTGCTGCTATGAACATAGGGGTGCATATATCCTTTCTGATTGGTGTTTCTAGTTTCTTGGGATATATTCCTAGGAGTGTGACTACTGGATCAAATGGGAGTTCCATTTTCAGTTTTTTGAGGAAATTCCACACTGTTCTCCACAGTGGTTGCACCAGTCTGCATTCCCACCAGCAGTGCACGAGGGTTCCTTTTTCTCCGCAACCTCGCCAACACTTGTCGTTTGTTGATTTGTTGATGTTGGCCATTCTGACAGGTGTGAGATGGTACCGCATTGTTGTTTTGATTTGCATCTCTCGGATAATTAGTGACTTTGAGCATGTTTTCATGTGCCTTTTGGCCTTCCTTCTGTCTTCTTTAGAAAATATTCTATTTAGGTCCATTGCCCATTTCTTAATTGGATCATTCACCTTCCTTTTATTTAGTTGTATCAGCTGTCTGTAGATGTTGGAGATTAGAGCTTTATCAGTGGTGTTATTTGCAAATACGTTCTCCCACACCGTGGGCTTTCTTCTTGTTTTATTGATGGTTTCTTTTGCTGTAAAAAAGCATTTTATTTTGATGTAGTCCCATTTGTTTATTTTCTCTTTAGCTTCCATTGCCCAAGGGCCAGTATCAGTGAAGAAGTTCTTTTGGCATACGTCTGAGATTTTGCAGCCTGTGGATGCTTCTAGTATTTTTATGGTTTCCCGTCTGATGTTTTAAGTCCTGCATCCATTTTGAGTTTATTTTTGTGTATGGTGTAAGTTGGTGATCTAGTTTCATTCTTTTGCATGTGTCTGCCCAATTTTCCCAACACCATTTATTGAAGAAACTGTCTTCAATAAACTGACTCCATTGTATATTCGTGCCTCCTTTGTCAAATATTAATTGAGCATAGTGATTTGGGTTAAATCCGGGTTCTCAATTCTATTCCATTGATCTATATGTCTGTTCTTGTGCCAGTACCAGGCTGTTTTGAGAACAGTCGCTTTGTAATACAGTTTGAAGTCTGGTATTGAGATCCGTCCTACTTTATCCTTCTTTCTCAGGATTGCTATGGCTATTCGGGGTCTTTTATTGTTCCAAATGAACTTTTGGAGAGTTCTTTCTAGGTCAGTGAAATATGCTGTTGGTATTTTAATGGGGAGTGCATTGAACCTATAGATTGCTTTAGGAAGTATGGACATTTTGATGATGTTGATTCTACCAATCCATGAACATGTTACGTTCTTCCATCTCCTTACATCTTCCTCTATCTCTTTTTTCAGTGTCCTGTAGTTTTCTGCATATAGGTCCTTTACTTCCTTAAATTTATTCCTAGGTATCTTAATTTTTTTGGTGCGATGGTAAATGGAATTGCTTTTTTAGTCTGTTTCTGTAGTTTCACTGTTGGTGTATAGAAATGCCATGGATTTCTTGGCGTTAATTTTGTATCCTGCTACATTGCCAAATTCATTTATTAAGTCAATTAGTTTTTTAATGGAGTCTTTTGGGTTTTTTATGTACAATATCATGTCCTCTGCAAATAAGGATAACTTTACTTCTTCTTTTCCAATTTGGATGCCTTTTATTTCCTCTTCTTGTCTAATTGCAATGGCTAGTACTTCCAGTACTATGTCAAACAGGAGTGGCAAGAGTGGGCATCCCTGTCTTGTTCCTGTTCTTAGAGGGAATGGTTTTAGTTTTTTCCCATTGAGTATAATGTCGGCTGTGGGTTTATCATATATGGCTTTTATAATGTTGAGGTATGATCCTTGTACTCCCACCTTGTTAAGAGTTTTTATCAGGAAAGGGTGTTGGATTTTATCAAATGCTTTTTCTGCATCAATTGATATGACTATATGATTTTTATCTTTCAATTTTTATGTGATATATCACATTTATTGATTTGCGGATATGGTACCATCCTTACATTCCTGGAATAAATCCTACTTGGTCATGGTGTATGATCTATCTGATGTTCTTCTGGAGTTGATTTGCGAGAATTTTGTTGAGGATTTTGGCATCTATGTTCATGAGGGATATTGGCCTGTAATTCTCTTTCATTGAGTTGTCTTTATCTGGTTTTGGTATTAGGGTGATGCTGGCTTCATAGAAGGAGTTTGGAAGTGTTCCTTCCTCTTGGATTTTTTGGAATAGTCTGAGGATAGGTTTTAGTTCTTCCTTGAATGTTTGGTAAAACTCTCCTGTGAAGCCATCTGGCCCTGGGCTTTTGTTTGCTGGAAGCTTTTTGATGACTGTTTCAATTTCTTCCCAAGACACTGGTCTACTGAGATTTTTAGATTCTCCCTGATTGAGTTTTGGAAGTTTGTATTTTTCTAGGAATATGTCCATTTCCTCCAGGTTGTTTAGTTTGTTGGCATACAGTTGTTCGTAGTATTTTGTAACAATCTGTTGTATTTCCGTGGGGTCTGTTATTTCACCTCTTTCATTTCTGATTTTGTTTATTTGGGTCCTCTTTGTTTCTTGGTTAGCCTGGCTAGAGGTCCATCTATCTTGTTTATTCTTTCAAAGAACCAGCTCTTGGTTTTGTTGATCTTATGTATTGTTTTTTTGGTCTCTATGTCGTTTATCTGTGCTCTGATTTTTGTTATTTCCTTCCTTCTGCTTACACTTGTAGAGTTAGATCATCTGTTACCCTTTTTTCTAGTTTTTTGCAATAAGCTTGTAAGGATATGAACTTCCCTCTCAAAACTGCTTTTGCTGTGTCCCGTAGATTTTGGATTGTTGTGTTTTCATTGTCATTTGTTTCCAGGATGTTTTTAATTTCTTCCTTGATTTCTCTGGTAACCCAGTCCTTGTTTAATAGCATGCTGTTTAGTCTCCATGTGTTTGATTTCTTTGGATTATTTTTATTGTAGTTAATTTCCAGTTTTATGCCATTATGGTCTGAGAAGATACTTGATATGATTTCTATCTTCTTGAATTTGAAGAGACTTTGCCTATGTCCCAAAATGTGGTCTATCTTTGAGAATGTCCCATGTGCACTTGAGAAGAATGTATATTCTGTGGCTTTGGGGTGCAGTATTCTGAAGATGTAAATTAATTCCATCTGGTCTAGTGAGTCATTTAGGATTGATATTTCTTTGCTGATTTTTTGTTTAGATGATTTGTCGAAGGGTGACAGTGGGGTATTAAAATCTCCTACTATGATTGTATAGCTATTAATCTCTCTTTTAATGTCCTCCAGCAGTTTTATAATGTATTTGGTTGCTCCTGAATTGGGTGCAAATATATTTACCAGGGTTATTTCTTCTTGTTGGATTGTTCCCTTTAGTATTATGAAGTGGAGTGGCCTTCATTATCTCTTATGTCCTTCACTCTGAGATCTAATTTGTCAGATGTAAGTATTGCTACCCCAGCTTTTTTTTCATTTTCATTTGCCTGGAAAACTTTTTTCCATCCCTTCACCCTCAGTCTGTGTGCATCTCTTTTTCTGAGGTGGGTTTCTTGTACACAACAGATGTATGGGTCTTGTTTTCTTATCCAATCTGTTACCCTATGTCTTTTGATTGGAGCATTTAATCCATTTACATTTAAGGTTATTATTGATAGGTACTCATTTGACGCCATTTTTATTCTATACCCATGTTCCTTCTTCACTTCTTATTTCTTTATTTTTACAGTAGACCCTTTAGCATTTCTTGCATTGCTGGTTTGGTGGAGATAAATTCCTTCAGTCTTTTTTTCTCTGTGAAGCTCCTGATTTCCCCTTCAGTTTTGATTGATAGCCTTGCTGGGTACAGTATTCTTGGATTCAGACCCTTCCTTTGCATGACTTTGTATATTTCATCCCATTCCCTTTTGGCCTGATAAGTTTCTGTTGAGAAATCAGTTGCTAGTCTGATGGGGGTTCCTTTGTATGTAACTTTCTGTCTCTCTCTGGCTGCTTTTAAGATTCTTACTTTGTCGATGTTGTTTGCCAATTTAATTATAATGTGCCTTGGCTTCTGTCTTCTGGGATTCATTTTGCTTGGGACTCTGCGAGCATCTTGGATTTGTGCGGTTTTTTTTCTCTATTTCAGAAAAGTTTTCTGTCATTATTTCTTGAAATACTTTTTCCATGTCTACCTCAGTTTCCTTTCCTTCTGGAACTCCTATTATTCGAATATTATTTTGTTTTGTATTGTCCCAAAGCTCCCGTAGGCTCTCCTCCTGCTTTTTAATCTTTTTTTCTAGAAGTTGCTCTACTTGGGTATTTTTTTCCATCTTATCTTCT
Source organism: Pipistrellus kuhlii (assembly GCF_014108245.1). Classification (NCBI taxonomy): domain Eukaryota; kingdom Metazoa; phylum Chordata; class Mammalia; order Chiroptera; family Vespertilionidae; genus Pipistrellus; species Pipistrellus kuhlii. The sequence goes on from NW_023425427.1 coordinate 51,269,438, forward strand.
AGCTCACTGATGCGGTCCTCTGCTTCATCTAGTCTACTCTTGATGCTTTCTATTGCATTCTTCATGGTAGCGATGTCATTTTTCATTTCTTCTTGGTTCTTCTTCAGTTCCTCATGGCTTTTCTTCAGTTCCTCATGGTTCTTCCTCATTTCTTCTTGGCTATTGTCAAATTTCTCTTCCACTCTTTTTAGCCATCCTATGATCATTACTCTGAATTCTTGCTCTGTTAGGCTGCTTGTCTCTGACTCGTTTACTTCCTTTTCTGGTGATGCCTGCTTTTCTTTCACGTGCGGACTATGTTTTTGTCTCCCCATGGCCTCTCTTTTCAGGATGTCTGGTTATGTGGTGTTCCTTCTCCTGCGTTGATTTAAAGGTACAAAATACAACACTACCAGGTACAACACAAGAGGCACTTAACAGGAATGCATTTACAGTATTAATAACCTCTAATAAAGGTGACCACTAGAGAAAGGCAACTTAGCGGATAGGAGAGAAGGAAGAAAAGTAAAAATAAAATAAAGAGAAATTAAAAAAAATAAAAATAAAAAAATTAAAATTAAAATTAAAAAATTAAGAAAATAATAAATAATTTAAAAAAAGAGGGATAAAGATAGAAAAAGAAAAAAAGTAATTACAAAATGAAGTTGGAAAACAGGGGAAAAAAAGGAGAGAGAGAGAGAGAGAGAGAGAGAGAGAGAGAGAGAGAGAGAGAGAAGAAGCAAACTAAAAGAGAAATGGGAAACAAACTATATATATGTGGAGAAAATTGCCATAGAACAACCTCTGAACCCAGCCAATGCCAGTAACAATACTTGGAGATTAATACAAACTACAATATCCACTATTATTAAGTAAGGCTATGATATACAGAAGTAAAAGAAACAAACAAAAACAGAGGATTTAAAAAAAAAATACAAAGCAACAATAACAATACAGGAATAAGCATAACAATTTCACTAAAAAGCATAAAAATTCACAATAATCAACCTTCACACAAACAATGCAAAAAGGATAGAGAGGAGTGCAGTTTTTGGGTTTTTTTTTTTTTTGGTTTTTTTTAACTAGTTAATATAGTGCAGAGATTGGTATTTATACACTTGGATCAGGTGTTGGAACTTAGGTCTATAAGTATAGTAAGAGCTTTAGCAGGGGATATACAGAAATAATAGAGGAAAAACTAAAGCCGGAAAGGGATAGGATAAACTATAGACTAAAGGGTGAAGTTTAGTAAGAGTGATGGTTTAAAGGTTGAGTTGAGATAGGGTTGAATGATGCTCTAGTAGAGATTAAAATAGAATGAAGGTTACTCCCAATGTAAAATAAAGAAAAAATAAAATGGTACTGGAGAGGAAGAAAAGAAAAAAAAAATTGCAAAATAGCAGTAGTAATAATGATAGAGATTGAAAAATGTAATTGAAAAGGTAAAATCAAGTAAGGAAAAAATAAAAAAAATTGTTTCTTAAGTAAAAGATATGAAAAATGAAAATTAAATAAAAGATGTAAAAAAATGAAAATAAAGAATAGTAAAATTAGCATAAAAATGTCCAGTAGTGGTCATTCACTTCCTCAGTTAATGTTTTTGGCACTCCTGATTCTCGGACCAGACAGTCTTGCAGTTCCCAGCATTCCACTGCACCTCAGTTTTGTAAGGTAATCCTTAATTTTAAGTAGGCTATATCTTAGTTATTTGTGTCCATTTATTTTTGATTAATTAAAAGGGAAAAAAAGGGGGGGCAGTTTGTAATTCAGCTCTTAGGTGTCAGTGTTTCCGGTTTGACCTCCCAGCCTTTTTGGTTGCTCTGGCCTTCTTTCTCTATGGCTCTAGCTGGCAGAGTGCCAGCTGGCTCCCAGACTATCTCTTCTGGCTCCGATCCCTTGTTTCTAGGAAGGCAATTTCCCCCTGCAATTTCCCCGGATATACCCAATTGGGCAGTCCTTCCCTAGTATTCTGAAGCTAGGGGGTGAAGGGGATCAGGCGCCAAGGTGTCCAGATGTTCTGCCCTTGGCAGGACAGCCGCGATTCTTAACACTCTGTCCCGTGTCCCCTGGCGTTTTTTAAAAAAGAATTCCCGCTTCTGGGGAAGCTTATGTCAAACCCAGCACTAGGTGTCGCTGCAGCCTTCTTTGGGCTCAGCTCAGCAGGCGCTCCCTGCTACAGTGGAGGCGGGGCCTCGCCGGAGCTCAGGCTATGGCTGCCTGCACCACGGGACCAGGAACCCTCAGGCTATCCCCGCAAACTCTGACCTTTCCGTGGGTGACCGAAGAACTCCCTTGAATCCAAGTGTTTGCGCCGATTCGGGCTTCTCAGCTGCTCGATGGACCTCTCCACTGGAGTTTTCCAGGCCTCAGAGAAGCTACTCCTTTCCTGGTAAGGTGGCAGAGCCCCCGAGCCGCAGCCCTCAGCTCGCCGCCACCTCCGCTGCCGCGGCAGTGCTGGCCACCCGGCCAGGAAATCCTGTCCAGCGGACAGCTCCCTACCTTCCTTGAGAACTCCGCTGCCCCTCAGCTGCCAATCAACATTCCCTGAGCAACTCAGATGCTACTTTTATCTGTTCTGGGACCAGAGTCAGAACAAGTCCGACTGTTCAGTCACCATCTTCAAGCTCCGCCCCCCGGTGGTCTTATTTTGAACCCAGGGTTTGACCCCACAACATTTGGAACCCCAAAAATCAGGATTTTTCTGGTCCATTAGAAATCTCCCTGGACTTCGAGAACATTTACCAACAAAGAACATCTCTGCTTTATCACCTACTTAATGAAGAACGTGGCTCAGGAAGTTTCTGATGTCCAACCAAGAAAACACCTAAAGATACCTCCTAAAGCTGAAGGCCCACAGAGCCTCTCTCTCTGCACAGATGTGAAGATGATGGTGCCCATGAAAGAGGGGAAGAAAACCAAATGCCATCACTATCAGTAACACCACACTCACAGGCACCTCAGAAACAATAATCTCCCCCTCTCCCCCAAGAAAGGCAAAGGCCTCTCATCAGCCAAGGAAGACAATGCCAGCATCCAGGAAAGGCAAGACTAATGTCTGGGTCCACAAGCTGAGTGAAAAAACCATGTTGTGTATGAAGATGTCAGTGACCTCAAGGAAGATGATTAACTAGGGATGTGACAAGTGCCCATGAGAAGAAGCAGAACCTGGTGGCCCTTCATGAACGTGGGCAAGGCTGCAAACTGCTGGCCATCCGGTGTACAGCAAGTGAAAAAGGAGCTCATTCAGTGGTAAGTTCAGAGTTTCTTTTTTTTATTTATTTTATTGATTTTTCACAGAGAGGAAGGGAGAGAGGTAGAGAGTTAGAAACATCAATGAGACAAAAACATTGATCCGCTGCCTCCTGCACGACCCCTTCAGGGATGTGCCCGCAACCAATTTACGTGGCCCTGACCGGAACCAAACCTGGAACCTTCAGTCTGCAGGACAATGCTCTATCCACTGAGCCAAACCAGTTTTGGGGTATTATGTTTCTTAATGTGTGCCAAATATTTTATTAAGTTATTAGATGTAGAGGGGCCCCCAGGGAAGACACCTAGACATCCTTTAGATTATTGTTGGCTGAGCCAGAGACACTGGCAGAGTCATGTCAGTTGGACCCCTGACCTGGGAGTGTGGAGGTGTTATCACTTCCTAGCTTGCCTTTGTCCAGGTTCTAGAGGGCTTTGAGATGTGGAACCTGTCTGGCAACAGAGAAAAAGGAGTGGGTGGGACCTGAGCCCTCCCGAGCTCCTTTGGTTTTGGGTTTTCCGGTGAAACCCTTTGTATATTGGAGAGTAAATAGATGTGCTGTGTGGCTCAGGTGAGTCATCTGTCTCTTCAGCAGAGGACTTGGGCAACCCACCTGGGACCCAACTTGAACCTATTTCTGCATCAACTCTCTTCATTTCATTATTTCTCAATCCTCGGATGCCTCTATGAAGAATCAATTTCATCTCTCTTTCAGTGCTAGCCACGGAAAAGGGAGATCCCTGCTGCAACAGGACCCGATTTTTCATGCCCAATGTATGGCAAGAGGCAGGGGATTGCACCTATAAGTGTGTGTGCACCAGACTGAAGTTAAGGAGGAGTAGATTCTTATATAAACTTAATCAACTGGGTGTAAAATATGGGTAATTCAGGGTCTCAGGAAAGAGATCTCTACTCACCCCCACCTTCTGAGCCTCCTCCACCTTCCCTGCCTCTACCCTCAGCTCCTGCTGCTGTTCCTCCATTTATGGTTGAGAACCTGCCTTACAAAGATTTACCTTCTAAATATAAGTGGGAGCCAGAGCTTGAGGAAAAGAGTGGCAAGCATCACTGTAAGTGGGATGATTTAAATGATGAGGAAGACCTTGCTCACAGTTTTGCAAAAATGGCACTCGGCCTTTACTGCCCCATCAAACCCCTCATAAAGTTATCTCTCAAAGCTTAAGTCCCTCAGAGCCTTTCTCTCTGCACAGATATGAAGATGATGGTGCCCATGAAAGAAAGGAAGAAAACGAATTACCATCACTATCAGTAACACCACTCTCACAGGCACCTGAGAAACAATTCTCTCCCCTTCTCTCCCAAGGAAAGCAAAGGCCTCTAGTCAGCCAAAGAAGACAATGCCAGCATCCAGGAAACGCAAGACTAGTTCCTGGGTCCAGAAGCTAAGAGAAAGAAAGAACCATGTTGTGTATGAAAAAACCAGTGACCTTCGGAAGATGATTAACTAGGGATGTGAAAAGTGCCCATGAGAAGAAGCAGAAACTGGTGGCCCTTCATGAATGTGGGCAAGGCTGCGAACTGCTGGCCATCAGGTGTACAGCAAGTGAAAAAGGAGCTCACTCAGTGGTAAGTTCAGCATTTTGTTTCCTAATGTGTGACAAATATTCTATTAAGCTGTTGAGTTTCAATGGTGAGCAACACCTATACCTACTGCATGTTTCTGTCTGTGCCTTCATACAATTACCTCAGGAAGGAAGCACTGTCAGGTATCTCTGCACAGAAGAGCATACCCTCTCCCTCTCCAGGTGTGTCTATGAAGGCACTCAAGGATTTTGATTCCTCTACATTTGTATGCACACACACACACATTCACACACGGGGTATGGCTTTGAGCATCTCCTACATGCTCCGCTAAGGAAGTGTCCTGAGCATGTCCCTTTTATTGTTTCCAGTTCAGCAGTTGCTCTGAGTTGCAAATCCCCATTATTCATTTACCTTGCAATAGTCATTGCCAGTTAATAAACACAAGTTTTAAAAAATGTCAATACTGGCCAAACCCAGTAGGCTGCAAACTGAGTTCAGGAGCCCAGTTTGTCCCCTTTATTGTGACTCTTCCATAAAATAGCTCATGCACGCGCTTACAACACTGTGATTGTAACTTCATGGCCCATGCACAGAAGTCAGTTTTTGGCCTGGGCGATTCTATTTTGAATAAGTGGCATTAGCAGCAATGGAATGTCTATTGGTCCAGCGACAGGAGACATGGAGCAAGAAGGCCACTCATCAAGAGGAAGGTATGTGCGATTCATGGACTAGTTGAGTGAGCCAGTCAGTCAGCATCACATTGTGCAGTGATTAGTGCTAGTCTTGTCCGCAATCACACATGGGTGACAAAAGTTCCTCCTGGAATAATTAAGTTACCTGTATTATTCCAACCAGCTGCAAATCCTACAAGTATTTTTGTCATCAATTTAAGAACTGTAATTATTTTTTGTTAAAGGCTTCATTTCTATAAAATTAAATGGATTTTTTGGTGCCATTTTTGACATGGCTACAAAGAAGCAGCAAAGAAAACTAGAAGATGAAAACTGTGATTTTAAAGTTGAATGAAGCCTGACTTCCTCGGCCACTTTGTAAAGTATATGACCTTTTAGTTACTATGCCATACATCTGAAATTAATCCATCCCATATAATAAAGAGCTAATATGCTAATGGCCCTGATGTTCTCACACAATAAGACCCATCAGCAGGGGCTACATACAGGACAGCTTCATGTGGTTGGGCGGGACTTCATACGAGGGAGATAAGCACAGGTATGGAAGAACTTGATACTGCATTCCCACCACGCGCCATATGGGGACATGACAATAGGTCCCCAACCACATGGGCTTGACGGGTGAGGCCGGCCAGGTCTGCATCTCACTCCATGGCAACAGGACATCTGAGGGGTGCCAGATTGCAAGTGTGTGAAGATCAGGCTGAGGGAGCCCCTGTCAGCTATATGCACATATTTCGTGTACCAAGCCTCACATCTACACTAATAAAAGAGAAGGATGCAAAATGACCGAACGTTTGAAATGCCCACCAGCCTATCAGTAGTGAGTAAGCAAGTGAACCCAACAAAGATGGTGGGTTAATTTGCATATGCAGGTGTGGAGTGGCTGAGAAAGGCTGGTCACCTGCTAAGATGGGTGGGTGAAAGGAAAAGAGAGCTACATGAGTGGAGCCTCGGCCGGAGCAGAGAAAACTGAAGGCTCCCATGCAAGTGAAGCCTGAAGTTTCAGGCCAGAGCCAAGGCCTGGGTTTTTGATACTGGAGGACAACCCATACCAGCAGCCAGGGGAAGCAATGCCTACTGCAGGAATCTTTGTGCAAAGGGCCTCGGGAAAGAATAAATAAAAGTATTCACCAATACTTCTCTAAAAAAGAGTGAGCAAAATGGAGACACTCAGAAATTAACCTATGTGTACATGAAGAAAAGCACAACCATGGAGATCTCATGGCCAACCTCCCACTTTTCATGCATCCTAAGGATCTGACCACACAATCTCCTCAGCATGATTTTCATGAGGCTTGGAACCCCAGAAATCATGATTTTTCTGGTCCTTCAGAAGTCTCCCTGGACTTTAAGAATATTTACCAACAAAGAACATCTCTGCTTTATCACCTACTTAATGAAGAACGTGCTTAGGAAGCTTCTGATATCCATCTAAGAAAACACCTAAAATTGTCTCCCAAAGCTGAAGGCCCACAGAATCTTTCTCCCTGTGCAGATGTGAAGGTAATTGTGCCAGTGAAAGAAGGGAGAAAATGAATTGCCATCACTATCAGTAACACCACACCCATAGGTACCTTAGAAACAATTATCTCCCCTTTTCCCCCAAGAAAAGCCAAGGAAGACAATGCCAGCATCCAGGAAAGGCAAGACTATGTCTGGGTCCACAAGCTGAGTGAAAGGAAGAACCATGCTGTGTATGAAGAAGTCAGTGACCTCAAGGAAGATGATTAACTAAGGATGTGACAAGTGCCCATGAGAAGCAGCAGAACCTAATGGTCCTTCATGAATGTGGGCAAGGCTGCGAACTGCTGGCCATCAGGTGTACAGCAAGTGAAAAAGGAGCTCACTCAGTGGTAAGCTCAGCATTTTGTTTCTTAATGTGTGACAAATATTCTATTAAGCTGTTATAGTTTCAACGGTGAGCAACACCTATACCTACTGCATGTTTCTGTCTGTGCCTTCATACTCTTACCTCAGGAAGGAAGCACTGTCAGGTATATCTGCAAAGAAGAGCATTTCCTCTCCCTCTCCAGGTGTGTCTATGAAGGCACTCAAGGATTTTGATTCCTCTGCATTTGTACACACACACACACACACACACACACACACACACATCACACACTGGTGTGTCTTCGAACATCTCCTACAGGCTCCACTAAGGAAGTGTCCTGAGCATGTCTCTTTTATTCCACTTCCTGTTCAGCAGTTGCTCTGAGTTGCAAAACCCCATTATTCATTTACCTTGCAGCAGTCACTGCCAGTTAATGAACACAAGTTTTTAAAAATGTCTATAGTACCCTAACCAGTGGTTTTCAAACTGAGTTCATGAGCCACATGTGGCTCTTTGTCCCCTTTATTATGTCTCTTCCATACAATACCTCGGGTGGGTATTCATGACACTTGATTGTAACTTCTTGGCCCATGCATAGAAGTCGGGTTTTGGCCTGTGAGTATCTATTTTGCAGAAGTGGTGTTGGAAAAAACGGGATGTCAGCCGGGCAATGGGAGACATGGTACAGGCAGGCGATTCAACATATGTGATTCATGCATGAGTTGAGTGAGCCAGTCAGTCAGCAGTCTCACTGGGCAGTGGTTACTTCTAATGGTGTCCACAATCATGCACAGGTGACAGAAGTATTGCCTCGAAGCATATGGGTATTTTTCCAACCAGCTACAAATCCTACAGGTATTTTTGCCATCAATTTAAGAACTGTAATTATTTTGTGTTGAAGGCTTCATTATTATAAAATTAAGCCATTTTTAAGTGCCATTTTTGCCATGGCTACAAAAAAGAAGCAAAGAAAATGGAAGACGAAAACTATGATTTTAAAGTTGAATGCACCTAGAATTTCTCTGCCACTTTGTAAAGTATATGACCTTTCAATCACTATGCCATACACCAGAAATTAATCCATCCCATATAATAAAAAGCTAATATGCTAATGGTGGTGACATCCTTAAAGAATAAAAACTGATCAGCAGGGGCTACTTGCAAGGAAGCTGCTCCTGGTTGGGCAGGGGTGCATGTGAGGAAGGTATGCAGAGGTGAGCAAGGATTTGATGCTGCATTCCCAACAGGCACCACATGGAGACGTGTCAATGCGTCCCCCACAAGAGGGGCTTGACGGGTTTGAGGCAAGCCAGGTTTGCATCTCGCCCAATGGCAATAGGACATTTCCGGAGGGGTGCCAGATTGTGTGTATGCCCAGGTCAGGCTGAAGGACCCCCTTCACCTATATGCACAAATTTTGTGTATCAGGCCTCACATCTATACTAATAAAAGAGAAGAATGCAAATTGACCAAACATTTGCAATGCCCACCAGCCAATCAGTAATGAGTACACAAATTAAACCAACAAACCCCAGGGAAGGAGAGGATCGCTGGGAGTAAGGGGGAGAAATCAACCAAGAGACTTGTGGGCATACATTATGAGCCCCATCAATGGACACAGATAACCGGGGGTGGAGTATGAATGAAGGGTATAGGATGAGTGGGGCATAAGAACACATACTATTATTATGAGAGAGAGAGAGAGAGAGAGAGAGAGAGAGAGAGAGAGAGAGAGAGAGAGAAGTATGAGGTAACCAGAACCCCAAGAACACCTGAGAGTGCCTTTAGTGCCATGCTAACAGGCATCAGCTGTACGATAATATAACCTAGGGCAGGGGTCTGCAACCTTTAAGACATAAGGAGCCACTTGGACCTGTTTCCGAAGAGGAAAAAAAAACCTGGGAGCCGCAAAACCATTGTGACATTTAAAACAAATATAACACTGCATATATTGTTTCTTACTTAAATGCTATATACCAGATCGTGCAGTTAGCTGTCAATCTGAAGAAAAAAAGGACTTTTTCACTTAACGTAAAATATATTTTTGCAAATTAATAGCTAATTAAAATATTTAATTTACCTGGTTAATGGGATTTTTGCTCCTGAACCTCAGTGCACAGTGTCTGCACATCAGGGCTGTAAGACGTTACCTTCATTTTCACACAGGCTTGCAAGTTGTCATCTGTGAGGCATGACCGGTTTGTTTTTAATATAGTTCATGTTGGAGAAGACCTGCTCACATACATATGTGGAGCCAAAGATCGACAGGACTCCAAATGCATACTTTTTCATGTTTATATAAGTGTTGGGGATGGCATTCCATGTTTCGAATACAAGTTTGTCCTGTTTGGAAAAGTTTTCAATATCACTCCATTTATGATTCTGAGCCAGAATGTCCTCCTGACGGGCAACATCCTCAAGAGTAGCAGTCAAGCATTTGAACTTGGACACCCATATATCTTTGTCGGCTATATCGGCCAGTTCCATGTCAAGATCAGGTTGACTTACACCTGCAAATGCAGTCATAATCAATAGGAATGGATGGATCACCAGGAGAGTGACAAGAAAGGATAATGTGGTTTTTTCCTCTCTGAATTCACAGATTCGTTTCCCAAACGAACTTTGCATTGTGGTGATTGCAGACTTCAAATATTCCAAATTTATCGTATCATGACTTTGTTTGAACTCTCTCAAAGAGGGAAAGTAAGACAGTGTACCTTTCTGTAAATCTTGGACAAACACTGTCAACTTGTGCTCGAATGCCAAAACCTCCTCCAGCATGTGCAGGGCTGTGCCTCCTTTCCCCTGAAGGGTTGTATTTAGTGTGTTTAGATGTGCTGTCATGTCTACCATAAAATGTAATTTTTCCAGCCACTCTGGTTGTTCCAGCTCAGCAAAGGTGAGCTCTTTGCTGGCCAGGGAAGTTTTTACTTCTTCCAAACATACGACAAAGCGTTTTAGCACCTCGCCTCTGGACAGCCACCGGACCTTGTTGTGGAGCAGGAGGTCAGAATATATGCTTTCCACTCACTGTACAGGCCCGACTCCCAGTGACAGTCACACTGCAAGCACTCCCTTTCTCTTTCTCCAGTCCTCTCTGTCCTCTCTGCCTTCTTCTTTTTCCTTCTTCCTTTTTTCTCTTTATTGCTTTTTTATTATTATTATTTTTCAGTGTCCCCTCTGTCAGCACCTCTCTTTCCCCTCGCAGCAGTCTCCTCCTCCCCAGCTCAGAGGTGCACACTCAGCGTGCCCTCAGTGACATCACAGGCTGTGATGTGAGGGAGGAGGCTGGGCCAGGACAGGGATGCTGTGGTTGCCTAGCGACGCTAAGTCGCCGGCAACCTGCCACACAGAGTGCTGGAGGCAGCGGAGGTAAGTGATACAGTTCCCAGGCCCCCCCCCCCCCCCATCAGCCCTGCTGTTGGGAGCCGCGGCAAAGCTTCAAAAGAGCCAAAGAGAGAAAAACCAAGATGGCGGCATAGGGTAGACACCCGAATGCAGCCTACCACAACAAATTTGAATTTAGAACTGAAAAACAGGGGAGGCATTGCCCTGAAGCACCAGACGGCTGGCTGAGAGGAGGCTCTGCCATCTGGGAAGGAGAGAGAAGGCACCCTGAACCTCAGGAACTGTGAAGGTACGGAGAACTGTGTGCGCGAAAAGGCGCTGGCTTAATCCCGGTGCTGAGAGGAAGGGCCGGACCGGGATTGCTGCTGGCTTACTCCCTGCACGCAGAGAGGGCGGGCCGGGCTGAGTTCGCTACTGGCTTACTCCTGGCGCGGAGAGGGTGAACAGCTAACGCGGCTGGCTTTCTTGTCCAAGAGGAAAACAGAATCAGCCTATTGCTCTGATAAACGGCCCCAGACAGGGAGAGGCCAGACTGTCAGGCAGTGGGCAGAGATCTCTTGGAGGTGTGTGAAGCCAGAGGCCATTACTACGGGACTTGGGGAGGAGCCGAAGGGAAAACAAAGTTTGTCTGCACCAACCCAAGACTCCGCCCTACCTGTGGCTGAGCACAGAAGCTCTCCCAGAGGCTGGCTTTCTCTAAGGAGGGACTTGCAGGAATCCAAAGCGTGTCTGCGCCTTTACCAAAGAGGTGCATGCGTGCCTGCAACCAATCTTCCAAAACTCTCCACGAACAGGACTTTCCTAAGGCGAGACTGACAGGGAACCAAAGATTGTCTGTGCCACCCCGAGACCCCGCCCTATTCAAGCAGAGTACAGAAACCCTCCTAGCTGAGACACTGCTGATCCTCACAGCCAATTGGCTTGGAGATCAACCCTTCCCAGCGATACCAACAATAAGCAAGGCTTAACAACAAGACTGCATACACAGCCCACAAAGGGCTACACCAAGACTGTCCACCGCAGGTAACTGGGAAGGCTGTGCTACTGGGTTCTACCAGAACACCTAGCACACAAAGCTATTCCATCAAATCAGGGAAACAACTAAAATGCAGACAAGAAGAAGGACACAAAGGAAGGAGATGGAGGAAAAGAAAAGATTGGACATTGAGTTCAAAACTACAGTTATAAGGTTATTCAACAATATCCTAAAAAAGGCCAATAAAATAAATGAGACCTATGAGGATATGAAAAGGGAGCAACTAGAAATAATAAGGGATCAACAAAAAATGAAGAAAACATTGTCTGAAATAAAAAAAATATTATACAAAGTCCTAAAAACACACTGGAAGATCGCAAGAATCAAGACAAAGATTTAGAACACAAAGAGCCAGAGGACACTCCTCTGCAGAAGGGAGAAGATAAGAGAATCCAGAAAGTTGAAGATAGTGTAAGAAACCTCTGGGACAATTTCAAGCGAACCAACATCAGAATTATGGGGATTCCAGAAGAGAGAGAGCAAGATACCAAAAGAATACTAGAAGAAATAGTGACAGAAAACTTCCCCCACCTGGGGAAAGAAATAGACAAGTCCAGGAAGCCCGCAGAACCCCAAACAAAAGGAATCCAAGGAGGACCACACCAAGACATATCATAATTAAAATTCCAAGAGCAAAAAGACAAAGAGAGAATATTTAAAGAAGCAAGAGAAAAGCAGGTAGTGACCTATAAAGGAGCACCCATAAGATTGTCAGCTGATTTCTCAACAGAAACCATGCAGGCCAGACAGGAATGGCAAGAAATATTCAAGGTGATGAATAACAAGAACCTACAGCCAAAAATAATCTACCCAGCAAAGCTATCACTCAGAATCAAAGGACAGATAAAGAGCTTCACAAATAAAAAAAAGCTAAAAGAGTTCATCACCACCAAACCAGAATTATATGAATTGCTGAAGGAGGTTATTTAGGAAGAGGAAGAAGATAAAGATAAAAATTATGATCAACAAATACGTAGCTATCAACAAGTGAATCTAAAAACCAAGGGAATTTAAAAATCTGATGAACAATATTAACTGGTGAATATAATAGAATCAGAGGTATGGAAGGGGAGTGGACTGATGATTCTCGGGGAAAAGGGGAGTGGGGGTGCGGGAAGAGACTGAACAAAAACTGTGCACCTATGGATGAGGACAATGGGGGATAGGGAAAGCACAGAGGGTGGGGTGGGAACCTGGTGAAGGGGAGCAATTGAGGGGGGGAAGAGGATCACATTTGTAATAATCTGAACAATAAAGATTTATTTAAAAAAATTTAAAAAAAATAAATCTGATACTCAAAAAAAAAACACAAAAAAAAACCCAAAAGAGCCAAAGAGCCGCATGCGGCTCCGGAGCCACAGATTGCCGACACCTAGGGCTATAGGGTAAGTATTTCTGGAATTAAACTCCTAATCCTTCACTGGTGGGAGCCCTTACTTGGGCTGATCCTCCTGCCCAAAGTAGTCACTGATGACACCAAACACCTTGGTCAACCAGGTGGGACAAAAAAGTATAATTACATGGGGGTTACCACCCATCTCCCCTGCTGTATGACACAAAATTAAACCACTGTTCCTTTGTGTGTAAAAGGTTTCTTGCTGGTGAGGATACCAAAGGACGGGACCATCATTCCTTCCTCCTGGGAGAGGTGTAGAAAATGAAACAAAGACCTTGTCTATACAAAAAGAAATTGGCAGCCAGTTTAAAATGGAATTTCCATGGTCTAGAGCAAAGAATATTCTTGCATATTATTCCACAAGGTCACTATAATTTTTCCCACATCTGGGTTATCCCCATTACCTATAATAGTATAATAGTACCTCGCACCATGGGGTATCAATAAAAAATAATTTACTTTATTTTATTTTAATATGTATATATATACATATATATATATATATATATATATATATATATATATATATATATATGTATATATATATATATTTGTTGCTGGTGCTTGGAGACAAAGGTAACACAGCTCTAAATATTTTAGAATTACAACAGCGCATTGTACAATTTTCCCAAACGAACATACAAACCAATCCTTTGAATGTCTGACAGCAATTTAAAAATGACATGAAAGGACTTCATCCCTTCCACTATGCAGAGGGCCCCTTGGGAAGGCACCTGAGCATTCTATAGTGGCCCATCTTGTCCTTTTGGCGAAAAATGAACCTCTTCTTGTGGTCCAGGTGCCCACAATTGTTGCCTGACTTTTCAGTTCATGCCGAGGCTAAAGCATCATGGTGGCTGGTACCACGGATCTCTTGCCCGCCCAGTGGGGTGAGCTGGGCCCTCTCTGGAAAAGAAACATGGGTTCCCAAAAATATGAGATCAATGCCTGGGCCCTGCCAGCAGGTGAGGGGTTCCCGAGGCAGGTGCTGGGTGTGGAGCCCATGGGGGCATAGGCTACCAAGGAGACAGAACTAAACCTCACATCACCCTGCTTGGCCCTGGAGGATGGCTGGTTAGCCAGAGACGGGTAAGATTCCTCAAGGAAGGAACAACCTAAGACAGGCACAGTCGCAGAGGGGCCATCAGTAGAGAACTTGGGGGTCAACAGACCCTTACCAACACCCCCTGCAACATGGCAGGCTCCTGAACCTTCTCCCATTCTGAGGGAGGTCTCTTGCCCCCATGGCTGCTTCGCTTCCCAAGCACAGCTCTAAGTAGGACCCAGGTAACAGACAGAGACTTGGCTGACAGCAGCTGCCCTCTCACTGCAACAAGACTTATTTGAGAGGTCTCATACCCATGGTGTGGCCAAGTGGGTTTTTAATATCCAAGTCCAGCCTAGCAGCAGGAATGCTCAGACCCTTCTCAAGAAGGGAAATAATCAACTCCACTAATACACACATGGTAAATGACATTGATGCTAGAGTGCTATGACAGATGAGTTGTAGCCAATTTCTCAGAGGAAAGCAATGTGGCTCATGGAAATAAATGAATAACTGTATTCTTAAAAAAAAAACAAACAAAAAAAAACTGATTGTACTGTTCAAAAAGCTGTTCCTAAAGGGTTAACAAAAATTCTAATTGGCAGAGCGTCCCACGATTAAATTGCACAACATATTATGAACCTAAAGTAGTCATAGTGTAGGCAAATAAGTTAAAATGTAAAAGCTATCAAGACTACAGTATAAAATTTCCAAAAGTTTCCTATTATTTAAAGTAAAAAAGGGGGTGACAGTTGAAGACAATCATGTAAGGAAAAATATCCTGAGAACAATTTACATCTAAAAAGTTTGTGCTTTAGAAAATTAACCTTCATTTGAAACACTAATAGCAAGATACCCATGAAAATAGACACATGGTGACAAAACAAGCCAGGGGAAAATCATTTGGGCAGAGGGGGATGGAAAAGAATCCCAAATCAAATTTAAAGAAAATATCCCTTAATTAACTTTTGGTCGAGAATATGTTTGTATATTTTCAGAAAACAACTCCGAGACCTTCTGGAATCCTGTATCAGAGAGGAATAGACAGAAGTGCTCCAGCCATGAAGACAGAAGAGACACAATTCAAAGATTGAAGATGCCTCAGCATACCAGCAGACAGCAGCTGTGGGTTGCTGAAGGATGCCCAGGACCAAACCAGAGACTGGTGGACCTGCAATACCACCATTTGTCCACCAACCAGATCTGAAATATCATGGCTGGCATGTACACATAAGGAACTATCTGGCATTGAAATTGGGACTCAAAAGAACTGTTGGCCCAGAAAGGAACTCACTACAGACTGATTCATTTGCCTCTCAGCATAACCATTACGGCTTGTTGCAATTTAGGTTCTAACAAGGGTATTTCTTGGATCACATGATCTCACACATCTAGAGGAAATAATGAACAACATAAACAGACCCAGAGAAAGAACCAGTGATCAGACTCTCAAACTTCAGAGGGTAAGTAAGGGAGTATGGGGGTAAGGGTAAGGGGAAAAGATCAACCAAAGGACTTGTGTGTATACATATGGGCCTAGCCAGTGGCCATGGACAACAGGGGTTGGGGGGGCATATCTAGGGAGGGGTTTGGAATGGGAATGGAGGAATAAGGACAATTATGTGAGACCCTAATCAATAAAAAAATAAATAAAAAATACTTTTTCCTTTTGTTTCTAAATTCTTTGTATACTGGTAGCACATCACAATGCCTGATAAATGTAGGCATTCCGTAGACATGGGTTGAATGAATTAACACATAAAGTGTATTGCCTGAATTAATCCATCAATCAAAATCTATAACCAATGCTTACATAGCCAGATCCAAACTCAGGGCATAACATACCAACTGCATAGTACTTTCCACTCTGTCAAATTAAATACCAAAACAGACTTGTAAACGGCTTTCCAGATTAAGATGACTGGTTTATGCTTATATGTGCCTAGTCTGTATTTTATATAATCTTAGGTTACATAAAAATGCACAACTGAAATTGTACATTAGCTAGTGTCAAATGACTCCTATATATATTTTTTTTAAGATTTTGGTTTCAGAAGTGAAACAAATGGATCATGGAGAATGGATGCAGTAGATCATTAGACAAGTGATCAGTCAGCATTTTTGCTTTTGCATAAAGGTTACTGAGTGAATAGCTCAGATTTATAATAACTGAATATCATGCCAGCATAGAAATCACAACCTAGCCTGAGTTATATCATAAGACATTAGAAAGAAACTATGGTGATAATATATCCATCCAATTGCTACATAAACGGAAACACTGTAAAAAAAATTGGCTGAACACTTTGATAACCTAATTCATAATGTCTCCAAAAGCCATATAACGATTTAAAGGAAATAATGGCAGCCAAATAAAGATATATATAATTTAAGATATGTATGTATCAGACATATTTCAGTCCTTAAACTCAAGCAGTATATTAGATTTGTCTAGAATTATCTACAAAAGCTGAAATGTTTTGTTTGTTTTTCTGCCTCTGTCAAGACATCCTTATACAGTTTTCTTTCCCCAATTTTTCTGAAAGAGACTTTCCAATATAATGAGATTACATTGTCTTTCAAGGTAGACAAAGCCGTCCTACCACATATGAGCTACGTTACCTTGGGTAAATTATCTAACCTCTCCAAAGTTCAGTTTCCTCAGTACAGAAAATGGACTTAATTACACTGCAGGAAAAATGTGGTCACCAAAACCAGACTCATTTTTACCTTGGCAAGACTGCTTGACTACTTTCCCTAGCCTCCTTTGTAGTTAGTCTGGGCATGTGACTGAGTTGGCTTATGAATGTTGATAGAAAGTAAATAAGCCATTTATCAGCCTGGTCCTGTTCCTTAAATCCTCCTATGTTATAGTATTTCATTCTTCCTCAAGCTCCTTCTTCACCTGCTTCTCAGTCTTCTAATGGAAGAACGAACCAGATGAAAGAAGTCTGGGTTCTGAGAGACCCCCAGTGATCCATAGTGGACTGTGATATGAGTGAGAGAACGTGCCTGTGTTGAGACACTCATGGATTGTGAGTATTTGTTATGGCAGTTGGCTTACCTGACTAATAAAAGTACCTAAAGAACTATGGGAATGTTGATGATTATAAAATCCTAGTGCAGTTTAATATAGTGTCTGGTACTTATTCTCAGATTAGGTATCCCTCATCTCTGCTCAGCAAGCGGACCAAACATGTCCAGTCTTTACTTTTCAGATTTTATATTAATCAGACTTTACGTTCTTGACCCTTTTTCAATCACGTGGGAAAGAATGAATATATCCTTGGGGTAGAAAGTGATTTCACAATGATAATGTGCAGCTCTTTCAGGATATTATATTCTTTTATTATTAAAACACCAGTTCTTTTCACCTTTCATGCAACTCTTTTGACACATACAGATAAACAATTTGAGGTACAGTTTTGAGAACTAATATGGTTCATAATTTCACTTGAATTTATGCCATAAAATTTAAACTCTTAACTTGCTATTCTTCTGGGTACATTAGTATAAATCTAAGGTATTTCCGATAACTGTAACAAAAATACACAGGTGAGCCACTGCCTCCTGTACCTATAGAAAATGAGTGGGATAGCAAAATGCCTTTTGACAATTCAATTCTTAGTAAAATATGCGGGAAGTAATTCCAAAATAAGTCAGGATGCTTTGGTCTGTTTTTAATTTTTTTTTTTTTTTTTTTTTTAGCAAAGCCCAACTTAAATGGAAAATACGTAGTGATGGAGTGAAGCCATTGATGTAGGCTGAGAAAATTTATCGTCTGAATTACCCTAAAATTTGTTTTGAATTACCCTGTGTGCACTTTACCCTTCGAAATGAGTATCTGAGTTTTATATGTACATATATATTTCTTGGCTTGATATTAAGTCAACTACTTTTAGAGGATTATCTGTGAAGGCTTTAGAGTTGTGACCTTTATACTCAGAACAGAAATGTTCCTGAAAATTTAGGTGCAACTTTACAACCCAGGAATCGGTGTCACTTTGCCAGTGGGTCTCATTGTGTAAATCTTCCTTCTGTTGAATGCCTACTGTGAACCAATCTTGTAGAACACTTTGCTTATACTATTTTACTCACTCCGCATGACAATCCTATGAGGTAGATAGCAGCATCAATCACTATGCTGCACATGAGGAAATGAAGACTTAAAGACTTACTGCTCTTGCCTCTAAAGCCCATGATCTCTTGTCCAAATGAGATGTGTCAATAATGAGCATGTGGACAATAGATTTGGAATGGTAGATTTCTGCTGCATATGCAAAACTGCCCTGTCTTTTTACTGTCACCTTCTTTCTACTGTGTTCCTAGCTACTGATTTAGCTGGCTGCTACTCACTTCCTCTAGGCATGGCAGTGAACAGTGTATATATTTACTATATGTACATGCATTTAAAAATATTTTCTACAGCTTATGGAGCTTTGCTTATTAACCTAACAGACTCCAACACTGCCCACGGCTTTGAAGATCTTGCCTTAGCCTTGTGCTCATTACCACTCTGCACTCCATAGGGAGATTTCCATTTCAGTTTGTCTGTTCCTATTAAAAAGGTGATCTGTTCCCCACACATGAATCTTTAAGTCCATTATTTCATCTTTCAGAAGTAATGCTTGAGGCAAAAATGTGCACTCCACAACTCAAAATGTGTACAATTGCTTAGAAATTACAAATATCACCCTAGCCGGTTTGGCTCAGTGGACAGAGTATCAGCCTGTGGACAAAGGGTTCTGGGCTCAATTCCAATCAAGGGCATGTACCTTGATTTCAAGCCACTCCCCAGCCCACTCCTTGGTTGGGGCTTGGGCAGGAGGCAACCAATTGATGTGTTTCTCACATCATATTTCTGTATGCTTTCCCTCTCTTTCACTCTCTCTGAAAAATCAATGGGAAAAATATCCTGAGGTAAGAATAAAAAAAAAGAAAGAAATAACAAATATTCTCACTGCCAATTTAACATTATACATTACATTATGTCATAATTAGAGTAAGTGGTTTCATGGTAAGGCCTAAAATTTTAAGTGCTGCGTTTCTGTATTTGAGTTTCATAGGGCCCCAACGGCCTAAACATGAATTCTTCTCTCAACAGATAAGCACCCCCATTCCAAACAGTGGGAGAAGCTTCCAACTTGACCAGATAACCTGACAGACTAGTTGCACTCCACCAGATTCTCAATCTAAGGAGTTTCATTTCTCTGCCAGCCGACATAATTATTCAAGAAATCAATCACATCCTCATGGAGGAATCAAGGGGCACCCATTCTCCTGTTACTACAAGATCTGTCTCCATCAACCCTTTCTGATTTCTCTGTAGGGCTCTATCTGGTATGAGGTATCCCCCTCCTCCTCACCTCCCCCAGGCTGTAATGTGACTAATGAACTGTCCCTTGACAATCTCAAGTGTCAAGTGTTTAGGCATCTCATACTATGGGGGTGAATAGGAGATGATCAGAACATTGGTATTCAGCATTTAGATTTCACAAGCATATTTGAAAGAAAGAAACCAAACCTACAGTTTCCCATTTACTATAAAAGTCATGAAAGATAGGACATTTTAACCACCAAAGTTATAAAAGACAATCTCAGAATGACCAGTCCTTTAAATTGAACAATTAACTTGAACAATGAAATCTAATATCATGGAAAACTTACTACATTGTCTTTTTCTTAATGTACTGCACATTGGTGAAAAACTCAGAACAAAATGGAATAATCCCTGAATAGGTGGGTGAGAAACACTGAATCATGTTTCTAGAAGCACATGATAGAAGCACTCACTATGTTTAGAAACAAAGGACTTCTCTGCTACTCTTGTTTACACCTGTATAACACATTTTCCTAACAGCTGCCAAGTTTAGGAAAAACAAGAATTGTGTCTAATATTTGGGTTACTGTTAGTGCCAAGTCAAATCACCAGTAAGTAAAATCTCCAGTAAACCTGAAGGTCCTTTCCATGACTTTTGGAGACAACACTGAGTATTTTACTTTTTCTAGGTATTATCTAAACTTGGTACATTTTGCCCACTCCATAGAGAGATTTCCATATCTGCTTAATTTATATGAATGATTAAATATGACCTTTAGACCTTAAACCAAAGTCTATGGCATATAATCAAACAACTCCTTTGGGCCTGGAAAAGGTTACTTTAAATTTTTCATGAAAAATATCGAATCTATACTAATAAAAGAGAAATATGTAAATTAACTGTACCTTTGTGACACCCACCAGCCAATCAAAGGTGAGTGTGCAAATTAACCCAACAAAGGTGGTGGGTTAATTTGCATACACAGGTACCTAGCAGGCCAGGGGCAAGATGCAGGCGTGCCATACCACCTAGACTGGGACCTTAAATGCCAGGTTCAATTGAGACTGTTGACCAGAGAAACTATACATAACCTCTCCCTGTGGCTTGGGTTTTCTCACCCTGGTAGTTTGGCTCTGAGAGGAAAATGCAAGCATTCAAAAAGAACAGGAGAAACCCGGGTGTGTTCTCTTCTGACCTGGCTAGAGAAGTCAGTTTATTCATTGTATTTTATTTATATGACAAGTGAGTCACAAATACAAACCTAGATTCAAAGAGGAAGAATAAACAGCATCTCTTGGTGGGAGAGCAGCAAGATCACAATGCACAAGAGTAAAGAAGATGGGAGACACTGTTGTGGCCATCTTTGAAAAATACAATCTATCATAACCTTCTTATGATTTACAAAGAATATTCTATCTAATAAATAGGGAATATGCTAATTGACCATCACTCTGTCACAAAGATGGATGCACCCACAGCTGAAGCCAAGTTCCCATAAGGAGCCTTCACCCTCCCCTGTCCCTGTGGGGCTTGACAGGGACCTCAGGCTGCATCCCCCACCCTGCATGGCTTAACAGGGGATCTCAGGTCATACCCCCCACCTGGCAGGGCTTGACAGAGGACCCTAAGGTGTGCTTCCCATCCTAGTGCTGGGCGAGGGGACCTCAGGCTGCTCACCCCACCCCAGCATCAGGCCAGGGGACCTCAGGCTATGTGCCCCAGGTGGGCTTTGATAGGAAACTTCAGGCCATGCCCCTTCCCCAACACCTGGCCAGGAGACCTGAGGCTGTGACCCCTGCCTTACTTGGCTCAGCTGGACGGGGAACCTCAGGCCATGCACACACCCCCAGAGGGGCTTGACGGGGGAACCTCATGGTACACCCCCAGTTCTGTGTCAGGAGAATTCAGGCTGTGCCCCCACCCAGCGGAGCTTGATAGGGGACCTGAAGCCTCTCCCCCCAGCCTGGCAGGGTTTGACGGGGGACCTCAGGCCATGCCCCCCACCCAGTAGGTCATGGCAGGGGATCTCAGGCCATGTCCCCCTATCCTTGAGCCTGAGGCTACCCACTCCACCTGGTGGGGCTTTACAAGGGTGGGACTGGCTGCGTCTGGGTCCACTCAATTTTGAGATGCATGAGATGCAGTGACTTGACACTGTGTCCCGTGGTAAGCACCAGGCTCTGGAGGAAGGTTTCATATACATTTTACTAACTTTCTTTCATCCCTGACACTTCTATTAGAGAGAAAGGGCAAATAGCAATATTAAATTATTTCCTCTAATTAATCCCCTTTTAATGTGCATGAATTTCATGCACCGGGTCACTAGTATGCATATAAAGATGTCAGAACTTTTATGGTAGGTACCATCTTATAATCAAATCCCTCATGTATATACATCAGCCTGGATCCTCCCTTATGAAGAATTCTGTTCCATAAAGCAGATAATTCCAGTATGGTTGCAATATCTTCTTCATGTAGTGGATACTATAATCTATATTCTAGAAATAAACATATAATCTAAAATCTACCAAGACTTATGTATTTTTTCCATAATCCTACATCAAGGTTCCAAATTATAACTTGCATATAGACAAGAGAAAGATGCAAATAAAATAACTGGTAACTAAAATTCAAAGTGAAGTTTAAGAATGCAAGCAAGTTCATTGATTCAAAAAGAAATATAATCATAATTTCTCCTATATCTAAACTTTCTACTAACTACTTTCAGGATAGCATCTGTGTAAAGTATTGATCAGTAGCACCTCACAAGAATAAACATTTAAAAAGCTAGATTAGTCTAAGAATGTCATGACTTGTAGCAAAAATTGATACCCTCTTATATTTGGTTTTCCCAATTCTTTTCCACAGGCCTTGGATATGGTTAATGTCTGTCTTCAAGTCATACAAAGTCTCTTTCAAGTAGATGTACTTTATATTATCTGCAGCAATATGTAAACCTCATTTTTTACAGTGAGCAGGTATAGCTCAGCCGCTCAGTTTTATGAGACATTTTTTAATTTGGAACATAAATTAAATTAAATATTTATGCCAAAGCTGCCAAAACAAAGATAAATAGCTCTAGCAAAAAACTCTCTTAATAAAATTCAATCACTATAATGCAAACTGTTGTCAAAAGGGTAAATGCAAGTTAACTTTTTAAAAAGTTTTGCTTTATGATCCATGGAATTAATAACTCATGTCATGAACACTAAAAATTGAATAAAACTTTATAGTCTTTATATTCCATATTTTTGCATACTTTTTTATTTAATGTTCATCTTTCTTGCAAGGGGTCCCTTTTAGAGTTAAAAAAATAATATTTTCTCATCTAATTAAAATGTCAATAACTTATTTTAGGATATTAAGTATGGCTGTTACCCAAGTTTTCTTTTCATTTATATTCTGATTATTTTGTCATGTCACTCAAAAATCTATGCTTTGCAACTTGTCCAAGATTTTTTGTGTTCATTAGCATAAAACATCTTAAGAGTCCTGCTGGTAGTGCTTTATCTAATGCAGGAAATGATTTGGATAATAAACAGCTGGAAACTAAAATGTTTTATAGTGACAGGGGAAGAAAAACAGATTACCAATTATACAAAATGAACATTAAACTCCCACTCTCTACCATCCCTTGTAATTTTAACATGTGAGCTCCAGAATTAAAAAAATAAAAAGTTACAGAAAAGCTCAACAGAAGATAGTCTATTAGACTCTTACATTTTTTTCTTCCTCTATCTTCATTTTTTTATTTCTTATAATTTTCTCCTTTACTCTCTCGTCATTGTCTATAATCTCTTTAAGATGAGGTAGTTGGACTAAATAATATATAAAATTATTTCCAGCTTCAATATTTCTGACTTGCAAAACTTTATATTCTAGAGGTTCTAGGATAGCAAAATTTTCATTCTCCTTTTTCACCTTTATTATTGACAATCTTATCTTCCATTCTTATTGTGTTTTCTTTTGACTTCTCCATTTCCTGTCTTGCTATGCAGTTTACACAGCTCATTTTGATTTAAAATAAAGTGTGAGTGTGTGTGTGTATGTGTGTGTGTGTGTGTGTGTGTGTGTGTGTGTGTCTATATATTGCTATTTCTCTTAAGACCACTCTCCATTCAGGGGAGGGAGGAAAAAGCATATGAAGAGAATATATGTATACTTAAGCTGTGTTTGGCTCTTCTGCAAAATGACACCTTTCTTTCCTTTGGAGGAGTCTACCATCTGAAAAATCCAGCCTACCTGCTATGTAACTGCTGAGCTGCTATAGGAGTTGAAAATGAACCAAAAAGTTGACAAGGCCTCAACAGCTAGCTAGCCACAGGTACAATTCTGACATTCATATGAGAAACCAAGGTGGTTTATAATATGCAGAATGCTCCTAACAGCATGTACGCAATTTAACAGCAAGTTATCACCCTAATATATGGAGAATATTATTGAATCAGGTTGAAGCAAATATAAAACAGGAGAACCATGAATATCTATATATAAAAAAGTCCAACAACCAAATGGTGGAATGGCCAGAATGGCTAGAATGACCAGAATGACTGGTGGCTATTAATTGTACTGTGGCAGCCCATCAGCCTGATCTGGGCCCCAATCAGCCTCTCCCCCAGCCAGGCAGGCTCCAAACTCCGCCCCCTGACCCTTCGTGCTCCAATCCTGATTGGGGGCAGGTCTAGCCCCTCCCCGACTATCCTAGCCCTATGGGGGCAGGCTGGCAGGACCCCACCTGTGCATGAAATTGTGCACTGGGCATCTAGTTTTATTAATATTAGTAAATACTAACAATTTAAATTTTATGTATACTAATAAAAGGGTAATATCCTAATTAGACCAGATAAGACCGGATGTCTTCCTGACATCTTTCTGGACAAAGCTGCAGCTGTGAGGGCCTAGGCAAACCACCACAGTTGCGAGGATCCATCGCAGAGCCCTGGCCGGGTGGGGCAGGGGCCTCCCTATGGGCAGTGATCAATGGCAGAAGCCAAGCCAGGTGAGCAGGGCCTCCCTGTGAGCGGTGATGAATGGCAGAACCCTGGCTTGGTGGGAAGGGCCTCCTCTGCACAGCACAGATCCTAGAGCCCCAGCAGGGGGCAGGGCCTCCCTGTGGGCAGGGGTCAATGGCAGAGCCCAGGCTGGATGGGAAGGGCCACCCTCTGTGGAGCATGGATCATAGAGCCTGAGAAGGGTGAGTAGGGAGGGCCGGGCTGCCATCAATCCAATAGCCTGGCATGGTGGGCAGGAGCTCTCTCTGCAGGACATCGATCTGGGGGATCCTAGACTGCCAGAGGGCACACAGGCCAGGCTTAGGGACTCCCGAGTGCACAAATTTTGTGCACCAGGCCTCTAGTCTATGATAATGATAATGAAAAGTTTTAGTTTCACATTGGATAGGCTGTGATCTAAAATATAAGACAGTTATACCTCAGCAAACAAGTAGTGGACTGCTTCTCCTCCAAAGTCGTGATTTGGAACAGTGCCTGTTTTGAAGAACAGCGGTTACCTGACATGAATGCCAATGTACCGGTACTTTTTGTCTCAAAATATTTCAAGAGCAGCTGCCCCTTTCTTTTTAATTCCAACTCTGCTTTGGCACACATACACTTAGAGGCGAAACAATGAGCAGATGTATCGGTGTACTATATTCTGGTGTGTGCACATCTTGTGTAAGCTCACTGGTCTCAAGACTGATCTCCTTGCATCCCAATAAAAATAGTCAAGGATCAGGGCATTCAGAGTTTAGACTGATTTGCCAAGAGACTGTCACAATTCCAAATTGAAAACTATTAACAGTTAAAGATGTCAGACACACTTTGTTCAGAATAGTCCTTGGACTCAGGGTCAATTCTGAAAGAATCATACAGGAACCCTTTTATATGAACAGTTACTAAATCAAATCCTATAGCCACAGTGTACAAGCTACAAATACCTCTTTTTCTTAATAAGAATAAGTATCCTACCTATGACATGGACCCAAGGTCTGACAGGTATCAAATTAATGACTTCATTAAACTGTCTCTTAAGAAAGCAATTTCAATAAAGTAAGTTTCTTGGTTTCCCATCTCCAAATCCTTTATTTATAGAATCACTTCCTAAAAACTAATCTTATAATAATAAAAGCATAATATGCTAATTAGATTGGATATACTTCCAGGTGACCTTTCAGATGAAGCAGAGGCTGCGCGGGAAGCTCAGATCCCGGATGCCTGCCGGTGGCTGGAGGGAAGCCTGGGTCCCAGGTGCCAGAGAGAAGCCAGTGCCAGCAGCCGAGGGAAGGAAGGCCTACTCTTGCATGAATTTCCTGCATCGGGCCTCTAATATTCAATAAATCTTCTCATTAAAAAAAACAACGCTAATTGGATTATTACAGTACTTTTGAAAGACAAATGGACCCATTAACATAAATATAGTCAAGCATTTTAACTAAAATACCAACTTTATGCTATTGCTCACTTAAGTATCACGCAAACGTTTAAGGTCTTTATAACTTCCTTAGGTATATAAATGGATTAATTTAAGGAATACCACATAGTAGGTACTCAAAAAATATGCATTAAATTTTATTATTATAAAATTTAATAATATTTTATAATATTATTCTATTATTCGATTCTATTATTCACCTGATATTTAAAACACTTTTAAATTTGATTTAAGATTTTATAAAAAGAAACGATTTTCATTTGATAGATTACTGCATGTCTCTCTAAATAAATTTGAAGACTTTCCCAAGCCTTCCAACTCCTTAGTACAAAAAACTTAAGGCCCCAACCTACTGTGCTCAGTGACTGAAAATGGACCCATGCACCAGGGCATCAGAGTTGGATTCCTGGTCAAAGCACATACCCACATTGCATGTTTGTTCCTCAGTAGGGGACGTGCAGGAGGGAGACAATATTTTTCTCTCATGGATGTTTCATTCTTTCCTTCTCCCTTCCTCTCCCTAAAATCAATAAAAACACATTATTAACAAATTTGAAAAATCTTAAAGCATGCTGTATTGTAGTATTACTTGGATAGAATCTACATTTAAGACCTTTTATATAAATTATTTTCTCAGTTAACTCATTGAGTTACTTGAATAAATTAGTCTTTTACTTATCCTATATCGACCCTTCAATTTAGTGAAATAATCAAAGCTGGCACAACTAAAAAATCAACCATTAATTTGATTAAAACTACCCAAGAGAAGGATAGGATAGACTTGTTTAAAAGATAGAGTTGTTAGTGAGTGATGAATTGAACAGAGTGAAGCTACTGCGAGCAGCTCCAGAGCTATCCATCAATGCTTAGAACAAAAACATTTTAAGTAATTCAATTTTTTTGTAAAAATACATAATATACTTTATTGTTTGTTTCCCCTATACCAGAGAGAACCTCCCAAAGAGTTGCAATACCAGTGGCATAGTGAAAACTAGCTCAATGAATTTGTTGGAAGATAAACAAATGAACAGTTTTTGTGTGTAGACATAATGAAATCCCTGATATTAGATTACAAGATATTATAACAGAATAGAGGCCCAGTGCACAAAATTCCAGCATGGATGCAATCCAGAGGCCTGGGCGGCGATTGAAGTACAAGCATCTGGTGTGGAAGGGCAGGTCCCAGCTGAACTCAGGGTCCTAGTCAGCATGTGGGTCCCTGGGCCCATTTGTGCCCCACTGTGCCTGAGTCATGGGGCCCCTGCCCAGCTCCCTCAGTGCCTGGGAGCCAGATGGCAGCCCTGCTCCCCAACACCGCCAGTTTCTATCTACAGGGCGATTGGCGGGGTGATCAGGCCCTATTCACACTTGCCTTGGCCTGGCACCACTTGCTCACCTGCTCCATCATCCCGCTGTAGTTCCACTTTTGTCAGGGGCCTATTGGGGCCAGCAGCCAGCTCAGCATTGCTGGTGCTCGCCATGTTCCACACCACCCCCTGGTGGTCAGCACACATCATAGTAAGCAGTCAAACTCCTAGTAAAGGAGACAATTTTCATATTAGGCTTTTATTATACAGGAGGATGCTGATCTAGTTTCTCATTGGTGCCCATTATTGCAGTTTTTTTCCTTTCAAAAAACTAAGTTTTCAAAAGTGTCCTTAATATAGAGCCTTGAGATTAGGAGTTGAATTATGGATAATTTGAGCAATAAAATATAGAGGTTAAGAATATAGGCTTTTAAAGTTTGACAGACATTGTTTCAAATTCTGGCTCTGGAACTCCTTCAATATGTAATTTGGGGGCATTCTCTTATTTTGCCCATTTCATCACTAGTTATATATGGAAAATAACATCTAATTTATAGGATTAGTCCAAACATTAAGATAGTGCATAAAATAATGTACTGCAAAAAAAACAAAACAAAACAAACCTCAAAGTTACTGTTTAGAGCAAGTAACTAGGCATTAATAACACAGAACAAATGACTTGCAGATCAAACAAGTTAACCTTTCACCATTTGAGATTCTTTTCTTTTTTTTGTCAGAGATGTTAAGCCTTGAAATTTCCATTTAAATTTAAAAATTAGTATGCTGGTAATATGCATTTTTCAAATAAAATGTACAAAAGTCAGAAACAAAAAATTCAAAACAATTTGGTAATATATTTACAAAAATACTAGTAAAAAGAAAAAATATTTCAAGTTTATTTAAAATGAATAGTATTAATAGCAGTAAGATTAAGAATACTTGAATCTGTACAGTTTTGGCATATGACATGTATAGACTATAACTGAGGAAATCATAACTATAGTTTTAAAACTAAAATGTGTTCCCAATTGGACTATCCACCCAAAAACACGTATAGAGATTTCAAAATTAGCAGCAAGCTCACTAGACTTCAGTGTATTTTCTTATTACTTCTCCCCTTCATTAAAGAACTTGCCAAGTCATCTGAATAAAGGCTATGCCCAAGCTAAATTACCAGCTAAAGGGGCCAGAATATGATTATCCCTCTAGCTCTCTTCTTTTTGTGTTCTTTCTCAATCTATGCTAGGGGTGTCGAACTCAATCAGAGAAGGGGCCAAAATCTAAAATCCAGCCTAAATCGAGGGCCGAATGGTTTACTGAACAGTCATAAACTGTCATTGTGATGTAAACGCAGTGGAGTGCAGTGATGACAGCGCGGTGCGGGCCACATTGCAAGGCCTGGCGGGACGGATTTGGCCCGCAGGCCTTGTGTTTGACACATGTGATCTATGCTATAATGCTTTTAGATCAATGACTGGATTTTAAATATTACTTTGCAAAATCTTTTCCAATCTTGCCTCTGTCCTATCTAAGAGATTTTCTTTTTGCTGATTGTCTTTGTTTATTTGGTTTTTATATTGTACTAGAGTCCAGGTGCATGAAAATTCATGCACTGGAGGAGGGGTCCCTTAGCCTGGCCTGGCCCCTATCACAGTCTGGAAGTCCTCAGGGGCAAGAGAAGACTCGGCAATCAAGGGAAGGCGACGCTTCATCACCACCTCTGCTGCTGCCACTGCGAGAAGCACAAGCCCCAGCTGACCCTGGTTACCTGAGCCTTGGGCAGCCTTGGGTGGCTGGGCAGCTACCACGCAAGGTTTGCCAGGGACTTGGGCCAGTCCTGGATGGCTGGGGATGCTGAAGGGACTGGGGGACTCCAGAGGCAGGTACCCAGTAAGGCCGGGCTGAGGGGACTGGACACCACCATCTTGTGGCTGTAGGTGCCACCGTAGGTGCCACCATCTTTGAGGGCAGGGCAGCAATTAGCATATTCACTCCTTATTGGCTGTGGGTGCCACCATCTTTGTGACTGTATGAGGGTCAATTAGCATATTTTATTAGATAGGATTTTTCCGAAGGAAAATTAACACATATACAACACACCTATCTTTTATAAAGAATTGCTGCTCTAAACAGTATACTAGCAAACACTAATAATTTCATTACTGCAGGACTATCTAATCCTGAGCAAAGAGGATTATGGCTATTCAGCAGAAGAGCTGGGGCAAGAGTGGATAATTTGGAAACCTGAAGGGCCAGGGACTCCACAAGAGGAAGCATCTGTGAGACAGTTAGCACTTCCCTCTCAATGATGTATTATGTGCATGCTATCTGGAATACTGAAAAGGGGTAGAATGGTGTTGCTGAGTTATCTCAGCCTCTACCACTTTGAGAAAGTGGTACCTCATTTGAGCTATTTGTGAATAGTTAACAAGTGAGTTTTAAGACAGACTTGTGCATATGTGACTCTCATTTGTCTTTCAACTGAACAAATGTATCTAAGGAGATTCTATGTGGCTGTGCACACATAATGCCGTAACTATTCTTCCATCAGAAGAACTACCGATCATCAGTCTAATGTAGAAAGGGGAGATCAGTTCAATAGCTTATTAGACTAAAGCTAATACTTTGGCAAGAAGAGTTATATCCATAACCTTCACCAGACGAGTTGTTTTCACTACAGAACACACTCAATTCTAAAATAAAAACAAAGCTTTTTGAACAAAACAATATTACAAAGAAACTACTTCAAAGAAAAAGATCTCAATGATGAGGTGTACTGGAGACATTACTGTAAATGGATGATTTTAAAACTAAAATAGAGGAAATAAAGGTATTTGTCCTAAATCTTTCTGGCTGAGAAAACACTCACGATGATTCAGTAAATTCTAAGTTGTACTTCATCTGCTACCAGCAGTCACTAACTAGAGCTGTAAGTCCACTTTGTCAAATGGCTCCCCTTGTAATAGGAGAAATCATTCCAGAATTCAGTAAGAATAAAACATGTATTTTCTAAAATACTAATTTCTTTATTTAATTACATAAAATTAACTTATTAAATAAGATTTCTCACTTGAAAAATAGTGATGTCCATCAGTAAATGCTGTGACCACTTTTGAATCTATATATTTCTTTTAATAAAATTTACATAACATTGCTCACATATTTACTGAGTAAATATCTATAGATCTAAATTAATTGTGCTATAATAAATCTGGATATTGGATTTAGGATTGTTCAAATTTTTGATGACCTAACAAAAGAATGTAATATTTTTTAAACAAACTGCTTCAGATAAACACAACTCTTTCAAAACTAAGAGAAAAAGATTACTCACCCTTTACACAACAAAATTAAAGTTCAATTAAATAATTTGTGTGTGTGTGTGTTATGTGAGTGTGTGTGTGCATGCGCTCACATGCGCGCACGCAACTTATTTATTTTATGGCCATATTAGTAACACAATTGAAATGTTATAATCTAATTACATATTTGAGTATTCAGATATATATATATATATTTTTTTTTTTCTTTATTGATTTCAGAGAGGAAGGGAGGAGAGACAGACAGAAACATCAATGATGAGAATCACTGAATCACTGATTGGCTGCCTCCTGCAAACCCCCTACTGGGGATTGAGCCCTCAACCCAGGCATGTGCCGTTGGCCGGAATGTAACCTGGGATCCTTCAGTCCACAAGCTGATTGATGCTTTATCCACTGAGCCATAATTTCTTGACTTATTTATTTAAAAAATTTTAGGAAATTATAATCTTTTTTTTCCTATAATTTCTAAGTTTAAGAAGTTAAAACATCTGATATTCTTCATTTTTCTATTAGAGACTATCAAGAACATACTTCCCATTGCAGGGTTCAGAGTTTAAAAAAAAATCAATATGAGAAACATCACTTTCATGCATTAGCACCTGATTTAATGTGCAAGGCTAGAAAGGAAAAGGCACAGTGGTCAGATGACAAATTGCAAGTCCAAAAACTAAAGATGCATAAATGGGGTACAACAGATTATTCCTATCTCTATTTAAACTAGAAGGTAACAAGACATCAGTGACGGATGCATGAAAAATCACTAGGTGCAACCCAAAGAGTACAGAAAAAATGCTGACAGACTGGAAATGGCAAGAAAAGATGGATGGGACACAGTGATGAGATGGGTTTGCATGGTGAGCTTTTTCGGTGTGCAACTTATTTATTTTATGGCCGTATTAGTAATATAATGGAAATGTTATGATCTGATTACATACTTGAGTATTCAGATTACATTTCATTTATTAGAGCAATAAAGCAAGTCTCTTTTTATCCTTTTTAATTCAATAAAGAAGAGAGTTAAATGCCAATGTGCAGAAAATAAGATCATTTCTCTGAGGAACTCAGGCTTGCTATTTGGACAATATCCAGCAGATTAAGTTATAGCATTAGTAACTTATGGGAAATTTCTATTTCTGAAACTTCCTAAGTTTATTTCATGGGACTCCCTTTTATCCTTGGGGTTGATGTACACTTAAAAACAAATTCTGCCAGCCACATTAATTCTCTATATAATGAAGAATCCATTCATAAAAGCCATACCAACTGACTTTTCAATTTGCTGATTCTATAAATAATTTCATTCCTTTTCTCTCTGGTTAAAGAACCAATATCCCTCAGCCTTTACAACACCCAACATATTCACTCTCTGGTTTCAAAATTATGAATTTAGTTTCCACTTTAAACTTCAGCTGTATCATTTTAAAATAGATAAATATTAATTTTTTAATAATAGGTGGGTAAATTAAGGCCAGGAAATAACTTGTTTTGTCCAATTATATTTCCAAAACATCACAGTAAAAAAAAAAATGAGACCACCATACTAGCATTGCTGCTAATATAGTACTTATATTTTGCAATCTACTTATAACTGTTGTTTTACTGCTGTTATTCCTATAAGGTGAGATACTGTTAGAAGTCTTTCCAATCTTCCTTTGAATATGTGGAGGGCAGTAGAGAGAATCATAATAAAACATGGCATCCAAATGCCTTATTTTTCAGTTTGGAGAAATGTAAATACACAGTGGTATCCTAGGAGAATTAGAAGCCAGATGATAATTTTAGCACTATAAGAACAATTGTATTCAATGGCATGATACTTAAAACTTCGGTTTCATATTGAAATATACAGGGTTGTATTATGGAGAAAAATGTAATATTTTAATGATTTTTAAAGACAAGACATGACTTCAAAAAACGTGGTTTTGATCATATTTTAATTGCTCTCCTCTGCCTTCAGAAATGTTCTAGGACAAAGTTCCGGCCTGGAGGGTTCTTTAAAAACCCAGCAAGAGGGGCAGCATTTAGCCTAGAACTTTCTGTTCCACTGGTACACCATTAGGAAAATATTGCTTGAAAGAGACTTTGAGCTAGTAGCTGTTAGGAATTTAGGCCAGGTTTTCACCCTTACTCTCAGAATCCTTAACAGAGAAACAGTGATCAGCTTAGACTTTTCAGGTCCCTTTCAACTCCAACCTGCAATTCATATGGGTATATACAAGCTAAGGATGTAGAGCTTCTCTGTAAAATAGAAGAGGTACCTCTTTTAGATGCCTAAGGTAAAATGAAGGCATATCGTCTCAAATTAGGAGTGGGATATGGGTGGAGAGGAGCTGTGAGAAAGAACATGCTAGGTTGAAGCAGTACTGCTAATCAGAGACATTATTTACTGTATTGCATGCTTTGTCGCATTTAATTTCACAGTAGCCCTAAATGTTGATAAAATTATTTCCATTCTACCAAGGATACTGAGAATCAGAAGTGTCCCTTGAAAAATATTACACAATGGATCACTGGCTTGACCCTCAGGTTTCTATTTTAACCATTATACCAACCACACTGCATGATTACTGGTGTAGCTTATAAATGTGGAGAAACAGGGACAGATGCTGTTCTATCAATTAAGAGCTAGAGATTTGCAAAGTTGTTCTAACTCTCATGCAAAATAGGAAGCTATGAATTTAGTGCCATGAGTTTAGAGGCCCAACATTCTCTCTCTACAAGAGAAGAAAGGAACGAAGGTTAGAAGAAGGGGAAGGAGGGAAGAATGATAACCCATAATTCCTAAATTTTCTTACCCATGTACCTTACTTTGGAACAAATTTTGAACACCTTAACACAGAAAATGTCTAGTAAGGAACACTGGGTCTGAAATATTACCAGTCATGTGTACTTACTGTAAATGAATTGTCAATCCTTTTCCTAAGGACAAAGTCTGAATAGGAGGACAACTGATGGTAGCACTCAAGTCTCAGCACTCACAGATTGTACCTACAGGGCACAGGTTTGTGTCTCTGTGTTCAGTGATTAAGTAGGTCAAGGATTATATGAGAATTAGATTCTTTTGACTGAAAGGAACAAAACTATTCTTGAGTTAGAAGTCATAAATGGGTTTAGTTATTGTAGGAATGCAGGAGGTCTGGAGAAATCTTCAGGAAAAAACAAAAACAAACAAACAAACAAAAAAACCATGACCTGACACCTCATGGATTATAGATACCCAGCAAATACTCTCTTATTTGCTCTGTCCATTTGTTTCTGTCTCATTCTTCTTCCTCAAGGAAGCCTGATTTTCCTGTTTGCTGGTTTAATAGGGATAACCACTACTGTCAACAGCTCCTAGCATACACCCCTCCAATTCCATAGTCAGCCACACACTAAAATGCATTTGGACAACAGAATTTCTTACACTCAATTCTATGTCATTATCCTTTCCTGGGTCACTTGAGGGATCATACTGGGGAGCCAAAATATTGTACTTGTCATAACCTTGTAAGTTACAGAGAAGAGTAGTTACACCAGATAGGAAAGCATTAACAACTTGGAGACACATCTAATTGGAGTTCACTCTAGAGGGGTAAATATTCTCCAGTAAAACCTGGATAACTCATGGATGATCTATCAGGGTTTTCGTTATTGCTGGTTGTTTTTTGATTTTTGTTTGTTTTCAGAAAACTCCAAAGGCAGGATTTTATTACTTGGATGGTTAGACTGCAACACAATTCCCCAAACTATCTCTAGAGAATAACTTTAATGTTGTACTGAATTTATTTATACCTTTCTAAAAAGGCTTTGAGGCAGCTTACAAAAAAATAAATATGATTCTCTTGATGTGGACATGGCTATAGTGGATTCAGACACACTTTAATGTTCTATCAGTTTTGAAACTAAATGTGATATTAAGATCCACAATCCTTAGCCTCTAACTAGTTTAGAGACTTAGTGTCTAACTTAGGAAAAGAGCACACCAAATGCAGCTTATCTGGGACATTTGATGCACTGATTCATTTGTCAAATAACGGGTTCTAGGGTTCTATCTATGTATATTTTATACAAAGTCAGAAGAATACTTTCCTAAACTTAGTAAGAATAAGAACCCTTGCAAAATTGAACCCATATAAAATCCTATCTGCAAAAATTTTAGATTCGTGGTTAAAAAGCTGTGGAATTCTATTATGGATACATACTGTGCCAGAAAGTGCTTGGTTATGTTTATGTTCATTCATTCATTTATTCAACAAGTATTTTATTGAGCATATCTACTCATAATCAAACAACATCATATGAAAAATAGAATGGGTAATAGTCTCTGATCTATAAACACTCAGTTTACTAAACCAGAACTATATGTTCAATGCTGTGAGAGATGGAAGCACAGAATGCCAAATGCCAAGAATGTATAAGAAAGGAATTCGGCTTCGATGATTCAAGGAAGGCTTGCCTCTGGGGAACCTTCATGGTGGTCTAAGACAGGGAATCAAAGAATTTGGGGCAAGAGATATAGGAAGTTCAAATTTCTAGAGTTGTGAGTGAACAAGGACATATATATAGCTAAACACATGGTTAGAGTATAAGGTGTGGCAGAGAAAATTGTACAATTATGAGAAATGAGGCTGTTTTATAAATTATTCTTACTAAAATGTTTATTCCATTAACGAATATATATAAAGCACCCACTATCTGTTCTCAATATGTATATTCACTTAGAGATCTTACTGGGATTATGTGTACAGAATTTCTGTACAGTCTATTTTTCCTCACCAATGATTCCATGAAACTCAAGGCCCTTATTCGCAACCAGAGTTCTTGATCCAACCCACCTAGACTCCATAAAAGCCTTTAACCACAAGTGCCAACAGTATTTTCACTGACTAAGTCACAAGAACTGAATTTCTCTCAATGGCAACTCCTTGGAGTCAATGCTCCAGACTCCCAAAGCATCTAATGGTTTGCTGCTTTGTAATATAAAATGATTCAATTCTGAGTAATGTTATCATGTAGGAGTGTCTCCCAAATTTCTTCACAGAGGGTATCAATCTTTTCATACTTCCACATGTATCACAGTACCCCATTGCCCCTACCATTACTCCACTCCTCCCATCAAATCTTCCCACAGCATCTTGTAGACTTCATCTCTTCTTAAAAAATTTTCTTCATTTTAAGTGCTGAGTTTACACATAACTGTGGGCTTCAGTGTCATGAAGTTCAAGGCTCTTCAACCCAAAACACACTTCAATCCATCCAAAAAATTCCACCACCACAGACTCTTTCATACCAGGAGCCCAGCTTGTTCCCTACCACGGCCCACCCTCATCAGGCCCCTGGTCCGGCTCCATCCTTCATGAATTACCTTCTGAAATTACACATGTTAAATAAAGACTAAATTCATTTTCTATTTCATTAATTAAAAATAGTCCGGTGTTCTGCAATTGAATCTTCTAATCATTATGATTAGTGTTAAGTACCATTTCAACATGGAATTGATATCCTTCTAGCTAAAGTGAAAGTAACTTTATATTTTCTTTAGCCTGAACTAACTAATCATAAGGAAATCATAAGGAATAGTAAAATTCATATCACAACTTTGCAGTTGCAGAATATGACTCAAGCTCCTCTTTGCTAATATAAAAAAATTCAGGCTAATTAGAAAACCTTTTGATAAATGCTGTATGAACATGCAAACGTTCCATGGGCTTCCTAATGAGGGATATGAGAGTTTACAAAGATAGTTAAGTCATCTATTTCCCATTTCTAAAGAGGACATATGGAGTAATATAAAATCCACAGATTTGGGATAAACCAATATATATTACACATTGTTACTAGTAAGTCCTGTAGTTTCTGTCCATGAGTGAAATATATAAACTATCTCTATCATACAGTTCTTTTAAATCTAAATAGTGTGCATAAATCAGACTATTCAGATTAAGCTCTATATTCACCTTTGAGATGTATTGTTCAGTTAAATTATATCAAGGTCACAACTCACTTTTATTGTGCTTCGGAGGTATGCACTGACCTGGCTGCCATCGTACTTCTAACTGTACTTCTAACAGTCTGAGTTTCAGCTTCTTATTCATGTACCATGTTAAGAACCCTGGAAGAGAAATAAAAAGTTCTAGAAGTGTCTTGCCCCTAAGATTTAAAATGTCAATTCATCAAAAAGCATTTCCAAAGGTTGGTATGGCTAGGAGATAATGAAAGAACTCTAAGCAGCCTGGAGATTGAAGTGGATTGTCTTAAAGATATTCAAGTACTTATTACATCAATAAAAACAATGCCAGAGGGGGGATGTTTTTAAAATATACTTTGAACTTAAGCTAATTCCAAAAATCATTTAAAAAGTCTAGTTAATTACTGAGAGAAATACTCTGTCTTGCACTCTGAAAGTCTTCCCAACTTTAGAGGGGCAAACTATCACCTCACCTTACCATTTTTTCATCAGGAGTCAATTCATGTTAGCACAATCGGCTGAAGCATTATTCATTTTACTTTCCAAGACAAGACTTTCAACTATGTCCTTAAGGATCATTGGCAAGTATAAAAAAATCTTCTGGTTCAGATATAATGAGCTAACACTAGCTTCAGTTAGTTAAATAGAATCCTAGAAAAAAGAAAATAGAAACTAGACTTTTGCAAGACAGGAACTAAATCACAAGAACGGGAAATAACTTTCATAGGCAAATGAAATACCTATGAGATATATCTGAGAGAGAAAATGTAGAAGTTTTGAAAGCAGCAAAAAGTACTTTCATTAAGCATATTTATGAACAAGTTGTAGTTCTTTGGCATTTTCTAAAATGACAAGGAATAAAACTTGTCTGACAGAGGCCTGGAAGATTATTTGTAAAAACCTGGAGTCCAACCTCTGACTTAGGCCATTTTGGCAAAAGGCATTTGCCATTACTAGTATCAAAGATTCCCTCATATAATTTTAAAGTAAAATATGTGTAAAGATGCTTCTCTTAAAAGTATATAAATATTAGAATGCATATGGTTGTGGTATTTTTTCCCTTAGGTCAATATGAACATATACATTATATACTAATACTAGAAATTGTCCACAGTGAGTCTAATGACTTTATATAATTAAGGGACTGCAAGGAGAGCAGCTAACATTTACATACTGCCAAGTGTTTTGGTAAGCATTTCACCCACAAGATTTCAGTTGATCTTCCACCAACCAACCAAGGAAGACTTCATCATTGCCATTTTACAACTAGAAATCTGATGCTCGAAGTTGCCAAAGAAACCTCAGCTACTCACTAGGGCCTAAAGTAAAACTATAAAGCTATCCCATTAACTCTGCTGTTAATTAGATGCAGTACATCATATCGACTTTAGTTTTCTTGGGATTTTGCTTAAGAGTAATTACAGAAATGTGCAAACAAGTACCAATAATCACACAACCACCTCCATTGTGGGTTCGATCCCAGGCGCCAGGCCCTGCACTTGTGGGAGGCAACCAACTGATGTGTTTCTCTCTGCCCACCTCCTTTCCATTCTGTCTGAAAAATCAATGAAAAAATACATATCCTTGAGTGAGGATTAAAAAATAAAAAATAACCACAGAGCCTATAACTCTAAACAAAAATTCCTGAAGTTTGAGTTATAGTATGATCAAGCTACATATCTGCTTCACAAATTCCATTCTAAACTTAAAAGGCCTAACAAAGGAAACCTGATTGCTCTATTGTTGGCTTACACCGTTATCATGGCTTTCTGGATTTGTGCAATCTAGTTTTGCTTAAAGTTGGATATATATATATATATATAAATGCTTTCTCTTGAAGTATTGTTAAGGACATACTCAGTTCAATCTAGATAACTTAAGAGACTATCTGAATTAGTGTCTGGCGCTACCTATTTTGCTTTATATTGTTTTAGAAAGTGACCAAAAAGTAGTAAATAATAATTTTGCATGGTTTAGAGGTGTATTATAAGGATCATTGGGAGCATTCCTGTCTATTGATGAGATCCCCTTCTTAGTAATTCTACTGAAATGAACAGGAACACTATCAGAAATAATTTCTAGGATTTCTTTCTCTTGCTCAGATATTTTTAGCTTCATGTCCAAAAGTGATCATTTTCACCTCAAGTTTCTTTTGCTAGTCTTATTTTTTTATATTTAATCATGCTAGAAATAACTTGAGTTACACTAAAAAATATTAAGAAACCCTAAATCATAAGAAATGATCCCAAAATGCTATATATATTTTTTTCCTCTACAGAGAATAATACATCAGTGGCATCTAAATGATGCAAAAAGCACAAATGATTAAGAGGTAATTTTACCAGAGTTCATTTAATCCATTCCTGGCCATGAGTACTCATTACAAAATGTGTTTCTTCAGACTAAGGGGAATTAAAAATATAGATTACCCTGAACCAACAATTATGAATCATCTACTAGACAACCAGATACACTCAATATTTGTTATAAAGTCCTAATCTTGAAGAAAAAAAAAAAGTTTAAATAAAAGTCCTGCTTGAGTGGAGGGGAAAAACAAACAGCAACCTTAAACTTTATATGATTTAGGAAAAAAAATAAGTTTACATCAAGTCCTAAGAAAAGCAAACATATCCCCTGGCGAGAAACACCAATCCCTAGGTTCCCTGCCATCCTTCTGCAGAATAAATGACAAACCAGCCAAGGACAATGACCCTGACAAAATGCCATTTTAGTAATTTTGTCCAAAAACTCCTACATAAGTACATAGAAAGCCCTTATTTGTGAAAACCCTTTCAAAGAAGGTCAGTTTAGTTATGCAGTATAACCAGGTCCTGGAACAAATGCTCACAGCCATCTGGATTTAGAGTAAAAAGCTTACCGCAGAGTGGGGTCTGCGGAGCACGTGGACCGCGAGCCATGGGGCGGGCCCGGCCGGGCTCCCAGGGACTGGGCGGCCGCAAGGGCCCCAGGCACCGCAGGGGACCCACGCGGGGTGCAAGCTGCACGAGGCCAGTCAGTGGGGCCAGAAGACCAGGCCCAGAGCACAGCAGAGGGACCTGGGGCGCCAGTCCGAGGCCACAGTCCGAAGAGTGGAAGCAAATGGCCTGCGACCCAACAGCACAGCCACTAAGACGGTGACTTCCGGGAGAAGTTCCGGCCCACGCGCAGCTGCGAGGAGCACATCCGGCACGGAGCCGGCTCCTGGCACCGCTCACCCTCGTGCACTAGCTCTCTGGCTGCTGTGGCTGCTGCAGCCCACACTCAGGTTATCGGCTTCTCTGGGAGGCGCACAAGGGACAGAAGGAGTGGCCTGCCCTCGAGCCCCTCCTGACACCCACTGCAGGCAGTCACCCCCGGGAATTCCGGGGAATCCTGTATCAGGGCTAGGTCCCCCCAAACCCTCCCTGCTCATCCTCACCCGTAGAGCTGGTTCCCCCAAACCCTCCCTGCTCATCCTCACCTTCAGGGCTGGTCCTAGCAAATCCTCCCTGCTCATCCTCACCCGCAGAGCTGGTCCCCCCAAACCTTCCCTGCCCATCCTCACCCGCAGAGCTGGTCCCCCCAAACCCTCCCTGCTCATCCTCACCCGCAGAGCTGGTCTCCCCAAACCCTCTCTGCTCATCCTCACCTTCAGAGCTGGTCCCCCCAAACCTTCCCTGCCCATCCTCACCCGCAGAGCTGGTCCCCCCAAACCCTCTCTGCTCATCCTCACCTTCAGAGCTGGTCCTAGCAAACCCTCCCTGCTCATCCTCACCTTCAGAGCTGGTCCTAGCAAACCCTCCCTGCCCATCCTCACCCGCAGAGCTGCCCCCCCCCCCAAACCCTCTCTGCTAGTCCTCACCTGCAGAGCTGGTCCTCCTAAACCCTCCCTGCTCATCCTCACCTTCAGAGCTGGTCCTCCCAAACCCTCCCTGCTCATCCTCACCTTCAGAGCTGGTCCTCCCAAACCCTCCCTGCTCATCCTCACCTGCAGAGCTGGTCCTCCCAAACCCTCCCTGCTCATCCTCACCTGCAGAGCTGGTCCCCCCCAACCCTCTCTGCTAGTCCTCACCTGCAGAGCTGGAGCTATCACGGAGACCCGGTGGGCTGGCGAGAGGTGTCTGTCCAGCAGCTGGTGCAGGGACAAGGAGTGAGTGGGGAGAAGGCAGCAGCCCTAGAGGATGGCCGCAGCACCTTACCTGACCCCTGGCCTCCCAGGACGCCTGTGCCACCCGCAAAGAATGGGAGACGCAGCTGAGAGCTAGCCTGTGGGGGCGTCCGCAGAGGCATCTGGGCGGAGGGATCTGGGGTCGGTTCCGAGCAGGACTTTGCTGTCCAAGCTCTACCGCATCTGCTTCAGTGCAACCTGAGGTAGACCGCCCCCATCCCCCATCGTCTTCCCTCGCGCAGGCTACAATCTTTTTGGCTACAATAAAAAGAAACTTAGTGTTCGAATAAAGGAAACACCCAAATTCCAATCCCCAGTCCAGTGATGAGACTAAGAACCAAACGATTGTTGTTTCCCCTTTGCACCCAAATGAGTACAAAGGCATTTCTAATACAAGACTTTACTGCATTGGCTAAAGAGAATCATTTACATAAAAATAAAAGGAGGGGAGAGAGGAAGCAGATTTACTTAATTACAATTGTCCACTTGCTTTGGTGATGGTAGCCCATGATCAGTGGGTCTGCCAGATATAGGTCTTCTTTGAACTCTAGCATCAAGTTTAATGTTTTAAATATATATGTTTAAAAAAAACTTTTTAAAATGTAATGATTGCTTAAAATATAAAAAGTTAACTGGTAAGTCTACACACCATATGACTAAAATTCTACTGGAAAAGACAAAACTATGAAGAAACAAAAAGATAACTGGTTGCCAAGTCGAGGGGAGAGGGAGATAGTTACCTGGAGCACAGAGCATTTTTAGGGCACTTAACATACTCGCCATGATAGCATAATGATGCACACATGTCATACATTTGTCCAAACTCACAGCCTATACAACCAAGAGTGAGGCATAAGGTAAACTATGAATCTTGGGTGATTATTATGAGTCAATGAATGTTTATCAATTGCAGCAAACGTACAACCCTGGTGAAAGGAGCTAAAACAGAATTAGGTAGACAGAAAGGGGTGGGAGGAGGAGGTATCCTGGAGCTAGCTGAAACCACAAAATGTTTTGCAGAGAAACAGGATGGAGAGCAGAAAAACAGGGTGTTTTGAAACAAGGATGTTTTTCTTGCAAGTGCAAAATAAAATGTTGCAAAAAAGGCCCGGAGCCAATCAGAAGCGACACAGATAGACAAAGAGCCATTAGCAGACAGGAAGGAGAGAGCAGAATGGTTGGGAGTAACCCATCTGTATCTCCTCCCGGAGCAGGGGAGCCTGTTTGTTGGCAATAAGCCCCTGCCTTGTTTGAACTCCAGTCCATGTATCCCTGGTAGGGAATACTGATAATGAGGGAAGCTATGAGTGGTTGGGGGAAGGAGGTACATGGGAAATCTTTGTGCCTTCTCCTCCATTTTCTGTGAATCTAAAACTCCTCTAAAATAAAAAGTCTTAGTTAAAGAATAAAGTAGAAATGTTTAACCCAAGTGGAATGAATATGGGGTTGGATTAAGAGCTCTGTCATTGGAACCATATCGTCCTGAGTCCAGACCTCAGGTCCAAAAATTACTAGGTTTTAATCTCACACAAACTCATGACCCTTTCTACACATAAGTGCGCTACTTAGGAAAGTGGGGGGTCAAAGTAATGTGTATGCCAATGAGTTGTCATAAGTATTTAATACTAAACAGCATATAAAACAGTTATTCCACTGGCACAGAGTAAGTACCCAATAAATAATAGCCATTCAATTTAAAGTTGCTTTTTCCAATACTATTTATGTGTATAGGGTGGGGGTGGCAAGACATAAAAGATAAAATCCCAATACAGCCAAGCAAATTTTGAATCTTGATGATTCTTCTTATGTAAAGTATTCCCCATGCATATGTGGAGCTATATTTTTAATTCTTTTCTACTTTAAAAAATATTCTTTCTTCTTTAAAAATATTTTTGATATTTTTATTATATTTTATTCATCTTTCCTAAATCCTTTCCAACTGTCCCCTCTTTTACTGTTGAGAATGGAGTTTAATTTCCATCTGATCCACTTTATTATTGTGTAATGGGAAAATAATCCTTTTTAAAAATTTATATTTACATAGACTGCTTTATTCTTTGACTACTCAAACCAATGATGAATGAGTAAAAGGTGAATTTAGGGAGAATGACATTTAGCAAAGAACAATAATTTTTTATTAAAAAATACTTTTACTTTATTAATTTAATAAATATT
Organism: Pipistrellus kuhlii; assembly: GCF_014108245.1. NCBI lineage: Eukaryota > Metazoa > Chordata > Mammalia > Chiroptera > Vespertilionidae > Pipistrellus > Pipistrellus kuhlii. The sequence continues at coordinate 51,312,215 of NW_023425427.1, forward strand.
ATCTACAACTATTTATGTTGCCTCCATAGGCATGGACTTATCAAAAGAAAAATTGTAATTAAAACAATTATATTAAACTAGAAATCTTGAAATATATGTTAATGGCTTGAAGAGATCCAGGATTCAGAGGTACTTAAAGACAACTGTAAATGGGTATAGTTAAAACATATACCCACACATACAAAAGATACAAATTTATGGTATTTGCTATTTCAGGTGCAGCATCCATCTTATATAAAAACTAACACAGGAACTCTGTGATTACCAGAAGTCTTCTAAAACATATTTGAGTATCATTCAGGCAGAACTTTAGATACTATGATTTTATAAAAATAATAGTACTAACAGTAGTGACAAACTACTTAGTACCCTAAACAGCATTTTGTTAGGCTTAAAATCTAATCAGAAATAGTATGCATTAGGAATAAGTCAGTTATTCATGTAACAAATTTTATAATTCAAATCCTCATCTCAAAATGATATGGCATTTATCAAATAATAACCAGAAGTGGATTCCATTTATTTATCAAGATATTAATTTATCCTCTGCCATTAATCAGTAATCCAAACAGAACAGAATTCTACATCTAACACTATTGTGTATGATAGATTGTGCATTCTTAATTAGAAAGTAAAAATTATTTAATCTTTCAGATATGATATGATATGATGATATGATGAGACCATTTAAATTTTTCCATGGTGTCAAACTACAAATTATTGAATGTCAAGAATCAATTGGAAAGAGTAAAAATATGGTCCCTACAAGTCATGAGAAATCATGGATAAAGTTGCTTTGAAAAAAGAGTAAATAAATGAGTTATTGGATTTCTTGGCATACAGCAAAGATAGATTTCTTCAACAAATGCTAAATAGTTGAAAACTGAAACCCTGTGAAGCACCCTTATTTTTTTAATATATTTTATTGATTTTTCACAGAGAGGAAGAGAGAGAGATAGAGAGCTAGAAACATCAATGAGGGAAATACATCGACCAGCTGCCTCCTGCACATCCCCTACTGGGGATGTGCCCGCATCCAACGTACATGCCCGGAATCAAACCTGGGACCTTTCAGTCCACAGACCCATGCTCTATCCACTGAGCCAAACCAGTTTCGGCACATTTATTTTTCTTTATTATCAACAAGATGTAGTATTTCGGGAATAAATATTAGCCAGAGGTTCGAGATCCTCACTAGTATGTGATAGTTGTGTGGTAGATACAGATATTAAATTTTTTTAAAAAGATTAATGTTTTACAATCACAGAAGTGTTATCAATAGGCATGACATTTTATAGCCAAATTTATTTTGACTTTTAGTCTCCTATTTTGACAGTGCACCAGCAGAAGTAAAATTCTACAGACTATGTTAATTGGCTCATTTTGTAAACCTGACATATAAATAAGAATTCCAATTCATTACTGTATGAAGGAAACCATAAATTTCAAAGCTGTATAGTCTAGTAAATTCTTAGTCTCCATACGCTGAGCCAAATAAATATCTGGTAAGTATAGCCCCAGAACAGAAGTTGAATTGAATTGAATTTTATTAGCCTCAGGCTAATTTCTGAAGGGAAGATTCTCCCATGGAATATAAAAAAAAAAAAAAAAAATCCTGCTTTCATTGGGGGCCCATCAGGGCTGGCAACACCTCTATCTGGGCTGGCAACACCTCTATCTGCTGCCCACTGCCAGCACCATGTTTCCAAGGCCTGCCATGTTCTGTGTCACCTCCTGGGCAGCACATGTCATAGTGAGCAGTCAAAGTCCAGGTTGGATAACTGCCCGAGGAGACAAATTGCATATTAGGCTTTTATTCTATAGGATGGTCAGATATATAGTATGTATGGATGGCTCCATCTGTCTAGCTTTATATATAAAACTGGAAGAGTCCTAGATTATTAAATGAATTTACATGAGATTAGAACAATAATACAAACAAAAAACAGTTTCAAGTGATACTTCTTTTTTGTAACTTCATAGCAATGTACTGACTTTACATATTCTAAAATTAATGTAAATTTTCTGCTATTTATGCAACCTATCTGGTCATACTACAGGCAGGTAATGGCCTATTTGTCTACATTGAAAATTGGAATAACTCAAGATGAATAAATACACCTCAACTGAAAATCCATCATTTTGATATTTTATACATATATATATTGTGTGTGTATATATATATGTATATATATATATACACACACAATATATATATATATATGTATAAAATATATATATGTGTGTGTGTGTGTGTGTGTTTTATATATGTATCTTAACTAGATACATTGAAACAAAATATTAAATGTTTGGTTTAATTACTTTAAACTCCAGGGAAAGAGTCCTCAGTAATTGTAGGTGAGTATGCAGTGTTTATTGCTACATTTTATAGGAGCCCTTCTCACTCCATCTTCATCAAAAGTAGAATTAATTAACTTCACTTCTGCAACAACTGTTAATGGGCCTTCACAGTTAGTCTACAGTTTTTCTGGTTTCTCTCTTTCTCCTGGATCCCTTTCTAGGCCAACCCAAAGGTCAGAAGAATCCTAATTCATTTCCACTTTTGGAGGTCCCATATATACTTATAACAAAGAAAGAAAGAAATAATAAAGCAGAGTTACAAAAATTGTGCTATAATCCGGCTGGTGTGGCTTAGTGGTGGAGCATTGAACCCCCAACACATGCCCAAGGTTTCAGCTGGATCCCCAGTGCAGGGCATATAGGAGGCAGACAATCGATGATGTTTCTCTCATTGATGTTTCTATCTCTCTATCTTTTTCTCTTCCTTTCTCTCTATATCTAAAATTCTTATATTTTTAAGTTAATTATTTGTTTTGCACACATACATACAAATACAATAAAACTTAAATATACATTTCCAATATAATTGCAGGATTTATAAAGATTAATTAACTAATTAGAACATTTAATGTAGTGTGATTCTGCAACAAAGACAGAACTACAGTCCTGTAATGGAGATGTTAGCCTGCTGAGTATTTCAATGCATACGTACATTATTAGCAGATAATGCTAAAGTCTAAACTTTAGGCCTTCCATGGATAAGAGGCCTAAATTAAATACCCTTTGTCCTTGGCTGTAGCAAGTTCGAAACCAATCTGAAGCTCAAAAGAGAAATAATGAAGTAACCCATGCTGGGTATATCATCCTTTTCTATTTATTGGTCCTGATTTTCTACTATATATAAAACATTACTTTGTTTTTATCACAATCATCCTTAAATCCTTTGACAAGAGAATTATATTTTTATCACATATAAATTTGAAATAACATTTAAAATTATAAAGAAAAAAATAGCTTAGTAATATTAAAATATTCTCTACAAAGTGAGTTTTATTTCCTAGTCACACACAGATTTGCTTAGTGACAATTAAACTTAAATAATTACCTCAATCCTCTTCCAATTGCAAAAACATGATTATTATTTTTATTATTACAATTAATATTATTACTGTTAAGATGTACTGAATGCTAAGTATGTGTTAGGCATTGTAATAAACATTTTATATGCATCATCTCACTTTATTTTTACATCACCCATATAAGTAGGTAATATTATTTACCCTACTTTATAGACATAATATATCTTGCATACTTAGCAAGTCTGAAACCTAAAATAAGTTAATAACGAGAAATGCATACCCTGTAATGAATGTTTACGACTGCTTAATGCAGACTTGACCCCCTCAATCTCAGTTAAAATACAAACAATAAACTATTTGATGTTGAATAACATGAATATTGAATATAAACACTATGTGTAAAAAGCAAATATAAATAAAAATAAAATGGAAATTTTACATAAACATAAAAGCATTGCTTGAGAAATAGTTTGGTTTTTACTATCACAGCCCACTCTTCAACCATCCTTTTTCAAATATTTCCACATCAGTATGGATATGTCTTAAGTTTGACAGCCAGAGAATTAAAATTGTGGCCATCCTTCAGGCTGTGTGATTGCTTCCTGCACAGCGCTGAGGAAGGAGATCATGGGTGCGAGAGAAGGTGGAAAATCTTACAGTGATGTCATGTCCTGAAGAAAAGCTGCAAAGCAGCATCAATGGAGATGTTGCTCACATGATGTTTTATGTCTGTAAAGTATGTGATTCACTAAGTATGTTATAATACACTGTATTTTTTAATTATTTTATTGATTAAGGTATCACATATTTGTGATCATCCCCCCATTCCCATCCCAAACCCCTCCCCGCACATGCGTCACCCCTCTGTTGTCCATGACCACTGGTTAGGCTAATATGCATGCACACAAGTCCTTTGGTTGATCTCTCTCCCTTTTCCCCACCCTCCCTTACCTTCCCTCTGAGGTCCGACAGTCTGATTGATGCTGTTCTTGTTCATCAGTCTATGTTGTTCATCATTTCCCCTAGATGAGTGATCTCATGTGGTTCTATAAATATACTTATAAGAAGCAAAAATGAGACGAGCAATAGTGGTTAGCTGAGAGGCAAATGAATCAGTCTATAGTGAGTTTCTTTCTGGGCCAACAGTTCTTTTGAGTCCCAATTTCTATGTCAAACAGTTCCTTATGTGTAATGCAGGTCCGGCCCTCTCTGGTTTGGTCCTCGGAAACCTGCAGTGATGCACAGCTGCTGACTGCTAGTATGGCAAGGCATTGTCAGCATCTTCCGTCTCTGGGCTGTTTCTCTTCTGTCTTCATGGCTGGAGCATTTCTGTCAATTCCTCTCTGTTGCAGGAATCCACATGGTCTCAGAGTTGTTTTATGAAAATATACAAACATATTCTCAACCAAAAGTTAATAAAGGAATATTTTCTATAAATTTGACTTGTGGTCCTTTTTCATTTTTTGCCCAAACGATTTTCCTTTGGCTTGTTTTGACACCATGTATGTTTTACATGGGTGTCTTGCTGTTAGCATTACAAATGAAAGTTAATTTTCTAAAGTAAAAATTTTCTAGGCGTAATTTACTTACTGGATATTTTTTCTTATATGATATTCTTCTATTACCCCCTCCCGTTTTTTTTAATTTAAATATTAGGAGGCTTTTGGAAATTTTATAATGTAATCTTGATAGCATTCAAATTTCAATTTTTTGCACTAAAATATGACTGCTTTAGGTTCATTACATGTTACACAATTTTACCATGAGATGAACTACCAATAAAAATTTTAGTTAACACTTTAGGAACAGCTTTTTTGTCCAGTACACTTGATTTTTCTATAATATTCACTTGTTTCAATTAGCCAATTTAAGTTAGCCTGAAACTTGACTACTATTTTACTGTCAAATTTAATACTCTAACAACCATCTTATTTTACCCTGTAAATATTAGTGGGAAGGTTTATTTGCCTTCTTGAGTAGGCCCTGAGCATTCCTGTTGCTAGGCTGGGTTTGGATATCAAAACTCCCAGTTCCCCACATCATGGGTATAAGACAACTCAAACAAGTCTTGTTGCAGTGAGAGGGTAGCTGCTGTTGGCCAAGTCTCTAGACAGAGAAACATCAAGTGACTGCCTCCTGCTTGCACCCTACTGGGGATGGAGCTCACAACCCAGGCATATGCACCCTAACCAGGAATCGAACTGTCAAACTTCTGGTGCATGGGAAGATGGCCAGGTAACTGAGCCACACTGGCCAGGGCATATACTTTATGTTTTAAAATATTCTTTTGTTTTGACTCCAAAAGATACGTGGGCAGGATGAGAGGTGGAAGGGGTTCATGTTACCTCTCCAAATAAGCAAAACATCAATAAAAGGAGCTGTGAGTATAGTGGCAGACTTTAGGACTATTAAAAAAAAAAAAAAAAGACTATGATGCATGACTGGGACCAGAACACAAGAAAAAAGAAGACTTTGACTCCAACCTGGCAGCATTACTGCACACCATGCCAAGTGCCCATTAGCTAAACCCAGACTTCATCAAAATCAGTTATGACAGCTGTCTATAGGTAATATCATGCATAAGTATCTACCAACACATGGATACTTTCAGGAACCGGTGCTTTATATGTGATAGTGGTCATTGGAAATGCTGGTTAATTTATTCCAAATCCATATCTACTAAAGAGTGATCTCCTACTTGTATGCATGCATATAAGCCTAACCAATGGACACAGACAACAGGGGGGTAAGGGCATGAGTGGGGGAATAGGAGGAAAATGGGGGAATAAGGACACATATGTAACACCTTAATCAATAAAGAAATTATAAAAGAGTGATATCCTCACCACTATTTACCTTAGTTCCCACTACTAGTAATTATTCTTGTTTAATTTTTTATAAGGCATATTAGCTATTATTGAACCTACCGGGGGGCTATATTAAACCAGTTATTTCAGAATTCTTGGTGAAATGGCCCTTAACTGGGAGCCAGGAAATCTGGGCAAACCTCGGAGCCTTCTTTCCCTCATTTGTAAATGAGATGACAGGAGTTGGTGACAACTGAAGGGAAGAGAGGGAAGAACAGATCTTGGTTTCAGCTCTCAGTGTAGATGATGTAAGAAAATAGTGTAAGAAATCACCCCCTCACTCTCCTAGATAAATATCTCAAGGAGAGGTAAACACAACCAATTGCTCATTTCATTAATTTTACTAAGGAGCACATCTCTAAAGTGGGAAGGCAGTCTGGTAAAGTAGAGCCCTCTGGCCCAATCCATTTGAAAGACAAGTTGAGGATGCTATGAAAAATATGCCACCCACAGCAGCCTTGCTTTAATGTAAAAGTTCAGTTTTTAAAAAACAAACAATCTCACTGCTATCTATGGATTCATAATCATCTCCATGATTCCTGAGCAAACTTGGCATTGATCATTCACCTCACAAAAAGTTGAAGCACTAAATGTAAAAACTGCTCAATAATGTCGGGGCAAGGACTGAAACTAAAAAAGATGTGTTGTTCCTCTCGGTAAAAAGTCATTTTTTCCCAACTGTACAAATGCAATGCAGTAGCATCTCAAATTGATGAATTTGAAGTAAACAGAGGGCTATGTAGCAGGCATGCAGCCACGAGATAAAGAATTAATGATTTTAGGAACAAATGGCATCGCTCCCATTAAAATGTGGAGACATGGTCATTGCTCTGCATGCCACAGATGTCTAATGCCTGCTTTCTCATCAGAGAGAAAATTAAATTGCATTTATTAACGAAGTGGCTAGTTGCAAATCAGAGCTTTCTAAAACACAATGTGAAAATTGTTTGAAGGTAAACAATCTGAAATTAAATAATCTCACAGCTAAACATTTGGTGTATTACAGGTAAGAACTTTTGTAAACATGAAATTTTTCTATGGTGTTTGTAATTTGCAGATTTAATTTACTTTGTGAATCTTCAGAAATATCCTCCTGGTTCCCTCTCTCTGAGGCTTCATTAGAACTATTTTGGATATCTTTCTCAATGTTAAAAAATAATTGCTGAAACACAGAATAATTTATTTTGGTAAAGAGCTGTATCAAAATTTTATTTGGCATTTAACTCCAAAATTAAATATCACAAAATGAACATAGTCCAATATTTGATCATCTTAGAATTTAAATGTCTCCATCTATCAGCTTTTCTGGAGGAGAATTTTCAACAGGATTTTTATTTGTTTGGAATTACAATGCTTTAATCACCTAGAATGTATATAGTTCCAAAGTGGGTGAAATATATAACATTATGGTTTATTGTATCAACTTCTGATCACCTGATATATCCATTTTTGCCAGAAATTATTCTTATTTCTTAGAAATAAATGCACTCTCAATTGCATATACAACATATATCTACCAAAGACCTTGCTTGCTCCTATTCAATAAATAATGAAACATCTCTTTGTCTTCTAATTCCATTCATATTCGATTTTGGTACAAGATGCTAACTTATGGAGCACCAATCACGAGACCAGAATCATACCAGTGAATTACTCTTCATCACAGAAAACCAGCAGTATCGGAAGAACTATAGAATTATAAAATATAGAATTATAGAATATTCAACTTCTACTGACTTCTAATGTGAGTTGATGGGTCATATAACTTGTTCAATTCTCAGTTTATTGGTAAATTGAGTTGGACCATATAATGGCAACATTTATTTTATTTTTTTCTAAAGACCTCATTTCAAAATCACATAATATTACTATTGCCTGACCTTTAACTCTAGTTGGGGCAAGTAACAAATCTGACCCAAAGTTAAGAGGGAAATCTAGGGAATTAGAGAGCCATATTGGACTTTGATTAAGTGCCTGGATATGCTGGGGAAAGGGGCTGGGAAAGTGGCAAGGAAGTATATGAGAGACTGGAAAAGTCCCAGGGTTTGTATTTATCCATAGCTGAAGCTGAGGCCCTACCTCAAGATGGGGCTTGGAGGGATGCCCTTGTAACTGGCCCTGGAGTCTTACCTTTCCCAGCACTTAGCAGTGCAGTTGAGGAGGTGGGAAGGTGCTGGGGAAGAAGGGAGAGGTCTGTGATCTCAAGGAGCCCACTCTGATGGGCCTGGCGACTTCTCCTGTCCCAGTGCCAGAACTGCCTTCCCTCCTACTCGCCCCCCCCCTGCAGTTAATAATGAAAACACACACACACACACACACACACACACACACACACACACACACATATATATATATATATATATATATATATATATATATATATATATCCCATGTAAAGTCTTTTAAAAATAACAAAATTAAGTAAGCAAAAAAATAATTTATGAAGAAAACAGCAATAAGCCAGGGAGACAACATGTCAGTGATTTCAGCATGTTTCCCTTATTCCTGCTCCACATGCGATCACTGAGACCCACCCTACTAGCACTTAATTTTTTCGCTTTTGCATTTCCACATTTTTAAAGTCAAGGGCAGAGCCTCTTGAAATTTGGCGTCTACGTGACTGTGATTGTTTTAAGCAACTAGATCATGAAGGCAAAGGGGAGCAGCAGGCTGGCTCTCCCCACCCACACAGGCGTGGAGGGGGAGCACGCTCCCTGGGGTTCTGTGGGCGGGGAGCATACTTCTTCCATCCAGCATCTCATCTCAGGCTGTTCAAGCCCGCAGGAGAACTGCCCTCTGGAGATGCAAGGACTGTGGAAACCCAGCGGGCGGAGGCAGGAGAAGATGGCTGCCTAGCAGTAGGGCAAGGGAGGAAGAGAAGAGAGGATTTAAAGTCTCTGGAGGAGCCACACTGTGAAAACAGGAGAAAAACTTCAATTAGGAGCCTATTGGGAAATGTAAATGGAATCTGATCATATGGGAGATTAGTTTGGGGCCAGCTTCTCACAGGAAGCACAATGGCACCTACTGTCAATCTATTATAGAATCTATACAACACGGATCTCTGCCCTGTAGCATAAAGACCCTGAAGCAAATGCAATCCCCCAGATTAGACCAAAATTCAGCTTAGTCCAAGTTTACCTGCTCCCCAGGGAGGTATTTGACTTGAACTTGGAAGTATAATCTTTCATTCACAGTCCTCTAATCCAAGAGAACATCTGTATTTTGTTCTTAAGGAACATTTTCAAAAGGATTTAGTGGATTTATGCCTGCATTTTGAATTTAAAAATATTAGAAGTTACAAATTAAATGAGGAGTGAGAAGTAAAATATCAATAAGCTCTTTTATATTTTCTATTAACTATAACATCTAACTCACCACAACAGCATATTCCCAGCCTGGAAAGTTCTTCCTCTACTTCTTCTCAGCACCCTAACATCCTTCAGGACTCAAATGTTAAGGCCACCAATTTAGAGCATCTGTCTTTGGCTACCTTCTCTAAAATCTCTTTATTTTCTTTATATGAATGATCATTTATTACTAATCTAACTGCTTCATTATTTTTAATTATATATATTGTATTATTGGTTTTAGAGAAGAAATGAGAGAGAATCATTGATTAGCTGCCTCTTGCATGCCTCACACTGGGGATCGAGCCAACAAGCTGGGCCTGTGCCCTGGCCAGAAGCAGAACCTTGACCTCCTGGTTCATAGGTCCATGCTCAACCACTGAACTGCACTGACCAGGCTATCTGTCTCATTTAGAAGAAAACTCAATGAGAACAAGGACTATGTTTGTCACAGACCCTAATACACAGACCAGGTGTTATAAATACCCATTGAATGAGTCCTGTCAGATAAGAAAATGTTTTATGCATCTCTTCTACAGAGGTCATATTTCTGGTGGTACCTACCTCTGAGCTTCAACAAACAATATCAAGATAAAATTTGCATGTTTAATTCTCATTTAATATGTAAAATACATTAATTCCTTCTTTCATAAGTTGAACTGACTTTTTTTTAAAGCACCTATAATTTAGTAGTTATTGTTTAAGATTTTGGAACTCTGAGGATGGAAATGTCATGGACCTTGCCTGGAAGAATCCACAGGAATGAACATTCTGGTTGGAATACAGTCTTTCATGCCATAGTCCTGGCTCTGTCATTATTCTGTGCCCTTGTGCATGCTGTTCCATTTTCTGGAATGCCATAATAGCTTCATTAGCTTGAAATGCCTTCCTCATGCTCCCAAACACACTGAATGGTGATGACGCACGCTACATTCCAAATACAGACACAGGGGAAACAGCAGAGGCTTTTACAACTGTCATCTGGAACCGTGGTCTGTTACGATGAAAAAACAAGCTGAAAATATTGACATTACAACTCTTCTGAAAAAGTATGTCTTTGAATTTCTGATGCAAACACAAACACAAAGGAAGCTTTGGAGATATTAGGCAAACGGAAGCTTGGATTAAAGTATTAGAAGACAGTTGGGGGTGGAGGCTAGAAATGGCTAGAAATAGCTCTTACCCTGTGTCTAACTGAAAGCAATACATTGTTTCAGAAGTGTAGATTGTGAGACAAGAGTTTCTGCCTTAGAAAGTACATCAAGGTTTAGATCCCAAATGCTCTCTGGTAGTGAAAACAGGCTGAGGATAAACTCGATCTTATGTGAGCTCTCTCCATAGGGGCTTAATTTAACCCTGCCTGTTAGGAAGAGATAAAATAACAGTACTGATTTTAATAACAGAAAAATGCAAAAATCACTGGCAAATGCAAAAATGTATAAATCATAGTCTAGTTGAAAATATTGGACAGAATATCATTTTATTTATCAAATGCTCTTAAAATATGTGTGTAATGTGAAAATGGCATATAATAGTGAAAATTATAAATGTAATTTAGCATATTTCAGGAAGCCATGTGACGTATTGTCCACAATGCGCAATAACTTCACATGCCACTGCAACACATTTTGGAAAGAAAGTAAGGCCCCAAAATCTATTCTTCTGGCAACAGGAAGACAAACTTTCTGGAGTCCATCCCAGGGTGCCAGCCCACCTCGCTCAGAGCTTATTTGGAGGATTACTATCACCTCTGGGAGCTTTGAAAATGTATGAAAGGATTATGTATGTCTATGCCACCTAAACAGTCACCTTCAAATACCTAAAAATTATTACTTGTTGTAACAATAATGTATCCATTTTTCTCTCTCCTACAAACTCTTTCTTACTACAGACAATAACATGGCTGAGTATATTTTAATAAGTAAACTTTAATAAAAAAATTCAAAAATGAGAAAACCTATGGCAGTAGTATATAAATAATAGGTTATTGGTAACTAAGTGGGCTGATTTTGATAAGCTTAGTGAACTTCCCCTTTATAGACCCTCACTACAGATAAGACCTTCTCTATTCATCCCTTTGAGCAAAAAATCATTTTCTAAAATGGCAGTTCCTGGCCCTGTTGCCCCGATCCCAATCTCATGTCACAAGTCCTCATCAGGATGCTGTGACTCCTCTTCCATTTCCTCTAGCCCCTGGGATGTTCACCATCATAGACCCTCTAAGAATCTATGGTATACTCTGAGGGCAAGTACTGTCTCACTAGTCTCTCTCCTACAAACTCTTTCTTCCATCATTTAAGGCAGTGATTGGCAAACCGTGGCTCACAAGCCACATGTGGCTCTTTGACCCCTTGAGTGTGGCTCTTCCACAAAACACCACGTGTGGGTGTGCACATACAGTGTGATTGAAACTTCGTGGCTCATGCGCAGAAGTTGTTTTCGATTCTCAAAAGAAATTTCAATAGTTGTACTGTTGATATTTGGCTCTGTTGACTAATGAGTTTGCCGACTACTGACTTAAGGAATAGCAAAGCCATTCCCTCCCTTGGTTGCCCATCTGAGGAGTAATTCTTTTCAACTTTACATTTCTCTACCTGTAATAAAATGACTTGTTCTAAAGATATTTGTCTCCTGCTACCCTGTAAATTCCTTGAGAGCAATTGCATATAACTTCTTTTCTTTTTCATGTTTCTATAATGTGTCATCCAATATTGTCAATATAATAGTGGTGCATAAAACTTTATTGACAAAAAAAATCCTAGTTTCTCTCTCTTCTATAGAGCCCTCCCTGATTATTTGAATGCAAATAGTGAAGTGTTTCTTTGAGACAGATATTTTATTGCTCCCTGACTTCATGCCTATAATAACTGCTTCTACTCTGCGCCACCACCCAAGTCCAGTCTCCAGAAAGCAGCCAGATTGATTTCCTTAGAGCATAAATTACAACAGGGCCTTTCCCAGATTCAATTACTCCAATGGTTTTGCACAGCACTTAGAATTAGATTCAAACTCCCTTTCCTGGCCTTGGTGATAATAATTCTGTTAAGAAGAATAGACTGTCAGACCTCAGAGGGAAGGTAGGGTAGAGTAGTGGTAAGGCGGAGAGATCAACCAAATGACTTGTATGCATGCATAAATGCCTAACCAATGGACACAGACACCAGGGGCAGCGAGGGCATGAGTGGGGGCATGGGAGGGGTCATGGAGGGATAAGGACACATATGTACTAATACCTTAATAAAGAAAAGAAGAAAAAAAAGTATGTTCTTGCATATGTCTCTGACCTCACCTACTCCCTCTGTCCCTTTTGATCAGCATACCTCACCTGCAGTGATCCTGGGACACACAGCTAAGTTTCAGATTGGGTCATGTAAATGATCATCCCCTCAGCCTGAAAAGCTGTTTCCAAATCTTTATTTGACTAGTTTAGCTTCACTTTCGCTAAAAGCTTTATGTTAGCAGGAGATCCAGAGAAGTTGCCCAAGACCCTCTCTATCACATTGTCCATGTTATGTTTTTAAAAGCTCTTAAAATTACCTTCTTGACTTATGTGTATATTGTTTTCTCACACTATGAAAATCCCATTAAATTTTCCACATTATCTCAAGTGCCTAAAACTGTGCCCTATATACAACAGGCATTCAATCTCTGCTTATTGAATAAGTAAATGAATGAATCTGGGTTTTGCCTCTGCACTCCAGCCAATTACTTTTAAAAAACATTTTACATTAGTCGATTTGTTGATGATAGCCATTCTGACAGGTGTGAGATAGTACCTCATTGGCGTTTTGATTTGCATCTCTTGGATAATTAGTGACTTTGAGCATGTTTTCATGTGTCTCTTTGCTTTCCTTATGCCCTCTTTTGAAAAGTATCTATTTAGGCCTTTTGCCCATTTTTTGATTGGATTGTTTATCTTCCTTTTGTTAAGTTGTATGAATTCCCTGTAAATGTTACCGTAGAGATTAAAACCTTATCAGCGATAACATTGGCAAATATATTTTCTCATGCAGTCAGCTTTCTTGTTGTATTGTTGATGGTTTCTTTTGCTGTGCAGAAGCTTTTTACTTTGATGTAGTCCCATTTGTTTATTTTCTCTTTAGTTTCCATTGCCCTAGGAGAGGTATTGGTGAAGATATTGCTTCAGCATATGTCTGAGATTTTGCTGCCTGTGGATTACTCTAATATTTTTATGATGTCCCATTTTATGTTTAAGCCCTTTATTCATTTTGAGTTTATTGTTGTGAATGGTGTAAGTTTATGTATTCATTTTGAGTTTATTGTTGTGAATGGTGTAAGTTGGTCTACTTTCTTTTTTTTTTTTTTTTTGCATATCTCTGTCCATTTTTCCCAACACCATTTGCTGAAGAGACTGTCTTGACGCCATTGTATGTTTTTGTCACCTTTGTAAAATATTAATTGAGCATAGAGGTTTGGGTTGATTTCTGGGTTCTCTATTCTATTCCATTGGTCTATATGTCTGTTCATGTGTCATACCAGGCAATGACAAGTGCTGGCGAGGATGCGGAGAAAAAGGAACTCTAGTGCACTGCTGGTGGAATGCAGACTGGTGCAGCCACTGTGGAGAACAGTATGGAGTTTCTTCAAAAAACTAAAATTGGAACTCCCATGTGACCCAGTGATCTCACTTGTAGGAATATATCCCAAGAAGCTAGAAACACCAATCAGAAAGGATATATGCACCCCTCTGCTAATAGCAGCACAATTTACAATAGCTAGGTTTTGGAAACAGCCTAGGTGCCCATCAGCAGATGAGTTTAGTTTTATAAGAAAAAAGTTTGATTCTCCAGTTAACTGATAAGAATCTAGTTCTGAACTACAAAAGAAACGGGTACCATTCTTATCAACTACAATCCTAGCACTGTTTTATAAAGAAAATAAATGATATTGATTTTATTAGTCTACTTTCCTTTTTCTATTGCCTTATTTGTGATCAAATTTATTTTTTAAATAATTACCTATCTCTTTTGAATAAGATCAATCTGGCTCCAAAGATACATTCTTTGCAGTCCATAAAATTCAGCAGAGTTCACTAAATTTTTAGGGATAAGAAGTCTCATAATCATTTTCTGGGGCAGAAAGACATGTAGAAAACTGATAACTTGTTCAGTAATAAAGCTATTTCTCCTAAAGCAAATTCAGCCTTCCCCTGTCTGCTTAATGCTTTTCTACAGAGCCTAGATTTATCTGTTAAAAAGCTCTATAAATTTTTAGTATTCAAATTGTATTTTTCCAGATATCATACTCAAGATAAATGTTTTAAAAAACAAACAAACAACAACAACAACAACAAAAACACCTACAGCCAACCCCCGCTCCCCACCGCCTTGCCTAATATTTCTAAAACCTGATCCCGAAGGCTAAGCCTGAGCATACAAATTGGAAGGATACTGCTAAAGCTGAAGAACATGAACAGACACTCCAAAGAACTGGAAGTTTTAAAAGCTTTAAGAGCATGAATTATGAAGATTAGCCTTGATTTAACATTTGTATCTTAGAAATGAGAAGATTAAGCAAGATCACACTGATTCAATGATAGGCCTTTTTAAGTCGTTTAAAGTAGAAAACAGATTGAGCCCACTGATTTTGTTGAGCTACTATCGAGATAAAATAATTCAAAGAAGTCAGTGACTACAGTTGATAAGGGACAAACCCTGGGTAATTGAGATTATTTTCTCTATAGGAAAGATTGCTAGATTCTGACACTAAAATATAATAAAAATATTTTCATAAATTATTGTTTTGGGGGGAAGATAATTGTAAAGAGTTCAGAATTTTAGAAGTCAAACTCAAAAATGAACTGATTCATAAACATTTGATGGTTTTCCCCCCACAAGGAATAAGGAGCTCAGACCCAGATTTCTTAAAGATCCTGACATTTACTGTAGTCTGCACACAGGAAGAAGAAATGGGGGAAGAAATGGAGTTGCATATGACGTCCTTACTGCAATTGGAAGGCTCCCATAGGCTGTAGTCCATAGGAATGGCGCAGCCTAAGGAGGGGTGTGGCCTACAGCCAGCAAAGCCCTGCCTACAGCTCTGCTCTCACCACAGAGGAACTGAACTCCCAGTCCTTTTAGTAACTGTAATAGAATCTGACTCCATTTTTGAAATTTGACAGTTGGCAGCTTTCAAACCCACTTCTTTCTTTTCCCCTTTGGTATATACCATCAGAAAGCTCAAACATCCCCAACACCTAACCACCATAAAACCCAGGCCAGTTTTATTCCCGGATCTCTCGTGCTATCTTTGGACCTACATGGGGAATCTGCCTTCCCCTCCTCAGAAAGCCTCATTATGTGAGTAATAAACCTTGTATACCTCTTGTTAAATATGTGGTGACATCGACTTTGATATCAGGGCCCAATGCGGAAGAAGACCCATTTGGAATGGTGCCACAACAGTAAGTTAAGTTCCTAACTGTCATTTTCTTCATTCTCTGCAAAACTAGCTCAGTGACACAAGTAAGTAATTTAGAGGAATCCTATATAATAAAGATGTAATATGCAAATGGTTGTTACGCTGTGAAGCGTAACAACCGACCTCCTAACAACCAGATCACGGATCAGCAGGAGGGTAGGGCAGCGAGCTACAAGAGGGCATTGGAGAGCTACAGGGGGGCAGGGCAGCAGGTGGAGAGCTACTGAAGGATGGCAGTGAGATACTGGCAAGCTACTGGCGCACAGATTCATGTGCAGGGATACTAGTCTTAAATAAAACTATATGGCTTCAGAGATCAGAGTCTCTTTCTACCAGGGCTATATTTTAGAGTTCTCCAAGAACTGCTTTTCTTTTTCTGTGGTCATGTTTTATCATGGACGTAATACATTTTTCCCTTGGGTTGGGGAGTTTGGAGAGAGATGTCCTGGGACAGAGTGAGAGTTGTGGGTATACGGGGTTTGGAGACTCAGGGAAGCACCAAACAGGGAAATTTGGAGACAGGTGAGCATATGTTTGTATTTGCCCTGGAAATACCCAGGTTATGCCTGTTAGCACAGCATAATTATAAACCCTTTCTCTCTCAAAAACGCTACAATTGGATGATGGATTACATGAAATCCCCTCTTTAATCAAAGATATTTTGAGGCGCAGGGTAGAATCAGGGGTACCCCTACAGAGGAAGAGTGAGTAGAGTCATTAACAAGATTGCCATAAGGAAAACTATGAGGAGAAATGCTAATGGATAAAGACATCTCTTTCTTATTCTCATTTAGTCTATAGCACATGTGTCAAACACAAGGCCCGCGGGCCAAATCCATCCCGCCAGGCCTTGCAATGTGGCCCGCACAGCGCTGTCATCACTGCACTCCACTGCGTTTCCATCACAATGACAGTTTATGACTGTTCAGTAAACCATTCGGCCCGCGATTTAGGCTGCATTTTAGATTTTGACCCCTTCTCTGATTGAGTTCGACACCCCTAGTCTATAGGAAGAGAAGGGTGTGTCTATTATACATGGCCCTCTGACAACTGCTATAATCAACAGAAATACTGCAATCCACAAAATCCACATGAGCTCAAGCAGTGTCTTTTTGATAGGTTACATATATAGATAGGTGATCTGGAGTGGACAGATATTCCAATTTATGCTCCATTGCTTTCTAACTATGTAACCCAAACAACCATATAACTTCTGTAATTTTTGGCTGTGAAACAAAGTTCCTGCTTCCCGGAATTGTTATGATTAATGAAGCTAACCCAGGCAGAGGTCATTATATAACATCTTGCACACATACTGAAGCATGAAACAGACTGAAGTATTTCAGAGGGAAGGGGAGAACAGGAAGAGATCAACCAGTGAACTTCTATGCATGTATGCATAGCCCATGGACAGACAATAGTGCAGGGGAGGCTTGGGGAGGGGGAAGGAGCAGGGTGAATGAGGTCAACAGGAGGGAGGACATTAAAATAGTTATTATTAGCAACATTATCCAGGATACCAAGTCCTTTCGCCTATTTCATATTTTTAAAAAGAATAAAAGCAACTGCCCTAACCAGTTTGGCTCAGTGGATAGAGCTTCAGCTTCAGCCTGTGGACTGAAGGGTCCATCATGGTTCGATTCCAGTCAAGGGCATGTACCTTGGATGTGGGCACATCCCCAGTAGAGGGTGAGCTGGAGATAGCTGATGGATGTTTCTCTTTCATTGATGTTTCTGATTCTCTATACATTACCTCTCCCTTCCTCTCTGTGAAAAATCAATGAAATATATATATATATATATATATATATATATATATATATATATATATATGTGTGTGTGTGTGTGTGTGTGTGTGTGTATGTATATATATATATGTATGTATATATATATATATATATATGTATTTTTTTTAAAGGAATAACAGCAACCTACTTTAAAAATATTTTTTCTAAGAACTGCTTGTTGAGATGACAAATTGATACCATTCTTCTGAAAGGTAATTGGTTAAAATACACAAAAATCTTTGTGTATGTTTTATGAACCAACATTTGCATTCATGGAAATTTTAATTAATTAATTAATTTATTTATTTTTAATGTATTTTTATTGCTGATAGTATTACAGATATCTCTCATTTTATGTCCCCCCCCCCCTCCTCCCAGCTCCTACTCAACCTCTAGGTCTTCACTACTCTATTGCCATGTCCATGGGATGGAAAGTTCTTTTTAAATGAAGTCATTCCTGTATGTAGTCAGTAGGGTATGATAGAGACACAGACTTTAAAGTCAGACAGCAGGAGGATTAAATTCACACTTAATAGCTGTGCTCCTTTAGTCAAGTAATAGAACATCTCTGTGTCAGTCTTTTCTTTTTAAAATGGATGCAATTGCCGAAACCGGTTTGGCTTAGTGGATAGAGCATCAGCCTGTGACTGAAAGGTCCCAGGTTCAATTCTGGTCAAAGGCATGTACCCTAGTTGAGGGCACATCCCCAGTAGGGGGTGTGCAAAAGGCATCTGATCAATGTTTCTCTCAGATCTATGTTTCTAACTCTCTATCCCTCTCTCTTCCTCTCTGTAAAAAATCAATAAAATATATATTTAAAAAGTAATGAAATAAAATGGGTACAATTATTATATTACCTACTCCATGGGCCTAATGGGAGTATAAAATTAAATTATTATAATAAAGACAATGTGCTCAGTAATTTGCTACATAAAACCATTTATTTAAAATTATTAATAATCAGAATTAAAAACTAGCTCAGATAGCTTACAAAAATGAATTGATCCAATAAAGTATGTTATCTATATGATTACATAGACTTTAAAAATATGTAGAATATTTAGTGTAACAAGATAGCATTTAAAAATAATATTGTGTTTGATTGCCTTTGCCTTAAATAAAATGATTCACGTTTAAACATTTAAGAGTGTCCTTTTTCTTTCTGGCAGGATTAATCATAATTGTTTATTCTTGCCTTCTCTATATTTAAAATTTTATAATTGATATGCTATACTTTTATAATCAGGGAAAGTTTGAAGTTACAAATGTAGGAAACCAAAAATTCATTTGCTTTCTGGAATCGTGCAATCATTGTTAATTGCTTCAAAGAGCATTTTAGTGTGGATAGTGCAAAATTTACCTTAAGCCTAGGTTAAATCTTTAAAATAATTTATAATTTCCCAATTAGTTCAAGCCAAATTCATCATATTTTTTAAGAATCTCTCTCTCAATTCAATCTGGCACCCTACCAGTGATTTCTACAGTTAGCAAAACAGGTGCAATATTAATGAGACCAAGGTGGAAAGCCTCCCATGCAGAAATAAAAGTGTTCTGACATCATAAAGTAGACAGGCTGTGCAAAATTACGTAACATGTAGACTTCAATTGTACTTAAGATATAGGAACACTGTCTTGTCTACTAAGAGCAACAATCTGAGAGAATTTGAGAGAATAAAGCAACATGATTTTGTTATTTCTGATATAGAGAGCAATGGCGGGGCGGGGGGGGGGGAGGACATGAAGAAGAAAACTCATCCTAAAATCTTAATCAGACATTCTACATGTAACAGCTTAGTTTCCCTCCATGGAAAATGCAACCTGAATTTATAAGAGCAATTTAACCACAAATGCAGAATTCTGAAAACAAGGAGAATATGCACTTAATGGAAATAAAGCATGGTCTATTCAGAACAGGTCCTTATAATAGTCTGCCATAAATAGTCACACAATAAGAGTCTGAATTCACTCTACACTCCTGTCAAAATATGGCAGAAAAAAAAACAATAGCTAAGAACATCCTCTAGAAAAATGGATCATTGATAAATATGAAAATAACTAACTTAGGAGATGTTTTTCAACAGCTCTGAATTCTAGATTACAAATTTGTTGTTATTTAACATTTACCTTAGAATTCTTCCAAGGAAACCATTTCAGTATTTAGAAAATAATAGTAAAATAAAGAGAAAACCCACTGGTAAATGTTAGCATGGCATACAAGATAAATACATGTGCATTCATTCATTCTTATTGTTATACACCCCACCTATTTAATTTTTTCATTGTGTTCTCAGTAGTAGATATAACAGAATTTGCATGAAATTGTAGCGCAGTATTTTAAACAAAAGACAATAATTCCACCCCTCTACTTTTCCAGAACTTTTACCATTTCATGCATATGGCCCAAACACTTACCCGTCCCATAAAAAGAAGTTGGGTAAGGGTTGCATTAGAGCTAAGGTTGCCCTAAGCATACTTGGTCTAAAAAAGCACTCCATCTACTAAGTGTTGCACTTATGAATTCCACGTAAGAGTAATCAAGTGGGCAGGGAAATCAAAGCCAAAGACATCTTCTGGCACAGATTTCTGTGGACTCTTACCTTTTTAGTGAAAACAACTAGATCTTGTTTGGAAGGTCCAAACACAGTGATCTCTTCAATTTATAAAATCTCTTAGTCTATTTAATTTGTTTGATAATCAATAGGCCAAAAAATTGTGGTTCTTAAGAATGGGAAAATATTTCAGATCACTTAGTCCAATATTACTTAACCCAATTCCCCCAATTTGAAGGTGATAAAAGAAAGATTATTAAAATCTTATCTAGTCCTACAGAGTTAGCAAATTGGAGGAGGACCAAATATAATATTCCTTATATTGTTTTAACATTTAACACCATGCCTCGTATCTCCACATTTGAATCTGAAGTTCTTTGAGGTTATGCTGTAAGATATACTTATTCAGAACACCTAGACAAGTAGGAGAGTATTATTCAAAATGCAGGTACTCAATGAATAATTCTAGAAAAGTTTGAATAAAAGAGCTACTCTAATAGTTAAATAGTGTCTTAAGTACCATATAACATATTCTAAATGAACAGAATTAACAAATGAAGCAACCAATTTATACATTTTAACATGGGGCTTCACAGGGGGGAAAAAACTAAAACTACCAAATATCACTTTTATCCTCAAATCAGGAAGATAGTAGAGAAAATATTTTCTATACTCTTAACACGGGGTATTTCATATAGCAGAGCTTCTTATGAGCTACCTGTAATATTCAGTTGTGGTAAGAACATGATAGTCAGAAATTATCAATTCCATAGTATTTTCACTTTCGATTATAGTCTGTTGGTTTTAGTTGGATATTTTTCAACTAAAAGCAAAGAATAAAGACTTCTACAAACTGCTTAGTAGATTTAGCATGGATGAATACCCCAGGAAGAAAGGTTATTGGTGTTGAACAGTTGGAATCATGGTCACCCAGAAAGTTAAAGGGGATCTAATCCAGAATGGAAAAAAAACAAAACAAAACTCATCACTGATGTCCATATGGATATCTATGAATTTCAAGCTTCTACTGATTCTAACTTTTCCCAATTAAAAAAAGCATATGAAAAGTGGATATATTACATGCAAAATTCCTTTATGATTACTATCACATTTAATTTCTTTTTATAAAAATATATTTTATTGATTTTTCACAGAGAGGAAGGGAGAGGGATAGAGAGCCAGAAACATCAATCAGCTGCCTCCTGCACACCCTCCACTGGGGATGTGCCCACAACCAAGGTACATGCCCTTGACCAAAATTGAACCTCAGACCCCTCAATCCGCAGGCCAATGTTCCATTCACTGAGAAAAACCAGTCAGGGCCACATTTAATTTCTTAATATCTCATGAGAATATTCTAAAGTTTTATTTAGAAACTATTACTTGGCATCAAAAACAAAAATAAATTCCCAAATATTCTCATATTAAAACATAAATCAATGCCTTTGTTTGAAGTTTTACCTCATTGAAATCATGTCTCACTCCCATAATTCTCTCTTCTTCTTACCATCAACTTATCCAAGCCAAAAATCAGAAAGTCATTCTAGATATTACTTTCTCATTCACACCATCTTTCACAATGTCCGGTCACTAATGTTTACCAATTTTCTATCTATAGCCTCTCTAGACTATTTTTCCAATCAGACCTCTATCTATCGATATATTATTTGAATTATTGCTCTAACCCAAGTCCTTAATTTCTCTTTCAAAGATGTACTGCGATATTTCAAGTGTCTTCTCTCAACCACATCCCCATCAACTCTTGCCCTCTCCTAAAATACATTCTTGATTGATTTACTCCTTTTTAAAAATTCTCCAGAATCGTAAAACCCTTACTTTATAAATTCAAAACTCCTTAGAATGACCAACAATTTCCTCCATTCTCTAGCCACTGCTTAAATTATTAATCTCATTCCTTTGCATAATCCTACGCATCTCTTAAAAGTCTGTGTGAAGCATTCTCTGCCTGCTCTCTCCCATCATCCCCTTTAAGAATCCATAGTAATCCATAGTACTATAGACACAATTCACAATTAATTCCTGTCACAGTGTATTGCAATTGACTGGTTACATGTGTTCCCTCAAAAAGAAGTGGCAAATGAGTTTTATTTCTGTTGTGTGCTAATTCTAATCAATGGTTAGAGATTGCCTGGAATCACTGTTGAGAAATAATTGTTGAGAAGTTTACCTGACCTGCATCCAAGCTATTGGAACTAGGAGAGAGAAAAGCATTTGAACCAGCTATTTGTCATCCTCACCATAGATTGTGAGTCCTGGAAGGTAATGAAATGTACTTTACTTTTTATTATCAATGTCTGATGCAGTGCCAACTCAAAAGTTTATTAATAACACAAATCAAGAAAGACTCAACCTAATATGTGACTCCATACACAAGAAACCATACTAATTCTTTTTTGACCCATTGAAGGTAACTACAGAGTACTTGAGTAGAACTTTTACAACTGAGCTAAATAAAAAGATATATTATTGTAGCATTATAAGCAGAATGACAAGGGACCTGATAAGAGTGATATCTAAGGCATTCTAAATGCAACTGTTATTTCTAGTAGCTTTGAAAAATTTTCTTGGACTATTATTTGACCCTTCCCAAGCTCTGGAACATAAGAATAATGAAATCTGCTTTGCAAGGTTAGCATAGGGACTAGAAAACACATCATTACATATTGGGCCCTCAATGAATGATAACTATAAAGTATTTGATTCACAGACAGCTTCCATAGAGAGAAATACACTTTTTCAAACTCAAGAAGATATTTTGGATCCATTTTAAAGGCCATTTTTTTCTGCTGTTACATGGGTTGTTTTTTTTTAGCAAAAAGAGTCAGTGAATATCAATTATACCTGTTGCTCCTTTATTTGCCATTAACCTAGCCTTGAGCTCATATTAAAAGGCAGTCTCAAGGACGTTTATTATCATTACTTTTAAGAATTCTATATAATGAAAGCCTAATATGCTAAGTGTTTGATTATCAAGATGTCCCTTCAACCAACCAAGCATAATATGCTAATGGCATGCTAAGATTGCTCAACCGCTTGCTATGATGTACACTGACCACCAGGGGGAAGAGAGTCAACTGGTCAATCAGTGGCTATGATGTGTACTGACCACCAAAGGCCAGATGCTCCAACTGGTAGGTTAGCTTGCTGCTAGGATTTGGCTGATCTGGACTGAGCAAGATAGACTGGATACCCCTTGAGCCCTCTCTTGGTCTCTCTCCAGCTAGCCAACTCCCGTGTCCCTCCCTGGCCCGGATCGTGCACGGGTGGGGTCTCTCTGCCTGGCCATGCCCTCTCGCAATTTGGGACTCCTCAGGGAATGCTAGAGAGCTGGTTTTGGCCTGATCCCACAGCCTAGGCTGAGGGACCCCACTGGTGCATGAATTTGTGCACTGAACCTCTAATCAATAAATAACTGATAACAATGATGTCCTTTGCCTTTGTGTAATATTTTTCACCTGTGGATTTTGAAGGGTTAAGGTATTTAGCTCTTCTCTTGTATATTTCTCATTCTAGTTTATATTTACCAAATCACCAAGCAACCCCCCCACCCCCACCAATAAGACTTTTCCAGAATTATTCAATGGATTCTTTGAACTCTTATGTCATCAAGAATGTACTTTTCATAATATTTCCATAAAAGGTAGATATTTATATGTGTACATCGAGAAGTTTAGGGAATAAAATGTTGACACGTATAGTGTCAAAAATTGTTAATGAGTAGAACCACACAGTTGAGCCTAATACATGCCATTAGTCATTGACTGTTAGCTACTAAGTTCCAAATTTCAATTCTCATTTAATTTGACCCAACTGGTGAGTGTTATTATCCTCCAGTAAGAAAGTAAAAATGTTAAAGGGATTGAACCACAAGATGGTACAGCATGTTATGGAAGAGAAGCTGGTGCCAGGGTTTAAATGTTAATACTAACATTAACAATAAAAACAACCACCACTGTCAATTGATGTCTTCCATATGCTGTATACTCTACAATCTACAGGCTCTTAGGTGGCAGAGCTGAGACGAAACCTATTATAGATTACTCTGATTTCAAAGCTGATGTTCTCCATAGCATTTAATTTTCTCTAAAACCAGTTTACTTTGAGCATTTCAAACCCTTTATCATTCAGGACCTATCCTTATCCAAGATCTCCCAGCTTCTGCCAAATAGTGCTCCCACCACTCCAGGGTTGCTCATAGTGTAGTGTCACCTGGATTCAACCTTTCCAGAGGGTCATCGAATGACCTGTGAGCTACAGTTGATAAAACACAAACATTTTGAAGGTGCTTTACAATTTATGCAAAAAAGTACACCATTGCCAGACGATCTGACATAGAAGCTTATAAGGAATGAAGCCATAGACCCAAAACTTGTGTCACTGTGGGCAACCAACACAAAATTATTGTCACCTGATAATCACTTCAGAAAAAGGAGATGAATCATACTTTCCAAAAGTGTTTTCTGTCTGGTTAATGCAATATTATTATAATTTTTATTAGGATTATCATAAAGTGCTTCAGAAGCCCTTTATTTGTCAGTCATTTTCTATCTCACCTCATTCCAACACCAACACAAATTCTATGCAGTTCTGATGCTCTGACCCCCATCTTAAATATTAAGAGAATGTTGATCCAGTGCTGATGTGAACTTGTACACTGAGTATTTCTTGTCTCTTAAAAATGTGGTTCCTCTAATAGAGGTGATCAGCCTGGACAAATGACATCAAAATATTGCCACATGGAGAGGAAGTTATTCGAAGAGCTTTTCTGCCGTTAAACATGACTATGACTGAGAAATTATGTACTTATGAGGTAATCAGTAGTAAGTTAAATAGCTGTGCTTCTAATAGAAGCAGATGCTTTGTGATTCAGCAATCGGAGAATCAATGAGCCTTGTGTGTAAATGTGCCATAAACAAGACCAAAAGTCTGAGTTATGCACATAAACAATGCAATGCAATTTCCCTGATATACTGACCACCTTTGCCAGCTTCCAGTTTTTTTCCCATAGTTCTTTTGAAAGAGCTGGGCAACTTTTTTATAAAAAATACAGGAGAGTTTTATTTCTTCTTTTTCGCTTTGAAAAACCCAGCTCAAAAATAGACTTGCAGGGGATTTTAAAAAATCGAAAAAGGATCACATGCTATCTGCTTCCTTAACTATATGGAGGGTGTTTGGAGCTCTAACAATGACAATAAAAGAGTGTTCCTATTTTGTTGGTCCTCATGCTTAGTGGAAGAAAAAGGTTCATTACTTCATGTAAAGATTTCAGATTTGTGGGTATTAATATTTTGCCTAAGCAAACACTTTTAACAAAGGTCTTATGGCAAGATCTTCTTTTAAGGTAAGAACCGTACAGTATCATTTAAAGCAAACAGACATTACTCTGGTCACTGTGGCTCAATTGATTGAGCATTGTCTCATGCACCAAGAGGACATTGGTTTGATTCCAGGGTAGGGCACAAAACTGGTTTTCAGGCTTGATTTCCCAGTAGGGGGCATGAAGGAAGCAGCCAATCAATGTTTCTCTTCTCTTCTCTCTCATTGATTTCTCTCTCTCTCTCTCTCTCTCTCTCTCTCTCTCTCTCTCTCTCCCCTCTCTCTCTCTTCTTCCCTCTCTCCATCCCTTTCTCTCTCTTAAGTCAATAAAAATTTAATAAAACATCAAAAATAATAAATAGTGCACACAAACATCATGTGACAGACAGACATGCAGAGTGACCATGATATTGTCAGTCAGCCATTGCTAAAAAGCAACATATCTTCTTTAATTATAGAAAAAAGGATAATTCATGCCAAGACCGGTTTGGCTCAATGGATAGAGCGTCGGCTTGGGGACTGAAGGGTCCCGGGTTAGATTCCGGTCAAGGGCATGTACCTTGGTTGCGAGCATATCCCCAGTGGGGGGGTGTGCAAGAGGCAGCTGATCGATGACTCTCTCTCATCGATGTTTCTAACTCTCTATCTCTCTCCATTCCTCTCTGTACAAAATCAATAAAAAGAAAAAAAGAAAAAAAAAGAAAGAAAAAAGGATAATTCAGTGTGTATGTGTGTGTGTGGTGTTGGAAAGGGAGTGAGAGAATAAAATCATTAAATATAATGGTATCCTTTTGTTCATTTCTAAATGTCATAGACTACCTCTGCCACTAAAATCAAAGTCAAGCAGAAAGACATTTTGCTATCTCTAATGGCAGCAGTATGCAGTTAGGATAGCAGGCCTCCATAGCATTGCTTTTAACATCTACCTTACTAAGCTATGCCATGATATATTAGCATGCTGGTACTAATATATATTTCCTAAGAGTTTATCCATGTATTGGGTGGGCTGTACAATAGAATATTGCACTATAGTTTCAAGTGGCTATTAAATGCTTCCACCTACCATCATGATGGATTTGGTTAATACGCAGTCAATAATTTCAGAATGGTGCTTTGGAGCAAGACCCACAAAAGCCAGCATTTCTTACACATTAAGAAAGGACAAGGGCCTCATAAATCTCAACTGTTATTGGTGGGACTGGAGGGAAAGTACAAATGAAGGCAGACATTACACATGTCTACATATTTAAAAACACATACATTAAAATTAAATATTTAATTATAACTATATATACTTCCAGTATTCAGTGTCCATTCAGCTGCCAGAGTACAGCACTGATAAAGAATTGAAATATGAGATGATACAGGTATGGTCCAAAGATTATACTGCAATGATGGCAATGTTCCATATCTCTGTCATCCAGTAGCTACTTTTGGTCTCATTTATGGCACATTTCCATGCAAGGCTCATTGATGACTGAGCACTTGAAATGGGGCTCATGCAACTAAAGAACTAAATTTTAATGTTATTTCACTTGGATTAATTTTAGTAGCCCCCTGTGGCTATTGGCTACTATATCAGACAGCAAGATCCAGCTGTAAGATTGTGTTCCCCAGCTGCCATAGGCAATGGTTGCCAAAATGGTGCTAATTCATGAGAACCTCTGGAAACAAGCATCAGAAGAAGAGGAAAAAGTCAAACAATGGACGTTTACATTTCTAGGAAAGTTATTTCATTTTGCAAGCTCTTTCACGTCTATGTTAACAGAGGAAGATCTGACACTTAAACTGATTTGTCTTTTATCTATAAACTGCTTCCATTGTTCAAATCTTTCTTGCTCTTTGAAGCAGGGACTATCTGCATTATTGGCAGCAGTTCAACCCATAAACATTCACTACATTTAGACTCAGTCCCCTTTTATTCAAAGACACAAGGTGAAAGACTTGGAGAAGCTTTACCTTGTTTAGCCTGCAGTAAACATGAGATTGAATGCTTGGGATTATAGGCGTCTTTATATCAACAGAGTGCTGGATTTCAAGACAGAAGTGCCTGTGTATTCAATAAAGCTGTGTGTGTGTGTGTGTGTATAAAAGCGGGGGGGGGGGCAGGAAAGAGAGAGAGAGAGAGAGAGAGAGAGAGAGAGAGAGAGAGAGAGAGAGAGAAAGAAAGAGCCGCCCTTCTACTATTAAATGTGGGGCCCCAGGTGGTGACCCTTTTGCCTAAGAACTACTGCAATGGTAAAATTTGGTTTAATGGTTATATGTTTAATGGTTATTAACTTGAGAAGACATTTTTACTTAGGACAAAATAGAAAAAAAATGTACTGAAGTACATTACCAAAATAAAATGCAGCAGGTAAATACTAATTTTCACTCCCTTTAACCCATAAACAATGAATTATCCATTATAATTATGGCTGGCATTTTTAATATAAGTCATTTCCTGTATGAGTGAGAGCATGATTTTAAAAGCAAATAAGATAAGGTGAAAAGAGGTAAGCATATGGCAAGAAAATGGAATAAACCGTCAATCAAAAATATAGGAGGTCAAGAAACCACAGAATTAAAGCCTCCCCTAAAAACTAGTGTTAACCGTTCACTGGGTTCTAGCTGAGGGCATGGACATGTGTTGCAGATAGGTTAGCACTCACATATTAATACTGATGGGTGGTCTTCACCAGTTTTGCTAAATATGAATAAAATCAGATGTCCTCATTCTGTCCTTTTATTTTTCTCATGTCCAAAATTATTATAGTGTGAGGCAAATTGGAGCAGGTCTGATCTGTTGTTGGCATTCCCTAAAATTGCCTCATCCCTGTCTCAGAATGTTCCTGATCTCTACCCAGAGAGGAATTGCAGAGCGAGAGAGGAGTTATCACTGTCCTTTGATAAGGGGTACTGTGGCTTCTTCAAAGAGGAAGCCAAACCAATGGAAGAAAGCTCCACCAGTGTTTCCAAAGGGTGACTTGTGTTTCCAAAGGATCCTGTCCCCAAGTTCAGCCCCAACCACTCCTCATTACGTTCAGGCCAAGTGAAAATTCCCTAGTAGGAGTTACTAAGCAGCTCATTAGATGGTGGTCCCTTCTTATCTCTACAAGTCCATCTCTCCTCCAGACATTCGATTTATTTCATTTACTCAAATATGAGGTCCTCTCTCTTCCTCTCCCACACACATGGCAATGTCTTTTGCCCATTGCAGGTCCTTTGGCCTGGTATAATCTCCCTCCATTTCCAAATCTCCCTCTCCCTTTCCTCTGACCCTTACTTAGCTTCCTCCAAATTGAAATTGCTTTTCTCCTATGTGTTCTCATGGCACCCAAATTTTATCCACCGAAGCAGTTATCACTAAGATAATTTCATGTTTATTTATGTTTATCATTCACTAGGCTAGAAGTTCTATTACAAGACAGAACCATATTTGTCTTATACATCATTGCATTGCTGGAAACAGCATAATTTGTTGAACATAACAGTAGGCACTAACCTTTATTATGTATTTAGCACATACAGTTGGACAGCCTATTAACTCCTCTGATTTTCCCTAATCCTATAAGGTAGGCAAAGATGTGTAATAGTGAAAGGATGGAGATCAATATAAGCAAAGGATAATGGTTCATGGGCAAAGTAGAGGAAACCAGGCATACATTTCCAAAAGTCCTCTCCAGTGGATGCACTTAATTCCCCAGTAATGAGTTGTGGCAATGTGTGAAGTGTTGTCTACTGGGGAAGCTCATTGAAGACTCAGTACCCAATGTTTTTTGGGGGGCTAGTCAGAACATTATTATAATCCCCATAGAACAGATGTGAAAACCTGACCACAGGAAAGTAAAAGAAACTTGCCCAAGGTCATGAAACTTGTGGGAGGCAGGACCCGAATATAAACCCATTTTAATTCAGAGCCTATGATATTAAGCACTGTACCCTGCCATTTTCTAACTTAATAGGTGCTCAGTAAATACTTTGATGGTAAATAGAAGAATGATGCAATGAATGAATAAAATCACCAAATGAATAGTGTTTTTGGAATAATTCTGACATGTATCATGTCTGTCTCAGCATTCACAGACAGAAGCCTTACTCCTTTCCTAATTTAATCTTAAGAATTGCAAGGGACAGCTGAAACCAGTTTGGCTCAGTAGATAGAGCATCAGCTGTGGACTGAAGGGTCCTGGGTTCGATTCAGGTCAGGGGCATGTACCTTGGTTGTGGGCACATCCCCAGTGGGGGGGGTGCAGGAGGCAGCCGATCGATGTTTCTAACTCTCTCTCTTCCTTCCTCTCTGTAAGAAATCAATTTTAAAAAGTATATAAAGAAAAGAATTGCAAGTGATAAAATATTTTTATTTGGGGCCATTTAATGAAATTATTTGAATCTTGTGGGGGGAAAAAGAAAAGAGCAGAGTACCCCTGAAACCACTTTCCATTGAAAGGCTTGCTTGCAAACTCGGCCCTTGGCTGGCATCTGGGAACTTGAAACTTGATTGGTAAACAGTTCCTGAGAACACCCCGGAGCCTGGAATTTGAGTACATACCAGTCATAGTGCTTTTGTGACTACCACGCCCCCCCCCCCCAAAAAACAAACAAACAAACAAACAAAAAAAACATTGGGTACTGAGTCTTCAATGAGCTTCCCCAGTAGACAACACTTCACATATTGCCACACCTCGTTGCTGGGGAATTAATTGCATCCACTGGAGTGGACTTTTGGAAATGTATGCGTGGTTTCCTCTACTTTGCCCATGAACCATTATCCTTTGCTTATATTGATTTCCATCCTTTCACTATTACGCATCTTTGCCCTGTGTGTGATTATATGACGAGTCCTGTGAATCTTTTTAACAAATCAGCAAACAAAGAAGTGGTCTTGGGACCCCCAACCCAATTCTATTTGTGGGGAGAGCATGCAACAGGAAAAAATAAACAGTGACCAATATTTTCAAGCATATTCTATAAAACATAATGATTTCACTGGGTTTGATCAAAGCAATTATGCCATTGGAAAAAATAGAAATACTGAATTTAGACATAAAAATCCCTGCATTTCATTCTCATCTTTGTCAACTTTAGAATAAGTGACCTTGTGCAAATAATTCAACATTTCAGATCTTTGTTTCCTTATCTGTAATATGGGAAGAACAATGCCTATTTCTCAGCATTATTGTGAAGTTTAGTTGCAAGGACATATATAAAAGAGCCTAAGTCTGCACCTAGCATGAATAACCACTCAATAAATACAGAATTATCAGTTCTAGGAGTCTGATACATTTCTCTTCAACAAAGTATACCTACTAAAGGATGCCAGGCACAATAATTCATTCCATTTGTTAAAATATTGTATACTTCTCTAAGTTTAACCACACTAACTGACCAACACACATATTAACTTGCCTTAAAATTAAACATAGAAAAAGAACAAATAAATACAGCTTTCTCCCCCCTGACAGTCCATATAACTATATGCCAAGTAATAATCAACAAACCTGACAGCTTCAGGTGCCAGCTCCATGCCTCTCACAAAACAAGATGTTATTAATCATAAGACAGCACTAAATTGAATTCCCACCTGACAGTTTTAAACATGCAGTCAAATGGTGAGTTAATTAAGTGAGAGTGTCCATGTTGCTCTAGATTCTAGGGGTGTCGAACTCAATCAGAGAAGGGGCCAAAATCTAAAATCCAGCCTAAATCGCGGGCCGAATGGTTTACTGAACAGTCATAAACTGTCATTGTGATGGAAACGCAGCGGAGTGCAGTGATGACAGTGTGGTGCGGGCCACATTGCAAGGCCTGGCGGGACGGATTTGGCCCGCGGGCCTTGTGTTTGACACATGTGCTCTAGAAGATAAAGCAATAAAGAGCTTCTCTGAAAGATGAATCACCAAAGCAAAATTGAGGTGTCTTTAAAATACCTCTGGAGAGGTAACTGGCTGCTCCCTTCTGTCCTGGAATCCAGACTCTAGTCCCAGAGACCAGGAATACTTGCAGACCCAAGCATTGCTGAGGCATTTTTCAAGGTGTGGGCCATTCAAGTTCGAAGCTGGTGGCTTCCAATTAGACTCAACACCCTAAAAGTTGATGACAGTCTGACTTGGAAATGAACAAAGAGGTTCCTAACCAGGCAAGTAAGATGATTTAGACGAGATGGATTATTTTGGGGAGTCACTATAGAGATTGCTGATTTTCAGAAAATAAAGCAGGGGCTGAGCAATGAGACTCTACTCTGTCCACAGTCCCCACA
Source organism: Pipistrellus kuhlii (assembly GCF_014108245.1). Taxonomy (NCBI): domain Eukaryota; kingdom Metazoa; phylum Chordata; class Mammalia; order Chiroptera; family Vespertilionidae; genus Pipistrellus; species Pipistrellus kuhlii. Next base: position 51,344,164 of record NW_023425427.1, read on the forward strand.
CACTATTAGCAGTTCCAGTTACATCTCATTTAAAAAACTCATTGCTCAAAAAAGAAAAGGAGGGAGGGAGGGGCAAATACTGGACTACAGAACCTTCTATTTACATTGGCCCAATTACAACTCTGTATGAGTCAGGGGACTAGAGTCTTCCCTTTCCACTCTGCCATGATCATCTTTAATATTATACTACAGACCCAACATCTTCCTCAAGAAAACAATGGTCCATTCTTACAATGGTAATTAGCAAAAGAAGAAAATAAAAATTAATGAGAACAAAGAAGGAATGATGGGTCTGACACATAGTTTCTGCTATCATTCTAGTAGTTACATGGTATTTCATTTATTTTTTTCAACAACTGGCAAATCCCAACTAATATATTTTTACAAGTTTGCATGGTATTTTACAACTGAGTCAATTGTGAGATTAGAAAGTCCAAGAAATATGCTAAAGGTCACATAGCTAGTAAGTAGTAAAACAGCACTTTGAAATTAAGGATGCTATGACTTGACAGCCTGAGTTCCTTTCTACTTAAAGAGAGAGGGAGGGAGAGAGGGAGGGAGGGAGGAAAGGAATGAGGGAGAGAGAGAGAGAGAGAGAGAGAGAGAGAGAGAGAGAGAGAGATCTTAGAGTAGCCCTCCTTTGCTTAAAAGTACTAATGTCTACAAAACACATGACAAATGTGAGCACATGAATTCATAGAGAAAAGCTTAGAATACTAAAAATATCAAAAATGGTTATGTCTGGGAAGGAGAATGGAAAGAGGAGGCTATGGAGAAGATTTTTACATGGTCTAAGTCCATTTAGGCTGCTATAACAGAATACCATAGACTGAGTATCTTATAAACAGAAATTTCTCTCTTACCAGTTCTGGAGGCAGGAAAGCTCAAAGTCAAGGTGCCAGCAGATCCATTGTCTGGTAAGGACCCACTTCCTGGTTCTCTGTAACCTTACATGGCAAAGGGGAGGAGAGTGCTCTCTGGGGCCTCTTGTATAAGGCCATTAATCCGACTCAGGAGGGCTCATCTCATTACCTAATCACCTCCCAAAGGCCCCAGTTCCAAGTATTATTACAGTAGGGATTAGTTTTCAATATATAAATTTTGGGGAAATGCAAACATTAGGTATATAACATACATTTTATTCTATATGCTCTTATGTTATTTCAATATTTAGTTTCAATGATGTATTATTTTATAAGAAACATTTTAATAATTATTACATATTATTATTTTAATAATAAACTCTCATAATTTAAAGATTAATGAGAATATAGAATTTTTGGTTTATTTTTGCCCTGGCTGGCATGGCTTGGTGATTAGAGCATTGGCCTGCACTCTAGAGGATTGTGAGTTTAATTCCTGGTCAAGGGCATGCACCTGGATTGTGGGTTTTATTACAGTCCAAAGTGGGGGTGCATGTGGGAGGCAAGCAATCGATATGTCTGTTTCTCTCTCCTCTATCTTCTTTTTCTCCTCTTTTTCCCCCTCTCCCTTCCATTCTCTCTAAAATAAAATAAAAAATCAATGGAAAAAATATCCTCACCCCTCAGGTGAGGATTACAAAAACAAAGAGGAAGAAGACATACTCTTGCTTTCGTCTGACCAGAGGACTATCAAATAGCTTTGAAAACAAGTTTTGTTTTGTTTTTTATAACAATAGGTTACAAGACTCCTATTTTCATATTCAACTTTATTACTGATCTGCTTAGCTGAATCCTGCCCTAAAGTGTTAACAGTGAATGTGTATTATGGACAAATGGAGTCCGCTATTTTCATTCAGAAATATTAGGGTGTCTATCACTCTGCCCCTTCCATATGTTCACTTTAGTTCTCCCAGGAGGTGTGAGCTGTTTGGTGCATAACAGGCCACCTATGAGTATTTTTGTAATGACAGTTTTGTCAATACATCTAGGAACTATGTCAAAGGGAAATTCTCCAACCCTCAATCACAGTCAGTACTCAAAAATGATCCAAGGACACAGACAATGGGGTGGTTAGGGCCTGGTGGTGGTGGTGGAGGGGATTGGGGAGTTGGACTGGAGTGGGCTGGAAGTGGTTAATGGGTGGAAAAGGAGAACCTATATAAAACTTTCAACAATAAAGATTTTTAAATAATGAGAACTTTCTCAACACTTATGTTTAAAACAAACAAACAAAGAAAAGAAAACAGGGTTATCCCTTATTGCCATACTGCCAATCCCTAGTACATATATGCATGATATGTGTGTAATATATTAGTATACTAATAAAAGTTTATAACATTTAATTCAAATGTGCTTTCCCATCTAATCTTTACAATAGCCTTGTGTTGTTTTATACACTGAAAGAAATATAGCTTAATACACTTCTTTTACTAAAATCATTGATCAATAAATAACAGGACTAAAATTTGAACCTAGTTGCTTGGGCTCAGCATAATCCAACAATAAGCTAAAGTAATTTCAGATGGAAGACAGAGAGATGAAAAGCCCCCTGAAATTAAAACTATGATGCATTGATAATTCCTATTATTAGGAAGTTGATCTGATAAAATATAAAATAATTAGACTGTGATTGATTTAGTTAATTGAGCAACTGGAATGAAAGCCTGGTATTAGATGAGGAATTTGCAAATTTTGTTTTTTAGCAAGAAAGTTAACTCCATAAATATCATAATAATACCTGATGATATTTTTTATATTTCATCTTTTTTTCTTTTTTTTAGAAGTAAGCACAGAATTAAACGGAATATATGTACTTATTCACTCATTCATTCCACATGAATTTATTTATAATTGTTAGCTATGTTTTATGATAAATGACATAAAATGGCTTAGTTCAGGAAAGTGTCTAAATTTTAAAATTTAAAAAAAACATCAATATAGAAGAGTGGAAGATAAATATCACATAAAATGTCTAAACTGATTATTTTTGGAAAAAGAGAGAGAATATTGAGAGAGTATGTCAGGGACCTGCTGGGTGTTCTAGTGCCTTGATTTACTAGACCATAAAAGAAAGAAAATGTGTAACAATTTTCTCAGACCTTTCATTCTGAATTTTACATTATAGTTACAAATATTGTATATTAAAACATGCATGTGCTGCTCAGCTTGGCCTACCTCCTTTGAAGAAAGATGCTGGTCTGATTCCTTATAATGTGTTCATGTTTTCCTGGTTCTTCATCTATCTAGTAATTTTGAATTGTATAATAATAACTTATTTTAATACTAGCGGCTCAGTGCATGGATTCTGGCACACCAGTGAGGTCCCTTGGCCTGGCATGTGGGGATTGGGCCAAAACCAGCTCTCTGACATCTCAAGAGGAGTCTCAGATTGAAAGAGTGTGCAGGCCAGGCTGAAGGACCCCACCATACATGAATCCATGCACCAGGCCTCTAGTATGCATATAAGATCTTTGTTTAATCTCTTTGCATCCCCTCCATCCCCCAAGATTCATCAGTCTGTTCCATGTTTCCATGCCTGTGGTTTCTGCTCCTGCATTGAGCATCTTCCTCCTAGTGGTCAGTGCGTGTCATAGCTATCAGCAGGTTGGCTGGTCAGCTAGCCATTTGTGCTTTTAGATAGATATAGATATATAGATATAGATATAGATATAGATATAGATATAGATATAGATATAGATATAAGATAGATAGAAAGCCTGGGATAAATGGCCAAAATGCCAAGATAATCGGTGAAAGATTGGGCAAACCAGAACATACAATCAGCATAACTGTAGAACAAGAGGATTATATTGATTTATTCCTACACACTGAGGCTTTAGAAATTACATTCTACCTATCAGTCAAACAGGCTCTACAAAGAATAGAGGGTTAAAAGGATTCATCTTTAAATCTGTTTCATCTATCCCTGTTTCCAATAGATAGCCCTAACCCAGCACTATTGAACCAGAAGAATAGTCATTCCAGGAGGTAAGACATGAAATTTAATTCAAAAGGAGTCTGCTTGCTCTGAAAGAGCAATTACCCTCAATAACTAAACGAAGAGCCAAATTTGACCCTTCTACTCTAAGCAACTCTGCCCACAGTGAGGTGGGAGGTTCCTTACTGCCAGCACTGCACCAGGAACCCTGATGTTCTGGACAAGATACCAGTGGCAGGTGCAGGATTCAGAATTGCCCAGTAATAACACAGCCAAGTGCCAGAAAGCCAGAGTACCCATAGCCAGAGAGATGAGCGATACATCAGTGAGAAATGCCAATGGGCAGGAAGTGTGATGGACCTCTGCCATCCAAGGAAGTCTTCACTCTGGCATGATCACCCAAGAAAGAGCACATAAAACAACAACAACAACAACAACAACATTGGAATAGTTCAGGGAGATGTATCAGAAATAAGATACCTGGATAGCTATACAAAGTAGGAATAAGCAGGCCCCATGTCTGATTGGTCTGCTAACCCAGAGCAGACTGGAAAACCGAAACATTTCACGTTAGAGTTAGAAAAATGGCAAAGGGAATTACTAGGTAGGTTCAAACCCAAAATAGAAATTGCTGAAGAAATATTAAACAAATAAAATTGGATCAAGGAAACATTTCAGTATAAAATAAATAAATCTAACAAGTATGGATAAATCAGAACAAATTTTCTTGCCCACTTGTAGAATATATCAAGTGAAAACAATCAAGTCTAGTTGTTATCAATGACTGATTCTATGGTCATAACTGGGAAATGAATAAAAGTATGTGTTGGTGTATAAAAATGATGAAGAGTTTGGACTCAGAATAAACTAAAAAGGAGAGTTAGCACATCCAAATATTTTTTTTCTTAGAAACAAATAATTGAGCATCATAGCAAGACCTTAAGAACACAACAAAACAGTTTACTTTTTTCATTTTTGTCTTTATATTAACTGGTGTTGAGAAATAAAAAGCTCTTCTTTCTACTGGTTTTCACAGAAATAGCGTATACTTATGTTAAAAAACAAAACAACAAACAGAAAATGAAGCCACTTATGATAAACCCCATGTCACCAAACCAAGATTTAACTTACAGTGTCAGCTCTCCAGAAATGGAATCTTGAACCAGTCAATCAGGAATCACCTGAGCAACACTAGTTAGGTAACCTGCCTGGTAAACCACCATCATCCCCTACTAGAAAGTCATTTTGCAATAACCAACCAGCTATTGCCTAGCATAACTTCCTTGTCCCCGCTATCTTCTTCCTAGAAAATGTTTCTCATTTTGTATAGCTTCTTGGAGCTCCTTTTTATCTGCTAGATTAAATTGAATCAATTTTTGCTCAAATAAACTCTTAAATTTTTTAATATGCCTCAAATTATCTTTCAACACCTTGTATTAAGAAAAGTGTGTACATACTGTAAAAGAAATGAGTGACAGGATGAGTATAGTAATTTGTAAATCATCAACCTATGACTACCAAAAACTGTTATTATTTTTATTCAGAAAGTATGCCAAAGTAAATGTATGCACATATTCCTGACCAAAAGAAAAAAAGAAAAAGAACCTATGCAATATTTCTAAATAAAAATGCAAAACAAACCCTAACTGGTTTGGCTCAGTAGATAGACCGTCGACCTACAGACTGAAAGGTCCCAAGTTTGATTCTGGTCAAGGGCATGTACCTTGGTTGTGGGCACATACCCAGTAAGGAGCTGTGCAGGATGCAGCGTATTGATGTTTCTAACTCTCTATCCCTCTCCCTTCCTCTCTGTAAAATAAATAAATATATATATATATATATATATATATATATATATATGTGTGTGTGTGTGTGTGTGTGTGTGTGTGTGTGTGTGTGTGTTAAAAATGCAAAACAAGGACTAAATGTCTGCCTGCAAAGTAAATGATGGTCAAATTAGAAATTAAGTTTAAGCTCCAAATTAATTTTATTTATTTTTTTAAATATATTTTTTATTGATTTTTTACAGAGAGGAAGGGAGAGAGATAGAGAGTTAGAAACATCTATGGGAGAGAGTCATCGATCAGCTGCCTCCTGCACATCCCCTACTGGGGATATGCCCGCAACCAAGTTACATGCCCTTGACCGAAATTGAACCCAGGACCCTTCAGTCTCCAAGCCAACACTCTATCCATTGAACCAAACCGATTCCGGCAAGCTCCAAATTAATTTAGATCAAGATTCAACAGAGTAATATGCAGATTCAATTCCATGCACTGTGATACATTCTGCACTCTATTGGGGCATGTGTGGATCTTAGGTGGAGGTGGGCTCATGTCCTCATCACTTCTCATTCTGCATTTCCGCACTCACAGACTTCCCAGCACTTTCTCATTGGCCTGGCTCTGGTGCCTGCTTCCTCTTTCTGACTTCTTGTTACTTACACTTGGCTGCTGCCCTCCTCTTCACCCATCAAAGCATCACACTGCAAGGTGAACTTGGACTGAAGGTTTAGAGACATTGTATGGTGACTGGACTACAGCCTAGAATAGTAACAGCTTGAAAGTAAACATCAAGTGTGGCTCTGTGGTTAGAACATTGGCCTGTAGGTTGTGGGTTTGATTCTGGGTCAAGGGCATGTACCTGGGTTGCAGGTTTGATCCCGCCCTGTTGGTGCACATGCGAGAGGCAACCAATCAGGCAACCAATCGATGTGTCTCTCTCATGTTGATGTATCCCACTTCCCCCCCCACACACACACCCCCGCCCCACCCTGTCCATCTCCTTATCTTTTCATCCTCCTCCCACCTTCCCTTCTACTCTCTCTCTAAAAATCAAAGGAAAAATATATTTGGGTGGGGATTTACAAAAATAAAAAAAGGAAGTCAACATCAGATAACACCGCATGAATCTCACTGTATGAATATTCCTTGGCCAGAGTCACCAAAGAATTATGGCTTAAGAGTCATAATTTCCACAAAGCCCAGATTATTACCATGCTATAGACCCACTCTTCAAAGATATATCCCTTCTCATCCACATTTTCCACACTTGAAGGCCTAAGAAGCCTCTATGTCCTCTGTCTTTTTCACAGGAATGATTCAAAATGATGTGACTTTATTACAACTTAGCTTTCAAAACCTTTCCATGTTAGCTCCCAGATGTACCTTTACACACACCACCCCTGAAAATAAACTTTACAGTGTTTTGCTAAATAAAATGGCTGCATAGATACATCTCTACTCTTCCTATAAAATCAAACAGCCTTGAAATTAGTTTTTCTTTACCTTGGGCCAAATAAAATTCTTATTCAGAGTTCCCTCTATCACCAACCATGACGCATTTTAAATAAGAGTAAATTTCTATTTTCTTAGAAGAGGGGCTCACAGGGTTAGTTTAGAAAGCCTGGGAATGCCCGAGAATTTTTTTCTGACCATAGAACCCATAAGAGTGAAGATAAGAAGAGGCCTTAAAGTTTTTCTTACGTTTCATATTTGTGGAGAGCAGTGTAGAAATTTTTAAAAAATGGATTAAAAGAAGAAAAAACATAGGGCAAAACCCCCAAATCTTGGGAAATTTGGTGATATGAAATACAGTTCCTGTAAGGTTTGGAATAAATATGTAGAATTGTGATGGGAGAGACTGCTTTTAGATGCTGCAGTAAAAGGCCATTTGGGGAGATGATTTCTGGCTCATAAAGAGAGCAGGCAAGGGGTCATTTGCAAGGACTTTCGCCTCATTGACTTTTGCTTCCTCCAGGGTTTTTTTTTTTTTTTTTCCCTTGGCTGATCTGTCACCTATGGTTCGTAAGAGAGGAGTTATTTTCACTTTCTCCCTTTTCTGCCTCCCGGCTCTTGGCTCTTTAGGGTGGTGTTTAGCTCCGACAACAGCTGGCTACTGTCAGGTTTGTGTAGGGTTATGAAATACAGCGCTTCGGTGTTTATTTCAGAGGCTTTTGGAAAACACTTGTGTTTGGCTTCGCCTCTGCCTGCCTGGACCTCTGTGTTTATTCATTATGAAAAAAAATAAAATAAAAATAAATGGAAAGGAAAAGGAAAGAGGCTTTCTGTGAGGACCGAAATAGCCTTCAAAGGCAGCTGCTGTATGTGGGGGAAAGCCACTCACATAAGGGAGAGGCTAATGCAATCCGCACCCGCGCTGGCTGGTGGTCTGGAGTCTGGGGAGGATGTCTCAGTATCAGATCATGTTGGTTTCTTTCTGAAGCTTGAGTCCCCCGAAGCTCATCAGCTCACTAGCTTTCCTTCTTAGTCATTTCCATGGTTCCCCTATTGGCCTCCTCTTTGGCTGATTTGTCCAGGTCCTCAGACAATATTACTGAGAAGCAATCCTTGTAGAAAAACCTTAAGAGTTTGAGCCAGACATACATGGGTTCAAATTATAATTCAAGCAAACTATATGAACACATAACCTCTATGTCCATCTGCTCAGCCTCAGTTTCCTCAGGTTTTTTTGCCCATATGTGCTTTCATCCAGGCACAGCAGGAAAGTTACGAAAAGAAGTGTGTTTCTAAAAGATTGGTTGAGAAGAGAATGGTTGCCCCCTTTACCTAGGTTTGTCAATGTTTTCAGTATGTTGAGCCAAGTTTTTCTATGGTTGCAACTTAAAGTAGCATGAATATTTGAGAATGTTCAGAGCCAACCCTTTTGCAAAGGGTGAGAGAGATGGTGGAAACTAGAAGGTTTAGAATGAGACTAGCCTCTGACATCAGAGAGCCCAGAGTTCTATGCCCAGCTCTCACATGGCCTCATTGAAGCTCACTGGACCTCTCCGACTCTATTTTTCCCAAGAAAACAATATTCATTATGTCCACCCCTTAAAGACGTCAGGAAAATTAAATGGAATACATTACATAAGGTTTGTAATTCCGCACACAAAATAAACATCCAATAAATGTTAGTTTCCTTGCATCCACCAACTATGATTTCCTGAGGATTCCTGGCTAAGAAGGTGGTCTCAGAGCTCACCCTAGTTGGACAACTGAGCATCTTCTATGGGGCTAAGAATGAAACCTACAAACGGCCAATTTTTGTATCACATTTCACACCAAGCTGCTTTTCTGTCAAGAACATTGCCCAAAATGCAAAGGAAATGTACAGATGGAATCCCAGCATCGATACAACCTATACAATCACGGACCCTTTGTAGAGAGGGACCAAGAGGGGCTGGCGCAGCAATGGGCAATGTGTATACTCCCCTGGCCAGGGTGCCTAAGACTCACTCTGCACATTTTGCCTTTATTTCCCTCATTTCTCCCTTGGGTGACAGGAGCATGTGGAAGGGAAAAAGAGTTTTAAAAAATAATTGTCACCCCCACCCCGACCACCACCACCAAATGGCACCTGCAGTTGAAGCAACAGAAGCAAAATGGGAAGACAGAGGTTGTTTCCTAATGTCCTTTCTGCTCTTTGCAGAGGACAGCTTTTCAAACCCGAGAGCATGTTTAGCAAAGCCATACTGCCCTCTGTTGGAAAAGCGGCGCACATCTGCTCTGCCAACAGGACCGGCCCTGAGGATGAACTGTAGCACCAGATTAACATTTACAGGGCCCATCCCTCCTAGTCAGAGCAAAAGACAAAGAAAGGAATAACAAGAGTCCTGCACAAAATCAAATACTACGAAGTCCATCCCAGATACAATCCTTTGGGAGATTTTTTTTTTTAAAGGAAACAAAAGAAGTACATTTTGTTAAAACAAACAAAAACAAACAAAAAACTTTTTAGTTTGTAATTTTAATCCTTACCATGATTTCCAAATGTGCTGATGCAGCTCACTGACTCCACTTCCTGCAAGACTTTTGAAAAGGGCCACTTCCTGCTTGCACAGGCCCTGGAGAGATCCTGCTTGGCTGTTGTGGTTGCCCGCTAAAATGCTTCTGTGCCAACTATAAAGGCAAGACAAGAGTGAGATCTCTGTTTGCCATAATGTTGTCTAAGGCTGCCACTCGAGTGCCCTTGATATTACTGTGTAAAAATGGGGAGTGCTTAATTCCTTCCTCATAGTACTTTTAAGCAAAACTAAGTAGACTTAGAGATTCATTTCCAACCACAGGCTGGTATCAATGCCAAGGAACAAATGAAAATATATTTCTCAAGTACAAAGAAACAAACTAGAAAACGTTTCACTGACTAGTGAAGGCACAATAGTAAGGCACAGATCAGTGGCTGAAGGCATTTGGTAAACAAAGAAAAGATAAAAATGAAAGAGAACACACGCAGATGTTATTCACATACTCAAAGAAGCAATGTGGGATCTTCCAGGGAACTACAAAAGAATCTCTCTGGAGAATGAGAATGCATCTGCGGCTATGTTAAAATCCTTAGTGAGCAATCCGAGTGCAGTCAGAGACTCAATTTTAAAATAAACTCACAGCATGCTTTTTATTATACTATACAGTACATGTAATGATCATGTGGATGCCTTCCCCGTTTGTTCGCTTGCTTTGACTCCTGGAAAAGCAAGCCAGACTTCCAAATTAGAGAATAGCCTTCAAACTGGGGTGCATTCGTAGCCACTGAGTTACAGCACCTTTCAGTAATTCCACTGAGTTATAGCACCTCTCAGTAATTCCAAACAACATAAATCCACTGGCGATCTCTCCCAACAGCGAGAACCAAAAATCTATTTACATAAAATATATATGCATAATCTGAAATTCACTTGATGAATAATTTGAACCATTTCAAAATTATGTCCCCAGAATCCAGTGAAACTCGGAGGTAACTGAAGGAGAGAGGATAGTTGAAAAAGATCTAGGCTTCAGAATCACCTGGTTGTCAGCCCTTCGATGCCTGGGCTTCAGAATTCTTAGCCTGTGAATTTAACTCCAGAGGGAGAGGGTCCATCTCTGAATCCTGTCACCTCTCTGAGAGAGGCATTATCTAACACAGTTTAGAAACTTACAGTAGTAACAGCCTTAATCATCTCATCTTATCTGACTTGCTTTTCTTTCCCACAGAGTCCATGCCACCCTTTTCATCTCCATCCTCCATAGTTCCAAATGGAGCACGGGACTTTCTAGGGACATAGCACCCATGTTTTCCTATGAGCAGGCACTTTCCGCTTCTGTTTGCCCCACTACTTTCTGAAACCCACCTGAGGATATGGACCACCTGAGGGCGATTCTTCTTATTTAAGTAACTAGAGCCCAGAGTGGGCTGTGGTGGTGCGGAATGCCTGTGTCCCACCCTGACCAATCAGTGCATTTGCACGCAAATTAATCTGCCATCTTTATTGGGTTAATTTGCATACCCACTCCTAATTGGCTGGTGAGCATTGCAAAGGTGAGGTCAATTTGAATATTTCTCTTTGATTAGTGTAGATTGGCCAATCCAGAGCCAACTGAGACCAGGTATGGGAGATACCTCTGGAGCACATGAAAACCCGGCAATCTAATTGTATTCCCTCCATTTTTATCTATAGCCCTAAATTCAGAGCAGAATTTGGGGCAACCCTTGGAGGCCCTCTTCCCTGGTCATTCCACTGACAATGTAAATCCTGGAACCTCTGGCTGCTCAGAGATCCCTCTGGGGCCGGCCATCTTACAGTTTCACAGCAGCAGATATCATTCTGCTCACCCCTGGCTGAAGGCTGGACAGCTCTCTTTTCCTATCATTACATTTTTGCCTACAGTCACAACTGTAGCTTTGGCCTGGAATCCTTTCTTGCTGTGGCTCTGAGGCCCATGCTTGTTTGTCTGCACGTGGAGATCAGAAATGCATGCTTTGATGGTATGCTTGCCTCCACTGTGTTTATTCGCTGAGACCTCTATGGCCCTCTGTTCCCAGAGAGGCTCCCTGCGGCTCTGCCCAGCCCATTCACACTGCATTGGTGTGGGCCCCCTGCACACCTTTACCTCAGCCAAGTGCCTTTATAATTGCCACCCACTTATGGTCAATCGTCAAGGTCAGAGCACCATGTGACTGGCATACAGCCTCTTGCTGGGGCCACAACAGTTAAAAGCAAACAGCACGGCTATAAAACTCCCCCTGGCCTACTAGAAACCTCTGCAAACTGCCAAGGTCACAATGGCCTGCCTCACCAAAAGCCTTTCTAGAGTATATTTTGCTCCCCTGGTTTCAAATCTTTTAGTTTTAGTTCTCACTGTGCCGGTCAGTTTACCAGGTGTTGGTGTCTCCAAGGGGCCCCCAATACAGAGCCCACCTCTTCCTTGCTCAGGTTCTGAACAAACTGAGAAATAAAACCAAGGAATGACAAATGGCCCACCAAAAGAGCTTTGACTTTTATTATTGATACAGGTCAGATTGGGGAATGTCACTTAACATGAATGCCTAATAGTCTTCCCATTATTGAACCCCAAAATTAGAGAGGCATATCCATCCAAGTACGGCAGGGCTGATCTCCCCTGCCTCTAAGCATAACCTATTTTTTCTTCCCAATTTACCAATCATACAAGTAACTCTATCTCTTCTGAGGCAGAGTGAGTAAAGGAAAAGAAAGAGGATAGCATCTATTGAGAGAAAACTCATTCTCAGGAAAATTAGAGAAGTGTGAGAAGAAAGCACCCTTGTAGCACATGATAATGTGGTAAAATTGTTGAAGCTGTGCGACTCTCCCTCTTGAGGGTGATGTTTCTCCTGGCAGGGCCCGTCTTATTAAATCTTGGATCTTCAGTGTTCAGCACCATGTGGGGCATTCATATATTGATTTATGCCTCACCTTTCAATAGGGTGGAGGACATTTTGAGGTTTGGAAAATAACCTAAAAAGATAAAGGAAAATAAAGGAAGTGAGAATAAGTAGTTAAGATATGCCCTTCAGAAAATAAAGCATGTAAAAATACATGACTTCCAAGATGGAACTATTTTGAGCTGCCATCTAGTTAAAAAAGAAAGCACCTAAACGCTTGCTACTTAGTGTGACCAACCACCATCACTGGGAAGCTGGTAGGTCCAACCTTATCAGGTATCCAAAAAGGAGTGTAGCTGGAAATGTGTGTAAAGCAGAACTAATAACTACTTCTGTGCGAATGTCTGAATATATGATATAAAGTAAGAATGAGACAAGGGAAACTAGAGAGCATTATGCCAAGTGAAATAAGCCAGTCAGTGAAAGACAAATACCACATGATCTCTTTTGTGGAATATAATGAACAACATAAACTGATGAATAAAAATAGATACTGAAGCAGAGAAGCATTGAACAGACTGCCAAACTACAGTGGAGAGGCAAGAGAGGGTAAGGGTGGTGTGGGGGTAAGAGGTCAACGGAAGGACTTGTATGCATGCATGTAAGCATAACCAATGGATACAAGACATGGGGAGTGGGGGGGAAAATGTCAGGGGTAGGGGATACCGGGGGGAGGTCAATGGGGAAAAGAGGAGACATATGTACTACTATTTATAATAATTTAAATAATAAAATAAAATTTAAAAATAAAATAAAATTGATTATGATGTTGGCACAATTATGTGAATATACTAAAAACTGTTGAAGTATACACTTTGAGTAGGTGAATTGTATGATATGTGTTATCTCTCAATAAAGTTGTTTTTTTAAAGAACTATAAAAATTTTTTTTAAAAAGAGAGCAAAAATAAGAGGGAAATATGGCGGAGCCAGACGGAGATAGAATGAGAGGAAAAGAGACTGGGAGGAAGCAGGACCAGACCACGCAGGGCTGTCTGTATGATGCTAGAGTTTGGACTTGATCCAGAGGACAACAATTAGCCATTCAAAGTTTTGTTTGCTGTTGCTGTAGTTGCTTTTAACCAAGGAATAACACAGTTAACCACTTTGGACTTTTCTGCTCTATATCATGATAGAGTTGAGTTATATGTTCTGTGTGTAGAAGCACATACTTTATTTCCAAATCAGGACATTTTTAAGGGTGAGAGAGAACACTTTTTTAAAAATATATATTTTTTATTGATTTTTTACAGACAGGAAGGGAGAGGGATAGAGAGTTAGAAACATCCATGAGAGAGAAACATCAATCAGCTGCCCCCTACACACTTCCTCCTGGGGATGTACTAGCAACCAAGGTACATGCCCTTGACCAGAATCAAACCTGGGACACTTGAGTCCACAGGCCGAGGCTCTATCCACTGAACCAAACTGGTTAGGGCAAGAGAGAGAACGCTTTTAAAATTATCCTATGATAACAGATAACAACCTGGGCTTTCCTTAGCAAACCAGGACTCAGTGGTTCTTACAACCCCCAATCCTCTGGTCCTCTCACCCGTTTCTGTTGACCAGCACCATCATGACCCCACACTGCTCCCTGCTCAACGAAGAAGCAGTGAGTGCCAATCTGCAGAGAGATTCACACAGTTCTCTTTCATTTCATAATCCCTCGCATGCATGTTATAAGCCCATAAAATTCAACTGCCCGTAAAAATCAAAAGCTTGATTATATAAAACTCTCTTTTTTACCACAGCCACTCAGTTTTAACCCCCTTCACTGCATTCCACAAAAGTGTCAGAGTAATTTTAAAAGCAAGTTTAATGCATGGATGTGTTTTAAGCATTTTTGGATGCATGAAGATACCTGTGAATAACGAAATGGGGCACATGGAAATTATTTCTCCATGACTGTTATTTGCAGGTTGAGGTTATTTTGCCTTGATTCATCATAAGACTTCTCCTCACTGTATTTTTGCCCACTTAAGCAAGAGTCCTCTAGGATCAGATATGAGTGGGATTTTTAAAAATATACTTTAATATTGGTGATTTCAAATAAACTATTAAAAGTGAATTTCAAATTCTGATTGGCTTTTATTGCATGTGAATAATAAATACATTGTAGGACTTTCTACCAATAGTTTTTCAATCAGTCAGGAAAAATCCTCCCAAATAATACAACAACACTGTGTAAAGAGTGTGAAATGAATAATGCATATAAAATACAAACAACATATATAAGATAAATAATATATTTATAGAAAGATACAAAAAATAACACTGGTGAGATTCTGAATTTTGATTTCCAGCTTTTCTTTTCAGTATATTAAAAATTATCTGTATCAAGCACAGAGCTCTTTTGCTTTTAAGTTTTGAATAGAAAAGCTGATGCTTCACAAAACACAAAGTTTAATGTGCACATAAATCAGTTTTGATCTTGTTAAAATGCACTCTTATTAATCAGGGGGTGAGGAGCCTAAGATTCTTCATTTCTAAAAATAATCCCAGGTGATGCCATGTTGCCAGTCTAAGGACCACACTTTAAGATCAAAGCCTTAGAACTCTAGCTCTCCCATATGATTGCACCTTAAAATCATTTGGAGAGTTTCAAAAACATCAATGTATGGGTCCCACTGCCAGAGGTTCAATTTAATTGGTCTGGGTTGGGTTCAGGGTTTTTTAATCTCCTAAGAAATATGAAAGCACACCCAATTTTGAGAACCACTGCTACCAAAGTTTGTATTCCAGAAGGTCCAATCCTATTTTTACGCATATAGCATCTGTATTGTAGATATTGCTTACTTAATATGTGTGTCCTGTGTGGTGGCAAGATGTTAGCCTTTGAGGCATGGACCTTTAAGATATGCATCTTTTCCCCACAGTGGTCACTTTTGAGTTCTCTGAAAAAAGGAAAACAACATCACTACTCATAGCTATGGCTCCAAAATGGCTTTTTTGGAGTAAAATCTCTGTGTCGCCAGTGTTCTCTGGAAGCTGAACTCCCACCACCAGTGAAAGGGCCACATTGTCAAAGAAGACAAATTATACACCATGCATATGAAAAGTCCTGTTCCTAGTTCTCTTCTGATATTCAACTTTTACTCATCTTAGAGTCAGCAAATATTATTTCTCTCGCTAGCTGTGCTTCTGACCTTGGACCAGCCACTTAACCTCTCCTCGGCTCACAGAGAAAATGAAAGATGCCATCAAATGGTCCCGCATTCCCTTCCAATTCTCCAATTCTAAATTTCTCTCCTTTACTTCCTCTTTCCCTTTTCCCTAATCCCCATTGTCATCCATGTCATCAGCATCGTCATCCTCTCAAACACTCACCTGTAGAGCAGTGGCCCTCCAACTTCAGTGTGCATCCCAATAATCAGTAGAACCTATGAAAGGATTCAGAGCCCCATCCTGAGCGTCTGGTATAGTTGGTCTGGTCTAGGGCCTGAGAATTTACATTTCTAACAAGTTCCCAGGTGATGATTGTGGTGGTGGTCTAATCCACACTTGGCAAACTACTACTGAAAGTGTTCACAGAAGCAAACTGAGAATGCTTTGCCTCGGGGAATGATTGCCATGGTGTGGGGAAGAAATGGACACAATTCCAGAAAGCACATTGCCCAAGGGATACGAAGGATTTTGTACTTGCGTGCTTTTAAAAAACTCTGTCTGACCTACAATACAGATAAATCTACTTCCAGGAAAATATCTTTGCTCGGCATTACCTGCATGTAACTCGGTACCAACTATAAGAAGACATGATAACATTGCTCCCCAATTCCAAATAAAAACAGGCTGAAATGAAGCACCGTTTTTCTCAATTTGATGAATTAACTCATTGCAAAACATGCTTAGGCTGGAGAAAGGATGAATAAGAAAACTAACATTCAAACAAAATCAATCCAACAGCACTGTAGGTTAACTTAAAACACTTTCTCATTATTTAGTTATAAATTACCTCCAGGAACTGAGGAATAATATCCAGGACCTGTCCATTCCTCCTTGAAGTGTATTATTCAGACTATTTAGTTACCAGTTACCTGACTATCAAGCTTTCCTAGTGAGACATTATGATGAAAATGTTCCTTTCTAAATTTTATTTTAATTTTTTATATTGAGAGGAAACTTTACACCAACCATTTCTGTGTGAAACAATTATTTTATGTTGACCTGTAGAATATATTAAAAAATAATGCACACACATGCATGCATATAATTTATACACACACTAGAGGCCCAGTGCATGAATTCGAGCTTGGGTAGGACCCCTAGTCCTCACCAGTGATTGGGGTTAATCGTGGCTGGCCGGCTGGCCAGACCAGTGGACTATGGAAGGTTGGCCAACTGCAGGAAGTTGGCTGTGGGAGGGCATTGACCTCCAGGGGGCAACTCCTGCATTGAGTGTCTTCCCCTAGTGGTCAGTGCACATCATAGCAACTGGTTGACTGGTTGTTTGGTCAACTGATCATATATATAATATTATATATATTAGAAGTCCAGTGCACAACATTTGTGTCCAGGTACTGACCCTAGGCCTGGACTGCAATCACAGCCATCTTCCCCGGCTGCCCACAGCTGGCCCCATCCCACACTGACACCCACCCTCAGACCCCCCTTTGCCATTGGGCGATTGGAGCCTGCCAGCCAGGGAAAGGGACCAAGAAGTGGTCAGTGCACCTCATAGTGACTGGTCAAGTGGTCATTTTGGTCGTTCTGCCATAAGGGTCAATTTGCATATAACCCTTTTATTATATAGGATAGAGGCCCAGTGCACAGGTGGGGGCAGGTGGCCTGTTCTTATGGGGGCCCCAAATCAGGGTGGGCGTCGCTTCTGGGGTTGGAGCCAGCATGGACAGGGGGCCACAGGCAGTTTGTAGGCTGGCCATGCCCCTAATCGAGGTGGGGGTTCCTGCTGGGGGGTAGGGCTGGTCAAGGCAAAGGGCCACAGTTATTCTGGTCTTTCTACCTTTTTGGACACTGGGCTTTTATTATATAGGATAAATTATGTTGATATGTGCATGAGATGAAAATATACACATATATGCCTGCATGTTTGCACACATATTGTTCTTCCAAGAAATCACCACGGGTTGAAAATAAAATAGCTGAGGGTCTTGCTTCTATTTCCTATAGTAGTGGGTGTCTGCATATTAAAGTCTCCCCAGGAACATGCAGGAAGCAGGAGATCACACTGGCAGTGCTGACTCGGCATCAATCTGACAACTGCTGCTTGATTTGTGCAGGGACTTGTTCCATGTCATGCTTCATATTCACCTATTTTAAAGATCTATGTTATTAATATTCCTCATTAGGTCATTGTAATCAACACTGTTTTCTTTAATAGAAAATGACTTTAAAATAGCATAAAATCCTCAAAACAGTTTAGATGAAAGTAAAATGAAGTAGTGTGAAAATGGCTTGGGTCTTTTTATTATTATTTTAAAGGAGGATATTAAAATGTACACCCTGAAGCTTTATCAAATGTTTTGGAGATGCTTTGTACCTCTGTTCAGTAGTCATAAATTTGAGGATTCCATGCTGCTTCCACCATGGGCATTTTTTCAGCAACTTTATATGAAGAAGAGGGATTTTTGAGTTGCGTTGTCATGGTAACCCTATAGTCAGGTTGAAAAGCTTTATTGAATGTTTTGGGTATTTTCTCCATTTTAATTTAGTAGATTTCGATGTTCAAATGTTTAAATATACTACTTCAACTTTGATAGGGTTGTTTGGCTTTCTGTATTTGTGTATATATATATATATATATATATATATATATATATATATATATATTCTGTTTAAGTGCTTAGGTATCACAGGAAAGAAAATATGCTAAGTATGATTTTTCTTTCTCTTTCTCTGGCCCTGCTGGTATATAAGATTTTTCATGTATGAAAAGCAAAGTAAGATATACAGCTAGAGTATCAGATATAGAAAAATAGATATGCTTTTACTTATATCTCAAAATATTTCAGGCCTTAATGTATGCCTGAAAACACCATAATTTTTCCTGTATTACATTATTCATTAAAAAAGATGGAGGTGCTATGCAGGGACAAGGGTTGATAGGGATGAGAGTGGATAGACTAGTGATATGGGGAAGTCACAGTAAATCAAATAGGTGATCCTAACTAGTTGTCCTTTTTATAAAGACTCCTTGCTGTTGTCCAACATTTCTGAATACATTTTTCTAGGAAATGCATGTGTCCCTTCGAGGGTGAAAGGGAGTTCCAAGGTAAAAGGAACTTGGTTGACCCTGGCTATGTAACTCAGTTGGTTAGAGCATCATCCTGATAAGCCAAGGTTGCAGGTTTGATCCCTAGTCAGGAACAAGAATCAAAGCAACCAATGAATGCATAAATAAGTAGAATAACAAATTGATCTCTCTCTCTCTCTCTCTCTCTCTCTCTCTCTCTCTCTCTCTCTCTCTCTCTCTCTCTGTCTCATGCATGTGCACTCACACAGAAATCAATCAATAAAAATATTTTTTAAAAAGATTTTAATGGTGAATGGGAGTTTCAATGTAAAAGGGACTTAGCTGTTAAATATGTTAGGATGCCACTGGTTAGATTAAAAAAAAAATTTAATATGCTTCTGTGCATTGCGATGTTTTTGAAGGATCAAATAGTGGTACCCAAATACTTTGATCAGGTGCCTTAAGGGTAGGCCACCTACTCAATACCCTTTGGGAAATGGTGCTAATATATTTCTAATAGGTTTCTACACTTCGAAATGTCAACAGAATAGAAAGAATTCGTGAGTGGGTCAGCAAAGTGATACTTATGTCATACTGTGTCTATACCTGCAGAATACACTTGAAGAGGAAGGTCTCTCAAAACAAGACCAGAGCTCATGTTAGGGAAATTACAGACCCTTTGCCAATAGGCTTTCCATCTACTATACAATCATCTCTACTCACGTACACTCAAGTAATTGAGAGCAGCAAGCCTCCCAGAGGGAACTCTGGGAAGGATAGGAGATGTGTATGGAACTTAACCTGGAATTCTGCCATGAGAATGATTTTATGGAAGAAGACTCATTAAGTAGAGGGAGGCAAATACATGAGATTGAACTCTTAAGGTTTCCCTCTTATGAATGCTGCCAGTTTCCTTACTCACATATTTTAATCAGCAATTTCAGCCTTTTGTGGTAATAGGAGCCTAGAGAGTAATTTTCAATTAAATACAATTTTCTTTGAAATTTTGAAAGAAATAATAACTTAGGCTGATGCTTATACCTTTAGGACTATGATCATGGAAACAAGTTTTTCTGTGTGGTTGCAAAACATTTAGAAACCATTGCCTGCATCGTTTCAAGATGCAGTGCTTCAGACTTACTCTGTGTTGAAACCCCATAATAAGGACAAGTTCATTATGATGACAATGAGATTAGTTAGTACTAATCACATTTAACCCTATTTTCCATTCTCTCTGCCCAGCAGGGTTATTTTATAAATACAGCCCCAAATAAAATGCATAAATGGAGGTGTTGGTGATTCATATCATAGAAGGCAAATAATATTTTTATTTACATCCACATTTGTTAGCCATATTCTTCCTGATTTCATCTTCCAGCTCTCAACCAGCATCTTCCTCCCCATTACATGACAAAACTCAAGGAAGGAGCAGGAAAGTAGCTGAAGGAAGAAGCCGAAAGGCCACTCTCAGTCTGAGCATGGCCCTTTCACACTCCAGCACCCATGGCTTTGTTGAGGGGAAGGAGAGCTCTCCATGACAGAATCCATTTCCTGGCTGAACTGCTAGTTGCTGAGTGCTTCAGTGTCTGAACTCTGCAAATAAATTGTCATACTCTTACCCCAACGCTCATTAGTCGAATCTGAAGAATGTGTGTGTTCACATAATACAGCTGTCTTCAGTCTCTTTGTCTGATTGATTTTTCCATCACAGTCCGTTAAGGAAGGCAACCTCAGTGGCTGTCCTTGGTGTTCAAGCCAGATCCCCTTTCCCAGGCTGGCAACTCATTCCCCAAGTGCTGTGGGTATCTGTTGTTAACACCCACAACTGCCCTTTCTTTGGAGAATGTCCTCCAGGTTCATCCATGTTGTCAACATGGCAGGATTTTTTTTAAGGTTAAATATTTCATTATCTTATATAACAGATTTTCTTTATCAGTTCATCTGTTGATGGATATTAAGTTTGTTTCCATATCTTGACCATTGTGCATAATGAAGCAATTAACATAGTAGTATTAATACATATCTTCAAAATCCTGATTTCAATTATTTTTAGACAAATACACAAAAGAAAAATTGTTTAGTCATATGGTAGTTCTGTTTTTAAATTTTTGTTGTAACTTATTGAATTCTACCAGTTTTTCTTAAATGTGTAAATCAAGAGCCGTAGCAGGAATAGAGATTCAGAGATAGAATTGGTGTCCTTAAAACGTTATCTATAATATCCCTGGCTGGTGGCTAAGTTGGTTGGAGCATTGTCCTGTACACCAAAAAGTTGTGGTTTGATTCCTGACCAGGGCATATACCTAGATTGCAGATTTGATCCCTTGTCAGGGTAGGTACAAGAGGCAACCTATTGATGTTTCTCTCTCACATGGATGGTTCTCTCTCTCTCTCTCTCTCTCTCTCTCTCTCTCTCTCTCTCTCTCTCTCTCTCTCTTTATTTCTTCTTCCCCACTCTCTCTTTCTCTCTATCCCTCTCAAACCAACTTTAAAAATATCCTCAAGTGAGGATAAAAAAGAAAACAAAATCAATAGGTTGAATTGGTATTCTTAAAAAGTAATCAACAATAACTCATATGTATTTAGCCTTTTCTGTGGTTCTGTTGAAGTGTATAACTTGTATAACTCTTTATTTTCATATCCTTGAAGTTGTGAGACTACCAATATTATAAAGATGATATTTGATGCTAAGCCACAGAGTAAAGAGAGAGAAAGGTTATAAGAAATGACAAGAAAGGGAAAAATAAAAATCTAACCACAAGACTTTCTGGAAATTTCTCTTTAATTAGAGATCCTTAAAATTTAATTTGTGCATAATTGCTTTACATTTAGAAATATGCCCTCCCATTTCACTATGGATTTCTGGAAATCCAACAATCATGATACATCCTGAGAATTGTTTTAAAAATGTTCACAAATTTATCTGCCACACCTGATCCTTGCTCATCCTCCACATCCAATAAAACATTTATAAGGCTCTTGAACATCCTTCTCTTTATATCCATCAACAATATTTAGTGGAGACAAAGCAGAATACTTGGCTTCTAGTAGATTTTATGACTCTTTGAATATGATGAATTCACATAACAATTTTGTCCAGAAACTATGGACTCAAATACCAACTCCATTCAAAAACAGAGAGAGAGGAAAAGAGTGTTCAACTCTTATGCATAGAGTCCTAAGAGTATTTTTTTATGGAGCCTAATTTATGAACTTATAATTGAATAGTGGGCTTCATGTTTTAATTATGATTTTGAAAAGGCCCTAGCAGTAGACTAGCTCTGACAGTTTGGTTGACATGGTGTGGGCTTAAGAGAACAGATATTTATACTAGTACAGGCTGTGTCAATCACCCAGTGCATGCCATTTCAATGGCCTGTTCCAATCAGGGACAGCATTCAAAAGTATAGCAATTAGAATAAGGAGATGAAAAGCTCTGGGGACACTAGGATGGAAGTCAGCAGCCAGATGAGCCTTCAGAGAGAGCACACAATGTCACCTTCATAACAGGCTATTTTAATACTGACAAGGCAAACTGTAGTCCTTTAAAATGGGGCCACATAGCTTACTGAAATGGAGAAGAAAGAGCTAATTTAACAAAAATCAAGGGGGTCACATATTTCCCAAGGAATTTTGGGATTCAACTCTAATTTCACTATTATTTATGACAATAACTTCTTAACTTGAATTGAACTGCTCAGTAATACATACATGACATTATTTGATCTTATAACATAATAACTGCTGGATGCTGAGGGTAGAAAAGCTCAACCCATTCATATATTCTGCAGGCATTAATTAGACTCATTGCTGTCCCTTTTTTTGCCAGCATTTAGTGAAGAAAGTAGTTAAGAAAAAGGTCATAGCTGAAACCGGTTTGGCTCAGTGGATACAGTGTCGGCATTGCGGACTGAAAGATCCCAGGTTCGATTCCGGTCAAGGGCATGTACCTTGGTTGGGGGCACATCCCCAGTAGGGGATGTGCAAGAGGCAGCTGGTCCATGTTTCTCATCGATGTTTCTAACTCTCTATCCCTCACTCTTCCTTTCTGTAAAAAAAAAAAAAAAAAAAAAAAAAAAAAAAAAAAAAAAAAAAAAAAAAAAAAAAAAAAAAAAAAAAAAAAATCGATAAAATATATTTTTAAAAAAAGAAAAAGGTCATAGTTTAAAAGTGTCATATTTATAGTCAGAACATATATGTATACTATAATAGTATATCTTGATTACATTTATTCTAGATTTGAAATCTTGAACAAGATTCCAAATCTCAGATCGTTTACTAAAAGTGCAACAATAACAAAGGGTCATTGTCCAAATCATTTGATGTCAGGCATATCAATCTATATAAAAGCCTAAGTGACCATCCCAACTGAAAGGACAACCAAACAGGCTGCGTGGGGCCACCAGGCTGGCAGGGGGGTTGGATTCAGCTGCAGTGTAGGCATAAACCTGGGGTAGCAGAAACTGCCCACACTCCATGTCCACACCCCCAGCCCTGGCCTGGGGTGTGAACATGACAGAAAACCTCCCTGGCCGCTACCCTGAACTCCCCCCCCCCTCCCCCCAGCAGTGACCTCACAGCCTGATGACAGAGCCCAACAGTCCTGGAACCCGTAGCCAGGCAGCCGTGTTCTGAAGCAGCCCCTGTGCCCTGCCAGAGACAGCCTCGCCAGCATGCTGTGCTGTGTGCCGCTGCCCCGCCGCAGGGAAGGGCCCAGAGCCCACAGGGAAGGCTTCTTCCTCCGCTGCCTTAGCTGCCTCCGCACTCAGCCCCGCACTCAGCCCCGCACCCAGCCCCGCACCCAGCCCCGCACCCAGCCCCGACGCCCCTGGTTCTGGCACTTTGCTCGGACAAACCCAGAGGTAACACAGGGAGGCCCAGGGCGGGTTTCTCAGAGCCAGCCCATCACCGTCATGGCCCTCCCCAGCCCCATGTCCCCTCCACTTGTGTGTGTGTGTGTGTGTGTGTGTGTGTGTGTGTGTGTGTGTGTGTGTGTGTTTGATGGTAGGGGATTAGGTGGTTGATTGTGGAGGGCCTGGCCTGAGCAGGTGCAGGCTGAGGTTGTGGGGTCAGAAGCCTGTGGGTCTGTCATGCTCACCCCCAGGTCAAGGCTATAGGTGGACACGGAGTGTGGGCACCTCCCTCTGCCCGAGGTTTAGGCTGATCCTGGAGGGGCACCTCCTTCCCCCTATTCCACCCCTCCCCGGGTGGAGGTCTGTGCAGACTCAGGGCTGGGCCTGATCCCAGAGCAGCAGGGACCAGGGCCTGGCGGGCGGGAGGCATCCGCACTGGCTGATGGTCACTGTCCTTGCAGCGCCCAACCCAGATGATGGAGGAGCAGCAGATGCTGGACGGAGACCCCCGCCCCATGGGAACGAATGAGGGCCAGAGCAGGCCTACAGAGCGTGCAGCCAGCTGGGAGCCAGGGGAACCAGGGCCTGTGGATGGCAGGACAAGGTCTCCTCCCAGGAAGCGGTCCAGGGCCCACGCTCTTCCCCACCCAAAGCCACTCAGGTTCCACCGCCAGTTGCTCACTCCCCGCCTGGATCACAGTGGCCACCTCCAAACAGCCAGGCCCAGGGACCTGGAGCGCAGGGCGGATGAGCCCATGGGTGAGATGTTGGAGGGAGTATGGATGGGTGGGGAGTGGAGGTGATGTGAGCTGATGGACAGGGGTCAGTGCCATCTCACAGGGAGCTCCCAGAGGCCAGAGGAAAATAAAGACTGGCCTCAGACCACCCATCTGCTGGCAGCCTGTTGGGGGGATGTCCTGGGCTGAGGATGTGCTCTGTCCTTGGGGGGGCACCTGGAAATACCAGCTCATGTGTGATCTGTTCTCTCACACCTGCAACACCAGCCCAGGAGGCAGAGCGAGCTGCTGCTGCTGTACCAGGAGCCAAACATGATAAGGGGTGCCAGATGGACACTGATCTGTTTGCACCTCCATCCCCAGAGGTCATGTCACCTTGGAAACCTGCTCCAGCTGCTCCTCTGAAGCCTCCTTTGTCCCAGACAGCATATCCTACTTTAAAGAAGATCTTAGCATACTTGTCCTGGTTATTTACTCCCCCATGCGAACCAGAGTTAGTGATACCCTTCTACCTAATTATCTTTTCGCTTGTTGTAGGTATCATGTTATTATGTTACGCAGTGTATGATGTATTTTTTGTTACATTCTAAATAAAATATTATTTTATATTTTAAATTTTGCCATTCCAGAGCATGAAATATATTTATGATGTGGTGCAACGAACATCACTATCTAGAAAGTTCCAATAGGAAACCCTGCCCTAAAGTCCTTGCTTCCAACCCTCCTGCCATGACAATCCCTGCTCTGTTCTCTGCCTCTGCTCCTTTACTGATTCTGGACGTTTCCCTAAATGGTATCTTATAATCGGTAAGATTACACACACACACACAGACACACACAGTCATACACACAGAGAGACACACTCACACACACATACACACAAAAACACACATATCTTTTAAATCTGAAATAGCAGTTTTGTTACATGAACTGGCAACCCAAGATTTATTAAGCCTCTCCTGGAACATCAGGATTTCTGCTTTTTATTCCAAAACTAGAGGCCTGGTGCCCATATTCCTGCATCGGAGGGATCTGGCCCGGCTTCCACAATCAGAGCCAGTCTGCCTGGCTGTGGGGGAGGGAATGAGGGATTTTGGTGCGCTGGCCCAGTTCCCTGGTCGAATGCCTAGTCAAACTCCCAGTTTAGGAGACAATTTATGTATTAGCCTTTTATAATATAGGAATATGCTAAATGGAATGTCTATGTCCATAAACCTATACTTAGGACATGGGCCTAAAGTGGAGAGCACCAGAGCCAGGGGAAAGATTTCACAGAACATCTGGCTGTGAAAATCAGCCAGGACTTCAGCCACTGGGTAAGAGGGGCATCTACTAGAACCACAGGTAACTGCAGTCTTAAGTGGCCAGCACACAGAATCCCCCATGTGGTCACTCACTCTGGGCTCTGCTGGGGCAAATGTAGCTCATAGCAGACTGTAGTCAAAGAGGAAGAGACTGGGTTGAACGGCTTTAGGGTGAAAACTGGACGGAGAGATGGCAAAGTTACTTCATGTGCTGAGTCCATCTCTCACACCACCCACAGACCACATCATACATGGATTGAGCACTCTTCTCCAAAAAGCATCAGCCTGGGTGAATATATTAGCCTCGCCCTCCCGACTTCCTGTGACCCAACCCTGCAGAGCTCGCACTCTGAAGAGGTGTCTCTGGGCTGGGACCACACAGCGCTTGAAAGGCAGTCCATCTTGGAAAGCTCTCGAGGATTTTCAGGCTGACTCCGGGTGGCGAAGGCACACAGGGAGAGACTGAGTTGTGTGGCTCTGGTCTGTGAGCAGTTTTTCCCTTACAAACCAGACCAGTGCAGCCATTTCTGTGAAGAGCCTTCTCTCCTCAGGTCCACATATTAGTCTGTTTCAACCTGATAACCCCTTCTGGCCTTACCCTGAGGACCTACTGAGCCCTTCCCCTACCACAAGTTCAGCAGGCCCTAGGCAGGTGGCAGCTGCCTTTGGTGCAGCCTGAGATATTTGCAGAGTAGCCCCGGATACAGTGCTGGTGCACAGTTTGAATCTGTGAACACCACGGCTAAATATCACTGGCCCCTACAGGGTTCTACCTCCCATAACTCACATACCACCAGGGGCTCTTCCAGAGACTGGGTCTTACAGGCAGAAAGAATGTGGAATGGATCTCAGGGTCCCCAGGCCTTTTGCTGGCCTGCCCCCGTGCTCAGTTAAGGACGGAACCTGAGCTGAGTATGCAGCTTGGATCTTCTCATATGACACAGGCCCAAGAAGGCAACCTCAAATGTTGGGTTGCTTTGGAGCTCTAAAGAGTTAGCCCTGGGCCAGTTAAAGACAGCATCTGACATTGAACTACACTGGAGTCTCTCGCAAAGGACCCTGAGCCCACACACGTGATGGTGGTTTTCACACCATTTCAGAGCTTGATCTAAGTAGCTCTGCAAGCAGCACACACAAAAAGAGAGCTTGTCCGGTACCAGACAATGCTAGATGAACTCTGCTTCATGATGTCAGCCCTTATCAGAAACTCTTACTATGGGATTAGGGTCTGTGGGAACCATGCCAGGCCCCTGGATAGTCAAGGCCAGTGGGAGCACAGAGGCCATGGTATCAATATGCCAGAATGGCCAAAGGCTGCTCTGGGCATGTGCCTAAATGGGATATTCAAGGACTCAAATCCTGGGAATCCCAACTGGGCCAACATCAGGTACAAGGACACAAGATACACTATGCCCTTCAGTAGCCAATATGATTGCTATAACTATTGGTACAAAGCCTTCTTTGTCTACCGTATTTTCTGGCGTATAAGATGACCCCCTAATTTTACAGTTAAAACATAGGTCTATGCCTATATTCGCTGTATAAGACTACCCCCCACTTCTGAGGCAACACCAGTTCTTTTTTTTTAATAGACAGCCTCTCTGACTCTGGCCAATCTGAGCAGGCTTTTTACTAGAACACAGTGTAGCTTAGGGTTCAGAACATGTAAACTGTGTTCTAGTAAAAAGCTTGCTCAGAATGGCCAGAGTCAGAGAGGCGGTTTATTAAAAAAAAAACACAAAAAAAAACTGGTGTTGCCTCGGAAGTGAGGGGTAGTCTTATACAGCGAATATAGGCCTAAACCTATGATTTAACTGTAAAATTAGGGGGTCGTTTTATATGCCGAAAATACGGTATTTGTTTTTGCTTTTTCTTTCCTCTTGCCTTAAGGATGTCTTTGAAGTCCAATTTTCTAGTTTGGCTCTCATATCCTGCTTATTCTCTAGGCTAAAGGGTTAGTAAAAGTTAGTAAACAAAAATCCGGGCCATTGAAACTTATTTCTTTGGAAAATTTCTAGGGTTTAGACAGATTCTATAACAATGTTATTTTTTGTATTACATTTTGAGCAATATTCTGAAATTTCAACTTGGTACCATAGTTCCTTAAACACATTTTAATTCCCCACTTAAAAAATATTTTTATATAGAGTGTCATACATAGAATTTCTTTAGGCAATCTCAAAGGACCCAGTTTACCTAGTCTAGACACAAGAATATATTCACCAAAGTGCCAATACAGATAGAAAATATCTGACAGGTTTTTTAATTTGCAAATTATAAGAAAAACAATTATTTTGAATGACTAAAATTACATGTTGCCATGAGAAGTATACCCTTTGTTGGATGATTCACACACAGGTGTCTTTGTGAGATTGGATTAAAATTTACCAACTCTGCTTAATCGTTTCTAAAAGGAAGAGATATCCCTATTGTCTGCATGTGAGTTGCTATGCTTCCAAGTAAGAGGAGGGTGCTTCCCCATCTCCTTTGCAGGACTGGCCATGCCGCTTTGAGGTGGATGATGGGCACTCGTCATGTATGCCATACCCAAACAGAAAGGTTACATGTGCTTCCTTTTTGTTTGTTTCTGTCTGTTTTGGGGGTGGGGGGTGTTTGTTTGTTGTGTTGTTGTTTTTCGGTCCTACATTTTTGCCCTAGGCCATGAGAACAATATATTCCAGATCTAAATTACTCTGACTTACTGGGTTTAAGATCAAGAAGATATAGAATAGAGATGGCCATAACTAAAATGAGCCAATCAGCAGACTTGATAACAACAAAAATTATTCACTGAAATAGAGAGGTTATGTCTTAGCATAACTAAGCTGTCTAATATTGTATGTATGTGTATGGACATTCATGCTTTCTCAGGTAAAGTCCTTTAGTAATGAGGGAATTCTTATACTCTCCAGATAAAATTAACTCCCCTTTAAATATCAGGAAATACATACTCAATAGCACTTTCTGTAACTTAAGTCTATTTTTAATTGTAAATATTTTGGGAGTTTCCTATGCTTCTAATAAATTCCCAGACTGTGAAATTCCATGATTTGTTGTTCAGGGTATCTCTCTATTTGTGTGCTTCTCTAACGTTCCATTATTTGTCTGTTTTTAATGTTCTATAAAGTATTTCACTCTCATAGGAGAGGTTTTATACCACTCTGGCTCTTGTGTGGAGGGATGGTTTTCTTGGTTAAGTGTGATATAAAAATCAACCTTTGTGAAAGTCATTTCAGCAAAATAAAGATTCTCAAAATAAAGGTTTCAGCCTTGCAGTATATTTAACTGTCATAAATCAGCCTAATTGTGAACCTCTGTATTATTAAAATATAAGTTCACCAACAATTTTATATAATAAAGACATAACTTGCAAATTTATTAATACTAATGAATAGCTCCCCCTTATACAGATAGAGGAAACCAGGAATGCATTGGTTAATTATTTCATTCACTCAGTTAGGTAGACATGTATACAGTTCTGATTACTAAATATTTAGAATTTTGGTTACTAAATCTTAGACATGTATACATTAAGGATACCATTTGTCCATTACATTGGATACCAAAAAACTCCAAGTCATTTTAATACTTGTAGAGGGGTTGCTATTAACCTTGTAGCTTTAAACTTACTCTCCAAACCAAATGTCTCCAAGATTATTTATTACCAGGTTTTTAAAAACAATGCTTTAAAACATGCCGTTTGCTCAAAAATGACTTCTTTCAGTTACAATCTGTCTTAATGAGGATCAATTTTTATACCCTACATGCATGTCTCATGAAATATCTATAGATTGTCTTTTTAGCCTGTTAAATAAGACGGACAAAAAAAAATATATCCAGACAAATGATTGAACACAATAAGTCCCAAACAACAGTTCCTTTTCCCCATACCATTTCTTTCAAATTCAGGATCTTACCTTAAAGTTTAAATATTTTCACTGAAAAAAAATACACACACAAACACACACACACACGTACACAAACAAAATAAACACCTTCACCCACTGTTTATTAATCAATAACTTCAAAACAAGTCAATTCATACCACCCATAAACATAGTAAAATCTAGGTATTTAAGCAGACTAAACAATCACACAAACCTCCCTTGAAACTGGAAACTCTGTTAGTTTGTTGCTTTACACTTTTTCCATAAAATGTGTTTTGAGAACCATCAACAACAGCAACATGTACTAGTATTTCTCACTTCAGCACATCTGGTACAGAGAATCTTACATGTCTGAGTATTGGTGAACAAATGTGGATTGTGCTTGTCTCTCGTGACATGAAAGACTCATGAAACCATACCTTGGAACTCCTTACTAATACTGCTCATTCTTGCTTTTGACCCCCCACCCCCCACCCAAAATGTTTACTTCTTCCTGCTTAATGTTACTTGAGTTGCCGAGTATGCTTTTCCCCTGGTCCTCATATCACTTACTGTCCCCAGGTGCCAAAGATAGTTTCAGACTTCAACTTCTATTTGGAAAATAATCGATATATCAACTAGGAATACCACTGTCCTCATCTTTTATTAATTGCTACCCCTCTGATTTAGGTGCGTAGGCCCTTCCTCCACTTGAGCCAGTGATACCGATGCTCTGATGCCTCAGGGTTCTCACACGGAGGCTTCCACATTACAGCAACATACTCAACCGGGAATCAGACCCAGTTAGTGCAAGTGTTTGTAAGCACTGAACCAGGTAAGTCTTCTGCACCTTCCAGCTTTCATTTTCTCTTTTCTTTCTCAGCACCTCTTTGTGGCAAAGAATATTTAGGAGCTTTTTAAAACAAACAAACAAACAAACAATCAAACAAACAAAACAATACAACTTGATGTACTGAAGAATGACAATTTCATCTGATGTCCCAAAAAGTTTCTAAGAAAAGAAAAACATCAAGGTTTCAGCCTTGCAGTATATTTAACTGTCATAAATCAGCCTAATTGTGAATCTCCGGGTGTGTGCTCTAGAGCCTCAAATAGCTGGCACAGTGGCTTCCTACTTAAAATTCCTGACATCAGACTCGGGTGCTTTGAGTTTGGCTGAACATGAGAAATCTCCTTCTGTGGATGAACTAATTGGAATATTGGTTCTATGAGAGAAATCATCCCTCCAAATATCTTTATGAGGAAATTAGTATCTTGGATATAATTTCAACTCCCAAAAGGGAACAACATCTTTTGATAAATGAAATAAACTGCTTCCCCATTTTTGTTAAAAATAGCTCAATATTCTGCTTTGATTGTTTTGTCAAGTGCTACTGTTAAAAGAATTTTCATCATCATAATCTATGAACCAGTGCACACAATAGAAGAGTATTGAGACGGTAAATAGGGAAGTTCTTGTTTGTTTTTTAAGTATATTTTATTGATTTTTTTACAGAGAGGAAAGGAGAGGGATAGAGAGTTAGAAACCTCGATTAACTGCCTCTTGCACACCCCCTACTGGGGATATATTCGCAACCAAGGTACATGCCCTTGACTGGAATTGAATCTGGGACCTTTCAGTCCACAGGCTGACGCTCTATCCACAGAGCCAAACCAGTTTCGGATGAAGTTTATGTTTTTTAAATATACATTTTACTTATTTAGAAAAAAAAAAGTTTATTTTTGAAAAATATAAAAAAAAATAGTAACAGAACCTCTGTATTATTAAAATATAAGTTCACCAACAATTTTATAAAATAAAGACATAACTTGCAAATTGACCCTTGCGCCATCACAATATGGCCATCCCACATCATCACAAGGTGGCTGCCCTTACATTGTCACAGATAGCTGCCACAAGATGGCTGCCCCCACATTGTCACAAGATGGTTGGCAGGGGAGGGCAGTTGAAGGTGACCAGGCCTGCAGGGGAGGGAAGTTGGAGGCAATTGGGCCACCAAGGGAGCAGTTAGGTGTCAATCAGGCTGGCAGGGAGTGGTTAGTGGATCAGGCTGGCAGGCAGGTGGTTGCCAGCAGTCCCAGATTGTGAAAGGGACAGGCCTAAACCAACAGTCAGGCATCCCTAGGGGTCAGGGTGCAGGATGGGCTGAGGGACACTCCTCCACCCCCAGCCCCAGCGCACAAATTTCATGCACTGGGCCTCTAGTTATATCATAAAGTTCTTTCTTTTTCTGTTGATTCGATCTACATATATATCTAGTCACAAGGTGGAGGTTAGCAACATCGCCTCCACAAGTACAGTTCAACTTACGTTCTTTATCTTTCCACCAGCCTTGCCTCAACTTTGTCCCAGTGTAACAGAGGAAATGTTTGCAATTTGTGCTCCCTATCTATTATAAACCATCACATTCTTTATTACAAAGCGAAATGTACTTTCTTTTGTCTTTCAGAGGGAATAGAATTTTTCAAATAAGCAAATACTTCACTTCAAAATGTTGAATAAAATGTACTTGAAGAATTCTAGCTGGTTAAATTCAGAGTGCTAAACAAAGCTCAATCTAAGAATATTCTTTGGCATTATGCCCACAGCACTTTTATATGATTATAAATTGGATATATTTTCATTCACTCTAGAATTTTGCTGCTTGGTTTTTTGTTTTTATTTTTTGTTCTTTTCTCTTAAGAGAGAGCCTCAAAAGGTCCTGATTAGCACACAGACACTTAGGCAAACTCCCTAGTTTCTGGGGACAATTTCTAGTGGATGATGCACCCCTTTTTCTACTTATAACATTTTCCTTGAATAACTGTGACTAGAAAGATTGACATTCCTTTTTTTAATGTAAATCAATCTTGTTGAAGTACAAGAAAAATGTACCAATATGAAGTCAACTCTTCAATGAATTTTTACAATATAACTTTAAACCAAAATATTGAACATTTCTTTCATCTCCCAAAGTTTTCTTGTACCATTTAATAGTCAATAGTCCCCTGATCTGTTTTGTAAAAAAGGATTCCTACAGTATGTGCTCCATTGTGTGTGATGTCTTTTATGAAAAATCTTTATTGTTGAGAGTATTATAGATGTCCCCCTTTTTGCCCAAATTTCCCCCCTCCACCTAGTTCCCAACATATCCCAGGCCTTCACCACCCTATTGTCTGTGTCCATCAGTAATGTATATATGCATATAAGGTCTTTGGTTAATCTCTTCCCGTCCCCCTTACCTCTGAATTTCATCAGGCTATACCATGTTTCTATACCTCTGGTTCTATTTTATTCATCAGCTTATTTTGTTCATTAGATTCCTTGTTTAAGTTTTAAATTCAAATGTTGATAGATAAGCCGAAGCCGATTTGGCTCAGTGGTAGAGCGTTGGTCTGCGGACTGAAAGGTCCCGGGTTCGATTCCGGTCAAGGGCATGTACCTTGGTTGCGGGCACATCCCGGGTAGGGGGTGTGCAGGAGGCAGCTGGTCAATGTTTCTCTTTCATCGATGTTTCTAGCTCTCTATCTCTCTCCCTTTCTCTCTCTGTTAAAAATCAATAAAATATATTTTAAAATAAAAAACAAATGTTGATCATAAGTATAATACTTATTGTCATTTTGTTGTTCATATTTTTTTAGGAGGGCAGGAATTTTATATTTATTTATTTATTATTGTTTAAAATATTACATATAAAATATTACATATAGTAGTACATATATCTCCTTTTTTTCCCGATTGACCTTCCCCCAGTCTCCCCTACCCTGTAGCATGCCTTCATCCCCCCTCAGTGTCTTATGTCCATGAGTTGTGCTTATATGCATGCATACAAGTCCTTTAGTTTATCTCTTTTCCCATCCTTCCCAACACTCCCCAGCCTTCTCACTATAATTTGACAGTATGTTTGGTGCTTTACTGTCTCTGTAACTATCTTTTTGCTCATCAGGTTATAATGTTCTTTATTTTCCATAAATGAGTGAGATCATGTAGTATTTTTCTTTCATTGCTTGGCTTATTTCGCTTAACATAATGGTCCCTCAGTTGTGGGTTATTGTTAAGCTGTCCATATTTTTAATCTTTTTTTTCTTCTTCTTTCTTTTCTTCTTCTTAAAGAAGCCCTTGAACAAGTCATATTATAGAGGTTTGGTAATAATGAACTACTTTAGCTTTTTCTTGTATGTAAAGCTCTTTATCTTACCTTTAGTTCATAAATGATAGTGTTGTTGGGTAAAGTAATCTTGGTTGTAGGTCCTTGCTATTGATAACTTGGAATAACTTTTGCCACTCCTGTCTGGCTTGCAAAATTTCTATTGTAGATGGTACTCTTTTTCCTAGTTGTTCATTAGTAGCATACAGAAATCCAATTGATTTTTATATGACTTTGTAGCCTGTGACTTTTGTAAATTCACTTTTTCTAGCAGCTTTTTGGTTGATTTCTCAAGATATTCTACATAAAGAATTATATCATCTGTGAAGAGGTACAGTTTATTTCTTCTTTTCCAATCTGCATGGCTTTTATTTCTTTTTTCTTCCATCAGTGCGCTGGCTAGGACCTCCATTGCAATGTATAATAGGGATTATAAAAATGTACATCCTGTCTTAGTCTCAATGTCAGGAGAAAATTATTCAACGTTTTGCCATTAGTGTTATGTCAACTATAGATTTTGTGGATGCTATTAATTGTTTAAAAAGTTCCTTTTATATCCTGAGTGGTGAATGCTTCATTTCATCAACTGCTTTTCCTATTCAGATGATCTTATAGATTTTATAATGTTTTAGAAAATATGTAATATGGTTGCTTACATGAAAATTATAAGTGCTCATGATATTAGAACGTTGCTGGGAAAAATATCACCTAGTCACGATGTTTCATACTTTTCATATATTACTTGATTCATATCAGTAATATTATGTGAATGATTTTTTAATCTCTGTAATAGCTGGGGTTGCAGCAACATATTTGCAACCCTGAGGTAAAGTACAAGAGAATCCTAGGAGATATTGATTCTGATGTCATTATCTTGTAAACCAAGATCAACAAATGTCTACATCTTGGCTGTTTAGTCAAACAAACAAACAAACAAACAAACAAACAAATCCATGTTTGCATAAGCCAGCATGGTTGGGGGTCCTGTTGTGTGGATTGAAAGGTACCCCTGAATGAATCAAATGCCATGAGAGGAGAGTTGTATTTTAGAACGGCTCAGGAACACAGGGGAATCTCACTTCACTCTTGTTTCTTATTTTTGTTTTTTTCCTTTTACTGGCAAACAATATCATAGTAATTCCAATTCCAAGTGAACACAGCATAGTAATTCCAAAAAGAAGTAGTCGATAATGTTCAGGAAAATGTCAAGATCGTGTTGATTTTGTGCTCCATTTGTAAATATATGGAAAAGGGAGGTATTTGAAAACTCAAAAATAAAAAGTATGATGGGTATCTTGAGACTCCTGGGAAGGGCATTACTAACAAATAATAATTTTAAAGCCACTTTCAACTCCTGGGAGTTTTCTTGCTCAGAAACAAGTATAAGTATAACATCTGTTGGCTTTTTTGCTATACAATGCATTTAACAAACCTTTAAAGGACACTAAATTGTGCTATTAAATTCCAAGAGTTTAAAGCAGCTATTGAAGATAACGAAGGCTGTCCTGTTCCGGGGCAATAATTTTGTCAAGTTGTAATGCTCAGGCTTCCTGTGATTCCATAAATGCCAATGCCAGAAAGAAGAATGAGTTTGAGAAAGGTTTAAAGGACCAAACCAAGTTTGATTGAAACATTAGGAATATGATAAAAAGTGACACCTGCACACTTGGAAATAATGTTTAACAGGAAGAAATAACCCTTCCCTTGGGCCTAAACATGTTAAAAATTTAGGATGAATTTACTGGCATTTTTGGAGATCCAGTGATGTGGCAAACCTGTTTAAACTGACAAAACAGAGCCAAGGGTTTTGGCTCTGTTTTGTCAGAAGAACAGACAAGTCCTTCCTCCAGTTACATAATTGGCGAAGCCTGCTTCAACAGTGAGTAGGTCTCCCACACAGGAAAATGAAGGAGCCAAAGGAGCCTGGTGACCAAATGCTAGGAAATGAAAATGAAATTGAGGCAGGAAATTTACAGAGTTGGTTTTTTTTTTTGTTTTTGTTTTTGTTTCTGTTTTTGTGGTGGTGGTGGTGTATGTGTTTGCTGGGAACTCATAGAAATCCAAGTCAGTAACATTTTCAAAGAGTACATTGTCTTGAGCCAATATCTCACTCTTTAAAATAAAAACAAAATAATTTTAATTTACTTTAACTTGTGTAACAACACTTTATATTTTAGAATTCAAAGACATTACCCATTTGACATTCATAAGCAACAATAAGATAAAAAGCATGATTAGCATTGGTCAGATGAGGAAACCTATGTCAGGGAAAAAAAGTAAAATTATGCAATTATATTATTTTACTGTGACAATAACCACAAAAGCAACAAGACCACCATTTATTGACCATGTGCTAAAGGGTAAACCCCTTAATATCTTATTCACTCCTAATCACAATTTTGTAGGATATATATTATTAGTCCCACATGTCCAAAATCACATAGCTTCTAATTACAGACTCAGAGTTCAAATCTATGTCTGCCTAAATATAAATCCTGTGCATAAAAAGGAAAAACAAAACAAAACTGGCTCTTCATATTACTTTACTAAATTAATGACTTCTTTATACCACTATTTTACAATTGTGTATGCATTTTGCAAATACTTACTTAAAAATATTATACATATTATATTCATATAATACAAGTATTATAATACTTACATATATCTTTATATTTTTTAAAGCTGGTTTTGCTCAATGGATAGAGCATCAGCATGCATACAGAAGTGTCTGGGGTTTGATTCCAGTCAATGGCACATGTTTGGGTTCTGTGCTCGATCCCCAGTGGGGGCATACAGGAGGCAGCCAATCAATTATTCCCTCTCATCATTGATGCTTCTATCTCTCTTTCTCTCTCCTTCTCTCTTTGAAATCAGTATACTAGTATACTTTTAAATTCTTTCGTTTAAAGTAGTACATATGTCTCTCCCTGGCCTCTCCCACACCCCAGCACATGCCCTTACCCCCTGGTGTCTGTGTCCATTGGTTATGCTCATACGCATGCCGTCAAATCCTTTGGTTGATCTCTTACTGCCCCCTTCCCTCCTGGCCACTCTCTCTGAGGTTTGACAGTCTGTTTGATGCTTCTGTGTCTCTGGCTCTATTTCTGTTCTTCAGTTTATGTTGTTCATTATATTCCATAAATAAGTGAGATCAGGTAATATTTATCTTTCTCTGACTGGTTTATTTTACTTAGCATAATGCTCTCCAGGTCCATCCATGCTGATAGTAAGAGTTCTTTCTTTCTTACAACAGTGTAATATTTCATTGTATAGATGTATCACAGTTTTTTAATCCACTCATCTGCTAATGGGCACTTAGGCTGTTTCCAAATCTTAGCTATGGTGAATTGTGCTGCTATGAACATAGGGGTGCATATATCCTAAAAAACAAAACAAAACAAAACAAACAAACCAACAACAATAGGTTCTATTTAATCTACTCTAATTGCAAGGCCATTTTTTTTAATTTTTTATTTTTTTACCATACAGGGCCATTTGTCATTTTTTACATAAACTTATGCAAAGAAATGTTTGTATCCAAAGATATGCTTAAATGCTACAAGCTCTGAACTTCACACCAGGGAAGAGTCTGATAAATAATAAATACTTTTTGTTGAATGAAAAGAACTTTCAATTGAAGTACAATTCTATTATGACCATGATTGCATCATTAATAGTGTCAATTTAACTTTTCAAATTTAAGCATTTATAATATGTCTATGCATGTGAAACCTTGTGCTGCAGAGATAAATAAGTCATAACCTTTGTCCTTAAAGCCCTAAGGGTCAAGCACAAGTATATGAGAGATCCACAAACAGATAGCTCCTAGTCAAAGGGATGAATACAATGATATGCATGTCAGGGTGCTTGTGAAGCTTGGAGGAAAGTAACAAAGCAATCAGAATAAAGAAAGCCTCACTGCAGATAACACTTGAAGCAAACATTTAAAGGACCAACAGAAATGAGCCTGCAAGTAAAGAGAGTCCTCAGACTCTTATTAGAAGGTTAGCTCTGAGATTTTTTTTCATTACTTATATTGAAGACAAAAAGTTATTTGACAGGCAAAAGAAAAAAACCAAACAAATAAAAGAAAAACGCTATACAGAATATTACAAAGTATAAATATTAGACATTTTTCAAGTCCTTGAGCTTTCTTGTGTCATTTTGATAATAAAAGCCAGATTTTAGGGTGTCATTGTGGTTAAGCCAAATTTTAATATCTCAATTTTAGTTGAAATTTTATTCCCCCTCAAAAAAATATAAAAAGAGTTGTTTTCTCTGCTTAATAAATTGACAGAAACATGTATTACTAGTAAACACCAGGAAGAAGAGTTCTTTGAATTATTTAGCTCCCAGCTGAGAGTAATCTCAGATCTAAAATGCATCATTTTCATAGAGCAACAGTACATGTGCTCTTGGCTATCTTTGAAAACTCTCATGATAATCTCTTTTATTTGAAATAAACATCCTACCTTTCAAAGTCTCTATGTACCTAATATCATAAAAAAGCTGAAGCAATTTCTTCTACATCTAAGCCATGCCTCTCTTCATCCATCTTTTATCATTTCTTTCTGCTGAATTAGAAAATCCATAGCATGACCAGCATTAGAATTAAAACTTGACTTTGAGGAAAAAGATACTTCCTAATTATAGTGACCTTGTATTCCTAACTTGGGAGATAGTCTCAAATGCAAATATGCTTCCTTTGCACCTATAAGTAAATTAATACATGCCCATTCCTAAGTATTGATTTCTGTAATGAGGAAGGGAGCAGAATGGGACTCCTTGGATCCTGATCCCAGCTCCACTACTTACGATGTAATCTTAGGCAACCACTTTTCTAACTTTTCAGTGTCTCGGATGTTCACTTTTTACATTTTTAATTTTTCCTTAGATTTCACATAAGTGATACCATGCAGTATTTGTCTTTTTTCTGTCTTGCTTATTTCACTTAGCATAATGCCTTCAAGTTCCAGCCATACTGTTGCAAATGGCAGGATGTCCTTTTTTCTTGTGGCTGAATAGTATTTCTCTGTGTATATTATATATACCATGTTTTCTTTACACATCATCCAATGATGGATACTTAAGTTTTTTTCTATATCTGAGCCATTATGAATAATGCTGCATTAAATATGGGAGTGCAGGTATCTCTTTGATATCTGGTTTTCACCCTTTGGATAAATACTCAGAAATGGAATTGCTGGATCATATGGTGGTTCCATTTTTAATCTTTTGAAAAACCTCCATACTGTTTTCCGTAATGACTGCAACAATTCACATTCCCACTAACAGCGGACAATTATTTCCTTGTTTTGCACATCCTCACCAACACTTGCTATCTATTATCTTATCCTTAATAATTTAATCCATTTACCATCTTCTCTCCCACTGCACAAGAGGAGCCAGTAAGTCCATAGCATTGGCAAATATATATTGGCATGGTCCTTATAATTTACAGTGTGATTTCATGTATATTAATTGTTTGATCCTACCTTGAGGTAGGTACTATTACTACCAAACCTATTTTACTTCTGAGAGAAATGAGGTTCAGGGATTAAGTAACTTGCCCAACAGCAGATAGCTGTAACAACTACAACCAAATTATCTAAATCAAAATGATGATATAATTAAAATACAGTAACTAAGGTATAGATACATCCTATATACAGGATATAGGACTTTACATCTATTAACAACTTTATTTATCAGGAAAAAAAAAAACACACACAACACTATGAGGTTTGGGCTATGGTTATGCTCATTTATTCTTATAAATGGTAAAGTAAATTGCCAGAGGCCATGGAACTATTAATTACTAGAATGAGCTTAAAGGTGACTAACCGTGCTAGTTCAGAGTCAGGGCTCTTTACTGCCTGTTAATTTCTCTTCTGCCCCCCTCTCTCTCAGTGGCATATATGAGTTTTAAAAGAGATAAAAACAAAGACAAGTCAACCAAATACTATGCTTTGGTTTATGCTTTGCTGTCAAATGTGATGGGTATCCCCTGTTTTACCACTGGATCAAGTGCAGTCCATTGAGCAATTCAAACACTTCTTAAACAGGGGAAAATAACATCAGTAAATGTGTTCTTACCAGTCCATTTGCTTCCTTTCATTTTTCCCTTTAATTTTACCATTTTCTTGACTTGGTATCTTAATAACCCCATCTCAGTCATACTACTCCCTTTTTCACTCTCCAATTTTTGTTTAAATAAGGTATAAATTCAACATAATTTGTCATCTGATTTTGTGCTCTAGGATTGTCTTTATTTTCACAAAGTGAGTAAATCCTTGAGTTTACCTATCTCCTATGATTGGACATATAGTAGGTGTTCAAAATCTACTTCATTAGTGAAATAAAATAATCACAGATATTTCCATTTCAATGTGAAATCGAAATGATCTTCACTATCAAAGGAATACTTTCATGAAATAATCTTCTCTAATAAAAACAGTTCCACTGAAACTGGTTTGGTTCAGTGGATAGAGCATTGGCCTGAGGACTGAAAGGTCCCAGGTTCAATTTTGGTCAAGGGCATGTAACTTGGTTTCGGGCACTTCCCCAGTAGGGGAGTGTAAGAGGCAGCTAATTGATGATTCTCTTTCATAGATGTTTTTATCTCTCTATCCCTCTCTCTTCCTCTCTGTAAACAAATCAATAAAATATATATTTTTAAAAACAGTTCCATTCTCCAAATGTAAAAGATCTTACAATGTCATAGAAAAGAACAAAAGCAATCTGAGTCCACTCTCTTGGTGTACCTTGACCTAAAACTAAGGATGGATGGGGAAATGTCATAACAAAATTGGATTGTTTGAATAAAAAGATTGAAATCAAATATTGGGACTGATTTTGTTGCTTAAGTCACCCAAAGGTAAATTATTTTCATCATTTAAGTCTCAACTGTGTGGTGTGCTCTGCATATGACTAAAACACCATTTCCAATTAAATTATTGTTCCATTTTATGCTAACTCATCTTTGAATGCCAGTAAATAAGAGGGGGGATAATGTGAAACTCTGTAGGACTGAGGGTAGGAGAGACAGTGTTTTGTTTCATATTTTCTACTTATGAATCACTCTCTCCAGGTTTGGCATTCCCTCTGAAAATTCTAACGTTTAACAATAAAATGTATCCAGAATGCATACCTCTCAAGTGCCGTAATACAGTGTTTTTTCAACCTTTTTTGGGCAAAGGCACACTTGTTTCATGAAAAAAATGACGAGGCACACCACCATTAGAAAATGTTAAAAAATTTAACTCTGTGCCTATATTGACTATATATAAAGTAATTCTCTTGAATAGGAATCAAATAAACACAAAGAAAGTATTTTATAATTACTTTATTATGAAATATTAAGTAAACAAAATAGTGAAAAATTATAAAATTCTTGTCTTGTCTGCACCTACGGCACACCAGGCAACATCTAGTGTGCCGCGGAACAGCGGTTGAAAAACGCTGCAGTAATACCACAGAAACATCGCAGTGTAAATCGATTATTAATAACCTTACAATTTCAGCTAAGCTTCTGGTTCTTATTTGTTTTCCTGCTGTCTGTTTCCTTTTTAATTACCTGTTTCAAATATTTTCCTTTTTGTGTCTGTCTCCCTACTTTCCCTCGAGGCGTCATAGTTAGAGCTTGCAGTTCCTCTGCACCAAATTGGAAACCAAGAAAATCTTGCTTGGGTTCAGGTTTTTGTAAAAATCTGAAGCTTGGAACAGAGCTGATCAAAAGTTTTCTTGAGGTAGACAAACCTTTCAGCAAGTTTTGTGCAAATCTGGGATGAATTCAAAGTCAGCCTGAGCCAATTAATTTTTTGGCAGGGAAAATTGTAGCATATGACGGCTGTGTCTGTGTGAGATGGCTTTATACAGAAATGGGTGATTTTGGATGGCTCGGGCTTTGAGTGTATTGGCGCTTCTCACCTACAGGCACAAAATGTGATTCAGGGCCTGTGTATTCCAGTCCTCTCAGATTCCTTAGAGGCAATTTTGTCTGTTACCATTTTATTTCCTAGGCAGAACATTTCTTTACTTGGCACTGAACATTTCCCCTAGCTTTTGTTAATATTGGATTTAACTTTAAAAGGAATGAGGATCAATTAATGGCATTAACAGGACAGGTAAAAAAAAAAAAAGGAGTAAATCTCAAACTGCAAGTGCTATGACAACCTGAATTTCTGTTCTATTCACAGCTCCTAAAATGTGCTTAGTATGCAGTAGGTGCTCAATAATATTTGTTGAATGAATAACAACACATATTTAACCAAATTACTCCATTATTTAAAGCAGTAATCACAAAGGCCTCCAAAGAAACACCACAGCAAGAACGGAGAGGAATAGATATTCCCTAGTATTTACTCATATCCCTAAGGATTCTTTTTATGGAAAGTGTTTATACCTCATCCCTCAAGTATTCAGTTTACCAGATAACCCCAAGATTACCTTAAGAGGTCTATGTCTTAGCTACATATGCATCTGCTTAAACATAATACTAGTGTTTTGTTGGGCACAAAAGAGCAGAAGCAGTCCTTGGAGTAATTCTAAGATTCTCATTATGGAAAATGATTGCAAACACTTCTAATATGTTTTTCTTTTGTCTCTTTTAAAATACTGAAAGGGACTAAAGAAATTTGTATGTTATATGTGAGGAATTTAAGGTCAGGAAGTGGACATGATTGCCCAAAGTCACACAACTATTTAGGGGAAAGCAGGCATGTGGCCAGATCGCTTGGCTTTAGGTCAAGTGTTATTGTCATTCTATCATATGTGAAACTCTCCCTCACTTTCTTTCCTGCATACAAAATGCACCACAAACATCTGGGTTTATTTTAACCTGTTATTAGAATGGATTTTTATGATATTGAAAAGGTCTATACTGCAGATAAATGAACTCACAAAAAAAAAAAAAAAAAAAAAAAAAGAGTCGTGCTTGGCTGATGTGGCTCAGTGGTTGAGCACTGAACCCCAGGTCGATTGCTGGTCAGGGCACATGCCTAGGTTGCTGGCTGGATCTCCAGTAGGGGTGCAGGAGGAAGCCAATGGATGTTTCTCT
The DNA here is from genome assembly GCF_014108245.1 of Pipistrellus kuhlii. NCBI lineage: Eukaryota > Metazoa > Chordata > Mammalia > Chiroptera > Vespertilionidae > Pipistrellus > Pipistrellus kuhlii. Next base: position 51,386,850 of record NW_023425427.1, read on the forward strand.
CTCATAGTTGTTTCTACTTCTCTCTCCCTCTCCTTTTCTCTCTCTCTCAAATCAATTTTGTAAAAGTCACTTTCCTTTACAAAATTTGGAGTGTTTTTCTTTCTTATAAATCTGTGTCCTCTTCTCATAATATTCAACTCTTATATTTGTTCAAGCATCATGAAATCATTTGGTCTATATGCCTTCAGTTTTGATTTTTCTCAGAATTAGAGGCACCAAGACTCTCAGACTCCATCTATCTTTCTAGGACTCATACACATGCACTTTTAAAGGTCCAGAACGTCAACAACAATTCTTGAAATCAATCCAAGTAAGGATCCCAGATCTTTACTGTGCACCAATGAGACATCATATTTGGTCTCTTTTCCTATCAGTTTCTGTCCTTACACTGTATTCCTATTTCATATTTTACTTATTTTGTTTATTAAGTCCTTGACCCAAGTGTGTCAAGACAATAGAATTTGAATGTCATTTTATAGACCAGATAGCCAATCCTACTCAATAACTAGTGGTACACTTCTATTTTAGCACCCAACTTAGGCCTTAGAAATAGAACAAGGAGGAGAAATAAAGTTGATCCATGAAAATTCAGGAAGTACTAGTAAATAGAGGAGTAAATTTTTGGGGATTTTTTTTTTGAGGAGTAAATTATTTGGAACTGTGAAATTAACCAGAAGTGTTCTCCATAGCACCCAGAATTTCCTCTTTAATATTCTAAAGAGTCAGACATTACTGAACTCCACCCCTTACCTAGTTCACCAGCATTATTATCTATGTCCCAATTGTTCATCAGGATTTTATAAAACAAGGACTTAGACAATGTATTTTTTTTTTAGTACCTGGAACTATATATTTATACATTCAGGTGCTAATAAATATCAAATATGTTCTTGTACAATATTTACAAGTTGTATCCTAGGTGCTGGGAATACAACTGTGAACAAAAAAGACTCAGAGGCCCTACACTGTGGAGCATAGATTTTACTTTTGTCTTCCATACCCTATCTTCTCCTCTGGTACTCCAATTGCTTATATATTAAGCCACTTATTAGTGCTCACATATTTTTAAGGCTCTATTCTTTTAACACCAATCCCTTTTCTTTCTATTCTTCATATTGATAATTTCAATTAATTCATCTTTAAATATACTTACTTTTTTCTTGTCACTTTTAATGTTTAGTAATTACATATTAAAGTTATTGTATATTTAAGCTCTAGCCTATCATTTTTCTTTCATTTATATTTCTCTGTTGTGATCTTCACTATGAAAATCCCAGCCATACGCTGAGGGTTCTAATCAATAGACCTTTATGTCCTTAAGCATATTTATAGCCTCTGCTTTAAAGTCCTTTTCTGATAATTGCAACATCTGGGTTAGTGCAAGATCAATTTACATTAGCTGCTTTGTTCTTGATTATGGGTCACAATTTTAGTTTCATCACATTTATTTATCCATGCAAATCATATTCTAGATAACAACTTGTAGAAATGAGATATTGCTATGTTACTGTGATGAGTGATCTCTTTTTTAGAACCAAATAACTTGGTTAGATTCAACTCCAAATTCTATCTTCTTGCAGAGACCATCTGATACTTCTGCACAGTTCTTTGATTTTTTTGCTGGACCCCATGGGATTTTCCCCAAATGTGACTAGTTTGGCCCATTTAGGGCTAGCATTTAGTGTATTTTAAATGCAGGTTTGGGGAATGAACCACTCTGTATCTCTTCCAGGATTTATTCCCAACTTCTGGCTATTTCTCTAGTTCCAAATCTGTTTGTTCTCTGATGCCTCAACCCAATAAGACAGTGGCTTTCTGTCTTCAGAAATTTGAGTAGGCCTGGGCATGCACTCAAGCAAAGAGCCTCAAAATAGCAAATCTCACTTGTTACATTTCTTCTCTCAAGGGTAACAGACTGAAATTTTTACCTACTTTAGGTCATTACCTGCTGCCTTCAAGTTACATGGTAGATATAGATATGTAAATGTAAGTTTACATATATGCATATATATTCACACATTTATACACACATATAAGGTACAGAAATGCATATGCATACATTATTTCTGGATTTTTGTAATTGTTACCTGTGAGAAGATTATTTAACAAAATTACTCCACCTTTATGTAAAGCAGTAATCACAAAATATACCACCGATATACTGTCAGCTTTATAAAATCAAGAAATGAAACTTATCCAACTTGGGCCAAAGATGTTTCCTGACACATATTAGCTGATTAATAAATATTTATAGGATTGAATATTTCATTCTGACAGCATGCTCATAGTTATTTGCTCAAATGTGTAATAAGTCATTATAATTAACTAGTGGACTGGTAAACAAATTCCTGCACATGGAAAGGAAATCAATTAGAAGGTGGGCAGCAGGACAGGACTTGCAAGATGAGCTGGACATGCCCTGAAGCCAACTTCCCTTAGCCCAGCTCCACCTGGAGCAGCTCTGTGGCTGTAAAGGCTTTTGTGGAGTGAGTGGGGTCCCTCAGGCAGGTGGGAGTTCTGGCCAAAGCTACTCTCCAATATTGCCCAAGAGGTCCCAGGTTGTGAGAGGGCAGTTCTCAGGAGATACACCCTGGAATTGGGATCCCTCCTCTCTGTTTCCAGGGTGCATCACCTGAGAACTGCTGCTGCCAAGTCACTACAGCTTGGCAGCTCCTGCATTGAGCATCTGCCCCCTGGTGGACATTGCATGTCATTGCTATCAGTCAGATGGTTGGACGATTGCTTAGCCTTTTATATATATAGATTATGCACACATTGTTTGACATGAATGAGGTTTTCAAGAAAAAATAATAAGAGAAATAGAACTGTGTTTGAGTTTCAGGAAAGCTCACAAGGTAGGTTTTGGGTCTCAAAAGGGAGCTATTAACTTAGAAGGCAATATTTTATAGCAGGAAATTTCCCAAAGTGCATCCTCCAAAGCAAAGGAGAAAAACATGTAAAGTAAAAGCTCTTTTCTATTAAGATTTTATTATCGGTCAGAGGAAAAGATGCACTGAAATCAGATGAACCTTCAAACATGCACCCTGAGTCTCCTCATTCTGTTTATAACATAACACAATAAACTTAGGGCTGACTAAGCCTTTGAAGAAAATCCAAGTCATACACTTAGGGTTTTAATCAATAGACCTTTAAGACTAGTTTTATCTACGAGAAAATGATAATGTCAATGTTAATCCAACTCACAGTCACTTGGAGTTGAAACACACACACACACACACACACACACACACATGAACTCAACAACCCAAGCTTGAACATAGTCATTTCCGCTCAGTTGAGTGAGGATATTGGTTGCTCATGTTTAATAGCATAACTCCTCATCACAATACATAAAAATAATCCAATATTATTGCTTCCTAAACATGATACATGAAGAAAAAAAAAACACTAACTATTAGTGCCTTCAAGGTAAGATGTTTAGTTTGGATAGGCGTTGAGAAAACAATCAGTTTTATCATCTGGAAGACCTTCATTCTATTTCTGTGGAGAAAAATAAAAACCCACCTACTGTTAATCATACTTAATTGAAGAGATCCGGATTACACTGTTCATACTTGTGGCACATCACTTGAACTTTTGACTAAGTGTCATTCTTCTTACATTATCAGAGAATCATCACTCCTCATGAGGTGCTAATTAAGGGGAATTGCTTGGCAATTATATTTTTATTTAGAATTTTACATATGGGCATTGTTATTTCTAGAAGACACAATCATAATTTCTTCACAGGTATTTGTCAAAAAAAGTTCACTTAACTCTTCATTATCTTGAAAATGTAGATTAGTTGCCCCTTTTGTAGCAATCTTTGGTAGAACTATTTTAGAACTTAGTGTTCAAAGTTGTAATTGTCAAATGTCTACATGCGCACACATCCTTTTGGTTCCTCTTTTATGGAGAACCTTGACTTATAAAATATTATATATTTCCATATATATGTATATACATATGTGCTTATATACACATATGTGCTTATATACACACATATATTTTTTATATTTTACTGATTTTTTACAGAGAGGATGGGAGAAGGATAGAGAATTAGAAGCATTGATGAGAGAGAAACATCAATCAGCTGTCTCCTGCACACACCTCCCCCCTACTGGGGATGTGCCTGCAAGCAAGGTATCAATACATGCCCTTGACCGGAATCAAACTTGAGACCTTTCAGTCTACAAGTTGACCCTCTAGCCATTGAGCTGGTTTCGGCTGCAAACTTCTTGATAGCTTGTTGAATTATAATCTTTCAATTCAGTTCAACAAATGTATAGATTGCTATGAACCAAATGTTGAAACACTGTTCTAGGCACCTGTAGGGATACAAAGATTAATAAGCATAATTGTCTTACCTCAAGAGGCTCAGCATCTATAAGGGAAGAGAAAAAAGAATCCATAACTGTCTTTAATGCAAGAGAGACCATGGTAAATATTATAACCAAGTTTCAAAGCAAAGGCCATAAAATGACAGAGGTGAGAATAATTAATTTCAACCAAGGTAATGGAAGATATGGCATTTTAAGTGAGCAGGAATTCAATATATTATGCAACCTACTGCACTAAGCTTTATTTTTGCTTCAGTGCTTAGAATGGAAATGAAATGTTATATAATGTAGTTTAAAAGACAGTGTTGAACTGATCTTGGTGGAACTGAAGTATATTCTAGAGATAACATTACACAGCACCAAAATGCATTTCCTTCTCCTGGTCACTCAGTCTACACTGAGTGGCCAGATTATTATGATCTCTGAACACATAATAATCTGGCCACTCAGTGTATATCCTGTATAATAAAAGGCTAATAAGCAAGTTATCCCTTCAACCAGGAGTTCGACCAGCAGGCAGGCCTGCCAACCACCCATGTCCCCTCCCCCTGGCCAGGATGGCTGGAGCCCACCCATGCACGAATTCATGCATCAGGACTTCAGCGATCATAATAATCTGGCCACTCAGTGTATATTGTCAGCTTCTCCTTCAGTTCGAGTGGCTGGGTAACTGAGTTCAGGTAAGGGAATATAGGCAAAAGGGAGATACATTTTTTCTAGACCCATCCCCAAACACTGAGTATGCAATACTACTAACTCTCTTCTCTCTTTTGTTAGCTAGGTTCAAGAAATCCAGTTTTGCCTCTGGGGTCATGGGGAAGGGAGGAGTCAAAAAAGGAGTCAATGTCCTAACTGATTTTGTGGACAAAAGCCCCTTTTCTGGCAACACACACTGGACTGTAACATAAGCACAAAATAAACCTTAAATCACTGCAATTTTTGGATTAGTAGAGCACTTAGCCTACTTGAACTAACAGAGAAATTGGTACCTTGACATGTAATAATTTCATAACAAAACTTAAAATATGTGGTGCTTGTTTAGCAATAAGGTGGTGATGGGCAAGAAATATAGCTGCCCATGTTATACAATGGCAAAACACTAATGGGAAATTAGAATAATAGGAAATTAGGGAAACTGGCCGAATTAAAAGAAGAAACAGAGGCTCACAATCATAGTTAGAGATTTTAAAACCTTATTTCAGCAATTAAGAAAGAAAAAAAAACAGAAAAAAATCAGAATATAAAATATTTAAGCACATGGAATGTGTTTAAAACATTATACCCCCCAAAAAACTGAAGAAGATATGTTCTTTCAAGTAAAGTGTTCAAAAAGACCATAATTTAAGCCATGAAACAAATCTCAAAAATTTCCCAAAGAATTAAAATAATTCAGAATATATTCTCTAACACATTAATTAAATTATAAGTCAAAACCCATAAAATATCTAGAAAATCTTCAAATATTTAGAAATTAATCAACTTCCTTCTAAATACCAATAGGTCAAATAAGACATTAAGAAAATCAGAAAATAATTTAACTTGAATTATGATGAAAACACAATGTATCAAAATTTTGAGAATGCAGCTATATAAAGCCCTTGAGGGAAACATTTTTTTTGGCTCTAAATGCTTATATTAGAAAAGAGAAATATTTAAAATTAATTATCTAAATTGATATCTAAGAAGTAAAAGAAACCCTGCAACTTTGACAAAGAAAACAGAATAAAGGAAATAAAAAAGATAACAGAATCACACAAGTTGATTGTCTGAAAAAGAGTAATCCTATCTAATAAAAGGTTAATATGCAAATTGACCACACATTCACTATGCCCAAACCACGCCCACCAGCCAATTTAGGGCGAGTACGTGTATCAAGACAGCATAGAAAGAAGCCAAGTGCTGCAGAAGGGAGCTAAGCTTTGGAGAAGCAAGCAACCAGGGCAGGGGAGAAGGAAGGAAAGCAGGGGGCCTGGGGGAGAAAGAAGGGAAGCAGGTGGGGCTGGGGAGAGCACAGCAGGAAGCCCTTCTGCAGGAATCTTCCTGCAATGGGCTCCTCGTAAAACTAATAAACCCTAAGAAAAACTGACCCTGGGGGAAAAACACATAATCAATATGAAGAATTAATTAGAGATTATAAACACAGATCCTATAGTTATTAATAAGAAAATAAAAGGATAATATAACCAACTATATGACAGTATATGGAATAACTAAAATAAAATGGAAACATTTCCTTGAAAAATTTAACTTATCAAAACTAACACAAGAAAATACCAAAAATCTAAACAGTCATTATAAACTTTTTAGAAAAGGCTTTGTAATTTACAAATTTCCATAAGCCCTAGCTGGTTTGGCCTAGTGGATAGAGCGTTGGCCTGTGGACTGAAGTGTCCCAGGTTTGATTTCAGTCAAGGACACATGCCTGGGTTGCAGGCTTGATCCCCATTAGGGGATGTGCAGGAGGCAGCCAATCAATGATGTTTCTCATCATTGATGTTTCTATCTCTCTTTCCCTCTCCCTACCTCTCTGAAATCAATTAAATTTTTGACATATTTTTTAAAATAATAAAACAATAATAAAAAATTCCACAAAAGAATCTCCATATTCAGGTGGCTTTACAGGTAAGTCCTATCAAATATCTTAAGAAAAACTAATCTTACACAAACCTTTTCAAGCAATATGGAAGGAGGGAACATTTCCCAAGTTGTTTTATGATACCAGCAACACTCTGATACTAAAAATTAACAAAAATATTAACATAAAAATTTATAGCACTATCTCTCATGAATATAAACATAGAAATTGTCACCAAAACATTATAAAAGTAAATCTAGCATTATAGAAGAAGGATAAACATTATTGCCAAGTATATAAGTCAAGATTCTTCAGAGAAACAGAACCAATAGTACAACTGTGAGTGTGATATACATTAAACATTAAAAGATGTTAAAAGAGTCCTCGCAGGTTTGGCTCAATGGATAGAGCCTGTGGACTGAAGGTTTCCAGGTTCGATTCTGGTCAAGGTCATGTACCTTGGTTGTGGGCTCAATACTCGGCCCTGGTTGGGGCTTCTGTGGGAAGCAACCAGTTGATGTGTCTCTCTCACATTGATTCTTCTCTCTGTCACTTCCCCTTCCTTCCACTCTCTCTAAAAATCAATGGGGGAGAAAAGACATTAAAAGAAACACTTCTAAAAATACACTCTTCAGGAAGAGTTCATAATGAAAACTATAATATACAGAACTGAGCAAAAATATATAAAATCATTTCTACATCCCTGTCTTGGATGTGGCTAAAGCAATGACAAAAGGGAAACATGTAGCATTAAAATGCATACATTAGGAAAGAAGGAAAGCTGAAAATCCATAAGTGAGGCATCCTACTTAAGAAGGTAAAAAGACTCAACAAGACTAGCAAAAAATATCTGTATAGAAAAATAAGGGAAGTGTTATATACCAGCAATGCCAGTTAGAAACCATAGTATTTAATAATACTATTCAAAATAGTGAAAATAAGACATGCCCATAATCAAGATATAACAAATGTATAAATGTATAAATTTATTGAAGGACAAAGCAAAAAGGAAATTGCCTTACCATATATCAGGTAAGACACATTTTTAAAAAATATGTTTATTGAAATATCAGGACCCAGTGTGCTTTTTTATTTTCAGAGAGCCATCTGGTTTAGTAAGCTGAGCAATGACAATGTCACAAATGTTTACCCCATCCCTCCAGCCCTGGAAGTTACCCTGATGCTAAAATGAACCAGCTTTGCTCAAACAGCACCTTTGCTTTCTTTCATTTCTACACACATCCTGTTCTTTTGAACATTCTCATTTGCGTGCTTCCCTTCTTTTTGTGACTATGCGTTCTCTAACAGGAGAAAAGACATTAAAAGCTGTGTCATATTCATCTTTAAAGCTCCATGTCTTCCCCAGGGCCTCTGTTATCGAAAGTACTCGATACATGATCATTTGCTGAGATGTTACAAGCTGTAGACGTTATAAATTCTAATGAAAAGAGCAATGGTCCAGCATTGGAGAAGCTGCATGCTAGTCCCAAATCTACCATTAAGTATCATAGCTTGGTGATTTTAAGATATCTACATCTCTCTGAGCCCCGACATCTTTGTTCATAATGTGGAGGTGAAAATTCTTGACTTATCAACTTCAAGTGATACTTAAAACTAATATTAAATATAAAAGCAACAGACATATTAGAAATCATTACATTGCTATGATAGATTATAGCAACTGATTATAAAATCTTCCCTGCTCTTCTTTCTTTTTACAATGTGATGTTGATATACCCTCAGAGGGACTTTACCTTGAACTTGGGCAGACATTACAACTGTATTAACCAATAGAATGTGGTGAAGGTGACCCTACATAACTTCCCTAGGTCATAAAAATTCATATCTCTCTTGAGACATGTGCCCTTGAAATCCAGCCACCTGGGATATGAGCAAACTGATGTCATATGTTCAGCCAAAAGCTAGTATTCAACTGCTAGACAGGCGAGTAAATGAGACTTCAGATGAGTCTAGTCCCCAGTCTTCAAATACTTCATCTGAGGTCAGGTAGGTAGAACAATACCTGCACTGACCCTATCTGAAGTCCTGACTCACAAAAAGTGAAGAGATAATAAATATATTTTAAACATTTTTATTGTTGAAATGATTACAGATGCCCCCCCTTTTTCCCATTGACTCCTTCTAGCCCATCCCTGACCCCAATCCCAGGCCTTCACCACACTATTTTCTGTGTCCATGGATTATGCATACATGCATACAAGTTCTTTGGTTAATCTCTTCCCACTCACCTCACCTTCCCTCTGAGATTCGACAGTCTGTTCCATGCTTCTATTATTTTGAAGCTGCTTGGTTTGGGGGCAGTTATACAATAGATAACTAATACAACTTGGTTTCCACAAATACTTCAAAAACACATCAGAAGATATAACAGCTTCTGCTTCCTCTCCTATTAGCGTGTGTGATGTCTTTAGCAGGATTTGTAAGGCAGAGCTGACAGACCTCAATAGAGAAGATACCCAAGACAGGAATTGTAATTCCTAAAGAATGCTTGCTATTGGACTTTCTGACTTGGGTGGGAATGGGGCAGAGAAGGACAAGCTAATGAGCAACTTCATCTTGGAAAATACCAAGCTGATAATACATCTTCAAGCCAGCCTTCCCATGGCAACGTTTTGATCTAGCACAAGCATGAAATATTTAGCATCGCTAGAACTCCACTAGGAAGGCTTTCATCCCTGCAAAAGAGTCTGTAGCCAGAAGCTGCCTGCTGGCACTGCATGAAGGAACGCACCATTTGTTCAATGCCAGAGTTTACTCTCTGAATGACTGACACACTCCAACCCATCTCCAAAGGCTCCTTTGCCTTTATGACTGACACTTCGCAGGAAAGAGGGGTTGTAATTGCCTCTTATTTAGGGACTGGAGGCTGTTGGAGGGTATTTGCTTTGGAGTGCCACAGACCTTTCACTCAGCAAGCATGGCAGGCTCTGTGGGAGCAGCATTTCAACTCAGCGGGAGAAACAAAGGCAACGGAAATAAAGAAAGTCCCGGGGCTGATGTGCATCTGTCCAGTCTCCCAGGGCTGTCATTTCATTTCCCCCCAGTTCTAGGGACTTGTTTAAAGCAGGTCACAAAAGATTTTGTGACAAGTTTCTTAAAAGAAATCCTAGGTGTGCTCTTGTCACACCCACATCCCCCTCAGAGAATATACAAAATGGAATCAGCAACGTCACATTCTGCCCCAGCCTGAATGCTGCTGCTGCTGCTGCTGCTGACAAGGGAACAGGGCACTTCTTTCCAGGGCAGTGAGGGTGGGTGAAGCACATGGGGTGGGGGAAGGGGGTGACATAGTCTGAAATGGGCTGATTTAAGAGAGGTTGCCAACTTAGCTGTTGTTGTTGTTGTTGTTGCTTTTCAGATGAATCAAAAAATATCCCTAAGAAGCAGGAAAATGAAAGATTCTATTTAATGAAGGAAAAGATTTTCATACAGCAAAATATATGTGTAAATCTGTTTAACCTAGTCTTGACTGGGATGGACAATATTATAGATCAATGATTCCCAAGCTTTCTATAAGAACTTTTATTATTATTATTATTATTATTATTATTATTATTATTAATATCTTATTGCTAGTATGGGATACATATTGGGAAGCTAGGGGTTGTATAAGTCCATTTAAAAACCACTACATTGACATTTTTGTAGAGCAGTGCCATATTACCATAAGGTGAATACCTATAACTGAGAAAGCATATCTCATTAACTCTATAGAATCGATGCTCACTGAAGAAAGAGGGAGCATACTAGACGTGTCTGCTTCTCCATCAACCTTGAAAGTAACTGAACTGGCATGCGAATTGGTCAATAAGTAATGAAATTAAAATATTTTAACTTTTATCTCCTTCTATTTAAATAATACTTTTCTTGCCATTGCTACTTCAGTTTTATAGGCCAATTGTTAGGAAAGAGCAATGTTTGAAGTACTTTCTTTGGAATCAAGAGAATTGATTACTTCCTTGCCATTGGATATGAAACAACAGGCAAGGACACAAGGACTTTCTAAGTCGAGCACATGAAGGAAATTTTGTCAGGGGTTTCCCAAGGCATGATTTCCATCACCTTTTTTTTTCAGGGGGAAAGATGAAAGGGGAACTAATTTCAGAATTAATTTTCCTCTGAATGAAATTTCCAGGTGTGACAATATAAATGCACCCTAGTGTTTCTGGACTTCATCCTGAGATTTGTCTCACCATATTTGTTTGTTTTCCCTGACCATAGCTGTTCTGTTTTCCTTATTAAAGCTCTCATAACAAAAAGTGGCAAAGTCCCTAATATTCTGGCTTTGCAGCCCCCATGGGGTTCATAGCAAAAGAGGAACGTCAGGAAAAGGCGTATAGACAAGCCATTTTTTGGTCTAAAAAAAAAAAAAAGATGTGTTGTAAATAAAATGTATAGATATCATGTAATAGCTATAAGCCTGTGTGACCCCCAACTTATTAGCAACAGAATTCTAACCAATGTGTTCTTACAGGTTGCTTACTCTAGCTCCCCAACAAGGGATTTCAGTTAACTAATAAGGATAAGCATAAAGAGGTTTTAAATGATATTTCTATTGTTGGTTAACATTGTTCATTGGGATCACTTTTCTTATGTTATTCTAAGATATATGTTGAAGGAAAGGGGTCTGAGGAGAGGTATTTATAATACAATAGGAGACTTCAGTTCGAGCTACCAATGTATGTTGGTACACAAGATGGTAGAGACTGTAAAGCAGCTGACACACATTGATCCCCTGTAAAACGATGGCTCCAGCCATTCCTGCACTGCCTTTTATCCACAGAAGCATTCTATCACGGCTGTCAAGGTTTTCTGCCTTAGCAGGTAACTGGTCACAGAGATTTGTAAAAACTGACTTTCAACCCGAGCTCAGGGGGCTGAATCTCAGGCTCTTGAGAGACGTAAGGTTAAACTGATGGATGAACTGCAGTGTGATGGTGTTCAATATCGTTATTAACATCTCAAGGACAGCAAAGGGCCAGAAAGTGAGAAGGCAGACTGTGCCACAGCTGAAGATCAGGTCCAGACCAAGAGGCGTGGGGCCTCAGAAAGAATGCACATCTGGCTGGGTAACTGGGCAAAAGTTACAAGAAATCAGGCACAAATAACTCTCAGTACAAGGACTGGTTTACACCAGTAATTCATAATATTTGTCCGTAATCTGCTTATAAGTTAATGGGGTAAAGAGATGTTTCACCAGTTTCTGGCTAAAATTTAAAAAAAAAAAATTAAAGGACCCACATAGAGACAAGTTTATTCAACTCAAAGGACTGTCCCTTATTATGTTAAGATTGTATCTTTCTTACTTTGGGGTTGGTTATATTAGGATAATACGCTCATATTCTCTACTCTCTGCTCTAACTAACTTGAAATTTCTGTGACTTAAGACGATAAAGGTTTATTTCTGCATGCTTGTTGCAATTCTTCTAGTCACTCAGGGAAAGAAAATAAAAGGGTGATGACCAAATGCCAGTCTTTACATTTCTTTTAAAATGTTTTGAATGCATGAAATCTCCAAGTATGGGAAGCATACTTTTTAAAAAAAATGTTATGCATGTCAAGATTTCAAGTTGCAGCTTTAATTCTGTAATTACATTCTAATGGACCCACTATCTTCACACAATACTCTCTAGCTTTTCCCTGCTTTTTTTTTTTTCCCTCTTTCCAGACTTGCTCTTGAACTTCCCCTAAAGACAAAAAAAGGTCAGGGGAAGAGAAAGACTAAAAGACTATAACAAGGAGCACATCCATTGCTGTGGAAGTTTCTATCCCAGGTCTCTATATTATACATGTTAATGAACTTTCTTTTATCAGGAAATGAGCATCCTGAAGCAGAATTCAAAGAAGATGCGAACTTATTAAGGAACAGAAGTCTGAAGAGCAAATAAAAAGGCAAGAATAATGAGAAAGGGGTAAGAAGAAAGAGAACACGGGAATGGTGCTGCTTAAATCAATAGATCTTCAGCTTGTGTCCTTACTCCTTTCAGCTACAACTATCACATCCAAAACTCATGCAGGCTAAATGAAACATTTTTCCACAATGCGCCTACTTTCCTCTCATGGAACTGGCAGCCTGAATTAAGGCCCACTACAGTAAGTGGCCTGGCTCAAGGTTCTAGTTCCAGCCTGTAAAAGTGGTTGCATTTGGGCATTAGCAGCCAACATTTCTCTCCTCCTCCCTGCCATTTGTTTTTCTGGAAACGGACTCAAGAGAAAACAAGCAATGTTGCAGCACTTTTCTGTATTTCTATGTGTTACCAATGGGTGCTGAAAGTTTGTATGCAGATGATAAGATGCTAGCATTAGTGGAGCACCACATATGGACCACATCCTGCTTGAGGCAACTGTAAAAGGTATGATCTTCATTTGAAAGATAAGAAAACAAAATATTAGAAATGTTATTTAAATTGAAACTATGTAGATAACACAGCAAGATTTTAATTAAATGGGGAAATTCAGGAGAGTGTTGCATTTGGGTCACTTAGATAAAAAGGGCCTAGGAACACACCAGGCTGCAAGGAGCACTAGAAGCTCCATTACCCAGGCTGTATGCAGCTCTAGAGGCTCAGTTACCCAGGCTGCATGGGGCACTGGAGGCTCAGTTACCCAGGCTGCATGGGGCACTGGAGGCTCAGTTACCCAGGCTGCATGGGGCTAGGGAGGCTCAGTTACCCAGGCTGTATGGGGCTAGGGAGGCTCAGGGACCAGCATTTTATCATTTGAGCATGCTCTCTCAATCGCTCCTCATTCAGAGGTCCACTCAATCCAAATAATGATCTATAATAATGCAGAGAAGGTACTCTGAACTCTAAAATTTATATGGGCTTCCAAAGAATGAGAATGCATGAAATAATACTATGGAGAGAGGAAAATATGCAGGGTATGCCGCTGTTAGTTTTGGAACAGTAATGTGTAAAAAGTTACACATTGAATCTAATGTAGTTTTTACATCAACTTCTGTATTAGATAAGAACACTCTCAGTTGCTGTATTAGAGAGACCAAGACTGATAGTTGGTTAAAGAAGACAAGTTCATTTCTCTCACTCATACAATGCAGGCCCTGCCTCCTCCACACCGGCTCCACACGGCTGCTCCATGATCACATAGTCATTCTAGCCTGGGAAGGGGAAGTCTAGCTCCTTCCTTTCTCAAGCACAACAGGAAACTTGCACATATAACTTCTAATAACAGCCCATTGGCCAGATTTTAGTCACATGGTCACATAAACCTCTCAAGAAGCTTAGGAAAAATGGCCTTTCATTAGGTGACTGCGTACATAGCTATTATTCTATTACTAAGGAAACAGGGACAGTCCGCTGTGAGTGTTAATCCTATCACTCTGAAGGTGAAATCCTTAGCAGGCATTGCTAGGGAATTGTTCCCGGTTTGATCCAAACGGTATTCTGTTGTGTCGCTGTTTTAAGAGCTGGGCATTAAAATGCCACTTCCTGGCATTTCTTCATTTGGTGGTTGCATAAAATACTCTCCCTCTGTCAGAGGTTGCTGAGAATTCAATCTTTAATTGTCTGTGTAATTAGGGCAGTTATGGGGAACGTCCTCCCTTTACTTACATGCCCTGCCGTGCTTTCTCTATGTTCAGGACTCAGAGGATTTCTCTTCTGTTGCCTTTCAGAAACAGAAAACCTTAGCAGCTTTTCAAAGAAGTGCAATACACATATTGAATCTGATCTAAGAGTAGTTACTTTTCTGTAAAAAACCAGAAGGGTTGTGATAGCCCTCCGGTACTACTATCAACCAGTCCTGAATGTAGTTGTTAATATTCTAACTCTCTGTTTTGTAACAAAAGTACTATTTATAAATTACACCACATGTTACAGAAAAGTAGAAGTAGATTCACTTACTATGTTTTCTTAGTGCATAATCTCAGAGAAAGAGGCCAGGACTGACCAGGGGATCAGAGGTCTGATGTGATTCTGCCACCAACAGTGAGCAGGACCTGGAACAAGCCACTTAACTTCAGTGCAAACCAGTTTCCTCTTCATCAGACAGAGAAAATGTCAGGTGTTCTACTTGCCTTACGAAGTTATTATGAAACCTAAATACATTTCCTGGAACCACTCACTGAGCGAGTAAATTGAGGGAGTAATTATTGCCAAGAGGAAAGCATTTGGCAACAAAAAGTGGTAGAATGTGAACACTCCATAGTCAACAGGTCAGAAAATAGATGAGATTAGAACATGGTTAGAAAACATGCAGAAGATTTGTATTCTGTGTTTTAAAATAGACGAGAGAGAGAGAGAGAGAGAGAGAGAGAGAGAGAGAGAGAGAGAGAGAGAGAGAGAGAGAGAACAGTTATAGGTTCATCGTAAAATTGAGTGCAAACTACAAAGAATTAGCATACACCACCTATCCACTCCTCCACCTCCACCTCAAGATGCACAACCTCCCCTATTATCAGTATCCCACACCAGAGTGGTACATTTGTTAAAATCGATAAATCTACATTGATGTTTCATTATCATTCACAGTCCAAGGTTACATTAGGGTTCATTCTTGGTGTTGTACATTCTCTGCATTGGACAAATGCATAATGACATTATCCACCATT
The DNA here is from genome assembly GCF_014108245.1 of Pipistrellus kuhlii. Lineage (NCBI taxonomy): Eukaryota > Metazoa > Chordata > Mammalia > Chiroptera > Vespertilionidae > Pipistrellus > Pipistrellus kuhlii. The sequence continues at coordinate 51,402,355 of NW_023425427.1, forward strand.
GTAGTATCACATAGAATAATTTCACCATGCTAAAAATGATCTGTGCTTGTCCTATTCATCTCTTTCTCACCATAAACACTGGCAACCACTGATCTTTTTACTATCTCTGTAGCTTTGCCTTTTCAAGAATGTCTTATTGTTGGAATTACACAAAGCTTAGCCTTTCTTATTAGCTTTTCTCATTGAGTAACATGCATTTTAAGTTTCCTCCATATATCATCATGATTAATAGCTCATTTCTTTTTAGCACTGAATGATATTCCATTGAAGGAATGTAACACAGTCTGTCCAGTTCATTTTCCCACTGAAGGACATCTTGATTCATTTCAAGTTTTGGCCATTATGAATAGAGCTACTGTAAATACGTATGTGCAGGTTATTGTGTGGACATAGTTTTCAACTCATTTGAGTAAAGACCAGAAAGATGATTGCTGAATCCTATGGTAACAGTATGTGTAGTTTTGTAAGGAACTGTCACTATCTTCAAAAGCGGCTGCACCATTTTGTATCCCCACTAGCAATGAATGAGAATTCTTGTTGCTCCACATTCTCACCATCATTTGATGTGTAGTGACATTTCACTGTTCTTTTTATTTGCAATTCCCTGAGGCATACGATATTAAAGAGTTTTTCACATGCTCATATTTTATCTGTGTATCTTCTTTGTTGAAGCCTCTGTTCAGGTCTTTTGCCCATTTTTAATCAGATTGTTTGTTTTCTTATTTTTGAGTTTTATCTTCCAAGGATATTTTTTATTGATTTTTAGAGATGGAGGGTGGGGGAAGGAGAGAAAGAGAAGGAGAAATATCAATTGGTTACCTCTTGCACATGCCCCAACATGGGCTAGGGTTTGAACCTGCAACCTAGGTACACACCCTTGGGAAATCAAACCCAAGACCCTTCCATGCATGGGCTGATGGTCTAACCATTAAGTAATACTGACCAGGACCTTTGTATATATTGGATAGCAGTCCTTTATCAGAAATGACTTTTTCAAATATTTTCTCTGAATCTGTGGCTTATCTTCTCATTCCCTTGGTGGTGTCCTTCACAGAGCAGAAGCTTTTAATTATAATGAAGTTCCACTTACTATTTCTTTTATGGATCATGACTTTGTGTTCTATCAAAAATGCCATCAACAAACCCAAAGACACCTAAAGTCTCTCCAGTGTTATCTTCTAAGAGTTTTGTGATATTGCATTTACATCTATGTTGAGATGATTGTTGAAGAATGTAAGCTCTGGGTATAAATTCCTTTTGTTTTCACTTTGCATGTATCTCAGGCACAGCCAAATCTAAGAGATACATAGGATGAGGTATGGGGTGCAACACCCTTTCAGCACTCAATGTGTTCACCAACACACAAGCTCCGTTCTACATTTTTAATTCTTTAAATTATCCATCTTCCCTCTCCAACCCCAATAGAATGTAAACTTCAAGAGGGCAAGGATTTTTGCTTGTTATGTTTGTTATTATATCTCCAGTGCCTGTCATGTGTTTTAAAAATCAATAATTAGTTTGTAAAACTATATTTTAAAAAAAGGTACAGAAGATAATAGGTCTGCTCACAATAGCAGTAAAAAACATAGATCTATGTCTTAAACCATGGTTGGGGTCAGCTATCATTGGAAAAAGAATATAGAACCCGTAGGAAGAAGTGTAAAAATAGGATAAGGAAAAGAAGGCATAGAAAACATAAAAGAGAAACATTTGCTATAAACCATGAAACGTTTTATTATGTGTTTTATATTCTCAACAACACTATGAAGTAAATATTCTTATATTACTCATGGGATAACTTTGGTTAAAGATGTCTGGTAAGCTCTCCAATATCTTGTGACATTGAAATAGATGAAAAAGGAGGAAAAAGACTTTGACAAACACAGCGTAGCAGGCAATTAAGAAGTCAAGGAAAACTACATACAATAAACAGAAATGAAGGAATAGAATTAGAAGAGGTAGAAAAAAACTTGTACATGAGAAAATGGAAAAAGGGGGAATTTTTACCTCAATTTGCATCCTGAGTTAAACATCCCTGAAATAAAAGCACAAACAACAGTAACTTTGGGACCTGGAAGACTAAATTAATTCCTCAGGAATTAAGCATTTTAGAAAAAGGAGAAGGGAAGAATATAGATATATTACTTTGCATTCTTAGAGATCCTTATAGATAGGATGTAAATAGGTAGCATATACTCTTATGCAAAAATGGCTGAAAAATGTGCTTATACAAACAGAAGGGCTCATTCTCCACCACAGGAAGCCTCTGGGTATCGGGTTAGTGTGGCAATGACTCTCTCCAGCAGGGGGGACCACTTCTGGGTCCCTGAGCTCCTCATGGATTTGTTTCTGGCTGTGACTCATTGTAGACAGGGCAGATCCTGGAGTAAAACAATTGGTTTTAATTCTGATCCACTATTTGTTTCACTTGGGCGCTTTCAGGCAAGTCTCAGAATCTCTCCTAGAATCTGTTTCCTCGCCTGTAAAGCACCTCCCATTCTGGGTCCCACCAGAATTAAATGGCGGGTGGACATCAAGTTTTGTCATGTGCTCAATAAATGGTAGCCACTGCTATTCACAGTCTTATGTGGGAACTACAAGGACTTACCTTTTTCAAATGAAGACACTTAGGAGAGATCTGGTTGTGTGTCAGGAATGTTGATTTATGAAGTTAAAGAATCCTGGAAGGCATAGGTATAAAGTCATGTAAGCCTACTCATTCAAATTATAAACTTAAATATTCAGACATGTAAATAATTTTTGTGAGTTTATTTGAACCAAACTGTTGCCAGGAAGCAGAATCTCAATGGGAAGCAGAATCTCAATGTGTTGAGATAATGCTCTGGAGAATGGCAGTTTTCACCTTGTTTTATATATTACAACCAAAAGAGGAAACCTAAGTGGGTTAGATGAAATCTGTTGGTGATAGATTAAGGAGGCAGGAGAAAGCCAAGTGAGGAGGGTTGGGGTAACCTCTGGGAATGAATAAAAAGTGAAATGATGCCAAGACCGGTTTGGCTCAATGGATAGAGCGTTGGCTTGGGGACTGAAGGGTCCCGGGTTCGATTCCGGTCAAGGGCATGTACCTTGGTTGCGGGCACATCCCCAGTGGGGGATGTGCAGGAGGCAGCTGATCGATGACTCTCTCTCATCGATGTTTCTAACTCTCTATCTCTCTCCCTTCCTCTCTGTACAAAATCAATAAAATATATTTAAAAAAAAAAAAAAAAGTGAAATGATAAACACATACTTCTTTTACATAAGTGGGTACAGGATAGGTAACAGTCAACAATGAACAAGATAGCAATAACAGTGAAGGAATTTGTGGTCTTTGCCCTAGTGCCATTTATTGTGTCCTGAGGGTTTTGGAAATAGAAGTTACAAGTTACCCTGACATTGCCCAGGTAAGTTATCTTAGATGCAAAAAGACAATGAGCTCAGTAAAGACAGAAGTTGATCTTTGTCAGGGAAGATACTGACCTAAGACCTAATTAAAAGGTTTTAATTTCAGACTGTCCTTTGTGGTTACTTTAGGTCTCTGAGATTGCATGACCAACATGCAGGCTTTCCTGAGCTAGTCAGGTTTGAATGTGGCCCCTTCTCATCTACAAACATATGCAAATATCCCTACAAACAGTGGTGTGGGTACTGAGGAGACCTCAGTGCTCTTGGAAAAGTGAAAGGAAAGCTTTGTTTATTTATTTATTTTTTAAATATATTTTATTGATTTTTTACAGAGAGGAAGAGAGAGGGATAGAGAGCTAGAAACATCGATGAGAGAGAATCATTGATCAGCTGCCTCTTGCACACCCCCTACCGGCGATGTGCCTGCAACCAAGGTCATGCCCTTGACTGGAATCGAACCCGGGACCTTTCAGTGCACAGGCTGACACTCTATCCACTGAGCCAAACCAGTTTTGGCAGGAAAGCTTTGTTTAAATGGGAACCTGAACTACCCCCATCCCCACATCCCACCAAGCCTTTCCTTCTAATAATAGCCTGAGTACACAGATTACAAATCAAAACTTCTATCAGAAAGTTCCCTTCTCCCTGAAGCTCTGCTTAACTGCATTAGGAGTTGCAAATATGTTTTTCTACCAGCTCTATAATCTTGCAGTCACTGACATTTACAGTCTGAACTTTCCCATTTCTGCTCAGTCTTCGGGGGAGTAGAGATGTGTAGAAACATGCTGTTTGGTTTGAAATTCTGACAGTGAGGTGTTATATATCGAATACCAATCTGCCTGCCCTCCTTGGATTCTTTTCCTACTCAGTTTCCTCACAGCGCCGAGAGCTCAGTGAACAAATGGGCTAAATTCTCTCCCACTTGCCACCCATTTTGAGAAGTCCCTTGTGCTGAGGTGCTTAGAATGGAACGTTAACTCTTGCAGGCTACCAGGGTCCTCTGGGGGAAACTAAGACCTTAAATACAATGAAGGGAAGAAATGGTTGTGCAACTGTCTGCTCACTTTGAAAAGCAAAGTTTTCTTATAAATATCTCTTTAAAAAGAAGTCAATTTTTTTTAAAGCACCATCATAATCTCCTCATGTTTATGACTAGTACATGATCTTCAGAACTTTTTTGGATGTTGGATTCTGTCTTATTAAAGCACCCTGCACACAACTTTCAAGTTAATCTTCTTAACGTGTAACTGTTGTTATGTACCTATTCTCTGCCCATGTACATTCTTCCAAGTGGCTATATGCTCTTTCCAAGTTTGCTCCTGATTTATCTTTGTGGGCTCTGCTCCCACTAACAATGTCAGTCCTAAATCATTATATAGAAGGAGCCAGAAGTGGGTTATTAATGATTAACCAAAAAGCAGAATATCTATACAATGAAATGCTATTCACAATGAAAAAGCATAGATGTAGCTCTAACATGAATGAACCTCACAAACATTATGCTAAGTGAAGGAAGCCAGACACAGAAGATGACATTGTAGGATTTCATTTATATTAACTGTGCAGTGAAGACAAACTCAAAGAGATATAAAGTAGATTAGTGATCACCAGGAATGGCGATTCACTTTGGGCATGAGGGATCTTACAGGTTCCATACAAATATTTCATAACTCTGTGAGTTTAGTTAAAAACATTGAGCCTGGTCAATGTGACTGAATGGTTGAGTGTGTCGGCCCATGAACCAGAAGGTGATTAGATCAATTCCCAAACAGGGCACATGGCAGGTTTCAAGCTTGATCCCTAGTCAGAGTCATGCAGGAGGCATCTGATTGATGATGTTCCTTTCTCTCCTTGATGTTTCTATCTCTCTCCTTCTCCTTTTCCCTTTCTCTAAAAATCAATAAAAACATTTTTTAAAACCACATTGAATTGTACGCTTAAAATGAGTGAATTTTCTAGTGTGTATGTTGTACCTCAATAATGTTAAACAACAACAACACCCTGCTTGATCAGTGGAATTTGGATTTCTTCCACATATAGATCAGCTTCTCATAGATGTCAATGCTGCTGAAGCCTTGAACAGTTTGTAGTAGGAGAGAGCAGGCCCTCTGGGCCTATGCCGTGCACACAGAGTCGTAAACAAACATATTGCTTCCATATCCAAAGCCAGGCTTCTTGAAATTTCGTCCGAGGTCAGACCACAGTTAGATTGAGCGCGGCTGTAATGCACCAATGGTTTTGTGGCAGTGAAAAGAACTGATGGTCTCCCTGAGTGTCTAGCTTAATAACAAAGAGTGACTAGGGCACTGAGCATTAAAATTTCCTCATAACCTAAAAATCTTGTCTTTGAGGGATTTTAACTCTGAAATTGGATCATCGTAACAGAGTAATTCAGAAATCAATCAGTTTCATGAGTACAAAATGAAAAAGGTGGTATCAGGGTTTCCCTCTAGATAGTTAAAATAAAATGATGCCTTAAGAATGATCTATACTCCAGTTGCTGGTAACTATATATTTCATGTTAGAGAACAGATACAATTCATTTGTCATTAGAAATGAGATTTGGACATTTCATGCAAGGCTCCTAGTGTCTTTTAAATTAACGTTTCTAATTATTTTAACTTATACCTTAAAACACTTTGGCTTGCCGAAACCAGTTTGGCTCAGTGGTAGAGCGTTGGTCTGCGGACTGAAAGGTCCCAGGTTCGATTCCGGTCAAGGGCATGTACATTGGTTGCAGGCACATCCCCGGTAGTGGGTGTGCAGGAGGCAGCTGATGGATGATTCTCTCTCATCGATGTTTCTAACTCTCTATCCCTTTCTCCTCCTCTCTGTAAAAAATCAATAAAATATATATATTAAAACACTTCGGCTCTTTCCATCTTTAGGCAATAATCTATAGAAATCCAATTAAATGACTGAGTGAATTGTGATTTCGTCTCCAAAAAATGTTTCTCCAAAAATCTATTTAGGAGCTAAAATTACAAGGGTAGTAGGTAGTTTGTACTTCAAAATATCCAGTGCTTGAGTCATTTGTATAGCAACAAATAAATAAATCAGAAAATATCAGTAACGTTCAAAAGCACAAATAATTGATTTGTTTATTGTACCCATTAAGTAGTAATGATGTACCTAATACAATAATAAGATGTATGAAAATCCTCAAACATCCACAGCCTTTTCACTTCCTGGCCAGTTATGCCAAGGCCTCAGGAGCTGGTAGGTGTAGTGTTTGGCACCTTTAGAAGGCTTCAGGATTTAAATTCAGGCTCACTCAGTTCTAAAAAGAAGAATCTCTATCAGGAATACCTAACAGGAAGTAAATCTTGCCACTGATAAGGAAACAATAGTCAATAGGCTATCCATCCAGACATGACCCCACTAGTCCAAGAATCATTTATAGAGTGTCAATTGTGATAAAACAGTCACTTTATGAGGCTTACATACATTGCAATAGAAGGAACACATTAATAAATAGAAAAATCAAAATTAAAATGCTATAAAGAAAACAAACTATGCACTGGAAATAACAGGGACAGGCGATGATAGTAAGGGTGGTAGAACTTGTTTTACATAGTGCAAAGAATCCCCCATTGCAAAGATGGCAGTTGGGTATTTCTGAGCAGCAGGAAATGGGGAGACTTCTCCAGGCAGAGAAGTCCTGAGATGGGAAGTTGCTGGGTGTGCTTACAACCTTCACCTAAAACTCTGTTAGAGAAATAGTGAGGGGATGACTGAGACCACCACGTAGGTTAAAGAGATAGGAGCAGAACTTGGAGAGCTTTACGAGGAATTTGGATTATATTCTAAGTCAAGGAAGGACACAATATGATTAATATTCAAAGAACATCTTTCTGCTGAGTTGAGAATGAATATATATTTACGGTTAGTATTGACAGTTTTTGCTGATAAACAGGACACTGTGATGAAAGAAAGGAAAGAATAAAACAGTGTGCTCCACTTCCATCCCCTTAGATCCTTTATACAATGTTGTGTGCACCTCCTGCCTCCTCTTTCACAAAATGAGTCTAGGTTGTTATTTGCTGAACAAATGAATGAACATTAAGGATACTTTGTGATAGGCACATCTCTAATCAAAGAAGCAAATGTGCAAGTATATTTTCTAGAGTAGCTGGGCATTTTTATTATTCAAGTATATTATGCTTATTGTTGTAATAATTTTGAGTTTGAATATTTTATCTTTAACTCTGTATTCCAAATAGATAAGTTCTTTTGGGCATTTAAACTTCAAGTATAGATCCAATTTTTATTGAATGAAACAATTATATAATGAATCATCAATTAATGATTGATGAAATGTTGGCTCACAAAATTAAAAACAATAAACTCCAGATTTTCTATCAACAGTTTTTTAGCCAAATGCATATCATTTTGAAAAACTGGAGTGATTTCCTGACAAAGAAGATAAGCATATTCTGTGCAAATGTGGCTCCTGTTATTGCAAAGCAACAGCTTTTTTATGTGGGGGTACCTCACACTATTGGTTAAATTGCTCTGTTTTGGCTCTTTAGCATGCAGCATTAAGGGTCATTACCTCCCTTTAAACAGGAAAATCCATACACACAGAGACATGCAGAAATTCACCAAATCTGGTATTGATTCAGTTCGGCAGAATAGCAAAGGCAAAAAAGATTCATGTTATTACCATGAGCATTTGACTACCCTTAAATACTCGGTTTAGGTACCCCACGACTCCTGAGTGGAATAACAGCCTTTAATGATTACTTGGAGGAATGTTCTGGAGAACAGGTAAATGATATTCCATATTGGCCTCAGTTTGCCTCAGTAAATCATCAGTTTAAAGATATAAATGAGAGGAGCCAAGCCATTTCAAACAGATGGACTTGCTTCTATCTGGGCCATTCACTTTACCGATGGAGGACCCATGGAGGTGCTAGGGATCTGGCCAATAGATCCTCAAGCTGGTCATTCAATAGCAGGATTGAGTGAGCATACAGCCCAGTAAACTCTTTCAACACTCTCATACTTCTCAGTCATGTTCTCCAACTCTGCAAGTTTTCCATTATGAAAATGTCTGTCTTGAGAAACAGACACTTTATTTTTAACATGTATCTACATTGTAAATTTTCACTACAAAATTAAAGTTTTGTCTTCATAGCTGGTGAAGTCATTCAACATCAGAGCAATTGCCAGATGCAAGGCAATCAAAGAACACTTCTCAAGATTCATGAAATTTCAAATCAGGGCATCCAAGGGGCATCTGTCTCCTCTCCATGCACTCACGGGTTGATCAGCGCGTGTCTTTCATCATCTCATGCCATGGGTGCTGTACCACCTACCCCAGGTCACATTTTCCATACACAGAGCCTTTCCTGCTGCCTCTCCTTTCCTGTCACATTTACGTTGGGCTGGGGCTTACTACATAGGTTCACCAAAGGACACCTTGAGGGGAATTAAAGCCCAATGGCAGGTCTGCAAAATCTTTGCCATTCAACTCAAAAGCGGTATATGCTTCCTACCATATGCAAAGGACTTCCTCCTGATGACAGCAATGAACAAGGACGCTGACACAAATGAAGGCCCTTACAACCCAGAAGGCCAAACAGATACGGGCTGCAATGTGTTGCAATTGTAATTGTAGCTCAGATGTCATAAATGAATCATCCGGTTAGCATCTAAAATGTTAGATGAGTTATTTTTCTCTTTTTAAGATTGGTGAATGACACCAGATACTTATATTAATTTTTTTCAAAATTTACATTTTAATCTCCTCTATAAAGAAGTAAATTTCAATATTTTCTCCAATGGTAACTGTGTCTGAAACACAGTAGGTGGAACAATGACTTGTTTAATGACTCCAGTACTAGAAATTGAATCGAGGCTAATGAATGGACAGCTTTAGTAAATTCTAGGTTTTAGGTTTCAGGGATGAAAAGTAGGTACTGGGGATGGGACAAAAGTTGATTACAACTCAGAGGAAGATGCATTTGACTGTCACTCAATTTGTCCAGCCCATGCAAAACACTGGAAAAATAACGTGGTATCACTTCCTGATTTCCTGGAAATATCTGTTATTCAGGAGACCAGCAGGGGCTCTCTTCTCTCTCAAGTGTTGCAAGAACAGCCCTTACTGAGCCTCCTTTTCTGACAAGATCATTTGTTGCCTTTGTAACAAGACAGTCTGCTTACACAGGGGAGCGTCAAGGCAAGGCCGCAGACGTGATGAGCATTGACCAGCACCTGGGCTCAGCTCCTTCTTCCTCTTCTCACTGGGGCTCACCAAGCAGGGGAACAAAGCTTGAGTAATGACAATATTTTACCCTTAATGTGTTTTGTTAAAATTATAGTCTCAACTTGATAATCATATTCATTTTAGGTGACTGATGAAAAGGATTGGGTTAACAAGTGAGGTTAGTAATAGGAAAAAAAAAAAAGAGTATGTAGAATCAGTTTAAAATTTGACCCCCCTTCTTTGTTTTTATACTGTGCTTTTAAGATTTATAAGATATTTATCACCAAACCTTTATATTTAATGAACACCATTATATAGATAAAATTAATTTCATACATCAAAGATGCAATAATGAGGAGCTACATTTCAAACATGACTTTGAATTTACCTAAGGTAAATCCATTATTTTATCCTCCAATTACTGTATAATTGGCTTTTTACCATGGTCTAATTGATATCCACATAAAAGGCTTTCCATTAACCAATGTTGGAAGTAAAGTGACTGTAATACTGCTATGCAGGATTTGATTTTCTAACTTAAAGGCCTTTCAGCGGCAAAAGTCAATGCCTTTGCATTCAAAGCACTCCTGTTTAACACATTGTGACCAAGTGAAAGGTTTTTATGTGAACATTCTCTTGGTTAACTTTTGCCTGATACAGGCTTTGGGGAAGTCACTTTCCCACATAGATTTGAGGGTGAGTGGGAGGAATGGAAGGTGTGAATTGAGGGATAAAGTGGGAATCACTGGGAATACTCAGGATATTATCAGTAGAAGTAGGAAATTACTTTCCAACATGTTACAGAGACAGCCTACAGATTCCTGAATCATCAGAAGCACACAGGGTCTATTTTGGTCACGATTCTGGTTATCGCTGCCAGTTAGAAATAAGTATGTTCACATTTATTTTTATACAAATGAGAACTGAGGTTTTTTTTAAATTTTGTTTTGTTTTTTTAATATTGGGGAAGGTGGCTTACTATCAACCCACACAGTCTAATCTTGATGAATCTTAATTAAGCTCTTCCTTCAAGACAGTGTGAGCTTCTCCAGTCTTTTGGTGCCTACTTCAGTGCCATAAAGAAAGCAGGAATGGTGGGGGGAGAGGGGGAGAGGGCAAATAGAGGACTTATATGCCAGGATGGTGGCATCTGACTTTAAAACAAAGACAATTTCCTGGGAGTAACTAGAGCAGACAGCAGAAGCTGGTGAGCTTTGCACCCACAGTTACAAAGCAAAGAGAGGTACCTTCCCACCTGGGTATAGCCTGGGTGTCGCCAGGAGAGAGACAAGGCTGTTTTCTAAGGTCCCACTGAAAAGATAGATACCTGGCCCTCCTGTTCTAAGCAAGAGCTCAAAATGAAAAGGAAAACAACTTCAGCTCTCATATTAAATTTGAGTTATGGCGCCATAGAGAAGCTGGTATTTCCAGGAAGAGTTATAACAGCAGCAAAAAAGGGCCATTTGCTTCCAAGTTTGAAAGAGTGATGGCCCACCAGGGCCTCCATATGGACCACCTACCTGCGACTCACAGCTTTTTGCACAAAATATCAGCTTCTTGCCATTCGGTGTCACTTATCAAAAAAAAGTGCAGTGTTGGAGAGGTTTCTTGGTGTAACATTAGCAGTTAATCAGATAATTGCTGAATCTCTTGCCAGTAGCCTGCAGCCATTCAGTCTTCTGAATAATAAGTGGGTTATTGATTTCTCCATCCTGCCCGGAGCCCCTGCTCCTGCTCCCCCGGCTGCTCCTCCATCCCGGCTGTGTCAGCAGCCCCACTTGGATGCTGGCCTTCCTTTCCCTCACAGAAAACAATTGCAAATTGTTGCTCATGGACCCCACAGGTAAATCCCTTCCAGCATTTAAAATGCAGACACTGCAGGCTCTCTCTTTTTCCTTTAGGTAGTCTATTTTCCATTGTTCCCAGGTTATAGAACCAGGCCACAATGGGAGAGGGCAGGTAAGGCTTTACATTTCAGAAAAAATCGTGTTTGTCTGGCACAAAAAAATAGACATCCTGATGCGTGTAGTATCTTTCTCGTAGGAAGCTGGATTCCTCATTCTACCCATGCTGCCTTAGTTGAGCACCTAGTAATTATAAACATTGCCTTAATAGGGGTATCGAACTCAATCAGAGAAGGGGCCAAAATCTAAAATCCAGCCTAAATCGCGGGCCGAATGGTTTACTGAACAGTCATAAACTGTCATTGTGATGGAAACGCAGCGGAGTGCAGTGATGACAGCGCAGTGCGGGCCACATTGCAAGGCCTGGCGGGACGGATTTGGCCCGCGGGCCTTGTATTTGACACATGTGCCTTAGACCCTTCATGTGAAGCAAAGTAGGCACAGTTGTTGTGTTTCACTGATAATCCTGTCTTTTAGAGAGAGAAGACTCCTACAAATAAGTAAGATAGAAATAAGAAAGAAATTAATGCGAAAGAAAAGTAAAAATTGTGCTGCAAGAAACTCAGAAGAGAGAGTTGACACCATGTGGAGACCCTCAGCAAAAGCACCACACTGAAGATTGCTGCATTTGCGTCCAGCAGAGAGGTAGCCTGGCTGTGGGCTATGAAGGAGTGACGAAAAAGATACTCAAGGAAGAGGAGAGAATTGGTATAAACTAAAACCTTCCCGGGTTCCCACATTGATTGGATTCATTGTATGTACCAGGCACTGTGCTGCTCTCTATAAATACAGATTAAGTCACAGCCCCATGGGAGAGACAGGCAAGTGAGCCAATTATTATAAGACTATGTGACTTATGCCAAGAGAAATAGGTTCAAGGCAGAGAGCATTTTTGGCTGAAGCATGAGGGAGAAGGAAAAATAAGCATGGAAAGATAGATTAGTGGCAGAGTAAAGGAGCACACAAGGCAGTGTAGTAAACTAAAGACTCAAAAGCTGGATATGGAATTGGGGGGGGTGGATGGAGAAGTAGATTCATAAAATATTTTACAGGGAGAACCAATGGGAAGCGATAGTGGCGAGAATAAAAATGAAAATATCTCAGGGTATTTTTAATTTCCTCAACATAGTCCTAATCTGTGCACTCTAAAATATTACAATTAGATTAAGGTTTCCCAAATTTTAAAAAAGGGAGGGGCAAGGGGATGGTGACTCATTCTCATATGGAAAACAATAACCAGGGACCAAGCAATTAAATTCAGGCATGTCGAGCTAGAAAATAGCCTAGAAGTCACTTAAACTGCTTCACTTGTGTTGCAACGGAGGGTATGAACTCAAGAGAGGAGGGTGGCTTTTCCAGAGCCTTACAGGAAAGAATGCTGAGATTAAATCTAGAAGCACTTCTGGCACCTGTGTTAGGGCCGATGGAAAGCATGGCCGTCTTGTGCAATCTGAGCTTCCAGAACAGTGGCAACAAAGGTGCCCGTGCCTGAAACCCTGTTCTGGCTTCCTCGGCCAACATCCTAACAAGCTGTGTCCGGCCATCTGGTCTCCTCATCTCCTCATTCACCCACTTCACAAGGCTCCTGGAATGATCTTTCTGAACATGAATTTCATCCTGCATTTCCCTTTGGAAAGCCCTGGAGTGGACCTTAATCTACACGGAATCAAGTTTAAGCGGCCTGGCCAGCTCCTGGCCCTTGTGATTGCTTCTCCTCCCAGCACGTGTCTTCACCACACTCACACTTTCTGTCTTTACTCCATTCCTCACAGCTTCTGATCCAGCCAAATAGTCTAGCAAACATGCTAGGACAGGACAGGCCTGTACGCGTTTGCTCCCATTGTTCCCTCTGTCTGGACTGCCTTTCACAAGTAGGTACAAACAGGTGCAGTCATGGGTTAGAGGTGCTCAGAGGAAGAGCTACACAGAATGTGGCAGGACACAGCAGAGGGAGTAAATTTTTCCAATTATCCTGGCCAGGAAAGGTTGCATATGAAGTGCTTCCTTTGAACAGTGTTAATGATGAGCAGGTATTTGATTGACAAATAACATGAAATTTAGGGTTGATAGCTGCTTTTGCACTAGGAAAGCAGAATAATTGTGACAGACTCTGGCCTGCAAAGCCAAAAATATCTACTACCCACCCCTTTGCAGAAAACTTTTGCCAATATCTAGATTATAAGCCCTTTCAGGTCAGAGACCATTTATTTTCTTTTGTTCTTAGTACTTAATATTTACTAGTTACACAGCAAATATTAGTTGAATAAATGAATGGGGGAGGAAATATGTTATATATTTCCTATGTAAAAGGTAATGAGCAAATAAAAAAATTAGAGAAAGTCTTTTAAAAAATGTTTGAATGAAAAAAATGTAGATTAAGAGAGAAGCTCAGCTATCTACAGTAGTTTTTTTCTCCCTCTGACTCAGTATAGCTGAAGTTTTGGTTTCTCAGGACTGACATATTTTTGGGAGAACTTAAATGTAATAGTTGAATGAAGGTGAAGGGGAAAATTCCCAATGATGGAAGACTTTATTTATCTATATATTTGACATCCAGCATTGAGTAAAAAGAGTTAAAAATCTCTCCAGGATCAAGGACTCCAGAAGAAGCCACCCACATTCTTGGGTGACACACTCTATCTGCATACCTGTTCATTTGTCAGAATGTCCCTAATGTAGTGGTCAGAGCTATATAGCTTGGAGCATGAATTTATCAAAAAGTAAATTGGTTCTTACATGTAAAATTCAATACATCAAACTCCACCAGGCAGACCAGAGAGAGACAGAATGTAGCTTTAATATTGTATTTGGCCATCATAGCTCCAAACCATCCGCCATCATTTACTCAAAGGCCTCGGGGCAGCAGAAGTGATGAGCAAAATTTTATTCTCTGATGAATTTTTCAGGGCCATTCTTAATACTGGAGCTTTCAAGATGAGAAACGATTACATTGGACTGGTTCTCAAAGAATCTCATCACTAAATGGGCCACTTTGATGGGCAAGGCAGAGCTGGAAGGGACTTTCAATCTGGACTCAAGCCATTCCATCACCAAATGTTTTACAGCAGAGGTTTAAGCGAGGCATTCCCAGATAGACACGAAGATATAGGGCATAGTCCTTGCTCTTTGGTAACAAGTATGGGAAGTGCAGTAAGTGGAAGAAGAGAACTAGAGGGAAAGTCACAGAGCCTAAGAGTGGATACATGTGGAAGTGGATGGAAGGGACCCTCATTATCAGAGCTCTTGAGGGAGCCAGGGTAATTCAGAAACTTTTCTGTGAGGGAGGCAGAGTTGAAAGTGTTCTCTGAAAATGGCCTGGGTGGTAGAGAAGGATGCTGGAAAGGAACTACAGATTGAGGAGCCTAGTCTGAATGTCATGGCAGGGAGCAGTGAGAAATGAAAATGGTGCGATGTGAGCAGGTAGTTAATTCCAGCAGACTTTTAAGCATGTGCTGAGCAGTGTGGTCTTCAAAATGAGAATGTCTTATGATGAGAGCAATGCTACTCTGTAAATCACTTTCCCGTGCATTATTCCCTCACAGTAACCTTGTTTCTCTAGATGGAAATTCTCCATTACCTTTATCCCTTCTGCTTCACCTCATCCTCCACACAACACATCTAATCTACAAGCATGTGCCAAAATGTCCCTTCTGGGGAAGCCTTTCTGAACTCCCAGACTAGGTCAGATCTCGTTTCCCTATAATGTATCCCCAGAATGCTCTATAAAACCCCCTAGTAGTATGATGGCTCTGTTTCCTAAACTTCTTAGGGTCTCAGGTCCCCTCCAGTCTTTTTCACTATCTCTAGAGAGTTTCTTCCCTTTTTCTCTTGATCCATCATGCAGCTCTGACCAATATTTACATTACAATCATCAGGACAGAGAAAGAGACAAAGGAAGGGGCAAATGACATGCACCAGGTGCTCCTTGGGAGAATTGCTAGAAACTGCCACGTGGTATTTTCATATCGATCCTGTTGATCAGGACTTAGTTGCATGGCCACCTCCACTGGAAATAAAAAAGGTAGGTAAATGTTTGCTTCACTAAGAGTAGTATACAATTTCAATTACTGTGAAAGATAAGAAAAACAAATATCAGGAAACAAGTAACAGTCTCTTACACAAGCCCAACAACTGATCACAAAATTCAGCAGGTTAGTTAATTGGTCTGTATGCTTCATTGGATTATACACAAGGTCAGAGCCAGAGCTGAATCTAGGTTGCTCTTCAAGTTATTCTCAACTGATAACTGCCAGGGATTTTTGAGTTTATTGAATTAATGTTGATAACAGTAGGTTTTATAATAAGCCAATTTTCACAGAAAAACAATATTGGAAATCTACTCTTCTTTCGGTTGGTGTAAAGTACTGGATATAAAAGGTAACAAAATAAGGTCATTTTTGTGGTGGTGAAAAAAAGGTTTTTGACGTTTAGAGTTATCTTTCAGACACCATCCCACCTCTCCAAATTATACATAATTGATCAGGCTCCCAACAATGTAAGCATCTGAATAAGAGAAAGGGCTCTATAGCCAAAAAAACAAAAAAAAAACAAAAAATACTTTTCTGAGACTGGGAAATAATGGTAAGGGTCCAGATTAGGGAGATGATACCAACTGCAAGTCACACTAACAAAAATCACAAGTTTAAATGACCTCATAGAAGACACCAAACCCAATGGCCCCCAATCTGACTGAGTCTGAGAATCATACCGGGAAATTTTTAAATAGGTCCAAACCCGCTGGGCCATAAGGCCACATGAATTGTCATATTCAAACATGATGCTGATTAAGATCTTTCTAAAGATGCCTAAGTTACTCTTGTTCACTGTTAAACTTCAAAATGAAACAATAATTCATGGCATCTCTCCCACTCCAATGCTGTGTTTAAACTCACTGTGAAAGCATTTCTATCATTTCATGTCTTGCTTCATGGAAAGCTTCTAAAACAGAGAGGGAACCAACTGGTTCCTCCTGGGGCAGCATCCGCAGTGGAAGTTCAACCTATCAGGGGGTATTGTGGCTAGCCTGGATTGGGGGCTACAGAACTGAGTTCAGCCTAGTTTTCAGGTATTGGGCATGAATCCTTGAGAACATGTTATAAATTTTCCAAACTTTGGTTTTCCCATTTTCCCATCTGTATATGAGAATCATAAACATACAAACAAAATAGTATTTTTCTGTAATAAAATGAAATATGTAAACACTTAGGATAAATTGCAGATATTATTTCTTCCAGCTTTTTTAAGGCAACTCTACCCATTGTCAATTATCTTCCTATAGAAGTTAACTGAGAAATACTCTAAAAAAAAGATTTGCACAATTCTCATAATCATAAGGAAATGGAACCTATGTAAATAATTTGAAAATTACAAAAAATGTGTTCATGTGAATGGGGTAGCACACATTTGATCTGTTTAGACACTTTTAAAACCCTTTATGCTAATATCAAATTTCTGACATCTATATATATTTGTAGACTTTTCACCAAATTATAATGAATTTTTTCTTTTCTTTTTTAAATATATTTTATTGATTTTTTTTTTACAGAGAGGAAGGGAGAGAGATAGAGAGCTGGAAACATCGATGAGAGAGAAACATTGAGCAGCTGCCTCCTGCACACCCCTCCACCGGGAATGTGCCTGCAACCAATGTACATGCCCCTGACCAGCATCGAACCTGGGACCCCCCAGTCCGCAGACCGACGCTCTACCACTGAGACAAACCGGTTTTGGCTATAATGAATTTTTTCTTAAATAATTTGCCTGTGGAAAAGTGGTGACTTTTTAAATATATATTTTTATTGATTTCAGAAAGGAAAGGAGAAGGAGAGAGGAATAGAAACATCAGTAATGAGAAAGAATCATTGATCACTGCCTTCTGCACACCCCACACAGAGGATGGAGACTGCAACCTAGGCATGTGTCCTGACTGGGAATCAAACCATGACTTTCTGGTTTCTAGGCCGACACTCAACCACTGAACCACACAGGTGGGACTAACTTTAAAAATTCAAACAATTCAATTATTCCTGGTCAAGATGTTTTCTTGACCAGGAATAATTGAATTGTTTGAATTTTTAAAGTTGTAAGACTACACAGACAAATTCTATCAATGAGAAGTCTCACCATCTCAAAATGGATTTAGATTTCAAGATCCAGGGCCAACTATTTCTTGTTAATCACCTGTTTCCTGCTGTCAACCAAAGATGGGTCAGTTTTAGTGACCAGCATTTTTTTTTTAATCCTTACATATCCAACATAAAGATTAATGTTAACTTAGAACCTGGATGCAAGAGGACAAATTCCACCCTGTAAGCTGAGGGTGGAATATCTATTCTTCTTCGTGAATGCAGTCAAAGAACATTTTGAGATGTAATTGGGCACCAAACAAAATGAAAGAAGAGAGCTTCAAGATAATGCCTGTCAGAAGGGGCCACGGCAGAGATGTCTCTCCCAGCACCCTGGCAGGGTGCTGAAACAGAAATGTACTCGGGGAAGACGGCACAGGGAGATTAAATATGATCTTGAGCAGCGATATCCCCAGAGATCGTGGGCTTTTTATTCTTCCAGGCCTAAAAACTGTCAGATTTTGAGTAAATCACAAAAGCAATTGTCATGGAGAACATTCACAGCTGCTCCAACAACTCTTTTAAAGCGAGTGGAGCTGGCAGACTGAGTCAGTTTGCAGTAGGGAGCAGGTGAAATGAATAAGTATGAAGAATATAAAACACTGCTAAAGAGTAAGAGCTGCACCTTTCCAGCAATTCCACCTCTGTGTTTACATTTATATAGAAGGCTGTTGATGGGATTGTGGGGATGTTGGTTTTTTTGTTTTTTTGTTTTTACCATTTTAATGCCCTACGGTGTTGCCACGGAGCATACTGGGAAGGAAATGACAAGCCCTTTTCCAAGACAGACTCCAGGGTTAGATCTCTCATAATTTTGCAAATGGCTCAGGGTTGGAATTTTTGTAGAGGGGACATCTGAATGACTAACAACCTCTAAGCCTTAATAAAAAAAAAATCAGAATTTAAAAATGATGACCCTGGAAGCAATCGAAAGGGGAGCACAGAGACTCTTAACTGAGTTTTGCTTCATTTCATTGTTTGGAGACCATCATCATGGGCCCTGGGAAGTTAAGCAAGCCTCCCACTGTGGTGACGGACTTTATTTGTCCTCATAAATATTTGGTGAAACAGAAGTTAGTCATTTCACTATGACATGAATTCACCTCTCCAGATGGGATTACACACCGTGGGATTCCTTGAAAAGCGAACTTATCTTTAAATATCACAAGCAAGATGTTTTAGCTGCCTCTTGATGTTTGCTAACCTTTCGTGGCTTTCATTTCTAACATAAATTCCTATCAAAATTGGCAGTTGCGTTTGAGCTTATTTTCAGTTGGCAATGCAGTTGCCTTTAAAAATAAAAACACACTTCAAGGACATTTACACTCCAGTTGGCTTTAGAACAAGGGAAATGATATGGTTAATGTCTGACACTACAACCTGATCAGCTTTTCAATACGTGAATCACAGCAAGGCCAAAATATCACATAGCGCAGTGACAGTATATCTTAACCATTTCTTTATTCTTCTAATGGGGATTTATTGAAAGCCAGCCTTGAATCAGCCACAGCAGGAGATATCATTGAATGAGAGAATCCTGATCACTCTCATCATGTTACTTTGTTTGTTAAGCAAGTCAGAGTTTAAACAAACAATTACAAATAGGATACAGTTTTTGTTTTCATAAAAAAAGTGACTTTATTGAGGAGTAATTGACATTCAATAAATGCAACATAGAGTATAGCATCTGATAATTCTGACATCTACACTAATAAAAGAGAACTATGCAAATTTTCATACCTCCACAATGCTCACCAGTCAATCAAAAGTGAGTATGCAAATTAGCCCAACAAAGATGGTGGTTTAATTTGCATATGCAGGCGTGGAGTGACTGGGTGAAGCGGGATGCTTGCTATGAGGGGGGAGGGCAGAAGGCAGAGGGATCTACAAGTGTGATGTACTGGCTGGAGCAGAGAAGACTGAAGCCTCTGGCCTGAGTGAACACTGAAGGCTCCAGCCAGAGCAAAGACTCCAGCTTAACCAAAGATGGAAGGCAGTGGCCAGAATGAAGGTCTGGGTCCCAGATGCCAGAGGAAAACCAGTGCAGACAGCCAAAGGAAGGAAGGCCTATTGCACAAATCTTTGTGCAATGGGCCTCTATCCTATATATATAAAAGGCTAGTATACAAAGTGTCCCCTCAGAAGTTTGACTTGGAGAAAGAGTTTGATTGCTTGCTATGACCTACTGAGGTGGCAAAGAATATGGCAACAGCAGTGGCAGCAGGTGCTAAGTGAGTGAGAGAGGTGGGGAGGTGGGAGGTGGGAAGCAGGGAACCTGCTAGTCCCTGATCGCCAGGGAATATAACACCACACTGAAGGGAGTGAACAGATTTGTCACCTCCCCAAAATCTTCTCAGACCCCTTTGTAATCCTTTCTTCTTGAGTAACCCCCTCTTGCTTCCTCACTGATTTATTCTCTGTCACATGGGTAAGTTCACATTTTCTAGAGTTCTACCTCAGTGAAATAGAGTATACATTCTCTTTTATACTGCTTCTTTCAATCAGTATAATTATTTTAAGATTTATCAAATTTTATGTGTATGCATTGTTTATTGCTGAATAGTACTTCATTTTAGGAATAGAGCACAATTCATTTTTCTACTCATCTGTGATGGATATTTGGGTTGTTCCAGTTTGGGATACTACAAATAAAGCTTCAAGGAAGAAACCTGAGTTTTAAATACACCTGGTTGTAAGTGAACACAAGGAGAAATGGAGTTCAGACCAGGGGAATAAGCCTCACACCCTTGGTAAGAGGTTTGAAAACGTTGCTGTAACCCTTGTTGCTGGCAGTTATAGGGATTATGTAATCTAAAACCAGAAAGATGGCTTAGCAGATATTTTGGGAAGGTCTCTGAGGGGCTCCAAATTCAGAGAAACTTTGTGCATGCTACATGGGTCCTGGAAGCACTCCTCAGTTATTTGGAAAGAATAAAATATTGATTTCTAGATATTTGCTACTCATTTGAGTATAAGAACCCATCAGCTTGATCTAGGCTGATGTCACCAGAGACCAGGGACTGTGTCTCAGATGTGATTGAATCCTCAGCTGCCATTGCAGTATCTGGCATACAGGTTCACTCACTAAACATTAGTAAAGGGAAGGAAGAGTGGGTGGGAGGGATGGAGAGGCCATGAATTTGTGCATGGGTGGGGTCTGGCCAGCCTGGCCAGGGGGAGGGGACATGGGTGGTTGTCCACCCTGTCTGCAGGTCCAACTCCTGATGGAGGGGACAATTTGCATATTATATAGGATATACACTTTTATTATACAAGATATACACTGAGTGGCCAGATTATTATGCATTCAGAGACCATAATAATCTGGCCACTCAGTGTATACCTTTACAGCTTCTCTTTGGCAATATCCAAATTGCCAGCACAACTACACTTGTGTTGGGGGCCATCATTAAGTAAAATAGAAGTTACTTGAACACTAGCACTGCAACACCACAACAGACAAGCCGACAACTGAAAAGGCTGGACAAAGGGATGACTCCCATCCCAAGAGGGAGCAGAAGTGTAGTCTCACTACACAGAATAGTGTGCTGTTCAAATCTTATGAACTGTGCCAAAACCGGTTTGGCTCAGTGGATAGAGCGTCAGCCTGTGGACTGGAAGGTCCCAGGTTCGATTCTGGTCAAGGGCACGTACCTTGGTTGTGGGCACATCCCCAGTAGGGGGTGTGCAAGAGGCAGCTGATTGATGTTTCTCTCTCATCAATGTTTCTAACTTTCTCTCTCTCTTCCTCTCTGTAAAAAATCAATTAAATATATATATATATATTTATAAATATATATATATATATTTATAAATATATATTTATATATATACACACACACACATATTAAATATATATATTAATTATATATATATATATACACATATTAAATATATATATATATACACACACACACATGCATATATATATATATATATATACATATATATATGTGTATATATATATATATATATATATAACTTATGAACTATTTATTTCTGGAGTTTTTTATTTAATATTTTTGGGCTGCAGTTGACTGTATGTAACAGAAACCATGGAAAGTGAAACTGAATAGTGGGACTACTCTAATGGCCTCTCACCTGGAATGCCCTTCCAAACCTCCACATACATCTGCATCAGAAATCTTCACACCTTTCTACCTCCCTCCCTCCCTCCTTTCCTTCCTTCCTTCCTTCCTTCCTTCCTTCCTTCCTTCCTTCCTTCCTTCCTTCCTTCCTTCCTTCCTTCCTTCCTTCCTCACTTAAGGATATTTTCCCATAGCTTTTACCTGGTTACCTCCCTCACATACCCTGACCAATGGCAGGGAGGGATCCCACAAACCAGGTACATGTCCTTGACCAGAACTGGACCCATGACCCTTAAGTTTGGGGCGGGGAGCATGTGGAGGGGGGAAATATCTAGTCACTGAGCAAACCAGCCAAGGTCCAGCCACCTTTTAAAACCCAAAAGCTACTTTATTTATAAATGAATGTCTAACTGTGTAATTGACAGAAGATCCCTTTCTCAATATGCCCACACTACTTCATTTTCTTTCTTCTTTTATGGTCCTTATTCCATTATGCCTTATAATATTCTCTGTTGTACATTTGTCCTATCTCTATTAAACTGGAATATTCATAAGAAAAGGGATATGTCTTATCTCTGTAATTCCTGTAGTGGCTTTCAAAATGACATGTAAATAATAAAGGGTTAATAAATGTTTGTTGACTGAATAAATAGACCAATGAATAAAAGAATATAAATTTTCTAGTGTTTATTTATATTATGTGGATGGTTAAAGGAATTCACTTCCCATACATCTCACCATTGCTCCTACCTTAGTGTAAGAAAGCCCACATCATGTACACTTTAATAAGGATAAATCACATAAAATAAAAATGTCATTTTGATATAGTAGGTTATAAGTCACAAACTCCTTGTTTGCAACTGATTCATCCACATAATTATCCCACTCCCAAGGAGGAGCTTGAAATAATAAACACAGTTAAGCAAGTTTTGAAGGAAAGAGATGCAAGGTCGAAGAAGTCTAATACATCTACAAAGACAAACAATGCAAATAAATTTAGAGCGCTGGATTTACAATTTTATGGGATAGCCATAAAATGAATATGAAATTTAAAAGGCAAAAACAAATCGCTAAAAGTAACACAGACACAGTTATAATTCTGCCTAAGTTCAGCATGGCCTAAGTAAAACTCTAGGTTTAGTTTTATAATCTTGCACATTTGGTGCAGAGGAGGGACTATGTCCCTTATTTTTATTTTGAAATAGGGACACAAATTTCTGTGTTTAGGTATAATGAAGTAATTTTCCGCATATGAATGCTCCAATGAGGACAAGTAGAAAAGCCAGGTAAAGTAGAAGAATGACTGTATTAAGCCACTAAATGTGGGGAGGAAAAAGAATAAGGAGAATAAGACTTCTAAAATCACAATTTCTATAACTTCTAAATAGGTTAACTCTCCCTGACCAGTTTGGCTCGGTGGATAGAGCATAGGCCTGAGGACTCAAGGGTCCCAAGTTCAATTCTGGTCAAGGGCATGTACCTTCGTTGGGGGTACATCCCCAGTAAGGAGTGTACAGAAGGCAGCTGATTGATGCTTCTCTCTCATTTATGTTTCTAACTCTATCCCTCTCTCCTCCTCTCTGTAAAAAAATCAATAAGATATTTTAAAAATATGTAAACTATAAGGAGTGGAAGCTCCAGAGGTGAGCTGAACATCTGCAACTGCCCTTTCTTGGGAGTGTTTGCCAATTCTGGGCATAAGGTAGATGTTAGTTATCCAGATTTTGCCCTGGCAAGGGCCACTGCACAGGGTCAAATAAACAAGTGGAAATACAGGGTGGGGCAAAAGTAGGTTTACAGTTATTGCTATAAAAATAATACAATAATTAATATTATAAGAATAAACTCTGGGTTTCTTGTACTCATAACTGTAAACCTACCTTTGACACCCTGAGTGGTGGGTGATCTGGCCTAGAGTGGTCAAATTGGAGACATTGAGTACTTCAAACACACTCCCAAACATAGTCCCCCTTAAGACATTTGTCAAATTATGAAACTGCATATGAGTTGACACTAAGGAACTAAGATGAAAAACCTCTGAAAAGCAGAGCAGAAATATCTGTTGTAGTTGGTGCTGAGAAGACAAAGACCTGCCAGGTTATAAATGGACACACATGACCTTAGGATTTGGGTATAAGCAGAGGTAGAGTGAGTATTATCCAAACTGCCACCCAGCTTTCACAGAGCTCAGTGCCTGATTGGATTAAGGTGATGATGGCTTCCCTCGTCCCCTGTCTATCAAAAGAAAAGATAATTCATCTTTAGTGGGAAATAATATCATCTGGAGCCTTCATAGATGTTACAGCATCCAATACACAATAAAAAAAAATAACTGGACATATGAAGAGAGAGAATCATGTGACTACTGACCAATAAGAAATACAAGCAACAGAAGCTGCCCCACAGATATTCCCCATAGAGAGATTAACAGGAAAGGATTTAAAATAGTTATGATTAATTTGTTCAATAAACAATTTAAAAGATAAGTGAAATAAATGAAAAGATAACAACTTTCAAGAAAATGAAAACATTTTAAATATTCAAATAGGTAGTCTAGAATTGAAACCACAATACCTGAAATTAAGAATTCAAAGAATATATTTAATAGCATGCCAAAAGAAACAGAAGACAAGTCTGAGCTGACAGCTAATAAAAAATGTATAACTGAAGCTTAGACAGAAAAGAATTTTAAGTCAGAAAATGTAGATGGTATCATTGGAATTCTACAAGGAGAGGAGAGATAGAACATAGGAATAATATTATATATGAACAAATAATGATCTAGAACTTTCCAAAACTGATAAGACTCCAGTTTACAAATATAAGAACTCAGCAGATTATAAACAACATTCCTCTTTTTTTTTCAGTGTCATCTGACAACATCATAGTCAAAATGCTAAAACCCAGAAACACACAAAATCATTAAGTCAGCCAGAGAAAAAGAAATCTGCCTTAGCTTTAAAAGAGCAAGAGTAAGTCTGACAACTGACTTCTCAAAGGAAACAATATAAGCCAAAAGACAATAAAATCAACATCTCTACAAAGTGGGAAGGAAATTATTGCCAACCAGGAGTTCTATGCCTAGCAAAATTACGTTTCAAAATTCATATTGACACAAATCTATTATCAAAGAAACAAAGACTAAGAGATTTCATCACTAGTAGATTTGAAATATAAGTACTAAAAAGAGTTTTTCAGGTAGAAGGAAAAATTATCCAAAACATAGAAATGAACAGGAATTAAGAAAATGGAGCCCAGCTGATATTGCTCAGTCATTGAGTGTCTACCTATGAATCAGGTCATGGTTTAATTTCCAGTCAGGGTGACATATAAGGGTTGCAGGCTCAATCCCCAGTGTGAGGAGCACAGGAGGCAGCAATGATTCCCTCTCATTAATGTCTCTCTCTCTCTCTCTCTCTCTCTCTCTCTCTCTCTCTCTCTCTTCCTCTAATTTCCTTTCTGAAATCAGTAAAAATATATTTTTTTAAAAGAAAGAAAATGGGAAAGCTAAATATGTATTTAAATTAATATTCAATATATAAAATAATAGTACCAATGTTCAAAAGGTAGAGGGAATTAAAATGCATTAAAAAGTAGAATTATAAAATGGAGTTAGAAGATGCTAAGGTTACAGTATTATCAGGTTATTGAAAAAGTAATAATATACATCAGTTTATAACAAGTCATGAATCTTTTCAGTAATCTCTAGGATAACCACTTTCAAACTATCAATAGTTATATTGGCAATTACATTAAACAAACAAAAATATATATTCAAATTAAACTAAAATTGTCTTGCCGAAACCGGTTTGGCTCAGTGGTAGAGCGTTGGTCTGCGGACTGAAAGGTCCCGGGTTTGATTCCGGTCAAGGGCATGTACATTGGTTGCGGGCACATCCCCAATAGGGGGTGTGCAAGAGGCAGCTGGTCGATGTTTCTCTCTCATCGACGTTTCTAGCTCTCTATCCCTCTCTTCTCCTCTCGGTAAAAAATCAATAAAATATATTTTTTAAATTGTCTTATTAGTTTTTAAAAAATGTTTCCTTCAGAAAGAGATACTTCAAATATTAGTACTCAGAAAGGTTGAAAGTAAAATTATAGAAAAATGTATGCTATTAAAATATTAACCAAAATAAATCTAATCTAATGACTGTAAGAAGCATTACTAGAGATTTTTCAAAAATATTTTTGAAAAGGTAAGTGAGCCCTGGCCAGTGTGGCTCAATGGTTGCAGGAGTAGGGAACCTTTTTTACTGTCAAGGACCATTTGGATATTTATAGCATCCTTTGCAGGCCATACAAAATTATCAACTTAAAATTTAGCTATATTTGGTCAAACATTTCATTAATTCATTTCTAATGTCTTGGCAGGGCCAGACCAAATGATTTTGCAGGCCTTACACAGCTGGACATTCCCCACCCTTGGTAGAGCATCACTTCACCCACTGAAGGTTTGCAGGTTCGATTCCCAGGCAAGGGCATAAACCTGGGTTGCAGGTTTGATTCCCAGCCCCAGATCAGGGTGCATGTGGGAGACAACCAATGGATATGTCTGTCTCACATGGATCTTCCTCCCCTTCCACTCCCTTCCTTCCATTCTCTCTCACTAAAAAATAAATTAAAAAAAAATAACAACAACAAAAAAGGATAAATGAGTTAATCACCAGAAAAATGGCATAGTCCTAAATCTGTATGTACCCAATAACAGTTTCAAAATATATTTTAAAAATTGCCAGTCTAAATAAATAAACAAATAAATCCAAATCATATTAGCAGACTTAAAAACATTTATCTCAATAGGTGATGAGAAGGAAACAAAAAATCCCTAAGACAGATGGACTGACAAACAAATTGGGTACAACTATACCATGAAGTAACACCCACAAAAAAAGAAATTAACTATTGGTACATGAAACAATATGAATAAACAGCAAAGTTATATACCAATTCAAATAAATAGACAAAAGTGAATATACACTATACATTTCACTTATATAAAACCAGAGGCCTGGTGCACAAAAATTCATGCATTGGGGGGAGGGGGGCCGAGGAGAGGGGGAAGGTCTCAGCCAGGCCTGTGCCCTCTCACAGTCCAGGAGAGGCTCCTGCCACCTCTGCTGCACTAGCCAGCCATGAGACCAGCTCAGGGCTTCTGGCTGAGTGATGCTCCCCCTGTGGGAGCGCACTGACCACCAGAGGGAAGCTCTTGTATTGAGCATCTGCCCCCTGGTGATCAGTGCACATCATAGCGACTGGTTGTTCCGCCATTTGGTCGATTTGCATATTAGCCTTTTATTATACAGGATTCTAAAAAATTCAAAATAATCTGTAGTGAAACAAAGCAGATCAGTGTGATTGCCTGAGAATAGGAGAGAAGAGGGGATAAGTAGGAGGAAGAGCTATGGTCATGATTTCATGAAGATATGGAAATGTTAAAGCTTATAAAATTATACACTTCAAATATGTACACTTTACATTTCCATATGTCAATTATACCTCAATAAAGCTGTAAATCTAGAGAAAAATTGAACACAGTTAACATAGATCCAAATGGCAAATATAAGCTGATAGAAGACTTATCAATAGACTTAACAATAGAATTCACAGCTCACTCAAGTTCACATGGAATATTTACCAAAATTGACATATTATATGCTTTAAAGAAAACCTCCACAATGTTCAAAATATTGAGAATATTCAGACTACATTCTCTGACCACTGTGGAATTAAGACAGGCTAACAAAAAGATGATCAGCAATTCCGAATTATCTAGAATTTAGCCAATACTCTTTCATATAATGGGTCAAAGAATAAATAACAATGGAAATTAGAAAATAATTTGAATTAAACAATAATGAAATGGGGCATATCAATATTGGGGGATGCAGCTAAATCAGTGCTTAGAGGGGAATGTATACCTTCATTGGATGTTATGGAAAAGAAGGTAAATTGAAACATAACCTAAGAAACATCACACCTATAAAAAGTACAAGAAAGAAAATGAAGAGCAGAAATCAATGAATAAAAAACATCAGTACAATAGAAATAATCAATAAAATAAAGATATAATTTTAAAATATTTAATAGAAGAAAAAGAAAATAATCAAACCTTTTTGTGATTGTATATGAGGGAAAATAAATACACAAAAATCACAAAAAAATAAATCTCATGAAAGTCAAGTTGCCAAGCCTAATTATTGCATGAATACAGGCAAGTGAGTTTAATATTTTTTAAAGTCACCTCTAATGTAGTTAACTTTTCATTTATATGTTTATAACCAATTATCTTATAAAGTATGAAGCAATTCTTTTTTAAATATCTTTTTATGTCTGGGTCTTTTTCTGAATTGAGATGTTTTGAAATGTGTATGAATGTCTAAAATTTTAATCATTTCTAAATATAGATATATAATGTATGTAATAGATAAGAACTTTCTGTATTTTAAAATTGATAGTTGCTTAAATTATCTTAAGTTAATGCTATCATAATTCAATACTCTGACTTTAAAAACTTTAATGAAAGTATTAGAGGATAAAAAAAAGAACTACAATTAATGTTATGTGTAAGCCTCACTCACGCTAATAAGTGTATTGTACAAAATTTTTGAATTAAATAAAAAGTTATTTAGGAATCTGCAGATTTTCAAGGTTTTATTTGTCTTAGTATCATTAACTCAATAACCGCTTCCTGAGTCCATCTCTACATATACCTCACATCAGAATATTCTTGAAATCTAATTTTTTTTTATTTCTCCACAGTGAAAATTGTTTTTGTGTTTTAAATAGAAATTTTCAATTAGATATGCAAACTCTGTGGATCATGATAGCAATTTTTTGGTCCAAAGAAACAAAGCCCAGGCCACACAGATAACCCAGAAAAGCTCTAATAAGTGGTCAAGGAAGGCTAAAAACTTTCTGGTCAGTGCAAGATTTTAAGTGAATCCTAATTTCTCAAGTCAGTAGTCTGAAGGTACAAGAAAGAGAGCTGTGTCAAATTCTCACTAATAAAATATTCTACATAGATATTAAAGGGTTTATATGATATTAAAATGCACCACACTGAGCAAACACAGTCAAGATGTGCGAAGAGACATGATTCCAGAGAAAAACCCAGCAATAACCACAAACACACCATTACATCATACTGCTGATTTATTTGGTAGAAATCCATACCAGCTTCTGGTATGGTTAATTTTTTTAATGTCATCAGTATCAGTGATGACATTCACATCATATCCATATTCTCATATCTATGTTCACATCTATATGTATATCATTGTGATTTTTATAACAATTTCTTCTCACCTCCCTTTTTCTCCCCCAAAGTAAACACACAAATCAATGTTTGTTTTTATGACCACAAACTCTATTAGCTTTGACATACTTATATCAATAATAGTGTGACCTTCTGAGGGAGGTATGGCAGAAAGGAACAAAGAGCCCATAAGAAAATAACTGTCTAGAATTTTAACTAGTAAAGACATTTCTATTTTTATAACCTAACATAATATAATCAAAATCTATTACTGCCTAAAAAATCCACTATTTCCATCGTTTACCACGCTGAAAAAAGAAAAAGAGTGCTATATATGGCTCTATTTATCTTTCTTTCATTGAAGTCCTTATAAAAAGAATATATTTTATATTTATAGAAGTCTAATTTAAGAAACTAAAAATGAAGAGAAGCAATGTGTTATTCACATTCTTTTTTTTTTTTTTCACTTAACTTACTAAAAGATCAGGACTTTGCTTTCTTTACCTGTATAGACACAGTTTGAACAGAAGCTTTAACTTAAGGGAAAGAAGCCGACAATAGAATTGCTTCTTCTTCCACCACTGTTCACTCCGCTGCTGTGGAACAATGCACCAGGCTTTGTGCTACATCTTGCTTTGCTTTAGCTGAGAGCTAACATTCCAATCGTTTCATCATTTCTATTTCTTCTGTTTGTGTATTCTTTTTGTCACACTTCATTTTTCTACTTTAATAATATAATGTTGAGAAAAATTATAGAATAGTACACATGAGGTCTTTTACACATACCGTTTTATTAGTATCACTTAACTTTGGCTGTTAAACTATTAACATAATTTTTAAAAGCTGCAATATTGCATTAGCAGGGTAAATGCATTCCTGTGAATAATAATAAACCACTCACAATTTAGCGGGAGCTCAATTTAGCCCAAATTATATTGTTAACAATATGCCTGGTTTACTCACATGAAATTTAAAACAACACTCTCAACAATTAACATAAAACACCTTATGCTGTTTATGTGGCCTATAACTCATAGAAGGAATGGGCAACTGAAATTGCCAACATTAACGTGTAAGCCAGTGCTTTCAGAACAGCTATCAAGGTATCAGCCTTATAAAATACATGCCCACCACTTTCCTTCTGTCTGGATGTCTCCATTTGTGCTTGGGCTGTATTTATAGTGGCGAAGTGAAATATGTCATATTGACCCTGTTTAAGAATATGGGGTGTTTTAAAGGCTCAATGGGCCGCCCATAAAATTAAGAGTTTTACTGCAGCTGGAAAGAGCTCTGGCAAACCTTTTACTCTTTACCAAAATCTCTCTGCAATGTTCCTAGATCCATGGTCGGCAAACTGCGGCTCTTTGGCCCTTGGGTGTGGCTCCTCCACAAAATACCATGGCCTAGGTGAGTCTAATTTGAAGAAGTGGCATTAGAAGTTTAAGTTTAAAATGTTTGGCTTTCAAAAGAAATTTCAATCGTTGTACTGTTGATATTTGGCTCTGTTGACTAATGAGTTTGCTGACCACTGCCCTAAATAAGAAATGCTAATACTCTCTGAGTTGTTACCATGCATTGCTTTCCACCCACATGAGGATTTATGAGTTAGGTGCTGCGCCACAGAGCCAAGAGCTCCTTCCCCATGGCCTCCCAGCCAGTAAGCAGCAGAGACAAGCCCAGAAGAGCATTGGGATACTCCGGTGGCAGCTTTTCAGCACCTGTGGTTTGGCAGTCTCTGCTTAAGCCATTCCGAAGAAGAGATGATCATTTTCTCTCTGGGCCACCAATAAGTATTTTTAACTACTCCGATTCAAGTCCTTTCTTATATTGAATCTATGTAATGATACTTAAAACTCTTGGTTCTGGCTCAATTCCTTGGAGGAGGACAGAATAAATCAAATACCTCTATTCATGACATCCATTCATGTACATGAAAAAAGGTGATCACATTCCCTCCAAACCTTTTTCCCCTTCTCACTCTAAATACTTCTCAGTTTTTCCCAGTTTTTTTTTTTCTTTTCCTTATGATAGCCCCTAGCCTTATCACATTCTGATTGCTCTCTCCTTACTACAGTTGTTTGTCAATAAGCGTTTTGATTCGTGGCATCAAAACTGAAGCATGTATTTCCGATGTGAGTTAACCATTAGAGATTCTTCCAGGTCTCTCCCCACCCTGTCCTGGGTGGTTGACCAGAGAACCTTAGCATTTTAGATTGAATGTTACTTCCTTTGACTTGTTAAAAGGCAAGCAGCAGATCCGTGACATGCATACCAATATGAAGATAGGCATATGTATTTTATAGGCTGCTTGAATTGAACAAAATAACTTTATCTTTAAAATGTGTGGCTCATGTGGCAGCTTGTGAATGTACACATGTAAGTGCATATCGCATGCTCTCAAGACCAGTGTTTAGCAGGAAGCTACCTTCCTAGTGAGTGAGTCTGGCCAGCTGCTGCCTCCTCCCAGGCTGGTGACTCTCATGTTAGATCTGGGGATCTGAGGGGCTAAAGCTAATTCCTGCATGGATGGCAATGGCCAACGTGGCTGCAGAGTGTAGGTGGCATCAGGCCACGCTACTATCTCATTCTGACCTTAAAATTAAAAAAAAAAAAAATAGTTCCCTAGATTTAGCCCCTCTTCCCACACTCACGCTTACTGGTTTCCTTTTTTATTTTAAGGTAAGCAATAGACTACATATTGATCTTCAGTAAATTTCATCTTTTTGTTTAGTTGTGACCTCTGAGTCCTCCCTTAGTTCCCCAGGAACTTAGCTCTCCCTCTCAGGACAGTGTTATCCTCAAATGCGATAGCTTTACTAGCTTTACTATTTTCAAGGTTTGGTAGAAAAAGAGGAAGTGGGAACAATGTCACAGTCCTGGCTATGGCAGTAAAGCAGTATCTGGGCCCCAAAAAGCCAGTTGGACAAGGATCAGCACAGGAAGGGAAATGAGGAAGTGGGCCAGCATAGGACCTGGAGTCAGAGAGAGATCCAGTGTTCTCTTAGGCTACCACAGAGACTGTCAGCCAGCCCAACCGTCTGTCCCTGGCATCTGTAAAAATCACATTTCAAACATCATTAACCCAAGAGAAACATGAGTCTCAAGATGTCCTCAGTGAAAAATGTATCATGCTTCCAGATCGAGGTAATAATGATAATGATCCCCATTATTAAGTGCTTATAATGGACCAGGACCTTCATGTAAGCTCCTGCTTCCAATCCTCACCAACCCCCCTGAGGCAGATACTATTATGATGAAGCCCATTTTATAAAAGAGGAAACTACATTATTTGCCCAGGACCCCATAGATCGAAAGAGCCATCTCAGGATCCATACCCAGCAGTCTGTCTCCAGGGCCTGTGCTCTGTGACAGTCCTCCAGACGGAAGGCAATTTCCAGCCTCCATATTTCCCCCCAATAACAATTGCAACCATAGTTTTATTCTGATTTATTTTTGCAGTCGAACACTTCTAGAGCATTTCCTTCAACTCTATGACCTGCTAAGCCCATTATCATCTTGAGTCTCTGAATATTTCTCCTTTCTCGAGCTTAATGCCTTGCATTTTTCTCTATGAAGTCCAACCTTGCTCATTTGTCAATGTGCTAAGCATGGGCCATGTTCTCAGCATTGTGCTAAGAGCTTGAATAGCCTTTCCAAATGGGAAAGGTGTTTGTGAAGATCTCAATTACACATTCAACAGAGAGGACATGTTTAAGCAAAGTTGTTCTCATTGACTGAGAAAATATACAGTATATCTCATCTCTATTTAAGAGAGAAGAGCCCGACTCACAAACATGCACAAATTTGTATGTTTGACATCTCTCTTTGTAGTTAGGGAAATAAAATCGATCAAGAAAACCTCAGGTTTCCTGTAAGGAAACTATCCTCTAATTGTCTCTGAAACATTCTATTATAATTTAAAGGGCACCGCAAAGGTTCACCACAGGAAAGAGCAAACCTAATTAAGTGAATTCTGCAATGGTTTGTAGATTTGGTCACATGGTTTGATCCCAATGCCTTTGACCATAGCACAAATGAACAAAAAAACAAAGATATATAGTAGATTTTGCCTAGTAAACACTTTGAGACTTATTGTCTCACCCAGACCACCCACCCCTGCTACTAGTCATGGCTGGTTCCACTGTATTTCGGGAAGTTTACTATTGAATCTGAATTCCCTGATCACCAAAACTTCTGCCCTTCAGCCTCAAACACATGAGGCTATGGGCAGCCAGAGAGCCATTCAGAGCCTCACATGGCTGCCTAATGCTACCCGGCGCCTGTGATGCAGCTGCAAGGGAGCGGTGCAAGCCAAGCCCAGAGCCAAGCAAGCCTGGCCTGCACGCTGCCAGTACCGGGGCAGCCATGCCTCCCCCTGGTGCCCCTGGACAAATTCCCAAGAAACCCGAACAAATTGCTACACCTGTCCATTTTCCTTAGGAATGAGTTCATTTCAAGGTTTGCAGAGATGTGCGGACAAAGGACGAGGAAAAGAAAGACTAGGAAGGGACTTGGCATCAGCATAGGAAAGCAAGAAGGAATTGGCATCAGCCAACTTTCAGTGTCTTCCGGTAACGGTGGTAGCTGAGTGATGAACCTTACCTCTCCACGCCTGACTGTGTGAGTCACAGCTTGACCTTGCCCTCCCTGTAAGCTGGAACTGTGGTGTCCCTGCCCAGGGTTGAGATGGTTCATCCAGGGTTTGGGTTTTCTCATATTGTGAAGAGATTGAAAAGGTCCTTGAAGCATAAACATAACTCTTTGGCAACCCACCACCAGTTTTCCACTGGGTAGGACTGAATTTCTACACCGGCCTAACAAAAAGAGGAGGTGAGCTATTACTACATGACTTCACCAGCGAAATTTTCATCCACCATACTTTAGCCACGTTGACTTTCTATATAGAAGAGGAATGACATAATCACCAATGTTTGTATGAGTATTTACTAAGTGACAGGCGTTACTAAATGTGTTCAATTCATTGCCTCCTTCAATCCTCATAACCACCCCAAGTGCTATCACGAGCCTGATGCTTCCCATAGAGAAACTGAGACTCAGAGATGATAAGGACTTTGTTTAAGGTCCCGCAGTTGCAAAGGGAGCAGACCAGAATTTAAACTAGACCTCACTAATTGCAGAGCTATATAACGGGAAGTAAAAATGCTCTCCATTTCCTCCCTAATGGGATAAATGCTTAGGTAATTCCCATAGAAATGTAATGGGCTTTCAAATGGTAACTTTCGACACTTTTTTTTAAACTCGTAAATAGCACAGAAGTAAACTATATTGGATACAAAAAGGATTTCCAGGCCTACGTGTTAGTAAATGTTTGTCCTTTGTCTATTTCTCAAACCTAACCTGCTCAAATGATGTATTACGCCCTGTTTATTATCTACAAAGAGCACAACTAGTTAGAAAAATGTTTTTGACCCTTACCAAAAGCGAATATGACCTCATTTCCAAACCAGAAACCTTTGTCTGGACTTTGAATACTGATTTGGAAACAAGTTTTGAAAAGAATTAGCTCAAAGCAGCAGGTTTGTAGCTCATATGACAGGAGATGATCAATGGCCACATTAGCTACTAATCTAAGGCATAAAACATGCATGAGGCATTAGCATGGAAATCTAACATGTTCCCACCCCAGGTGGCACTGGATTGCTAATCTGTTGTCCCATCTAATAGGAATAAACTTAAATAGGTTATTTAGAGCTTCATTTACAAAGTTAATAATTAGGGTGATTCACTCAAAAGGCAGGGCAGGGAGAAGAAGGAAAAGAAACAGCTGGTTGGGGGATAAAAGGAGAGGAAGAAAATAGAGTCATTTCTAAAAAACCAAAATCAGCATCTTAGCATAATTTTGCCTTAAAAGCTGTCTCCCACTCTGACGCGGAAGTCAGGGTTAGGAAAAAGAAGTGTGACTTCAAGAACTTGGGTCTTGGTTGAGGATCAACAAATAAGCCCTATTGTTATAGGGCACGAGGCAAGTTGTTTGTCTCCCAAACAAAGCTTTCTACGTCTCTAATGCCTGCTTTGCAAGGAATAAAAGATAAAAGCCAAGAGGCTAATACAGTGCCTGAGACTCGGGAGGCACTCAGTTGCCATTGATTTGACCCTTTAGCTGATTCACCACCAAGTGCTAGTGTGTATGCATGTGTCTTCTCTCACTGGTTCTGCAAGGACCTGATCCAGTCACAAATGTTATGACATGTCCTTTTCTCACCTGTACCCAGTGCTGGGACAATAGTTGGGTGAGTTGTTTAACTTGGTGCCATCCTATATAATAAAAGGCTAATATGCAAATCTCGGAATGACTGGTTGCTATGAGGCAAACTGACCTCCAGGGGGCAGACACTGAATGCAGGCGCTGCTCCCTGGTGTTCAGTGCACTTTCACAGGGGGAGCACTCTCACAGGGGAGCGCTGCTCAGCCAGAAGCCAGGCTCACAGCTGGCAAGCACAGTGGTGATGATTGGAGCCTCTCCTACCTTGGTGGCAGTGCTAAGGATGTATGACTGATGACTTAGGCCTGCTCTCCACGGGGAGTGAGCCTAACCTGTCAGTCGGACATCCCCCAAAGGCTCCTGGACTGCAAGAGGGCACGGGTCAGGCTGAGAGAATGCCCTCTCCCTCCCCGAGTGCACAATATTTGTGCACTGGGCCTCAAGTTTATAATATAGGACAAGTGAGGTTCAGCTAATTAGGAAGAAGCAGGTATGAGGGATGTCACCCCCTTAGGTGACCCAAGTTTCTCTGTACCATTTACATGACCCAGCTCCCAGTTTATCCTCAACTTTTTAAGGGCCCAGGGCCAGATTCCAAATGGAAAACCATACCCCTAAATATTTAGAACATATAAAACAGTTCACAAAATGTAAATGAAGCGACTTCTATCACTTTGCCGAGGCACAAGTATTTGTCAATGACCTGAAAGGTTAGATGCAAATATATAATCCCCAGAACCTTTGGAGTCCTGTGCCAGGACATGGCAGCCAGCCCTCCCCCATCACCTGGAGCTCTGTCCTACACTATGAATGCATGTGGACATGCCAATCCCCACATCCAAGCTCCAAGTTCACTTTCCACCCCACCAAGCCTCCTGGTATGCCCACCAACCACATGGTATCCTCCCCAGGAGAAAAGCTCCTGTGAACCCTGGGAGCAGGTTCAGGACTGCTCACATTGGGAATTGTCACAAATACCCAAAGAGTTGCCCAGAAGTGGGGAAGGTAGGCTCCAGGGGGCCACAAAGACTCCTGGTGGCCCTGAGGACAAAATAGAGCCACCTAACACACAGCTCAATACAGAGGTCCCTTTACGTGGCCTGTAAAGCCTACTTATTCAGTCAAGTTGACTTATTTCCTCATCACCCCAGGGCCACTCTGAAGGGCAGATAGCACGTTCACTGGATACTACAGTGACTCCAGAACCGACGGCCCCTCTGCAATGGAAAGCATAGGCAATATTAACATCACTTCTAACTTCACTTTATGCATTAAATCGGTCTTCAGCATTAGCCCCTTCTAAACAATTAGCTAGACTAGTAAATAGTCAACGGACAGGAAAAGACAATTAACCTTCCATTCTCTTCACAGATACCTATGGAGAATTTTTTAATATGTAATATACTTTTAGAGATTTTTTTTTTCATATAAAGAATTGTTCTAAGGTGTTCTCGTGGCCACCCTTATTATATTGTAGCAAGGTTGCGCCTCACATGTCTACATTCCTTGGCATTCTTAGCACCGCTGAAAGGTTTTCTGGGCCGTGGAGAGAACTTTTGCAGGCTGTGTTATCGCTATGATGCTCCCTTTTGGAAGGTTGTACGTGGAGGGTGAAAGCTACTACCTGCAGCTCATCAGCTCACGTCACTGCTGTGATGGGAAAGAGTTGGGTGAAAGGGCCTCACCACACCTGCCCGGGCTAGGTGAGGCTCTCCCGGAAGATGAGGCATTCAGGAACAGCTGGAGCGCTTTTGGTTTTTTGGTTATGACCACCTCCCTCTATGAGCTGTCTTTGCCTGGCTACCCCCTCCCACACACCTATCACCTCTCTCTCTGCCTTCTCAAGGGCTTCTCACCTGCAAGGTTCTCAAACCGTACTATATTCACCTCAAGAGTTTTAAAGTTCAGCTCCAGAGATTCGGATTTCATTTCTACAGCCTGAGCATCGTGAGTTTTGAACGTTCCCCAGCCAGGTTTGAAAATTAGCAGTCCTCTAGAACTGCCCCCATCTATGGCTCCTTCCTGAACACAGCTAGCACTCTCACACTCCTAGGCCGTTTCCTTTTGCTTCAAATGTCTCTCTCCTACCTGGAAAACTTCTCATCCTATAAGTCATGGTCTGATGAAGCCCCTTCTCAGACAGTCAGGTCTATGCATTTTCAGACCCCCAGGCTCTCTTATGCATCCCCTTACTAGCGCTAATAGAGACCATATAAGTTGTCATCCAACCAACCCACTAATATTTTTTAGCCTTTTAAATGTGTTTACATATATATTTTTTCAGTGTTACATTCTTTTTAAAAAATTATTTATTGATTCAACTATTACATAAGTCTCCTTTTCTCCCCATTGACCTGTCCCAGACTATCGCCACCCTCAGTGCATGCCTTTCTTCCCCCACCTCCCTACTGTCTGTGTCCATTGGTTATGCTCACATGCATACATACAAGTTCTGTGGTTGATCTCTTTACCCCCTTTCCATCCCTTAAAGGTTGGACAGTCTGTTGGATGCTTCTATGACTCTGGTTATATTTCTGTTAATCAGTTTATATTGTTCATTATATTCAACAAATGAGTGAGATAATATGATATTTATCTTTCTCTAGCTGGCTTATTTCACTTAGCATAATGCTCTCCAGTTCCACTTATGCTGTTACCAATGGTAAGAATTTCTTCTTTTTTTACAGCAGCATAGTGTTCCATTATGTAGATATACTACAGTTTTTTAATCCACTCATCTGCTGAATGGCACTTGGGTTGTTTCCAAATCTTAGCTATTGTAAGTTGTGCTGCTATGAACATATGGGTGCATATATACTTTTTGTTTGGTGTTTCTGGTTTGTTTGTTTTTTAATATATTCCTAGAATTGGGATTACTGGGTCAAATGGAAGTTCCATTTTTAATTTTTTGAGGAAACCCCATACTGTTTTCCACAGTGGCTGCACCAGTCTGCATTCCCACCAGCAGTGCATTAAGGGTTCCTTCTTCTCCTCATCCTCAACAGCACTTGTCCATTTGTTAATTTGTTGATGATAGTCATTCTGACAGGTATAAGATGGTACCTCATTCCAACCTACTATTGACTGTAAAAGAAAACATTATTGATAATGATGCTGGGTGACAGGTGTCAACTAGAGCTATCCCAGGCAAACTGGACTATCATATCATTCTAATTATTGCCCCTATTATATTCATCCATCGTTAATTGCGTACTAGCTCGTCTCTCTCCCACCCTAGGCAGTGGTAGCCATCAAGGCAGGGCTGTGGTTACTCATCACAGATTACATGTTGAATAGATGTTTCTATAAGAGGCTCTTTTATTTTATTATGGTTAAGGGCGTGGATGCTGTAACTAAAGAGCCTGAGTTCAAATTCCAGCTGTGCTGCTTATTAGCTATGTGACTGGCAATTTCTGAGCTTCATAGTTAATTTCTGAAATGGAGATAATAAAGAAATGTACTTAATCAGGTTGTCGACAGATTTACATGTAAGATGTAAAGCACTTAGAACAGAACCTAAACACAGGAAGCACTCTACGTTACTTGTTGTATATAAATAAAATAAAATAAAATAAAATAAACCAACAGAATAAGCCCCAGGTGGCATTTTCTATGAAACACCTCCAAATAATTGTGCCCATGAATGCTCATAATAACCGTGGCTAACATTTAGTGATGACTCACCTTGTCCCAAGTACTGTTCCATGCTTTGTATATGATCTCACATACCCTTCACCACAACCCTATCATGAACATAGATTACCTGTCACAGCACATTCACAGAGAAGACTAAGGCTCAGAAATGAAGATTTCCACAGACACTGTGTTTTATCTTTCTACAAGAAAAAGGCAACTTCCATCCTCTCCCTCTGGAAGTTTCTGCGATTCCGCTGAGAAATGAAAGGGCTTCTCTGAAGTGTCTGTTTCACACCTGTGCCTAATGTTTGAGGAAATGAAGAGTGAAAGGGCAACGGCAGTGAAATCTGTGGGCTTTGGAGGGAGCTCT
The DNA here is from genome assembly GCF_014108245.1 of Pipistrellus kuhlii. NCBI lineage: Eukaryota > Metazoa > Chordata > Mammalia > Chiroptera > Vespertilionidae > Pipistrellus > Pipistrellus kuhlii. The sequence goes on from NW_023425427.1 coordinate 51,441,575, forward strand.
TACTCACAGGTCTCTGAAGTGCTTTTTTTTTTTTAACGATTCATCACCCATGTTATCAAGAAGGTACTATATACAAAGTAGTACTTCGGGTACTTTGAGGACAGCCCAAATTATAAAAATCTTCCTCTTACCCCAACTAGTTCAAAGTTCAGTTGAGAACATAGAGAGAATATTTTTTTAAAAAAAAACTGTAGAATTTAAATATTGGTAACATATGGGAGAGTCCCAGAGCAACATATGCTTAACTCCCAAGTCAGTGGTACAGTTTGAACCTGTCAGGGGAGTTCAGGTGAGGAAGGACTTCTGAAGAGAAGAGGTTGAGGGGGCATGAGAGCTGTGTGTCTAAACTAGGGGTGTCGAACTCAATCAGAGAAGGGGCCAAAATCTAAAATCCAGCCTAAATCGCGGGCCGAATGATTTACTGAACAGTCATAAACTGTCATTGTGATGGAAACGCAGCGAGTGCAGTGATGACAGCGCGGTGCGGGCCACATTGCAAGGCCTGGCGGGACGGATTTGGCCCGCGGGCCTTGTGTTTGACACATGTGGTCTAAACATTTATTAATTCCACAAATATTCACTAACTCCTACCATGTGTCACTCCCCTGCGCCCTGGGACTGTGGAGCCTGGAAAAGCAGTGTGATGTGATCAAGAAGCTAAGTGTCTAGGGGAGAATCAAACATGTAGACAGATCACTCGAGTGGCATAATAGCTCCTACAGGTATTCTCTGTGCTCAGGATACTGTGGGGCCCAGAGAGCTCCTCTGGGCCAAGCTAGGGGGAGCTAAGTTATAGAAGGCTCAGTCTTTTACTAGGCTTCAAGGAAGCAGAGGTTTCAAGGATAAATAGGAATTCCCAAGGGGAAAAAAGGAAGAGGCTGGAAAAAACAGTGTAAAAGCATAGTAAAAGGGAGAGTCATTAAATAAAAAGAAACAAAGAAATTCAAACAAATTAAAAACACACACACACACACACACAAAAAATCAAGATTTAGGAGATGGGAGATGGGAAAGCTGGGGTCATATGAGGGAGCATGCTCCAAAAGAAGTGTAAGCTCTGACAGGAAATAATATGAAAGACACTGATTATATTATTGACACATACTGTGCACAGATGAAAAGACACATTATATACACCTTAACCTTCCCGTTATCCATTATCAAAGCAACCATTGATCAAGAGGCAGCAGAACCGAGTGATTCGTACACAAGTTTGGAAGCTAGACTGTCTGGCAGCCAATCCTCAATCCTCAACGTACCAACTGTCTAAGATCTTTCTCCATAACCATAGGCAACTCAGCCCTAGTGAATTCATGTAGAAAATCAAAACAATGACGGAACCTACACATGTGATTAAATAATGATCCTCTTAGAAGGATTAGTGGATGTAACTCATGTAAAAGTGCTTAGCATATTAACTGGCATGTCATAAGAATTCAATAGTGCTCTAAACTACTACGTGTATGCCAGAAATTATTCCAAAATATAAAAAAGGTGACATTAGAAAAAAGCATTAAAGTGATTAAAAGGGGGTTGACTTCTCTTCTTGAAGGCAGTTATAAATTCACTAATATAAAAGACAGAATCGTTTTTCATATTGCTTTCTGTATATTCCTGCTGCTTTAATGCACCTCATCAATACAAATGAGCCTTACAAAAATACCCCTGAATCTAATCACTCCCGGAGCCAGCGAAAGCCATCCCAAAGGAAATGGTTTCCACCGTAAATTGTTCATAAAATGTAGGATCCCAGCTGGTAGAGTTACTGAAAGTTAAGACAACGCTACAGCCACGTGCTAGGGTAAAATGGCTGTGGTCAACCAGTTGAACAACATGGAATTAATCTCCAAAATGCAACTAAATAACCATTTGCCTTTTAAAACTTCAATCTTTTCCCTTGGATTGATCCATCAACCTGTGCTCTCTCTCTCACTCCCATCCTCCTCTCTGTTCTCATTTATACCTTCCTCCTGGGAAATAATTTTAAAAGGGAACCTCTGCCAAGATTCTGAATTGCCTGTATTGCTTACTGCATATACAAGTAGCAAAGGACATATCCAAAACCCGAGCATAAAAGCAGTCATTCCAGAGCTTGTAACACTCAGAGCTAAGACTGTAAGTGGCGGAAATTTCAAAGGGGGAAAAATGCCTAGTGATCAGACTCAGGAAATATTTTAAGCCACCGGAAACTTTGATCTGAAGCCTTTGTGTCTTGCATATTACAAATGTAAAATATGGGTCTTTCATCATGAGAAGTAAAGGAATTGGGCAATGTAGTCAAAGGTACTCACATTTCATATCTAACTTTTTTTTTCTGTACTGGAAAAAGAGAACTACTCTTTCCTTGGCTAATCCGCCTACTCAGAGGCGTATGATTAAATTCTTGGGAGCTCAGGTCTTGGAGCACAGGAAGCAAAAAACAAAAACTTACCCTGAATTATCACTCTTTCAAGCTGTGATGGAGTTTAAAAAATAAAACCGTCCATGACTTAGGTTCTACAGCTGAAACCAGAGGTCCACCTTCTCCACTGTCTTCCCTTTGGCCTTCAAATAAAACCTTGCAGATCTAGCATCTCCATCGTGCTCAGGTTTATTAAACCCCGATATGATTCCTCCAGGGTTGAAGATCCTCTCGCTAAACTGCTTACTCGAGGTTTACAAATTGAAATGGTTCTTGGGGGAATTTTTTTCTGCCCAGTTAGTTCTGTTACGGCTGTCTCGGAAGTCAGAGATTATTGAGATAAAACTGATTAGAAAAGCTAAGCCTCTGTAACACCAAACAGGTCAGAGAAGCGGAAGTCAGAGAGCTTGGAGCTCTTCCCACTCTCCTAGTATTAAATGACTCACTTTGGTAAGTGAATGCTTTGTGTACTTGGCACCGGTATTCAGAAAACAATGCCTTTACGTGTATTTTCTTTCTTTCCCACACAACACTCAAAAGCCCAAATCTTCCATCAGATTCTGGGTGAAAGGGGACCTGTGCCGGGTCATAGATTGGCTCAACTGCAAAGGGAATTCTTCCTGACCCACATGGTGTATTATGACCACTATACAGTTTAGCTAGAGAATTAACCAAAAATAAAGATACATATCTAAGATGGACAAGGGATTAGAGCAATACATTCAGACTCCATGTTCTTGCCTGGGCCTCAAGTTTTCTGGTGCCTGGAAACAGCAGTACCGGTTCTTTCCTGAGTTGATGACGTAGCATAAAATATGGTTCTTCAAAAAAGAAAGGCTTCCCCTTTTTTCCTAATAATAGAAAACATCCATTTGATATAAGCAGCATCCACTTACAAGTGAGCTGTGGTCTAAAACTTGCACATTGACTGATGAACACTCAGGACACGTTTCTCAAGGAAATGGTAGCTGTTGACTTGAAGGGGTCCACACCCATAAAACAAGAACCCTGTACCTAATCTTAACAGGCAGGTAACTGCCCAGTGTTTAAATACCTTTACTAACAGAGCTCATGGCTCCTAAGACAGCCCAGTTTTATGCCCTGCTCCTTTTGGCCGCACCTCTCCACTCTGAAGGTGCCCAGCTCCTTGAATCATTGCTCCTAATGTGGGTCTTGCCCCTATGTCCCTGAATCTGCTCCATTTCATTTTTTTTCTAATATACAATACATTTTTATTGATTTCAGGGAGGAAGGGAGAGGGAGACAGATAGAAACATCAATGATGAGCAAGAATCATTGATCGGATGCCTCCTGCACTCCCCACACTGGGGAATGAGCCCGCAACCTGGGCATGTGCCCTGACCAGAAATCCAACTGTGACCTCCTGGTTCATAGGTCGACGTTCAACCAGTGAGCCACGCCGGCTGGGCTGCTCTGTTTTATTTTTAATGTCATGTGTGTAATGTGATGTATGCAGGTGGAGAGAACCAGGTGTGTGTGGCTAACCCAGAAGGCCACTGATCACCATTGCCTGGCCACTGTGGCTATACTATGCTCTACTGAATACCAAGTTATTGGAAGACAGACACAGCAGCTATTGGGAGTTATGTGGGTTAGAGCAGAGCCTCATTGTTTACGACGTCTAGCAGAGTGCCTAGTGAGGGTAACTTTTTCTTTCTTAAACCAGAGAGGGGAGAACTAAAGATGCCAGCCACATGAGAACCACCAAATGACCTCAGAAGACTTATTTATTTATTTATTTTTTTATTTATTTTGAAGAATCACTTAGATGGCATTAGTTACACAATTCATCACCATGGAGAAAATTATAAAACAGTATATTTTTTCTATAGGTTGGCCAAATCTGTTTCTCCAAACATCTGCCTGGAGAAGCCAGCTCTGATGGGGTGTGGAGGAAAGAGCAATTTGCATAAAGACTAGGGGGTGCTTTCTGAGAGGGAAAGGACCAATCCCACAGAGGACCTAAGGGTGGGAAAAAGCCCTAAGCTCCGGAAATAAACTAGCCATGGAGCCACACAGTAACATGACCAGAGGGCTCGTTCCTCCTTTCAGTCAAAGAAGAAAAAAGAAATGAAAGTTTTCTTTCTTTGGGACCCAATGGCCCACACCCTCCTGCCAGAGACATATGTGGGCTGCAAAGAGGTCATTTTGTGGATAAAACTAAGAGACTGTAAGTTCGTTTAGAGGTGCCAGTTGACTTGTCACAGAAATCTCTTGGCTGAGGATAATACTAGGAGAGTAAGATCCTCATCTCTACAAGAACTTCTGGTATCAATCGCTGGAGATTTAGCCATTGTCAGCATCACTTTGAGCCTAACCATGTTTCAGAAACACACTCTCTTCACAGAAGCATCAGCCTTTACTGGCCTCAAGTTATGAGCTGCAGGTGAAGCCAAGGTGTAATCTGACTCTACTATGTCCTGGCTGTGTGGCCTTAAACTTAGTATCATCTCCCTTTAAGATTGCAGTGAAAGTTTGAATAAAATCATAGTCTCAGAGATTTAACATATTCTTTGGAATCTGATAAAAACATGTTATTAGCACCCACACACAATATACATTTTTGTGAAATATATTATGTATAGAAAAATGTATATTACATATAAATGCACAGCTGAATACATTATTTAAAGGAAGTAGCACTACTCAGAATTTTAACTCTTAGAAATTTTTCTTTTGCTTCTTTTTGGAATTTCTCCATTATTTTTATATAATTTTCAACTGTTACAAGTTTTCAAGCTTGCCTTTTATTTCCGTGAATAAAATTCTGCATGATCTTATTCATATTCATTTTTTCTCAGTGTGCCAGGTCAGCTTTTATCATGTGATGGGCATGGTATTTTGAGAAATATGTTTAAGCCTCCAATGATACTATATTTTTTCAGAAATAATTTTCTGTTGCTTGAGCCAGCCACCTGGAGGTACCAGAAATTACCTTAATCTACTTGTGTTTTTCTGGGTTTCCCCCTTAGTAAGGCTGGACTAACGGGCACCACGGTCACTCTTACTTCTGGCATGTGTGGCCCTTCAGGTTTGTTACTCTGGCCCCTACTTCTGACAGACCCTGGACTCTAACTTTGTCCCTTTAGCCCTGCAAGGCTGTCAAAAGCACTTCTCAGCATTCTGACCATCTCTTCAATAATCTGCAAATGTAAGCAACCTGAACGCTGCTCTCATTGCTCTCAATTTGTCTTCACCCAGCTCTTGGCTCCATGATCCTTCAATATATTGTTGGCTCTTCTATAGCTTCAAGGACATGTTTCTTTAAAACTGTTATTTTTATTCCAAATGTTAGTTAGAATTACCTAGAGTGATATTGCCAGAAGTAAAAGCCTCCATCCTTATTGCTATTTGTGTAATTGTGTACAATAGATGAACCTACTTACTGAACAGCATTACAGCTTCATTACATGTGCCTCTCAGGATACTTATCACTTCCAACCTTGTATTATAATCATTTCTTAAAATTATTTCTCTCTCCAACTTTACTAATTTTTAAGTTCTGCTAGGATACAATTCATAACTATCTCTGCTTTGTCTATATATATATTTCCCCATATCCTGTATTTTATTCACATTAACCTTATAGAAACTGTTGAGTGAATAAATAAACTTAAATGTTTCTTGTTTGCACAAACTGGACACTTAATCTCTAAATTATCCTAAACTATGCAATGGGTCATCTCAGCAGAAATAAGAAGTAGGCCATAATTCCAAATATCAATTGTGATTTGCATCAACAAGTCCCTCCAGACCTTGTATGATAAGCAATTGCATACCTGCAGAAATAAATATGAGCATCAGGATACAACAAATGAATGCTTGGCTAGCCCAAGTTGCAATTCCGATATTGATCTGCATATTTCATTTAGTATTAGCACTTGTGACTCAAATTGTGTAGCCATTGCTCTCATTAAAATTCATAAACTCCCTCTGGAATTCATGGCAGCCATCTGGCCAAATATTGGCTTCTTCCATTTGAAACTCAATTGCATTGAAGTCACTGAATCTCTCAATCAATTACAAAGGATCTGAGCTCTTAGGGCTTACATTGATTTGCCAGCATTTTCCTAATGGAGTCATAGCCTCTGTAATTACCTATTTGACAGGAGAGGTGCCTGCTTTCTGAAGGCTATATATCCTAGCTCTTCATTTGCCTAAAATGTTAGTTGGCAGCCCTCATAAGAGCATCAGCTACAAAATGTGATTAGAGTTAATGTAAGTGTAACAGAATGATGTTCTCATCTCATCTCCACTGATTGCATATAGTTGCCACACATTATTCTCTAACATGGATTGCATTTCCCAAGTAACTTCAATGTACATTTTTATTTCATAATTCATCAGAAGCAGAAATTTATGCATTTCCTCACACCTTCTTATGGATAAGCTATACTCAAAAAGTGCTATTTGATTCAAAAAGGTAAAATCTCTTTTTCAAAAATAGAAAAACTTCTGGCCCTCACAGCATGAAGCATATTTGATCAAGGGTTTTTAATGGCCACAAGGAAAAGTAATTAAGCCCCTTTCCTTAATATATTGGAAGAAGAAGAATACTGCTGTTGAATTCAGACATGATTCAAATTCCCATGTCAGTTAAGCCACTGATTACATGCATAGCATAGGTTAATTTTTTGTTGTTGTTAATCCTCAACTGTGGATATATTTCCATTGATTTTTGATATAGTGGGAGGGAGGAGAAAGAGTGAGAGAGAGAGGGAGGGAGAGAGAGAGAAACATCGATGTGAGAGAGACCATCAACTGGTTGCCTCCTGCAACTCCAACTGGGGAAGGGATGAACCTGCATTTCAGGTAAGTGCTGGACCAGGAATCAAACCTGAGACCATCTAACCACTGAGCAATACTGGTCAGGGCTAGGTTAAATTTTCTTATCTTTCTGAAAATGTCACTTCATTTGTTAATTTAAACATTTATATCACTTTATTTTAATAATCATAATATTATTATAATAGTTTATTATAATATTTTGTAAGGTTGAAATTTAAAGTTTCTAGCTTAATACCTAGAAAATTAGACATTCGTATGAGTCAGGTTTTGCTTAAATAAAGAAGCTATAACTAACTTAAATTCTCTGGTTTTCAAGAGGAAAACATTTGTTTCTTTTTCAGGAATCTTCATGTTGTTGGTAGCTCAGCTGAATGAGCTCCCCTGGACAGTTAAGGTGCTCTTGCTTCCAGTGCTAATTTGGGTTCAGATGTGCTCACAACTCTCTATCCTGGATTCAGGATGAAAGAACAATTTTAGTAGTCTCTTTAAGACTACTTCAGTCCTCATTTTTTCTCATTTTAAACTAGAGGCCAAAAGATTTGTGCAAGAATGGGCCTTCCTTCCCCTGGCTGCCATGCCAGCACTGCCTTGCTCCAGCCGGAGCTGCCTTTCTACCTTCCCACACTGCCCAGAGGCCCAGAGCAGCTGGGGTGGTGCGGAACACCTGTGTCCCGCCTCTGGCTGCACGGTGCCTGTGTGTGCAAATTAACCCGCCATCTTTGTTGGTTTAATTTGTATATTCACGTCTGATTGGCTGGTGGGCATCGCAAAGGTATTGTCAATTTGAATCTTTCTCTTTTATTAGAGTAGATAATTTGCTCTGTCCAGAAATCTCAGTTTCTGAGACTTTCCCTCCCTCTGATGTTTTGACGACCTCTACTAGTTACACTGCTTTACTAGAAAGAGGTCTATGGCAGCTAAGTTTTCCTACCCTCCTGTATAAAAGTACCAAAGGCAAGGGATCAGGACAGCAATTTTAGAATTCTGTCTACTGCCTCAGTCAAAAAAATACTTACAGAATAGAGAGAACATAGCATAGATTTATAGTTTTGCAATTGAGAAGTATCCCAAAGACCACCCAGGCCAACCTCACCCCCCACCAACCAGCAGAGCAGCTTCGCTCCAGATCAGAGGTCATCCAGCGGTCACCCAGTCTCTGCTGGAACCCCTGTGCTGATGCTAAGACTCACTTGCTTATAAAACAGAACATTTACCATATTTTTCGGACCATAAGACGCACTTTTTTCCCCCCCAGAAGTGGGGGGAAAAAGTCCCTGCATCTTATGGTCCAAATATAGCCTACACATATACTTAAAAAAAAAAGTTTTTTTACTTGCCCGGCTCTGTGTGGTCTCTGTGTGCTTGCCCGGCTCTAAAATGGTTCTAAATGCTGCTGTTTACTTTACAGGGTTGATTACATGTGTTTATGACTGTGATGTTGGGTTTTAATGCACATAAAATATTTTAGGACACTATTTGTTTCAGAATCTTTTTTTCTTCATTTCCCTTCTCTAAAAACTGGTGCGTCTTATGGTCCGGAGCGTCTTATGGTCCGAAAAATACGGTACCTTTCAAAGCTCTGTGACTAAGAGTAAAATGATTTTTCAGTCTTTATTTCTGTTACTTCTTATTTAATTATTCCCTCTGGACATTTTTTTAATCAAAAAATAACATTTTCAGATAAAAGGCTTTTAAACTTAAATTTCAACCACCATTCTTGCCTCTAAGAGAGATAATTTAAGTATTTTCTTCTCTAGGCTAAATATTCTAATTCTCATTCGATGTCGTTTCCACAACTTTCACCATCTTATCACCCATCTATAAATTTACTCTCAATTGCTTAAAAATGACTTCTGAAAATGTTGTTTTTATAACTTGACTAAGTAACATTACATTAGGAATGTTAATTCAGAATATAAGACAGAATAGCTCACATTAGGAAATCTATAACTGTAATAATATAATACAATATAAATAAGCTAAAGGAAAGAGATAACGTAATTTTTCAATTAATACAAAAATACATTTGATAAGTTTTCCCCTTTAATAAAGGTATAGGAGATGGAATGCTTTAGAATAATTCATCATTTTGTTGAAGAGCATCTTTTCTCAGAACAAAACCAAGTCAGTGATAAAATTTCATTTATATTATTTAAAAAGTATTTTTATTAAACAAAGAATATACATCCTACCATTCACTTTTTATTGATTTAAGAGACTGAAATTTTTGCAGTTATTGGTTGATTCTTATATGTGCTCTGACAGGGAATCAAACCTGCAACCTTAGTGTATCAGGATGATGCTCTAACCAAGGACAAAGGAAGTATGTTAAGTATGTTATTATTCTATGGTGTTACATAGAGTTCTGGGAAATTCAGTAGGAATAAAAACTAATATTATCAAGTTAAGTATTAGAAAGCTAAAAAATAATTATTTTTAAATTATTATAACTGAAAACTTTTTATTTTTATTTATTTTTTTAAAATATATTTTATTGATTTTATACAGAGAGGAAGAGAGAGATAGAGAGCTAGAAACATCGATCAGCTGCCTCTTGCACAACCCCTACTGGGGATGTGCCCGCAACGAAGGTACATGCCCTTGACTGGAATCAAACCCAGGACCTTTCAGTCCCCAAGCCGATGCTCTATCCACTGAGCCAAAGTGGTTTCGGCTGAAAACTTTTTAAATGCTATTTTTTTAATAAAAGAAACACATGAATGCAACATAAGTACATCCCAAAATTATACTTGGTGCTTTGAGATAACAAGAAATTAAATGAGAAAAAAATGTTTCATTCAGAAAAAAAAAAAAAGAAAGAAAAAAGAAAAGAAAAAGAAAGAGACATGTAAAACTTTTTTGAAAAGACAAAATAAAGGCAGATTAAGAGAGAAAATTTTTTTTAAAGATGAAAGTTGCAAACATTAACTAGTCTAGTTAATTTATAGTTAATGAAATCCAATTATAATATCATCAACATTTTTGCATATGTGTGGAATTTAGCCAAATGACAGTGAAATTTATTTTGAAAAATAAACAAATGAAAATATCAAGCAATATACTAACAAAGCAGTATATAAGGGGAAAGGGAAAGAGTATCTTAGTAGATAATGGGATTTGTTATACAGAAACAGTAGTTAAAACTCCATGTCACTACTGTTCAAATGGACATTTGTTCAGGATTAGAAGAGAGAGATCAGAAATTGGCCCAAACACATGTAAGAACATGCTCTATTATAATTGCACTTTTAAAAATAAAGAGAAAATAATTATTTTAAATATAGAGCTGAGATTATTGGTAAGCAATAGGCAAAAGAACAAATTAGATCTATGTCTATTTCTGAAAAGCAATATAATCTTTATATAGAGTAAAAAATCAAACCATACTAAAGTTAGAATATAATGTGCTACTATTTCTCAGATATTAAGAGAGATAATCATTTCTCTGCATTACACAGAACAAATTACATTAAAAATAAAATAAAACAACTGGAGAACCAAAAAAAAGTTACATAGAAAAAGTTGTCTTGGGAACATTAACTGTGGAAATTAAATGTCAAAAATAAAATATGTGCATATGAACAAGGTATTGTTAGTACATTATTTTATTTCAATGTATTAGAACAGTTTACAGGTATTTGTAAATTATGACAATGAAAGCTAGGTGAAATTATTGGGAATGTTTTTGATATAATGTACTTATTGGTAAACTATGTGTACTTATTGGCAAGCTCAAGAGGCAATAGCTTAAATCATCTGATTAATAATGTGTGTGATTTTTCTTTAGGAATTAGAAAATGGTAAAGTCTCTCTGAATTCTAATGCCTCATGATAAAATAGGGTTAATTGTTATCATCGTGAAGATTCCATCAGTTTGCCCAAATAAAGTGATTTTTGCTTGTAATCATTGTTCAACAAAACTGTTATAACTAGGGAAGATATAGTATTTACCTTTATTCCTTTAAATTGTGAAACTACTACTTTCACACTATCACAGAATACTGTGTTAACCACAATCATTCAAATTCCAACAAAACAAATTAATGCTGCATGATCATAAATCTCTCACTTCATACCTTGCCTTCTCCTCACAATGCTTCAACCCAAAGAAATAAAAACAATCTACCCCAAAAATAAAATCCACAATGTTCCTAATTTTGGAAAAAAGATCTCCCCAGCCAGTGATGCTTAATGGTTGAGGGGCGACCTATGAACCAAGAGCTCATGGCTCAATTCCTGGTCAGGACACATGCCTGGGTTGCAGGTTCCATCCCAGTAAGAGCCATGCAAGAAGCAAGTCAATCAATGATTCTCTCTCATCTTTGATATTTCTCTCTCTCTCTCCCTCTCCTGCTTCTTTAAAATCAATAAAAAATATTTTTTTAAATAATAATAATAAAAAAAAAAACTATTTCCCATCTGGGTGAGGGTCTGATCTTTGGTCACTTCCTAGTTGTTTCCTTGGAAGTGCATAAAGTTGGTATATGTCAACTATGTTATTAGGCAACATTGATTATAACCAAAAAGATTGCCTCTGAAAGACAGATGGATCTAACCTGGAAGCACCATAAATCCTACGTGCTATGCTGCCCATCTTCAGGCTTTTATGCATGTGGTGACTCTGCTCTGACCCCTGTGAGGACTCTGGAAGGGATGCCTCTGGAGATGTCACAAGAGATCCTGGCTCCTGGCATGAGGCTTTTAAGCCAAGGCAGCTGTCCAAAGTAGATGTCATTTCCTTGTAAATGAGTCCTCAGGGACTCCAGCTGCGGTTTCATCCTACACCTTCTGATTAGACTAAGGTCAAGGGTATCCTATGGGAGTCTGGTGAGTCTGAATGTCTAGTTAAATATAAGACAATTCCAGGTGGGAGTTGCAGTAAGAAAAAGAAGAGTCACATCTATACCTAATCCCTGAGGGCATCACACAGGACTACGTAGCTGTACCCACCGCATAGCTTTAGTGCTCAGGAAACTTTGTGATAGCACAAATACCATCTGTTCATAAGGCTTTCTTGAAACAGCCTTAGATAGACTGTGCTCATGCTTAATCCAGTTTTATATAAAGGACCAGCATATGTGAGTCCAATTTCTTTCAAGAGAAAGCAGGACTGAGACTCAGTGGGTGGCTGAACTACAAACACAGTGTGTGGTATCCTTTGACACATCAATATTAATACGTAGTAATCATGACAGTAATTTCTACTCTTGTTATATAGTTTTCTCAGCCTCACTACCCTGGAGGAAAGAGCATTTGATCTGGGACTTAGTTAAAGAAGGGTTTTAAATTAAACTATTATTCAATAGTTCAATTTGCAAAGGATCAGAAATGTCCAGGACAAATTTGTGTGCCTAGTGTGCAGTGTGGAAAGAATAAGAGGAGACAAGGCTAGAATGAAAGTTGAACAAAAGAATTTACGTAAGCAATAGACAGCTATCAAACTTTTTTCTGCAAAGAAACACTATCAGAACCAGACTGTATTACCTACTCTTTTTTTTTATAGTTTTATTTTTTAAATCTTTATTGTTGAAAGTATTTACCCCCATTGACCACCTCCACCTTCACCCCATTACCTCCCCCTCCCCAGGCTTTTACCACCCTATTGTCTGTCCAAGAGTTTTGCATATATGCATATTAGTTCTTTGGTTAATCTCTTTCTGCCCTCCCCCCACAACCCTCTTCCCTCTGAGATTCCTTTGTCTGTTCCAAAATGATGCAACCTATACTTGGTGCAGCCAGAGTAGGTTTACAATTGTGAGTATGCAAAACACAGTTTATTCTTGTATTGTTATTTATTAATTATTGTATTATTTTCTATTCACACAACTATAAACCTACTTTTTGCCCCACCCCACAATAACTATAATAATAAAATCATAATTTGCTAATTAGACTGGACATCCTTCTGGACAACCTTCCTGACAAAGCCAGGGCTATTGTTTTGGAGCAAGTATGGGGGCAGAGTACTTCAGTATTCTTTATTAATTAGAACAAGATAGATGGTTTGCACCCAAGTTTCCATGGGACTCCCAGAGGGCTCTGTCATTGGGTCAATCATCTACACTAACAAAAGAGTAATATGCAAATTGATCATACCTTTGTGACACACACACACTAGCCAATCAGGAGTGAATATGCAAATTAATTCAACAAAAATGGCAGGTTAATTTGAATACACAGGCACCAAGTGGCCAGGCCTCTGGGCAGTGTGGGAAGGCAAAAAGGCAGCTCTGGCTAAAACAAAGGCGGTGCCAGCAGCCAGGGGAAGGAAGGCCCATTCTTGCACGAATCTTCATGCACCGGGCCTCTAGTATAGCAATAATTTACTTACATACTCAACAGGGTGTGAGAGCCCCAAGACTCCATCTTGGGCTTTCTGGTTCTGAGGTCATCCAGCACAAGTAACTTGTTCCTGATTTTACAGTGCAGGGACATCTGATATGGCCCTGCAAGTGGAGGACAATGGAGCTGACTCCTGGCCTCACTAGACCCTTTACTGTGAAGACAACTCTGGCTGCAAAGGTATCTTACTGTTGTTCTGATACAATACACTGTTGCTATTATGTGTCCTTTTCTGGTAATGAACTATGGATTCAGAAGTATTATTATTTTGCATCTTATGAGTCCACCATTCGCACAATTGGCAAATTACATTGCCTCGCCATGTTTCAGTAACAGATTTTTATGTTTGATATATTCTTTTTTTAAAATATATTTTTATTGATTTTTTTTACAGAGAGGAAGAGAGAGGGATAAAGAGTGAGAAACATCGATAAGAGAGAATCATCAATCAGCTGCCTCTTGCACACCCCCTACCGGGGATGTGCCTGCAACCAAGGTACATGCCCTTGACTGGAATCGAACCCAGGACCTTTCAGTCCGCAGGCCGATGCTCTATCCACTGAGTCAAACTGGTTTCGGCTGTTTAATATATTCTTGAAGTAATTCCATTTCCATGTCTTCTGGGCCAATCAGTTATGCTATATACCTATATGAATCAAGCATAATGCAAGATAGAACATAAGATCAAATGAGACTGATTCAGCCCTCATCTATTGCAGTCCATTGCAACAGTGAATTCAGAGCAAGTGATCTCCTTACATGTAAATTGTCAAGTTAAGATTGATCAACATGGATGGTCTAGGGCACATGTGTCAAACACAAGGCCCGCGGGCCAAATCCGTCCCGCCAGGCCTTGCAATGTGGCCCGCACCGCGCTGTCATCACTGCACTCAGCTGCGTTTCCATCACAATGACAGTTTATGACTGTTCAGTAAACCATTCGGCCCGCGATTTAGGCTGGATTTTAGATTTTGGCCCCTTCTCTGATTGAGTTCGACACCCCTAGTAGGGAAATCCTTACAGGGGAGTGGTCCACGGCCATAAAAGAGGGTTGACAAGAGATAAAGGTAGAATTCTCCAACATAAGAGTGTGGCAAGCAAAGCATTAGGTTCAAGTTCTGGAACCATTGTCCATATTTTATATGTAGCCCAGGCCAAATTGTAAAATTCGGAGAATTTGTGCAACTATTCTAAGGAGAAGGGCTTACATATTTTGCTCAACTTCAAAAATAATGATTCAGTTAGCAATTTCCAATTTCAATAAATGGAATTATGAACATTAATTTATCTTAATGATTTATTTTACTTATTTACTCTGTCCTCCCCAGTAGAATAGAAGCCCTTTGACAACAGAAACATGTATATTATGCTTACCAACGTTTCCCTAGTGCTTACAATAAGGCTTGACACATCATAGATGATTTTTAAAAAATGTGCTAGCACCAGGCATTGCTAAAGAATTTTGCATATATTAATTTATGAAGCACTATATTCTCGCATGTCACTTTACAGATGAAGGAAGCAAGGCACGTAGGGGTTAGGTAAATTGCTCAAAGCCACATAGCTCATAAATGGCAAAGCAGTTTGAGCTTAAGTAGCCTGGCTCCAGAATCCATGCTCTTGGAAACTCCCAAAAAGACAATGGCTATATATCCAAATCACCTCAGAAAAGCACTTGTTTGCCATTGCTAAATAATTCAGTGTTTTGCCGAAACCGGTTTGGCTCAGTGGTAGAGCTTCGGTCTGCGGACTGAAAGGTCCCGGGTTCAATTCCAGTCAAGGGCATGTATGTTGTTTGAGGGCACATCCCTGGTGGGGGGTGTGCAGGAGGCGACTGGTCGATGTTTCTCTCTCATTGACTTTTCTGGCTCTCTATCTCTCTCCCTTCCTCTCTGTAAAAAATCAATAAAATATATTTTTAAAAATAATAATTCAGTGTTTTAATTAAGATTTTATTGTCACCTTTAGTCTAAGCTATTTTTCTTAAACTATTAGAACTCCGCTTACCAAGGCCTAAATTCTAACAAGGCAAGCAATCCTTCCTGGAAGAAACCGGATCAAGAATCCCTCAAAACTTGCGAGGTTTTGTAGTAGTTCCAATGTCACCTCTGAGAGAAATTTATTTGTGTCACACAAACAGAAGCAGGTGGCCCGATGCAGGTGTTGTCATGTTTGTGCAGCTCTAATGAGGATGTGAGCGTTCGCTGAGAAAAAGAATGACAGAAATGAGGTGTTTCTTTGCCTTCACCTCCAGCTTATGTAAGGAAATAAAAGAGATGCATTACAGTACTACACATGATGGAAACAGCCAACTTATTCCTTCTAAGTTAAAAAAGAACATTTCCCATAATTGTGAGAGCCCTCATTGGGAAAGCAGAGATTGGCAATGGGAATCTTAAGACATGAAGTGCTAATTCTGAGGAGAGGACCAGAACATCCAGAAATGACTTGGGTTTGTTTCTCTCTCTACAGAACAGTTTATCTTGTACAGAGAGAAGGGCATGTCTCTGTAATTTATTTTTTTCCAGTTCAATTCCATTTTAAATTTAAAATGTAACTATTTTAAAAAAAAAAAACAACAACAACAACAAAAATAAAAACCTACCAATCATCCTTAACTACTCTACAGTGTAGGTCATCGCAGACCTGTAATTGATTTTCTGCTTCTGAAATTCTTGTACTGAAAGGGAATGTGTATGGGATTGAGGAAAGGTCTATGCATATCCACCTCACAAATAAGAATATTTAGGAACAGCCGAAACCGGTTTGGCTCAATGGATAGAGTCCCAGGTTCGATTCCGGTCAAGGCCATGTACTGTGGTTGCGGACACATCCCCAGTAGGGGGTGTGCAAGAGGCAGCTGATCGATGACTCTCTCTCATCGATGTTTCTAACTCTATCTCTCTCCCTTCCTCTCTGTAAAAAATCAATAAAATATATTTTAAAAAAAAAGAATATTTAGGAACAAAGTTAAGACAGTTCCACCCACTTTTTTTGGTGACTTTTCATTTTAGATTTTCCCCCTTTTTTATTAAATTTATTGGGGGGTGACACTGGTTAACAAAATTATATAGGTTTCAGGTGCACAATTCTACAGCACAGCATCTGTACACTGTGCTGTGTGCTTACCACCCCAAGTCAAGTCTCTGCCAATCACCAATCACCCCCTCATGCTTTCCTCCCCTTTCCCCTCTCCCTTCCACTCCCCCTTCCTTTAGCAGTCACCATGTTGTCCGTGTCCATGAGTCCTTTCTCTTTCTATTTTACTCAATCCCTCCACTTCCCCCACCCAGCCTTACCCCCACCCCAACAGCTGTCAGCCTGATCTCTATCCATGACTCTGTCTCTACTTCACTTGTTAGTTAATTTTGTTCATTAGATTCTACATATGAATGAGATCATATGGTACTCAACTTCCTCTGACTGGCTTAGCTCACTTAGCATAATGTTTTTGCTGTGTAATAAGAATGAAGCCATTTGTCATTAATGCCTTGGGAAAGAAAAGGAGAGGAGACTCCAAATAAATATGATTCTGTGAGTTTGTGTTTTGAGTTCTTAATACTGCTCCAAAATAAAAAATCAAAGATAAATACTTATTTAAAAATATATATTTTTATTGATTTGAGAGATAGAGAAAGGGAGTGAGAGAGAAACATGATTTGGCTGCCTCCAGCATACACCGTGACTGGGGTTCAAACCGGCAACCTGGATATGTGTTCTGACTGAGAATTGAACCAGCAATCTTTTGGTGCATAGGATCAACTGAGCAACACCAGCCAAGGCAAGATAAAGCACTTAAAATTAAAATTAAAGACATATTTAGACCCCCAAAATAAGATGTGTATTATATTGCATAAGAAATTGAATAGAAACATATAATGTTGAGCAGGGCAACTGATGTTACTGTTTAATTTCCTTCTTTGTGCTATAGTTCATAATGTATTCTTTTTTTTTTGGACTTTTATTAAAGAAGAATGACATATTTATAGTATCAAGTACTATATGGCAATTAGTGAGTAAACTAGAGATGTGTATATTGACATGGTTAAATCTCACTAACATGAAATTATGAAAATTGTAAGCTGAAGTGCATTACTACTTATGGAAATACTTAAAATAATGTCATTGACATACATATTAATTAAAAAGTGAAATATATGGGTTGGAAATTCACAAATTCATGATGGCGGTTAGATAGAAGGAAAGAAAGAGGAAAGGTTAATATGATTGATAGGGGGAATTTAATCTATCTGTTGTTACTTACATTTTAAAAAATGATCTGGGACTAATATTGCCAATATGTACTCATCTTGGGTAGTGAGTGCATGATGTTTGTTGCAGTGTCCTTTAGATGTTTCTTTATTATTATCAATCTGAAACAAAGATTCAAAGAGCAATGTGCCTATCCTGTTCCTTATAGTTACAGAAGCCGTGTGTTTAGGACAAAATCAAGAGGAACATCTTGTGATTAAGCAATTTAGATCAGTCTTTTCTGTTTCAGAACTTTCTGAACTAAAGACTCCTAGTGATAAGTGCAGTAAATGTACGATTGGCTGGTAATAGGTCAGCCTTCTAGATGGCACAACCTCCCACTCAGCACACTTTCCTCTGCTGCCATCAGACCAAGATGCAGACAACAATGACAATGTTCCAGTTTGTAAAGCACTTGCCACGTCAGCTTTTGTTGGGTGTTAAATGTGTCAGGCAGTGTTAGTTGCTTTCACATCCATTCTGTCACATGGTCCCTTCAGTGCTCCACAACATAATATAACAGAAGAAATAGAAGCTCCAGAATAGGGAAACTTGGGTGTGAAACTTTGCTCCATCCCTTATACTCCTGTGACCTTGGAGCTACAAAATGTCTTCGAGCCAATTTTCTCACATGTAAATGGAGAGAATTGGCCTGCCTTAGGGGTCATGGTAAAGGTCAGATGAGATGACATCTCTGAAGAGCCTCACAGGGTCCCTAAATAGGACCTCAGTAAATGTTACCTCTGCCCTTGCACGGGGGACCAGAGTCTGAGGGGCTCGATGATGTGACTTTGGTCACCCAGAAATGATAGAATTGAGGAAGTAGGGCAATTAGGAGCATGGACTCTAGTGCCAGTTTGTCCAGGTTTGAATCCTGGCTCTTACCTGCTGTGTTGGTTTAGATATTTTGGGTAATCTCTCTAGACCTCTGATTTCTCACATGTAAAATGAGAACAGGAAGGGTAACTATTTCATAGGGTTGCTATGAAGGTTTCATAAAGAAGTACTTTGAGCAGAACCTGACCCATAGTAGGCACCATGAATTTAATTCAGAATTGGTACCAGGTAAGTCACTGACTCCATCTATGGAAATCCATACTCAATGGGAGGAACTGTAGAGCAGCTCCGCACTCTGCACTCCAGCTGCCTCAACCAGCAGAAGTAGGAGTATGTGGACACTACGCTTTTGCATCTGTGATTGTTAAGTTTTAGGGGGAGAGTGGTGCTGTTGGAGTCAATTCTTTCTTGACCCTGTTTGGTGCAGGAATTGTGGGAGTGAGTACTCACTCCTTTATCCTGCTCCACTGTGCTAACTGTTGGGTCCAAGTACCTCTCCCAGAGGCTGGATCTCCGTGGATGCCAGGTATCAGACAGAGAAGGCCTAAGAAGTTGTAGGCATATGAAAGAGTCTTTATTGCAGCCCAAGGAACCATTAGACAAAGCAGTTCTTCCAAATAGGCTTGCAGAGGTAGCTCTTACTAATACAGAAGTAACTAATACACTGGAGCCATCCTAGTAAAAACAGCCAGCACCAGCTGGTCAGTAATACATCTTCCCCACAATGCAGCCCCGCACAGGCCAGTCAGTAACTTACTTCATACTAACTTAGACAAAACAGGTTTCTTGCCAAAATAGTGACATCAGTCTTTTGGGTTATAGAAGGACACGGCTGCCCAGCGTATAGATTGCTGCTTCCTTGCTTTTGTACAGCACATTAGCCTTGAACACTCTGATTAGGATTCCCACACTCAGAGTGGCCTTGAACATCCGGTGTCCTCTGGACAGGGCCCCTACACTCCAGCTGGACTTGAACATCCGGTGTATTCTGGTCAGGGTTCCCATGGGTGCATAAAAGGAAGAGAACTACATGTAAAGTTTGTCATCAGCATTTTTTAATTCTTGCCTCCTCATGGGTGATGCTCTTTTTACCTCTTTCATGTATGTTTTCAAAAATTTCAACTAAGCCCATCAGCAAAGTTCATATGAGCTGAATTTTAAGATTTAACTCCAATAACAGGCTCCCACGTTCACACTGAAATATGGACAAATCTCTGCCCGTCCCTGACACGTCCTTTTCCATGTTAGCAGCAGCCATGAGGATTAGTTGGCACCAAGTCCCCATTTCCTCCTTCTGAAAGGCATGCAGCGCTCATTTAATTGCTTCACACTACAGTGCCCTGCTATTTAGAACCAGTCTGTTTCTTTCCATCCTACCAGCACGGAAATAAATAAGCAATTTTCATACATTAGGAAACATAAGCATGCCAGCGTCTAATTCATACTTATGTGATTAATAAGCCAGAGCACTGAGATGAAATATGCCATACCACACAAACTCTGTTCCATTAGAGCAGTCGTTTGGGTGTGAGTTATCACCCGCATTTGTCTCACTGCTGAGCCCCGTAAACAGCCCCAATATGAAAACTCACGGGATGTCTTTAGGGTGAAGGTTCTCCTTTAGGTTGAAAAATGAAGGGTCAAAAACAGAGCCAGCGTTCATGCTTTGGGAAGTGGTGCCAGCTTTGCCTGGGAGCAGGCCGCATGACTCGGAGCAAATGTGTTTTCTGTGCCTTGTTTATTAATGGACAGAAAAGCGAGCCTGAAAATGAAATTGATTTTATTCACTTAGGATTTTCTACTCCATTGCACAACCACAACCCAGCAAATTTTTCATTAAGAGAGATAATTACTTTAATGAAGATTAAACATAATTTAAAATTCACATTTATCTTTATCTGCCTAATGCAGGTCAGAATGAACCCAAAATGGTTAGGGAAGTGGGAAGAAATTGGTTTCTCCGAAGTGTCTCCACCTGTCTGTGCAGAGATGCTGCGTCTGATCGGACAGTTCCTGCCTTTATCCCTCTTTCTTTTCCTCCCATTTCAGCCATTAGTTGTCTCCCACATCAAGGCCAAATCAAACCTTCTGCTTTCTAATAGCCTTAATTTGGGGATGGTTGGCAGAGGCAGCAGGACAGCAGCAATTAATATCTGGATGCTCAATAGTCTATGGAAAAGCTGGATCCATGATGGGCATCTGGGGAAAAACATTTAGATCCGAGAAGCAGCAGGTCGGCTTTAGAAATAGTCTCCCTCCTTAAGACAGAGGGTTGTGTTCCACCTGGCAAAGATAGAAAGCCAAAAAGGACATCATGCTGGGAGGCATCCCTCATCGTTTCACGTGGCCTTGGACTTCTTCCTCATTAATGGCATGTGGACTTTGTTGGAGAAAGAGCCAAGGAGAGAGAAAAGTAGTTTAGCTCCTAGCTTCTCCTCTTATCTGTTAACGTGAAGACATTGAAACCTGAAAGAATTTTTTGTGAGTTTATTTGAGCCAAACTGTAGACAATTGCTGGGAAGCAGACTCTCAACGTATTAGGATAATGCTCCGGAGAATGGCAGCTTTTTCACCTTGTTTTATACATTACAATCAAAGAAGGAGACATAAGTGGATTATATGAAATCCATTGATGATTAGAGAGGTGGGAGAAAGCAAAAGACGAGGAGGGTCAAGGGGGGAACCTCTGAGATTGGATAAAAAGTAAAATGATAAACACATACTTCTTTTACTTAGGTGGGTACAGGTTAGTTAACAGTGACAATTAACATGATGACAATAACAATGAAGGAATTTATGGTCTGTGTCCCTGGCGCCAAGGCACATTTGGTTGTGTCCTGAGGGGTCTGGAAAAAGGGAAGTTACAAATTACCCTGAAATTTCACAGGTATATTATCTTAGATGCAAAAAGCCAATAGGCCCAGTTAAGGTAAAGATTGACCTTTTCCAGGGAAGATACTGGTCTAGGACATGTATACTGACTATAAACTGCTTTTACAGTTTCAATTTCAAATCATCCTTTGTGGTTACTTTAGGTCTTTGGATTTGTAATATTGTCATGCAGGCCTTCCCTGAGCTTATCAGGTCAGCATGTGGCCCCTTTTGTCCACATATTAAATGCATGATCCTTAAACATGTTTTTTTTTTTCTTTTCTTTTCTTTTTTTTTTATGTTAATCCTCATCTCAGGATATTTTTCCATTGATTTTTAGGGAGAATAAAAGAGGGATGGGAAAGATAGAGATACAGCGATGTGAGGGAAACACATTGATTGGTTACCTCTTGCATGAGCCCCGAAGGGGAGAAGCCTGCCACCAAGGTATGTGTCCTCGCCCAGAAGCGAACAGGGACTCTTTGATCTGCTGGCCGACGCTCTATCCACTGAGCAACCCGGCTAGGGCAAACATCTTTCTTAACTACTCTGTGTCTGGGCTCTTTGTTGTTAGATGAGATCAATGATGCCCACCATTACTTCAGAGATTTAGAGCACCTGGCATTGAACAGGTTCTAAAAGCTCCAGAACACTACACCAATGGCCCGATTGCCCCAGGTGGCAGCAACACTTGATTCTGCAGAAGGGACCAGTGAGGTTTTCACCAGACTCTTGCCCAGTGGGGGACCCTGGGAGAGAAGGCTTGTCAGACTCTCCAGCACTGACAGGCACAGTTCTGGGGGTGCTGGCCCTCGTTTTCCAGGGAGGAGAGCTAAGGCTGGTTTAGTGAGAAGGTACAACTGGCTCCCAGATGCAGTATTTCAAATGAGAGCTCTCATTTACTGAGTGCCAGTGGAATGTGACACAGTCTACACAGTATCCCATTGAATTAGTGCGACTGTGCAATTTATCACCCGAGTCAGGACACTTTGCAGAATGAAAGGGAACGTTCTACATAATGACATCTAAGCAAGTGTAAACCAGGGTGGTCCTGGGCAGACTGGATGTGTGGTCACACAGTCAGTCACTCTGGGAGATATACAACACTCGAGGTTAAAAGTAACAAGCCCACAGACAGACAAACTAGCTAGTGGCAGTGATAGAGCCTTCCTTCCCCCAACTGGTGGGCGGAGTAACAGTAAACATGATGTAACGTGTAGACCGGAGATACCTGAGTGCCTTACCATGAACCTTATACAGATTATACATTTAGCCAACAGTCAGCTCTCGCTGAGTACCCTAAGCCCCCATTCCTTCCTCCTCCTCCCTTCAAAAGGAGTGCTCACCTCTGCACGGGTTGTGAGTCAGCCCGGCAGGTCTTTCTTTTAATAAAGCCGGTAATCCTGCTTTCCGGCTTCGATTGATCTTTCAGGCAGACCCACGGTAGGAACCACAGTTTGTTCCATGCTAGAGGTACTTTCCTCTACCTACTCCCTGCTTGCAACATTTTAGTCATGATATTGGCTGCCAAATAGCAGCGTTAAGTTTTCTTGGAAAGCCTGACTTTATTGAGTGAATCACATATTTCAACTCTGGGCCTTCCAACTGCCATCAAGAAAAAGGAGTTTAGAAAGTGGGTAAAGAGAAAGCAACATGATGCTAGGAAAAAGAGTCATATCCTCTTGAGCAGCCAGCTCCTGAGGGCTCCATGCAGCCAAGTACCAAGCATGGAGTGACAGGCCATCAGGCCAGGCATCAGCGAACATTGTCCCCCAGGTGCGGGCCCAAATTAAATGAATTCCTTGCTCTAGGTCAGTTCACTACTGATTTTTAGTGATTTGCAATCACACAAAAAATTTGATTCACTTTATAGCATGCCAGGATCTATTCTCTCTCCCAGGGTTGAAGAGGTATAGGAATGCTGAGAGACCATCAGCATTCAGTCCTCTCCATGGCGTTTCAGGGGTGAAATAGTGCCCCACACTCTCGTCCTTTGGCCCACCTGCCAGTCACTGTTGAATTTTTCTTGTCTCTTTATACACCAGAAGCAAGGCCGGGAAGGGGTCCATCTTGCCTGTACAGAGAGCTATGGCACTGGCAGAGACAATAGGATTTACATTCGGCAGGAAAACAGCAGCTCAAGTCAGTCACAGATTCCAAGCATCCTGGGTCACAGTCCCTAATGAAGGACCATGTTCCGAGACCAGGTGTGCTCCTGACCCCAGCAGGGGATGACTTAGCATTTCCATGATCCTATAAAAGATCCCAGCTTGAGACATAATAAGAAAACCTTGGTCAAAATTCAAGTCTATTTCTCTGATGGTATGTTATCTTACCCTATCACCCCCAAACACTCTGAGCTTCAGATTTCTCAGCTATAAAACATTGCTTTTCAAATGTTGGTGGGCATTCAAGTTACCCATGGAGCTCGATAAAACCCATTGCTGGGGTCGGTTCTGGGAGATTCTGATGTAATAAGTTTGGTATAGGGCCAGAGATTTTGCATTTCTGATACGTTTCCAAGTCATGGTGATCATGATGATGATGATGATGATCTCGTCCATGGACCACACGTTGAGTAAATAGCCCTAAATTGTATCAATAATGCCAACCTCACAGTTTGTGTGAGGATTTGAGGAGATGCAATGCTGCTTAGCAGAGCTGCTGACTCATTATGCCCCTCCATCTACATGTGTTCACTGAGGATGAACAAAAGTCCAGGAGTGTTAGTAGGAATAAACTTTGGGGGTATTTAGTCATCTCTAATACATTCAACGTGGCTATAACGATGGGGTCCTAGGCTCCAATTTTGAACTTACGGAACAATCTCTCAGTTCTCTGATTTTTAAAATCATAAAATACACCTCCCCCCCCCCCTCACCTAGTCCATTTGTCCTCTTTAAACTCAGCTGCATCTCCATGGCACCCAAACCCCCTAGAAAATGATCCTTACTATTTCTTAAGAAATAAAACATACATCTCTCAGTTAGAACAGTTCTCGGGACACGGATGAAGTGACATTTATTTTGCTGAAAGCAGGAATCCCTGTTTTGCCGACTCAGTCCTGGGATCAGCGAGAGTCCTTCAGTTTGCCCTTGTCTAATGGAGCTCAGTGATCAGGGAACTCGCCTCCCTCCTCTCTCCCTCCACCCTGGCTTTTTCTCTTCACGACGTTATTTAATCTCTCAGCTGCAGCTTCTTGGGATTAGCTACAGCATCTATTAATAGTTTCATTTCTGTTTACAGTTCCGAGGGGAGGAGAAAAACGGCTCGTTCCTTTTCTCCAATCTTGGAGATACGTCTTATTGCGGCAGGAGGAAGATGCTCAGGCCCTGTGAATAACCCGTTTCCCCATCCTTTCACTGTAAAGATGCTAATGTGCTTCCGTGCTGAACAGATCCATTAAATAGGCAGAGCAAGTTGGATAGAAACTCTTTAATTGCTTTCAGCACACCGATTATCTTCCTGTGTCACCTATTGGATAATGAAAAAAAAAAAAGTTAACAAAAGCACTTACTGAAAGACATTATTGGGAATTAAAAAACAAAGAGCCATCAGTTGTCACTAAATATGCCTTTCATGTTCCCAAATGAAATGCATTTGCGCACTCGAGACACTGAGACACCGGCGAGCGGTGTGCGGGCCTGCGGTTGTCAGAGGCAAACATCTTCATCCGGCTTTGATCCAGCTGCTGCACCATCTATAAAAAGAGCTATCAAACCCGGCAACTCATTATTGGTGATTTCAGGAAAAACTTTAAAAAACCCATTCCTAAACCTGCACTGATCTTTTATGACAACTTCCCTGACCGGCGGTTTGTTTGCAAAGAGCAGCATTAAACACCTCTGCCAGGCTGGCCCCTCCGAGTGGCACCTCAAAGCACACATGTCCTGGGCTGCCAGTGGGCGAGAAGCCACAGTTACAGAGTAGACCTATTCTGGGCCCTTGAGCTGTAAATCCCCATCCCCACCCCCCAAAATCTCCTGCCCTGATCCAATTGCGTCTCCCTAAAAGCACATAAATGAAAGTAGCCTAATCGGGGTCTATATAGACAAAAACAGGAAGATTAATCTGTGCGATACCTCATAAGGTCCTTCCTCTGTTGCAGTAAATCTTACGCATATTGGCAGTGAGCTCATTTCTAGCACATTGTTTTCTGCAGACATGCACTGATTTAAAAGAGGAAAAAAAAAGACTAGTCAAGGGAGCAAGCAGGGAAGGGGAAGAAAAAGGAAAGAAGGGGAAGGAGGAGATGAAAAAGGAGGGAGAGGAAGAGTTGGGGTTCTGAGGGTTAGTGTATAGAGGAGGGTATAGGAGGCAAACAAGGAACATCAAAATTACCCACAATTCTTCCTTTGGATTCTGCTGGAACAGAGGCATTCTACAAAGATGTGAGTAGCGTCCATGTTAATCGCAGTCCCTGGCATCTTGACTTGGGGACCTCTCCAGTCAAGGCCAGGTCTCTAGGGGCTCCTGGTGGATAGCAAACAAGTCATAGGAAATAACTGCCCAATATGTCACTGTCACTTAGGAAGGACACTTTCTGCTCTTGCTCGATACATCTCTCGATGACAAAGAGAAATACAAATCATGTCTGCCATTATTCAACTTCAGCACACAGGAGGAAAGAATACAGGGACCACTAACCAAATCTACTTAAAGATATCGGCTTTGGCTTGAATTTACTTGCTGTAGTATCTATTTTACAGTCAAAAGTAAATTGAAATGCTCAAAATATGGAAGTAATATCATATCCATTATTTGAATTAGGCACAAAAGCTCACTTGGGGATCAATTTATTACATTTATATTGTTATTAAAACTACTACTCAAATATCAATCAATGCTCTTGAAACCCACAATTTATTTTTCCTTGCATATACCAGCCCCCACCCCCAACCCTGCTCCTTAAAAACTTGAACTTTTTTTTATGTTAATCCTCACTTGAGGACATTTTCCCCTTAATATTTAGAGAGAGTGGAAGGGAGGACATGAGACAAAGAGAGAGAAACATTGATGTGGGAGAGACACATCGATTGGTTGTCTTCCACACACTCGACCTGGGATTGAGCCTGCAACTGAGGTAAGTAAGTATGTACCCTTGACCAGAGTCAAACTTGGGACTCTTCCATTTGTAGGCTGACGCTGTGTACACTGAGTCAAATCAGCTAGGGCAAACTTGAACTTTTATGTGCGTGCTTTGCCAGTGCATATAATAAATGCAACAACACAAACAATAGGATGACTCACAAATTCATGAAGCATTCCAACATTTTTAATTTAAAAAATAATGAAGTTTATTAATTTATTAAAAGCAGTTTTTAAAAAGTGACCTTCCTGCAGTGGTCCAGTTATCAGCTTCCCTCTCTGCCCCTAGTCGATGGAGTCGGGTTGGTAAGAAGTCGAGGCCTACGCTCCCTCCAACCAGAATGGAATCAGAGTGGGGGCACTACTGCCGCCAGATGAACTTTCTAAAATGTGAATCTGACGATGAGGCTCCCCTGTGCAACACCATTCGGTGATTTCCTATTGCCTTTCAGATAAAATCACATCCCTGCTGTGTGGCTACAGGCAAGTTATTAAAGCTCTCTCTGGCTCAATTTCCTCCTCGATACAATGGTGATAATAATCGTGAGGGAACCATATGTAAAGCACTTAGCACAGAACTAATGAATGTTCTATATTAGTATTATGGATGCTATCTCACCAGCCACACTTCTTCTCATTCCCCCTGTGCTACATCTTGCAGCCACCCTGAACAATGAGCTCCTCAGATCTCCCAAAACCTTCCTACCTTGTACACCTTGGCCAGTGTTTTTCTTTCTGTTCACAACACCCTCTTCTTCTTGGCCCTTGGTCGATTTCACTCCTATTAATTTATAAACTGTCAGCTTAAGTGTATATTATCAAGATGGCCATCTCTGACCCAAGGCCAAGTCTGTTTCCCACAATATAAGCATGCACTACTATGCTTCTTGTGCTCTAGCATGCATCATCCTTACTATTGCCTCTTGCTGAAATGTCCATAAATAGTAGACCTGCCTTGCTTACCACAGTAGCAAGCATAGTGTAGTCGGGGTGGATGGAAATATAACGCAATGGAAAAAGAAACCTTAGCAGGTTACATTCGCAAAAGATTTGTCCTTGATCACACTACAATTAGTGACAGACTAGCTCCACAGTATTTTCATGATGGACACCCCAGGCCCTGAAACATTGCTGGTTTCATGGCAGAGAGAAAGGAAACACAGTAATTATTCACTGCCTCTTTTAAAAAATATATATATATATATATTTTATTGATTTCAGAGAGGAAGGGAGAGGGAAAGAGAGATAGAAACATCAATGCTGGGAATCATTGAGTGGCTGCCTCCTACATGCCCCTGCTGGGGATCGAGCCCACAACCCTGGCATGTGCCCTTGACTGGAAATGAACTCCAGACTCTTCAGCCCACAGGCCGACCCTATATCCACTGATCCAAACAGCGAGGGTTCACTGCCTCTCTTAAAGCTTCCATTCCCAAGTGGCACATCCAATTCCTCCTCACATTTTATTGGCTTAAGCAAGTCACATGACAAAGCCTGATGTCAATCAGGTGGGAAATTCTTATGCAGAAAGGGCCCTATAAGTGAGGGAAACTACAATATTTAGTGAACTGTAGTAGATACTACAGATCTCAATAAATGTTAGCTTAATAAAATATTTTTCACTGCAAGTTGACAAATATAATCCTCCCACCAATGAAAGTCTTACCAGAAATTTCTCTGTATTCAGAAATATTCATGTTTGGAAATTAAAATCACTCTTGTTCTGGTCAGAGCCATGTTTCCTGCCACAGACACCAGTTGCACATGTATATGGTCACAGTTTATGAACCAAACCATATACCTCTTTTGAGTATAGAATAGCAATTGGATTTAATAGCCACAATGACTACAAAATCCCCATGATTTGACTGCTTACACTATGTAAAATATTAACATGTCCAGTGGAGGTCCTATCCAACTGCATAAGAAAACATGGTCAAGAGGGAAGTTTCGAAATCAGTTGCTCTGACCTCTCAGATGAGAACCCAGAAAACCAAGTAACTTACCAAGTTCAAACAGCTGAATAAGAGCAGAGCCAGGACTAAAATATAAATCACTGGAAGAGCATTTGAGATCTTGCTCCCCTGCATATATTGTTAGTTCAGCTTAAAAAAAAATCGTGTAAAAATTTTTAAAAATAAAAATACAATAAAATATATTGAATGATTGAAGAGACCACCATTTAAAAAATGAGGAAACAGAGGCCCTGGGAGGTGAAGTGACTTTCTCAAAGCTATCCACATTATTAGTCCTGTTTTGTGGGGTCATACAAAACCTTAAAGACATCTAAGTTGTTTCAGCATCTAGCACACTACCTGCTTTTCATGAGGTGCGCAAATTGAACTGAACTGAATTGATTGAGGTCAACTGATTTGAATTGAAATAGTTTAGTTGGATTGAAATGACACATTCTTTTGCCTACTCCACACATAACCCATGTTTCCATGCCCCCTGGAGTTTCAGACTTGCCAAACCTTCTAGTTACACACAACTGTTTCTCCTCTATCATATCCATGTTTTCTGCTCCTTCCATATTTATAACTGCCTTCCATCTTTGAGCAAAAAACAAATTAATATCTCGAAATCCTATCATGCCATGACATTTACAGAACAGCATAGGATCTGGAAAGCAAAATCACCCGTGACAAGGGAAAGATCATTAGACAGAGAGCTTTGCTCCCTCTGAGCGAAGCAGGCCACCTAAAAACTGACATAACCCAGATGCTCCTAGGCCACAGGAACAAATGCCATTAGCTTGCTGTCTCCTGACAACTAAGTGATATGTACGAGGTCTGAGAATTAAATTTGGAGAGAGAATACAGATTCTGGCCAGTCTCCAGGCTGAGGGATATTAAATAAGAAAGAAACAATAGTGCTGTCAAGTCTAATTGCTTAAAACATAAAACTCCTTCCATATGCCTGGAGAGCAGAGCTGCGCAGTATGGGGATGCATTGTGAAGTCATGCAAACAAAGAAGTGCATAGACCATTTGGATTGAAAATCTTGTCTGCAGGAAATTGGACTCCGCTGTTCCTTCTCCTCAGGACCCACCCAAACACTGAGGCAATTGAAAATTGCGCTAGGAAAGACATATAATGAAGCTGCTTTAATAAAGCACAGATTTGACTATAATATGAGAAATGGATAGGCTGTATGGTTAGATTGAATGTGGTTCTGATCCTAACTATGCTTCTTTGCTGTTTTGTCTAAGACTCAATTTTTTCACCTATAAGTAGAAATTAGATTCTTATAGTATACAGATGTGCTAAAGATTACATGAAACAATGACTATCAAGTGACTGGCACTTAGTAGGCATTCCTTACTATATAGCTTTTAAAAACTTTTATTTAAACATATGAAGATGCAATTCATCTACATGGCAACTCCATATAAGTCTGTGATGAGAGGAATTTTTTCACTTATTGACAATAAATTGTGTATTTCAACCCTGCAAGTATTTCATCCTTTCACTTAATTAACATAGATTTGCTAAGCACTGTAAAACTCTGATAGATACCGTAAAGATTACAAAGGCTTATTACACAAAATGTTACAAAATTAAGGCATTTGTTGAAGCCCCTTTTGATCAGTTATAACAATAAACTAATCATCTGGCCTTCTAACTGCTGGCTTCTTTTTGTAAGGCTATGTGTGTTCAGTATGGAAAAATAATAAAGGATAAGCTACCTAGACTCAAGCTAGAATTAGAGGGTTTTGTTACAGACTGAATTGATGGGAAATTATCTGTTTCCAACCTGTGTTATGGGTATATTTCTCTATTTTTGCATCCATATCTCTATGTCAGTGCATGCACACTGTTTCAAGGCACAGAGAGGGATTCAGTCCCTGCCTTCTTCTATTCTAATGGGAATAAGAATTGCAACCAGGCTCCCTCCAGGAATTTCAATTGCCTCCTTGTAAAATCAGATTTCCTGAACAGATAATTTCTAAAGTCACTCCCATATGAGTTAAGTCAAAATGTAGTATAAACACTTGTGACGCTTTCCTGTTGTATGTGAATTTATGAACTATATGTTTAATTCCCAGAACACAAGTCTACTACAGCAATTTCACAGAGATAAGAAGCACCATACAAATATAATTTCTCATAAACACCAAGGTTTCAGTGAGAGAAAGGCACTCAGCAGACTTTGGAACCGCTGTCTACTTCAGTATCTCCCGGGCCAGTCCAGAGACGGGTTCAGGGGTGATGTTAGGAGATCTTCCCCTCCACCCCCAGGATGGTCTGCACAGCACAGAGGTGATCATAGACCAATGAGACTGAGTTTTTTGGGAGGTTTAGTTGACCTCATGATGCCTTACTGGGGCTTAATCACAAGGAACAACAACAGCCTGTAATTATTGGAATCGAGAGTTACCCCAATTAAAACCATTCAGCCCCATCTCAAGACTAACCGAAACAGAAAAGAAAAAGAAAAAAAGAACTTTGCTGAGAGTTTTGCGAAGTGCTGACCAATGTTACAGATTTTTAATTGTTATCTCTAAATTCCTCCCCAGTCTCATCACTAACATCATCTAAACTGCATTGAAAACAACTATAATTACTGACACCAGAACCGGGAGGAAGAGCTTTGTAAAGTTTGCACTGTCAGAGGTCTGAGCGTCTCTATGACCTCTACCGCCACCAAATCTTTAAAGGAAGCCCTACCTAGATCACGTGTATCACTCTTCCAAATTCTTAGTGTGTTCAATTATTTTAATTTCTTATATATCACTTATAAGAACTGTACCTCTGTATCAAAAATCGTCATTTATATAGATTTTATAACAAAATTAAAAATATACATTTTGTTTCCTGTTCTATAACCATTGCAATCTAATGCAAAAATTTGCCTCGATAGAAGGGAAAAATTACAGAATAAGGTGAAAGGTATTTTCTATCATAAAAAAAAAATTTTTAACTTGAAGAAAAAAAAAGGCAATTACACAAATAAGTCAATTCAGCCTTTGGGGATGGGTAGTTCACATAGATTTCTGACTGAAGCCCAGATGAAAAGGGAGAATAAGCAGATATAAAATCTGATTGCATAATTCTCCCCAGTTCTGTATGAATATTAAGGCTCTAATGTGACTAATATGAGGCTCTCATTAAATTAACATGTACTGACCTCATTAATAAATGTCTCACCCAACATCTACTGATTCAGAATCTCTGGAAATGGTCATGTTTATTTAGAAATAGAATTAAAAAGTTACACAAGTGACTTTGAGACAGGTCCTCGCTCAAAACACACTATACATCTGTGGTGCATGTGGTCCTCTCTTGAGTGAGCCACTTCACCTGGGTATTGAGAGTATATTTTTCCTCCAACCCCTTTAGTGATGTTATTTCAGACATATATAATGCAATAGATTCAATTGTCAGACACTGCATTCCATGTAGAATCCTGTGGCCTCCCAAATAATATTTTTAATTTGCACCCATTAAGGATCATTCTTTGTACTGTGAATATGTAGTATGTTCATTATAGTGTCATACAGGATGGTTCTAGCTAGATTTTGTGCTGTTGCTTCATTCAAATGTTCTCAGTAGATGTACTGTCCTCCCAATGCCTACTTTATTCAGTCTAACTGCCATTACGCATTAGGACAATAGACAAATAACAAGTATTAACTGTGAAGTAACAGTTGTAACTGAATATTTGTATGGGCCTTTCTAGGGGTATGTAACACTTACAAGTGCCCTTTAGCACGTAACAGGGTGGGTTGCTGCCCTCCAGGAAAAACACCCTGCGCTTAAGCCTTGAGAAAAGATCGAAACCCAGTTCACATTTATGGTATCTAATCAATAGCAAATAGAACACAAATGTTGCCGAAACCAGTTTGGCTCAGTGGATAGAGCGCCGTCCTGCAGACTGAAAGGTCCTGGGTTCGATTCCGGTCAAGGGCATGTACCTTGGTTGCGGGCACATCCCCAGTAGGGGGTTTGCAAGAGGCAGCTGATCGATGACTCTTTCTCATCGATGTTTCTAACTCTCTATCTCTCTCCCTTCCTCTCTGTAAAAAAATCAATAAAAAAATATTTTTTAAAAAATGTTGAAAACACAACAGCAAGGTTTTAATTTGAAATATTTTTTTCCTTTAGTATATATTTCTATTCTATTGCTTATTCCAGAGAAAATGTATAAAGAAAATATTTTAAAATATGTTAAAGAAAAATTTAGGCTCACATACTTGTAACCAATGTA
The DNA here is from genome assembly GCF_014108245.1 of Pipistrellus kuhlii. NCBI lineage: Eukaryota > Metazoa > Chordata > Mammalia > Chiroptera > Vespertilionidae > Pipistrellus > Pipistrellus kuhlii. The sequence goes on from NW_023425427.1 coordinate 51,474,384, forward strand.
CTTGTTTTAACGACAAACATTATTGCCATTTCTCTGTTGGTATTTCTTCCTCAGATGCAGGCTGCTAATGGTAAATTGCTTGGCCTTAAGGTTACAGTTCCCAGGTTGATTATATCGACAGAATTGGAGAAGATTACAGCAGTCCCTGGAAAGGAGACCTCACATTTCCTTTACAGATACTTTACAAACTGGTTGAAGAGTGCATAACCTTGAACTGGGGAAAGAGAATAGGCAGAAATCAATACTGAATATTTAAAGGTAACAACGTTTGGGAGGGGGGAAAAATGTTTCAGAGCAAAGCCCTGCATCCAAACGGGAGAATGTGAATCTGCGAAAAGAGTCCTTTGCATCCATCACTGAAGAATCACCAGCACATGAGGATTTGAAAATGTAGAATTTCTTTTATTCGCGTTAGGAAAATGTCCACTTTGCTAAATAGAAGTATATCTTTCTAACTCTATTTTCCTCTGAAGGTTAAGCTTTCACCCAACCAGGCACCTAAGAAAGCTAAGTCCAGAACAGAGTACTCTTTGAAGGGAAGATAAAGGCTTGGAACTATCAAGAGAGATTGTTCAGTTGAAAGGGGAAAATTGGTACATTTTCTCTAAAGTGAATTTTGCTTTGACTAGTTCTTGAAAGTCATTTGTACCTCTTCATTTAGACTCTCCATTGATTAATGAAAACGAAAAAATAATTCTCTCACTTCCAGCCTGCCGTGCTATCGAGGCTCCAAAGAGAGTCAACAAAGGCTAGTGGGAACTTCTAGCTCTTGGTGCACAGTAACCGAGCAACTGGGGTTGGAAGAAAAGGAAATGCTGATCTCCCTGGCATGGTTAGCTTTGCTTTTTTAATTGCTAAATGCCATCCTGGGAATTCTGCCTGAAGTGGTAATGTTTCATTTCTACTCCACCTATCACCCAGGAGGCACACGCGTCCCTCAGTCCTGAAACCCAGCCGTCCATCCTGCAGCAGCAAGCAGCAGCTGGTTCAGTGCCATGATTATACAAGGTAAAGAAATTGTTTGAAACAGAACCAAAATATTGCAGTAACAAAGACTAGGAGCTGTGGGTTTGGAAAAATATCCTAGATAAAGTCTGTCTTACACTTTCCTTTGCATATTGAATATTTATATATCCCTTCTGAATTCTGAGATTCCTAAGATTCCCGCTTTTGTATTCTTCAGTTTAGGTTCAACATTCATTGCAAAAAGCTGAGAGGAATGTATTGACTATAAAATCATTATTTTAGGATAATCTTTTGATACTTAGAAGGCACATAAAAAATGATGAGAATTCTATCTTATTTACATTTTACCCTCCTAAAGGAATTTCTATTTCTGAAAAGAGCAGGTGAGAAGAACAAGATGGAAAAGACTCACTCGGGAACTGCTGAACATAAACACTGAGTGGCCAGATTATTATGATCTCTGAATATGATCTCTGAATGAAAAATAATCTGGCCACTCAGGGTGTGTGTGTGTGTGTGTGTGTGTATATATATATATATATATATATATATATATATATATATATATATATATATAATAGGCCCTGAGCATGAATTTGTGCATGGGTGGGGATCTGGCCAGCCTAACCAGGGGGAGGGAACATGGGCGGTTGGCCGGCCTGCCTGCTGGTTGAATTCCTGGTTGAGGGGACAATTTGCATATTAGCCTTTTATTATATAGGATATACACTGAGTGACCAGATTATTATGCATTCAGAGATCATAATAATCTGGCCACTCAATCTATAATCTCATAGCTGATTCCTCTTCTGCTAGCTCGAGAGACAGAGATGACCTCTGTCACTGTAAAAACTTACCAGGTCAGGAACTGAGTCTTGCTTTCTTCTGTAGTGCCAAGACCCAGAAACTACCTGGAGATAATAGAGCCTCAATAAATACTAGTTAAAGAAATAAAAACTTGGTCTTCACACTCTGAAAACATGAAAATTAAGGCCTGTAAAGTTTTCAGCTCATGCTTGAGTAGAGATCTAGTTTTATTTGAACAGTAAGCAGAGGGGAAAGATGATAATAAGGTTAGTAAGAAAACATGAAGGCTACATTGAAAATTGTTCATATGCCCTCCAAATACAGACCCCCTCTCAGTTTATTGCATAGTAATTGAATTTCACTATTGTGCCCAATAGAAAAATAACTGAGCACTCATCAGTCATTCATACCTGCACCTAAAACAATATTGAGATGTCCTTTCCTGAGAGCAAGTTTTGGAGGGGGAGCAGGAAAGGGGAAAGGGATTGCCAAATAATATCCAGGCAATGGGAGTCTGGTCCAGGCCTACTCACCTGGACTTGATTGTGTTTTCCAGGCCCTCATTCTTCCTAGGACTCAGCTTTCTCATCTGAAAAGTAAGAAGCATGAATTCAAATCTGGTCTTGGTGATCCTGAGAAGAGCGCTAAGACCACTCCTCTTACATTTCATGGCTCTGGAGTCCAAATCTGGAATCTAGATGAGCACCATCTATTTCCTGGTTCTGCTGAAGCGGCCTTGATGTTACACAGGCAGGTGACCCACTTACTGCCCACTTACTCTATTGTTGCTCTTAGAGAGCTTTGGGAAATCCCACATGGTCCAAAATGAAACTTGTCTCCCTGGTCAGCATGGCTCAGTGGTTGAGCGTCAAACTGTGAACCAGGAGGTTGCAGTTCAATTTAAGGTCAGGGCACATGCCCAGGTTGTGGGCTGGGTCTTCTGTGTGTGGCATGCAGGATGCAGCCGATCAATGATTTTCTCTCATAATTGACGTATCTATCTCTCTCTCCCTCTCCCTTCCTCTCTGAAATCAATAAAAATATATTTTAAAAAGTAATAATAAATAAAAAGATACTTGTTATTTAACACAAAAATGTCCTGAGGTAAAGACCAGCATTTTCAGCTTCCCTGTTTTATACTTAAGGCAACTGAGTCTCATAGTGTTTAATTGACAGACTAAATTGTCCAGCCAGTAAAAGAAAAAAAAAATGGTATTTGAACTCAGCTCTCTGGGATCCCAGCAAAGGTTTTCTACACCACTTCTCTCTATATCTTTACAACTTAGTTAAGATGTAAAATCATTTACAGGATGAATTAAAGCCCATTTTTAGTGGAAACACTGCAAGTATTAGAGGAGAGCTATTTTCTTTTTGTTTTATTTTTTAAGTATTATTATTATTTTTAAAGTATTATTATTGATTTCAGAGAGGAAGGGAGAAGTAGAAAGAGATAGAAGCATCAATGATGAGAAAGAATCACTGATCGGCTACCTCCTGCACACCTCTATTGGGGATTGGGCTTGCAACCCAGGCATGCACCCTGGCCAGAAATCGAACTGTGACTCCCTGGTTCCTAGGTCAGTGCTCAACTACTGAGCCATGATGGCCAGGCAGAGGAGAGCTATTTTCTGCCTTTAAAGAGAAGAAGAAGAAAAAAACATCATTTGAAGCTTGTTAAAATCTGTCTCTACTACCCCATCCAGAACCAATACTGATGTAAGCTAACTGAAGTCTGGTATTGCTCTATTATCTCATAAAGCACATATTTTGAGTTAATTCTGCCAAATACAGGGTGGGGGAAAAAGTAGGTTTACAGTTGTTTCTATGGAAAACAATACTATAATTAATTTACACTAATAAAAGAAAAATATGAAAATTGACCATATATCCATGACACCCCTGAGCCAATCAGGAGTCTGTATTCAAATTAACCCAACAAAGATGACAGGTTAATTTGCATACACAGACATGGATCGGCCTGGTGGGGTGGGATGCCTGCTATGTGGGGAGTGATGGGGGGTAGCGGGAGCTACAGGAGTGGTGCTCCAGCCAGAGGCGAGGACCTGCAGGCTCCTGGGTGGCTGGAAGTGAAGCTAGGGGAAGGAAGGCCTATTCTTGTATAAATCTTCGTGCAACAGGTCTCTAGTAAATAATAATACAAGAATAAACAATGCATGGCATACTCAACACTGTATTCCTACTTTTGCCTTACCTTGTGTTAGTATCACTTTATTTAAGCAAAGCTTTCAACTTAAAGAGAGTTAATAAATTGAATTCTAATAATCTGCAGAGAATATACAGTAAGATTTTTAAAAATCTTCCAAAAATGTACAGTACATTTTAGGATGAGTTAAAACATCAGCAACCATTGCAAATTCATTTACAGGAATTTCAGAGAAGCACGTTTCACCGCAAATGGCTCTGTGATTCAGTGTGGCATTAATAATGGACAGAACAACCTTTAAAATAAAGTAAATGTATTTGGAATAGTTACCGAGGTGATATCTGTCTCAAAAAAAACACCCTCAGTTAATAACCTGCGAGTTGATATATATTCCTTGGCCTATCTTGTCAGGAAAGATTTATCTTTTGTGTTAACTTCAGGCTGAAAATTAAAATAAAATTTGATGTCTTCGTGGTAAACTGCCTCCTTCCTTTTCCTTTTTACCTTTTAATTTCTATGATTACCAACTTTAGAATTGTCTCTTTGGCCTTATGCAATATTTCAAAAGGCAGTTTAGATGTCAGATGACTGCTTTCAAAGCTGTAAATATACGATGCCTATGCGTGTTCACATACATCTCAAGGTGTTAATCAAAAACAACATAAATCATGAATACATTTTACCTTCACAGGAATGAAAGTTACAACCGCATGCCCAATGCATTTTAGTCCTATTAGTTTTCCTTACAGCAGCTGTCCCAAAGTGTTTCAGAGGCCATGAGTTAGTTTGAATTTTCTTGCTTAGTAACCAGTAAGTCAACCTTTATTCCTCTGTGTTCCCGAGGCACTGCTCCATGAACATGTGTCTGGCAAATGGAAATGCGGAAAGATAGAGAAGAGTTTCTCTTTTCTTGTTTTCTCTCTCCCCTTTCCTCCCATTTTTTTATGCTTGCTTATTTTCCCTCATCTCTCTCCTCTCTTCTACCAATGCCACCTCCCACCTTCCACCTTCTCTCTCATTGAATGCTTTCTTTTTCCTCTCCCACATAACTGTAAGCAGCCAGAAAGAGCTGAAGGGAGAGGTGTGGAACATCCGTGACCCTCTAAAATGAAATTTACAGTACATAAAAGGATTCACAGCGATTCCAACATAGCTCCCAGAACGAAAAAAAACAACAACAACATGATTTTTCTATATTAATATAGTTGCCAACCAATGAATTCTGAGTGCATCATGGTAAATCCCACAATGGCCAACAGAAGCTCTACACAAAACGTGACTGAATAACCCTGGCCCTGCTTGCTTCCCACACACTGCTCATTAGCAGGGAAAGGCTGCACCAGAGGAATCCTTTGGGCACTGCTTGGAGGTAATTTCAGAAATGCCACATTCAGGTTTTAATACGATACCAAGATAAGGCACTTAGAAAGCAATGTTTCCCTGATCTCATCAGAATGAAGACAGAACACTTAAAATTCTAGAAGGCTACTGAAAAGATAGGCTTCAGTATTACACCCTATTTTTTAGTGTGAACAAAACAAAGGGAGCTGTTTTCCTAAAATTTAACAAATACAATTTTAAAAGAAAGTTATAAGTTAATAAAAATATATCCCATTTCCATCCAACTATTAATACTATTCAACAAGTGATATGTTTCAGCTGTCTGTCAAACAGGTATGAGAAGCGATGCCCTCTGGGTCAGCTCTCTCGGACCCATATGTTCCAGAACTGTCAAATCCTCATGGTCTTGTCTTGTCTTTTTTATTTTTCCCACGTTCACATGGGAAATTTCATGCTGCATTTTCACTGGGGGTGATAGGGTGGGCTGCAGTTCCCTCAGGTGCTCTCATTAATCGTACAGTGAACACCTGGACAGGGAGAAGTCCAGCAGTGTCTGAAGAGGAATCTTACAGCAACTTGTAAGCCAAATACATGTGACAGATGAAAGATCCAATGGTTTTTTTTCCCTTCAAACCACTCCTTTGTAACAAGAATATAAAATCTCATTACCCACAACCAATCGTTATGGAGCTTCCTATGATGAACCTTCCATCCCATTCAAGATAAAATCTAAGTTCTACTGATGGGAACAACGTGCTGTGATTTGACCCTGCCAGCCTACATTTGGTTCCATCACCAGCAATTGCCCAAACTTCTCCCCATTCAGGGAATTGACACATTTGTGCCCTCTGTTTACAAAGCCTGTCTTCACTTCTCCGCCCGCCTAAATCCTACTCTGCCCTCTAGATTCAGGTCAAACCCCACTTCCATTATGGAGCCTTTTCTAACTTTAGAATCTCTGTTACTATCACTATTCCACATAGTAAGGGCACACTCTGCCCCCAATGAAGAACTTACTGCATTTTCCAACAAAGTCCTAGAAAATGAAAGTTGCCATGAGATTCTCATTCAAGGTGCTTTCATCACATTGGGGCTGTGCAAGTTACCAAAGGAGGCCCTGCAGGGCTGTGTGAACTGGTGCAATGCCGAGTACAAGAATAATCCAGAGAAAGAAGCAACTGAGTGAGTAAGCCTTGGACCCAGGAGTGGGTAGCAGGCTCAGTGAGAGTCATTTGATGTTCTAGGGGTACCCACAAGGTATCATCCAGAATGTGGTTCCCTGATGGTCATTTATGTTTGAAAGCCTGTTCTGCAAATATGATAAACTCTACTATAGAGGAGCAAGTGAATGTCTAAAAATTAAGCATTTTCTTAGTTTAAGGCTGCTTGTAACATCTTTGGGGAAAGAATCAAACTTAACCTCTCTAAAAAACACCCAGAAATAATAACCAACAAACAGCTTTACCATGGGTTTACTTTTAGAAGTGTTTCTAAAACCAAGAGAATTCACTACAGAGTTGGGAAATACCATGCTGCTTTAGCGATCAATTAATTAGTTCTCAGTGCCTCATCAATCCTAGTTATTTGAGATCTAACCAGAAGTAATGGGAATAAGTTAGGAAGAAAAATTTAGGCTGTATCAAGAACATTTCCTTAATCATTAAATCAATTAGACAACGGAATTTAAAATTGGACACTTAATGTGAAAGATGGAACCAAGAAAGAGAAAGTGCAATATCAAGAATGAGAACTCACAGGTTTAAAAGGTTCTCTGTCATCATTAGCCCATCCTTCTGTGTTTGGAAAGAATGATAGTTCAGATTCTCATTGAGACCACTGTCTAGTCTAAAAAATGTTTAACTTCAGTGTTATATGCTAACTAAAATAAAGAAGTTAAACTTCTCCAAGGCTAGCAAGTTCTGCTATAGAAATCTTATGGAATCCCAATAAATTAGGACATCCTTTACACTTTCTACTGAGAAAAGCACAGAAAGCTAGAGAATACTCTGTGCATATGGTTCTGGAATAATCAGCCAAAAATAGTCAAAAGACGGCAGTCAGGCTATCACTATATTCTAGGCCATATACTTTAATAAAATCCCAAATAGGGGAAAATTAATTTCCAGAAACATGGGGAATACATTTCTTGATCAATCCCAATTGAAAATAATTGGAAATGCTGAATAAAATACACTTTTAAGATACGTGTTTTGTGAAGTATTTTTTCTTTTGTTTTGTTTTTTTATGCATTGATGGGCTAGCAAGTTATACTCAGAGTCCAGAAACTAGGCAAAATGAAGAAGTTAAGCAGAGCACTGAGGCTGAAAGTGAACTTGAGCCTCAGTTTTCACACCATTGAAAGGCACAAGGACAAACAAAAGCCATGGCCCCCCACATGTACAGTCTAGTAGAAGATTCTGCTGCATGGCATTGCAATTCCAAATGCATGTGACCACAACATAAGGGTAAACTGGAAATAAACCAAGTCAAGAAAGTGTAAGGATAAATGTTAATCTCAAATTTAATAGTGATTGAGAGGGGGAATTTTCCTTATGATTTAGAAACATAAGCTAATCTTCATGAAGTCGAAGATCCTGAATTCACATTACCTGGGTGATATTAAAAACAAAACAAACCACAAGCCTGACATTTTTTTTTTTAATTTTTTAATTTTATTTTTTTTAATCAATCTTTATTGTTCATATTATTACAAAGGTTCCTCATTTCTTCCCCCCTCCACCAGGTTCCCACCCCACCCTCTGCACCCTCCCCATCCCCATTGTCCTCATCCATAGGTGCACAGTTTATGTTCAGTCTCTTCCTCCCTCCCTTTCCCCGATAATAAATCCCTTTTCAGATAATAAATCAGTTACTTAGAATTTTCTCATATCAATAATACCACCACATGCCCAATGATACACTTCACACAAAAGACATTTCCAAATAGGTCAACCAGCCTCATCCAGGCCCCACCCAAGTCACTCACAGATAAACACCCCAGCGCTATACTAACTCAGCACATCCAGATCTAAGCCTTCATCACTTGATTCAGCAGACTCTCAAGTTGCCACAAAAGTTTCCAGCCATGTCTGAGAGGCAGCCGTGGGGCAGGGGCAGGCGAGGAGTGAGCTGTTCCGGGCCTGGCTGCTCTGGGCCTGGTCTCTGTTGCTCTGGTCCATTCCACAACCAGCTGCTCTGGGTCTGGTCACTGCCGCTCCCGATCTAGTTGCTCTGGACTTGGCTGCTGCTGCTCCGGGCCTGGCCACACCCAATTTGGCTGCTCTGGGCCTGGCTGCTTCGGGCCCGGCCGCTCCAGGCCTGGCCACTCCCAGCCTGGCAGCCGCTGCTCCGGGCTGGCAGCAAGAGACCCGGCTGCTCTGCGCCTGGCCACTCCCAGCCTGGCAGCTGCTGCTCCGGGCCTGGTTGCACCAGACCCGGCCACAAGCCTGACATTTAGCTTAAAGTGGTTTGAGGCTAAAAGTGCCCCCTGGCACCCAACAGCATCAAATGCAGACCCTCCGTGGGATAGTACTGTGGAGGGATGGTGTGCTCACAGTATTCCTATGGCTGGACTTTTAAGAAAAATAAAATTAGCCCTAACTGGTTGGCTCAGTGGATAGAGTGTCAGCCTGCAGACTGAAGGGTCTCAGGTTCAATTCCAGTCAAGGGCATGTACCTTGGTTGGAGACGCATCCCCAGTAGGGAGTGTAGGAAGCAGCTAAATAGATGTTTCTCTCTCATTTATGTTTTTAACTCTCTATCCCTCTCCATCTTACTCTCCCTCTCCATTTTGCGCTGTAAAAAAAAAATCAATAAAATATTATTTTTTTAAATTAAGTTATATTTATAACAACAACACTACAGGCTTGTGATCAAGACACCTTGATTGACAGCCAGAAAAAAACTATAGATAGCAAATTCAGACCAACAAAATTTTTAGATACTGGAGTTATCACACATAAAATATAAAATAAATGTATTTTATATATTTTAAAATAAGACATTAAAATATAAAGTAAGAATAAGTAAGCATATTTGAAATAAAAAAATAGTCCCCCCCAAATGAAAAATATAATCAATTTTTTTTATTTAATATATTTTATTGGTTTTTTACAGAGAGGAGGAGAGAGGGATAGAGAGCCAGAAATGTCAATGAGAGAGATACATCGACCAGCTGCCTCTTGCATACCCCCTACTGGGGATGTGCCTGCAACCAATGTACATGCCCTTGACCTGAATCGAACCTGGGACCTTTCAGTTTGCAGACTGATGCTCTACCACTGAGCCAAACTGGTTTCAGCTGAAAATATATAATCATTTTCATTAAAAACTCAGTAGATAGATTTCATTGCTGTGGTAACCAGTTTCTAAAATGGCCTCAAATAACCTCACTTCCCAGCATTTCAACCATGCACAGAAAATTTACAAAAAAACTGTCCCCATGCTTAGCTGGTCAGTAAGTATGAACAAATTTCAAATGTTGAAATCAAATAGATCTCATCTTCTAGTCACCAATTACATTGGAAATTAATAACTAGAAATATCTAAAAGTTTGGGAATTAAGAAATGCATGCCCTAGCTGATTTCGCTCAGTGGGTAGAGCACTGGCCTGTGGACAGAAGGGTCCCCAGCTTTGATTCCCAGTCAAAGGCACATGCCTGGGTTGCAGGGTCCTCCAGTTGGAGGCATGCAGGAGGCAGCCAATCAACGATTTTCTCTCATCATTGATGCTTCTATCTCTCTTTCTCCCTCTCCCTTCTTTCCTGAAATCAATAAAAATGTATTTAAAAAAAATAAATGCATCTCTTAAAATCTCCTGGGTCAAAGAAGAAATTACTGAAATCAAACAATGTTCATAACTGAATGGTGACAAAAACACTATGTTTCAAATCCAATGGGGTATAGCTAAAGAGATAGTAAAAAGAAAAACATTCATTGACATGCTTACACTAGAAAAGAAGAAGGCTACAAATAAATGATCCAAGCATCCAACTAAAGATATCGGGGGTGGAGGAGATGGGGGGAGGAATAATGCAAAGTTAGTAGAAAATAGGAAATAATAAAGATAAGAGCAAAAATAACTGAAATATTATAGAAAACAATAAATTGAGAAGCTGTTAACTGAAAAGATAAACCAACTTCTGGCAAGTCTAATCAAGAAAATAAAGAGAGAATGAGCACTGAAGCCACATTATGAACAAATAAATACAAAAGTACAGATGCTACAAAGATTAAAAAGGTACTAAAAGGAAAATATGAACAAGTTGATGTCGATAAATATGAAAACTTTGATGAGATAAAAGAAATTCTGAAAAAATATAGTACACCAAAACTGATTGAAAAGAAATAAAAAGAATCTGAGCAACCTGATAGCCATTAAAAGTAATTGAAACACTACTTTAAAGTCTCACCACAGAGAAAACACCAGCGTCAGACAATTTGCCCATGAGTTATACAAAACAATCAAGGAATTCCAATCATTTAGGAGTACTTCGACTAGGTAAGAGAGAGAACATTCTCTAACTCATTTTTGTGATGCTAACATAACTTTGGTACTAAAATCTGACAAGAGCCATAAGAGACAATAAAATTATAAATAAAGTCATTCAGGAACCTACATAAAAAAAATTCTAAGTTTGAAATATCAACAACCCAAATCCATGTGTGTATAATATACTGTAAGATAATACATAACCAAGTTGGATTTATCTCAGAAATGTTAATGTTATTTTAACATTAGAAAATAAATTAATGTAATTCACCACATTTAAAGTTTAAAGGTGATAAATCATGATATCAATAGATAAAGAAAATGCACTCAATATAACTCAACATCCATTCATATCTAAATTGTCTTCAACATACAGGAAACATCATCTGAATGGCAAAATGCTGAAAGTTTTGTTTTGGAGCTCAGAAAGATTGTCTGCTGTATCCACGTCTATTTATCATTGACCAACAGCAGATACAGATATGAGTTAAAGAGAAGGAAACAAACTATTTTTCATACTGAAAGAATGAAAGTAAATGAGTAGAGCAACTTCGCTGAATTCAGAATCAATGTACAAAAATCAATCGCATTCATCATATCTATAAGATGTTTTGAAATGTGGGGTTTTAAAAGTGACTACTTTGATAATATAAAAAATATATTTGGAATACATTTTGAATAAATCTCACCAAAGTTGTGTGAGAGCATTATGCAACTTTATTGAAAGACATTAAGGAAGACCTAAAATAGAGAGGTATATCATTTTCATTGACTTCAACATGCAATATCATAAAGATGTCAATTCTCCTAGAATTTATCTATAAATTCAAAGCAACTCTAATAAAATGCCACTTTTTTGGTATAACTTGGAAAATCAATAATAAAATTGATACGGGAAAGAAAAGAAAACTTCCAAAGAGGAATGAACAGATATCAAAACTGATAGAAAGCTCTAGAACTAAGACCGTGGAATTGCCATGTCTAGACACACTGTTCCATGGAGAAGAGAATCCAGACACTGACTCACATGTTGACTAATGCGATTCTTGCAGAGAGAAATGGAGCTGAGCGGGAAGCAATGGGCTTTTCAGAGATGCTGAGGCAATGACTATCCATATCAAACATTCTGTACCTCAGCTTTACTATACGCTTGGTCCCCACTGTCATGGCTCAGTGGCTGAGTGTCCACCTGTGAACCACAATGTCGTGGTTCGATTCCGGGTCAGGGCCACAGGCCCAGGTTTCAGGCTCAATTCCCCTGAGGCAGCCAATCAATGATTCTCTCTCATCATTGGTGTTTCTATCTCTCTCCCCCTCTCCCTTCCTCTATGAAAACAATAAAAACTATATTTTAAAGAAATAGTACTAGTGGACTTAAATATACTGGTAAAAAGGATTCTAAACTTTTAGAAGAAAATAAGACTGTGGTGTTAGAAAAAAAGATGTTTTAAACAAGGATTAAAAAGTGTAAACCATAAAAGAAACATGGATAAACTCAACTATCTTAAATTACAAACGTGTTCTCCAAAGACATCATTTTAAGAATTTATTTTAAAAATTGTTAAAAGCCACTGCTGAAAGACATTTGCAGCACATATAACTCACGTAAGATTAGTGTTTAGAATATATGAAAATGAAACAAATTAAAATGTAGACCAAACCTTAAAAATATCACATCAAAGGAAACAAAAATGTCAGCAAGTATATTTTAAATGATTTTGTCTCATATAAGAGAAGAAGAACAAGTTAAAGTGACTATGACACGATATTGCACATTCATAGGATTAGGAAAAGAGTCCGTCAAATCCCGAGTTGACAAGACTGGGAGGAAGGAAACATGTATGTGCCGCTATTAGAAATGTCAGCTGGTCATACCACTCTCACAGGTTCATGTGGGTGATGAAAGGGAGTGTGTGCACATTCTCTGTGCTACAGCAATCCCTCCCCTGGTGTTGTACCCAGAGAAACTATTGCACGTGAACTCCAAGAGCTTTGAGCAAGAATATTCACAAAGAGCAAAACACTGGAAGCAACATAGGTGGCCACCAACGCATACCAGTAAATGGTGGCAGAGTGTCCACCCTCAAAATGAACTGATCGCCACATGGACGCAGCTTCAGCGCCTGCTGTTGAGCAAGGTACACCTCCTGTATTCATTTGCTTAACATTTAAAAATGCAAAACTAAACAATACATTCTAAGGCCATAGGTAAATATCTTTCAACTGCTTATTCAAAGCAAGAGGAAAAGAAAATAATATTTGGAAGAGCAGTCACCTGCGAGTAAAGATGCCCTGGGAGCAGTAAGTGGTGGAAGGCATTCAGGAAACCTCGGAAGGAATGTCAATATTGCTCTTCTTAAACTGTGTAATGTGTATAGAGGGGCTCATTATGTCCTTATGCTTCATAGCTCATTTAAGATATTCTTTTGTATCAACTTATTTTAGAAATGACTTTAGAAACACACACATGACTTGTCCCTCAAAACCAGCACTCTCAGAGGGCATGTGACAGGGGAGGCTGGGGGAAGGTCAATGGGGGGAAAAAAGGAGATATATGTACTAATATATATAATACTTTAAACAATAAAAATTAAAATAAAATAAAATATTAAAAAAAAAAAGCCCAGCACTCTCCACATGTCCCAGTTTTGTTAACAAATCCACCATCGGTCAGACTGTAAAAGGCATGAGCGATGTGTAGGCCTGTTGAAGAAGTGCAGTGAGGGCATGGTGGAATAACCATGCTGGCGGAGAAGCTGGAAAAGCAAACGTTCTAGACAAGCCCTGGAAACGAGCTTCCCCCTCTATAAGAATGGGCTGGGTACTTTTCGTGTAAGTAAAATGGGTTATGAAAAACAAACAAACAAACAAACAAAAAAACCCTCATAAATATTTTAGCAGACCAGCCACAGTAAAGGTGAAGATAACAAACCAGCAGTGTGGCCCCCCTCAGGTATCTGTTCAAAGCAGCGTCAGCTCTCAGTGGTTGAATGACGTGTGAAAGCTAAACTAAGAAATGGCTGACACGTTCCTGTGGCTGCAAACACACCAATAGCATGAGGGTGCCCACAGGCAGAGGCCTGCAGGTGGGGCCGGGTAGAGAGTCTGCGATCCCACCCAGGGACTTCCTCACAACCGCAGCCAGACGGTGTTCAGGGAGGAAAAGAACCACAGTCTGCAGCCCAGAGCCCCACTGACCCTGCAGGTGTCCTGGTGTGTGTGTGTGTGTGTGTGTGTGTGTGTGTGTGTGTGTGACTCCAGACACAGGGAAGCCTCTGCGAGGACCCGCTGAGGCACTTGCCAGCCTTCCATTGCTTTGGCATGAGTTGACCGATGCCACAAAGGAGCCAAGTGACGCATCTCAGTGCAGAGCTGGGTGTTGGTGCTAGCCTGGCACACACTCCCCTTTGGCCTCACTTCCTAAAAATGAAGAAAGGGCACCTCTGCAGGGTCATGGTGTTGGCAGTGAGACAGGCTCCCCAACATTCCCCAGTCAGAACTGGTCCCGGAGCTGAAGCTGGCTTGGAGGTCTGAGTCAGTGAGGAATAGCACGTGGCTGCCCCATCACTGAGGTCCCAGAGGGTCAGGACATGACAACGCCCTGGCCTCCCACCGCTCCTCCTTCCCCGTGTCAGAGGAGGCTCCCATCCATCCGCAGGTTAGAGGAGGGACTCCAGCCCTCTGCTCTGCAGTGTGGGGTACATGACTTGGAGTTCTGCGGCAGCATCACTCCCACAGTGACTGTCGGCATTGAGCTGTTTGACTTGACTGTGGGAGCTGACTTATGTGAGGTTGTGAGGGGCGCTGTTTTCAAAGAAAAGGAAAGAATAATGCAACGATGGAGAAGTTTACCCTTCGTGAATGACAATGATTATTATTAGAGTGGCAGAGAATAGGGAATGTGTTTCCAAGGGGTGGTTGCATAAATAACCAGGTAGCATCCTCTGTCCCTCCCCCAACAATCCTGTTGTGTATTAAAAAATACCTATTGAACACCCTACCTAATAAAAGAGTAATATGCAAATTAACCATCACTCCACTACACCCGCCAGCCATGCCCACCAGCCACTCCCACCAGCCAATCAGAGCAAGTATACAAATTAAACCCAACCAAGATGGCTGCAGCCAAAGAGAGCAGTTGAGAGGCTTGGATTTCCCCGGCAATAGAGGAAGCCAAGCTTTCCACTTATCTGGCCAGCCTAAGCCTCCACTCAAGGATACAAAGTTTCAATTATAGAAGATAAATCCTAAGAAAAATGGCTGCAGCCATGGAGCTAGAGAGAACAGGCTAGGGTTGCCCCTGGCAACAAAGGAAGCCAAGTTTTCCACCTGCCCTGGCTGGCCTAGGCCTCCATTCAAGGCTACAAAGTTTCAATTATAGAAGATCTATGAACCCCAACAGAAATGGCTAATGGCCACAGAGCAAGCAAGGGGCTTGGTTCCTCTCCAGGCTACAAAATTTCAATTGTAGAAGGTAAATAAATTCCAGATACCAGGGCCTCCATTTGGGTTGCCAGGGGGCATGGCTGACCTGAAAACCACCATAGGCCCCTCATCCAGGCCACCCCACACCCGAAGGGAACCCCATCCTGATCCAGGACACCCTTTAGGACAAACCAGCCAGCCCCCACCCAGGCACCAGTCCTCTATCCTATCTAATAAAAAAGTAGTATGCAGATTTACCATCACTCCAACACATAAGATGGCTGCCCCCATGTGGTCAAAGATCCTGCCCCCATGTGGACACAAGATGGCCACCACAAGATGGCCAGCAGAGGAGGGCAGTTGGGAGACACCAGGCCTGCAAGGGAGGGCAGTTAAGAAGTACCAGGTCTGCAAGGCAGGGCAGTTGAGAGGGACCAGGCCTGCAAGGGAGGGAAGTTGGAGGTAATCAACCCTGCAGGGGAGGGTAGTTAGGGGTGACCAGGCTGGCAGAGGAGGAAAGTTGGGGGCAAATAGGCTGGCAAGGGAGCAATTAGACATCAATCAGGCTGGCATGGGAGTGGTTAGGGGTTGATTGGGCTGGCAGGCAGAAGCGGTTAGGGGCAATCAGGAAGGCAGGCAGGCGAGCAGTTGGGGGCCAGCAGTCCTGGATTGTGAGAGGGATGTCTGACTGCCCGTTTAGACCCGATCCCAGGACATCCTTTGAGGGGTCACAGATTGGAGAGGGTGTAGGCTGGGCTGAGGGACACCACCCACCCAGTGCACAAATTTCATGCACTGGGCCTCTAGTTTACTATATCCTTGAGACAGTTCTATACTTTCAGGATATAGTGCTGAATACAGTATGGCAAAATCTCTGATCTCATGGACCTTATATTCTACCAGGAATGACAAACAATAAACAAAGTGGGGACTATATATCAGAAGGTGATAAATTTTCTTAATAAAAATGAAGCAAAAGAAGAGAAATATAAGAGTAGATCCTCAGTGGGGCAGGAAGTGTGCTGACATGGATAAGGAGATCTCCAGTAAATAAGCATCCACCAAACTGAAAGAACTGCTTTGTTTTCTTTAAAAGAAAAACAAAACAAAACAAAAAAAACCCAAACCAAACAACAAGCAAGCTCAGAAATTGAGTCCCTGCCTTTATGTTCATAATTCCCATCTTCCATTACACTTTTCCCCTGTGAAATCTACTAACACACAGCACTGAGGTTCTCCAAAAGAATGAGACTTTCTTCCCCACCTTGCCTTTGAATTTTCCCACTGGGCCAACAATTCCCAGCTATGATAGAACAAACATAAGAGCACGGCTCTCTCTGAATGTGAAAACCTTTGGGGACATTAGAAAATTTCTGTCATATTCAATTTATCAAGAACATATTGGACATACTTTTAAGCACACCTTGAAACTTAAAACCTGCAGAAATGCATTAATGGAACTACAACCAAGTCAGAAAAATCAATAGAAAAGGATTTAGGCACTTTAATTTGTTTCCTCTCCCCATAAGGATAGCTTTTATGATGCAGAACTCTGCATTAAGTTTTTTGAGTATTGAGCTGGATAATACCCTAGGCACTACTGACTCAACGCCCTCATTGTATAAGTGGGGAGCAGAGGTCCAGAAAGTTTAATAATAATAGCTGCTTATATTAACGGAGGCCTATGTGCCTGGAAGTATGCCAAGTGTTTTATTATCTGAATTAATAAAGGTTCTTTACTTAAAACCAATAGGGTGTGTGTGTGTGTGTGTGTGTGTGTGTGTGTGTGTGTGTGTAGAATATATATGTTTTGAGAGAGATTATGAGACAGAGAGGGAGTGAGATAAAGAAAGGGGGAGAGAGAAGGGAAAAAAGGCTTTTAAAGAATTGACTCCCAAGGCATTGGAATTAATAGAGCAGGCTGACAAGCTAGGACTCAGGAGTTGAGGTTATAATCTTGAATCTGAAATCTGCGAGCTGGAAACTCCATTGCAGTCTTGATACAGAATTATGTATTCTTTGGGAAATCTCAGTCTTTGCTTCTAGTAAGATCTTCACTTGATTGGATGAGGCCCACTCACATTATGGAGGGTAACCTGCTTTACTCAGGACCGACACATATTATAAGCACCTTCTCAGCAATATCTAGATGTTTGACCAAACAAGTGGGCACCAGAGCCCAGACAGATTGACACATCAAATTAACCATCATGGTTTCTGTCTCTTATTTAGTCCTTATATGAAGTTGACATTATTATTACCCACACTTTACAAAGGAGCAAAAGAGAGTGCTCCAAGATTTCATGCCCTTGTCTAGGTTTCATCATTAGGAAGCATCCATGAGGGTCGGCCTGACACAGCTCTATGTGATTTTTTACAGAGAGGAAGAGAGATGGACAGAGTTAGAAACATTGATGAGAGAGAATCATCGTGCCCGCAACCAAGGTACATGCCCTTGACTGGAATTGAACCTGGGACCTCTCAGTCCGCAGGCTGACGCTCTATCCACTGAGCCCCAAAACTGTTTTGGCAGAGCCCACATATTTTGAACTGCCTGCTCTTTTGCCTGACATATCTCGGTTAGCTTGGTGGTAGGTCCAGAATCCATCTTTTCTGAGTCTTATGTCCATCCGAGTACACTGTTAACGCTCATCAGATAAAGACCACCGAGGACACTCCTCATTAACTTGTGGCAGCAAGGAGACCATACATGAAGGAAGTCTGTGGGAGTGTGGGGGATCTCACCTCACCAGCCAAGGGATAGGACTATCATGGGGTTGGGAGAAAGGATGGAAAGTTAAGTAAAAGGAAGCCATTATTTGATAGGCTCAAAGCCAGACAGGACAATGTATAGATGATTAACATGAGGCCTGGGTTCAATACTGGACTAGGATTCTATCTTCTTGGTTTCTACAAGTTCATATAAGTGCAGAATTAGGTGTGAAAAAGCCCTATCTGACACTGCCATCGAAATCAGTCTGTTTCTCTGTCTCAGAGTTTCTCAGAGCTTCCAGGCAAGAATGAGATGTCCTAACACAGATAATTTCTCATCATTATGCTTTTTTTTTAAATTCACAAAAGCAGTTTTCACAGGTCCACAGCTCTAGGTGCCAGCATTAAGGTGGGTGCTGCGTAGACAGAGCTGACTAAAACATTTGGAATTCTGCTGGGGAAGAAAGGTACACTCACCAAGCAAGCACAATGCAAAGGGGCAGGTCCAGGCACGAGGGGCGGGGGGAGGGGAGGGGAGCGGAAGTGGGGGGAGTAAGTCGCCCTCAGGCACCCAGAAAATATGACTTGAATCAGAAGAATGAATGGTTCACCAGGGTAGGAAATAAGACAGATTTAAGTCCAAACAACTACAAGATGGTATAAGTAATAGAATGGAGGGCTTAGCCAAGTGCTCAGATCCACAATAATTGTGCCTGAGAAGTCAGGGAAAGCTGACTTCCGAAGTCTCATGCTCATTGAGTTCCCAGGCTCTTGCAGGTTCTGTGTCCTCTTCTGCAAAGCCCTCTCCCCCACCACAGACACTGTGCTCACTGGCCTAGCGACCACAACTTAACTCTTCCAGTCTGACCTGGTCTCAACTTAACTCTTCCAGTCTCAGAATCCTATTGGAAGTCTTATTTTTTCAGTAATAATAATTATTATTATAATAATATAATAACATTGACTAATTTCCATATGCCAGGAATTGAGCCAACATCATCACATTTAATTATCATAAGAACCCCATGAGAGAAATGCCAGTCCTGCATTTTATGCAGGCCATTCAAGATTAGTTAAAGGAATATGTCCAAGTTTATTCAGCTCAAAAGTGGTACAAGCAGGATTTGAACTCTTTCTGATTCTCAAATAAGAACCATAACATTTTCTAGAGCATTTTCAGGCTCATGCAAGCAGTATTGGCCATACCCTTCTTTGTGTCGACTTCTTTGTGTCTTTATGCAGCTGCGTTATGGCACCACCTTCAGGTGATAAATTACATTTTACCTGCCTCCCTCCATGACATTGTGAAGTCTTGA
Organism: Pipistrellus kuhlii; assembly: GCF_014108245.1. Taxonomy (NCBI): domain Eukaryota; kingdom Metazoa; phylum Chordata; class Mammalia; order Chiroptera; family Vespertilionidae; genus Pipistrellus; species Pipistrellus kuhlii. Next base: position 51,493,606 of record NW_023425427.1, read on the forward strand.
GAGCAGATGTTTACTCGATATCGATCCCTGGTGCCCAGAACTGCTACCTACACATGGTAGAAAGTCAGTAAATGTTTGTGAATTAACAAGTGGATGAATAAAACATTTATGAAGGACCCACTATATGAAAATCCACATAGGCCACTGTTAGATATGCATGAATTGTGAAGGTTAATGTCATGCCCAGGCATCCATGGTCGCCAGGGGAGGAATTGAGAAAAGAGTGGACAAGCTCCAATGTAAAGGCTGCAGCATCACTGTGCTTTTGAGGATTGATTCTGGCATCCCTTTCTTATGCTACCAAAGGACCTGCCCCTTACTAACAACAGAGAGAGAGAGAGAGAGAAAGAGAGAGAGAGAGAGAGAGAGAGAGAGAGAGAGAGAGAGAGAGAGAGAAAGAGAAAGAGAGAGAGAGAGAGAGGAAACATATGTTCACATGGGAATATCCTGGCATCACTAGTTATCCACAGCTGGTTGCTTCCTGAAAGCTAATCCGCCAGGCATCCCAACCCCTGGCAGGCAATGGAAGCAAGCAGAATCAAACAGAAAGAGAGGCCCCGTTGCCCCTGCAGTGCTCTCTTCCGGGACCTTTCTGCCCTGAGGTATGGACGCTCTGACTTTCTGATGGTCTTTTCCTGCTTTAATTTACAACTCATCCCTTCCAATCTCTGGGTTCTGATTGGCTTAACAGCCAGGTGCTTTGGAAGAGCCTTTGCTCAGCAGGATGCATTTGTCCTTTGCAGGAACACTGTATCCCCATATACCATGTCCTCTCCCGAGCTATCTATCACTTCACATTTTATCCTCGGCACTGAAATTGGCCTTCAGTCCACAGAGCTCATTCTGCAGCACCTGTTGCATTAATAGCTAGAAAACTCAGTTCAGCCAAGGGCCAGGCATTCACCAAGCATCGCTCTCAGGCAATAAATAACCAAGTAGCAAGGCATTATCTTTGCAGATTACACTTTTCCTGATCTTACTAACTCCCAAATAGAGAGAATATCTGTGAAAATACATTTCCTCTGTGCATGGTAATGGAATGACATTCCTTCACTGAAATAATTATACTGAACTCATCCTATAACATAAAAAGGAAAACCTATATTGAACAAGACTAGCAGAACATGGCAGTATGTTCAAAAGATGGCATGGAATTTCACCTTGTCTTTCAGTGACAAGACATTTTATAAGAACAAGAAGAAAAGTATCTTCAATTCCCCATTTGTTTTATTTATCTAGATAATGCCATTCAAATAGCCAGGAAATAACTTTGAAATTAGTCTCTTCGCCTGTGAAATAAATATATTAACTTACTATCTTATAACATTGTAAAGAAATAAGAAAGATAAGTTATACAAAGTACCTAGTAGCATTCCTGGCACAAGGAAGGTGTTCAATAAATAGGAACCCCTTTATGTAGGAGATGGCACATAGGAAAGACCCAAGGCACTGCTTTTCTGTTTATCAGCGGCACTTCTACTGTTCTGCTTCTGTCCCTCCCCCACCAATCCGTAGCATGAGTGACTGGCTTAGCAGTAGAAATATTACCCCTTCCTTCTCCTACTGCCATGCTAAAATATCAACTCAAAAGCAGATTTGACCATAAATGAATGTTTATCTTAGCAGGCATTCAGGCTTTGAATTTGCTAACAATCTCTGGTAATTGAAGCAGTCAACAGACACCTTAGCTATATTGCAACCATCCAAGGAAGATTTTTTCATACACTTTCTCCCTTCTCTTTGCCAATTCATAGCCATGAGTACATTGTGCCACCATGCAAAATGACTTCTTGAGCTTCAGTTGATTTTTCATTTCTCTACAAATTATCTCTTGCCACACAATCCATCTTTATTTATATTATCTGATGCCATTCTTTTTTTTCATTTCTTACATGTAATTAGGGCAGAATGAAAGTTGTCAACCTTTGAGTGTTGTCAACTTTCACAGTATGCCACTAATGAGATCCTTGGCTTGGCCCTTTCCATCTCTTCCCTGTTCTCTCCTTCCAAGAGGAGCCAGGCTTACAGATTAGCTCTGAGGCTTTTGAGATGGACTATCAAAAGATGAAAGGAGAAATGAGGAGACATGCAAGAGAAGTGTAGAGAGTCACTTCTGGGGGCCAAAGAAGATTTTCAGGAGCACTGAAAAAATGGGAGTGGGATCAATGGCAATATGAGGAGAGTGAAATGAAGGAAATTTAAAGAAATATTTCTAGAGTGTTTGGGAGCACTTGATAGTATTCAAGAAATATAAGTGGGCAACTTGAATTATTTCTAAATTCCTTTTGATGGCAAGGATTGTGTTCTTTGGGAGCTCAGCTTTGCACTCATCTTGAACTATATGGATATGGCATTACAAGTTTTATTCCCCCCAATGTGGCTATCAGATTTATAAGGCGGGGCTTTATCTTAATTTTATTGTATTCTCTAAGCGCCTAGAATAAGTGCAGCACATGCCTCATGCCCTTAATAGCACTTTGTTCTCTTAATTCATTTTTATATTGACCATCAAACCAAACAGGACTATAGTTTGGGCCAATCAATTCTCTATTTCTTCTCACATAGATAATAGATGTATTCTTAAATACAGGTGAGGCGATTAAAAGGTGCTGCTCCAAATGAATCCTAGTGTCTTAACCCAGGAGTATGTCCCTGTGCACGCAAAGAACTTGCAGATCTGGCTAAATCACTGTCAGTAAACTTGGGGAGCCCTGCAGTGGCAAAGAGCTCTTGGAAGATTGGATACAGGTAAGTGCCATTTGGTTTTATAAAAGAGAAAAAATGTGTATTCGTGAACCACAGAGCACTGAGCTTGACATCAATCTGAGGCAAGATCCTAGAATAATTTTTTTAAAACAATGGCTTCTGAGCACTTAGAAGAGGAAGTGGTAAACCCAGCAGGAGCTCACTAAGAATAGTCCTGTCAGACTAACCTCATTTCCTACTGACATAGTTACTACACTGGGAGATCAGAGAAACCGAGGAGAAACAGCATTTCTAGATTTCAGAAAAGCTTTTGAAAAGTTCGCATGATACCCTTGAGGGCAAAGCAACCTGTATAACATAACAATTGCATAGCTTATAGTCAATGGAATACTAGTACCAAAAAGAATTAAGAAGTCACTATAAATTCAAAGAAACATTTTCATTCAATTAACATTTTTCCAATGTCTTGTGTTAACCATTGTGCCGAGGGCTAGTGCTTTGACTGTATAGACAGACAGGAGGAAACCAGACTTGGCAGCAGCAGCCTTCCAAGTCTCCTTCTGTGTGGTGTGACTCTCCAAAGTGCCAATATCAACCTGAGATATGCCAACAAGGAAAATGTCTACAATGAGTGAGGCGTGGTTCTGTTCCCCTCATGCAGGTCAGGTCACCTGGAGCTCCACACGTGAAGAGATACTCCGGATCTTATCCCGAGAAGAGTGATCAGGACGATGAAAAGACATGACTAAAATCGTACTGGGAAAACAGAATGAAATGTTAAAAAGAGGGAACCCACAACTGCCCCAATGTCCCCCATGAAGTAGAAGTGAGACAGAGTAGAAATTCCAGATGCGCTACTTGCAAGGGACTAGAGTTTTTATAAACAGAGTTGCTGAAGTGTGGACTGGAAACAAATATGGAGTGACTGGTTGGAACCCATAACTTGTAATCTTAAAGTTTCTTTCCAAATCTGCAATCTCCCAAAATTAAAGAGTGTACAACCTCCGTTGGCTATCTATTTTATAATTTAACTGTAAGCAACTATATTTTTGAAATTTATATTAAATTTTGAAATATATTGAACATCATTTTTAAAATACAGAGAAAACTAGAACCAACACTCACATAACCATACTCAAGTTTATTTTATTTGAATATTTCGCCATTTAGGCTTCAAATTATTTTTTAAGGAATAAATCATTATAAAAATACTTGTGTTTTCTTCCTTCTCCCTAGAAATAGCATTATTTTAAAGATGGTATGTGTATATCATGCCACATATTTTATTTATATGATATGTGTTTATCTCCATAAATAATATCATTATTATAATGAAACAAATACAAAGGAGTCCAGTTTAGTGGAGGAGTTAGGAAACCTTCACAAAAGGGATGATGCCCAGTATGGAAGGTATGAGTTGTCCAGGTTTTTTAGGAAAAGAGAGCATTCCAGGTAGAGGAAACAGCAGCCTCAAACCCACAGAAACAGCAACAATGGTACATCTACATAATGGAATATTATGTTGCCATAAAAAAGAAGGAATTCTCATCATTTGCAGCAACCTGGATGGAATTGGAGAACATCATGCTGAGTGAAATAAGCCAGTCAATGAAAGAGAAACACCACATGACCTCACTCATTTATGTAAAATAAAGAACATTATAAACTGATGAACCAAAAGATAGATATAGGGAGAGTAAAGCAACAAGCAGACTGTTAAATTACAGCGGGGAGGGTAGAGAGATCTGAGGAAGATTAGCGATCAACCGAAGGACTTGTATACATGCATATAAGTACAACCAATGGACACAAAACTCTGGGGAGGGAGGGCATGTATGAGAGGGGAGGAGGCAATGGTATATGTACAGAGATAATAATTTAATAAAAAAAAATTAAAAAACAAAACAAAAACAAAAAAACACTGCAAATGAGTTTATATCAACTGAAAGAAAAGGAAAGGTGGGAGTGTGAGAAGATGAAAATTGAAAAATCAACAAGGACCCAATTTTGAAAGTCTTTGTCTCAGAGAGAGCCACTTCAACATTTTCATTATGGGGATAATATGACTTGTATGCAGGCTAGAGAGATAAACCTGATGGTGATGTGGTTGGAATGGGGGGGGGGGGGGGCTATAATCACAGGGCTGGAAGTCAAGTTAGCGAGTATTAAAGAAGTCCAACAAAAGGATAATGGGAGCCTAAAATAAATCCGGATGAGGAGGACTGATTAAAAACATCTTTAATATTGTGTATACAAGACCATATTTTCAATAATGGCGGGATATATTTATCTAGATATTTATCTAGATAGTTACCTGCTAGACTTGTAATTATATTTCAAGAAATAATTTGTAAAATGACATATCTTAATTATTATAAGAGTGTACTAGATTATTAATAACATTAAATAAGATGTCATATAATATAGCATAATATTTATGAATATTAAGAAAAACTGTCATATTACCATGAACAACTTTTGAGTCTTGTTTAAGATACCCATTTAATCATTGAATAATTCTTTATAAAACAATTTACTAGTAGTTTTACTTAGTTGGTTCTTATACATAAAAATAAATATACATTGTAAATGACAAGTAAATTATGTCATATCAATGTAAACTGTAATTAAAAACATAGTTTAATTAGCCCAGCTCTTTTTGTTAAGTTTGTTTTCTTTTCTCCCATTTGTCTCCACTCCCATGGAGAAAAGGATATGGGGTAAGAAGAGAGTGGGTTTTGCTTTTATTGCATAAGAATAAGAAGAAAATCTGACTCCTCCATCAGCTCCCAGAAATAGCTCAGGAGAGTGCTCCAAAATACTGGGTACCAGACACAGATGTTCTCACATTCACAAACCAAATTAGATTTCCAGGAACACTCATTTGATTAATTTGGTCAATCCAGTCTATTTAGTTTTCAGAAGAAACATGTGTTGTTGCTCTTGTTAATGATGTTGTTTGCAATGTGTGGCTCTAAAGTAATTAGTCATTTGCCTTTTACCTTTCTACTATTTTAATGTGTGCTGGACAGACAGAGTGTAAGAAAGTAACATTGGTTAAAAACGGAAGCTGTTTCATTTATTGGTACGGTTTAGAGAAAGAACAATGGGAGATTTAGATGACTTAATTATCAAGAGGTATCAATTATGCAAATGAGCCTGGTGGTAAATAAAGCATCTTTTCCTTACAAAATAGTTACTTCCTCTGAGACAGCCTTTATTAACTTGTGCATGTATCAGAATCACCCGAGGGCTTTTCACAAAACAAACAGAAGACCCACCCCGTGAGTTTTCCAGGCAGTATGGGGCCTGAGAATTTGCATGTGCACAGGATCCCAGGCGATGCCTTGGCTGCCATCCAGGGACCACACTTTGGGATGTGCTGCTCTAGGAAGATCTCTCTGAGCCCTGAGCCTGAGGGCTTTGCTCCTCTGCAAGCCTCCCTCCCCCTCTCTGTTATCCTCTCCTAGGGTTACCATGCTGAACTATGATGGCTGATGCACACATCTAACTCCTCTGTTTGACCTTGAGCTGTGGGAAACAAGCACACTTCTAATTTAGCACTGCATCCTCCAGGCCCAGCACAGGGCTGGCGAAGAGTAGTGGATGGCTAGTAATTGTGTTTCATTAAGCAAGTGAAATGTAAGTTTTGAGGAAGAGACAGAATGTGTGTGTATGTGTGTGTGTGTGTGTGTGTGTGTGTGTGTGTGTGTGTGCACGCGCACGCGCGCGTGTGTAATGTGTGTACAGAATAATATTGGCGGCCTGAAGTACTCAGACACTGATAAGGAAAATACTGTGCTTTCAGGAAAGAAAAGAACATTAAAGATGTAAGACATGTCTAACCAAAGGAAAAAAAAAGAAATTAGAATCTGAAATTCACTTTTGCTACTACATGTATATGATGGCAATACAATATTTTAGACAGATCACAGTAACAATAATGTACAAATGGTTTCAACTCTGTCAGATGAACTATTTGGCCTACGGATGCCATTTAATACTCCATCCTGTGTAGCTGGTAAAACTGAGCATCACCCCAATTTACCTGCAGGACAGCCAAGGGCACACAGAAGTCACCTACATCCTAAACAGAAAAAGAGAATTATAAGAAGAAAAATATGAAAAAGACCTAGTAGGTCATCCAGTCCCAGTTTCATAGAGCAGTGGAAGATTAAATAAAGTAACATTAGAAAAATTATGGAAATATACTCAAGAAAACTTAAGACTCTCTGATCCTCTCATTTCTAGTGCCTCATGAAGTTCAAGGGTTTATTGTCGACTCATTGCTTAAATCCCTATTCATCAAAAGGAAAACATTCCCTCCAATCTGCATTAGAAATGGGAATATAAAAGGCAATGTAAAAAGTTGGTTTTTGTGGTATTAAATGACTCCCATTTCCTATGTTCATGAATTTCTGGTTTGTAACTCTACTTATCCAAAATATTAAAATGACCTTCAGGCCAACCCCTTTACTTATGAGTGAATGGGAAAGAGAAAATTACTCCAAGTTAACCATTACAGAAATTACTTGCAAGGCATTTTTCTTTGATAGCTGCAGTTTCACTCATATTATCATCCTTTTCTGTTGACAAGTCTCTGAGATTTTAATCTTGGATTGGAAATGTTACCCTATCAGAAAGGGCTTATATTGTCAGGAGCGGTGCTGTCGTGGAATACAGAATGGCGCGGGAGAGTGCCAGTTGTATTGAAAAACATACCATTGCTAGCAAAGGCATTTAAATGTTTAGTCGGCTTGCTCATAAATCACTTTCAATGTGCTCAAGTTCTTAGACAACATATTGAAAGCTTTCTTATTTCTTTTATTATAGCAGTGTCATTTGCATTGCTGAACTTGGGGTTATGTTGGCAATTTCAGATAAACCCATGCTTGGAGGGTTTATAACTCCGATTAAATTTCACCCTGCCTTGTGACTCAAAAGTACAACTTTTGTGAGGTTTTTTTTTTGTTTTTTTTTTTTAACCTACAGTATATATCTTATTTTAAGAAATGGATAGATTGACAATTTGGGTTTACAAAAGGAAGCAAATGGCCCAACGCACACGAAATTCGTGTGGGCATTATGTAACCTGGGCAAGTTTATCTAAATTCAAAGATTTGCTGGGTTGTTGTAGAAAAACATATTCAAGGCATTTAAAAAATGTCTAACTAGTAACTCTACTGGAAATGGTTGCTGTTCTTTTTCTTTTCTTCTTTTTTAATTGTATGAATAGCTTTTCCTCTCCCTTTCAGTCAAAACATTTAAACTCATTCAAGTATCTATTTAACCTTGAGCATACATGCTGTTGTCATTTTTGTTGCCTTACACAAAGCTAACACCAGTATCCCTGTCATTTACCTATCATCTGGAGTTGTTCTAGAAATGAAAGAAAACATCAATTAGCTAAGAGAGAGAGAGAGAGAGAGAGAGAGAGAGAGAGAGAGAGAGAGAGAGAGAGAGAAGTTAGAGTATATTGAAAAGAAGCCTTTGAATTGAGGATGAAACCAAGTTAGAAATATGAAGGATTTCTGAGAAGCAGGACTTGAAGGAGATTCAGAATAACAAAAATAAAAAGGGGGAAAAAAAGAGTAATCAAAATTTTACTGAGTTTGACGGTAATCCTCAGTTTCTTCTAGATTAGAAAATGGGAGTAGTTAGGCTTAGAGAAGGTGGTCTCTCAGAGCTTTCTAGAAGTTTTCCTCCAATTCACTCTATCTTTTTGAAAAACAGAAGTCAGAGACAATACCAACTTGCTATTTTGAAGAGAAATGGGTAGGCAGTATTAAATAGTATTCTATAGCTGAGGAGAGAAATACCCCTTAAATAAAAGCATGTGTCTCTGTAACATAAAGAAGGAAAATTGTTGTTCCTGGGCACACTTAACTGTGTTGTTGGCTCATACGCACAATAAATGTAGTTATAATCAGATTAGCTTTCATTATTTGCAATTTAATGCGGGGCAAAAATTCGAGCAGTAGCGAAGACCTGCAAGCAGCAGGCCACGCATGCACAGGCTTGTGAAAACCACAAGGAGACTCAGGAATCCCAGAGGCCACGAGGGTGGACAGGTGTCCCTGGGATCTTTCTCCCACAGAGATATGATGGCAACATCCGGTGCCGGCTGGAGGAGGAGGAGGCCCCACCCTCCAGCAATAGCTCCACTCCCAGGATTTCAGCAGACCTCTCAGGTGTTGGGTCTATTGACATTTTGGAAAGCATGCTCCTGGAGCCAGGAGGCACCATCTAAGGCTGAGATTTGCTGGAAACACAGATTAGTTAGGAGGCTGTTGTAGAAAGTCAGGAGACACCATGAGAGCCCGTGTAAGAGAGTTGGAGTATAAGGGAGAATAAGTTATAATTTAAGAGGTATTTTAGGGATAGGAACTGGTGACTGACAGGATGTGGGATGGTGAAGAGAAAATTAAAGAAATTCTATCCCTAAGATGTTCAAGTACCAGGGTCTTTTTTAATTGTATGAATAGCTTTTCCTCTCCCTTTCAGTCAAAACATTTAAACTCATTCAAATATCTATTTAACCTTGAGTTGGTGCAAACAGACAAAATATACAGAATGAACTCCCTGGATTGGTGAAAATGATGCTGAAAGAGAAATTGAAGGTAAGTTTCATGGAGTTTATAGAGAACGCATGACACCAAAATGAAGACGGGGTCATAACAGCCCTGCTAACACTCACAACCACCTTCTCCTAGATTACCTCACTTCCCTGCATATACTAGCAAATTGGGTATGGACCATATGCGTAGGCTGTGCCAGTATCTGCACACATTGTGGAAAGCACAATTACAAGGGTGAGAAGAGGAAGGGTTCCTAAGACCTAACCTGGCGTCTGAGAAGCCCATCAGCCTCTCCCATGAGCTGAGGTCAACATGACCGTGCCAGGTCCCATGGAGAAAGAGAAGCACGCCATGATGAACCTTGAAAATGGCAATCTACTCTCACCCCATCAAGGAAATGATCAGTATATGGAAAAGAAGTCCTATTATGAACAGAAGGTGTCTAGTTTAATGATTAGCCAGACCTGTGGTCAGCAAAACTGCGGCTTGCAAGTCACATGCGGCTCTTTGGCCCCTTGAGTGCGGCTCTTCCACAAAATACCATGGCCTGGGCAAGTCTATTTTGAAGAAGTTTAAGTTTAAAAAATGTGGCTCTGCAAATAAATTTCAATCGTTGTACTGTTGATAGTTGGCTCTGTTGACTAATGAGTTTGCCGACCACTGTGTCTGGCTGCCAGACAGTGGTACCCAAAGCAAAGAGGAGAAGAAAGGAAGAGAAGCAGAAGCAGACAGGAGGATGTGCAGCTTGGAACAGCTCTAATCACACAGGGGAGTCCATCCTGTGAGTGAACGGGCAGAGAGCTCAGGCGAGGGAAGAGCTCTGAGAACAAAGAAACCTCTCTCTGTTGCTCATATTGAGAACCTCACAGAGCGTGAGCATGATTTTGATTTAGGATATGTTTACAAAAACCTGTCTCTCTGCTCTGTCTTTGACAAAGCCAGAGAGTTCTTCTCCCACTCGGGGGAATGAAAATGGCAATGAGGTGAATATTCCATCCCTCCACGCTAAGAAGGCGAGGCAAAAGCATTCCGAAAGGAACAAAGAGCTGCTGTTTCCAGCAGATTCGCAGACCGAGATGCCCTGATGGATTCTGATACTGAAAACAGCAAAGAATGCTGGAAAAATACAAATAACATGTGCCAGTAAGCTGGCAAAAAATTAAGACATTCTCGGGGCCGAAGGTTAAGTACAAGAGGCAATGCAGGTTAGCAGTCCCCTGAGCCAGCTCTCGCCCGAGGTGAAATGGGTGGTAGAAAGGTATTTGCTGTGTTCTTATTCTTTATATTCTACACTAATTTGTACATTTGTCTTCAGGTTTCCTCTGCTGAGTGTTTTCAGTGTGTCTCTTCAGTTAGTTACTCACAATGCTCTATGCCCTGGGGAGGCTGGTCTTTTGGGACAGGGACAACTGCTGCCTTCCCTGGAGCTTGTCATTGAGTTTGGCCTGGGGGGCGGACAGGAATTGAGGGGAGGGTTTGGGGGTGGAGTATGTACCTCCCCTAGGTCTATCCCCAACTGGTGGCCATGGGGTTGGCCAAATTCATCTGCCCAAGACCACAGCCCATTCTCTTACAGCTGAGCAAGATCTAATAAATGCCCCTCCCTGTCCCCTTCAGGCCTCAGTGCACGGAAGGGCAGGTTCAAGGCCTTGCAGGCCCCATAAGCTGCGACATCCTTTGTTGTTTTCTCTCAACCCCGCTCACACCTTTGTAAAGAGCCTCCCATTGACCCTCCCTAGTTACCCTACTTGGCAGGGCCACCTGTTTCCTGGCAGGCCCTGACCAATGTCACTACAGTGTTTAGTGGAGATTATTCTTAGAGCAAGATGAGTGGCTGAAGTGCAAATTACTGTAGAGGTTGTGTTAGTCTGGGGGTAAAAAAGAGAGAATGTGCAACGCAATGCACAGGTGACCGTGACCTCGGTGAGCACAGGAAGTCTCTGCAGTGCAGTGGGAAGCCCTTCTGAGGAGCAGCTGGGACATGAGTACGTGGAGTCAGGACAGGTAGGCGTGTCTTTCAAGAAGTTCATCAGCAAAAGGAAGGCAAAAGGTTGCCTATTGATTTTCAGGTGGTAGAGTCCATATGTACACACACACTCACACATTTTAGTTGCAGGTTTGATAGAGAGAGAAAGAGATCAAGCCAGGTAAGAATTACAAATCAAACTGTCAAAAAGAATAACTGGAGAGTGCAGGTCTGAAAGCAGGAAGAGTGGGATGACAGAAGCAAGCGCCTTCTCCTCTGAAAAGAAGAAAAAATAAAATAAAAAATAAGTCACGGTAAGAACCGCGTGGAGGTGAGAGGGATGGCAGTGTCAGGCTGTGTTCCTGAAGTGGGAGCCACAGGCTTTCCTGAGGCAGGCGCAATGGGGCTGGAGGCTCCATGAAGCTGGTACATTTGGGACATTGGAAGGGGTTGTTTTACTTTTAACAAATCGTCTTTTTACTCTCTGCAGCCAACCCACCTTCAATGGGGGCAGCTGGGGGCAGCTACCCAAGGGTCAGCGTATATGTTTCCTTAGCTTTCTGGGAGGACACAGAGTTAGTTGAGTTTCTGTTGATTTCCATGGTTGTGGGGCTCATAAAGCAACCCAGGTTCTTGTGAATCTGACACAAGGATTCCAAATATTCCCCAGTCAGCCCAAAAGGAAACACAGCAGGCTCAAAAAATGAGGGAACAAATGAGAGAGAGCAATAAGAGCGGAGAAAACCTAGCAACCAGCAGCAAATAGCAGCATCCCATCCATCCGGGCAGTCACTGGTTCTCAGGGAAGCAAAGGAAACTCGGCCTGATGAGGCTTTGCGGCTGAATAAAATGCCTGCGAGGAGGGAGGAAACGGTGTGCGGGGAGCGTTTAGTGTTTCTTTGTCATCAAAGGCGAGGGACCAATGGAAGCGACTCCTTTCTCAGGGATGACAATGTATTTACCGCTATTTGCTTATATCCTAAGATGTCATGAGAACGTCCCAGCCACCGCCCCACCAACCCTTCCCAGCACCCCTCTGTGTGGGATGGTCAGACTTCCTATGGAAGCTCACCACACTAGAGAAGCTGCCCACCAATGACAGCAAATGGCAGCAATGCAAACAACTCAGAAATGAGAAACAGGCTCTGAGAGTCAAGCTATCACTTAGACGTAAGCCTCAGACATTGCGATAAGTAATGTTTGTAAGTCAATATCATTCTCAACACACCTGTGGTATGCCAAACGCCCTGCATGGAGAACCCCTCAGCAAAGTGCTCACAGGCAGAGAGGGCGTGTGCAAAGCTCAGCCCCCTCCCCCTGCCTCTCCCTACCCAGCAAGAGCAGTTTGCAAATAGGGCCTTCAGGTAAGACTGTGTTTGAGCAAAGGCTTTTCCAGCTGAAAGCTTTGAAAATCACTGCACTGAGGAGACAAACCACTTAAAGCACATGTGTCAAACACAAGGCCCGCGGGCCAAATCCGTCCCGCCAGGCCTTGCAATGTGGCCCGCACCGCGCTGTCATCACTGCACTCCGCTGCATTTCCATCACAATGACAGTTTATGACTGTTCAGTAAACCATTCGGCCCGCGATTTAGGCTGGATTTTAGATTTTGGCCCCTTCTCTGATTGAGTTCGACACCCCTACCTTAAAGGAATCCTTTGGCAAAACTTCCCCTAAACCAGTGTTTCCCAAACTTCTCTCATGATGAGAATCACCTGGTGGAGTTGTTAAAATACAGATTCCTGAATCCCAACTAAGAAGTGCTAAACTAGAATTTTTGGGAACATATGGGTAAAATTGTATACTAACTAGAATTTTTGGGAACATATAGATAAAATTGTATACTAACTAGAATTTTTGAGAACATATAGGTAAAAATGTATACTAAGTATAATTTTACCTATATGTTCTCAAAAATTCTAGTGTAGCACTTCTTAGTTGGGATTCAAGAATCTGTATTTTAACAACTCCACCAGGTGATTCTCATCATGAGAGAAGTTTGGGAAACACTGACTGAACTGTTCCTTTCTTGTGCAGATGTTTATTGGGCATCTTCTGTATATGAGACTATGTTCTTTGCAGTGTGATGGCATAAAGAGGTTAAGGGGGAGGAGAGAAGGGGAAGGAAAACAGAGAGCAGGTAATTGATGTGAGCGTGGTCCTTGAGCAGGAGGCAGAAAGGCGAGCAGTGTTGGCTGGCGGAGTGAAGGCTTGTCTCCCACACTGAAAGGAAAGATACAAAGGGTTTAGGACTTAGTCCACAGTCCATGTTCTGTCCTCAGTTCCAGACTGCCTCTCCTCATGGATCCCTTTCCATCCCTTTTCCTGCCCCGCTTTCCCTCAATCTCAGCTCATCTGCACAAGATCAGTAATCAAAACGCCGTTCAAATGATAATTGCATGTTGCTAAGGGGCCTTTATCACTACAGCAAATGTGCCCTAAAGGAACATACATACTCTTCGCTGGGTTTTCATTTATCATGACCAGAGGCCACCAGTTCTTTAACCAAAAAGCTCGTTCTTGAGCCAAATTCCCACCAGGCCTGTGATGCGGTTCTGAGCGCCTTGGAGGAGTCCATGCCTTACTGGTCTGCGGGTCTTCAGAGTTTAGCCCAGTGCCTAACCCAGGGGGAAGAACCTCGCTGATGCTAATGGCGATGAAAGGAGTGAAAAGCGGAATGTTCCCATTTGCTTTGAATAAATGGTCTGGTGACATTAAGTGGAGGAAAGTATCCTGTCTGGTAAACTCTGCATGAGTTAAACCCATCAACCAGCAACATGATTCCAGAATATTAAACACTGGTGGCATTTAACTGTCTCCCTATCCTGACCCATTTGTGCTTCAAGTTCCAACTTAAGACCCACCTTTCCCATTTCCATTCAAACCGGTGTTTATGTCATTCTGATGACCACCTGTGAGTGAGAAGCATGGATCCTCATTTTGCAGCTGAAGAAACAGATTCTGGAGATATTTTTGGGATTTTCAACAATTCGCTCACAGCTAATAGGCGGTAGAAACCAGATTTTACCCCAGAATGTCTAATTCCAAGTCTGCAAAGGAGAATTAAAAAGAAATCTTAGAAGAAACCTATTCCAAGAACTAATCTTGTCTTCCTAAAAGAATAGGCTATGTCCACAGGATCCGCAGACAAAGCTGCTTTGCTCTTGGCTTTGCCCACAGGACAGAAAGAGATTTTGTCACAAAGACAGCCTCTGCGAATGAACTTGGAAGACCCAGGAGAACTGAAAAAAAAAAAAATGCCCAGATTTAATTTCCTCCCCATGCATCTATCATTAATCTTTTAAATGGATTTTGTAAGAACTTTATGACACATAACTCTAGTCCTGAAATCTCAGATTTACAGAAGGTAAAATTTCCATAAAATATATAATGTGAATAATTTAGATTACATTCCACTGTACAATAAATATAAGCCCCGGACAGGAAGAGATCTATAACCTCATTTGCCTCCTGACATTCGCAGAACAGCTTTCCCTGGTGCAAAGTTTGCTGACTCCAGCAATTCAGCCGGAATTCTAACAAAGCAGAGGGTAGTTCTCTTTGGCTGAAATGCCTTTCTTACCAGCATAGTTTCAAGAGCAGGTTTGTGGGAGCCAGGCAGTCTGGTTTTAAATTCCATCACAAACACTCTGTGTGGCCTTGGATAACTTAGGAAGCCTCTCTGTGTCTGTTTGTGCCTCTATAAACTGGGCTGGGATTGTTATAAGATGAAAAGAATGCACACAAATTAATTAGCTGATTTCTAAGCACACAGAAAGTACCTGCTAAATAGGAGTTATCATTATCACTTTAAGTATATTAGCATATCTTCAGGTCTCCCAAAGCCTGGGCCAAATTCTTTACCATCTTGCCCTTCTACCATAAGCAATGGCCTCCTTCAAGTCAGAGGCAGGAATTCAGAGAATTCTGGAAATCTTATCATATATTGTTCAGTTCTTTTAAAACAAAAGCAGCTCTACAGTAAAGTTGTGAAATTAAAAGTTGCCAGTGTTTTGAAAGTTACCATTGACTGAGTACTCGCCATGTAACAAGTGCTTTGTATATGTTATTGCAAACTGACTCCACAGTCCTACAATTCAAAATAATTTAAATTTCACAACGGAGGAAGCGGATTTTCTCTAAGAAGTCATATGGATACTGGGCTTTAGGAGGTGGAAGGCTGGCTCAGGCCTGTCTCACTGTAAATCCGTGCTGCTCTCACTCCATCAGCACACAGCATGAGTCGCTCCATCCCTCTGCTTTTGTCTTTAATAACCCTCTGTCCGGAGCTCACTCCTGCCTGGAGTCTCACAGCTCACTTGAGACTCTGTCCCTCTGGCTGGGATTTGGACTTGACCTGACTCCCTTATAGTTCATCTAAACTTCCCTTCCCAGTGTTCTCTCCTCCCTTCTATATCTTTTCTTGAGAGAAGAATACATTCCTTTTTGCCTTAGCCAGTTTGGCTCAGTGGAGAGAGCGTTAGCCTGCAGACCAAAGGGTCTCAGGTTCGATTCCGGTCAAGGTCGTGTACCCTGATTGCAGGAGAACTGAGAAAATAAAATACCTCCTCCCCAGCCTGGGCCCTCAGGGTGTGTGCAGGAGGCAACCAATCCATGCGTTTCTCTCACGCGGATGTTTTTCTCTGTCTTTCCCTCTCTCTTCCACTCTCTAACAGATCAATGGAAAAATACCCCCAGGTGAGGAGGAGGAGGACAAAGAGGAGGAGGAGGAGGAGGAGGAGGAGGAGGAGGAGGAGGAGGAGGAGGAGAAGAAGAAGGAGAAGGAGAAGGAGAAGGAGAAGGAGAAGAGAAGGAGAAGGAGAAGAAGAAGAAGAAGAAGAAGAGAAGAAGAAGAAGAAGAAGGAGAAGAAGAAGGAGAAGAAGAAGAAGAAGAAGAAGAAGAAGAAGAAGAAGAAGAAGAAGAAGAAGAAGAAGAAGAAGAAGAAGAAGAAGTTGTTCATGCCCTGACTGGTTTGGCTCAGTGGATAGAGCGTTGGCCTTTGGACTGAAGGTCAATAGAAATTTCTATCTTGGTTGCGGGCACATTCCCAGTAGGGGGTGTGCAGGAGGCAGCTGATGGATGTTTCTCTCTCATTGATGTTCTTAATTCTTTATCCTTCTCCCTTCCTCTCTGTAAAAAAAATCAAAATATTTTTTTTTTAAATTCATTTTTGCTTGGTGTTAACAGATATGAATAACTTATTAGTAACCCTCTCAAAATAAGGACAAGGTCTTGTACTAAGATGAATGTGCTGAGCATGTTCTCAGTGCTTATTACATGTGACCTCAGTTCTCACAAAGCATTCTACCCATGAGAAATGAAGGTTAAGCACCTGACTCAGAGTCACAAACGTGCGGCTGGCAGCTCAGAGGTTGCCCATGTGGCCTGATTCCAGAAACCAACCTTTCAGAGCATTTCCCACTTATGGTTGGGTGCAAGTCAAAGCTAGGGCAGAGGCAGGTGCTTTTTGGCACATGGGGATGATGTCAGAGGTGACTTCCTGTTTCAGTCCACACAGCAGTTTGAACAGTTTTCAAACTGTTTTGTTTGGCCATTGCCTTCCTATTCTCAAACATGAACTCAGGCATTAAACTCCCAAAACACAGGCTTTGTAAGATGAGAACCCTTCTGGAAAGCCAGAGGAGAGTCAACACCCCCGCACTGTGGACTGTTCCCAATGCCTAGGGCACAGTTAGCGAAAGCCTGTGTCCTTGGAATGGAGGGAGATGGTGAATGATGAGATCTCACAGAATTTGTCATATTTGTTGTTTTTTTTACCAGATTCTTTACCAAAATATAGACAATAAGGAGATGGGGAATCAAAGAAAAACTACAGGGAAAGGGGTCAGAACTTGAAATCAGTGGTGAAAAATGAGCAAATCCCCAAAGACACGGTGACAGTGTCCCAGGATTATGTTGGTGAACAAGAGCTGCCTTTGGGCTCTTTGGGGCAGCTGAAAGGATTCCGTGAGTGATGCTCAGGCGTTTATTTGCACCAGGCGTGGCACCCGCTTGGGATAAACCTACAAAGATATTTTGATAGGCGACAGGTTTTGTATGACTGACTTGGATCCAATGTAATAAAACAAAAGCAATCCTGAGTTTTTAAAACCTGAGTCTGCTGCTCATGCCACAGCTATCGTGTAGGAGCTCGGTCTCCATTTCTTTTTTAAAATTGCTCTTTATTGTAAAGGATTACAGGTGTCCCCCTTTTCCCCCACTGAACCCCACTTCCACCCCTCCCCCAGGCTTTCACCGCACTTGTCCCTACCTCACAGGGTGGCAGTTTGCCTTGCAAACTCTGACACACCATGCAAACGTAAGGGTTATTACTGTTATTATAATAGTTACTATAGACTCTTCCTAGTCAGGACCCTCAGAGAAGAGTATTGGGGGTTTGGGGGAAGGGGAGAGTACATGTTTTTAGTAATTCATTTAGGCTTTGTGCCCATTGAATTCCAACTTTAGAATCATTTCCTACAATTATGATTTAGCAGTGCCAGAAACAAATACAGCTATCAAGTTCAACCACTTGCACAGAGGACAAATTAGTTCATAAAATGTAGTGGATCTTATCTCCAAATTGAAAATTTGGCCTAAGTCAGTAACAGACACAAAGTCATTTGATTGTTTTTTGCTCAGAAGGCCAATTTTGGTTCCCCGGTGTTTACAGAGGAAAAGTAGCCATTAAGAGTAAGATAGCATAGTTAGGAGAAAAATATAGTCCTATATAACGTCCAAACAAGAGTCCATTTACGGTATTAACATTTTCATCTGTTTTTTAAAGACTGTAATTCTATCAGGTCATTGATAGCAGTGATTTCCAACAACTTTAGGTTATAAAAGATTCACCATGTTTTTTATATCACACATTTTTATTCTTTAATCCAGAGCAGGGAATTGGGAGTCTCCATTTTTAATAAGAATCTTAAGTACTTTGGAAGCCTTCAGAATTGCTGTTGGAGATCAAAGGTTTGCAAACTCAAACTAGCCTAGGCCAGGGCAAGGCAGGTCCCAGAAATGAATGAAGCAAGCTTGGTGGGGACCAGGGTGAACAAAGGGAGCCAGGTCTCTCCTTCAGGGTGCAAGATGCACTTAGCATAAGTCCATTTTTGGCCCAGGGAAATAAATATCCAGTTTCCAGGTATTTCAATATTTTGAAAGATTCCAAAAGCCTGAATTTTTTGTATGCGCAAAATACTATCATTTTTTAAATGTTAGCTCAACATCTAAAATACTACATGGATTAAAAAGCACACTTGTGCCCTAGCCGATTTGGCTCAGTGGATTGAGTGTCGGCCTGCAGACAGAAGGGTCCCAGGTTCGATTCTGGTTAAGGGCATGTACCTTGGTTGCAGGCATATCCCCAGTAGCAGGTGTACAGGAGGCAACTGATTGGTGTTTCTCTCTCATTGATGTTTCTAACTGTCCCTCTCCCTTCCTCTCTGTAAAAAAAAAAAAAAAATCAATACAGTATATATATATATATATATATATATATATATATATATATATATATTTTAAGCACACTTGCAAGCTACGCTTAACAGGAGAGAGATTTTCATACCTTCTACTTTAGGCTGGACTTCCTTGCAGGTCACAGAGCATGGGCCTTGGTCATGAATGAATGAATGAATGAATGACACACTAACGGGTCAGCATTGCTGACCTTATCAGGCTTCTACAGCAGAGATCTATTGTAACACTTGAAGTCATTAAAAATGACCATCCCATTGTTCTCAGGGAAGGGAACTGTCCAATAAAACAGCTGTTTGCTTGCTCATTGTGGACACGTCCTCTCCTCAACAGTAACATTTTATTTTGTTTCGGGTGCCGTTGTCTACCTATCTTTTATGGTGCAGCTCATTGCATTTTTAAAAGATGTTTCTTCCAGGAGCTAATTGAGCTTTATCTATGTGAGTGAGCTAGAATCTGTCACTGACAGCCTGCAGAAGGCCATTTCTTCAATTGCTTGAGAGAACTAAAGAGTCAGACATGACAAACGGCAGCTCGGAATACCTGGCAGCAGGCCCATTAGTGCTGCTGTGCCAAGATGCTCTAATAAATTACTTAGCGAACACAGGCTCACTTTATTTCCGTCATGAAACTCGCCACCCTAAAACCAGTGAAAAGGATTTGATGGTTTTTTCTCCTATCATAGTTTGTCAGGGCCTTTTGGAAGCAGAATGCATTATTTATTTTTTACAAAACATAATTGCTGGCAAAAGCACTCCAGTCTGTAAAAACAGCTTTCTTTTGTTTCTTGTGTAACTTCTTGAGAAACAAATCTCAGGCTTTCTTTATATCCCTTCTTCTCTGCCAAGAAGCAGCCGTTAACACAGCAGCAACTGTAGCAAACAAACAAACCAAACCGTGAATTTCTTCCCAGTCCTGTTTCATGAACAGGATCCGATCCCCTCAGCTTTCCTTGTCCCCAGTGAGACAATTAACTTTTTTTTTCCTAAGGGGTGGAGCAACAGTACCCATTTTACCAGAATGTTCTTATCAACCTCGGATTTAAAAGGATTAGGCATACCTTATAGGAAAAGTGTCCACCAGGAGCCTGGGGATTTGCTCTATTTAGCTTGGATCAAATCCTCCTCAAGGCAAAGCAGGCCAGATGGGACTCGAGGTCATAAATTGATGAGTTCCCCTTAGATAAGTTTTCAAATGGATTGATTCTGCTATGCTCATCCGAGTTCTAAGTTCGTTTCTGATTAGAATGCCCTTTGCCGTCTCAGAGAATGTGGTGTTTATCTTTGTGTGGCCCTCCTTGTTGTATCAGCCCAGGCAGCTCTGAATCACTGTGGCCAGGGGAAGGGAACTATCTGATTGGCCAGCCAGGTGGAGGAGCTTTTTGGGGGACAACATGAATTGGGGAATAGGTGGTACCCCAAATGAAAAGTAGATTGCTACTGCCAGATGGTAGGAGATGAAATGCGAGCAGTGACCAGTAATCAGTTCAAGTTCACAAGTCTTCCTGAGCCATCAAGGCTCATGGGAAGGAGGGTAGATTCCCCAGAGATCTTTGGCATGAGTAAGAATATTCATCCGGAGGTAAAATTCCTTGTAACGAATTGCAAACGCCTCAGTCTTATTCGCTCACGTGCTGTAAATATTACCAGGCTGGCAGAAATGGATGGGCTGTTAGAGGACCGGAAGCTTCTTAGCCAGCGGATCACTAGTTGTTCGTGTGATGTAGTCCTCCAAGAAAATCTGCTGAAAGAAGCAGCTTGACCCACAGGGACAGGAGTGAGGATTCTGTGGAGGTTCCTGTGCTCACCCACTTACACACTGACCGAGCCCCAGGGAATCATGCAATTTGTGTCCATACCCTAGGGCTGGCCCACAATGAAGTTATTAGCAAGTCTGGTCTCTGAGTTATGAGCTGCCCTGGGTTCAGACTTGGGATAGAAAGGAGGAAATGAGAAAGCACGATTCTGGTACTTACACCACGCAACCTTTTTATTTCTTCTTGAGACATCAATGTTCAGTTTGAATGGTGAGGAAAAGCCAAGTATCAAAGATGATGACTAATTCTTCCATTTGTTCCAATGAATTCCAATGGAGAAAGAGAAAATAACAGCTGGACTGTTCTGATCTATTAATATTCAGCTTCTCAAACCCACAGGTTGGCACTTGAGCAGGACTGTCCCAGTAAGGCCGGATGTGATAACAGTAAATGGTGAAGATAGCAACTATGGAGAAATAACATGTATATGCAGGTCAGTCCGATGTCCCCTGTGCTCTCCATACTTCCATAGTTGGTTGGAGCTGCCTGATTCTGCATCAAGGCTTCTGAGGGAGAGTGGGTTCCATGGTCTGGTAGCTGGTGGAGCCCTTCCCTTGGCTGCTCGCTGGGCTGGCCAGTACGTATATCCTTTGGTCTTGGGTCTCTCAAAATTCACCACAGACACAGATACCCTGACTGAGTCAAGCCCTTTTAACCTTGCCTCACAAAGTTTCAATATGTATTAACTCACCCCACTGTGGGATGCGGGTTCCCAGAATCCCCTGGTAACGTTAGTGCATGTGGGCTACCAGAACACCAAGATTTTTGAGAAAATGGTGGGCACCTACTGCAGGGGTTAGCTCGATTTGACATTGTTCTTCATCCCACCTCCAGGTGACAGCTGCTCAGAAATTTTAGTCACCTCACCTGCCTTGTCTGGGTCTTTTCTAATTTTCCTTCTTGTCTTAGCACGTTCTCCTCTTTTCTGCTGCAGGTTTGAGAGAGAGAGATCTGCCAGCTCACTAGGCAAGGCTATTCGCATACATTCCCAGGAAAACAGAGACCTTCTCTCCTTGTGCTTGGGCTGTCCTTTTTTTCACTTGGATGTGCCTCCTCCAAGAAATGCCCACCTCCTGTACCATGTGTATGCCTGTGAATTGGCAGCCAAAGGAATGCAGCCTGAACCTCACACTGCAGTGTTCTCCAGCCCCCTCCCTCTGCTCACCTTTCCTCTCAGCACCCATCGTCAGTTTTTCCTAAATGAGCTCCTCTAGATACTCTTAGCCTCTTATCTGCATGTTTCTGGTTGGTTCAGCCTTTCCTTCAGAAGACATTTATTTTTGTTTCTTCTTTGCATTGGACCCATCTTGAGCATTGAGAATAAATAATGTATTATTTAATTCAGCCAACATATGCATGCCAGGCACCTTTCCAATGCCCTAGGTTTCTTGGGCCTTAGAGGGAAGACAGGCCCAGCAGAAGATGCGATGACAGAGAAAGGAACGTGGCACCAGGCTGAGTACAGTGTGTGGGGGTGGGAGTGCAGGATGGACGCAAGATCTGAGCAGTCCCCGAGACGGCCATGGACAAGAGGTGGATGTCTTTCACTTTGGCTGAGTCAGATCCTTGTTGTGGCTCTTTTTCAAGTATCTGTGTAGAGTATAATGGAACATTTTACACAGGGATGCCCTCAGCAGAGAGCGAGATCTTGTTCTAAAGAAATCCGATAAACTCGATTCTCTTCCACCTCATATTCACCATCCCTTTCATTCCCAGCAAAGTTGGTACCTGTGGCGAGGTGTGTTCCATTGGGTCCCTTTCCTGTATCTGCTCAGACTGACAAAATCCTACCTAATAAAAGAGTAATATGCAAATTAACCATCAACACCCACCAACCATGCCCACCAGCCAATCAGAGCAACTATGCAAATTAACCCCAACCAAGATCGCTACAGCCACAGAGAGCAATTGAGAGGATTGGATTTCCCCGGCAACAAAAGCCAAGCTTTCCACCTGCCCTAGGCCAGCCTAGGCCTCCAATCAAGGATACAAAGTTTCAGTTATAGAAGATACATAAAATCAAACAGAAATGGTGACAGCCAGAGTGAGCAGGGGGCTTGGCTCTGCTCCAGGCTACAAAGTTTCAATTGTAGAAGGTAAATAAATTCCAGATACCAGGGCCTCCACTTGGGTCGCTGGGGGGCATGGCTGGCCTGCAAACTACCACAGACTCCTCACTCAGGCCACCCCACACCCCAAAGGAACACCCACTCTGATCCGGTACACACTTCAGGGCAAACCAGCTGGCCCCCACCAGTGCACCTCTCCTATATAATCTAGGCCTCTGTCCTATCTAATAAAAGAGTAATATGCAGAGTGACCATCACTCCAACACACAAGATGGCTGCCCCCATGTGGTCAAAGCTCCTGCCCTCATGTGGACACAAGATGATCACCACAAGATGGCCAGCAGGGGAAGGCAGTTGGGAGGCACAAGGCCTGCAAGGGAAGGCAGTTGAGAGGGACCAGGCCTGCAAGGGAGGGAAGTTGGAGGTGATCAACTTTGTAGGGGAGGACAGTTAGGGGTGGCCAGGCTGGCAGAGGAGGAAAGTTGGGGGCAAACAGGCTGGCAGGGGAGCAGTTAGGCATAAATCGGGCTGGCATGGGAGTGGTTAGGGGGTGATCAGGCTGGCAGGCAGAAGCGGTTAGGGGCAATCAGGAAAGCAGACAGGCGAGCAGTTGGGAGTCAGCAGTCCTTGATTGTGAGAGGGATGTCCGACTGCCCAGATTGGAGAGGGTGCAGGCTGGGCTGAGGGACACCCCCCCCCCCAACCCTGTGCATGAATTTTGTGTACTGGGCCTCTAGTAAAGTCATAAAACTACTTGATGTAAAATATGAAAAATATCAAAGTCTCATTGCATCTGTCCCTGTGACTAGGACTCAGAGCTTATTCTATGAGAAACTTAACATGGGAAGTTTGCTCCCCTTGTTTTGAGAGTTAATGCCCATGATTATAATTGACCTTAACTGTTGAATTAAGGGATTGTGCAAGGGTTACACTGCTTGTTGTGAGTTTCTTATGTGTCTTTGGGTTTTTTTTCTCTGAAGGACTAAGCCATCACTGGATGGAGCTCCGTGCTACCTATTCTTGCTTCACATCCACAGCCCGGAGCCTCAAAGCCACATTAGGGAACATGTACTTGTAAATGTAACAGTTTACCATTTGGGGTGTATCTCCTTGCTACCTGGACAATCTTGGGCCAGTGAATGAAATCTCTAAGATCTAGTTTCTCTTTTATAAAATATGAGTTGTATTGAGTTGAATATGACACCCCAAAACACATGTCCTCGCCCTAATATCCACAATCTGTTAATATTTTCTTATATGGCAAAAGATGTGACTAAATTAAGAATCTTGGGGGTGGGAGAGGGGGCTTATCCAGTATAATCTGGGTGGGCCTGCATACATTCTTCTGAGAGAAAGACAGCAGGAGTTTGGGGGACAGACACATGAAGAGGAGGACCCAATGTAGCCGCCGAGGCAGAGCTTGGTGTGATATAGCTAGAAGCCAAGGAATTCTGGGACTCACCAGAATCTGAAAGAAGCAAGGAATGAATTCTCCCCTGGAATCCTCAAAGGGAGTGTGTCCCTGTTGACCCCTTGATTTTAAGTGGCCAGAACTATAAGAGATCAATTTCTGTTACTTCAGCCACGAGGTTTGTGGCAATTTGTGACATCAACCACAAGAAATGAGTGCTGGCATAATGGCCTTCTTACAAGGTCAATGTGAGAATCAGTGAGAATGTAGGTAGGGAACCTGGAACAAAATGTTCACTCCATAAACAGTAATTATTATTATCATTACTATTATTATTATTTTCTAAGTACACACTCAAATGTCAAGATTTATTTACTTATTTTTATTTCTTGTTAATCCTCACACAAGGATATTTTTCCCATTAATTTTTTTTAGTGGAAGGAAGCGAGGGAAGGAGGGAGATAGAGAAGGACATTAATGTGAGAAAGACACTCAATTGGTTTCCTCTCGCATGTATCCTGACTGCAACCCAGGCATGTGCCCTTGACTGGTGTGCGGACTGACACTCTCACCACTGAGAAACAGGGGCCAAGGCTCAAATGCCAAAGTGTTAACACTAAGAGAATAAGAAGTCTAATTTTTTTTCATTCTTCCAAGGTATGAATAATCAACAAATGACCCCAGTTCACCTTTAAAACTTCATCTTTTACAATATACCTTACACTTAGGATATTACATATCCGGTTTTCCTGACACGTCTTGGTTGGTGCCTATTGTCCCACTGTATTGAAAAATAGTTCCCCTTTTCACTCTCAAAGGGGCCTGAATAGGACAATAAAATATTCAGCCTATCTACACACCACGCATGCTGGAATAACAATTGTCAACAATCACTGCACGTGTACTATAAGCCAAAAACCATTCTGGACATTTAACTTGCATACTAGTATTTTCATTGAATTATCACACAGTTCTGTGGATAAAAACACTAGCTTCATCTCCACTGTGCCCAAGGACACATAAATAGTGGGCAGTAGAGTTGATGTTGGTCCCCAGATAGTCAGAATGTAGACCTCTACTACTCTGTTTTTACTACCATTCTGTTTTACTGCCACTTTGTTTCTTGATAATGCTCCAAATATATGCGTTCTCACACCACTTTGCATTTATTGATGGGTTCTCAGCTGCAGGGCGAAGTCATTGCTATAATATTCCAATCAATTATGAGAAATCTCATATGCTGTTTATTACTAACAATAGCATGAGTGCTATGTTTTCAGTTTATTTTTTAAATAAATTAGAGCAGATTTAAAGATGATCTCTGCAATCACACAGCACTCACTTTACTTGAGATCTGAGGGTTAAGAGAAAGGAGGGAAGAGCTGCATTCCCATAATAACACATACCCATGGTAACATGTGGGAATACTACTGGATTATGTGCGTTTCAGTGGGGGGACAAGGGCTGAGAAGTTTCCTCATCCTGTCCCCTTTAATTAAAACATCTCTCCCATTAATCTCTTGTTAGATGCCCACTTTTCCCTCCAGTCTCAATTTATATGATCACATCCCCAATCACCTGTGAAGAACAAACCATCCCTTCTTCAGAGTATTCACCATTGGTAGATCAATAAGTCATTTTTTTGCCATGCATCATACAATGTCAAGTATAGTGATCTAGATGCTCGTATCCCTAGCTTTTCTATGTCACCCTGTGAGCAGAGGTTTTATCTTTCTTTTTCCTGCACCTCAAACATCAATCAGAGTCCTTTGCATATAGGATAGGCTCCCACAGTGTTAGTTTGTGAATTGGACTGTGTCTCACTGCACCATGCACATGTCTTTAGACTAGGCTTCCATTCCATCAATACTCTTCCCACTAAATGAATACTCAAAAGTCATGTGGTGAAAATGTATTGAATATCCTCTCTGTTCTAGGTAGGGAACTAGGACCTGAGCATATGGTGGTGAAAGTTACTGTCTCATTGCACTAGATGAAGAGTCATCTAGTGATTCCTGGGAGAGGAAGTGTCTGCAGTCAGTGTGCAGGTTTAGAAGGACTTACTCTAGATCTGTGGTACTCAACATGTGGTGTGCATGTCAGCAGCAGCAGCTTTACCATCACCAGGGAGCTTGGCAGATCTCACCACAGACCTACAATTTAAGAATCAGACTCTGCAATTTAACCAGGCCCCCAGGTGTTTCATAGCACTTTAAAGCTTAACGAACACTGATGGACACAGGGAGGCAGAAAAGACAAAGACGAATTACACCTGGCTTTTAGTTGGGCACTAGAGGTTGTTTCATGCAGCTAGAGAGAAGAGTACAAATTCCAGAGTGTTGAAAGGTAAACCTGGGAAGATAGGCAAGTTCAAATCTGGAGGGACACTATCTGTCATCCTGAGAGTTGGAATTTTATCATGAAAGCTGTGGTGGTTCATGGAGGATTGTACACAGGAGGGAACATAATCATACATGTTGTGGGGAGATCACTGATGGATAAGTGGAGTGATTTGAAGGGGGCAATCTACAGGCAAAGGTTAATTAGAAAGTTGTTAAAATTAGGTTAACAACTGAAGCTGTGGGGGGCTGTGCAAAAGAAGAAAAGCTTCAATATGTATTAAAAGAGTCCAGTTTTTATATTCATATTCAATTGTTATTTAGGCTTAAACATTTTAATTTATAACTTTTATTGTGATTTTTTTTTTTTTTTTTTTTTTTTTTTTTGCTGTGCTGGGGAACTTTACTAATTCTGGGGATACAAAATAGAAAAGCTATAACCCCAGCCTTTAAAAGTTTACAGACTCTTAGAAGAGAGATTAAAAATGGCGGCAGAGTAGGAGGATGCTGCACAGACATGCTCCCATGAACAAGCCGTAATTACAAGTGAAATATGGAAATACTTCCTGAATAATCAATGGAAAACTCACAGGAGAAAACCCTGGTACCCAAGGACCGAAAGTGGAAACCGCATAGAGACTGGTATGAGGAGTGGAGGCACAAAAGGGCTGGCCAAGCACCCACAGATGACAACTGATGTCCCAGGTGAGAATTTAAAAAAATTAGGTGGCTATTATTTTGGGTGGTCATTTGTTCAGTCAATAGTTAGACATTCTATAACATGTTAGAAGGATGCAGTAGATCCTGGGAAATGAGAACCAATTGCTGCCACAATCATATAGGAAATGGGAAAGGGGAAGGAGTTTAACTCAGGGAAAATAAATTTTGAGATTAAGGTACTAATAGGAACATTAAATGACAAATACCCAGGAGACAGTGGAGACATCTCTAGAAATGAAGAGTGATGTGTGAAGCCAGGTACAGGTACAGAAAGCTTACATTCCTTTCCTCCTGCCTCTACTTGTTGTGGAATAAACCTCTGGGGCTCTGAAAGTAGTCTCATTATTCCTTCCATAGAGGAATTTGTTGGTATGACAATAAACTTATAACTGAAACTATTACACTATGATTGTCCAAACATCGAGTAATTCACAACATTTACAGGTAAGAACCTTCTCCCAGGGCCACTTAATAGCTCTAGTACTGATGCCTATCATCCGGTCATATTTTTCCAGGTTGAGTTTTGGAACTGACATTTTGTTTCATGATTTTGAGGCAATGAACATTCAAAATCCCTTACAGCAACTTCTTTCAAACAAACTTCATGTCCCAGGGCTTATGTTCTACCAGGAATAACATTTATTTTTATGACTCTAAAAGTATAGAATTTCACGGGAGACAGAATTCCTCCTGGATTTCATGGTACCTGGAAAGAATGGGTCCCCACAACTCGTACCCAAGGGTGTCGCCATCAGAACAACATCAACAATGTCCTCAAGTTGATATATATTCCTAAGGGATTCCTCATTTTATTTCTGTGAGTTAAAAATTTAGGACCCCAGAAATAAATATATATATTCTTTCCAGGAAAAAAAAAAAATAACAGACTTCCAGAGCTGACCAATCATAAGTTAAAGAGACATTGGCAATAGGAGAAGGTCCAGAGAATAATCCACGTGAGGAAAACTCTGAAAATCATGTGCATGTGGTACAGTGTGAAGAATCCTGAGACAAGGGAACCTTAGATGGATTACAAATCTCAAATATCAGAAACATGAACAAGAAACATGCTTATTACCAAAACCAGTTTGGCTAGGTGGATAGAGCACTGGACTGCAGACTGAAAGGTCCCAGGTTCGATTCTGGTCAAGGGCATGTACTTTGGTTGCGGGCACATCGCAAGTAGGGGGTGTGCAGGAGGCAGCTGTTTCTCTCTCTTTGATGTTTCTCGCTCTCTTTCCCTTTCCCTTCCTCTCTGTAAAAAATCAATAAAATATTTTTTAAGAAATATGCTTATCTATGAAAAGGTCCAAAAGAAAGAAGTTGCAAGGAAGCAGACTGAGCCTCAAATTAGGCACTGACATTTGAAAATAATCTATGGAAACAATTTTTTTCATTAAAGTAGGAAAATAAGAAACATGTTTGATGTAGTAAAGGCCACATGACATCAATCAACATCCTATTTAACAATAAACACTAGAGGCATTTCCATTCAAATGAGAAATAAAACAATGATGCTCATTAATGATACTGTTGTGTGACATTATTCTGTAAATTGCAGAGACTGAGATTTGACCATAAAATTAAGATGTATAACCACTGGAAAGGAGGTGACAAAAAGTCATTATTTGCAGATGATACGATTTATATTTTTACCCAGAAATCACAAGCAAATAAACTGAAAAACTATTTAAAGTAATAAGAGTTCAGGAAGATAGCCAAATATTAAAAAATGTAGACAATCAAGAGCTTGGCTATGTATCAGTAGCAATGAATTAGATATATAATGAAAAATGCCCCCATTCGTAATGAAATGACTGATACCAATTTCCTAAAATACATCTAATAACTTGCTGTGCTAAATGCAAGGGCACACAATCAGAGTGAGAAGAATCCATTAGATCCCCCAAGCTCTCATTGCCCCAATGAGAGCCATGCTTAGGCTGGGCTGGGCTCCTGGAGTGAGGCCCTGGCCTGGTACCACTTCACCTACCGGTATTTATATGGTGGAGGAGGGAACAGGGGAACACTGACTGTGCAATGATGTGAGCTATATGTGTTCTTGAAAAGCATCTTTAAGAAGACTCTGCCATTAGAAAAGGCAACAAACTGAGGCATGCTGAGCTCAGCCAGGAGATCTTGAAAATCAAGTCTTTATCGGCCACAGATTTGCCCCGGGGCCTGCTGATAGCTCATAGCAAAGCCATGAGGAAGAAGAATGAGGTGCCTTCAAAGCCACACATGGACAGAACTTTTGTGCCTCTTCACAGGTGAATTGCAAGAGCTCAGAGAAGAAGAAAATACTTCCTGTGAGGTGCTAAAGAAGAGTTTCATAAATATATCCAAGCCATTTACTCAGTCGCTGAAAAATATTTTTGAAAATCTACTCTACTGGCCACTGTCACAAGTGCTAGGTATGCAATGAAGAACTCTCAGGGAGCCTTCAGTCCAAAAGGAAAGATTCAATAAACAAATAATAAATAAATCTATAATTAAAAATATGGCAAGCACTAGAAATCCAATAAATGGAGGGCAATGCAAAAGGATAATCACGAGAGGGGGTGGGAGGTGGGCTAGTCTGGTAAAACAAAGACAGTAGGAAAAGTAACATGTATGGTGGGAATTGAAGTATCATCCAAGAGCCAGGAGAACAATATTCCAGGGAGAAGAAACAATATGTGCACAGGTCCTCATTTCAAAAAAGAGCCAGAAGTGTTCCAAGAACGGGGTGGGGGTGGGGGTGGGGGGGTGGGGGAGTCAATTTCATTAGAGAACAGTGGACAAGGAAGATGGTGGTACAAAATAAAACTGGAGACATGAATGAGTGTGGTCTTAGAGACCATATAAAACAGGCTCTAACCATTTTTTACTCAGTGGATAGAGCGTCGGCCTGTGAACTGAAGGGTCCCTGGTTCAATTCAGGTCACAGCCATGTACCTTGGTTGCGGGCACATACCCAATGGGGAGCATGCAGGAGGCAGCTGATCTATGTTTCTCTCTTATCGATATTTCTGACTTTCTATGCTTCTCCCTTCCTGTCTGTAAAAAAAAAAAAAAAATCAATAAAAATATATTATAAAAAAACAAAACAAAACAGTAGGGTTTTATTTAAAGTGCAATGGGGAGTCAATGATGGGTAATAGCCAAAAGAGTTGCATTATCAAACTTACGTTTGTAAAAAAAAACATTATGCTGTCCTCTGCGTGCATGGTGGGATAGAGACCATGAAGGACAGTGTCAATAGAGTACAGGAAAGAAATAATCCGCAGCCAAACTGAAGTGCTAGCAATGGGGAGACAGAGAGGACGAATTCAAATAACATGGAAATAGAATCAAGAGAAATTCTTCAGGATTGTATGTGCTGGGTGAAAGAGAGCAAGAAATCAAGAAAGACTTCGGGGTTTCTGGATCGAATAACACAGGTATTGCTGAAGTGGCTACTAACAGGGAAGAGTTTAGGGAAAGGGAGCCCAGGAATTCAGTTCTGGACATAATGTATTTAAGGAGGTTGTGAGATATTGAAGAAGAGCTGTCAATTAGGCAGTCAGCTATAAGAGCCTGAACTCCAATAAACTAAAGCTATAAATGGAACTGTCCACATGTCAGTTGTTCCAACCAGGAAAAGAATGAAATTGCCGAGAACAGAGGTTATAATCTGAGTCACGACATTTGCCATCGCTGTGCAGCACTTCTGGAAATCAAGTAGAATGTGCACTTACGTCCCCACTTTAATCGCTTTCAAAGCAATAATATCTGCAAAATCTCCTGTTTAAAATGATATATTCTAGTTTAACAAGCACCTAAAATTTACTTTGATTCCATCAGAAGAATGAATATCATGATTCAGTAAATGCTGACATAACAAAGAGAAAATATTGAGAGAGAATGTAAGAGAACCTAGGACTGGGTAAAAGAACTTACATATTTAGAGTTGGGAAGAAGGAGAAATACTTGCAAAAAGTATTGCAAAAATCAAGAGCCAGAGAGGAAGCAGGTAAGCCAGAGGAGTGGGGTGTGATAAGTGCTATAAGGTGCCACCCAGAGCCCCTCAGGACTGAAGGACTTGTTCCTGCCCCCAGTAATTTGCCCGGGGCTGCTGTTTGCTAGTTGGGGTCAGCAAATTGAAAAAGCTACTGGGACCATGCAGGAGGTAAGTAAATGAAATAGGCCTGAGAATAGAAAGCATATCCCAAGTGTTTGCCAATGAGGCAGCCACAATTCAACCCCATAAGTCTTCCCAGTTTCTAAAGATGTAGAGATTGGGTTTCTGTGAAATTATTCTTTAAACATTAGCAACTAATTCGCTAAATATACATGCACACACATTCATGCACACACAAACACTACAATGTAAAAACAGCAAAACACATATGTGGGC
Source organism: Pipistrellus kuhlii (assembly GCF_014108245.1). NCBI lineage: Eukaryota > Metazoa > Chordata > Mammalia > Chiroptera > Vespertilionidae > Pipistrellus > Pipistrellus kuhlii. Next base: position 51,525,067 of record NW_023425427.1, read on the forward strand.
TCTTCTCTGGGGCTAATCCATTCTCTACATAGCTGATGGCAGGCCAGGTTGTGTGGTTTAGCTTTAGATCAGTGATTTTTTTTTTAAGTATATGTATTTTTATTTCAGAGAGGAGGGAGAGGGAGAGAGAGAAATAGCAATGATGAGAGAGAATCATAGATTGCTGCCTCCTGCATGCTGCACACCTCCTACTGGGGATTAAAATCAAGAAACCCAGGCATGTATCCTGACCGGAAATCAAACCATGACCTCTTGGTTCATAGGTTCATGCCCAACTACTGAGCCATGCCAGCCAGGCTAGATCAGTGATTTCTAACCTATAGAGTCTACTAGTAAGTCTAGGCTGCTGTTACATTTATTTTGTTGAAAAAACTTAACCATAACAAATAAGTTTGCTTCAGTTTGAGTTTTGATATTAGGAGTAAAAAAAAAAAAAAAAGTCAAGGCTGTTAGCAAGAGCAAAAGATTCCAAGCTTAGAGGATGGGAAGCAGGGGAACAAAGACGATGACAGGAAAGTGCCTGGTAATAAATAAGGAGTGTGTAGACAGAAAAAGAAATTAACTTGTGAACATGTTTTGCTCTAAGTGAGTTAGCCTGATGGGGTTGGCACTTATTTTTATGTAAACGATTATCTCTATTGAGATCCACATACTGGGGCTGGCTAATTTACATATGACCCAAATAAGACCAAAAGTCTTACAAAAGAGAATAACTTGCCAACTAAACAATTCATTTAAAAGGCTCCCAGAAGGGAGACAAAGGAGAGAGTGCCCCCCCCCTCCCCCCAGCCTTCACACCAAGACTGAGTCTCTGTACAGCTAGCCTGGGTAATGGCAGGGCAGGAGGCAGGGGACGGCCACCCAGCACCCTGAGGACTCCGGACCAACCTGGGGCCTGTCCCTTCTCCCTTGCTGCTTCCTTGCATGTGGGATGCTCCTTCTAGCCATGACTATTTTTAGTTGCTCAGGATTACTCCTATTGGATATTAATCTACACCCTTTTGCTGGATATTTAAAATAGATGCTAAGCAGCTAAACACATTTGTGACTGCCATTCATTTACCTGCTGTGTTTTTAGAGGTGACCAAACCAACATGAAAAGGTCCACTCACCGAGTGCCAGTGTGTCTCGGGCACTGGGTACTGGAGACCAAAATAGGGAAGACGCTCTCCCGTCTAGAAGAGCTTCTGTGCTGGTGGCAGGATATTCATGCCAACAAAGAGATCTCTTCTCCCACTTCATGACTTCCCCAGTTTCTGTCCCTCCAGTCAGAACTGAGCCTGGTACTGGTTATTATATGCTTATAATCTCCAAGCCCTGAAACTGGGAAGATACACTGAGTGGCAAGATTATTATGATCTCTGAACACATAATAATCTGGCCACTTAGTGTGTGTGTGTGTGTGTGTGTGTGTGTGTGTGTGTGTGTATTTTTTTTTCAGGCCCAGTGCATGAATTCGTGCATGGTTGGGATCCAGCCAGCCTGGTCAGGGAAAGGAGGGGGCATGGACCATTGGCCAGCCTGTTGGTCGAACTCCTGGTCGAGGGGACAATTTGAATATTAGTCTTTTATTATATAGGATATACACTGAGTTTATATCACTGCATTCAGAGTTCATAATAATCTGGCCACTCGGAGTAGTTAATATAGTATATGCCTCCCTATCATGCCCAAGGAGGTTTGGATTCCTAAAGGGCACACCGATCTGAATTTAAAATAAGAATCTCCCGGCAGGTTTCTTATGATCGCCCTGGCTGGGGCAGCCTGATCTCACCCCTCACTTCACTCTCCATCCCTAAGGTGTGACTATTTTTGCTGGTTACTGAACCAGCAGCCTCAGGGCCAGAAATCCTCACCACGGCCCTGAAACAAAGCTCCGTGCACAGAGACGGTTCAAAGCCATGGGCTGCTCAGGCTTTTTCATAATTGTATTAGGTGGTGAAATGGAGCACATTCTATTCTCTCCACGGGGAAAGTTTCTTTCTTTCTCCCCTTCAGTTCAAAGACTCCTGCTGGTACCCTCATCGCATAATAATTTGCTTTTCTTTCCTATTTATGCACGCTTGTGGACACAAACTCGTTTGTTTTTGTCCTATTTCAATAAAAATTATTGACACAAACCTTACAAGGAATGGCTCAGATATAACCGATTGTGCTCCCGTTGAGTAATAATACTCATAAAAAGAAATGGAAAGCACAGGGGGAGAGTCAGAGAGTGGGCAGAAATTGGAATCGTAGAGGGAAACTGTTTAGCATTTATAACTTCCATAAACTTAACCTTGTATTTGTGTCAGCTACTTTATAGTTTTCCAATTTACTTTTTAATTGAGTCCCTTTTTTTTTTTTTTCTAGCCGAATTTGGAAGATATAACTCTAAGTCGTCTTTCAAAGTTGCACCACTTTAGTTAGGTTCAATTGATCGTTCCCTGTATTTATTATTCTTGTGCCCAACATATATCACTTTCCATTTGGCCAACTGCAAATGCAATTTAGCATGCATCAGGCCCCGGCAGATGCTCATTGGCTCAGGCTTAATTTAGAGTGATCCTTCCCCGGCTTGCTGTTAGCCCTGATCAGTGCCATCCCCCGTGCTGGGTAAGTTATGAAGACGGAAGGCTGAACGGGGTTACTTGCTGACTATGGAGGTTAACCATACGATGGGAGGCTGCTGTTAGTGAATTAGGTGAACCAGCTTCGGTCCCAGACTCTCCAAAAATGCTACAGAAATGTGAGACTCGTCCTTGCAGCCCTCCCCAGGGTGCTCTCCGGAAAAGCCTGGAGTGAGAGATCCAGTTCTGGCTCCACTGCTCACACATTCTGTGACCTTGGACTCTTTTCTCTGATGTTGTCTGCTGTGTGTTCCTGATCATAAAATGCCCAAAGAATGCTTTCTACAGAGGAGTGTCGCCCTAGCCGGTTTGGCTCAGTGGATAGAGCATTGGCCTGCAGACCAAAGGGTCCCGGGTTCTATGTCTGTCAAGGGCATGCACTTTGGTTGTAGGCTCCTCCCTTGCCCCTGGTCTGGTCAGGGCTCCTGCTAAAGGCAATCAGTCAATGTGTTTCTATCACATCAATGTTTATCTCTGTCTTTGCAATCTCTCTCCCACTCTCCCTAAAAATCAATGGAAAAATATCCTCAGGTGAGGATTAACAAAAAATAATCTATAATCATGAAAGTATAATATGCTAATTAGACCGGATAGCCAAATGACCTTCTGGACATCCTTTGGAACAAAGCTGCCAGGCGGGAGGCAGGGGGGGGGGGGGGGGACTCAGGCAGAGGGGGTTAAGGGTGATCAGGCAGGCAGAATGGTTAGGGATGATGAGGCAGGCAGACAAAGGCAGTTAGGGATGATGAGGCAGGCAGGCAAGCAGTTGGGGGAGATCAGACAAGCAGGTAGACTGAGTGATTAGGGGTGATCAGGCAACCAGGTGAGCAGTTAGGGGTGATCAGGTAATCAGGCAGAGGTGGTTAGGGGTGATCAGACAGGCAGGCAGAGTGGTTGGGGTGATCAGGCAGGCATGCAGAGTGGTTAGAGTGATCAGGCAGGCAGAGAAATGTTAGGGGAAAACAGGCAGGCAGGTAAGTGGCTAGAGGCAATCAGACAGGCAGGGGAAGTTAGGGGCTATCAGGCAAGCAAGTGGTTAGGGGCAATCAGGCAAGTAGGCAGAGTGCTTAGGGGTGATGAGGCAGGCAGACAGAGTGGTTAAGTACTATCAGGTAGGCAGGTAAGCAACTAGGGTTGATCAGGCAAGCAGACAAGCAGTTAGGGGCAATCAGGCAGGCAGGCAGAGTGGTTAGGGGTGATGAGACTGGCAGGCAGACACAGTTAGGGGTGATGAGGCAGGCAGTCAGAGTGGTTAGGGGCAATCAGGCAGGCAGGCAGGCAGGTGAGTGGTTAGGAGCCAACAGACCCAGAATGTGAGAGGGATGTCCCAGATGCAAGAGGGTACAGGCGGGGCTGAGGGATCCCCCTCCTGTGAATGAATTCTGCACACCAGGCCTCTAGTAATTATATATATAAAAGCCTAAGTGACCATCCAACCAAGGGCAGATGACCTTACCGGTAGCTATAACATGCACTGTCCACCAGGGGACAGATGCTCAATGAGGAGCTGCCAAGTTGTGGTGACTTAGCAGCTGTAGTTTTCAGGTGATGCATCTGGAACCAGAGAGGAGGGAGCCTAATTCCAGGGTGTGTAACCCAAGAACCGCTCTCTTGCAATCTGGGACCCCTTGGAGCAAGTCAAAGAGCTGGTTTCAGCCCAATCCCTACAGGCCAGGTCCAGGAACCCCACTGGTGCACAAATCCATGCACTGGGCCTCTCGTAATAAATGAAAAGAGGTATTACTGTCATTTTCTGGAATCAGGGAAAGCCTATACCATGGAGTTGGAAGTTATTACCATTGTTAGTGTTGTTGAAATAACCCTAGTCCTGATTCTGCTAGAAAATAATAAATTCTTCTGAGGTTTTTAATAAGTGCTATTAAAATAAGTTTTGCCACTGGGAAGATGCAATTTGTTTAGTCTCACCATTTTCAAGAATTTTATTCAACCATTCATTCAGTTTAAAATTCTAATGCCCTCACTCAGAACACGTAACTATTTAACCTGATTTTTAATTCTCAGTTAATTTCTACATAAATTAAACAAATATATTTATAGGGTATGTATTACCTGAGGACACCTCTGATTTCTGTTTATATTGGCAAAATCCTATTTAGACTTATTCGTTCTCCCTCTATGCCCATAGCACTTTCCAATGTATCTATTACAGAGACTACCTAATTGTGTCAGGTATTTAGGCTCTACAGAAGCTGTTCTCAACCTATGGGTCGAGAACCTCTAACAAAGTCACCTAAGACCATAGAAAAAACACAGATATTTACAATACGATTTATAACAGTAGCAAAATTACAGTTATGAAATAGCAACTAAAATAAGTTTATGGTTGGGGATCACCACGACATGAGGAATTGTAATAAAGGGTCGTGGCATTAGAAAGGTTGAGAACCACTCATCTAGATGGTGGTTTCCAAATTCCTCCCTTCACTGGAGACTGGTCAGAAGGAAACAGGGGGCAGACCCTAATTAAGGGCCCTCCTATATAATGAAAGACCTATATTCTATACAAATTTTTAGGATGTTGTGGAAAGGAATAGCCTGAGAAACTATTCCAAATTGAAGAAAACTGATGACACATGACAGCTTAACGCAAAATGTTCTAGTATAGGATCCCAGATGGGTAAAAAACTAGGACAGTTGATGTGCAATAAGGTTTGACCTGTATTGATAGTTAAACATTCAAATCTAAGACACTCCTAATGTGACTGTTTTTTTAGCACTTGCAAAAGTCTAGTTACAAAGCATACATTTTCCCAAACGTTTTCTCGTCTCCATAAAGATGAATGGCCAATAAAGGATTTGTAAATGACACATCAGACTTCAGAAAGATTGCTCTGTGAACATTATGCCAAAGCCTCACTTCTAATGATGATAAAACGGGTCACATTTATATGAACACCAAATTACAATGGTGTCCCTCCATCTGCCAAATTACAGCTCCAAGCACACACACACACACACACACACACACACACACACACACACACACCTTTCCTGCTGAGTCTCTTAGGTTCAGTTTTCCATCAGGCCCCTGGCTGTGGCCCAGGACATGATCTGCTGCGGCTCCAGGACCACACTGGAGGTTTGAGAAGTTGTATTTTGCAGACCTGCCACAAGTCCAGGTCTGCAAAAGAGTCCTCCCTTAATTCTCCACAGGATGACTGAGACCCCAGCTTGAATTGTTAGCAATTTAGGCATCAAAGGAGGATATAACATTATATATCCTAATGTTTTCTTAATACTAGACGTGATACTGTAAGAACCTGAGGACCCTACACTGACACTCCATGGAGTTGTGAGAGTTATCACCCTGCCCAGCTGCCAGCCTGTCCCTGAAAGACCTCATCCCCATCACCGTGTGTTCCAATAGTCCAGGTGCGTCTGGCCTGAAGCCCAGAGAGAAACCACCCATTCCCTCCTTCCAATGGTTGGCCTGACTTTCCCAAGTAGTTATTTTGCCTCTGGATCAGTCTCCTCCAGAATAGTGGGACTTGCTGCACAAGAAACCGTAATCGTATTCTTAGCTTATGGCTCCACCAGAACACCAGAATAACTGCAAAATAATATGCCCTGAAATTTCAGTGAATTCCAAGTTATTACATCTGAACAATGTGCAGGACATTCTTATAGGCCAAGCTGTGCCTTCCCTATGTGAAAAAAAAAATGGTTCATGCCAAAACGGTTTGGCTCAGTGGTAGAGCATCGGTCTGCGGACTGAAAGGTCCTGGGTTTGATTCCGGTCAAGGGCATGTACGTTGGCTGCGGGCACACCACCAGTGGGGGGTGTTGCAGGAGGCGGCTTGTCGATGTTTCTCTCTCATCAACGTTTCTGGCTCTCTATCTCTCTCCCTTCCTCTCTGTAAAAAATCAATAAAATATATATATTTTTAAAAATGGTTCATATGTCAAAGTATCTCAGAATGTGGGTCCATTTGGAGAGTGAATCGTAAAAGAGGTGATTAAGTTAAAGCGAAGTCATCAGGGTGGGTCCTGATCCAATAGGACTGATGTCCTTAACAGGAGGGGACATTTGGATATTGACACATCCAAAGGGAAGGTGATGGGAAGACACAGAGAGGAGACAGCCACCTGCAAGCCACTAAGAGGGGCTGCAACAGCCTCTTTCCACAGGACCTTCACAAGGAACCAACCTGCTAACATCTCAGTCTCAAACTTGCAGCCCCCACTCTGATGCAGTCACTTTTTGTTGCTTGACACTCAGTTTATGGTACTTCCTTAGCAAACCAATACAGACATTAGGTTTGAATCATGTCAGGCCAAGTCCAGTTTCTTTTTGTTATTTCTTCCATTGGTGGAAAGAAGATAAACTCTTCAGTCTCAGTAGTTTCCTATTTGTTGCCAATGTCTGCTAACATAAAAATGGAATTTTCCACACACACCAAAAAAAAAAAAAAAAAATAGTTCATAGGCACAAGTCATTCCAAATATGAAATTTTATATATAGGAAAAAATCATTTTTCTAACCCCATTTCTTTCCTCCACCAAGAAAATAAAAGCCAGCAAACTCTCCAAGATATGCTGGCTTAACCATAAATAACCATTTATATTTCTAGACAAATTACTAATATTTTCATTGTAAAAAATTTATTTTGTAATTATAAGTAATATCTTTAAAAACAAGTAAAACATAACAAAGGAATGATATGCCCCAGAGAGGAATTCAAGCTCCATCAAAAGAACAACCACACTCACATTCCACACATCAGCAAAGAGCTGAACTTTACTCAGGGCACCCTACCCCTATCTCATTTCATGGTAATACAATTTGTATCCCAATTTTGAGGAATTAAATACCGTATTTTCCGGCGTATAAGACGACCCCCTAATTTTACAGTTAAAACATAGGTTTAGGCCTATATTCACTGTATAAGACTACCCCCTACTTCCGAGGCAACACCAGTTCTTTTTTTAATAGATCGCCTCTCTGACTCTGGCCAATCTGAACATGTATAATTTGCATGCATAAAAAGCCTGCTTGGATTGGCTGAGTTAGTGTGGCAGTCCGAGCAGCCTTGCAGTGATTGGTGTGGGATCGAGTTGGAAAATTTGTTTAGTGGCATATCGAGACGTTTTTCAGGATATACTCGGCATATAAGACGACCCCCGATTTTCGGTTGACTTTTTTTCGTTTTAAAAATCATCTTATACACTGGAAAATAGGGTAAATGAAACAGATTTTTTTTTTTAAAGAAATTTATTTTGTTAATCCTTACTTGAGGACATTTTATCCATTTATTTATTTATTTATTTATTTATTTATTTTTAGTGAGAGTGGAAGGGAGGGAAGGAGGGGGACATGAGAGGGAGAGAAATTGAGAGATAGAAAGAGAAAGAGAGAGAGAGAGAAAGAGAGAGAGAGAAAGAGAGAGAAAAAAGAAGAAAAGAAAGAAAGAAAGAAAGAAAGAAAGAAAGAAAGAAAGAAAGAAAGAAAGAAAGAGAAAGAGAAAGAGAAAGAGAAAGAGAAAGAGAGAAAAGTGAGATCAATGGGTTGCCTCCCCACACACCCCAATGGGGACCAGGGATCAAACCTGCAATCCAGTTATGTGCCCTTGACCAGGAATCAAACTCACGACTCTTTTGTTCAAGGGCCAACACTCTAAACACTCAGCAGCACCAGCCAGGCCAGAAGGAATTTATGTTATCCTCTGCTAAGAAGATGAAGCTGCACATCATAGGAGTCCAGCTCTCCTGAGAACCAGCTTGTTTCTATTGCTTGGAGGCCACCCCCATTCTTGTCTTTCCCCTTATCTTAGGTTGCATCACTTCTATCTACTCAAGTACCACATCCTTCCATTTCTCTCCCCTAGCTTTCAATGGCCTCTTTCTTCCTCACTGCTGTGTGGGTGACATACCTCTGTTCTGAGCCAGAATGCTCTGTCCCATGCCATCAAAATGACAAGAAAGCCATCGACACCTGGGGCCCCAGTGTTCAGTGTGGTAGGTGGACCGCTGGTGGCAAATGAGGGCAGGCTGGGGAGTCTACAAATAAATTTTTAACTTTTAATAGACTGTAGAATTTAAATATACATTAGAAAATATAGACCTGGCACATCACATCTTCAAATTCTAACACACATGAGCAGATGGAAGAAGAATTTTGAAGCTTAAGAGAGCCTTTCAGGTGACCTTGAAATCAAACCACATTAGAAGTTATAAACCTAAGTGCTTTTTCTGACACACTCAGCCACTGAAATAGTGCAGGTCTCCTTGCTAGGACATCTCAGAGCACCGTGTACCTCTCCTTCACAGCACTTAGCCCAATTACAATTCATTCTCTGTGCAACTGTTTGTCAAGTGGCCATCTTTACTACCAGCCCGTTATCTCTAAAGATGGTCCAGGACTGTTTACTGCTGTAGCCTTAGCTCTCAGCACACTCTCTGGTACACATTAGTATTCTTTAAGTATTTGTAGAATAAATGCCTGAAGAAATAAATGGGTAAATAAACCTCCGATTAGATGATATGCCCATCATTTTCCTAAGATTGCTCAGCAAAAGAAGAGAACCATAACTTGAGAATTAGTCCCCCCAACCTTCCCTCGAAAAAGTGACTTAAGTGCATACTGTAGGACAATGAACAATGGGCTCAGAATTGCAAGACCACAGTCTCAGCCTTAATTCGGCTAATAACCAGCTGTCTGAGTGACTTCTGATTTTTGTCCCTGATGTCATTTCACCTCTAGTGACCTTGTTTCCCATGTGGATGCCCCTAAGACATGTCCCTATTTTAGGTGCCATGCAGTCAAGTGAAGATAGTTCAAGAGTTTCCATAAGGCTGTGCCTTTTTTCTTTTTCTCTCCCTGTGCAGGCACGTGTTCAATGACTACTACTTGGGATTAAAGCTTCAATCAAACAGTGCTGTAATCGGTGGAGAATATGTCACACGTCTCGCTAAATAAAGAACGTTGAAAGTCCTATGTTTTCTGCTGTAGGAGTATAAATGAAGCAGCACTGTGAAAAACAGTTTGGCCCTTTCAGAAAGTTAAACACATAGTTCATTTCCACATGGCCCCCGCAATTCTACAATTAGAATATATACCCCAAGAATAGTATTCAAACAAATGTTTGTACATGGATCTTCATAGTAACATTATTCACAACTGCTGGAGGTGGATACAATCCAACTGATAAATGAATAACCAAAATGTGGTCATATCTATACAAGGGAATATTATTCAGCCATAAAAAGGAATAAAGTACTGATATGTGCTATAACATGGATGAACCTCAAAAACATGTTAAGTGAAAATAGACCGGGACTGGTTTGGCTCAGTGGATAGAGCATCAGCCTGAGGACTGAAAAGTCCCGGGTTCGATTCTGGGCAAAGGCATGTACCTTGGTTGCGGGTACATCCCCAGTGGGGGGTGTGCAAGAGGGAGCTGATCAATGACTCTCTCTCATCGATGTTTCTGGCTCTCTATCCCTCTCTCTTCCTCTTTGTGAAAAATCAATAAAATGTATTAAAAGAAGAAGAGAAAATAGGCTTACATGCAAGTTCATGTACAGTATGAATCCATTTATAGAAAATATCCAAAACAGCTAAATGTATAGAGACATAGAGCAAACTAGTAAGAAGGACAGAATGGTGAGTGACTGTTTTATTGAATATAAGGTTTTCTTCTGATGAAATGTCTTAAAACTAGATAGAGGTGATGGTTACATAGCATTGTGAAAGTACTAAATACCACTGAATCATAGAGTTTAAAATGGTTTGTTTTATATTATATGAATTTTACCTCAAATTTTATAATCCTATGGGTTCTATTGTTTTTGCAAATATACAGAAATCTTACTCAGCCTGTGTGGTTCAGTGTTTGGACATCGACTCATGAACCATGAGGCAATGGTTCCATTCCTGGTCAAGGCAAATGACTGGGTTTGCAGGCTTGATCCCCAGGAGGGGGCATGCAGGAAGCAGCCAATCAATGATTCTCTCTCATCATTGATGTTTCTATCCCCCCCCCTCTCTCTTCCTTCCTCTCTCTGAAATCAATAAAAACATATTTTTTTAAATGGCAGTAGTCTTTCCCAAAAGTGTGATATGCTATCAAATAAAAGCTTTTATAAATCTATGAAAATTGATGGTTAGAATTTAGGCAGGGATAAACAATCTTCCATCCATACCTGTAGCATTCTGAGCTTTAAGGTCTGAGCTCCTGATGTTTTGACAGCCAGAAAAAATCCAAAGATATTCAAGTCTACTACTAATAATGCCTATTTTGTACTCACAAGCATGGATTTAGGAAACCCTTCTTGAGCTGAGTGATTCCAGCTAACTCTTCTCCATGAATTACAGGTGTTATATTCTATGAGTGTGACTAATGGTAATATTAGATTAAAAACTAGGTTAAAATTATCCAAGAAACCCATTACTTCCTTCATAAACACAATAAATAAGTTGTTCAAAACTCCCAAATTGGTCCCATAATCCTCCAGTTGGAGACACACAGAGATCTGCATGCATGTGTTCAATGACTATTACTTAGGATTAAAGCTTCAATCAAACTATGCTCTTATCAGTGGAGAATACATCAAACATCTCACTAAACAAAGAACAGTGAAAGTCCTATGTAGTTTAAAAGCTCCAAACTTAGAAAAGTTATGTTTCTTAGAAAAGTTATGTTTCTTAGAAAAGTTATGTTTCTGAGTGTGAAGAGAGTTTCGCTTAAAAAATAGCATACACAGATTTTCCCCATTCTCCTTCCTTTGGACAATGCCACACCCTTCTCCTAGGACCAGAGCTGCTATGGTTTCCACGTGCCAACAAACTATACCCATGTGGAGATAGGCGTGTATGGACAAGCTCACACCTGGCTTACCAAGCACATCTTCGCACACCCTTCCTGACCAGTATTTAAGACAAGCACCACACTTACTGAACTTGAAGACAAAATCTCCTTTTGAACCTGTCTTCTAAATGGTTGGTAAAATGGCTCATTTAATCAGCTAGATGATGTCTTTGGAAACAACATCAATGTTTTGCCACATGACACATCGAGTCACTATGTGGTACTTCAAGGATGAGTTCAGGAAAGACCAGTTCAACAACAGCACCTCCATTATAGTTCACATTTCCCCTCCTCTTTCTCCCTTGCTTCCTTTCTTGTCTTTCTTTTTTTCCTTCTTTTTCTTTAATTACAAAAGCAATGCAAGTGTCTGTCAAAAAATTTGGAGAAAACAGAAATGTTGAAAAAAGAAAAATCACCCAGAGTGCCACATTCCAAAATGAATCACTATAAACATTTTAACCAGTAATTTCTAATCTACGTTTGATGATTTGGTAAAGTTTTGGTACACATTTCCATTTTACTGTTTTTCTCTGCAGTTGAGGTGTGTCTCTCAGGTAATAAAACAGTAGTGTTTTCATTATCAGACACTAGAATTTCTGTTAAGTACTCCATAAAATGTTTTTTGTAATAGTGTAGGCCCTTAAAATAAAAACAACCTTATCTTATACTCACCTCTTTGTGAGTCCCAGCTTATATGTCACTTCCACAGAGAAACCTTCCCAATTCTTCAGTCAGGTTAGATGCCCCACTCTCGTGCCCTCACAGCTTCCTTTGCTTTTCCTTCATAGCATCTATCATAACTAACCCTGAGGATCATTGTCAGCTATTTTTTTCTCAACTAGAATATAGGGTCACTGAAGGAAGTTGCCGAGTCTATATTATTCTCTACTATTCTCCAACAATTAAATGAGTTTTATTATGTAAAATATATTAAGTCAATAGTTGAGTGAATGGGTGGAAGGGTGGATGAATGGACACATGAACTAATAATAAGCCAAGGAACAAACTTGCTCAGGAATGCAATCTGGGAACATGACTGAAGAGATGATCCTAGCATGGAAGTGCATTTGCATGAATAAGACCTGAATTTATACTGAATGAATTTATACATCTTTGATCCTCCTTCTCTGGAACCTGAGCAAAGACTCTGATCAGGAAAGACCCTGCTCAGGGAACTTACCTGCTGTCATATATGAAGCAATGACTTCTGCTTTTGGACAAGAGTCACAGAAACTGAATTTACCTGTCCACTTAAAACAACTAGAAAATATATATACTGTATATGGTTTTCAGACATTGGACATTGACTATCATAGAATAGTGATCCTTGTGAGATGGAAACTAATAAGATAAGCCCTATGAGTGCCCCCCCCCCCTCTCCCAGCTTATTACTTGGGGAGAGTTTTCAATTTCAATACAGAAAGGGAGAACCCAGGAGGTACCAATGTCTTTGAGTTGTTCATGTGCATCCTCTGGGGTAATTGGGGTGAAATTTGAAACTGGCCCCCATACACAGAGAGCAAGAAGAGAACAAACAGGCAGGCCATTCCAGATTGGTAGGTGGTAGATTGAAATAATCAAGAGAACTGACACAGGAGGCTTGTCTTGGCAAGACAAGTAGATTTCCCACCTCCCCATACGAATCTTAGAGTTCATATAAAGGCCATGGGGTTCGATCACATGTACCATCTGATGGTCTCAACAACACCTTGCTCCCTTTATGCCATGTCCTTGAAATGGCTCCTTTCCTTGTATAGGAACAGTGGGCAGAACATACATTCCAAAGACAGATAAGGGACAAGGAGCCTCCTGTTATCCGAGTCCAGGTCTAGAGTCAGCTGGCATTCGTGCCCTTTCAATGACCTTCTCCGAATGGATTTGAAGAGGTGGAGCTTGTTGTTGTGAAAGGCCACAACAGTCAGTGTTTGCCTGGAAGAATACAAAGATGAGACACCTGCACAGAAAGAGAACACCAGAGATCTGCAAGGGTCCCCCCTTGTGTCTTAGCTGAGTCCATGCTAAGTGAAGAAACTACCTAAGGCCTTGGGGGAAAATTACCTAAATGAATCAGAAAGAACTATTCAGGGTGTTCACAAAAGACAAGAAATCATTCTCTTCTCATGGGTCAACGTACTGAATCTTCATAAATCGTAAGCTTTGGGTAGAATACTCAGAAAGATCATAGCTACCAATCTGGAATGGCCTGCCTCTTTGTTTGCTCTCTTCTTGCCCTCTGTGTATGGGGGTCAGTTTCAAATTTTATTCCAGTAATGGCAGAAAATAGACCTAGTCTAAAGACTGCTCTGGTCCCACCATATCCAAAAGGATCTAACCATTTGAAAGTAACTGGACTTGTGCTTTAACAAAGCCAATGATATTTATAAAAATACAAAAATATCCAGCCCTCAACAAGGTAAAATTCACAGTGTCTGGCATCCAATATATAATGATTTTGGCAATTACCAAAACAAGAATAAATGACCCATAATGAGGAGAAAAGAGCAATGGGAGAGAGAGCATCTGAGAAAGTGAAATCTAGAGAGCATCTACTATCATTTGAGAGAAAGTGTGGTATGTACACTGCAACGAACATCCAGATTTGCAAACCATCTCTATCATTTACTAGGTAAATCTAACTCAAATAGCCTGTTTTCATAACCACTGGTTCATCTTCTGTTCATTTATATTTTCATAAGTACTGAAAGAATTGAGATGTGTTTACATAGAGAACTACTCAAGTAGAGGCAACCCCAGATTTTCTATTTTGGATGGCCAAGCCATTAGCACTATGAGGCCCCTTCTATAAACCCAAGAATACGAAAACTAACAACTTCCACCACTCCAAGGGAAGGGACCAATATTTTGAAAGAATTGCTACAGCCTAATCAATATTTGCCTCTAAACCTTTCACCCATCTTTCCTGCATTTTTTACTCTTTTTTCCCCACTTTGCTAGCAGTTTTCATAACATGATTCAAGTAGGATGGATTTTTGATCAATTAAGCGACATATCACATTGCCCTAACACGTCATAAATTTCATGGATTTCTCAATATCTTGTCACAATGAACCAAATTTAGCAATATTATCAGACTGTGGCTCTACATATCAAGATACTTAATGTTTATGCCAATAACTAAAATTTATAGTGTCCTGAATTTAATGGACTCAGTGACATTACAACTTTCAGATTGTTTTAGCAGGGAACAAACTTTTTGAAGTCAATAAAACATTTTCTGTCTTTAAAAATAAACTCCAACTCTTCTCTCTTTGGTTGCTTTCATGGACAAAATATTGCTTCTCACCTCTTGCATCTTGCTATTTAGAAAATGAATGGTCTTTCGATTTTACTCAATAAATAATAAATAAATCTCTGAAATTATCCTAAGTCTAATTTTAAAAATTACTAAAGCTAAGGGTCCAAAGATAACATATGACAAAAAATATTTTTATCTAAATTAAAAATGCCACACACAGGCCCCGTGCCTGTTAAAGTACGGTTCTTTCTGGGGTCAGATAGCCCAGGAAGCTGGTCAAAGGCAACCATGCCTCTGACCCTTTGACTGCTGTCCAGCTAGATGAAAGTCATTGTAATCGTAGATGGCACCAACAGAATAGGAGATGCAGCAAGCATAGTGGAGGAGGGGATAAAGATGGAAATGGGAGGTCAAATCAGTGAAGGAATGAGTAAACCAACAGCAGGAGTCACGGGAAAGGCATCTACTAGTATCAATATATGCATCAGTGACAGAGAACAAGGGAACAAATCCAAGTGTGAATCTCCCCTGACTCTGAAGACCTCCACAGCCAACGGAATCAATGAAGAGAACCTTGAGTGAGAGAGGGGTCTTGGGCCATCATTCTAACAAATTATTGGTTAGATAAAATCTCATTGGGAAAGCCAGAAAATGTTTGAGAGACATTAAAAAAGCAATTGAAGAACAAAAGTGGATTTTAGCAGAATCAGGGCAAAAGCAGAAAAAAAATCATAACATTTGTTAAATCACAAAAGGAGCAAAGAAATCAGAACTCACATAGGTGCACATGCACACACACTATGCTAGGGAAGACAGACCTCAAGTGGCAGACCTTTTGGTTGTTAAAATTGGCATTTCATATTGGATTTTTAAAAATCTTACATAGAAAGAAAGTAGCCAGTCAAAAGAGTCCTTATTTTGAAAGTCATAGATGCCAATATGGTTATATTTCAAGAAATGGTGAAGTTATATGGCCTCTTCCTCTGATTTTAAGGCACAAATTGAAGAATAATTCAATTTAGTTAGGAGAGGGATAAAGGTGGAAAAGTAGAAAACAAAATATTCCTCACATTTTATTGTCTCTCCGTTTCACTAGAGAATAAGCTCCAAATGGTAGAGATTATACTTCTTTTGCTAACCACTGAAGTGCCTAACATAATAGCTGGTGTACAGTATACATTCAATGAGCACTTATGAAATAAACAATGATTCAATGTTATAGAGCAGCAAAAGGACATAATAAAAGCCTCAGAGTAGAAATAATATTGGACATTGAATTAGTTAGATTTAATTTGGCTCTGAGTAACAGAGAAATTTAAAATATGGGTGGCTTAAACAAGATAGACTATTGTTTTTCATTCACATTTTTTTAAAAGACTGGAGGTAGTCAATTCTGGGGATGGTATTGTGTTTTTGCAAAATGGTCAGGGACCACTCCAACACTCTCCTCTGTTATCCCTTTATCCTCAAAGTCCAAGAAGGCTGTCAGAGCTCCTCCTAGCACATATTCATTCCAGGGAAAGCCTGAGGATAGAAGGAAGGGAAGAGCCCTTGTATTGATGCTCACACAATATTTCTCATTACACTGATTACTCAAAGCTTAGTCACACTTCATGACAAAGGGAGGCTGGGAAATTAGTCTTGTAGCTGTGTTCCAGTTTCTTTTAAGAAAACTAGGGATAAGCAGTTTTCACCATAATTGAAATATCAATTAAAATCTTCTCTAGAATGTATGTAGAAAATATAAATTATTTGGTGTTAAGACTTTCCCCGTTTGTTCAATGTTTTTTAGAAGGATAAGGAATGTATTTCGAATAGTTAAGGACTGTAAAATAAGTAACCAATTGGCATACCTCTCAGCTAGCAAAATATGGAAGAAAAGGAAGAGATTTTTTTTCCCCCTTCTTTAAAATCCAGAGCAAGGACTACTTGAGCTCCAGGAGTTGCCATCTCCACGTTTTTGTTCCCGTAAGCCTGGAGATCTGGCAATTTGGTGGAAGCTGGAACTAAACTATTCATGACCTTACCAGTCCTCACCCATCCCTGCCCTGCCTCCAGATCACTCAACTTGACCATAACTGTTGCCTGCAGTCCAAATGTTTGGGTATAGAAGAGTAAAGATTTGAAAATAAAGTTCTTCAATCTATTTCTCCTCATTTTCAGCCTTGTTCTGAGGGAAATCAGAAATCCTAGGTGGCTTACAGTAACCAATCAGATTTCTTTTTTTAAAAATATATTTTATTGATTTTGTACAGAGAGGAAGGGAGAGAGATAGAGAGTTAGAAACATTGGTGAGAGTCATCAATCAGCTGCCTCTTGCACACCCCCTACCGGGGATATGCCTGCAACCAAGGTACATGCCCTTGACCAGAATCGAACCTGGGACCTTTCAGTCCCCAACCCGACGCTCTATCCATTGAGCCAAACCGGTTTCGGCTCAAATTTCTTTCTTTTCTTTTTCTTTTTTTTTTTTCTTGCTGTAGAGACTGTAAAACCATTAGAAACTTATTAACTCCATGCTCAGATTAAAGGTAGAAACTTGATATCCTAAACACTAAGGTGGTTGTGTGGAATAACAGGAACAATGGATGGACTTTCTCATTTGAGAATACATGAACTCAAAAGGGTTAGGATGGAAGAAGACCTGGGTTTTAAAGATCCAATCTGGTGAGCACCATCTAAGGATATTCAACACACTTAGCAAATGGCATTGCACAGGCAGCAGGCTATCAAAAATGGCATTGACCAGGGCACTAGCTCAGGGACCTGGAACCTCTCTGCTATGCCATGCATGAGCTCTTTACTTTCTTGCTTATGAGAAGTCACAGGACAGGGAAGGGGCTCAGGGCATCAGATAATTACCATCAGTATTTTCACAACATGTGTGACTGTCCTGGGGCAAACCCACTAAACAATCAGCCCAGTTTCACTAATCCAGGCATTAATGAAGCTGGGACCATGGCCATTAGGCCCACACCTAGCTCTCCAAAGTCATCCCCTTTCAAACTGTCATTAGCTCTTGCTGCTTTGTGCTAATGGCCACCCAGACCTGGAGAGAACACACAGAAGACACAAACCCTACCTCTCTTTGACCCTTAACCATAGTCACACTGGAAGCATCAGGTGGGGATCAGGAATTCCCAGTTAGCCTTTGATGTCCCATAGCCACTCAGGACTAAACAGAAATATACAGCAATGCAATTTGCAAGTAAACTCAGAAAGCTGAAACATTTGGTCTTACTTTAATCATGTCCTGCTCTGATTACACCTTGGTCTCCTCTGGAGAGGTAAATTAGATTGGAATATGCACTGTATCTTCAGCCGGCACAACTTAAATCAGCGTCACTTTAATTCTCACTTGTGGGTCTGTGTGAAGAAGATCATGAAATTAGTAAGAGGGGAAAAAACACTTAACAAAGGAAGGCTCATTGGTGATAGCAATCAAGATACCAGAATAGAAGGGCTTGTTTAACTATTGTCAGGAAAAGCAGATTCTCCTTCATGGCTTTCTATATTTGGTATTTTCTAATAATTAGTAAATCTTTCTCTTTTTCTCCTTGTGGATTTTCATTTTTAGTAAAAAGTCTTCTTATTTGAGGATTTTGGAAAGAACGACAGCTAAAGAAATTTAGTTTTACTTCCTGCTCCATAATCAATGGCTTCTTATTAACTCCTTGACTTGTTCTTTCATTCCTCAAGTTACCCCACCCCCCGCCTACTTTGGCTTAACTATATCTTTTATCTGAATGTGTTCCCTGCCAATCATTTGGTTTTTTTATTGAGGTAAAATTCACATAACATAAAGTTCATTATTTTAACCATTCTTAAGAATACAAATCAGTGATATTTAGTGTAGTCACAATGTTATGCAACCATCACCATTGTATAATTCCAAAATATTTCACATCCCCATCAAAAAAACAACCTGTACCCATTAATCAGTCACTTTCCATTGCCCCCCCCCCCCCCCCCCCCAGGCCCTAGCAACCATGAGTCTACTCTCTGCCTCTCTGGCATTGCCTATTCTGAAGTTCTATATATATAAAAGCCCAGTGGCCAAATGGCAGAACAACCAAACGACTGGTCAACCAGTCACTCTGACACACACTGACCACCAGAGGGCAAATGCTCAATGCAGGAGCTGACCCCTGGTGGTCAGTACACTCCCACAGTGGGAGGTCAGCTTGGCTGATCTGGATGAGCAGCGCTCCCAAAGCAGGCCGATCCCCACAGGCCACACCCCTCAACAGTGCACGAATCCGTGCACCGAGCCTCTAATTTCATATAAATGGGGGTCTGAATAATATTCCATTTTATGCATGGACCCATTGTTTATCCACTTGTCAGTCACTGGACTTGTGTTTTCTTACCACTTTTTGGGATACTGTGGATTATGCTCCTCTAAACATTATGTAGAACTCTTTGTTTGACACATGTTTTTAATTCTCTTGAGTATATACCTAGAAGTGGAATCGCTGAATCAGATGGTACTTTTATGTTTAATTTTATGAGGAATTGCCAAACTGTTTTTTCATCGCTGTTATACCATTTTATATTCCTATCAGCAATACACAAGGGTTTCCATTTTTTAGCATCCTTAATAACAGTTATTACTTTCCATAATTTTTACTTTAATTATAGCTATCCTAATAGGTGTAAAGTGGTATCTCATTTTGGTTTTGATTTGCATTTCCCCAATGACTAATAAAGTTAAGCATTTTTTTTCATGAGATTATTTGCCATTATTATATCTTTGGCAAAAGATTTGAATAGACATTTCTCCAATTTTCTTAATTGGGCTGCTTGCCTTTTTGTTGTTGAGTTGTACCTCCCAATCATTTTAAAACATAATGTTTGTCATTGGCCTTTCAAAGTAATAACAAAATTGCAAGATGCACCATCTATTATAAAACAAGCCTGGACTATTTGTTATGTTCACTAAAACACACACACACACACACATATACACATACACACATACACACATACACACACACACACACACACACACACACACTCACTCACTTGCTTTGGGTTTCAATTTTTGAATTCTAATATTCCCAGCAGGACAACAGACACTTAAGCTAATTGTAGGGAAAATGAGACTTTTTCAAATGAACAGAAATAAAAATAGTTTATTCATGCATATTTTTATTAAACAAATATTTACTGACCACTCTGCTAGGCATTAGGATGATTAAAACACTGGTGGCAACACTGGGTCTTCCATTTGCACAGGAAGATGCATCACAAAGGGGTTTGTATAAAGAAAACTTGTCCAGCGTGAGAGAAAAAAAATAGTGCAGGGAAAAAGTTAGTTCATGTTATTCAGAGATTAGAGGAAACAAAATTCCCTAGCAGCCTAGGGACAGCTGGTCTGTGCTTTACCATCCCTTACAAGTGATACGAAGCTGAAGAGGAACCGTCTCCCCTACGCCATACACAAGGATATGCCATCCAAACTCATCCTCTTACTGCCTTTGGATTGGTAGGTGCTAATGAGGAGATATCTTTCCTTCCCATTGTCGAGGATATCTCTAGGAAAAGTTTGTGGAAACTTAGAATATCAAGGAGAATTTGAACTCTTATTAAGAAAGGTGATTGCAAGAAATCTATGAAACAAAAGTTTATCCTTAAAGGGTGAAAATTGTATGTTCTGATTTGCAATGTCTGAGTTTATAGAAGACTGAGCCATTCAATGACTGACTATGCAGGAGTTAGGGACCCGATAGGTGAGAGGGGGAATGTCACCATAAAGCTGTAGTATGGAGTAGTGGTTTAGAACACAGGCTTGCAAACCAGACAGACCTGAATCTGAGAAGCTTGTGTCATGAATTAAGTTGTTCTCGATTTAAGATGCATCCTTCTGACTCAGCTTTGCGATGCTGAGGCTGGGGCTGTGACCCACCTTCTGCTTTGCCCTCGGATCCCTGTTAAACTGCCAACAAATTCGTTAAAAGTAAACAAATATTTACTGACCACTCTGCTTTGCACAGGAAGATGCACCAGAGGAAGACTGGCCCTGGGGAGGGGAAGAAGGACCTGTGTGTGCCTGATTCCTTCGAACCTCAGAAGCCCAGTTGTTCCAGCAGCAGAGGAATCCCTTTGCAGACCAGTCCTATCAAATCCTCACGGAGACACACACATCAACTGGGTAACCTCCTCCAAACTGGCAGGTTGTATAACGCCACTGCTTTCCTTTATTCCCCAAACAAAAGCAGGTACCCAACCCCCACCATTGCCCCTTTCTGTGTATCTCAGTGCTCATTGTTTGCCTCTTCAGTTCTTTGATGCCCTCTAATAATTGTTCACATTGAGTTCTCTCTGTTAAAATAACTGGAGTGGCTTCTGTCTCCTGACTGGACCCTGGCTGACGTGGTTCCCCAGCTGGTTGCCTGCTGGTCTGATTTCTCTCCAAGGGAACTGGGACTTCTCTAAGGAGCTGCCAAGAGGCCAGTCGCCATCCCTGAGGACCCAGTAGCAACCAGTATATTAAGAAATATGTCAGTAGCCCTGACCAGTTTGGCACAGTGGATAGAGCATCGACCTATGGACTCAAGGGTCCCATGTTTGATTCCGGTCAAGGGCATGTACCTTAGTTGCTGGCACAACCCCAGTGAAGAGGTGTGCGGGAGGCAGCTGATGGATGTTTCTCTCTCATTGATGTTGATGTTTCTGACTCTCTCTCCCTCTCCCTATAAAAAACAAAAATTAAAAAAAGAAATATGTCAGTAGATGAAGAAATCTGATCTCATGCCTTCTCCCAAGACTTGTGTGAATCAGAATGACTCATCTCCAGAAAAACCATCCTGTGAAAAGGGCAAATCAAAAAGACATAAAGTAATCAGTGTTGCCCTGGGGCTGGTGTGGGAGCAGGGACTGAGTGCAGCCAGGAACCAGGGATGTTTGGGAGTAAGGTGTGCATTCCAACACTGGGCAATGATGATGGTTCTGTAAACTTACCAAGAATCACTGGGTTGTACACCCAAAAGAAGTGAATTTTATTATATAAGTCATACTTCAATAAAGCTACCTTTTAATAAAAAATAAAAAACTCTGAAAATTAACAAGGATTCTTGCAATCTGGCCTATCACAGAGCAAGCGAGTAGGTCATTCAGGCCAGGATTTGCTCTCATAACAGACCTCACATGTGTACCTCCAGTGTTGTTTTCCAATGAGATATTATGTATGGTCATGATACACTGAGAAAATGGAAAGAATGTGTTCCTCACTAACATTAATTGCTAAATATGACCACAATTTTTGTAACTCTCGACCTCTCCACATTTGAGGCATTTGTCTTCAATGTCCAGTAGGTATCTATTAATAGAAAAGACTTCTCTCTTTGGTGTCTGAGCTCATCTCCAAGATATTACAAGTCCAAAAACATAGGAGGGGGGCATTAACACGTACTAAGCATCTGCTATAGAATAGGCACCATATCTTTGTTTTCCACCATAATTGCAGCTCATTTTTATAATACACGTGGTGTGCATTCCAATCCAAACATTTGACAGTGAAGAGAACTGAAGCATTTAAAAGTGAAATAACTTGCTTAAGATGACATACATACTATATAAGTTATATTTAAAATCCAGCTTTTCTTACATAAACTGGTATTTCTTACATAAATTGGTGTCTCTTTTAGTGAGGCATGTTGGAGGGTCAGGAGAGGATTTTACAGGGTTATATGCCTTTGAATGAACATGGTTAAGTGAACTTCAATAGCACGTTGTTGCTTAAGGTGGTATGAATTAGGGAGGTAGACATCTTTAAGGCACTCTCAAAGGGTAGGTGATCCCCCCATTGTATTTTACATAGGTTCTGAAGGTAGATATTTTCCCCATGATTTCTTTAGGTTCTTTCTTATTCAAATGCCTGACAACACTTTGTATTATGTTGTCTTATAACGTTCTCTGCTCAAAAGTGGCAAACTCTGAGAACATACATTCCTTTTATTCCAAACCTCTG
The DNA here is from genome assembly GCF_014108245.1 of Pipistrellus kuhlii. Classification (NCBI taxonomy): domain Eukaryota; kingdom Metazoa; phylum Chordata; class Mammalia; order Chiroptera; family Vespertilionidae; genus Pipistrellus; species Pipistrellus kuhlii. Next base: position 51,547,732 of record NW_023425427.1, read on the forward strand.
AAAGCAAGAGTGGGCATTTTGTCTTTGGTAGTTTCTATGGTTATGACTACATGTTTGCAGCTGATATTCCCCTGGAGTCACCCAAGCCAACACCATCAACTTAAAAGAATATATATCTGAAGTTCAAAAGTTCAAAATGCATCTTTTCTGTTGAGAAAACCTATAGAAAGCAGAAGTAGTATATTTTGAAATACACCCACACAATTTTTATTTTTATTTTTTTATTAGTCCTCATCTGAGGATATTTTTTCCATTGCTTTTTAGAGAGAGTGGAAGGAGGAAGGAAAGGGGTGGGTAGGGAGAAAGAGAGAGAGAGACATGGGTTGGTTGCCACCCACATCTTGACTGTGGCAGAGGTGAACCTGAACCCAAGTACATGTCCTTGATCGGGTACTGGACTCATGACCCTTTGGTGCAGAGGCACACCAGCCAGGAAACACACACAATTTTTTTTTTAATTATTAAGGGAAATCATCAGAGCTTGTTTAGTCTTTTTTTCTTCTTTTGCATTGAAATGAACTTTGCCATCTTTTAAAAGAGAAGAAAAAATCAGCTAAAATAATTTATATTTCATGTCCAACCATGAAAAAATTTTAAATAAAAATTTGAATACATGTCCTCAATACAATACTTTACAATAATGTGAATGGTTTTAACATTTTATCACAAAAGGATTATATGTACCTTGTTAATATAGATACCCCACAATTTGTTTAAATACTGATGGTAAAATTAAATTCTCATTCTGTGGCAACAAACAGCATAAAGGCCAGATCTTCTTGGTGCTGTGATTGGTAAATGAGCATGGAAAGGTCATTGTGATGGGACCTCAGTATCATACAATACAAAAGTTCACATGATCCACCTTGAGTGAGAACAAAATGGCACAACTATAGTTGTGAGGTTTAACTAAGGCTATTTCCACTGGGAAAATAAATAACTCTTTAAATAAAAATACTGTCATTGGTTACCTCAGAGAACCTGGCTAAGAAATTTGAGAGATAAAGGAATTTTTGTTTTTCACATATTATATACTATGCTTAAACTTTAAGGAAAGTGCTGAAACTTTTATTTCCTCATGGGCATGGATTGCTTTGTTAATAAAATAAGTAATTACTTTAAAAAAAAAAGAAGAAAAGGAATACTACTTCAAAGGAAACAAAAATGACTTAGAAAAAAGCACAATAATTTCTAAAGAAATTTTCCATTACAGATGGGTAATGCAACCCCAGGAGACACATGTCCCCTGGGGTAAAATTGCAATTACCAATAAAAACAAAAAAGAAGCAGTTTTAATGCCTCGAGGAAGAAAATACAGAGTGTGGCTGTGGCCTTTGAATAAACCAGTGGTACTCAAAGTACCCATCCCCAAAAGATGATGATCCTGTGCCAGAATATAAATTAATACACTGCTCCCTCCTATGAGAATCTCATAAATAGTCCTAGCTGGTTGGCTCTGTGGACTGGCAGGCCCTGGGTTTGATTCCAGTCAGGGGCACATGCCTGGATTGCTGACTTGATTCCCATTACGAGGTGTGCAAGAGGCAGCCAATCAATGGTCCTCTGTCATTATTGATGTTTCTATCTATCTCTCCCTCTCCCTTACTCTCTGAAATCAGTAAACATATGCATATATATTTTTTTAAATGATGAAAACTGTGCATAATGACTCAATTACTAGTAAGTGACGTTCTGATGCAAACTGGTCACCAGCAGGTGGGCAACCAGAGACCACACTCTGATTAGCACTGAAGCCTGCATACTCCAAAGGTATTGAAAGGAGAAAGCAGGAGATTGTGAATCAGTCAGGGTTCAATGCCCACAATGGAATCCCTCTAGACAATTCAAGCAGAAAAGAAAAATTAATGCAAGGAATTTGGTGCACACAGAAATATTGAAAGGCTAGAAGCATGGACATCAAGTCAAGAAGATACCACTTAGCCAAGTTGAAGACCTCCCTGATAACACAAACCAGAAATCAGGAAGTTATTACAGCCATTGACACCACTGCAACTTTCCTGGAGCTGGTAACTAGATGGAGGAATGCTGACTCTGGTCAGTGCAACAGCCTTTAGCACTCACGAACTTGCTCGCAAGCTGAAAATGCCTCCATCTCTCTTCTGCCTCCCAAATATCACACGAGTGCACCTCGTTTAAACAATCTAGCTTGCAACCAAAATCCTAGCTTCAATGAAGTCTGGCAAAGGTAGTCATTTTCAGCCCCTGAAGACAAGACCTTAGAAGAATATGGAAATACAAATCAAATAGTAATTAATTATAGGTAACCTGAAAAAGAGCTGTCTTGTAGGGATAAGTCTTGAAACATAAAAAAGACCTTCTCAGAAGAATAATTAGATGTCTTATGAGTAGTGCCTGAGAGCATGCTAGAACTCTTGATCTGCCCTGGTTCATCCCCTTAAGATGATGTTCACTAGAATCCATACCTTAGGATTGAGATCACTCTGCTTGGTATATGTTGATTCTGTGGCCCAGTGTGAAGAGACAGTCCCCATCCAGGGCATGATTACCTCATGGTGATCAAGCCAAACTAAGTACATAAATGCCTCTGTTCACATCACAACTACCAACATCCCATTGTCAGCAAATCACATGGCCAAACCCAACATCAATGGAGTTTACAACTCCACCCACAACAGAAAGGCATTGCAATAGTACATAGCAAAGGGCATAGCTGTACTTTCCCAGGGAAATGAAGAATTGAAACCAATAACCCAGTCTATGACACTGCGTGTCTTTTTCAATACTGCGGTCCTACATTCTGTAATTCTGTTACAGAGATTCATGAATATGCGTGAACTCTCTCAACTCTTCAGTTATCCACTTTCATACCTCCATCAACTTCCCCAAAACCTCAGACCAGTAATCTCAGCCAAGCCTACCCTTTTCTTAGACCTTTTTATCTCAAAGGAAGAATTACCCCTCTCTCCAGCCAAAACCCATTCCCATGCTCTGTCCTAAATTTCAACTGCAAAGTCTCAGACACTTTGACTTAACCCTATCCCCTCCTTTTCTCTCCTAAATCTTCACCCCGGTTTCTTTACCAACATCTAATAAAAAATGTGGCCATAGAAAACAAAACTGCCCCATGTCATCACATCTCCTTTGCCAGCGCTCTGAAATCTGGCCAGAACTGCTCCCACAAAGAACAAGGAGAGTATATTTGCCAGTATGTTCTGTTTGTTGTTGCAGGGTTTGGAGAGGCACAGTAAGAGCATTCTTCATCCCTGCCTGAGTTCCACCACAAAAGAGAAAAAAGGCAAAATGATGAAGCTAATACTCAAGAAATATGGCTTTGCTGTGACAGCCGAATACACCTATAAACTCCATATGCCTTCAGGACCAGTCAATCGGAGGATAATTTGGGAGTCTTCAGGGCCGACATGCTTCACCCAGGATCCTGTTTCACTCTTCTAGGAGGAAGAGGAAAGAGAAACTCCAGATCCCACTCTAACCCAGTCGCAGTCTGGTTAATAGATAAGAAAAAAATGGACCGATAGCAATTCCGTAGGACCCAATAAAGTGTGGAAATAGGTGAAAAGTATAGGGGCACATTCCTTCTCATGATACAAGAGGACTGGAAAAGAGGTGTGCCCCTCCAAGAGTGACTTTATAGGCCTTTAATTTGCTTGAGCTCTCTGGGATATTTTCATGATGGTTCTTTCTGGGATATTTACACTTCCATTCCTCTGAAAGCTTTTCCTCCTTAACTTTCAGAAAAAAACCCTTTTCCAGATTTTCATCTTAATGCTGTGGTCTGCCCTATTTTATCTCCTTAATGGGGTGATCATAGAAATTCTACCCTGACTGTTTTCCCATCCTGCAGTGTCCCTTGGAAATCCCATCCACTCCTGTAACTTTCACTGTCACTCATGTGCTCTAGATCCATATAAATAGATATTTATCTGCCTACCAGGCATTTCACCTCAGTGTCACCCATATACATCCCAAATGCAAAATGTCAAAATAGATTTGTCATCTTTTCCCCAAAGCAAGCTCCCTCCTCTATTGTCTCAGCCAATGGAGTGGCATGAACATTCACTCTGTCTTTTAAGCCAAAATCTTTTTTTTTTAATTTTTTTTTTATTGATTATGGTATCACATAATTGTTCTCATCCCCCCATTCCCATCCTGAACCCCTCTCCACATGTGCCCCCACTCCCCTGTTGTCCATGACCATTGGTTAGGCTTATATGCATGCATACAAGTCCTTTGGTTGATCTTTTCCCCTTACCCCCACCCTCTCCTACCTTCCCTCTGAAGTTTAACAGTCTGATTGCTGCTTCTCTGTCTCTGGGTCTGTTTTTGTTCATCATTTTATGTTGCTCATTATTTCCCCTAAATTCATGATATCATGTGATTCAAGAAATACCCTTGTAAGAACCGAAACTGAGACAAGCCATAATGGTATGCTGAGAGGCAAATGAATCAGTCTGTAGTGAGGTCCTTTCTGGGCCAACAGTTCTTTTGAGTCCCAATTTCAATGTCAAACAGTTCCTTACGTGTACAGGTCAGCCATGATATTTCAGATCTGGTGGGTGGACAAATGATGGTGATGCAGGTTCTGGGCATCCTTCAGCGACACACAGCTGCTGTCTGCTAGTATGGCAAGGCGTTGTCAGTGTCTTCCAACTCTGGACTGTTTCTCTTCTGTCTTCATGGCTGGAGGACTCCTGTCAATTCCTCACTGTTACAGGAATTCACATGATCTCAGAAGAAAATGATTTTTGGGGGGACAGGGCGTATGAAAAAGTATCCCAAGTCAAATTTATAGAAAATATCCCTTTATTAACTTTTGGTTAAGAATATGTTTGTATATTTTCAAAAAACAACTCTGAGCCAAAATCTTAAGAAACATCCTGACTCCTCTCCCACCTCCCCCAACCTGCCCTCTTTACCACATTACTAGTTCCGGGGAATTTTATTTTTTAAATATCTTCCAAATCAGTTTCTTCACCTCTATTTCTACTACCTTGGCCTTGGTTTGAACCCTCAATAGTTCCTCAACTACTGCACCCAATATCAACTCCCTTATAATGGACATCTTTTGTTTGGGAGAGTCTTTTTTTTTAATCTAGTATCAATTACCTCTTCTTTTGTTGGCAGCACTCTAATTTTGCTGAATGAATGGAATGTGCTAATGTGTATTTTCTTTTTTGAAAATTTATTTTCATTTGGTGACCTATGTGTGATATATATGGCAGGGCCCCTGGGACTGGAATACTTGAGTAACCAAAATTTTCTATGCTTAATAATGCTGGTGAATAGAAAAATTACTGGCTGTGTTGAGGGTCAGAGGATTAAAGAACAGTAAAAAGGATTTCATAGTCAAATTTAATCCATCCAAAGAGAGGATCAATGATTCTTTGATTTTTTTTTTCCTTCCTGGTCACTAATAATGTTTTAATATCTTCAGAGCTCAGTTGTACAGCTTCCACGAGTTTTATTTTAAGTGAACATGGTTCTTTTGAGCAATATTGCTTCTGAAACAATATCCAAGCTCATGAGGTCCACTCCATAAGCGTATGCTATACAAGATTGTGCTTTCATCTCTCTAACTCCCCCCGAAACACTTTTCTATCAAAGAAACAGTTACCTTAGATGTGTTCAAACCCACGTAAACATCAAGTACTCACTTTCGTCTGTCATACACTGTTCCCTCCGCCTTATATGTTGAGAGGAAGTCCTTTGGTTTGAAAACTCTGCTAGTGTTTGAGAAAGTAAATCACTTTCAAGTTCAGGGTGACTATGTTCAAAAGGATTTTACAAAGGGTTTTAATCACACCGTGCTTTTTCTTCCCGCCCACCCCCCTCCCCAGCTCCAACCTGGGTTTGAACTCTAAATTCAGTGCTAAGCTTAGATTCTGAGGCTGCAAGAGCTGCAAGAGCTTGGTCTCCACCTCATTCCCACCTACTCATTTTCAGCCAAGGAGACGGAGGCATGAAGAGAGAGGAGAGCATTTGTCCAAGGCCTTGAGATGTTGGACATGATTGAGATTTATTTCCCTAAAAGTCTCAGGATTTTGAACAGCAGGGATTGCAGTCATCTCACCCTGTGCCACGTGTCTTGCCTGATTCCCTGGCCCAGGGGGCATTCAAGATCCCCCTTAAAAGGATCCCCCTTAAAAGATTGACTTTGGCCTCTTTCTTCAAACCTCAAGAGCCTTCTTCAAACCTCTCTCAGGGAGCGAGGAGCCATGGAGGTAGGGATGGGGAATTTCAGCAAAGGCTGAGCAGCCAGCCTCTGCTTCTAGTCACTAGTGGATTACAACCCTTCTCAGAAAGAGCAGGCAGGTGTAGATGCTGCCAAAGCCACTGGCTCACAAAGGAGCTTGACATCTGAAATGAAAGCCAAAAGATACTCTAGCTGCTCCATGTAACCTGGGGGTGGGGAGTGGGAGGGCAGCGGCAGCAGAATTTTCTCTCCCTCAATCATAAAAATAAAAAGGTTAAGGTTTTCCCTTTCCTACTTGCAATCCCTCTAGACACATACATACACACACAATGACAACAGTAACCACTATCTGGCCCAATCACATATCATTTTGTGCTTTCACTATATATATTTCCACACTTAATCTGAGGGTGGGATGGAAAACAAAAATATAGTATCCTTTCTTCCAAGTATCTTACTCCCATTAAATACCCTGTATTTTATAACCTCTCTGAAGCCCAGATTTGAATTTCTCTCCTCTTTCTAGAGTGATTATTACCTCCACCTGGTGTCCTGACAGAAGGCCTGTAGTGAAACAGCTGGTTCCAATAAAAAGCTTTCTCCTTCCAGCAAACAGGAAAGTGTTCATTTCCCTTTGTTTAGTCACCCAAGAAGATAAGCAAGGAATTGATTCCAAGTCAAAATAAAGAAGAATGCTTATAGTATTGAACCATAAAATGTGAACTAAGCCCTGGACAGGTGGCTTCGTTGGAGTGTAGTCTCATACACCAAAAGGTTGTGGGTTCAATTCTCTGTCAGGCCACATACCTAGGTTTCGAGTTCAATCCCTGGGTGGCAACTGATTGACACTTCTCTCACACATTTATGTTCCTCTCTCTCTCTCTCTCTCTCTCTCTCTCTCTCTCTCTCTCTCTCTCTATATATATATATATATATATATATATACATATATATACATACATACATATATATACACATTTCTCTCCTTTCTTCTCTCTCTAAAATCAATAAGAACAATAAAGGGCATGTACCTTGGTTGCAGGCACATTCCCAGTAGGGGGTGTGCAGGAGGCAGCTGATTGATGACTCTCTCATAGATGTTTCTAACTCTCTATCCCTCTCCCTTCCTCTCTGTAAAACATCAATAAAATATGTTTTAAAAAAATAAAAATAAAATAAAATCAATAAGAACATATCCTCAGGTGAGAAATTTTTCAAAAAGTGAAATAAGATGACCTAAAAGTGATGCTATGATGCTATCTTCATTCCTGGAAGTATTCACTCAGGGACTGAAGAAAATCTTGATCAAGATTTTGTGAAAAGGGTTCAAGCATCGAGCTAAGGGTTGGCACCTGGTCTTTGAGTGGCCTGGGCTCTGTCAGCCCAGCTGGGGATATGTGCTGGATGCAGGCACATATCCCCTGGCAGGCAGATTACAAACAGGAACAAAGGAAACACAGAACAAGCCTTGATGGAAGCTGGTGAGGTAGATTTCAAGGAGACACCAGTTCTACAAATCAAAACATCTGAGCAATAAGTTCTTGCTTTAGTCAATATTTATCTTTCAGGTTAATCTGCCTGGAAGTTGAATAAAAACAAGAATTAAATGCTCTGGCTAGCTTCTCCATATACATAATCACTTAAGCAATGAAAGTCAGATTGGTGTCTGGCTACATAAAAATTGACTATTGGAGATGTACTCTTTGCAAAGAGCACTCTAAAGGCAAAATGGCCCACGGAGCTTGTAAGAAGTCATTATTTTCTGAGAATTGAGTCTAATTGTACTTAAGGCATACAATTGTTCCCATTGAACTCAGCAGCCAATGGAGAGAACCCATTTGTAAAAGTGAATTAACTGGTTAATAACAATTGCAAAGTGTTATTGATCCTGGACCGGGTGAATGATAACGAGGCTGACTAGTTTTACTTCTTTGTCCTTTCTTATCACAAACCAATTCATGTACTATTATTTGTTATTGTCTTCATAGGTAGAAACTCCATGTTATTTGAAAAGTATGCCTCCTGCTGTACTGCTTTCTCTTTCTGAGAGGGGACCAGCACAAAATTGGCTCAGAATCAAGTGCCAGAAGAAAAACCCATGACCTAAGAGTAGAGGCCACTTAATATAACAAGGACAAAAGACATCAATGTGGGGAAGGAACAGGAATGATGCATCGGTGAGCAGTGCTGTACAAAGGGTGGGGGTCTTTCATCACTGACATTGTTTATAATTGCCGATGTCTGATAATAAAGCCCATTTTTGTCCATTTTATTACTGTTTTTCAATTTTATGGAGACAATGCATCCCCTCCTGCTGTGCTGGAGCAGAGCGTGCCTCCTCCACCCAAGGTGAGGCAGTGTTTGTGAGCATCCTAGCCTCTCCCCGTCCTGGACTCTTCTCTCCAGCACACTCTTCTCTCCAATATTGCCTTTGGAGGAAATATTCCATGTCTGCTGGTCCTTACAGCCTCTTATTTTGCTAGTCAGGATAACGCATAGAACTATCTGAGAAATGGAAGGAGCCAAAGATAAGCTAGAAAATTTTTTAATTGAAAAGAAAGATATTTAGAGGAACAAAAAAGGAATAGATGGTCCAAAAAGGTGCAAATGAGTGTAAGGCTACTCCTATTCCATGACCACCTCAACTACCTCCTCCACCATTGCAACCACTACCACCACCTCCACCACCACTACTGCAACCACCTCCACCACCACCACTGCAACCACCTCCACCACCACTACCACCACTGCAACCACCACCACTGCAACAACCACCACCACTGCAACCACCTCCACCACCACTGCAACCACCTCCACCACCACTGCAACCACTACCACCACTGCAACCACCTCCACCACCACTACCACCACTGTAACCACCACCACTGCAACCACCTCCACCACTGCAACCACCTCCACCACCACCACTGCAACCACCACCACTGCAACCACCACCTCTACCACCACTACCACCACTGTAACCACCTTCACCACCACCACAGTGGAATTAAGGATACAGACAGGATTCAAAAGGTCAGAACCTGTTAAGCTGAGCTTCAGGTAGGATAGGAATTTGAAGCGAGAGAGTTTGGAAGTAACCACTCAGAAACCATTAAGCTTGAACAAGATTGAGGAGATTGAAAAAGGGAGAAAGAGACTGCAAATAAACAACCTGGACTTGCTGTAACAATGAAACTGAAGGCAAACTATTTTTGGTTCAGAATTCTAATGGTCCAAACACTATTTTTATTTGCCACCTTTAACCCAGGGAGTTCAATGTGGTTTAAAACTCTTAAAACACAGATACCTAACTTCTCTCACAGTTATTTCTCCCACATTTCAACTAGAGAAAGTTAGGCACAGGGGCTTAACAAGCTGACTCAGGTCACACAGCAAATGGAGAATGCAGCAGAAGTAACCCTCAGCCTTCATGAGCTCCATTTCATGGCCCCCTTCCCCAAGCCTTCTCTTCTTTCCTCCCCTTCTGGACATCAATTTTCAAAGTCAGCCACCTCCAACCCATGTAGAGTAACATGTCACATCTCCATTGTTTAACTCCCAGGAAGGTCATGACTTTAGGTATGTCCCAGAAGCCAGAATAAGAATTTGTCGGTTTTCTGTCTCTGGTGTCTTTAGGATGGGAACATATGGGAGTCAACCTACCAGGAAAAATGCTGGTCATGACTTTGCTAACCCACACCAGCCAACTCATCTGCAGCCTTTTTTTTTTTTTTTTTTTTTCCAAAATTGATTAAAATCTACTTTTCGGGGGGATGGGTCAATATATACTCTGGATCAGTCGGTTTATGTAAAGTTATGCTATGAAGATGTACAACTGTGGGTATACTGAGATATATGCACATATTTTTACACACACACTTACACACACACACACACACACACACACATACACACCCTTTGCTATTTATTTTTGCCTCAATAAGAGGAAAATAATCTCGCCGAAACCGGCTTGGCTCAGTGGATAGAATGTTGGTCTGTGGACTGAAAGGTCCCAGGTTTGATTCCGGTCAAGGGCATGTACATTGGCTGCGGGCACATCCCCAGTAGGGGGTGTGCAGGAGGCAATTGGTCCTTGTTTCTCTCTCATCAATGTTTCTAGTTCTCTATCCCTCTACCTTCATCTCTGTGAAAAATCAATAATTTTTTTTTTTAAAAAGAGGAAAATAATCTTTTTTATGTACTGCCCTGCATATTCTTTATCTCAGTTCAAATCAGTTTTGAATTGTTTCAGAAACAACCCAAGGAAATTTCAGGTGTCAGGAGCCTGATTGGAATTGCTGTATTCTCTGCAGCCTCACAGTCAAACAGCACAATACAGTCTAAGAGATGGGTTGAAAATATTCCTTCTCTCACGTACCCACTGGCTCGCCTGCGCTGATTTCCTTGAGTCTACCTCAGCTTCCCCACGACAGCATCAGGAGCCATTGTTCATGGGAACCAATTCGCAAATGGGTGCAAGCATGTTCCTCCCACTTAACCATTCAGGATGGCCTCATCATCTCTCTTGTTTTCTTTTCCTTGCTTCTATAAGGAAAGAATTTTTTTCTATTTCTTTCTTTTACCTTCACACTCTCATACAACTCTGCACTTGCCAGAGAACCATTATATGTCTGCAAAGTGCACTTTTACCAAGAGAAGAAGAAACTTTCAGTGTGACATAGGAGGAATATGTCGTCTGCAAGACAGAGTCCACATTCCTGAGCATAGCACAATTCTGGCTTTTGCTTACATCTGCAGTCTTATCCAAGGCCGATCCTCTGGATAAAAACCACACGAAATTACTTGTTTCTCAAGAAGCACCCTGTCATTTCTCATCTCGAGGTCTTTCGTCACACATGCACTTGACCTGCCTTGAGTGCCTTTTCCCATTTCATCTGCCTGGTGAGACCCTACTCATTCCTTAAGAGCCAGCTCAAGGGCCTCCTCTGGGAAGGCTTCAAAAACCACCCCAAAAGTATTCACCATCTGTTTTTTTTGTGTGTAGTTTCTTGATCTTTTATTATTACATTGAAATTTTTTTTTTACTATGTTATGTTTTCCTAATGTTAACTTGTCTCGTTTTTTTTTATACCCAGAACCTACAGCAACATCTACTTCCAAACAACAGGCTTTCATTAAATGAGGCTAAGTGAATGAATAAGTGGCTATGAATCTATCTTCCCTTGGAGCCAAATGAAATTATAAAATTAAGTTAAGACTTTTTGATGAGACCTAGAAGACTAGCAATGTTACATTGTTATTACTGAAGGCATATAGGCTATCTGACTCCATGCAGAGAAAATTAAAATAAAAGCAAAGATCTTATCCATTAGGAAATGTGTGTTGTGCTGACTCTCTGATGTTTATCTTGCTCACTCCTAATTTCTTCAGATCCCTCACATCAGAGAAGTGAAGACCTTCCTTTGCCTTATCTCTGAATAAATTGAATTTCAGATTGGAGCCAGTAGACAGTTTTACATAAAGGAGGTTTTAAAAGTGAGAAAGTTCTTGCAGGAGTGATTTCAGAGCTGGGGCTTCAACTGCAACAGAACAGCATGTCACTGACCTTTAAATTCAATAAAGGACCCACAGCCCAGATTCTCATTGCTCCTCTCATAGTGGTGGGGGAATGTTCCGGGAATCTGGCCAAATGTCCCATCTCTAAGTCCAGAATAAGTAAAAAGAGTAAGTGATTTTCTACCATTTTAACCATTTAATTTATTATTACACAGTAAAAACTGATTGTGGGTTCTCTACATCCCAGAAACGTGACTAGTATTTCTATACTTTTGTAGTGGACTCACTCGTAATGGTTGGGGAAGAGCTAAAAGATTCAGAAGAGATAAAATAATTTTCCTTCTGGGATGACAATACTTTGAGGGGGAGCCATAGGTTTGACAAGTTAAGTATAGCTCTTCTTCTAGTTTCTGGGATAAAGAGAAGTTTTGCAAATATGGAACAAGGAAACATGATGGAAAGGTATCAGTAGAGAAATAGGCTTCCTAGTGGCACTTTACCAGTTTCTTTCAGCCTCATTTCTCAGGACTAGACAAATAATTCCTGATCCTGAGACAAAGGGGTTGTCAATACCCAAAGATCAAAAACAACTTGTCCACAGATCTGTCTGTGGGCAGTGTGGCTACTAGGCAGTGTAGCCAAATCCGTCAGAAAGCTTAAAAGGGTTGTGAGTGGCAGGGAGAGATTAACCAAAGAACTAACATGCATACAAGAGGCCCAATGCATGAAAATTTGTACAAGAGTAGGCCTTCCTTCCCCCAGCTACCAGCACCAGCTTCCCTCTGGCACCTGGGACCCGGGCTGGCTTCCCTCTGGCTGCAGCTTCCTCAGGAAGGACATCTGGAATGATGTCTGGTCTAATTAGCATATTACCCTTTTATTATTATAGATATGCCTGAACAGATAGAGACAATATAGTGTGGTGAAGGTGGGGGGGAGTGTGTGTGGGGTGAAGGGGATTAATGGGGTGGGGGGGGGAGGGGACATCTGTAATACTTTAAACATAAATGTAAATTTTTAAAAAGATAATAAAAAGTATCTGAGGGAATGGGAGCAGGATGGAGGGGTTAATGAGGACAAAGAAGAGGACATCTATAATACTTTTAACAATAAAGATAAGGTTTGTTTGTTTTTTTGTGTGAATATTTCTCTCTTTTCCGGGTCCAGTACAGCTAGAGAGCAGTCTGGTTTCTGAGTAGGGGCTGCTGGGGATTGAGAAAATGAAAGAGACAGACACAGAGAGAGAAGGAAAGAGCTAGGGCCGGGTGGGACCACTGTCCTCTGACAGGGACAGGGACAGGGACCCAGAGCCAATACAGCGGGTTTATTTTAAACAGCAAAAACCAGGAAGTTTTACTAAAAGTCAAGACAAAGGAGATTATGTGAATTCTTGGGTGGGCCTGAGTCATTTTCATTCCTGGTGCTTGGCTGGATTTAAATAACAACACCCACGCCCTGGCACCTGGGCTGAAGGTCCAGCTGACAACACTCCTGCCTCTGGCAAAGCGTGTTTCCGGGAAGTAGCTTTGCCAATGCCACTGGATTCAGCTGACAATGATTAAAGAAATGCTCAGGTGCCTTCCCAGGTGCTCTCTACCATTTTTTAAATATATATATATTTTTTTATTAATTTCAGAGAGAAAAGGAGAAATATAGAAACATCAATGATGAGAGAGAATCATCGATTGGCTCCCTCCTGCATGCCCCTTACTGGGGATAGAGCCTGCAATCCTGGCATATGCCCTGAATAGGAATTGAACTGTGACCTCCTGGGTCATAGGTCAACGCTAACCACTGAGTAACACTGGCCAGGCAAGATAAAAATTTTTTTAAAGTATCTAGTAAATGGTGCCAAATACCTTCTGAAACAGTAGAGATTATAATAAGCAAATTAATTAACCATGAGCAAAATGAATCAGTGAGGTTATTAGCCCAATATCCAGCTTCCATGAGACAACTGAGAGTTCTGAGCAATCCCTCATTGAAATGGCACAACCACAAGCATATTGAAAGAGACACAAGAATCAGCACAGTAATGGAACACAAAGATCAGAGAGCCTGCCCCAGGCATCTGGAGCGCTTAGGGGTTTGGCGCTCTAAGAAAGGTACCCATGCTGATATGTAAAGCAACATAGAAATCTAAACTCACAATAAGATGAAAAAGAAAAAAGACCAGCATCAATAAAAGTAGAGGAACTTCACATTTAAAATTAAGTGTAAATATATTAGAAATCTAATGGGCCTTTTTTTTTTTTTTTTTTTTTTTTTTTTTTTTTTTTTTTTTTTTTTTTTTTTTTTTTTTTTTTTTTTGGCACGTGATGATAGCCTTTATTCTATTAATTTACTTTAGAGAGAGGCAAAAGGAGAATAAGAGAGAAAGAGAGAGAGAGAAACATTGATTGGTTGTATGCACCCCAGCCAAGGATTGAACCTGCAACCCAGATATGTGCCCTGACCAGGAATTGAACCCGTGACCTTTCGATGCACAGGACAATATTCAACCAACTGAGCCACACAGGCCAAGGCGCTAATGAGTCTTTATACATTACTTGTGAACCAAAGATTTTATCAGATTCTAACAAGAGAAACCAGGAGTTTAAAAGAGTCATGTCCCTCAATAGGCCTAAGTAAACAATTTGAAGACCTGTTTATAGTTCATCTTTTGTTTCAGTCTAGCTTTCTTCAATTAATCCCTTTGTGTCTGTGTTCTCAAGTTCAAGTTAAAAGATCCTATTCAGCTATGAGAGTAGAAATATTGAAAAAATAAATAAATAAAAGAATCCAAGCAGCTATATGAGTCTGATTTGAGTGCCTTGACAGCAATAAAGGAGACAAGATCTTTCATAACAGTTCCACTATTAAATTTCTTGCACCTGAACTAAAACCAGGATTTTCCAACCTCCGTAGTTTTGCCTTTTTGGATGAAATATTGTGAGTGTGTGTGTGTGTGTGTGGTTGTGTGTGTGTGTGTAAGGCTGCTCTGTGCTTTGTAGAATATTTAGCAGCATCTCTGGCCGATAGCGCGTGCACACACACACACACACACACACACACACACACACACACAGTCTGTGACAGGGGTGGGGGAAAGGGGAAGGAGAATAGGAGGCCAAATTGTCCCTGGTTGAAAACAAAGAGGCTAAATCTAAATTTAAAGTGAACATTTCCCAGCAAATAATGGTGATAATTGTTCCTTCACATAATGATCACGGAGCATTTCAACTTTTTAAATTCTTGGGCTTATTAATCTCCTCAGGTAAAATTTTTCAAAGGGGTCCATGATTTATATGTAGGCAGTTAACCAAAGTAAAATTTAAACAGTCAATGCTGAACTAAAGTTTCCAAATTTCCCTCCCATTAAATGAAAGATGTGTGGGTACAAGAAAGTGAAAGAAGTGCATGACCTTTTGTTTGTTTGCTTTTTGTTGTTTTTACTATCTGTGTGCTTTTGAGGGAGGTGGGGGGGACACAAAATTTCCTGCTCATTTTGTAGGGTACACTACAACCTACCCTTGCTGCTCTGCCAAATATTTCATTAATTGTTGGAAATAATTCAAACTAACAAAGAAAGAGATGGGCCTGCACTTGTAAAAGCACTTGGAATCTGTGTAAAGTTGGGCTTAATCACTTATTGATTCATCCAGGTTCTCTGTTGCTTTCCAGAGCTGTTTCAATAGGGAGGGGGGGAAAAAAATATCAAACTTACTGTCCTAATGGCAGAGTCATTTTCAGTGATCAACTACCCGTCATGTGTTTTTGATTTAAAAAATGGCCTGTAAAGAGGAATTCCTACAAGAAGACAGAATACCAGTAGTTACCTTTTGACATTCAGAAGAAAAAAAAAAATTGAAATGTGATTATGGTTTCCTGAATGGCAGAGTCTGTGGAGGAAGTAGCCATTCACACTCCCTCCAGGGTTCCTATGACACTACCTCTTATCTACAATAGGAATTTTTGAAGGACATCTGAGTCTAAACGAGTCGCAAGATTATTTCGCTATCCCTATTCCGACTGAGACTTATGTGAACTCACCTGAGAGGCTCTTTGTGTCTTGAATGACATGAGCAAGTAACAGTGTTTTATGATGTTGAAGCCTGGAACCTTCAAGGTCCCCCTTTAATTTAAATGTCCTTGTCCACCTTACCTCTGATACATAGCCACGCATCACATTTTAAACGGTCTGACATGCCTTCTCCTGGCTACACCAAGGGCTCCTTTTATTAATGCATCAGAACATCACACCTCTGGGCTATGAACATGTGTTAGGGGGCCAGGGCGGTGGCAGGAGGATGTCCTATCACCAGGCCTGTCACCTGAACTTGAAAGTCACGCTCTTCAAGAAAAGGCCTTCGGCTGCATAATTCAAATGCCTCTCATGGATGGCAAGTTCATTCACTTTGGAATAAAAAGGCTGCTGATACCTTTCCTTCTATCCCACCTCTTTTTCCTCCTCCAGAAAGTACTTTTTTTATTCAGGTTACTTGCTGTAGAACACAGCAAACTGTCATTTTCCTGTTCTCACATGGGCTGCAGTGTAGCTGATACTATCAATATATAACCTGTGTCCAGGCCCACACGGCCTAAGAGACAAGGTCTCCCCAGATGTGTACACAAAGTGGATCCTGGCTACCTGCTGAGGGTCACCCAGAAATAGCAGGGAGGACAGATGAAGTGCATTCCCTGGAGTGTGTACCTGCCGGGGTGGCTATCACAGTAGAAGGAGAGAGGAAGCTAACCCAGGTTTCCCTGAGCACTTGAAGGAGTCCAGGGTCTCTAATTTGGAGAGGCAGGGTAGGAGAGAAGATCCGAGAATGCCACGTGTAAGCTGCTTATTGACTTCAAAGTAGCTTAAGTAATTGCTGAGTGTAATCCCAGGGATCTACATGTTTTACTAGGAGGCTTTGGGATGCTCCAGTCTTGCAGTTTTACTCGTCCTCATCCTCTACCACTTACTGATTGTAAGTGTGTGCCAAATGCTCCATGCTTACCCCAGGTGATGCTGGATGTTCTGTGTCAACTCGACTGGGCCACCAAGTGCCCAGACATTTGGTCAAACGTTTTTTTCTGGGTGTGTCTATGAGGGTGTTTCTGAATGAGACTAACTTTTGAATCAGTTGGCTGAGTAAAGCAGATTGCCATCTTTCATGTGGGTGGGCCCCAATCAGTTGAAGACCTGGATAGACAAAAAAGGTTCTGCAGCAGCTGAGACGTGGGTCCTTTCTGCCTCTAGACCCATGCTTAGACCTTGGCTCCTGGGTCTCAGGCCTCCGGCCCTGGCCTGGGCCTGCACCCCAGTCCTCCTGCTCTCCAGATTACCTTGCTGACTACAGAGGTTGGGACTTCCCAGCTTCCCCATCTTAACATATCTAGTTATCTACAAGGTGTCCCAAAAAACCTACATGCACTTTGAGTGATTCTAAAGTCAGTGTTTATTAACATACAGTTCATTTTTCAAAACTTAAAAGTATCTCCAGAAATGAATAATTTTTTTTGTCAGTGCCTGTTTTCAAACTGATGACTGTTCAGGTCCAGGCACCACTGATGTTTGGAATCGCAAACATCAAAAATAATTTCTTTCAGTATTTTTGTACCCTCAATTCATTAAATGTTGCCAGTTTTGTACCATAAAGTTTAACTTTTATGTATCCCCGTTAAAAAAAACAAACAAACCAAAAAAACAAACCTCTAGTAGCACTTTAGGATAAATTTTCTTTGTTCAAAGCTTATTTCAAATCAGTTAAACCTGAAAAGGAGTGAAAATTAAGTAAGTAATCTGGGATTAAAGTATGTATACATTTTTGGGGGGACACCCTATTGACAGATAGATGATAGATAGAGAGATAGATAGATAGATAGATAGATAGATAGATAGATAGATTCTATTTCTCTGGAGAACCCAATACAGCATGCTTCCTCAGCTCTAACATCAGGAAAAGCCCACCCCTGCAAATGAAATTAATGAAATGCAGTACATCAGGCCTGGTACACTGTAGGCACAAAATACATATTGGCTTGCTCCCTAATCCCTAGTTTCCTGCAATAAAATTTGCTTGCAGGTTCTCTTTTTAGTAAATCAATATTCCAAACGATGTTTATGTGGAGTTCATTGGGGATGTGTTGTAGTCTACAAGCTCAGGTGTATAATGAACATCACTTTATTTCCTTCACAGCAACTTCATTCAGACCCCAGGCACACCTCCCCCGAGACGGAAAGCTAATTCTCCGTTAGTATTGGGATCCCTTCCTTCCCAACGGGAAAGGGAACATCTCATCTCTAAGGACAGGTGACAGACACATTGACCATGTCATCCCTTGAGGTTCACACACATCTGCTTCTGTGCCAGGCACAGTGTCCAGAAATCTGTGGGAGGGCTGGCCTCCCTGGTGCCCAGGGCTACAGCAACCTACTCGCCTCACCCTGCCCTGCCCTGCATAACACCCCTGATCCTGAGGACCCCCTGTCACACCCATATCATATTCACCAGGCCTGGGAAAATGTACACTGTGCTCATCTACAGTTTGGCTCAGTAAGGGTTACAGATGGTAAAAACACACCAGGCCACCTGAGCAAGGGAAGGAGCAGCGATTTCTATTATCATCTCGTGTTTTTGGTAAACCTAACCCAACTCCCAGCAAAGGTCTAAAGTGGAAACAAATTGTACTCACTTTCAAACTGTAAGAAGTGCTTTATGCTCCTATTCTTCTTCATTAAGCAATGCCATCGAGAATGTATCTTTATAGTTTTGAACTTTATGCTCTTTTGAACTTTATACTATTGTGCATCAAAAAATTCTGAGATGGGTTCATGCCAGTGGATATAGATATGGTAAAAACACACAAACTAGAAGGAACAATGTTTCAAAAAATTAAACCTTTAAAATATATTTTAAATAGCAATAGTTCTGGCCAGAGTGGCCCAGTTGGTTGGACTGTCCATCCTGTGCACAGAAAGGTTGCAGGTTCAATTCCCATCAGGGCACGTGCCTAGATTGAGAGTTTGGTCCCCAATTAGGGTGCATTTGGAAGGCAATTGATCGATGTTTCTCTTATAAATCAATGTTCCTCCCCCCCTTTTTTCTCTCTCTCCCCCATCTCTAAAATCAGAAAACATATCCTCTGGTGAAGATTAAAACAAACAAACAAACAAACAAACAAACAAAAACAGCAACAGGTAGAATATAAGACCAGATATAATCAGCAGTGTATCTGTGTTTTAAAAGAAAATACTGAGGCGTGTCCGATTGAAAACCCATTCAGTGTGTCACTTGCAGCATGACAACCTCAGTCACCTTAACACCAAACTTGGCAAACTGGCAAAATTTCAGATGACACAGAGCTGGCCAAGATGACAGGTGACAGGAACAAAGTTCAAAGCCATCTTGTGCCCTGCCCAGGTGGCTCAGTTGGTTGGAGTGCCATCCAGAGCACCAAAAGGTTGCAGGTTCAATCCCTGGTTGAGGTGCATATGGGAGGCAACCAATTGATGTTTCTCTATCACATGAGTTGGGGTTTTAGAAAACCAGCTGCTTCAGTATATTGTGCTTTGCAGTTTTTCTGAACAAAGAGAGAGAGAAAGAGAGAGAACAGGAGGGAGAGAGGAAGTAAGGAGGGAGGGAGGGATAGTTAAATATTTGAATTCATAACAATAGTATGAAGCAATATAATTACTTTAAATGGCTATAGGTAAAAGGAAAATATCTTAATGTCAGAGAAATGTACTGTGTAGCTCATGAAGCGATAGTAGAAACCACTAAGCAGTGTCATTTTACCTGAAGTGCCATGTTTGGTTCTCAGTGCCAGATTTTAAGAATAACATAGACCCGTGGTCGGCAAACTGAGGCTTGCAGGCCACATGTGGCTCTTTGGCCTTTTGAGTGTGGCTCTTCCACAAAATACGTCCTGGGTGAGTCTATTTTGAAGAAGTGGCGTTAGAAGAAGTTTAAGTTTAAAAAATTTGGCTCTCAAAAGAAATTTCAATTGTTGATATTTGGCTCTGTTGACTAATGAGTTTGCCGACCACTGACATAGACCGTATAGAAGTTACTATGGGGAGAATGGCTTAGCTGCTGACACAGCACTGCTGCAAAAATAAGCCATCATTTTTCCTGCCTCAACCCATCCTAGGAGAGAGCAACTCATGGCTGAGCTGAAACCCCTTAAACCCTTCGATGGGCCGGAGTGGTGACAGGAAGGATCTGAAAATAAATAAATATATGGCTCCAAATCCCCTTTGACTTCTGTAGCAAGAGCGCACACGGCTATATTTATTGTGCTGCCAAGACTGCTCACATCATAGAAACAAGATAACTTCTCAAAAAGAAACTGGAGGAACAGATGCTGAGCAATCTAAATACACAGGGGTGGGCAAAGTAGGTTTATAGCTGTGAGTAGGCAAAACACAGAATTGATTCTTGTATTATTATTTATGTATTATGGTATTATTATAATTATTATTAACCTACTTTTTCCCAGCCCTGTATGTTGTTCCTGAATGTAATATGGCACTTAGGTTAACATAGGGAAAACACACTCATAGCTGACTCACAGGTGAGCCATTGGCCTTTACCTGCAGGGGACAGAATGACTTCTAGAAACCATGGGACTGCCCAGACTCTGATCCTGTTTCATGTTGAGTCGCATGTCTGACTGAAATTGTTCAGCAGAAGGGAAGTCTTAGTTTGAGCAACCTAAGCTAGGTTTCCTCTCCGAGAGAGGCAGTGGTAGGCAGGCCCACTAATGAGCCTCATGGGGAATAATTCATCCTAAAGAAAGAGACATAAGGACAAGAGGCCAGAAGTATAGGTGAAAGGCAATTCTGGGTAAAGCACAGTATCTCTCGATGAGTTTATCCTCCAAGCCAGCTAAGGCCCCCAGGCTCAGTCCTGAATCTTAGTAGGGAAGGCTGAAATAAGATATAAAGAAAGTACAGGAGCACCTGCTGACTAAGATGGCATTATAGGTTTTGTAGTCTGAGCCTCCCCCTACCCATCATGCTTTGCTCCAAACAAATAGCAATGACAGCTGATATTTTTTTAAGAAAATCTAAAACACACAGCCATGTCTTTGTAGAAGAAAAAGTAAACGAGGACACAAAGCAGTCAGTGAGGCTGAAGGTGTAGCCTTCTGGGTCGGAAGTCTGTCAGAGGCTGATGCAAGTTAGAATAAAACCCCTCTTCTCCACACACCACCAGGGACATAACTGGTCTGTCAGCATGAAATCAACAGCTATGGCTGGGGGAGGGGGGGGGGTGACTTACCTGTCAGGAAAAGAAGGTAAAAAAAAAAAAAAGAAAAAGCTACTGTGCAGAACTGGGCTATGTGTTCTACAATGCAGCTGCATAATCAAGGCGGGGAGGGGACATCAAGGCAAAGACAGTCAGTCTCAGTCATGATCTGGGACAACCCACCTTCAGGTCAGCGATTGTGAAGAGGCAGGTTACCGTAGCAGGTCTGAGGCGGCCAACTTCAGGAGGGCCTGCTTGTGGCATGGTTGGCCCTTGGCTGGCATCTGGGAATTTGGCTTCCAAATCATTCCCTAACTCCTAAAGAAGGTTCCCGGTACCTAGGCCCTTTGTACAATGTCTTTTAGAGTACACATCTGCTTTCCTTCTTGGAGCCTGGAACTTAGGTACATGCTAAGCAGAAGATACCGATGTGATCAGCTCCCAGTAAAAGTCTTAAATCTGACTCTCTAACAGGCTCTCCTGGGCAGAAATATTGCACACATATTTCTACATATTTTGCTGCAAAAAAAAAAAAAATTGCTATGTTTTTCCTCCTTATGAGATGGAAAAGGTGTAAGGAAGCCTGTACCAAGATTTTTCCAGAATCCACTAGTATATTTTTCCCCTTAATGATTCTGTCATTATATCCTTTCACTGTACCATAAGAGACCTTTGTCATGAGTCCAACTATATGCTGAGTTCCATGAGTGCTTCTAAAGATTCTCCAAATGAGTGTGGCCTTGAAGATCCATAAAGCAGAGCTGGCATGGATACATTAGAACAGTGGCTCTCAACCTTCCTAATGTCTCGACCCTATAATACAGTTCCTCATGTTTTGGTGACTCCCAACCATAAAATTATTTTCATTGCTAGTTCATAACTATAATTTTGCTACTGTTATGAATCGTAATTTAAATATCTGTGTTTTCCGATGGCCTTAGGCTGTGCACCAGCGGTTCTCAACCTATGGCTCACACATTGAGAACCGCTAGCAGGGTCACCTAAGACCATCAGAAAACACAGATATTTACATTATGATTCTTAACAGTAGCAAAATTACAGTTATGAAATAGCAATGAAAATAATTTGAAAACCACTGCATTAGAACAACTCCAGCTCATTCAAATATGCATACAGTGTTATTTTTGGAGTGGGGAGGAGAGATGGCTGGGGATAATGAAATCCTTGTGACTGGCTGATTACGGAGTCACCCCAGAATACAAAGCAACGTCTGAACTGCAATCTTTTGTGAGAGGTAAAAGTTACCTGTGGAATCTGAAAACAGATCCAAGCCAGGATACTTGGCTCTTTGAATCCTTTGGCTCCTTTTGGCCAGGAGGGCTAAAATGCAGAAAAAGGAAAAGCCCAGGTGATGCTTTTGCTTTTTTTGTGCTATCTACCTGTAGCAGGGGAAAGAGGGCAGATGTATCTCCGGGTGGGCTGTGAATGGGCCAAGGACAATAAGTATATATGGTTGTTGATTTCAGAGAGGAAGGAAGGGAGGAGGAGAGAGATAGAAACATCAATGATGAAAATCATTGATCAGCTGCCTCATGCACGCCACCTACTGGGGATTGAGCCCACAACTTGGACTTGTGCCCTGACAGGGAATCGAACCGTGATTTCCTGGTTCATAGGTCAACACTCAACTACTGAGCCACACCAGGCAGGCTGTTTAGCATTTATTTTTAAAAGCATATTCTTTGTCAATAAAAGAAATTCAATACCTAAAAAAAGTTTTAAAGAGTTTCAGTCAGAGCCGAGGGCCAAACCCAAAAGCAAAATCTCAAAGGATTGAGAACGTGCTCTGAGGAGTATCAGTTTTGCACTTCCTATTTCATCATTAGGCTCAAAGAAGAAGACTTAAGGAAGGTTATGTTGTCAGAGAAATGCATGGGTGGTCTTTCTCAGCTATTAGTGGGAGTGGGGTTCTTAGGGCACTGCTGCAATAAGAATTTCCAGAGGCCTCCATGGAAAGATGAGATGTGGTAGAAAGCTTTATTTGTGTGGAATTACATCGCTTGGTTTGCAAGGTCCCATTTCCTTTCATCCAGTCCTGGAAGATGTACAGCTTCAGCAGAGCTAGAAGCAGTCAGAGTCCAGCCTTTCTGTTGGAGGGTGGAACTGGGTCCAGTTTAGCATTAGGCTGGTTTCAGTCCATTGTGTGTGGGGTCCACGTGTCCCATGGCAAATGCAGGGGAGCTGAGAAGAGTGCAACCCCTGCAACAAGAATCCCAAGAGTGCTGCGCAAACTGAGAGAATCCCTTTGTTCAGGAGCTTGCCTATCTCAAGTCTTCCTGAATTTCCAGTGGTCACGCCCACTCTGGCCAGTGACCTGTTCCCAGGAGTGACTGACAGGAAACTGCCTTCCCTGTGTCACCCAGACCATACTGGGCATGGGTTTAAATTGTAGCCTGGCAAAGCTGCACAAATGGCATGCCTTCCATAAATTTGGCCTTCCCTTTGCTCCTTTCCAGTTAGTAATAAACTAAGTTCATTATGATATAGTTTCCATGAAATCCAGATTAAGGAGGTGGGAGATAGTAAAGCAGGGAAATTTCTGGGGTTAGGTAAAAAGCAAAATGGAGAGATACATTTTTCTTTTACATTGGTGGGTGCGGGATAGTTAACATATAATGCATAAAGTTTACAGAAATATTCGTGTAAAAGACAACTGTGAGGAATGATGGAGTCATTTTGTCTCGGGTATCGGGATGTTTATGCCAGAGGCCTGGAGAAGAGATAGTTATGATGTGTTATGTTGTCCTAGATGCACAAAAACAATGGATGAGGCTTGCTCAAGGTACAGATTAGTCTATTAGGCTTTGGGATGTGACTTCCCATTCTAACCCGCTCCCCTGAGCATTTTTATGATCAGAACATCCCCTGTTGTTACTTGCAGTAACTGTCTTGTCAGGCCTTCCAGGTAGTTCCCTGAGCTCATCAGGTCTGTCAGATCACCCCCCCTTTCTTTCAGTTTATAATTTCATAAATGCTAGCAAGGAAAGATCACAACCAGAGAAAGCTGCAAAGGGAGAAAAAAGGCAGCGGCACACGACTCCCTGGCTTTTTGCCATGGGTGGGTGAATTGAAATGTAAACTCTGAGCAATGGTAACAGAACAAACCTTCACCACTGATCACTCCTGCTACGATTTTTGTTTACTGGAGCCTCTTTTAAAAAAATAAACAGCGTGAACATAGAGGCAACCTCCGGATGAAAATAGAGTTTTCAAAAGCACTTCATTCGCTAATGAGCTTTTGTTGAAATCAAATGCCTGACCTTTAAAGGCTGACGGTTTTTCCCATCTGATGTGCATCTTCTACAATGGATCAATTTCGACTCCCAGACCAGGTGAAAAGGGCCTTGAGAAAGCCTTGTGGCTTGGACTTTTGTCTGGCCCTGCAGTGATTTGAGTTTGCTGCTGCAGAAGAAAATTGGTTGCTGGCATTTTTTTTTTTTTTTTTTTTTTTTTTAAATCCTGAATTCCAGGTCCTAATTGCCTGGACCTGACGCTAAGGTGAAATCTTATACCACCTGCTATGGGCTCCTTTAGCCTTGGTACGAGGTATGCTGAACCAAAATCAGAGGGGATCTCACCACGCAATGAATAGGACTCAGACTCTGGGACTGTTACAGATGCAGAACAGCCCTCAGTGGGGCTGTAAACGGTAAATCACTGAGGAGGCTGGCAGGCCTGAGTTACATGCAGATGCCCTCAGAAAGGGATTTGTTTTCTCAGGGGACCCTATGAAATTGAGCGGACTGGCTGTATAATGCTGATACAGAGACTAATTGCATTCATAACTTGTGGCTCCTGCCAGCAGCTACACGGTGAGGAAGGTGCATCACTGGAGGAAGCTACCAAGCTTTCTAACACAGATCTTCATGATGAATGGGGTTTGTTTTAATTAGCCACGTCTGGGGCTCCTAGAGAGCCTGACTGGAGTCAGTACTGCGGGTTGGTTCTGCATCACAGGACCTCATTTTGCTGTAAAGATGCCTTGGGTACTGGTGAGTGGAGTGGACCTTACAGAAAAGAGCTAGTATAGCAGGCCTGCCTGAGGTTGTCATCTTTCGAAGGGCCTTGCTTGCAGGATCGGCCCTGAGCTGATATCTGGGAACTTGGCCCTCAAGTAGCTCCCTCACTGACAAGGGAGGCTCAATGTGCCTAGACTTTTCACACAAACAGTGGAATTTATAGCCAACACCTGATTTTCACTGGCAAGTCTGGAATTTGGATATATGCTAGGCAGATGTTGCCTATGTGATCACACCCCAATAAAAACCTCGGGCACTACAGTGGGTTGAATAGTTCTCCCCAACAAAAAAAAATTCATGTCTAAGTCCTAAACCTCAGAACCTGTAAATGTGATTTATTTGGATAAAACGTTTCTTTGCAAATGGAATTAAATTGAGCAACTTGAGATGAGGTCATTTTAGATCTAAGATGGGCCCTTAATCCAATGGCAGGTCTTATAAGAGAAAGACAAAGAGGAGCCGAAACTGGTTTGGCTCAATGGATAGAGCGTCGGCTTGGGGACTGAAAGGTCCCGGGTTTGATTCCGGTCAAGGGCATGTACCTTGGTTGTGGGCATATCCCCAGTAGGGGGTGTGCAAGAGGCAGCTGATCGATGACTCTCTCATCAATGTTTCTAACTCTGTATCTCTCTCCCTTCCTCTCTGTACAAAATCAATAAAATATATTAAAAAAAAAAAAAGACAAAGAGGAAATTTTAAACAAAGAGACAACGAGAAGGGGCCCCTGTGAAGACGGAGACAGAGATTGGATTCATATGTCTACAAGGCAAAGAGCACTGAGGTTGGCTAGCAGTCACCAAAAGTTAGGAAAGAGGTATGGAAAGGCTTTTCCCACAGGGCCTCCAAAGAAACCAACCCTGCCAACACCTGGATTTCAGATCTCTGGCCTTCATCAGGAACTCTACAGACCAGGAAGGAATGGCATGAAATACTCAAGGTAATGGATAGCAACCATCTGAAACCAAGATTACCGTAGCCAGCAAAGCTATCATACAAAATAGATGGTGAAATAAAGAGCTTCTGAGACAAAAAAAAAAAAAAAAAGCTGGGGGGAGCGGGTGTGGGGACAACTAAAGGAGTTTATCACCACCAAACAAGAAATGCTAAAGTATTGCTGTAATGAGAAGAAATAGAGAGAGAAATATAGGCATAAATAATTAAAATGGCAATAAATAAAATAAATACCTATCAATAATAACCTTATAGGTAAATGGATTAAATGTTCCAATTAAAAGGCATAGGATAGCAGAAACCGGTTTGGCTCAGAGGTAGAGCGTCGGTCTGCAGACTGAAGGGTTCCAGGTTCGATTCTAGTCAAGGGCATGCATGTACCTTGGTAGCGGGCACATCCCCAGTAGGGGGTGTGCATGAGGCAGCTGATCTATGATTCTCTCTCATCAATGTTCCTAGCTCTCTATCTCTCTCCCTTCCTCTCTGTAAAAAATCAATAAAAATATAATTAAAAAAGGCATAGGGTAGCTGACTGGATACAAAAAGATATGCTGTCTACAAGAGATCCACTTCAGATCAAAATACTCACACAAGATGAGAGTGATGGGGGAAAAAATTTCCATGCAAATGGAAACAAACAAAAGCTGGGGTGGCAATACTCTTATCTGACAAAATAGATTTCAAAATGAAGGCCAACACAAGAAACAATAAAAGTCATTACATAATACTAAATGCATCTATGCAACAAGAGGATATAACCCTGGTAAATATATATGCATCCAATATAGGAGCACCTAAATATATCTTTTTAAAAAAGAATAGAGAGAAAAAAAAAAAAAGAATAGAGAGGAAAATGGCATTGGAATAGAAGGATCTGTTCTGAGCCTAGACCCAGAGCAGGTAGAAGGAGCATCTGAGAGCCACTCGGGGAAGTGTTTGTTGGCAAGCTAAGGGATAGCAGAACTCTTTTTTTTTTTTAATAAGTTTTTATTGTTCATATTATTACAAATGTTCCTTTTTTTCCACCCCCCACCATTGCTCTCCTCCACCAGGTTCCCACCCCACCCTCTGCCCTTTCCCCTCTCCTCATTGTCCTCATCCATAGGTGCACAGTTTATGTTCAGTCTCTTCCCACGCCCCCCTCTCCCCTTTCCCCAAGAATCGTCAGTTCACTCCTCTTCCATACCTCTGATTCTATTATATACAACAGTTAATATTGTTCATCAGATTTTTTAAATTTCCTTGGTTTTTAGATTCACTTGTTGATAGTTACGTATGTGTTGTTCATAATTTTTATCTTTGTTTACTTTCTCTTCTGAAAGAACCCCCTTCAGCAATTCATATAATTCTGGTTTGGCGGTGATGAACTCCTTTAGCTTTTTTTTATTAGTGAAGCTCTTTATCTGGCCTTCGATTCTGAGTGATAGCTTTGCTGGGTAGATTATTTTTGGCTGTAGGTTCTCGCTATTCATCACCTTGAATATTTCTTGCCATTCCCTTCTGGCCTGCATGGTTTCTGTTGAGAAGTCAGCTGTCAATCATATAGGTGTTCCTTTATAGGTTACTACCTTCTTTGCTCTTGCTTCTTTTAATATTCTCTCTTTGTCTTTTGCTCTTGGAATTTTAATAATGATGTGTCTCGGTGTGGTCCTCTTTGGATTCCTTTTGTTTGGAGTTCTGTGCGCTTCCTGGACTTGTAAGTCTAATTCTTTCACCAGGTGGGGGAAGTTTTCTGTCACTATTTCTTTCAGTATGTTTTTGATATCTTGCTCTCTCTCATCTTCTGGGACCCCCATAATTCTGATGTTGGTTCGCTTGAAGTTGTCCCAGAGGTTTCTTACATTATCTTCAATTTTCTGGATTCTCTTGCCTTCTAGCTTCTGTGGAGGAGTGTCTTCTGGCTCTTTATGTTCCACCTCTTTGACTTGATTCTTCCGATCTTCCCTTCTGTTTTTAGGACTCTTGGGCTTTTCCAGCTCCTCTGCGCCTCCTTCTGGTTTTCTCCTTGCTTCTCGCTGTAGAATTTCCAGTCAGTCAACCTTCCTGTAGTTCTGGGCAATGTCCGTTTTATATTTTAGTTGTATTTTATTGAAATTGTTGTGTGCGGCTGCGGCTAGGTGTTCACCTGGGCGCAGCCATCTTGGATCTCCAGATAGCAGAACTCTTAAGAGAAAGTGGAGGACTGCTGGTCTGAGTTTCCTGACCAAGCAGCCCACTCTGCGGCAGAGACCTCTCCCAGAGCTACGTGCTCAGAGAAAAAAAACTACTCCATCTTGCAAGGCAAAGGGGATCTTATCTGAGACCTGAGAAAACAACAACTGTGGAGACCACCAAACAGCTGTGAGGCCCCAATTGGTGCAAACACGTGGATTCCACAGAAAGGTTAGATTTTTCCGGGGATAATGTGAGGTGTCTGGGTCCTGGAAGCGGAGGCAGCAGCTGCAGAGGCTGTGGTGGCAGAAGCTGTGCCCACCGTGGCGGCAGAGAGAATCGCGTGCGCTGCAAGACCTGGAGGACCAGGGAAATCTGTGTCCACAAAAGCCCCCCCGCTGTTGATCTGTGAAAGTGGACAGGGGTCCCCAAGGTTGCTAATAGTGAGATTCTCTAAAAAGCAACCCATTCTGATCTGACACGGAGGGAGAACATAAGAATTTGAAAGGTGTGCAATCTGTTTGTACTTGCACACACACCGGTTTGCCACGTACCTGGGCTTGTTCCCCTACAACGCTTTGCTTCTGATTACAAAGGAAAGACAATCCAGATTGGCTTTCCCTGAGAGACGGCAGGGGGAAACTGCTTTTCTGGAAGCTGGGAAGCAGAGTGGGGAGATACCATCTGAGAACCAGCTCTGAGGCAGCCCACCTCCACAAACCAGTATTGAGTGCCATAGAGAAAGAAGGCTAGAGCAGCCAAAAAGACGGAGAAGTCAATCAAGAAACACTGCCACGTAGGGGGTGAATTACAAACTGACTGTGTTTATTATTAGTTTTATTTAATCAAAAATCAAGAAACTAAGAAATCGCCTACTTAAAATTAGGACTAGCTTACAACACTGAGGTGCAGTGGAACGCAGAGAACTGCAATACTGTCTGGACTAAGAAACAGGCGTGCCAAACAGAATAACGGAGGAAGTGAATGGCCTTCACTACTGCACACTTTTTATGCTAATTTTTTATTTTTGTTTTCATTTTCTGCATATTAGTTACCTAAGAATTGAATGTTTTCTTTTTTCCTCACTTGATTTTACCTTTTTAAATATTACATTTTTAGGTTCAATCAGCATTATGACTACTGCTATTTTAACTTTTTTACTTCCTTTTTCTTTTTTTCCCCTTTTTTTAAGTGCATTTTATTTTCTCTTTATTTTACATTGGAATTAATGTTCTTCATTCTATTTTCATTTTTCCTTTAGCATTGTTTAACCCTATCTCAACATGGCCTTTGATTATTTTGCTTATTCTTTTGCTGTTGCTGTTGCTTGGTATTTTTTATTTGCTTTTTTTTTCTTCTTCTTCTGTTTTCCCTTGCTTTGCTGGATATTAGTGGGTATTGTAGTTTGTATTAATCTCCAGGTACTGTTGCTGGCATTTGCTGGGGTTAGTGGTTGTTCTATTGAAATTTTCTCCCCATGTATGTAGTTTGTTCCCCTTTTCTCTCTTAGTCTCTTTCTTGTCTCTCTCTCTCTTTTTTTTTTTTTATCACCTGTTTCCCAATTTCATTTTGACACTCCTTTTTTTTTTCTTTTTTCTTTCTTTTTCTTTTCCTCCTTCCCTCTTCTTTTTTTATGCTTCTTCTTTCTCTCCTAACCCCTAATTTGTCTTTTCCTAGTGGTCACTTTTATTGGAGGTTATTAATATCACAAATACATTTCTGTCCAGTGCCTTGTGTGTTGTACCTGGTTGTGTTGTATTTTGTGCCTTTAAATCAATGCAGGCAAGAGAGAACTACATAACCAGACATCTTGAAAAGAGAGTCCATGGGGAGACAAAGAAACAGCCCACATATGAAAGAAAAGCAGGCATCATCAGAAAAGAAAGCAAACAAGTTAGAGGCAAGCAACCTATCAGAGCAAGAATTCAGAGAAAGGATCATAAGATGCCTAAAAAGAATGGAAGACAAATTTAACAATATATTGATAGTAAGAACCAAGAGGAAATGAAGAACCAAGAAGAATGAAAAATGACATTGCTACTGAGAAGAACTCAATAGAAAGCATCAAGAGTAGACTAGAAGAAGCAGATGAATGCTAGAAGACAAGATGGAAAAAAATGCCCAATTAGAGCAGCTTCTAGAAAAAAAAATTAAAAAGCAGGAGGAAAGCCTAAGGGAACTTTGGGACAATACAAAACAAAACAATATTCGCATAATAGTGGTTCCAGAAGAAAAGGAAACTGAGGAAGACATGGAAAACCTGTTTCAAGAAATAATGACAGAAAACTTTCTTGAGGTAGAGAAGAAAAAACCCACACAAATCCAAGAAGCTCACAATCCAAGCAAAATGAATCCCAAAATACCAATGCCAAGGCACATTATAATTAAAGTGGCAAACACCAACGACAAAGTAAGAATCTTAAAAGCAGCCAGAGAGAGACATAAAGTTACATATAAAGGAACCCCCATCAGAACAGCAACTGATTTCTCAACAGAAACTCATTAGGCCAGAAGGGAATGGAATGAAATATACAAAGTCATGCAAAGGAAGGGTCTGAATCCAAGAATACTGTACCCAGCAAGGCTATCAGTCAAAATTGAAGATGAAATCAGGAGCTTCACAGACAAAAAAAGTCTAAGGGAATTTATCACCACCAAACCAGCAATGCAAGAAATGCTAAAGGGTCTGCTGTAAAAATAAAAAAAGAAATAGGAAATGAAGAAGGAACACAGGGGTATAGAATAAAAATGGCAACAAATAAGTACATATCAATAATAACTTTAAATGTAAATGGATTAAATGCCCCAATCAAAAGAAATAGGGTAAAGGTTTGGATAAGAAAACAAGACCCATATATCTGCTGTCTACAAGAAACCCATTTTAGAAAAAAAGACGCACACAGACTGAAGGTGAAGAAATGGAAAAAGATTTTCCAGGTGAATGGAATATTATGCAGCAGTGAAAAATGATTTCTTACCATTTGAGACAATATGGAGGGTCCTGGAGGGTACTATGCTCAATGAAATAAGCCAGTCAGAGAAATACAAGCATCACATAATCTCACTCATATGGGGAGTCTATCAAAAAACAAACTGGTGAACAGAATAGATCCAGAAACATAGAAGCTTGGAGCAGACTGTGTAATCACAGAAGGAAGGCAGAGGTGAGTGGGAAGAGATAAACCAAATAATTTGTATGTATACATGCATAACCCATGGACACAGACAATAAAGTGGTGAAGGCCAGGCATGGGGGGTGGAGGCGGATTAGAAGAAGTCAATGGGGGGAAAAAGAGGGTATTTGTAATACTTTCAACAATAATGACTTTTTTTAAAAAGACAATGCAGAAAATGTTCAATGCAATATTTTATAATAATAAAATTGTATTCAGACTCTAAATATAATTATATAAGGATCATATTTACATCTGATCAAATATCTGAAAAGACTATGGAAAAATGAATTTGGAAACTTTTCCATGAGTCATTTTGCCCCTGCCCCCTTTTTTCTCTCTTTTATGATAATGTTAGAACAGAAAGAAAAAAAAAACAACCAAAACTTGAATATTTGGAAGGATATGAAATCAATATTCATTTATACATCTATAAGAATGGCTCTAATGGGGATAATACCGGTACGTATTATCAACATTGCACCCCTTTTGACAAAAAGAAGTTGGAATGGAAACTCCAGAAACGGAACTCAATGCTCCATGATGGAGAGGAGTTCAAGAATACAGAGCGCCGATAACATCTGAGGTCAAAGGAGAGGAAACTGCATGTGTACAAGAGCCAGAGGAGATTTACTGCAGAGATGACCGGGTCTGAGAGCACGATTGGAGAAGATCCTCCACAGCTTGGAGCTATCAGTCCATCTGTGTCACATACGTCAAGTGTAGAAATTGAAGACATGGAGCAATTAAGCCAATTGCCCCAACCAGTTGAGAGTCAATCACGCCAAAAAAGCCTCTCGGTGTGCAGTATCCTGTCACAGTTATCACAATCACTTAAAGATTTACGGATGATCCAGATAGGAACACAACTAGTTGTTCTCAAAGATGGAATGGAGAAAATGCCAAACCACTCTTAACATTATAAGCATCTCAAACAACACTACCCGGATGGTTGGATCCCAAAATGAAAAAAAATGTGCAACCTTTCATCCAGCATGCTGCTTCTCCAACAAAGGCACCCGAAGGCAAAGATAGATCTGGTTCTTCACACATACTTGAATCAATGGATGATTACCGTATTTTTTGGACCATAAGACGCACTTTTTTCCCCCCAGAAGTGGGGGGGAAAAGTCCCTGCGTCTTATGGTCCAAATATAGCCTACACAAATACTTTTAAAAAAAAAGTTTTTTTACTTGCCCGGCTCTGTGTGGTCTCTGTGTGCTTGCCCGGCTCTAAAATGGTTCTAAATGCTGCTGTTTACTTTACAGGGTTGATTACATGTGTTTATGACTGTGATGTTGGGTTTTAATGCACATAAAATATTTTAGGACACTATTTATTTCAGAATCTTTTTTCTTCATTTCTCTTCTCTAAAAACTGGTGCGTCTTATGGTCCGGAGCGTCTTATGGTCCGAAAAATACGGTACAGGGTT
Organism: Pipistrellus kuhlii; assembly: GCF_014108245.1. Taxonomy (NCBI): domain Eukaryota; kingdom Metazoa; phylum Chordata; class Mammalia; order Chiroptera; family Vespertilionidae; genus Pipistrellus; species Pipistrellus kuhlii. The sequence goes on from NW_023425427.1 coordinate 51,580,415, forward strand.
TTTTTTTAAGAACATATAGTTTGATTTTTAAGGATTACTGGAAGATATTATGTTTGACTTAAGAAAAGAATAAAAGAAGAAGTTGGAACAACTTTGAAGGTGGAAAAATGGCAGATTGCTCTTTCCAAAAGACAGGAAGCTACTTATCCCTAAATGCAGTTATATAAAGAAAACCATTAAAAATGCATCAATGTGAGACTGATCCTTTGGGTTGTGGGGAGAGGGAATGTTTTAGGAAGTATGAAATGAGGACCTTATACTTCTGAGGTTACTCTGGGAAAGATAGCACTCTAGAGTAGAGAAAGGCCAGCCGGGTGTTGCTGGGACCAGATGGGTCCTCCTGAGGGCTGCTGGGCCTGGTTCAGGGAGAGAGTATTCCTCCCTCTGCTGGTTTGAGTTCATCTCAATGTGAACACTGAGGACATACCAGCCAAAGAAACTAGAGCACCTGGCCTTAAGGGACCATCCCGGGTTGTGCTTGGTCCCAAACATGATGTCATTTAAAGAATTGTCTGGATCAAGAGGAGATTAAAGGAGCTGTCTAGCAAGGGGGTGGGGGGTGGGGGGGCAAAGGCAGAGAAAGATATAGATGACTGGAGATTGAGTTTTCCTTCTGAAGAAAACAGAGAGCAAAACCTACAACTGCAAACTGGCTTCAAAGAACACATCAGAAGGCAAGAGAGAATCACAGGAGCTCCGCTGTCATTCACCTTCAGGAAGGGATCGAATTGAGGAAGCAAGGAACTCCCAGATGACTCCACTCTAATCACCAGCACATCGCCCGAATGTGGCATCTGCAATCCATGCCTGTGTAGATACAGAAGCAAGAGCATGTCTTAGTTAAGTGACGGCAAGGAGAGCAAATGTGACTAACTATATACCCAATAATATAATTTTCTTGTGTTTAAAGAAGAAACTTAGGCACAGAAATAGAAACTGTCCTAAGAGAAAGGAAACCACTTCTCTCTCAAGGACCATGGCCAACAGTCATCTGCCTCTGGCAGGGGACTGAGTGCAATCTGACAGATGCTAGCAATCTCTCATCAAGCGAATTAGCTAATTAATGCTGATTTTTTTTTTTTCAAATTTAGAGAGAAAACAGAAGAAGAGTTAATGTCCTTATCCAGAGTTTCCAATATAATGAAATTATGGTGATTTCTGTCCTTTCCCAAGGAAAATTTTTGTTATAGCTCCACAGTGCCCAGGAGCTTCTTAGTCTGTGATCCTGGAAGGAAATGGGAGAAAAGCTGAGACTGGAGCTATGGAGACCAAAGAGGCAGGGGACAAAAGAGAGCTGAGAAAAAATGAATTATATTTAGAGTCTGAATACAATTTAGGGACAAAAGAGGGCAATGATCATGGAGACCAAGCAAGGCATTGCCATCCAATGACCAGGAGTGAAGGTAAGAATCAAGCAGGCTCCAAATTCCAGGTAGACTTCAACCCCAGTGACCAACCTAAATTCTTCCCTCAGGGAAATGCAAAAGTTGAGATGCAAAAGAAGCAGGGATCCATCCAGAGGATTCTTTTGGGAAATCAGAGAACAGCATCAGAATAGTAGGTGAGTAATGTCTCTCATTCACAACCTGTGGGAAGGTGAGTAATGTCTCCCATTCAGAAGTGAAATCACCAGAGATGAGATCAGCATGGGAAATCCAAAATCACAGAGCCTATACAATAAGCACTCCAAAATGTTTTGTTTTTTAATTTCCTTATTAGGGGTCCTGAGGGTGAAAAGGGATTCCACCCAGCCAAGACTCTCAGAGGTGACTAAAATTCAGAGCCAAAATAGAGAAGTCCTTGGCTTCAGAAAGCTTTTCTTTACTGCATATAAGTCTCATGGCTCGCCTTTAAATTGTCTCTGGAGAATGGGGCCTGCATGTGTGATACATGCATTTACAGATGAAAAGGAAGGAAAACATAAAGCAGTTAAACAGGAGACTGTGGGAACTGACTTATGTTGAAGAGACTATAGTTAATTGTCATCTGATTTCCTAGCACCAGCATGCCCACCATAGATTTCTGCACCAATAATGAAGACTGAAAGTTATCAAATAAGAAGCAACCGGAGAAGCCCCCTTAATGACCCAATATGGTGCCAAAGAGATCCAGGGCCAGGACCTCAAACTATATAATCCCTAGTGAGGTTATTTCTCTTAGCAGGACCTGCAGGTCTTTGTTCTCCAACCTATACGTACAATCCTTTTGGAGCAAATAACACAAGGTAAGTCAAGTCTTAACTATCGTACATAATAAAACCCTAATATGCAAATCAACTGAATGGCAGAACGACTGGTTGCTATGACACACACTGACCACCAGAGGGCAGACGATCAATGCAGGAGATGCCCCCTGGTGGTCAGTGCACTCCCACTAAGGGGGGTCAAGGGGGGCCATGCCACTCAGCCAGAAGCTTAGCTCACAGCTGGTAAGCACAACAGTGATGGCGGGAGCCTCTCCTGCCTCCACTACAGACAGGTGGTAAGGAGAGATGTCTGACCGTTGGCTTAGGCCCACTCTTAAGCTGACAATCAGACATCCCCCAAGGGGTCCCAGACTGAGAGAGCACAGGCTGGGCTGAGGCCCCAGCCCCCCAGTGCACATGTGCAGTGGGCCTCTAGTATTTTATATCAGTTTGGGATGTGTCAGGACAAAGGGCACTAACAATGTCAAGAGAATGATGAAGACAAGTAGAATAGCTCCATTCAAGAGACCAATTCCTGGTGTCAGAAAGGATCCAGGCTGGGGCAGGTCTGCCTCTGGCCAACCCATAGTGTGTGGGTTCTTGACTTCATGCAGGAAAGATTTCACAACATAAGTCCAGGTGATTTTTAAAGTATGTTTATTAACACACTAGGTCTGCGGAAAAAAAAAAAGAAAGGCCTTAGGATAGAACAAGCAAAAGGAGAGAGCCTAGGCAATGCTCTGCTTTGGCCCTCTACAGATATTATAGGAAAGAAGTGAGCCATGCAGGGTGGCATGGACTCAGTGAGAAATAAGTCACAGGGACAGAAGTGAACCAAGGCAGGGCTGCTGTTAGCTCAATGGAACGTCAAAGAAAAGGGAACCTTGGAGACAGGTTGAGGGGGTTAGCCCAGGACAAGCTGCCACTGCTCACTGCTCCCCTGGTTGTGAGTGTCACTGAGACCCTTGGCATTTAGGAGAAAGAGATATAAAACAGATATATGTGCCTGAAAAACAAGGAAGAAAGATGTGTGCTCCAGTGGGAACCCCCACTGACTTCCTTTATCTTGAGTGGTTTTAACTCTTTTCTAAAGGCAGGAATTTTAGGGGATGTTCAAGTGGGAGGGGGGGGGGTGTCTCAATAGAATATTTGTAAGCTTTCCAGGTGTGTCCTTTCAGGGCTGTGGTTTCCACTCATTGGTCGGTGCTAGGGTAGGGAGTGACCAGTCATGCATCTGGTCCTGATGTCAGCCATGGTGTCAATCCATATGATTTTGCTGCTTTTCTGGGCCTGGAACTGAAACACAACTGAGCCCTAAATGCCATCCCTAGTTTGGCCAAAACTCCGTCTCTGTGGTCAACAGACCTGAGGCTTTGTTCCTAAGATTATTTGATGTGGGTCAGAACTTTACTGTCCTGAGAAACCAAAGCGTAGGAGAGAGTCATTCAAGGAATTGTAAAGGAATCATATGAATCTATTCTCTGACTCCTTGTTTCCCTTCTAAGGGGGTCTCTAAAACTACATGACTAGCAATATGCCAGGGAAGGAAAGGTCAGGGGAGGGCCCGAGCCACATGACCAGCAATATGAAAGGTCAAGGGGCTTAATCTGCATAGCCAACCATATCCTATGGGAAGAAAGGTCATCCTGGGGAGGAGATCCTTGTTTTCCTGTTTTGCTGGTTGCTAGGCATGTGGGCTTTCTGCCTTGGTGACCTGTTATCTGTCCCATCGCCCTTGCTCTGCAAGTGCCTGTTATAACTGGGAGAGTCTTCACAACATGTCACTGCTAAGTACATGAGCCAAAATAGAGCAGGGGGCGCTCTGGAATGACGGGGGTGCCACTTTAGTCACCACACTTTCACCAACAGCCATACCCAGTCATGCCAGGATTGAAACATCTCCATTCAGACTACCCACTGTCCTCACAAAAGGTGAAAATACCAGCTCATCCTGGAGAGAAGCAAACCCTTTTATAAGAACCAAAGTCACTGTCTCCATCTTCATTCCATGGATGAGGGAGCTGCCTACATTGTGAGCAAGAAACAAAGGCACCAGGAGCAAGATGAAACCCTCCACGTAGGCCCACAAGCCCTAGACAGAGCTTGCAGGGAGGTCTATCAGCAGGAGGCTCCTTGAGTTCCCCCAACATCTGCGCCACCCACCAGTGAGAACGTGTCTACCTGCCTTGAGGGCCAGCTGGTCCACACCCTGGATTGGAATTCCAGAGACCTGAAATTTCCTTTATAACCATAAACATCCGACTAATGGATCAGAACTGCCTCTGGGTGCTTGGTTTCTCTCTTTGTGCCATGAGAAGACTGGAATGAAGTTATCACAGAGAAAGATATGTGTATACATAGCTACTCAGGCCAATGCCTACTCAGAAGGATTTTCTCCCCACATGTGCCCTTTATGCCATCTTTGGTATATGTGTCAAGTCACTGGCATGGAGCAGATTGTTGAATAAATGGAATCCACTTCAAGTTTGGCTCTAATTTCTATGTCCCCTGCAAGATGACTGAAATGAGGTCATGGGAAAGAGGACTCAGACTCAGAAGACACAAGGCAGAGCTTTTGCAACCAGGACAGAATACAAGTCCAGGAATAGCTCAAGTCTAGGCATATGAGACTGCAGGAAATGGGAAAGCCACCCATTCAACAGGAAACACCCAAGCACCTAAAAGGTTTTGAAGACCCAGGATAAATCCCTTCAACTTCTCCCACCAGGCCCAGGGCCATCTAACTGACACATATGAAGCTTGGTTAAGATTAACATCTCAGACACTTCCTAACGAGTCTCAGTTCCAGGGATGGCTGTGCTGCTCCCAGGTCTGTGGTAATGATCACATTTCCCTCTTTTAGGTGGGACAGTAGTGCCTACTACCATGTGATTCACTGCATTGGAGAAGCAAGTCAGGACACTGATGAGAGTCGCACCTCCTGCTCTGAGTGGTGCTGAGTGTGATGGCCATGCAAAAAATTAAGCTCTTGCAGAAAATCCAAGAGTTGTCAACAAATCTTGTTGGGAAGATGGTTGGCTGGTCAAGATGACACTGAGTAATCCCTCAGAATTAGAAGCACTAATGAGTGAAGAGGCGTATGAGAAATACATAAAATCTATTGAGGAGTGAAAATGGAACACCTAAATACTAAAGAATGAAACAACTTGACTGAGCATAGTTGTCTTAAATTAGTGGTGAATAGAAGAATTTCTGTTGTTGTTGTTAGCCCATTTATTTATTTTTTTAGAGAGAGAGAAACATTGATATGAGAGAGACTTTGATTGGATGCCTCCCACACATGGGAAGGAACCTGCAACCAAGGTATGTGCCCTTGACTGAGTATCGAGTGTGCAGGCTGGTACTCCAACCACTGAGCACACTGGCCAGGTCTGGATAGAAGATCTGAAATAGCAACTTTTAGTAATACCAATGGAAAAAGAAACTGCAACAATACTATTGGAAGAAAATACCCCTTGACTTCTTAATGATTGCAGATAAACACAACATGGTCTTCTTCACAACACCCTATCATTTTGAAGCTAGACTACAGTTATAGTATTGAGAATTCCTGAAGTTACCTGTGGTAAAATCTAGTTACAGAAATCAGGTATTTCAAGGGTAACAAAGAAAAAAAAAATTTTTTTTAAAGTTTAATAATAAAAACATTCGACCTCTTCATTACAAAAAAAAAAAAAAAAAAAAGGAAAAGAAATTGATGACAAAGAACTCCATGCTGAAGTGTGCTTGAATATAGCAAGCAAACTTCAAGCACATATAAATAATAAAGGGCACCAATTAGAGTACTTATGAGATTGTACCTAAGAGTACTGTGTCACATGACATTCTTCTGAGTTCATGAAGCTATTATAACAATAACCAGCATGCCTTTTTCCATACAAATAACTGTAAATCTACTTTTGCCCACCCCTGAATGTGGCTTACTTCAGGTAAACCTATAATGAGGCAGCGGTATTCATTCTGCTTAGCGGTATCTCTTGGCTTCAGGTCACTATCACCTCTGTTTCCCCCTTGGCAGGAGTTCTGTAAATATCTTTTTTTAAATTTCATGCATACCTCATTCTGTTATAGTACCTCATCTCTGCATGATACCTTAAATTCTTTTTGGAGCAAGACAATGGCTTTTCGTAAGGTCATAAAGCCAACGGGGTACACAGTCTGAGGGTACCTAGAAAAGGGTGATGGCCATGCACCTACATTCTGATGCAGGGCCTGATGGTCACTCTGTGGGAGAGCCTCCTGCTTTTGCTAGCAATGGCTAAAATAACCTGGTCCATTTCTCTTACTGAGTGAATCGCTGAGTCACTTTGCCACTTCCAGCAGAATGGGCTACAAGCCGGGTGAAGGAGATAGTCACATAAATGATAGACCAAGAAGGGGTCTGGGTAGCAGAGGGACAGTGACTGCAGAAGGGCCCAGGGACATTAGCCTAGGGTGGACAGAGGTAAAAAGTGCCTTCTGAAAAGGAACAGAAGGCACAAAAATCTGGAGATATTGGCGTGGCAAGTGTGGGTCCAAAGTCCACGGAAAGAGGGGTGACGGAACAAGAGGTAAGAGGGGAGAGCGATGCAAGAGTCACATCATGAAAAGCTTTGCTAAGGAGTCTGGATTTTTATCCTGTAAACAATGGGGAGCCTGTGAAGGGCTTTAAGCAGAGGAATATCTGGATCATTCTGCACCTTGGAAAAATGACGCTGACAGGGTGTGAAAACTGGGTAGCTTAGTGTAGGGGCTGGAGTCAAGGTCATCCAGGCGAGATTTAGTGAAGGCTTAAAGTAAGGCAATGACAATGGGCTGCCAAGTAAACCCAGAGACATCTGTGACAGAGAATTGGCAAAACTTGATAGCCAATTGCTCATTTGGAGCAGGGGCTATCAGTCTGAGTCTCAGGTCGCACTCAGGTGGCTCAGACTTAAGAGCTGATTAGATGGCGATGTCCCTGATAATAGGACTGGGATAATGCTGAGCCAAGGGTGAATGGAGCAAGACACTGAACACAGATAGTTTAAGTGATATGTTCAACGTACCTTCCAGGGCCAATGATAATGGCTGGATAAATGGTTGTGATCACATTTCTACCAAACAGTAGTTGATGTGCACTAAAATTCTGGAGAAATACAATTAAAGGGAGGGGACAAAGATTTAGAAAGACATACACAGAAGTGTCAGTATTTTATTTCATTTTATTCCTTGCTCATCTGTATGTTGTGATCTCTCCATAGGGTAATGTATTATTCTTATCATAAAAGAACACAAGGCTACACACTTTAAACATTCAAAAATTTCAAACCCCAACCTGAAGAAAAAAAAGGAGACCTGAGGATACTGAGCACAAAGTGAATAGAAGCATCATGGTTGTGCCTATGGCAACCCAGGAAAAGTGCAAAAGTTGGGCGAGATGCTTAACACCTCTGCGGTAGCTCAAGCCACTGAGCAGAAACAAGGACCTACAAGAAAGTCTGGAAGAAAGGACTGTTTAAGAAGCCTGAAAACATTAATGTTACAGCTTCTAAGTTCTTCAATAAGGGCAATTTCCTATCCATAGTTGAACTCTACCCCACTGGCACTCTATCTTCTAGCCAGAGTAGTGGCTGCATAAATGCTCCTAAGTAAAAGAGATTCTAATTCCCTCTAAGCTCCGGAGGCAAGAGTGAAGGGGAAGAGCATCTAAACCATGACACACACCATGTGGCTCAAAGACTAGAGGGAAGCTAGAGAGAGGAAGTCAAAGGCCTTTCTTTCTTTATGCCAAGAAGTTATCCAAGTATATATTCAGCAATGGTTTAGAGCATGCAAATGTTCTCCATGGAAGATATACCATTGGTAAAAGGGAACTCCCCCTCCCCACCCAGAATATGAAAAATTCATTTTCTTCATTTGAGCCACAGAATCCTCAGGATTGGCCACAGAATCTTTGATCAGTTCTGATAACCTTCACAATAGAATGAACTTGGAGACTTTCCCCCTCATTTTATTCCCATGAAAACTGCTAAATGTGTGCGGCAAGCAATCATCATCCCCGTTGGAGGTAGATCATTACCAAATAATTGTCTGAAAAGACAAGTGGACCCTCATGTGAGGAGACTTCCCAGAAGCCATTCATGTCACTGCTCACAGAGTTCAGCCCAGAGAAAGTGCCTCAGAAAAAAAAAATGATGACGAGTCATAAGCCAGCAAGAAGTACAGTAGTTGGGGATCTGGACCAAGTTTTCCAAAAAAGGGATGAAGTGGGGAAATCTTGGAATTCAAAGTATGATGTAGAAGGCAATAAGGGTGACCATTGTTGTCCTTCAGAAAGACGAACCGTGCCTGAGCATTTACAGAACTTTATAAAGCCTCTAAGACCTGCTCCTTGAGGGCCCTTTTCCAACAGTGAGCACATCAGGGGCCTGTGCCTGACATTCATGGCCAGTACAATAGTGTGCCCCAAGCAGAAACTAAGGTGCTGCTAGGCTGCTTCCTTAAATTCCATTAAGGCCAGAGATCACTCAGGAAACAAATAAGGAACTATATAATAATCTTAACTCCAGTCCTTCACATTTCCGAAGATAAAAATCAAGACACATTGGTAGGAAGTCCTGAATATTGAAGCAGGGTAGTCCAGAGCCCAAGAAGTAGTTGGGGAGTAGGGGGCATGTGGATATCACTGACGGGCTCTGGCAGCTTCGTGTTTCCTGATCAAAACTTAAGTTTTTAAGGAGACTATTACAGAAGACAGATGGATATGGGCCCTGGCCTTAAGAGTTCAGGGGGTCAGTGTTCTCTTGAGAGAAAAGTGCTTCCCTGGAGACTGGTTTGTGAGTAGATGCCTTGGAGGATCCCATGGTAAAGGTAATAGATGAGAATGGGCAAGAAAAAGGAAAATCCTATGCTAGATAATGAGGGATAAAACTACACAGGGGCAATAGTCATTTACTGTAAAAACATGCTAAAAAGGGCAGAAGCACTCCCAAAGAGCATTGAAAATATCTGAATTTATGCAAGTGATTTACAATTGATGGTTGGAGAAGGGAGAGGTAGGGGAGAAGGAGGTTGTCTTTCAGCCAGAATAGAACACATTGAAGGGCCTATTGAAATGCTCCATGTGATTACACCTGTAGTGCCGAGGAGCGTGTTCCAGGCTCCTAGGATGGAGACCACCATAATGGGAGACCCAACACAGAGAATAGAAGAGAATGTTCCAACTTGCCAGTATTCTTTGTAAATAAGGGAAGATGAGGACCACCAAAGGTTAATTCCACAAATAAAATGCCCAAACACAGTACCTCACACATAATAGACACTCAAAAAATATGAGGCCTATTTGATCTCAAAAACTAGCTATTACCAGGTAGAGAAACTTTGAGACAGGAAGAAGTTTCCTACACTGACCAGGAAATTCAGCCTATACCCAAAATCCAAACCCAAAGGAGAAAAGGAATTTGTCTTTCTGACTTGCTTCTCCAGTTATGGCCTCTGCTCATCCTTCTTAGTTACACTCCAAAAAGAAAAGACCCCTGTGATACAGACTGCATCAGTTGAGGTAGATGATGAAGGGTGGTGTGGCCTACAATATATCAAGTCATTTTAGGAGGACACTATCACAGATTTACCTCCCTGAAAAAAAAGGAAAATTCCACCGTAAACTTCCTTAAAGCCAGTGAGCCCCACAAGGAAGAGGAAGACATAGAGGTAAGAGCACCTGTGAAATACTGTTCTCACCCTGGCTCTGGACAGTGACCTCACTGAACCCATCCTGCATGCTTGGACACCACTTCCACGATGAAAGCACTACCTACTGGTGCCCTCTCAGTTCCTAGCCAGTGAGGGCTGTGCCTGTCTTCTAACCATTCCATCGAGTGAGTGGTCAGGTGGACCTGAAAGAAGAACCTATCAAGATCAAGACCTCATCATTACCAGGAAGGTAGGAAACCAGTGCTGTGAAATGAAGCATGTAAGTGTTGATTCTCTTTGTATGAGCCTTCCTGGTAATGATGCTCAAAGGTAGAGGTGACTGCCAGAGGATGGAGACATGACTTACTGGCCTCCTGATCCAGTTGTCACAGAACTACTGTACATCAAATGGTCACTCCAAGCATAGTGAGACTGAAATGCCTGCATATCCAGAGGAAAATATTTCTAAGACAAAAGGACATGAAAAGAAAATCTGGAGTCCAGATCCTGGAATGTGCCCTCTTTTCCCAAGACCAAGGGTACCACCTCCATTTCCAGTGCAGAGAGATGAGAAACCTGCTTCTCACTTTTGAGACCAAGAGAAGAAGATTCCAGTGGCAAGAGACTGCACCCATATCTGATGTATCCTGAAATTCACTTGCTGAGAGCCACCCATTCTGGATCTGGTTCCAAAGGATTCTCTCCCCAGTTTATTTTGGGAATTCTTTCTTTATGAGTCATGTGATACATGCACGTCAATCAAAAAATGAAACATTTTAGAAATGGGTCTGGATCATTCTTCTTGCCTCCATCAAGAGAGCAGATAGGATGAGGTTATCAGCAGAAGGGAAAATGTGGCCTAGAAATGGGAAGAAGCCCTAAAATTTGTTATTTAGAATGACTTCCTTTGGTCTCAGGCATGAGGCCAGCAACTCAGGTATAATCTGAGTTAAAAGCCAGTTTCAGATATACTCTTTCTATTTAACATAGCAGGATTAGAACTAGACCACAAGGTTGGCCTCTGACTGACAAATGAGTGACTCACAGCAAATCTAGACATTCTAACAGATGACTAGGAATAGGTCCCTATATGTTCAGAGTCAGGGCTGAAATTCCTCTGATGCCTGAATTGCCAGCAGAACTCATAGCAGCAGTAAGGGCTTCTTCATATCCACCTGCTTTCTCTCTTACAGGATCAATGCCAAATCTTTATATTTAAGGTAAATTAACTTGCTGATAATATTAAGGCCAATCTTAAATAGTGAAAAAAAAAATGTTTTAAACAATCAGCAGCTCAAGGAGATCTGAGCCTTGCTGAGCAAATGCCCTAGACACTTTTCTTGGAAGGTGCTCAGAATGTGGGGCTATGATGAACTTCAGAATTTCTCAGAAAAGGTCACAGCTGGCCAATGGCAGCCTCCAAGGGGAAATGTTGAAGTTCACAGGGAGAGCAGGGAATAACTCTTTATATAATACTGTACAGCTCAGCACCTGGCATTAGAAACAATTCCTGAGAAAAAGGTGTGAGAGGTACCCCTCCTCTGCTCAGACTCCACTCCATGATGGAGCTGCAGCACAACCAGAGAGAAGGCCCGGCCAATTGGATTCAACCCAGGGATCTCTATGGAATATCTATCTAGGGGTGGGTTCTAGAATCAAGAGTATTCAACATGACTTTGGTGATATTCCAGGGAAGTACTAGTTGTGGTAAATGTACTGAAGACAATGAGCTGAAACATCAAATAGCCAGATTTGTTCAAGTCATAGGCTTACATCTGAAGAGGAAAGAGAAGAGAGCAACGAGGGCAAAGGAGGTCAAAAAATCAAAGGGAGAGCAATTCTCCAGTGGCAGCATGGTTCCTTGAAAAAGGAACACATGTTAGTTCAGCTCAGACTATATTGGAGCCTCAGAACCTTTCCAGGGTTGCAGGACAGAATTACCAAGCTGAGAATAAAAAGAGGGGATCAAATGACTTCTTCAATATGAAAGAATTGAGGTGCTGTGCTTCTCTATAAATAATGGGGAATTTCCACTGATATAGGAAATCAGATGGTAGTGAATGAATGTATGAAGGAATGATGCTTCTTTCACAAACTCAAGACCTGGAATGATATAAGAGGGGGGAAGTAGACTGACTGCTCACAAGTGTTAAGCAGAACAGAGGGGAAAGAGAACCATTCCCAAAAGAAGACAGTTCCTTGTGGAAGATCCCTTCTCAGCGAGCTCCCAGGATGAGGTTACCCCAGGAGGCTCATGTTGGATCAGGCAAAGTTCTCCCAACAGTAAGGAGCATCTCAGGAAAGAAATAATATTCGTTCAGCCGCAGCCCCTTTTCAGATAATACTCTTGGGTGTGGTCTCCAAAAACCCATCTTCCGGTATTTAATGGAGACCACTCTTTCTGTGGGCATTGACCATGAAATAGAATTGAATTCAATAGTGAAGGCAAATTCCCCCAAAGGACAAGCTATGTTAGGGGCAATATGGACTATCAGTGGGCCCCTCGTGACAAATAAGATAGCTAAAGAGACAAAAATCAAGAGCCAGACCCCTGGCACAGGCATCAAATTATGACATGAGTCCTGGTCTTTTCTTGCAGATGGTACCCTACGTGGGATAGTTTTTCATGTGCAATAACCTTTGGCATCCAAAAGTCAAAAGCACATGGAAGTAAATAAAGAAATCCTGCCATCCCTCTCTTATCAAACCCTATCTTTCCTTAATAACTGTGGCCTGACACAGGGAGCAAAGAAGGTTCAGAAATTCAGTAGTGAATACAAGGTTATAATTAGAATCCTTACATAGGCACCAAATTGGTCTATAAGATTGAGCACTCCCCTACTTTAGACATTTTCCCCCTCAAGGCTACTAATATGTCTTCTCCTTGGGGAGTTGTTGCACCCCAGGCCAGGTTACAGTTATGGACACACTAAGAAATATCATAGCCAAGCCCTTCTACTCTTCCATCTTTCTTCTTAGGTGACTTCGTTCTTCTAAGAACTATCCCATAATTGGGACAAATGCAGAGGGACCAGCTAATGCATGGAGTTCTTAGTCATCTGTTCTGGAATCTTGCCCAACCCAACCCTGGAGATCCAGGCCATGGCAGCAGCTAGGCCCATGACTGAGCATCCACTGGATGCCCCCACTTGTAATGGAGCCTCCATATTCTCATCTAAGACTCTGATGGTGGAAAGGAATGTATTCCCACAGTGGGAAGAAGTGACAAGGAGGCAGGTTTTAGTGTGATGTGGGAGGCGAGAATTTGTCAGGGCTGGCGCTGCTCTACAAAAGATTTAAAAACCGGTGTCAATTTGGCAATGGCGGTGGGTGGCACTGCAGAGGAGGATGCCTCACAGTGCATCTTCCCCAAAGAGTTTGAAGCAGCTGAGACACTTCTAAATTCAGAAGTTCACGTGCTTCTAGAGCATCGAAAGCCACAGAATGAGAGTGCAGGACGACCAGAAACTTCCATGAGGTCTTCGGGAAGCCTTTAAACTACACAGCTCCCTTCAGTGGTTTCAGAAACACAGAGAGCATTGCCAGTGTCCACAGCTTGCTGCTTCAGTAGGAGCTTGGGAAGTTTGTCCAGAGATTTCTGAGGAGTCCAAGGCTCTGATCCCAAGCCTCGAGGGGCGTTTGGAAGATGAGGGACTGCAGCAGATCCTGATGACATCCAGACCAAGCGCAGCTTTCAATATTCATCTCCAGTATCGCTCTGCTGCCGATGGAGCCCCACCCCAGCACGGCACCAGTGTCTCCCAGGACCTAAAATTCTATCACACAAGACACTGGGGCTTCTTTAGGTACAACAGCCCAACGTGGTCTTGGTTTGAGTTGCCGTTTCAGACTTGGCTGTTAGACCAGGATGGCCATGGGGTCTTGGAGGGGCCTTGCCGTGGCTGCTTGTTGGCTTCCTGAGCTTGCCGTGGCAGAGGGTGAGATGGGGGGATGTGCATATAAACGATGCCACTGACTACCTCAGACCATGGATTTGGGCCCTTGTGTTATTTGTAATTCCTAATATTTCATGTTTTTATTTCAATGCATTTATAGTTTTTGAAGCTATACTAGAGCCTACAAAACTGGTATGGTAAACAGCAATCTTGTCTAAATGCAAAAGGAAAAACTGAACCAGACATAGTGTCACTGTGTGAAATTGTGGAAGGTAGGATGGTGGTGTTGATGACCACAGAAGCACCCTGACATTATTGTGCTTCACCAGGAAGGAGCTCTCCACAGAAAGCAGTTACATCTGAGGATAACTGTGCTGAGTGTTGTAGAGCCCATAGCCTTGAGGTAGCCGGGTCCTTTGTCTTTTTTTGTTGGGTACTGCCAGTGATCCTGAAGTATTCATTTTGCCACTCCCAAATTGATGTATGTGTGGTTTTGGTTCTTTTTTCCTTCGGGCCAGGCATGAAGGCCTGAACACTCTGGAATCTCCTTGTATGTGGCACCTCTTCCAATCCTCTGGCTTGGTTCTTAGCAACAGGTGTTAGCAGATGAAGCTGTCTGATTACCCCTTTCTGAGTCCTTACAGTGAAGTCCCTCAATCTGACATGAGTTGGGAAAAACATTTTCATAGCTAAACATTCTAGCTTTAATTTTTACGAAGGGAAATATGCCTATTTTCTTTCACAATTTAGGTGTGTGCTTTTTCCTGTTGGCTCTAAATGAATTCATGATCCAAAGAAGAAGTTGAGGAAAGAGCAGAGGTCAAAATAGTTTTGTATAGGTGTTGACTAAACAAAAATAAAGTATTTTTATTTGGGGGGAAAAAGAGAGAGATTAACAAACCAATGAAGAGAGAGTTGTGGGAAGGGACTTAAACAAGATGGGTAACCAGCATTGGGATCCCCAAAAAAGGATTTCTGCATTAGACTGCTGGCTTCTATCTCCAAAATCTGCAGTGCTAAAACCTATGGTCATGGACCATGCCTGATTCTTCAGCTCCCAGTGGAAGTTTTTTTTTTTTTTTTTTTAATGTTTCCATAAGTCTGTTCATAATTGGGTGTCCAGTGGACAGGCTGTTGGAAGTTGCTCATCACAGGACTATTGTACCTAAAAGGGCCCAGCCATGTCATGCCTGAGCCTCACCCATGGACAGAAGTAGTTTTTAAGAAAAGGGGTCCAAAGAAGTTTCTGATTCTTGCAGCTTTGGTAGGAAGCAGATTTCACCCAAAAACCCGAGGTCTCAAACTTGGAAGAAAAAATAAAAAGATACACATTGTAATAGCACATGGGAAGAGTGGGAGCAGAAAGTATAGGTGAAGAGGCCATTCACTTGGATGATTCTTAGACTCTAGAAAAGGGCCTTGACCCATCAACATCTCTGTCTTCCATGATTCCAATGAGTGACATTCCTCAAACATAACAAGGATGTTATTCTTTTATGAGGGATCAAACTTCTGGGCTACTGGTCCCTGGTTAAAACAATATTTGCATGGCAGATAAGAGTCCCTTGTCCAGAGAGCAGTGTGTGATGGGAAAGAGAAGAGTGGGGACATAAAACTATGACCTGCCTGAAAAGGAAGAGAGCACAGAGAAGGGAAACTAAGAAAAGGGAAATCTGGGGGCTGGCAAGATATCTTTCTCAATTTGCCTTGGACAACAATCAAAATGTCACAGAATTAGATTTTTTTTTAGATAGATATAGATATATAGGTATATCTAATCAAAGCATGTTTACAATAAGTTAATATTTTATTTACAAAATATCACGCTCAGCACAAGAGGACCCTATTCAGACACCTAGAGGGGTTCTGATACACAAGACATCAGGTCTAATCTTCTTTGCCTTCCATCACATTTCTCAATGTCCCTTGCTCCCTTTGGACCCGCCACCCCTGACTTTTTACCTACACTACATATCTTTACCTTGCTGCTGAAGCAAAATTAATTTCCTCTCTTCCTTTTCCCTGCTAGCCAAATTCTTTTTTTTCTTTTCTTTTTTTTCTAATTCTCACCTGAGGATTTTTTCCCCATTGATTTTTAGAGAGAGTGGAAGGGAGGGAGGAAAAGAAAAACATCATCGTGTTACATCGATTAGCTGACCCCTGCATAAGACTTGACCATGGCCAGGGACTAAACCTACAACCCAGGTATGTGCCCTTGACCAGGAATCGAACTCATGACCCTTTGGTCCATGGGCAAATGCTCTAACTACTGAACACACTGACCAGGGCTAGCCAAACGCTTTATTGCATTAAGTTCAATTGAGGCCTTTTCCTCTCCCCAGATCAACTTGGACTATTTCAAGTTCATATTCAATTGCCAATCCTCCAATTTCCTCAAGCACTACATAGATACCACCAACTTCAGCACTCAGTTTACAGAGCCAGACTCCTGCCCTTTCCTGAGGTCAAGGAGGCCTACCCACAGTGGGGTTTAGGATGAGAATGGATGGTCCAGTCTTTTCTCATCCCACTTAAGTTATTCTCTGAATCTGTTCAAATGCTCTGGCAGGTACTGAACTCACTGTTGCATTTCAGTGTGAGATATTGAAAAGATGACCAGCCCCGGTATGCATTCAGGTGGGTGGTACCCAGAGCAGAAATGTCTATTGTCTGCAGTAGCACCTTCCATTTTCAACATGGCTATCACAGTGGCTCTCTCAGAATACATTAACCCAAAACGGACATGTGAGACCCTAGTTAGGGAATAAAGTCACTGGATTTATTCTATCTGGTCATGGGGAAAAAGCATGCTCAAAACAAAGGTTGGCTTTTGTCAACATATGCTTAGGAGCTGCTCTTTCTTGTCAACACAATCCTGTGTCTGTAACTCTCTTTTAGCAAGTTATTCAATAAATGCCAGGGGTAAGGAGGGGTTAGGTCATGCTTAAACAGCACCCATTTCTTAGACCATTGATGTCCAAAACTGTGCTAGGAGGTGAGTTCACATTTAACTATGGCATTGTTGGACTCCTGCAAACAACTAGAATAAAACTACTCCGATGCAATTCGCAGGGAAACATCTATTAATGTTTTCAACCCACAATGTCAACCAAAGGCCATTGCCGTCCAGCTGCTGTGAGGTTCCTTTTACAGGGAAAGTCTTTAAAACAGTGCCACTACGCCTTGCTCCAACCTTCAAATGTCTTCAAACGAATCCACACTCTACCTTTGCTGTAGTGCCAACTACTTTGCTACTGCTTTATTTGCCCATATCCCATAGGGCAAAAGTCTGTCTTGAACTCCACAACTGGGAAGCTCCAAACTCTGTAATGTGACTGCCCACCCCGACAGACAGACAAACGTGGCCATTTTCATCTGACCTCAACTCACTGTTTGGTGTGCACTTTCTAAAATAAGTGATTTAAGTGCTCTCAAACTCATGCATCACAGGAATAACCCTACATGCATCTCGGTTTATCATGGTGACGGGTCCCCACGTGCAAGAGTCCCCACAGCAGTAGAGCTACACAGGTCCCCCGGAAGGTAAGTGAGAAGCAGGACCGAGTGACTTCTTCCTCTGCCGCATGCCTACCATTACAAACAACACAGCGGCAGTGACAGGCATCCCAGCGATTACCCTGAAAGCATGAGGCAGAAGATCTACCTTCCAAGGGCCTACGGAGCAGTCCTTCCCTCCATGCCAAGATGCCCTCTTTGAGAACAAAAATGCACTCCACCATGATGCAAATGACAGGAAAGGAAGCTCAAACTGGCCATGTGCCCTTTCAGACACTCTCATCAGTTATTCTTTCAATGAAAAAGGGGGTAGGAAATCCCAATTCAAGATTTGGAGTGTAGCAAAGAAGCCTAAAGAAGGAGAGAGACACGTTCATAGCAATCCTCCCAGATTGAGGCAGCAATTGCTATGGTGGACACTTTCACATAAACGTGCACATGCTACAAACACGTTTTGTCAATATCAGCAGTAGTTATAAATTACCTTGTAGATTTATACAAAACCCACCCCTTTGCCCTAGATATCACAGGGAGTGGGTAAAATACAAATAGAGCAATTACATTTCCTCCCTTCTGCAATTCAGTTTAAAATGCTCGGGAAGAAAATTAGAAAAAATATTCACTAAGGAAAAGCAATTCCAAAAGGTCAGCTTCCAGGTAATATTCATAAAACTATTATTCAATACAAATGTAAGGTTAGGGAGAGTATCCAAATGTTGTATTAAATTAAATCAATTCCTTTCTCTCTACCTGTGAATAAAGTGCAATAATATGAAGAAAAATAATTCTCCTTGGTAAAGGATAGCATGTTTTTTAAATCCCGTGTTTTTGTGGTTTTTTAAAACACACAGCATGTAATACCCAAAAGGAATCACTCTGCAGGTCTCTTCATCGGTTACCATACCACATTATTTTTCTAAATTCCCTTTTGACTACTGAAATTTTATTTATGAGGGCCAGAACTTTTATTCTGACTTTGAGTTCACTAGGAGACCAAGAATGAAGGCCAGAAAAATATCACGTGGGAAAAGTGAACCATCTAAATAACAGGATATATGATTGGTTTATCACATAACCAGAGAATAAGAAGGCTCCTACCCTCCCCACCCTGTTTCTTTCTCTTTGTTTTATTTAGTCCTGGACTTTTCTTGGGGGAAGGGAGTGGAATAAAGAGTAATGTTTCTCCTTCTCACACCACACTCATATCACACACAGCATGCAGTATGAGCTTATACCCAAGAACACATGACCCTCACAAAGAGGCAGCACAGAGCCCCATACACAAGAGCTGGAATTCCTATCCATATAACAATATGCCTTTCTGATCCAGAACCAAGAGTAAAACTAACTTGCAAAAGAGAGGCGAGTGGGAAACTTGTTCTTACTCAGAAATAAGAATCAGTAAGTAGCAAGGTAGGTCTGTTAGGAAAGCTGTGCTGTGGGAGCCAGACCAGCCCTGGGAGGAAAATGCAATATATTGAATAGGAATTCCCCAGTGGCAGGCAATAGGCAGAGGCATAACCCTAGCAAGACCCAGTGGTCAGGTTCAGGAAATGAAGCCAGGAAGGGGGCAGAGAGACTGGCAGCCAGGGTGAGGGTCTGGCAGCATAGGAGTAAGCACTCAGCTATAAGGCCTGAGGCCCAGAGTTGAGACTCGCACATCCCAAGAGTGTGAGAAGATCCTGGCAGATCATCTAGAAATGGGGAACCCAGCTGTTGCACATGTATAAGGGAACAAGACGATTACTGGGATGTGGACACCAGGCATGGGTTAATGGGAGGAATACAGTGTGCCACCTACTATGAGCAGTAGCTGACTTGAGGCTGAGCTGTTAACTTTGAACTCCAGGCTTAATACCTAAGGCTGAAGGGCAATGACAGGGGCACTAAAATAGTAACTGCCTAATTAACAGCACTGTCTACCAAGAAATGCCCAGGCTATACCAATACCTAGAATAACTCCTCCCTTTCACCTCCACCCATCCTATCTTTATATGCAACAAATACTTATTGAGGGCTTGCTATGTACCAATTGTGCTGATAGTCAATCCTGAACAAGACACAAATCTGAGTCTCAAGGTATTGACAGGAAAGGAGGTGGTGACTCCTTGGTTCCTGTTGTGTCTCTGAAGTGACCTTCATAACACCAGCCCTCCTTACTGTACCCGCTGCTTGAGAGGCTGGACATTTTAAGGCTGGTGGTAGTTTAGGAAGGAGGGAAGGAGTCTTTATGTCAGACCCTAATCTCAGCTCCTTTTTTTTGAACAGGACTTTTGAGGAATAAGGGGGTGACAACTAACCCTGAAACAAAGGCAGCCATCACCTAGTCTCCAGCGTTATTGTTTGAGGGAAACCCCCGGCCTTGTCAGAATGAGGCACAACCTAAATGGTCTCCCAGGTGGACGGGGTCAGTTGGGTATAAAGTAACTAGCTGCTCCATGATGATAAGTAGGCTCCAAAGTCTGACCAGGACTAGGTCAAGAAGGCAGAGTGAGCCATGAGATCATCATCCTGAGAAGGATGGCTTCAAAGAGGATGGCTGAGAAGCCAGAAGAGTTCAAAGCAAAAAGCAAGACCAGCTTCATTAGAAAGGCAAAGCCAAGGTCTTGGCAATTGGCCTCTCTCTCCACGTGGAACCTCTTCAGCGCAGAAAATTCTGAGACAACTGCAATAGACCCCTAGTAAAGAGCCCATCTTGGCAAAAACCTGCCTTCACTGTCGTATCTGAGTGGGGAAAGTGTGCTCTCTGGACATGTTAATGACTTTTGTGATGTGGTGGCTACTCAACCAGGCCTCCTGCAGGCCTAGGCTGGAAAATGTACTTCCCCCATAGTATGCTCCTAACTTGGCTCTTGAAACCTCAGGGAAAAACAGAGTTGAACACCTAGAGTAAATGTTATGGCATCTAACTGGGATTCCAGAGCAGTAATGCTACAAAGGGAGCACCTGGGTGTCAGATTGGGGGGTTCGGCAAAGGGGGAGGAAGAGGAACATATCACATTTTCCCTTATCCCCACAGATGCTCACAAAAGTAGAAATTCAAAATAATGTCCCAATCAATGAAAACTCTCTTCTTTGTGTGCACGTATATGTGTAGTATAAAAAGTTAATACATTTGCTAGTCTTCCCTTGGTTCTTTACTCATAAGTTTAAAAAGGCAATAGTGAACCCCCAGAACTTTTTAAATGTATTTTTATTGATTTCAGAGAGGGAGAGAGAGATAGAAACATCAATGATGAGAGAGAATCACTGATCAGTTACCTCTTGCAGGCTCCACACTGGGAACTGAACCCTGACCTCCTGGTTCATAGTTTCGATGCTCACCTACTAAGCCATGCCAGATGAGCAAACAAAAAAAAATTTTTTTAAATAATTATTTACTAAAATGTAATTATCTGTTCTTTGCAAGTTGTTTTTTTCTTCTCTAATACTTTTCACAATGATCCCTGTTTATGACATTGACTTACGGTTGATAAGCATTTTGGGACAATGGTTCTAAGAGTCTCATTTTATTGAGCATGCTTTTTGCCACAAAGGAATTTATTAGCCAGTAAAAAAAAAAATGTTCTCTTTGTAAATATGTACAAACCTCTCCCAGTCTATTTCACATTTCTGGTTTCCTAAACTTAGGGGTGAACATTTTTGGAAAGTTAAAGTTATCAGTAAAAAGGAAAGCCATGCTAAGACCCAGATCTGGCTCCTGCACTCCAAGACTTGCCACAAGAATGCACTCACGATGCATCAGGTTCAATTCTAGATCAGAAGTGAGGGCATGCCACCCCCAAAGGGGCTCTCTTCTCGCTGTTGCTCTTCCCGCAGGAGGAAGACTGCTCCTTGGCAGTGCTTAGCACCCCCCTCTGCAGAACTATGGTGTCTACTTGCAGGGCACTAATGACACCATGACTTTAAGGGACGGTGCTTCCTATGTGAAATCTTTCCACAGATCAGTTTCTTCATCCTTCACAGCGCTATTGATTCATTTCTGTCACAGGGCCTTTGCTATTGGCTGCTGTGATATGGGATACCCTCTGCCCTGGTCTCCTGCTGATCAAATTCTTTTTCCACCAAGGCCCAGCTAAAGATCTACCTTCCCACCCCCAAATTCTTTTCGTCTTTATAAATATGCCACCCTTGTCCTCCACCTTCAAACATGCTCAATTCTCCCTTTTTCGGTAGAGCCGGTATCCCGTGACATGACATTCAATGCAGAAAAGTGACATGTGCACACAAGACAGCTTCAGGAAGAAGGTCTCATGTGTCGGGATAATGGAGGTGGCACAGTGCAGCCGAGTTCATGTGGTGTTGGGGAAAACAGACCTGCGGGAACTGCATCTAGCTCTGACACTTCCTAGCTATGTCGCCTTAGGCAGATTACTTTTCCACCCAGTTTCACACTCAAACATTTCAGGGACCTGGTAAATTGGTTTAGGTGACAGCTGCTTTTCTAAACTGCCAGAGCTAGGAAGGTGAGGAAGATAAAGTTCTGCTTCGCGAAAGCTCAGACTGTAGGGAAGTTATTTGCCATAGCTTCAGGCTCCCTGGAAACACTGGGGGAGAAACTGGAGTCTGGAGCAAATCCAGAATTGTACACATGTGCCAAAGGCTGGGAAAGAGTACAGTAGTAGGAATAGAGGTAGAGATTTGAGAGATTCCAAGTGCAATAAAGTCATAGGCCTTGGCTCACTACAGATTTAAGAGGATACAAGGATTGATGAAGAATCTTGAATCAAATATCTAGGCCAAGAGACAGGTGCACTACTAGAAATGGGGTAACTGGGGAAAGAGTTGGTTTGGGTGGTTGGAGACATCACCCTGTACAGACTATGGCTACGTGTCTCACAGAGATGACTACGGTAATGCCAATCTCACAGTCTAGCAGCATCTTCTTTCACAACCCCACTGAGTCCTCTTCCTCCTCTTCTCTCGCCCCTCCTGATCTATCCCTAGAAAGTTCATTGGTGACTTGTACAATCAGCTAGGTTTCCTAGAGAGTAACTTTTGCATAGGATAGCCCAATTTTCTCTTGGCCATTCCTCCAAGATTAAAAATATCTAACTGTCCCCCGAAGCTGCTCAGGCAAAGCAAGGCAGCCTGGTCTGTTACCAGTGGAGGGTGGTGCTTCCACATTCTGAGCCAGTAACTGCCACCTAGGTCCTGCCAGGAACTGCCTTCTCTGAAACTCCCAGCCCTGCCCCTCCCCCAACACTGAGCATGCTCACTACAGATTAAGAAAGTGAGTCCTTAAATGGTCCCTAATTTATATAGATAAAGAAAATTTAAGCATGCATTTGCTTTGATCCACTAAGGAAGCCATTGTAAGTACACATAAATATATGGCTACAAAAATATCTATTGAAGCAGCCCTTTATATTGCAAAAAAAGCAAAACTGCAAGGACATTTTGAATACAAATCAACAGGAGGGCATTAAATAATTGCCACATATCCACATGATGGAGTATTATATACAGATATCTAAAATGTAAAGGTAGAGGGTGGGAAGGGGCAATGAGGGGAAAAGAGGGACATCTGAAATACTTTAAACAAAACAGATTTTAAAAATCGCAAAAAATAAATATAATCATGGGTATACAAAAATAATAAAGTAAAATGTAAAGGCATTTTAATGGCATGTAGAGATACTTGAAATACTTATTAATACATAAAAAATAACAACTACCTATAATGTTTGTCCTCAATTTTGTAATGTCCATACACATACATATATACAAACATGTATGCATTATACATAATCAAACACATACACATAAATAACCAACAAAAAAATAAACTGTGCAGCTATAATTATTATCTCTAGATGGAGGCATTATAAATAATTTTTATTTTCTTCTTTGCACTTTTCTGCATTTTCCAGTTACCTTTGACATATTTAGTAATCAGGAACGATTTCTCAGAATAAGAGAAATATGCCACAAACTAGGCCACGTCTCAGAGGGACAACACTGCAGGGCAAGTGTGGATGCCATGGAGCACTTATTTCCTCAGCACTTAGTGGGATATTTTTTCTTGCTTAAAACCTGAGATGATCAGTGTTTTTATCTCTTACCACAAGATGCCTGAGAGCATGGACTTCCCAGTTTTTCCTTCAGGCTCAGAGCTTCTCTCAATACAACCTATATTCTTCCATGCCTAGGCAATACATGGGCACAGAAATCCACTAGGTATTTGGATAGAATCATTTCTCTTTTCTTTATACTCACTGAATTAGCTTTTGCCAAAAGACAAATGATCTGACTGATTGCTTAGTATTTTATTCTTTGGATTAATTAGGGATTCTATGGTAATAGACTGGAAATAAATTCTCTTCCCATTGAGCTAAATTAACTTTGCTTTTGCAATCTGGGATAGCCTCAGCAATTATCTGAAAGAGAATATATATATATATAACATTACATGCAGAAAACTATAGCTGATCCAACCAGGATATCATGGATTGATTCCAGGTCAGAGCATATGCCGGGGTTGCTGGCTTGATCCCCAGTGCTGGGTGTGCAAGAGGCACCTGATCAATGATTCTCTTTCATCATTGGTGTTTCTGTCTCTCTCCCCCTCCCCCTTCCTCTCTGAAATCAATAAAAATATATTTAAAAATAAAGAAATAGGCCTCATTAGCAACATTTGTAATGAATCCCCCAAAGTCTTTGACTTGTTTGCCATGTTTGTCCATAGAAGATGGAGAGGGTGGGCAGTTACCTTGCCAATAAGTGTTTTTGTGGAGGAATCTATTTTTTCAGTAAGACCATTCATTGGCCAAATCTTGTGGTTTCGTGTTTAGCAGACCTATGTACCACTGTGTGCCTCTCTTCTTGCAACATAACTTACACATGGTGATGAGAAGTACTCTCCTAAACATCCCCTTTTCAAAGGTACTCTTACCTCTCTCCTTCACACCTTACATTTGCATAGCAAGTGGAGATTCATCAAAGCCTTTCAGATAAAGGCTCTGATGTGATCTTTGTGAGGACTCTATATGAAAGGTTGAGAAACTATGTTTGGAAACTAAATTACTTGCCCAGGTACTTCTGCTAGTAAGGGGTGGTTCTCAGATGAAAACATCAGTTTTCTAACTTGTGATTTAGTGTTCAGTGTTCAATAACCCTATAATTCCATAATCTTGTCTTGATACTGAGTTTTAAGACAATTTTTCACATCTATGTGCATTTAACCACTTCTACACGGCCTCTCAATAATGTGCATGTATGTTGTAGATCATCTTTTGTAATTAATTCTAGTAAATACCATTTTGGAATGATAATGGCACTGCCAAGTACAGGCCAGCATGTAGACATTCAACCCATTCACCAGAACTCTAGATAAACTAGAGAGCTTGCTCTCCCAGTCCTTGGTTCCTTCTCTCAGCTCCAATTCTGGTATATTCCTTCCTGAAATAGTATGACATCTATTTAAGTTATCTTACTGACTTTGAACACTGCTATTTATAGATCTGTATTACTCTCCCTCCACCACTACTCACTCACCCTGTCCTCTGCCCACATTCAACTACATGCACCATACACATATAAATAGCCTAGACTACAATTTCTCTTCAAGGGATATCACCCTTATTGCCAGCAGGTATCTAACTAAATTGGTTGCTGCATTAAATTGATCAGTAGATTTTTTAATTATTTGAGTACCTACTAGAAAGTATGGCTATGTAATTTTAATTGTATATTTTATGATCCACTCTTCTCACACCTGCCTCTTCTCATTTTTCTTGCATCATAAGTCTTTCCATTCATTTTAATAGCTTTCAGCAAATAACATCATATTTTATTTTAATGGGGCACTCATCATGAGATCTCTAAGTTGTCTCTCACTTCAAGATTTGAATTAGTCTGGCAAAAGTTTGAAAAGTCACTATTTATTTATTCTTTGTTCCCATTAAATGTCCTAGATAGAATACTCTCTACTCTTTAAAAAAATTATTGACTTCTAAAGGACAAGAATTTCATTTTCTTAGGTCAACTAGCCCAATTCAATATTCTTTGTTGCTTTGTTAAGTTATAAAATGAAAAAAAAAATTGGAAGAAAACCTAATTTTGTTGTACAACATTATCACATGAGCCTCATTACAAAATACTGTTTATAGTGTTCTCCTAATCATGTTTTCATGATTATTTTTTAATAAGTTGGCAATAGTTAGTTGTGTTAGTAGGACATATTATCTGGATTATTTCCTTTTGAACTGTAGATAGATCTGGTAATTAAGGCACTTTAGAAGATTAATATCACATCTAAAGTTATGTTGCAGGACTAGGGAAATAATCTATTTGCTATTAGGGGCCCCATATTTTTTACATCACCACATAGGGTTGATTTAGGACAACTTTACGAGACAGCTAGTACCAGTGTGTGTATGTCTTCCCAAAACACATATGCTCACCCACTCTCATATCTTTAGGTAGTGAGATTCTTTTATAATATATGGCTAAGGCACTTAATGCAAACTTTAGACTACAATCTTCATTAATTACTGCCTCCAACAAGGAGTGCTGCAGGGAAATTAAAACTTCAAAGCCATGCTTTCTTTGCCTTGTATTTATTGAGCAAGAAAAAAAGAAATGGGACCATAAAAGATACACTAAGGAAAAGTTCCCTGTTCGCAATATATTAAAGGCATTATTTTAAATGTGCTTCTCTGTTCCTCACGGGCCAGCTCTTCCCCAGAACCCAGAAGAAGCAGAGCCTACACGCCCACAGATGTTCCCTGGCTCCGCAGGCAGTCCTCCCGTTTCTAGGTCTGCTCTCCCTCAGCTGCTCTTTTAAAATAGCTGAAGTCATTAGGCATTATGAGAGGAGGCCATGTCACATGGAGACAAGTAAGTTTATGGCTTCTAAAAATGAAATAAGGGTAAGTGTGTTGGCAAAGGGAAAGGCATTATCTCAAGTAAGAGTTTGCAAAGGTTCTTGCCTGAAAGCTATAAACTCCTATTATGTTCTGATTTGCACCTAGAAAAAAACCCATCTTTTCCCCTGTGTTTCACTTACACTCTAAAACAGGAGTTTTATATAGATGGAATAAATACTGAGCTCCACGAGTTGAAGGCGTATATAATTAACACTGCTTGGGAAAGTACATGTATACATACACAAATCCTCTCCAAAGCTACTCGTCTTCCCCCGAGTCCCTGGGCCCCTCTGTGCCCAGTTGACTTTTTGCATCTTTAAGTTGCAGCTCACATCTTCTAAGCAACTGTCTAGCTTTCCTCTGAGCCAGATGTCTTAAAGTCCCATGACTGGTGTTATTTCTTGTCCCTGAGGAAAATAACCATGTTGCCTATTACTTCAAACTCTTACACCATCTTTGAGCCCTGATTTTTTTTTTTTTTTTAAACAGGATCTCCAAGTTTCTTTACTCTTTGCCCAATTACAACTTTTTCCTTTCTTCAAGATCTTTTCCAGTCCTGCAGAGGAACCTGCCTCCTTCAGTTTTTTATTCACTTGTCGGTAATATGGTCTTTTGTTCAATCTTCCTTCACAGTTCCTTGTGAAGAAGTGTACACAGAGCCCAGACAAGCTCCTTTCTTTACAGATCATGAAGTAGGGCAAATGATTTGAGAACCTTCAAGTTTTAGATTCAGTCACAGTTCCATAGCATGGTCAAACTGAATAGCCTTTCGTAACCTCAATGTTCTCATCTGTAAAATGGGGGTCCCCACGAATAGTGCTGCTGTGAAGATTGAACAAGATTACACCAATCAGAACTTCAGTGCACTCCCTGGACTCTCATAAGTGCCCCCCATTCCTTCTTTTGCCCTCATTAAGTTCTTAATTAAATTTCATTATTTCCTCTGACTACAGGCTTCAGGAATTAAGCCACTCATGCTTCCTGTAACTCTTTGGAAATTCCCTGGAAAATACTGCCTCTCCTACTTTCATCTCATTTATACATTTCATGGAGATTATAAATCTATTCAAAAGACTGGTTAAGACTCAGGATCTTGCTCATTCCCTCCTAGAGAATCCATAAAAAGCAAGAAAAACACAACCATGGTTTCTGAGGGTTAAGTACTCTCTTCTTTTTCTTTTTCTTTTTTCCTCAAAGTTTGGTCAAACACAAACATTTCGAACTTCAAACTTGAATTCAGCACTTTTCCCATGCAAGGCAATCAGTATATAACAATACCAATTTGGTATACCCTTGCACAATGTGATATTCAATATAAAAAGTAGGTGATAAGAAGCAAAGAATCAGAAATTGTAATAAAGTAGAAGAAGGGGAAAATTCTAATGGAGTTTAGGACCAAAATTGAGCTGTCCAAATCTATTGTTTATACATGGGCTTAATTTCACAAGAACTGCTTGCTCAGCTTAATATAAATTCAGAAGAAGAAAAAGTCACTTTCTATGGAGAGATATGAACTGAAATTCATAGATACAGTAAGAAAAAAAAGTTCTCTCATCGATCTACATGAGCAAAATACTTTCAGAATCACGGTTTCTACTTTGTGACAGTTTTTGATGGAGATCACAAAAATGATAAGGTCTCTTTTGTAGCAGAAGAGAATGAGCAATTTGTTCTTCATTTTGGCAGAGAGGTGACCCCTGAGTCACTGGTGTCTCCAAAGATGGGATACTATTGGGTTTGGAAATTGTCCCTGAACAATGGCCCTCTTAGATTGGGGTAGAACCAATATATTCAGAGATCTCTCCAAGGAGAGCAAGGAGTGTGCAGATTCTTTCTGATGAGTGCCACCTATCACACTACTTTAGATCTTTGAGTTCTCAGTTCAGGGAATGAGTGTGAGCCAATGAGGCAGGGTGTTCCAAAGGGATGCTGAACATTATCCTCACCTCACTCTGCCCTCCACTTACCCACCCACCTTCTTTAACAGTCCTAACTTTAAAATTAAAAAAAGGAAAAGAAAGAAAATTTAACACACTTCTAAAATTCTATAGTGATCTTCCTTGACATGGAATGCATTTTATCAGACTGTGAAAGGCTACCTCAAACTATGGATGCATTTTCCCAGGTGTCAACACCCCATAGAATTCCCAGTGAAAAGATGGGAGCTTAATTCCTCCCTGGGCAGCTATTTTCTTAGAGTGTCAATTGGCATGTCCTTGGTGATTGGGGGCCATAGCCTGCTTATGATTTAGGCTACCAGTTGGGGGTTTGCCCTATTGAGTTGCAGAGAAGTATATTTCTTCTTTGTCACAGCCTTTCAAAGTTTTAAAGTCTCCTCTTAGATTTAGTTTGTCCTTTGTCAAAGAGGACACTTTATTCCTTATACCCTATCCATTCAAACACATCACAGCTCTGCACCACTACAAAACTATGGCATTGGTATCCTGAGCAGCACCAGGATAACTATCTGTGGAGGAGAGCAAGCCCTAATCCATTCTCCTCTATAAATATTGGTTTCCCAGGCAGCTGAAATGTAGAGGTATTGTAGGTGTCCAACAAGAAAACAAATGCTAGAAATGTTTTCCAAAGGAATCAACTTTCACGGAGCTAAGTTTTATCCCTATTGGTGGATCTACCAGAAGGAAACTTTCCTGCCCTTTCTTGACATCCACACCTCCAGAACATAACATTGTCACTCATTAGGCCACCTAAGTCAGTAGGTTAGCAATCACAAGTTTCGTTTCTAAGTGGGTCCACAAAGAAATTTAGGGCAGTGAGAGGCCTAGATCTATCAAAGTTGAACTTAAATTATAGGATATACATTCAATGCAATTGTGGTAAATTCATGGTTTCCCATCAAAAATGATAAATTTTATTGAGTGGCATCATAAATTCAGAAGCCAGATGTGCTGTATTCATGTGATAATAGAATATAAATGTTTTCTGCATACATCACTCTAAATTTGGTTTTTGTGAAATATTGAACAATTTTCTCTTTGCTTATGAGTTTATTAAAGCCAAAATATCTGATTCTTTAGGTAAAGAAATAGATTTTGAATTATTATTCACCAATGTGTATTGATTTTTTTACAAATTCCCAGGATTTTCTTTTTCTATTCCCATAGTCAAGATAGTCTTTCGTCTTACCTAAGTTATAAAGAAGATAAAATGGATATTTATTTTTTATTTTATTTTTTTAGATGCCGATGTATAGCTACTAAAAGAGTGAAGAGTGAGCTTGATTCTTGGAAACAATTTGGTGCATTAATTTTCTACAAATTCCCATCAGATGTCATCACATTCAACACACTGTGCAGATGGGAAAGACTATTGAAACAATTATTGTGAGTCATTTCCTCAATCTGCCTTTGTTTTAGACAATATGTCAAGTGGTGATAGACACTGTTAAATTTCACAAGCTCTACTGTCTTCCTGAAAACAGCATAATACAATTGTCATAGCTCAGCTTGATAAATCTGCCAAACTGATGATGGAGGCTCTTTCCTTCTACTTTGTAATGCCAACCTCTAAAGATATTATGCAGAGCCTATTCAACAAGGACCCCACAGAGTCCATTTTATTCTCTCTGAATCCTCCCATTGATCACCTGCTGGCTCTTAGTTTCCACATCCCTTTGAATCGAGGCTAAAATGAATAAGGTAAATTTTTATTCAGTCTTTTCTATCTCAGAAAATTTATCTTTGTGGAGCCTGAGTTTTCCTGCAGTTGGCTACTTGTTTCAGTTTACTCTGAAAGTTTTGAAAGTTTATTACTTTAGATGGCCTCGTTTACCACTTACCACTTAAGATGACTTATTGATGATCAAAATATAGTTGTCTTCATCTGACTAAAACATGTTCTAAGCTTTTTATGTGCATTATGGCATTTGAATGTCTAAATAAGAGAAGGGGGAAACTATAGTGCTGTCCCATAACAGTCTTATTCCATTTGGGAGGAGAAACTCCTAAGCAGCTTCTCTTGCACAAGCACCTTTCTCATGGAACGTTCCTTTATCACTCTTTCACTTGTGTGGCAAAGAAGCTCACCACTCTCAGTTCTGATTGTCTCTAGAGATAAGTACAATTTGTCCTCAGAAACTTGGGTAAGCCAGAAGCCAGGCCAACCTTCGATGGCCAAGGAGGGATGAAGGGATCCACACCAGCTGTAATAGCCGGCTCCAGGCAGATGAAGCATAATTCAAATGGAGCGACCAGTCAACTCATATTTGACAAGGGAGCCAAGAAAACACAATTTAAGAAGGATAGTCTCTGCCAGGCCGGTGTGGGCTCAGTGGTTGAGCGTTGATCTCTGAACCAGGAAGCCAGAGTTCGAATCCCAGTCAGGGCACAAGCCTGTATTGCAAGCTGTTTCTCTGGTAGGGGATGTGCAGGAGGCAGCCGATCAATGATTCTTATCATTGATATTTCTTCCTCTCCCTTCATCTCTGAAATCAATAAAAATATTTTAATAAAATAAATAAAAGGATAGTCTCTCCAACAAACGGTATTGGGAAAACTGCATAACCACATGCAGAAAAATGTAATTGGACCCCTACCTTATATCACTCACAAAAATTAACTCAAAATGGATTAAAGAATTAAACATGAACTTAAAACTCCTAAAAAAAAAAAAAAAAAAAAAAAAAAAAAAAAAAGGCAGGAAAGAAGCTCTTTGACATCAGTCTTGGCAATGTGTTTTGTTTTGTTTTTTCTTTCTTTAATATAACACAAAAAGTACAAGCAACAAAAAATAAAAATCAATAAATGGGACTATATCAAACAAAGTTTTGGCACAACAAAAGAAAAATCAACAAAATTATAAAACAACCTACAGAATGGGAGAAAATATTTTCAAACCACATATCTAATAAAGGGTTAATAACCAAAATATATAACTTATACAACTCAAAAATAAAAACTAGTCAAAAATGGTCAGAAGAATTGAATAGATGTTTTTCCAAAGGAGACCCTCGCCCGAGAGCACAAATTTCGTGCACTGGGCCTATCCTATCTAATAAAAGAGTAATATGCAAATTAACCACCACTCTGCTACACCCACCAGCCACGTCCACCAACCAATCAGGAGCAATTATGCAAATTAACCCAACCAAGTTGGCTGGTACCATAAAGAGAGCAGGAGGGAGGCTTGGGTTTCCCTGGCAATGGAGGAAGCAAAGCTTTCCTTAAGCCCTTGCCAGCCTAGGCCTCTGCTTAAGGCTACAATGTTTCAATTATAGAAGATAAATAAATTCCAACAGAAATGGCAGCAGCCATGGAGCTGGAGAGAGCAGGCTAGGGTTGCCCCCAGTGACAGAGGAAGCCAAGCTTTCTACCTGCCCTGGCCAGTGTAGGCCTCCACTCCAGGCTACAAAGTTTCAATTGTAGAAGATAAATATGTCCAGGATACCAGGGCCTCTGCTTGGGTCACTGGGGGGCATGGCCGGCCTGCAAACCACCACAAGTCCCTCGCCCAGGCCATCCAAGCCCCAAGGGAGCCCCCACCCTAATCCGGGACACCCTTCAGGGCAAATCAGCTGCCCCCCAACACACATACACACACATGCACCAGGCCTCTATCCTAATAAAAGAGTAATATGCAGATTGACCATCACTCCAATACCCAAGATCAAGATAGATGCCCCCATGTGGTAAAAGATCCTGTCCCTGGACACAAGATGGCCACCATAAGATGGTCAGCAGGGGAGGGCAGTTGGGAGGGATCAGGCCGGCAGAGGAGGGAAGCTGGGGGCAAGCAGGCTAGCAGGGGAGCCGTTAGACATCAATCAGGCTGGCAGGGCAGTGGTTAGGGGGTGATCAGGCTGGCAGGCAGAAGTGGTTAGGGGCAATCAGGAAGGCAGGCAGGTGAGCAGTTGGGAACCAGCAGTCCTGGATTGTGAGAGGGATATTCGACTGCCCCTAAATGGGAGTCCCTCGAGGAGTCCCAGATTGGAGAGGGTGCATGCTGGGCTGAGGGACACCCCCCCCCTCCCACCCTGTGCATGAATTTTTTGCACCACGTCTCTAGTAGAATATATATATATATATATATATATATATATATATATATATATGTATATATATATATATAAAGAAAGCTTAGAGGCCACCTAGGCTAGTGGTTCTCAAACCCAAGTCAACATTAGAACCCCTGGAGATCTTTAATAAGAATCCTAGCACCATGCCTCCTATTCCTCCAGAGATTCTGATTCAGTTGGTCTGGGGCATGACCTGGGCACCAATATTTTGTGCATTTCATGTGATTTTAATGTGTATCCAAACTTGAGAAGCACTGAGCGAGCCTAGATGTGTCTTTAAATGAGGTAATGAGAGTTGAGAGAGGTGGAGCAGCTCACACCAGCTCAGACAAATCACTAGTGACAGAGCCAAGACAAAAACCCAGCAATGCTGATTCCAGTGCTCTTTTGACAACATCAGGCAAAATGTCACACACACACACACACACACACACACACACACAAATGTAATCTCTGGCAAAGAACTATGAATGCCACCATACGTAATGAACTTGCGAATTGTTCCTCTCCACAGAAACATTGGACTTTTAGTCTTCAGCCACAGTAGGAGAGCTTAAAACCAGGACGCTGAGAAGGTGAGTGTAATAGGGGATGTGAAGAAACCCCTGCCCTGATACCCACAGCAGATGTTTCAGAAGTTTGGGGATGGCGAGGGCCCTGGAGGAGGGTGCCGAGGAGCAGCATGAGGTGTGGTGTGATGAATGGAGCTGTCTCTTTCCCATTACAGGAACATAGCACGTTTCAAGAAACAAATCAGAAACCTGGAATGATTAATTGTGTGGTCTACAATGAGTCCTGGTGTGTTTGTCTACGAATCCCTTTGCTCTGCAGATCAGACACACCAGGTGCAGAGAAACACCTGGCTATGATGAACCCTCTGCAGTTCTTAGTAACGAAGTCCAAAAAAGGTGAACAGTGGCTTTGTTTACAGGTGAACAGTAGGAAGGGAGTCAGAGCTGGTGAGAAAACTGATCTGATAGAATAAGAACAAAAGCACCCTGAACACCCAGCCAACCGGCTGTCATATCTCTGGCTCTCCTTCCTCTCTTTCTAGACGTACTTGGCATCACTGAGGAACAACAAGCTTTAAGGAAGTCAGAACTTCTGTCTTATGTACCCCACCCACTGATTCAGCTGACCTGCCAGTCACCTTTGATTCTCCTAAGGAAGTTTTCAGCTAAGCATTAGCAGCGAGGACCATAGCAGATGAGCTCAGGGCTTCCAGGGTCCAAATCCCACATTTTTCTACCCATGTGGCACTGCACAAGTTAACCAGAGTTTCTATACTTTTCCCTCTCTGCCTTACCTGTTAAGGGAGACTCACCTTGGACTTCTTGTGATGACTAAATGGGACTTGAGTGTCAGGTGCCTAAAACACCAAATGGGAGCTACTAGTGTTGTTATTAACAAGATGGCCAGGGAGATTTCCGGTACTTTTCTTTGCAGTGTTACGGGCATTGATATGAACAATGCTGTTTTCATATCAACTGAATTTATCAATTACACAGTGTTGACCCCTCCTTAAAGCCGATGAGGTACACTAATCTTTAGTTAGCTAATTTTGTTGAACTATAGAGGCAGCACAGCTTGGTAGAAAGATCTAGATTCAAATATCAACTCTCTTGTTTACTACTTGCAAGCCTTGAAGTTGTTTATTTTCTTGATGCTTCATCAGTGCCTTAAAAAAAAAGTGGGAAGGAAAATGCCTCATTTTCGGGGTGAGTGTTGTGAGAATTAAATGAAATAATGCAAATGCCTAGTACATAAAATGTTTCTATAATAAACAATAATTGACAAGACAGTACATATACACCTTACGGTAATATAACTGCTTTCTATTTTCAATGTTCTCACTAACTCCTAACAGTGTGTCTCCAAATCAGTTTGGATTTGTTATGCTTTGTTGTTTAATTCCAAGGAAAGCTCGATGGACGTGACTATCTCTGAATGGCCTTTAAGGAGATCATCTTCTAGAATAGATTAATACCAATGCCACTCTTTTTTTTTTTAAATATTTTTTATTGATTTTTCACAGAGAGGAAGGGAGAGGGATAAAGAGTTAGAAACATCGATGAGAGAGAAACATCAATCAGTTGCCTCCTGCATGCCCCCTACCGGGGACGTGCCCGCAACCAATGTACATGCCCTTGACCAGAATCGAACCTGGGACCTTCCAGTCATCAGACTAATGCTCTATCCACTGAGCTAAACCGGTTTTGGCGCCAATGCCACTCTTAAAAATATTGGGAGGGGGGATCTAAAACCTCTTTTGTCACACCTCAAACCCTTGGAAGGAGAAAGGTTTACATTTCTCCACGGGTAAACGATTGGGTTTAGAGTAATTGAAATCAAAGGGCGGGTGGCGGGAGGAACACAGATCTATGTAAAACAGTTATAACCAACGTTTCCAAACACGTGGTGTGAAAATTGGTACATGAAATGTCCCTGGTGTGTCTGGTTTCTAAAGTGGAGAGTGACTCATGGATACAGAGAACAGACTGGCAGCTGTCAGAGGGGAGATGGGCGGGTTGGGGGGCGCCTGGGTGAGAAGGGTGAAGGGATAAAGCAAAGAAAATAAGAAAGGAAAGACTCATAAAGACAGACAATAGTATGGTGGTTACCAAAGGGAAAGGGGTGTGGGGGAAGGTAGAAGAGAGTAAAGGGGGGTATACACAATGAAGGAAGGAGATGTGACTTGGGGTGGTAAACACAATACAATATAGAAGATGATTTACTGGAAAATTTTACACCTGAAACCTGTATAATTTCATTAACTAGTGTCACCCCAATAAATTCAACTTTTAAAAAAGCCAAGGGAGTTAAGTGAGGTTATTTGGGTTATGATACCAGTAATGGGACATCGGTATCTCTGAAAGTAACAGACTTGGGAGCCTGTTTGGCATTTGTATGGTCTGCCATCCCGTTTCCAATAATGCTGACCCTGATGCTGCCTTCGGCCAGCTTCCCTAGAAACAGACACCCAGACAGATTCCTGTGCCAGTGCTTCTTTGAGAAGCGCTTCCGGTGAGAGAGCTGGGAAGAGGAGAGAAGGGCACAGGGAAGGAAGGCAAGAAGGCTCTCGGGTGGGCAGCCCTGGCTGACCCCAGGAGAACTCCAGAGGCTAACTACACCTCCCAGCAGCCGCCCCTTGGAGTAAGGAAGCTGGAGCTACTTGTCCTCATTGGCCAGGGCCACCCTAGGCCTGAGGTGTGACCCCCAGGCTTCCTGCCCTCAGGAGCAGTCTGCCAAAAAGAGTCACAGGTGCAGGCCCTTGGAAGTAAAAGCCGCAAGGACATTCTGAAGCAGTGAAAGGTGACTTCCTGGCTCAGAGGATGAAGGGGGAAACGAAGTCAGAAAAGGAGAGCTTTCCTCCCAGTTATTCCAGGGCAAACCCCTCCCGCCAGCCTGACCTCAACCCTCCCCCACCCCCACCCCCCACACACACTGTGCCCTGATGCCCGGAGGAGCAAGTCCAGGCTGAGGAAGCTGATCTGAGAGAGAAGGGGAAGCACGGTCCTCCCCACCTGCACAACCACCATCCCACTGTCACACAGCTCGTTCTGAAACTGGGTAGCACGTGGTTGGAGATAGAAAAGGAAGTCAGCTTCATAAACTGTGAAACTAAGTCAAGACTGCAATTGGTCTGTGATGGTTTTGATAGAGGCCGATAGAGAATGTTGAGGAACCAGCTAGAAGTGTAAGGAATATTAACGGTGCTCTGCTGATGGTGACTGTTTTGTTCTGATTAAAGGAAGCCCATGCTAGCGTGGCTGGGGCTGCACCCAGGACCTGGGCGCGCACATGGAGATGCGGCCGCCTGTTTGCAACTTTCCATTTGGAGCTGCCTGATATCAGGGAGAGATGAACTACTTCGTAGCAGAAACCAGCACTTGGAAGATCCCTAGTCCTTGCAAATCACTATCCCTCAGCCCTCTACTTACTGTTAACTGCCCTTTGACTCCCTCCCCATGTAAACTTTTGTCCTCCTACCCAATATAAGCAGCTGGCTTGTGGAGGGGACAGAGCAGATTTTTGAGGACGACCTGCTGCTCTCCCGTAGTGCTGGCATATTAGAATAAAAGCTCATAATGAAGGAAGGACAGGCTCAACCCTGTCTCTGTTAAATTGGCTCAAGTAGTGACAGCCAGGCAGCCCGGCCCCATTGTGTGTCCAGTTACAATTTGAACAAGTTTCTCCTCCAGAAGAAAACTAACATCAAAGATTAAGAAGTAGGGGTGCCACCTTGTGGACAGATCAACCAATGCCAGGTCCAGCTGCACCCTCATCCTCCCTCCTCCCTCCGCACCTTGGGGCCTCAGCCTACTATTCAAAACTCCAGCACTTTCTTTCAAACACAGGACCCAAGAATAAGAAAAACAGCCCTGCCTGCCCCATTTCCCTTCCCAGCCGAGGCGCATGTGGTGACACGGGCTTTAAGCCGCCTCTTTAATCTCGGGACCTACAGATCCCGCCTGCTTCTGGCTGGAGGCAGCCCCTCTGCAGAGGGGAGCCTGGTCCCCACCCCCTCCCAGCTGTTTGGCTCCATCCTTCACCTGTCACAGAAAGCCGATGAGGTAGGAAGGGGCCTGGGGCCTAGATGGTGTGTGGGAGGCCTGTTAAGTCAAGTGCTGCCACGAGCAGGACTGTTTGGAGGAAATACTGGCTGTGAGGGATTTAGGAAGTCATCTGTCACCCGTTTTCAGGCAGCACTGCACAAAGCAGGCTGGACAGAAAATGGCAGTCTCATTTCCAATGCCTTCTTCCCTCCCCCCTCCCACCCCTCACAGCTCCAAATCATTCCCAGAGACTTAGTTTAATTCATAACCAGATACTGAACATGTCTTATAGTGAACATAGGTCTCATCCTCTACTTTCGATAATCTGTGGGTGGGGGTGGGGGGTGGGGGAGGATATGTAAAAGAGATCGTCTCTTTTTCCAGATTTGAAAGTCAATTGATTTACTTTTTCCTGAATTTCTAATTTTTC
The DNA here is from genome assembly GCF_014108245.1 of Pipistrellus kuhlii. Taxonomy (NCBI): domain Eukaryota; kingdom Metazoa; phylum Chordata; class Mammalia; order Chiroptera; family Vespertilionidae; genus Pipistrellus; species Pipistrellus kuhlii. Next base: position 51,617,576 of record NW_023425427.1, read on the forward strand.
TAAATTTCTAGTCATAATGTAAGGCCATTTATAGAGTGCCCTTGTAAGAATCTGGGTTGTAAATAATAGAAATGCAACTCCAATACTGTGAGAGCAGGGCAAAAGGAAAAAAAAAATGGTTAAATCACACAACTTCAATTCTAGATGGGTTTCAGGCAGGGTTAGATCCAGGGGCTTAAACAATGCCCCTGCAGACCTGTCTTTATCTCTCAGCTACACTTTTTTTAACATGCAGTTTTATTTTGAAAACAAACTTTTAAAAGCAAATTAGATCTTATTGACCCCCTGCCTGGAAGTCCCGAAGAGCTTCTTGCCATCACACAGAGAGTGAAATTTCAACGCCTTCTGAATATCTGCAAGGCCTTACACGTATTGCCCTGGACTCCTCTCCAGACTTCTCACCTTCCCCTTCCACCCCCCAACCATGCAGGCCTCATTCACCAACCTCAGAGTGTCTTGTCTGTTGTTTCTGATACCTGAATACTTTCCTCCACGGCCTCCTTCTGCTCCACATTCAGGACAGGACTCCGACACCACCTCTTTAAAGAGACTGCCAGGGTCACCCTTTTAAAAATAGCTCTCTCATTTTCCCCATCACTGAGAACCCTTATCTGACTTTACATTAATAGCACTTACCAAGGACTCGTTTTAGGTTTTTGTTGTTGTTTAATTTCTGCCCTACCTGATTATAAACTCTAGTGTATAAATTGGTATACTTTATCCACTGCTAAATTTCCAGTGCCCAGAAAAATATATGGCACATTAAGGGAATATGGAAATCTTCAAGGAAGGAAGGAAGGGAGGGAGGGAGGGAGGGAGGGAAGAGAGGGAGGGAGGGAGGGAGGGAGGGAAGGGAGGGAGGGAGGGAGGGAGGGAGGGAGGGAGGGAGGGAAGGAAGGAAGGAAGGAAGGAAGGAAGGAAGGAAGGAAGGAAGGAAGGAAGAAAGGAAGGGTTCACTTTCCTCCAAAATAGCTCATTCATTCCATTCCTCAACTGAAAACTGCCTGCCTAATTTTTCATCCACTTTTCCTATTATTGTCTTTTGGGGCAAAGTCATATATATATATATATATATATATATATATATATATATATATATTCCCATTTCATATAATACATATTTGTTGGATGAATGGATGGGCAGACAGATGGATTTGGGTTTCAATCTTTGATATGTCAGAATCCTTACACAGAGTTCAATAATTTTTGTTTAAGTAAATAAGTACTCAGAAACAACTATAATTATTTTCATTGTTTTATTCCTCACCAGTCATCTCTCTGTGTCATCACTTATTAGTTAAAAGGCATATGCTTCAGGTTTCAAGAACAGTCAATGTGTTCTTGGCTAGAAGTCTCCTTTGAATGTCAGACTTTAGAATAACATATCTGAGCATTTTCTATGTCGAGAAAACAGTCACCACAATGCCCTCTCCCCACAAGTCTACAATACATTTTACTTGCATCAGGTGAGCCTTCTAATCTCATCTTCCAACCAGTACAATGCCTACCTTCTGCACAGAATCCAGTCCTTGTCCTTGGCAGTTCCAGCAAAGGATCCTTACCTCAAGCCCCTTCTTGTTAGATATGACCCCCTACTGCCCCTGACCTGGCACCTTCCACTCCTCATGCGCAGCCCTGCCCTCTGGCCCCTTCCTGGGCACAGCTGTCATTTTCCTTCCTGGCACATATTAACCACCGGGTCCTCCTCTCCTCTCTCAGGTTCCACCCTCCACAGGTGGCCTCAGTAACATCACAGGTGATGAAAGCTCCAGGACTCAGCTCCATCCGTCCAAGCCTCCCCACACGCCCCAGCTCTGTGGAATAATTTTGGTTTTACAGGAAAACTAACCACATAGAGCATCTGAGGTGAGAAGAAAGAATAAAGAGAAATGGTTGCAGACTCAGTCCTGACATCTAACCAGAAGGGGTAAGGAACTCCTTCCAAAGAGGATTCGAGGATTCGGCACTGCTTCTGTGACTTTTAGGTGGAAGCTAAGGCTCAAGGTTGACACTCTTTTCCCAAAAGAATGTCAATAATGACTCGGAATTCAGGGCTGTGCTTGAACTATGGCTCCTATGATGTCTTTTCAGAGAATCTCAAACATATTCCTGTTACATACTTTCATGGGTACACCAATTCCTGGATATATACACACACACACACACACACACACACACACACACATTTGCTCACTTTCTAGCCCCTCTAGCCCATGAACATAATATCTGGTCCATCATAATAACTGCCAAGACTTCTCATCTATCAGACCCTGTGCTAACATTTCACAAAAGGACCCTATCCCACCCTGCCAATCACATTAGAACCAGAACTGTCTTTATCTCCATGGTAGAGAGGAGGAGGCTTCCATGTATAATGCCGGTCTTGATCTGGCATCTGAAGGGTTCTAAAATATAGAAAAGGGGCTGTGCATAAATTAAATAAGAGTCCAGAGACGAAGCATAATTTTGAAAGGCATATAGGAAATCAGAGAAGATTTAGCTAAAGGAACTAAGTTCTCCTTGTCTCAGGACCCCTTGCTTTTTATTAACACAAATTGTGCTAAGGCAAGGTGGACATATACACATCAAAGGATAGGGTTTATAGACACAGTCCATTGTCAAAATTGTCAGGTTTGGGAGAAACTGCCTTGACTGTTCAGGGTGTTTGGCCAACAGGAGGCAATAACATGTAGATTAAGATGCCCTGAGCTGTCTGGCAGCAAACAATCATCCTTTTCAGGTTTAGGGAAATTCTTTTAGCCATTTCCAACAAGTGATAACATATGTGACTCAGCCCTTGTTGAGTCCCAAGTTCCATCAACCTTTCAATGAAACTCTTTCAATTATGACATGCTGGAACTAGCTTCTGGCACATGTGTTTACCTCTTTTTTGTTTCTCTTCTTTAAAGAAAACAAACAAGCTGTTCTTGACCACAAATTTTAGACAAGGAAACCAAGGAGCAAAGAAATTAAATCATTCTGCCAGCCAGGCTTTCTCTCTCCTGAGCTGCCTGCTTCCCAAAAGCAGCCTGTCATAAAAAATACAAAACCATACCATTTGATGGTCAAAATTACATTTCATTTTTTTAATTTACTTTAATCCTCACCCGAGGGTATGATTTCCTTGATTTTTAGAGAGGGGGGGGAGAGAGAGAGAGAGAGAGAGAGAGAGAGAGAGAGAGAGAGAGAGAGAGAGAAATGGTATGAGAGAAGCATCGATTGTTTGCTTATTGAATGTGCCCCACCAGGGATTGAACTCGCAACCTTTTGGTATACCAGATGATGCTCCAACCAGCTGAGCCACCCAGCCAGCGCAAAAAGTACATTTTAAAGAAAAGAGAGGTGAAGGTACACAGAAAGCTGGGATGAACGCAATGTGAGCACTGAGTAGTAACTCAACTCTGAGCTTTCACAGATGCCAGAGGGACAATCAGCAGACCTGGCCTGGCCTGTGAGGGAGCCAGCCTGCAACTTCCCACAGGCAAACTTCCCACGTGGGTCAGGTCCTGCTTTCAGTTACCTAAGAGGAAATTTGCAACACTCTGTCCTGATAGACTAGGAGGGATGCATTCACTTGGCGTACGTGTATCCATGCAATGCTGCTGGAACTTGAGGAATATAGGGGTGATTTATGGGAACTCCCCCATATCACAGAGGGAAAGCCAGGACAAGATGGACATTTGCTCAGCCATTCTGCCCTCTCTTCTCATCGCTCAACAGCTGGTGAAGCAGGTAGTTGAGAATGCTGAGGGCCACATCATAGCTAGAGGAATGCAATGTGAAACCTGTCACCCCCAGTTCTTAAGAGTGAGAAGACGGGTCCCTTGTGCCATTCCACCCCTTGCTAGTTGCATGACCCCAGACAAGTCACACAAGCTCTCCTGAGTCATTATCTATCATCTGGCAAAAGACTCACCAGGAAAGCAGGAGAGTGAAAATGAAATCAGGGTAGAAAGCCTCGTTGAGAGGAAGAGAATAGAGGCTGTGATGGATTTCAGCCTCACTGCTTCCTATTGATCTCTCATAGTTCAGCTCGGAGTCACTTCCTCAGGGAAGCCCTCCCTGACCTTCTCAGCTGGACTGCATCCGCATCGCGTGCCCCTCCTCTGTGTGCTTTACCTCTGCCAGCTTATTGGGTGGTTGGGCTGCCTCTGCAGTCCACAGCTCTGTGAAGGTACAGCCTGGTCTTGGTCAGCATGATTACAAGTCCAGGCCTTAGCACGATGTCAGCACGTGGTAGGCACGAAATAAATAGGTGTGGGGTAAACGCATCTGTGTTAGCATTACTAGGAAATTATACTTCGATAAAAAAGTCATAATGTGCCGAGACCCGTTTGGCTCAATGGATAGAGCATCAGCTTGGGGACTGAAGGGTCCCGGGTTCGATTCTGGTCAAGGGCATGTACCTTGGTTGCGGGCACATCCCCAGTAAGGGGTGTACAAGAGGCAGGCAGCTGATCGATGACTCTCTCTCATCGATGTTTCTAACTCACTATCTCTCTCCCTCTCTGTACAAAATCGATAAAATATATTTAAAAAAAGTCATAATGTACGCAATTATAATTTATAAAAGTTAAGAGTTAACACCCCATGTATGACCTACAAGCCGCACTTCTAGTTATCCTAACTTAGAGGTGAAAAAGAAGATCATTTCTTCTGTGTGGAAAATGACTCACAAGTCCACACGCCTGCCTCTTGAGGAAAGGCAGACCCACCCTCAAGCCATTTTTGTGGCAATCGGTGTAAAAGGAGGCAGGGCACGACAGCGGCCAGGGCACCTGCCAGCTGGGGAAGTGACAGCCCACAGCGGCAGAAGGAGGCAACGTGTGGAAGTGAAGGCTAGCGCTCCACGCAGCAGGCCAGAGGCATTCCACGTGAGGACCCACAGCCCCCACACCCCTAGCTCCCGACAGAGCGCAAGGGCTCATGTTCAAGGAAGGGGGCGGGTCTAAATAAAGGGAAATACTGTCTGAGACACTCAGATCGAGGCAGAGGGATTGGGCCAGAGATCCTAGCAACATGTGTGCTGCCAGAGTGAAGATAAAACCATTTCAGCTATAAATAAGCTTCCCTAAAGCTGTGCATGTCACCCCATGACTGCTCTGCATCTCTGAGGTGTTGATGAGTACATGCTTTTCAGCAAGCATGGGTTAGGACCAGTCCTTGGAGCTCACAGCTCCTCCTTCAGAAGTCTTCACACCTCCTACTAAGGCCCTATAAGTGATTCTCCTCAAAGCATCACACTATTTTCTTATATAAGTGACCCAAGTAAGATACAGCTCTGACCCCATCTCTCCTTGCCAGTTGGGAAAACACGGGACCTAATGCCTATTTACAAGGTAGCGGGGGGTAAATCAACATATTTTAGATAAAGGTTGATGGCAAATTCGTCTCTTGTAAATACTAAAATATGTTATGAAGAAGATCCACTTGGCACTTCTTTAAGAACAAGTGTTCTACTATGAAAAGAGAAGTTTAGGACTTTTGAGCTTCTTGCACATAGAAAACTAATTTGCCTTATCAATGTTTGTCTACTGTGCTTGGTCCGCAGGATAATTTGTGAGCCACCGTATCAGCCTTACTTGCATTGTAGTCTTTTATCATATGGACGCAAGATCTATTTCTTGCTGTCAAAACTAATCAAAGCATCTAAAGGAACCAAAGCAACCTTATTTACTTCCTCAAAGATCACAGCAAATGTCCTCATTTTATATATGTAAGTTGATTTTTTTTGGCTGCACATCAAGGCACTTAAATTAAGAACAATATATCTTCATTTCAAATGTCGGTTGATATCCCGTAAATGTTTGCTTAAAAAAAAAAAAATGAACTCAAAGCTAGCAATCATGGGCACTGTATTATTAACCATTTAAATTAAAGTTTAATGCCTTTGACATCACAGAAACACGGATCCCACATTATAATAACCTTTGGCAAATGAATAGTAAACTAAACCCAGGTTTTCCCAATAGTAATCTTAAGAGCCATGTTACAGACGAGCATAGTGAAATAGAGCAATTATTGATATGTGCTTTTATTCCAATACAGGGGAGGGATGAAAGTTGTATCATTTTAATGTCCCCGGAGGTTGACTTTGCTCGTAACATTTATAAAATATTGGAAGACAAGAAGTGGTACAGATGTGACTGCCGCCGTTGGGTTGCTTTTTCCAGTTGCCCTTGAAAGCAGCTGCCATAAATCTTGGATGAAGCCAAATAAGGCTGGTGATTTTGATCTCCAATTCATTCTTCTCCATCCTTCAAAAGGTAAATGATCCTGATGGAATGAGAGCTGAGCAGAATGGCTTTCTCCTGTGATCTGCATAGGCAATGCTGCGCGCTGCCTTCATTAGCACAGTGGGGCCAGCTCCCTCGTGCGGCTGTGCCTGTGCACTGGGGCTGGAACGAGGGCGTTCAGAGTGAGGCACTTAGAAATCCCCCCTGCTCTCCCCCTTCCATCCACTTCCCCCTTCCGTGCAGGCTCAGCAGAAAGCCAGAGTGTGAGTGCATGTCTGAGAAGCAAACACCAAGCTCTGCCACTGATTCCCGGCTTGGTATTTGAGGTGGGGAAAAGTCTCAGCAGAAAGTGTTTTCAGCCCGACTCTGCAAAGAGGGCTATGAAAAGTTGTAGAAGCTGGTAGGCAGTCCCAGGCTTCCCTTACAGAAAACATGGAAACGCTTGGCACCAAAACATAGAAATGGGATGCATCCTTTCCCGTCCCAGGGCCAAAACACAGTGTCCCTCTCCGGAGCCCCACGCGGGCTCGCAGAGAAGACGGCGCATCCTGCCATTAGGAAAGGCAATGCATGTGTCTGCGTGGGCTGCAGCTCAGCTTCAGACCACAAGGCAAACCCAGTTAAAGCAACTACAGAGAGAATCGTTTATCTTCATAAATCCAGCTGCAGAGAGAAATTCATCATGTTTACTGTCTTTAAGAAGGAGCGAGTCTTGTAATAAAATGTTCTCTGGCCCAGATTCTTTGTATTTATGGGAGTCCTTTTCTCTCTGCCTTTCACAGAACCGGGCACCTCCTAAGCCACAGGCCGTACCTTCATTAACATCACATAATAAGTAAGTTACGTGTCTTGACATGCAGAACATACTTGGAGAGGGTGAGAAAGGGTGTCCCTTCCCTGAGCAGTGACATCTTTGGAAAACTCCATGGATAAGGAATTGCAGATCTGAGCATTCCGAGCCAAAATACAAATCAGACAATGGGCCTCTGTGAAGAAACAGCATCCTTTCCTCCTTCCTCACTAAGATTGCGGCGAACTGTCCTGAGGACGTGTCCGTTCGCTCAACAAACAATTAAGGAGCACTCCTGTGCGCCAAATATCGCAAAAATAAGGATATAAAACTAATTTAATGGGTCAGGAACAATGGATTTCTTCCCTTTGAAACATTCTGCGGTGGCACACGTGCACTCACATACTCTCCCAATATGAAGCTGATCGCTTTCCTAGGAGCAATGGCCCAGAATGGGCTTTTAGGCTCATTGTGGTCTCTCCTCTCTCTCCCTCCTTCCCTGGGCCGCAGAAGAGGGATGGCAAACGTTGCCAGTCAATCTAGGAGCAAGAGATGTTCAAGGGCTGGAAAAATGTCTCTGAACTGCAGTGGTCTTTGAGCACTTTTATGGCCCATTTGTCAGAAGCTTTGCAGGGTGTCCCTCAGCTTTGTCCTTTAAATTGTGTAATTCCATCAATTCCTGCTAGTGCCCTAGAAAATTTATATTACTTTCACTTTATTGCCTAGCTTTAAATGATTTTCTAGGAGAAGAGTATTTTTTTGAACTCCGCTTCTTTCATTTCTATTTCGGTGTGTGTGTGTGTGTGTGTGTGTGTGTGTGTGTGTGTGTCACAGATTTCAAATGGGGAAAAGACTGAATTCTGGAAATTAGAGAGACAGAATCAAGACTCTGGAGCCCAATTGCCTGGGTTTGAATTCTGCCTCTACCTTTTATGAGCTCTGAGACCTGGGGGAAGTTACTTAACCTGTACTAGCTCACTTTCCTTACCTGTAAATTGCAATGCCAATCCCTGCCTCAGAGTTATGATGAGGATTAAATGAGATAAAACTCATAAAGCACTTGGGTATAACAAGTATACAATAAACAAAAACTATAATTATAGGCTGGTAAATTAAATTTAGTTCCCAATAGGAAAAGAAATAAAACTTAGATTACTTGGAAACAGTCAGAAAAACGTGTGCATACTACAATAGGAACAATGGGAAGATTAAGGAAAAATCTGGCAAATAAACCTCATTTTATTGTATGCTACAGCTAATAAGTTGGAGGGTCAGAGAGTCCCATGAAGAGCATGTTCTAGAGTTCTCCAAGGGGTTTGGTGTGGTCTCTAACAATTAGGACAACCATAATACTCTTTGCCCAAACCAGAATACTTTTGAGAGTGAAAGAAGGCACTATCTAGCCCTGGCCTGTTTGGCTCTGTGGATAGAGCGTCAGCCTATGGATGGAAGGGTCCCGGGTGTGATTCCAATCAAGGTCGGGTAGCTCGATTGCAGGCTCCTCTTTGACCCAAGCCCAGGCTGGAGCTCTTGTAGGAGGCAACCAATGAATGTGTTTCTCTCACATCGATGTTTCTCTCTGTCTTTCCCTCTCTCTTCTACTCTCCCTAAAAATCAATGGAAAAATATCCTCAGGTGAGGGTTAACAAACAAACAAACAAAAACAAATAAAAACAAAAAGCACTATCTAGTTAGTATTAAACAACAGGTTTAAGCCAGAACTTAACCAGGTAAACCAGAACACTCCTGGACCAACCAGTTCAGAAGGTCATGTATTTGTAACACCTTTTGAATAACAAAGCAGTGAGCTTGGTTGATTAAGTTGACTTGTATTTGGTTAAACAATCCTACCCAAAATGATTTGTAAAATTCCCTGGGGCTCTCTCCTCCAACCTATCTCTTTAGCATTCCTACCAAGGACTTGGAGAAAGATATAGACAGCATATTAATCAAGTTTATAGATGACATAGACTGGGACAGAATAGCTAATATGAGAGATGTCAGCAGGCAGGTTTAAAATGATCTTTAAACTGGAACAGTAAAGCAGGGACAAATCAATAAAATTTTAAAGGAATAAATGCAAAGTCCTACTTTTAAATTAAAACCAATCGATAGCACAAATGGAATGCAAAAAAGGTTTGCAACCCCTTGTGTATGAAGAAAAAAGAAAAAATGCCTAGGGGTTTTGGTTGACCACAAGCTCACTATGAACATTTAAAAGGCTGTCAGGTTAGAGAGTGTGTCTGCCTTGTTTTGTACCAGGGAGCTGTAATAGAACCATCACACTTAAAAAAATCATAATGCAAGTCAAGACCATTATCAAGGTGCCGAAGGGATTCTAGCATTGAGAAAACTGGATAGATGATCTCTCTCTCTCTCTCTCTCTCTCTCTCTCTCTCTCTCTCTCTCTCTCTCTCTTTCTCTCTCTCTGTCTCTCTCCTTTTAATCCTGGCTGAGAAAAGAAAGAAGTACTTTAATCCCTCACTTATCTTCTTTTTTTTTTTCTAAATATGTTTTATTGATTTTGTACAGAGAGGAAGGGAGAGAGATAGAGAGTCAGAAACATCGATGAGAGAGAGTCATTGATCAGCTGCCTCTAGCATACCTCCCACCGGGGATAATCCCGCAACCAAGGTACATGCCCTTGACTGGAATCGAACCCAGGTCCCTTCAGTCCCCAAGCCGACGCTCTACCCATTGAGCCAAACAGGTTTCGGCCCTCACTTATCTTCTGATTAAATGTTCAGTGATGTCAGGCAGACAATAAGTCTTCCCTGTTGTAAACAGTACTGAGTTTCTAGGACTTCCCACACCTTGTCCACAGTATCTCCTCACTGCCAGGCAGCCGAAACATGCAGAGCTGCTAACACTGGCTGCATTTCAGAAGCTCTTGAAAACCAAAGTCTAGCATCTTTTCTCTCCATTTTAAGGATGTATCTACCCTCTTTCTAGGTGGTTCCTCACTTCCTCCTCTTGGTTCCCAAGGCACATGTACTTGTCTCCCAGGAATGGTAAACATTCATTCCAATTTAACTTCCACCACCAGACTCCAGCATCCTAAACTGCAGAACCTGCCCTCTGCAGGTGCTTAATTGTTTGAAGAACTAATAGTTGAATTAAAAAAAAAAATGAATGGCTATAAATCTATATTATTCTGTCTGTCCTGGAAGCTATTTCTAGCAGAAGAAGCTTTTTATGTTTGTTTGTTTGTTTGTTTGTTTTGTTTTGTTTTTTTTTTTTCAGAAAAAGTGAAAAAAAGTGTTAGAGAGGACTTAGGCAGCCTTCCACTTAAAATAGCCCTCAAACCTGATATAATTCAGTCTAAGTGTTCTTCATGGAATCTAAAGTTCAAGTCCCTCACACATTACAAACCAATGCATTGATTTCTTCTTCTCATAGTCTCTTTTACCAAGCGAAAGAAACGTGTGGCGATAGGAGTGCTAATGTTTCTGTTGTATTGCTTTTTAGAATTTAAAGCCATGATGACCAAACATTTCCCTTGGAATATCAGGAAAGGGTCCCACAAACACCCCCAGTGAGTTAGTTATTGCGGTTGTATAAACCAAGCCCTCTGCCGCCTCCAGTAACACTGATTTAAGGCCTAATTCTCTGAGCACACAAAATAAATCCTTCCAGCCAAATGTCCACTGATCTGGAACTTGAATCCACAAGACAATCATCTTCAAAGAATCTTATAGTGCAACTAATGCAATGCAATAAATTTAAAAGACCAGCTTGCTTTTCCCATCTTCGGCCACAGTGAAAACAACCACTGCAAAAGGGAATGAATCAAGAAAACTGCAGAACTAAGCTGGATCACTAATATATGTTTCTTTTAAATTCCACTAATTTGAACATCTGAATTTCACTTTTTTCTTCCTCAGTTGGTTTTTGAGAGTGTTATATAATTTCACAAGTTGCTAATACACCCATACTTATGGTCTTATGATGTACAGAACAATGTTGATATCTAATAATAGTTTTTCAGAACACAATTTCTTGGGTTTGGTTATCATTAAGCATCCGTTAAACTTTTTATATGCTTCAGTGACACATGATTGATTTGATTCCAGTTGCTTAATTTTAACTGTGATTCTTTTCTGCCTAATTTTTCTCTTCCTTCCTCCCTCCTCCCTCCCTCCCTTCTTTCTCCATTCCTTACTTCCCTCCCTCCCTCCTTCTCTCCCTCTTCCTCCCTTCCTTTCTTCCTTCTTTCCTTCTTTTTTTTCCTTCCTTCTTTCCTTCCTCCCACTCTTTTCTCTCATTCTCTCTCTCTCTCTCTCTCTCTCTCTCTCTCTCTCTCTCTCTCTCTCTCTCCCTCTCTCTCTCTCCCTCTCTCTCTTTCTTCTTTTAATTCTGGCTAAGAAAAAAGGGAAGTACTTTAATCCTTCACTTATCTTTAGACAAAATGCTCAGTGATGTCAGGCAAACAATAAGTCATAAAGTAGACCACATGTGTCAAACACAAGGCCCGCGGGCCAAATCCGTCCCGCCAGGCCTTGCAATGTGGCCCGCACCACGCTGTCATCACTGCACTCCGCTGCGTTTCCATCACAATGACAGTTTATGACTGTTCAGTAAACCATTCGGCCCGTGATTTAGGCTGGATTTTAGATTTTGGCCCCTTCTCTGATTGAGTTTGACACCCCTAAAGTAGACATAAAGATTCAGGCAGTAATCTGTGGGCGCATAGATCATTTTGTAATGATACATTAATCATTACACTTAAAGACAGGGTGAGAGGGATGAATTTTTCCAATTCTGTGTCTTGCAACCCAGAGATAGTCACTGAATTTTAATCTAGACCGTTTCTGCAAACAAAAGTGACTGTATTTTAATCTAAAAACATTTTCCAACCACACCCTAGGTGTGATAAGAGTAGCACTGGAAAAATAAAACTTCCTACATACATAAAACATTTTTTAAAATAGTTAAGCCAATAGAAATCATGTTCCTTTCTGGAAATATTCAATACTAAAAATAAAAAAGCTGCAAGATAAAACCCAAGGACAGTCATCTGCAAACAAGATGGCTACTTGCCTCTCCAGCTCTGAATCTACTTATCTGTTAAATATGAATAACTAGGTCACTCCATGGCATGCTAGTAAACTGGTTACATACATAAGTCTCTAGTAATGTGCATGACCTATATTATGCACTCAAAAAATAGTCCCGATTATTGAAAATTCAAAAGCTTTTAGCTTAGCCCTGGCTGGTTTGGCTTAATGGATAGAGCATCGGCCTACAGACTGAAGGGTCCTAGGTTCCATTCTAGTCAAGGGCACATGCCCAGGTTGTGGGCTCAATCCCCAGTGGTGGGATGTGCAAGAGGTAGCCAATCAATGACTTTCTCTCATTATTGATGTTTCTATCTCCCTCTCCCTCTTTGAATTCTCTCTCTCTCTCTCTCTCTCTCTCTCTCTCTCTCTCTCTCTCTCTCCATATACATATATATATATATATATATATATATATATATATATATATATATATATATATATATATATATATTAAGGTTTTAGCATAGATGTCCCTTGCGCTTTTGATGTGTTTACAGAAGTCTCTGATTTCGTGATAGACACTGTACACAAGGAAAGCAGTAAAATACCCAAGGTTCCTATAAATGGACTAGGTAACAGCCCTTACTTCCCCTCCTCACTGGGGCACCCTTGTCCTCTTCACAGTGGAATCATAAACGGAATGCCAGCACTGGTACCTGCTCCAATCTGACGAGCAGTTGTAAAACTTTTAGTAAATAAAAGTAATGTCAGCCCACAGAAAGCTTCTGAACCCCTAATTCTCTCTATGCCAAGTATGTTATTTGTTGCAAACATCAGGTGTTGGGAATCATGTAGGGCTAGCATACCAAGAGATCATAGCCTATAATTGTGTAGACACAGCCTATGGTAAACATTCTATTGAAGATAATGCGAGTCCTTTAAATAGTCCTTTTCATGCTGCCAAATTCTTAGACATTGCTCTCTAATGTTACCTTATGTTCTAATGTTATATTTTTAAAAGTTAATAAATTCATAAACTACAGGGGTTCACCACTATTCTGGTTAGAATCACATCTTTGGGGTCAATCCCTAACTCTTTGGTGGAATCAGACTTGTGTATCTTTTAATATATCTCCTAAGTCTGACCTAGAGCAAGCTTGAGTCATCCAAGACTAAAAACTGGCTGGTCATTGACTTGCTGAAGCATAAGCCATGTCATTTTTTTTTTTTTTTCAAAGCATAGAAGGGGTGGAAAGCACAGCCATACCCAGGCTGTGGAGGATTATAGGACCACTATAGAGCCACACAGAGTGACTGAGCAAGAGAAAGCCTTGAAGATACTCAGAATAACTGCCATTGGGAGAAGTGAGAACTGCTGGGTAGGGCTAAAGACAATAAATGTTTATTGCAGCATTGGAATAAAAATATGGGCAATTCTAGAAAGAAGATTCTATCATCAAGTTAAATGAAACAAAATAATGTATGCAGTACGGTTAGCACAATGCTTGACACAAAGTATGTACACAATAAACAACAGTGGTGATGATGATGATGATGATGAGGATGATGATGATGATGATGGTGGTGATGATGATATAATGCCCAATACTATGAAGGTCCTTGAAAGTATAAACACTATATTTTACTTACTTCCTGTCCCAAGTATCTAACTCAGGAGCTGGGAGCTAGAAGATGTTCACATTTTATTTGTTGAGCTGAGTTGACTAGACCTGAACAGAGAATTGCCTCTGATAAGGAATTAAGAAAAGGAAAAGAAAGAAGAAAAACCAAAGCGCTCCAGGTGAAAATCAAGGTGTATTAGTATAAAGAGAAAGTGGAGGAGCTCAGGGGCAGGCCACCACTGAGGAATGTTTTCGATAAACACCACCCATCAGGTGACTAAGCATTCCCTCTTTTGACTTCCACAGTCCACAATCACTTCAAATCAACATGAAATAAATTGCTGTAGAAAAAAAGAAGAAGAAAAAAAGGACCTCTCTGCTTTTCAAAGTTTAAAACTAAATTTTCTCAAGCAGGATAAATCTAAGTAACTAAATAGAAGTTTTGAAAAGGAGAGCGTAGGCATGCAGGAGTGTCTCCCAGAGTCTGTTTCCCTGAAGATGGCAATGATACCTGATGAGCAGGGGAAGACAGGGTGCCTGCCTTCATTCAGAATAGCAGTCTAGCCCAGCTCCTGTGGCTCAGTGTTTGAACGTCGACCTATGAATCAGGAAGTTATGGTTCACTTCCCAGTCAGGGCACATGCCTGGGTTGCAGGCTGGATCCCCAATAGGGAACATGCAGGAGGCAGCTGATCAATGATTCTCTCTCATTGTTGATGTTTCTATTTCTCGCTTCCTTTTCCTTCCTCTCTGAAATCAATAAAAATATGTTTTTAAAAAAAAGAGAGAGAGAGAGAAACAAAAAGAATAGCAGTCCTATTATTAACAAGGACAACCACTAATATTTTTTAGGGCTGATTGTGAACCAAACTGTGCGCATATCTCAGCAACCCACTGAGGTAGATGTTATTACCCTCTTTTTTAATGAGGAAACTGGAGCTTAGATAAATTAAATAACCTCTCACACAGCCAGCAAGTAGAAGAGTCCTGTTCTGCCTAACTCCAAAGACTGGATTTTAGTTGTTACCAGAAACCAAAAGTATCTTATTCTGTAACTTCATGTGCTCATAATCCTACTACATGCTTTAACTTCTCCACTGTTTTATACACATTGCCTATGACCATAGGTTTTAAATCTGGGACCATCGACCCATAGAGCAATTGCTTTAGGATGTCTGTGAAGTCCCTAAAATGAAAAGAAAGATGGCATGAGTGTAATGGCACAAACATTTTTCTGGAGAGAAGAAGGTTTATTGTGACAGAAATTCTTAAAGGGGATCTGGCCCCCAAAACAGGTTAAGAACCACTGCATTACACTATGTATTCAAGAACAAAGGATGCTGATTATCATTGATTGATATTATAATGTCTCTCTGGAAATAAGTAAAGTTAGGTAAACAATATGTAGGTATACATGGTGTATCTGAATACATGTAAGTCTACTACCACTGCATTTGTATCTCTAGATTTAAAAATACAGGTGAGGGTAAGCAGAGAGGGAGAGGAAGGAAAGAAAAGGGTGAAAAATATTTGTTAAAGAAAAATAGAGCTAGACAAGAAAAGCCAACTTTGTTAGCTATTCTTAAATGTTGTGAATATTCTGAGAAACAGAAGAAAACAGTTTCTTTCAGTTGTTCATTTCAATGCACATTCCCATTTATGCAAAGAACTGTTTCACCACCAGGCAAAAATACAAATTGGAGCTCTCTGGTCCTGCACCAAGAGCTTGAATCTGCCCTCTCAGCGCAGACCCAAAAGGGACCTGGCTCCCCGTAGCTGGTAGACAGAGCTTCAGACCCATCACAGAGACCTGCGCAGGATTTCTACTAATGGCATAAATGCTTTTGGTGAAAAGCATGTCTGTACACACACACACACACACACACACACACACACACGCGCGCGCACGCACGCGCGCGCGCAGTCACACACAAAGACATACACACACATGAGTGTGTACCAATAGCATAATTGGATACTATGTTTGTTCTGTTACTAGGAAGGTGGTTTATCTGTGACTTAAACTGTTTGTCCAATCAGCATCCCAATGGTACCCTGCCTCTAATTTGTTTTAAAATATTTGCCTCTGTAGAAAAATTATTTTCCTTCAAGAGAATCATGAGTTTTCTCTGGAGACCTGTAGTCCTTTGTGTCTCTTTTTTAAGGTTAAAAAAAGGAAAGCTAGGTATAAGCATTTTAGTTTTTATTTGGGACAAAGAGGTTTTTTCCCCATTGAAAAAAATAAGATAAAGTGACTTGGCCTTTCCAACCCTGAGGTATTGAGTTCAACCTTCCTCCAAAAAGAAAAATGTCAGGGCTGAAATGCACCCAATTTCACCTAATTTTCTGTGTCCCGCTCTTCAAAAAGATGGGTTGAGATGACTCCCCTCACAAAATGGGCACAACTTCCTTGAGAAAACAAGAAATGCAAGCCTGTTGTGTAAGTCATCACACTCTCTGGGGAAGGTTTGAGGCCCTCTGTGCAATTCTCATTTCATAGCTTTGCAGGGCCAATTGTGTGATTATACAGAGCACTCTTTCCATTGGCAAGATCCATTGATCCTTAAGTGTACATTTTCTGGCATCCAATAAACTAGAACGATGAGCGAGCAGTGTTTTCTGCTCCCTGAACAACGAAGGGCTAATTAGTTGCATTTGCAGATTAATGACTTTCAACTAGAAAGGGCAAATGCAAAGGGATAAGCTACAGCCACAGTGACAGAATGCAAATAAAAGTATTTATAAGGGCAGGAAGAGGAGGGGAGGCCAGGAAGGGCCATCGATTGATTTTACCCTCTGCACAGTGACACATTCCAATGAGGGAGGGCACTCTGCCAGCAGGACAGCCTTCAACAAAGCTACCACATAAACAGAATCTGTTGATAGATACAAAGAAGGCCAGGAGGAGTGACAGAGAAAGAAATTCTCTACCGAAAGAGCAACAGGGATCAAGAAACTTCTCCCTCTTCTCACCCCAGCCAGCCTTTGCCTTCTCTTTGTCAGAGCAGCTTTCAATTTCAACTCCCTCTCCTTCTGCCCTGACTCTCACCCTCATCCATACAAAGGTTGACTTGATAGCTTGCTAGGAAACTTCCAAGCAAGGACACAAAAATAGCATATTCAAATTCTCTGTTTATTCCTGTTTCCTGAAATAACAGTAAGCTTCTGAGTTTATCTCATTAGTTTTAATCCTATATCCCACACACGTACAAAGGTGCATGCCATCTTATTCCTGTGATTTATTAGGTTAGTCAAAGCAAAGGTCTTTTCTCTACTCCTGAAATAAAAAGAAAGCACCAGGCCACGGTTGCAGCAGGATATAGAGTATTGGTCCCCAGACTTTGGAACTTCACTACCTAAATATGTTAAATAAAATTAGGGAAATGATGTAAGATTTGAAATGTTTTATAGTCCCCAGTAATTTACTGAAAAATATTTACTGTATTTACCATAACAATAAAAGGGGTGTTTTAAATCCCTAAAAAGGGAAAGACAGTTTCAGGATATAAGACAGACCTTTATTTTTAATATAGTTAGCTTGATTTTTTTTAAAATGTAACCGTTTCATTATATTTCTCATTTCTCCATATATGGCTAGGACAAGCTTTCAGGCCACAGTGTAGAACCCACTGATGTTGAACCCTAGTTAATTAATACAGGAGCCAGGACACCGGTCTGGGAATAGAAATGCCACTTCCATGGGCTAGCCTTCCTGATCCAAACCTCACCTCCTGGCAAGGTTAAGATCCTCTTATAAATTCTCATTACAATGTGTATTTTTCATGCACTTGCACTTACCAAAACTATCATAAACAGCACCCTATGTTCATAGCAGCCTTATTTACTGAGATTTGGAAAGAGCCCAAGTGCCCATCAGTAAATGAGTGGATAAAAAAGATGTGATACATTTACAAAATGGAACACTATGCAGCTGTAAAGAAGTAGAAGAAGGAGGAGGAGGAGGAGGAGGAGGAAGAGGAGAAACAGGAGGAGGAGGAGAAGGAGGAGGAGGAGGAGGAAGAGGAGGAGGAGGAGGACCTATTACCCTTTGAGACTGCGTGGAGGGACTTGGAAGTGATTATGCTAAGTGAAATAAGTCAGTCAAGAGAAAGACAAGTATCACATTATCTTACTCACATGTGGAATCTAATGAACACAATAAAAGGATGAACAAAATGGAACCAGAAGCTTGGAAACATGGAACAGACTAAGGAATCTAAGGGAATCAGGGCGGGGTGGCAGGAAGAGAGTAACCAAAGAATGTATATGCATATATGCATTGCCCATGAACACTGACAATGGAGTGGTGAGGGCCTGGGGCAGGGCGAGAACCGGTGGTGGCGGGTAAGGGGGAAAAGATTGGGGAGACATCTGTAATACTCTCAACAATAAAGATAAGTTTTAAAAAACAGTCATAAACTTATTTGTTTGCTATTTGTTCCGCTCTTTGTCCACACTCTGTCTCTAAGATTTGCTACAATGGGGTTCCCTATCATAGACACAGATTTTGAAAAACTAGATGAGCTAAAAATCTCATTCTAGTTTCTGCTCTGCCATTTAGCAGCCAGGCGACCTTTGGAAAATCATTTAATCAAGCTGCTTCTTGCCCCGTCAAGCTTGTTTGGGGGATCCAATCAGATGATGCATGTGAAAGAGCCACATCAAATGTAAAATTCCACGAAGCAGCAATTGACTAAAAAGGATGAGCAATATAACTCTTTCTTCAAGTTATATTTCTCCACCTAAATGATTCTGCTACTTGGCCTTTGTATAAGTCTTTTCAGTTAAAGCTCTCCTTCCAATTAAAATATAACCCCAGAGGAGACCTCAAATTTCTAGGAGAGAGGAAAAAGAACACAAGACTGGGCATAATGCAGCCTGGTTTCCAGTTTCTGCTCCTTCACCAAAAAGCCAACCTGATTGGTTCTCAGTTCCTTCATCGGTAAAATGGAGAACCTGGGTCAGCTCTAAAATCCTAGTTCCATTGGCATTAGTTTAATCGGGGTGATTATAAGGTAAATAAGCCCAAAAGAAAAGACTTTCCACTTTGACACTTAAACATTGCTGAGCATCTGCACCTTGCTAAGCACCTCTATATAATGTAGTTCAGTTTAAATTGTTCCAGATAAGATGATTTAGCTATATAAGTTTTTATTAAAAGAGTATTAGCCCATTCTTCAAATTATGTTTGGTTGTCTTCCTGGTTTGGATACCTTCAGCCATCTATCAAGTCACTTTGCTTTGTTTTGTAACATTTCCTCCAACATTAATATTTTTCACAAAGACTCTTATTTTTTCCAAATGGATGCTATCCATGAGAATAAAACTTTCAAATTCTTCTAATTCAACAGATGTCGACTGTGTGTGGTTGAAGAAAAATTGCACTGGGCCAATTAAAAATAGGCAAGGAAGATTTTATTCAAAACTTGCATTAAAGAGCTTGAGCTCACCTCCTCTGAAAAGGATTTTTAAAGCTAGGGTGAGTTCATGGAAAAGCTCTGGAGGATTTTACTATGGAGGGATGGTCAATATGAGGAGGCCGTCTGTGTTTGCTGTCAATTATCAATGTTAGGCTCCTACCCTCCCACAGAGACTGGGAGATATGACCTCTTTTCTTTTTACTTTTTAATGACAGTTTATATTCAGTATTATTCTGCATCAGTTTCAGATGTACAGCATACAGATTAGAAAGTCATGTACTTTACAGAGGGGTCCCCTGATGTTTCAAGTAACCATCTGGCCCCTTTATAGTTATCTCAGTATTATTGACTATATTCCCTATGCTGTAACCTACATCTCTATGGCTATTCTATAATCACCAATTTGTGTTATTTAATCCCTGCCTTTTCACCCATCGACCACCCCATGCCCTCCTTTTGACAGTTGTCAGTCTGTTATCTGTATCTATGTGTTTATCTCTATTGTGTTTGTTTATTTTGTTCTTTAGATTCCACCTATAAGTGAAATTATATGGTATTTGTCTTTGTCTGTCTGACTTATTTCACTTAGCATACTACCTCTAGGTCCATCCATGCTATTGTAAAATGTGACGTTCCATTCTTTTTTATGACCAAGAGCTATTCTGTGGTGCAGATGTTCCACAGCTTTTCAATCCACTCACCTATTGATGGGACTAGGGCTGCTTCCATATCTCAGCTGTTGTAAATTGTGCTGCTATGAACGTAGGGGTGCACATAGTCTTTGGATTAATGTTTTGGGTTTCTTCAGCTATATCCCCAGAAGTGGGAACACTGGGTCAAATGGCAGTGCCATATGTAATTTTTTGAGGAATCTTCACACTCTTTTCCACAGTGGCTGCACCATTTTGCATTCCCACCAGCAGTGCACGAGGGTCCCCTTTCCTCCGCATCCTCACCAACACTTGTTTGTTGACTTATTGATGACAGCCTTTCTGGCAGGTGTGAGGTGATAGCTCAGAGTGATGTTAATTTGCATCTCTCTGACGATTACTGCAGTTGCCCAACTTTTCATGTGTCTATTGGCCATCTGTATGTCTTCCTTAGTGGATTGTCTATTCACGTCCGCTCGATTTTTAATTGGATTATTTGTTTTTCTAGTGTTAAATTGTCTGAGTTCTTTATGAATTTTGGGTATTAACCCTTTATCAAGTGTATCACTGGCAAATAACTTCTCCCATTTCATAAGTTACCTTTTTTGTTTTGTCAATGGTTTCCATTGCTGTGCATTAACTTTTTAGTTTGAGGTAGCCACATTTATTTTTTTCTTTTGTTTCCCTTGCAGGAGAAGATATATCAGGAAAGATATTTCTAAGATAAATGTCCAAGATTTTACTGCCTATGTTTTCCTCTAGGAGTTTTATGGTTTTAAGTATAATTTAATGATAAGACCGGAGACAAGCTCTTATGCTCAGGTTCTACCAAATTTTAGTCAATAATTTTTCTTCCCACAAATATAGTTATAAACCTTGTAACAGTTTTTGCAGTGTTATATTCTAACTTGAGGGTCTTTTCCATTCTACTCAAATCCCTCTGCACCTATTACTGATCTTCATCTTTTAAAATGTTCATCCACCAATATTCCATCAAAATTTATGAATAGCATACTGTTTTCAGTGTTGGCCTCCCTCGGTGTTTTTATTTCTGTCACTTGGAAATACAGTTCTCCCAGGTCTCAGAATCCTTGGAGCCCTCATCTCTTCCCAGAGCACTCTCAGCGGTACTTTAAATGCTCCCCATCTCCCTTTCATTACACTTAATCACATGGCAAATTTAAAAGATGAGCCCTGATAAAGAAGGCTCGTTAACTTTAATGGGTCACTTTTTATATTTGGGTGAAAGGCTTTAAACTCTTGTAAATTAGGCTAGGATTTATAAACCATAAAAAAACACACGTGATGACAAATACTGATTTCCTAGTAAATTCCTTCAACACATTATTTCCTCATGCATGATAAATTGGTAGTTGTCTTTTCTGTTACTTACACAAATGACTTTGACATTGTCTTTATATGTGGACGATGGGCTTAAACGATGACAGACATCATGGATTAGGGGACAGCAATATATTTCCCTTTGTTGACTTTTACCAGAGAGAAAAATTTGACTCGTATATTCATGCCTCCACACAGAATTAGAAACATACTTTATACCCTGTTTAAAAAAAAATAAAAGCAGGCCAATTGGAGATGGACTCAGAGTTCCCCACATAAATGCTCAAATGACTGAGATTATGTGGTTCTGTTTCACAAATTATACCTCTTTGGTAAGACTCCTCTTCAAGGAGGCTCTACAGATCATTCAGTTCCGGCAGCAACACCCTGAATCCTGCTAAGAGACTTTGATCATTTTCTGCTACCAGTAAGTTATTGCTTGACAAGTGTTTAAATATGATATGTTGTGAAGTTTTAAAAAAAGAAATTATTTACACAGGAATAGAAAAAAAGTATATTATCAATTACATAGTTCCCTGAACACGTAATCACGCATGCGGGTAGAAAACCCTTCAGGAAGTCTGTCCTCTACCATTTCCCCACAATGAAGGTCCCCTCCAGAAACACTCATTTAAGTCTCTGCGGGCACGTTTCAAGCACCTAATCTCACTTCGAGGTGCCCTCCGCCACTTCGTGTCATCCAAACAAAGTGCAGGTAAGTGATGGAGAAGCTTCCCTTACACCCTCTCCATATTTACTGGCTGGTCTGCTCTCCGTAGCGCATGCTGTGGCGTTAGACTCAATTTCACCCTCCAGTGGCTGGCAGACAATTCGGACAGCCTCGCTGAGAAGTGGAGGATCTTGCCTTGCGTTGCCTTTCGGGAGAAGCCATTCCCTTATCTTAAATGAATTAGTTGCAGAACTTTCCCTGCTAGCCCAGCATCTCAACAAACCAGCCAGGCCTGCCGAAGGGATGCCTCACTTATCCCAGCCCCCTGAGCTCCTAAGAGCACAGTCCCAGCAGGCTGCTTCTGTGAACAAGGGTCCCCTGCACCCCACCAGGGCCTAAGGGATGCAAATCCCAGTCACATGGGTTCCCTCCTTTCCCAAAGGGAAGTTGGTGCAGAGTGCCAGACAGAAAACCCACTTGATTAGACTGTCATCTTCTTACACAAAGGGTCTGTCTACGTGAAAGGGAGACATGGTCCTTCACCATGCCTTCAGGCTGCCTTTCAAAACAGAGCTGTTTCCAAGGTCAGGAGGTCAGAGGCCCAGGGCTCCGCCTGCAGGTGCTGGCAGACCTCTCCCTGCTGCTCCTTGCCTGGGTCGCAATAGAAAGTCAGTTCAAAAGTCGCCTTGAAATGTAATTACCATTCTTTTTTTTTCTTTTAATATATTTTTATTGATTTCAGAGAGGAAGGGAGATAGAAAGAGAGATAGAAACATCAATGATGAGAGAGAATCATTGATTGGCTGCCTCCTGAATGCCCTCTACTGGAGACGGAGCCCACAACCTGGGCATGGGCCCTTGACAGGAATTGTAACTGGGATCTTTCATTCCACAGGCCTACACTCTATCCACTGAGCAAACCAGCTAAGGCATATTTCCCATTTAAAAAAAAAAAAAAAAAGAAAAGAAAGAAAGTAAATCTATCCATCTATCTAGGAAAAGATATCAAAAATATAAAAGTAAGTAAAAATAAAATCCCATTTATATTTTTAAAAATAGATGTGTATACATATATTTTTATGTATTTATATGTACATATGAGGGTGTGTTTGGGTATTTGTCTATACAAAGAAAAACTCTGAATGGACCCACTGCTAACTATTATCAGTGGTTCCCTTGAGAAATGGGACTCAGGGAACAGGAAAGAGGAATTTTGCTGCACATTTTTGCACTGTTGGAATTTTTACAACAAGCATATATTGCCATTAACATTTTTAAGTGTCGAAAAAGCAGTAAATTTCTCCTATTTATTTAATTTATTACCCCACTGTCCACCTTAAGCATGAGGGTTCACTGTTAGACTGGAAGTGGGAAAGACAGAGCCCAGACTCCTTCCCTGCTTCCAGACGGCGGCTCATCGGACAGAGGCCACAGAACAGACTGGAGACAGGAGCAGGCGTCTCCACATGGGACTTTCGAGATCTCATTCTCAGTCTTTTCCTGCGTGTTCCGATCCCATTACCAACCCAGCGCTGCACGCTTTATGGCTAATGAATTAAATGCATTTGGAGCTTGATCTGATCCCTCTCTTTTCAAAGCATTCTTTCTGAAGCATTAGCTTATTTGTGGCTTTGTGAACATTGTAAATAGTGTTTTGTTGGGCTTTTGTAAAGGTATTTATGAATAAGAAAAGCAGATTAAGATCCTCCAGGCCCGGTTCTGCCTCCCACACACAACCCCTCTAGACATCAGAAAGACGTGCCCGTTGCTTTTCTGAAAGCAAAGGAGGGCTCTCGTCCCATAATCACTCTCCGGTGCCGATTGGCACAATATCAGAGCTAACACAACAGAGTACATAAAGGACCAGGTTATAACATCTCTGCTGCTGTAAATTGAAATAATAAACTTTGGCAAACACAGAGGACAGCAAATTCAATTTGACAGTCCTCTCAAAGCAGGCGAGGAACAACAGAGGGAAGCTGACTAAATAGAATTAGGATCTCTTTTATTTGATTATTACATCACTGGGTGAAGCAACATGTAATGCAATTCCCCCCCCCCCAAATCGTTAATTCTGTGTTCACAAAATAATGGCAGAAATCAAATTACCATTATGTCCTACATTCAAAATCACTGATTTTCGAGCTGGAAGGGAAATGTTACCTTCCTGGAGCTTCACAAATTCTTTCTCTAAGCAAACAATAAGGTGAAAGCCCAATTTGTAAAATAGAGAGATGAAAGTTTGCTCTCTTCTGTGCGAAAGGGAGGGCTCTTGCTGTGCCCACCTGAGCCGCTTGCCGGTCCCTGGGGCGGAGTCTCTGGAGGATTCCTAGGCCTCTGGTATGGAGCATCGTTGGGGAAATGACAGATCTAGGCCACTGCCTTCATTTAAAAGATGCAGATGTTAACTCACAATTTCCAGCTAAAGATAAACTTTGGGAAGGGGAAGAAAGAGAAACCACATCCAGATGAGGACGCCTATTGGGAAATCAATAGTAAATTCATCTTTTAAGGGTATTAAGTGGCAATAGTTAAATTTTATTGACCATTTGCTACACGTCAGACATCGTGCTAAGTGCTTTATGAGCAATCGTTAGCACATTAGATTTTTACAACGTCCCCATGAGATAGGTGCTATGATAACCGTTATTAAACAAACAGGCTGAGGCTCAGGAAAGGTGAATGAGCGGCCCAGAGTCACAGCTCAGACGTGGCAGAGCTCACCCTAACCCAGGCAACCTGGCGTTAGCAGCAAGAGGCCGACCTTTGTGCTTTCTAACTGTTCTGCCCATCTCCCTTGCCATCGCCACTTCTTTTTTGCCCCATTGCTTTACCCATCCAGTCGTAGGAAGATGACATTTCACTGGCTTTACCATAATCTGTGGACATAACTGTGCACATTTCCCACTGGAACGAGTGTCCTGTTCAATACCCGTGCAGAGACTGCCAAGTTGACGCTTTTTACTCGAATCAGTCCGGCCAACAAACAGAATACTTCTGCTACGAATAAGTTCCTCTGCCGAAACCAGTTTGGTTCAGTGGATAGAGCGTCAGCCTGCGGACTGAAAGGTCCCAGGTTCAATTCCAGTCAAGGGCATGTACATTTGTTGCGGGCACACCCCCAGTAGTGGGTGTGCAGGAGGCAGCTGGTCAATGTTTCTCTCTCATCAATGTTTTTAGCTCTCTATCCTTCTCCCTTCCTCTCTGTAAAAAAATCAATAAAAAATATATTTTTTAAAAAAGAATAAGCTCCTCAAACCCAGCCAGTGTTGCTCAGTGGTTAAGCACCCACCCATGAACCAAGAGGTCACAGTTTGAGTCCCTATCAGGGCACATGCCCAGGTTGCAAGTTCTATCCCCAGTAGGGGGTGGATAGGAGGTTTCCCATCGATGATTCTCTCTCATCATTGATGTTTCTATCTCCTCTCCTTCCTCTCTGAAATCAATTAAAAAAAAGGGGGGGGGGGAGAAGAAGCTCCTCAAATCAATAGAGACAGCCAAGTGAGATAGAATTGCAGACATTCTGAAAGACAACAATCAAGTCCAGGATATGGACCTTCTAAAAGCAGAAAGAAAACAGGACAGATCAAGCTGAGGCATTCAAGGACAAACCCAGACATGGATTAATAGAGGATGGGACAACCAAGGACCGAGTAGCAAATAATCCTGGCAAGAGTCAGAACAGATGAACTAAGTGTGAGCCAGCAAGGAAGTCCTGTCATCAAGAAAGAAGGGAAAGTGACCATGGCATGCCCTATGTGACCTGTAAGGACTTCACAATAAGCCTCCCAATGTCCCTGTCATCGACTTACACCTTAAATGTGCTCTGTGTCCAGTACTGGCTAGCACACATTTTAAATAGTGGACAGAAAATAAAGGCCAAAAAAGCACAGAGAAGTTGACTAGAAAGAGGAAGTAATCTCTGGAGAAAGCTTCAAAGATGTAGGCTTATAGTATTTAACCTAAATGAGATAATACTGAAGAGAAAATAAAGGGGAGGGATAGCAACTGTATAAACTATCTCTGCAAGAGGATACTGGTCACTTGCTCTCCATTTACACAAAAGAATTCATTCACTGGTTCACTGAGCAAACATTTATCAAGTACCTACTGTGTCCTGGGATACAACAGTGGAAAACACATCTAATTTATGCCCTGAAAAGAATCCACAATAATTAACATTTCTGTGTGATGGGCAATGTGACAGGTACAAGAGAAGAATGCAGGGACACAAAGTAGGGATGGGTAAAAACCTATTGTGGTGTGGTTGGAGGAAGGCAGAGTCTCGAAGGAAGAGTAGGAGATTTTTCAGACATTCAAGGAGGGGGGAAACTTTCCAGGCAGCGTGAAGAGTATATGCACAGGCATGACTATGGGAAAGCTCTGAGCACATTCAGGGAACTGCCATTCTTACACCAAAGGAGGAGAAGAAAAACAGGAGATGAGCCTGAGACACAGGCTGGGATTAGATAATGGAGATGCTCTAACGTGAGCTAATTAGCTGGGTTAATCTAGCTAGTTACAGAGCCTTGTTACAAAGAAAGAATGCTTCATGTATGCATTGGAACAGGGCCACTTCTTGCTACCCTCCACTCCAGGCTGCTGACCCCACACAGAGACATTCAGACCTCCTCAGCAACGAATGAGTAATGCCTCCAATCTCCTTCCCAGTTTTACACCAGTATCTTGTGTGTGTGTGTGTGTGTGTGTGTGTGTGTGTGTGTGTTTATTGATTTTAGACAGAGAGGAAGGGGCGAGGGGGATTGATGTAAGAGGGAAACATTGATTGTCAAAGTAAACAAAAAGGAACAAAGCTTCCTTCAAAGGCAGTGGTCGGCAAACTCATTAGTTAACAGAGCCAAATATCAACAATACAACAATTGAAATTTCTTTTGAGAGCCAAATTTTTTTAAACTTAAACTGGTACATTGTTATTAACTTAATGAGGGTACGTGGTATTTTGTGGAAGAGCCACACTCAAGGGGCCAAAGAGCCACATGTGGCTCTCGAGCTGCAGTTTGCCGACCACTGTTCTAGGGGGATAGTTAAGACATACCATGCTCTCTACCTGGCAGGGGGAACACGTTCAATGCCGCTGGTCCTCTGCAGGCCTGGATGCGATGACTTCATTTCTGAGACTATTGCATTGTCCAAGCGGTGGAAACACTGCCTGGCCAAGTGTTCCTCTCACATCCCTGAGGGAAATGAGGAAAGTGGGAGAGCTGGCTGGGGACTGGCCTCTTGGAGTGACAAGACTGAGTTTCTATGGAAACACTTTGTGTTGAAATCCTTCTCACAGTGATGTGACAGGGAACAAACCCCTGGCAGTGGCCTCTGCCCCCACAGTTGCCCTCTCTTCACCAGAGACAGCTTCGAGACTGAAGCAGGTGTGACTTTCCATTTCAGGAGCCACCAAGGGGCAGGAAAGCACTCCAAGATCATCGGGCAAAGCAGGCAACTCACCGCAGTGGGATGAGCATTCACGTGTTAACTCTGAATCTCGCTACTTAAGCTGTATCTTTCTAAATGCACTGCATTTCACCTAAATCCAAACATTTCCAAGTGATATTGTGAAAAGTAAAAACTCAGCTGTTTCCAGTAAAAAAAAAAAAAAATTTTGCATTTCTTGGTCAAATTTATGAGTCGTGAATTCTCTCCGGCTCATTTTTCCTCGTCTTTCCATTACCTGCTGACCTACTACTGTGCAAGCATTTTCCTCCTCATTTATTGAGGATACCATTTTTTTATCCTGTTTTTTTTTTCCTTCCTAATGCTCACCTAATTAACAGTCAAGCAGCTTTTTATACAAAATCTCCAAGCTTTAACATTTTCCTTCTGAGCAGAAGTTTAAAGAAAGAGCTACTGAGTTTCAAAACTTATTTTTTTCCAAGAGTTTTATCTGTTCAACCATCAGACCATCTGTCCTGAAATAGACCAGTGTGAGTGCCTGCCTCTGAAACTTCCAGAAACTGAGCACACTCCCTGCGATGCTCAAGAATGTTTCAGGGATGGGGTCCTTCAAGGTCATGCAGTGGCCATCTGAGCTTGATCACGGGTAACACAGTGGAACTATCTTCAGCCCTATTCATTTTGTCTTCCTATTGTGCTGCCCTTAAGATAGAAAACAAGAAGCCATGTTTTCACACTTGTATTCATTCAACAGTCATTCATTGAGGACCTACCTACTAGATGCTAGGCACTGAACTAGGTGCTAGAATATTATAGTGAACAGATGTGCCCTCTACCTGAGGGAGTTTACAGTCGATAGCAACCATTCTTAACCTTGGTTACATAAATCACCCAAACAGATTCACAATTCCCAGAACACAGCCAACTCGAGACCAATTAAGTAAAAAATTTCCTTGGGTAAGGCCCATATGTACATATTTTTAATTTATTGATTTTACTTTATTTTTTAGAGAGAGAGAGAAGAAGGGAGAAAGAGAGGGACAGAAGTATCAATTTGTTATTCCACTTAGTTATTCATTTATTGGTTGATTTTTATATGTGCCCTGACCGGAAATTGAACTCACAACCTTGACATATAGGGATGATGCTCTAACCAACTGAGTTACCTGGTCAGGGTTACACATACATATTTTTAAAGGTCTCCAAGTGATTCCAAAGTGTAGCCAAGGTTGAGAACATCAATTAAGTAATCTTGCAAATAGATGTAAATTATAACATTAATAAAAAAGCAATAAAGAACTAGTCACACTTTGGTACGACTTTGATATGACTCATATATGTGTAATCAAGATTTGCCAAGCACCTGCCACTTCTCAGAAGCTACCAAGGTAACATAACTTTGGGTAGTAGAAACATGAGCCATTGGTCATCCTTCTTGGTAATAGGTCAGAGCTGAGCACTGAGCACTATGGGATTTCTGGTCATTCCCAGTTGTTCCAGTGAGTGAACCCTCAGGACTGCCACCAGGCAGGCATGGTAACCACAGGGCACAGGCCAAACTGAGAGCCTGACTCCCCTACACACAGGCAGGAAAGCTGAGCAATGCCACCTGGTTAAACTTCAGTGCTTAGGGGGCCCACAAGAGGAAAGGGAGGTGGTACGATAATCTGGACTGACAATAGATGCTTAGGAAGAAGAAACAGGAAACCTGATCCACTACAGATTTAAAAGGGAAGATAAATCCTCTAAGGCTCTAAGCAAGATTGTCTCGGATTTGCTAAGGGATATGTGTAGAATCCTTATATAATGAGGTTCTTTCAATAAACAAACAGCATTGTGGCTCCACAGAAGCATCTTAATACTGGAGGGGTATTACCATGAGGAGAGGTGGTGACTCAGCTCCACGTTGCTGCCCACATTGGAAAGCCCTCCTGCTCCTCCTTGTTTAAAGTGCTGCCCCTCAAGAGGATGCAATTGTTTTTCTTGTTGTTTTTCCCTCTGATTTTTGCACTGTATCAGCTAGAATTACACCTGAGAAAACTCCTATTTGTTTGTTATTGTCTTCTTTCGATTTTTTTTTTAATCTTTAGTCTGTCATAGCGTTTTAAACCAAACTTCATACAGGTTTCAACAGTGATCGTCTAATTGCCATAAGCAGATAATGTTCGATATTAAGGATCCATGAATCTATACACATCTACAATGAGAAATTACTTTTAAAATCCTTCATCGCCCAATTTTTAATTACTCACAATATCGTATTTGTGTGTTTTTAAAATACATACTCTAAATGCTTTGAGAAACAAATGGGCTGAGAATTCAACATGCTTTTAAGATCCCAAATGGAGAGAGTAGCTAAGACTGTATTTGATTAAAAAGGGAAAAAGAGCTTCAATTTTAATAAGTACAGAAGATTTGGATTTAATTGAAACAGAGCACAAAATCCACACTGTGAATTTAGCAACTTTATTTTGATGCCGCGTCACCTGTCTGTTTAAGTCTGGTTTCCTGAGGTCTGGCTTAAAATGGAATATATCAGCTGTGGGGGGTTCCCACTGAGAACTCTGGGGTCAAAGCTCTGCATGATCATTCTGCTGAGCAAGACTCACCACCCACACAAATCCTCTCCGAGTATAAAATTTAATAAATAAGATGAATCTGCAATGTTACAGCCTAAAGCCCATGCTACAGGTTTTTATACTAAAGGCAGAATCCTTGGTTCAGTGCTTCCTAGGATCAGCCATGTCTCTACAGGGACACATGGCAGTTTCCTCAGGCCATTGAAGCCCTAGCTATTCTGCTAAGAAGCTCGAAGAACTCTCCTGTCATGTCATTTAAAATGCCCTTGTTGGGATTCCAAAATGGCAGTGGCTTCAGTGGAAGCTACACTGACACTCTCCCAGAACCAAACTGGAAATATAACTAAAATACAGGAAAAACCACCCAGAAAAGTCAACTGAAAACCAGCTGAAGAGAACCCTGATAACCAAGGATGGAAAGTGGAGACCGCATAGAGACTGGTAAAAAGTATGGAGGTATGAAAGGGCTGGCTGGCAGGGTTCCCACAGGCAGCAGCTAAAGATCCAGAAAGATATATCAGCTGTGGAGGGTTCCCACTGAGAACTCTGGGGTCTAAACCCCCAAGCTTGGCCCCCCAGCAGAGAGCACCAGAACTGAGAAAGGTGCCCACATAACATATGGCTGTGGAAAGCAGCAGGGTTGCTACCTGCCAGCAAGAGACAACTGGAAATTCAGGCACCATTTTAAAGAGTCAACGCACAAAAGTTTGAGTGCAGCCACTCACCTTGGGCTCCGGCAGAGGGAGGACAGAGAGGCCTGGAGTTGTGTGAGCAGAAGCCAGGATTGGCAGTTCTGGAGTTGGAGCTCCAGGGCAGCCACCTCAGTTTCCTGTGTTAAGTCATTCTCTCACTCTGCAGAGGAAATCATTCTCCTGTGGTCCTTTGCTATCCAAGTGGTTATGCACACCCCGGGGGGAGGGGGTTAAGTGGGGAGCAGTTGTCCCATCCCAGTGGAACACCTTTTGCCTCACCCTATGGTTGATAGCCTGAAGCTAATCAAAACTGAGTGTCAGTGGGACTGCAGGCAGAGGAAGATCTCTAGAAAATTTGAGTCTTTGCTTGATTGAATTCTGGGCCTGAGGCTAGGAAAAGCAGACCCTGGTATACATCTTGGTCCTTTCCAAAGGCACTGCCCCAGCAGAGGGATCCACTAGCTGTGGATTTCTAATAATTTTAGTGTCAGTCACAAACAGCATCTGACATTGTCCTGAACTAGAGATTGGGACTTGTAGCAGATCTACCTAATACAGAAACACAAATCAATCAAAATAGGCAGCCAAAATGGGAAACAAAAAAGCATGCCCCAAATGAAAGAACAAGAGAATTCTCCAGAAGAGCTAAATAAAATGGAGATAAGAAATTTATCAGACACACAGTTCAGAATAATGATGGCAAAGTTGTTCACCAGCATGGGAGAAGATATAGTAACTAAGAAGAGTGACAACACTAATAAAGAACACAGTGGAAGGAATAACAGCACATTAGGAGAAGCTGAGGATCATATCAGTGAGTTAGAAGATAGGGTAAAAAGATTCATTCAATCAGAGAACCAAAAAGAAAAAATAATTTAAAAACCAGAAGGACAGCTTAAGGGAACTGTGGGACAACATAAAACATAACAATATTCCACATAGGTGAGCCAGAATGGGGAAAAGTGAGCAAGAGATAGAGAACATGTTGGAAGAAATAATGGCATAAAACTTCCTTAACATGATGAAGGAAAAAGTCACACAAGTTCAGGAGGCACAGAGAACCCCAAGCAAGAAAACCCCAAAAAGACCTACGCCTAGACAATCATAATTAAATACCAAAAATTAAAGACAAAGAGAGAATCTTAAATGCAATAAGAGAAAAGTAATTTGTTGCCTACAAAGGAGTTCCCATAAGGATATCAGTTGATTTCTCATCAGAAACTCTATAGACCAAAAGGGAATGGTATGAGGTATTCAAGGTAATGAAAAGCAAGGATCTGAAACGAAGATTACTATATCCAGCAAGGCTATAATTCAAAATAGATTGTAAAATAAAGAGCTCCCCCCAAAAAAAAGGGGGGGAGGGGCTAAAGGAGTTTATCACCACTAAACCAGCACTGTAACAAATGCTGAATAGACTGCTCTAATGAGAAGAAATAGAGAGAAAAATATCGACATAAAGAATTAAAATGGCAATAAATAAGTACTTAGCAATAATAATCTTAAATGTAAATGGATTAAATGTTATAATAAAAAGACATAGGGTAGCTAAATGGATATAAAAACATGACCCAATTATATGATGGATTGGTAGAATTAACATCATTAAAATGTCCATACTACCTAAAGCAATCTGCAGATTCAATACAATCCCTACTAAAATAACAATGGCATATATCACAGATCTAGAACACATACTCCAAAAATTTATGTGGAACCAAAAAAGAACCCAAATAGCTATAGCAATCTTGAGAAAGAAAAACAAAGTTGGATATTACAATACCAGATATCAAGAATAATACAAAACCACTGTAATCAAAAGAGCCTAGTACTGGCACAAGAATAGGCATACAAGTAGATCAATGAGACAGAATAATGACTCTGGAAATCAATTCAAGCCATTATGCTCAATTAATATTTGACAAAGGAAGCAGGAACATCCAATGGTGTCAAGACAGTCTCTTCAATAAATAGTGTTGGGAAAATTGGACAAAAAAACATGAAAAAAATGAAATTAGACCATTAACTTACACCATACCCCAAAATAAACTCAAAATTTAAGTCATAAAGCCATAAAAATGTTAGAAGAAACCAGAGGCAGCAAAATCTTAGATATCTCTTGTAGCAATATGTTCCCAGATACATCTCCTAAGGCAAAGGAAAATAAACAAATGGGACTGTATCAAAATAAAAAGCTTCTGCACAGCAAAAGACCATCAACAAAGTGAAAAAGGAGCCCACTGTATGGGAGAACATATTTAGCAATGATACGTCTGATAAAGGGTTAATATCCAAAATATGTAACAAAAGGAAGATAAACAATCCAATTTAAAAATGCACAAAGGAGCTAAATAGACACTTTTCCAAAGCACACACACAGATGCCCTTTTCTGCCACCTTAAAACAACCTCTCCCAGTGCACCCATTATAACATGTATTCAGATAGACTGGGAGCTAACTTACATTTTCCCAAATAAAATTATCACAAATACCAGCCAATTTCCTAATCCCTTACTTTATAACAGGGTTCTGTTCTAATGATTTTAGGGCTGTCATAAAAAGTATTTACTCCTCAAACCATCTTTTGTAAAGCAATACTTGACCAATGTATGTAGAATTTTTTTTAAATATATTTTATTGATTTTTTACAGAGAGGAAGGAAGAGGGATAGAGAGTCAGAAACGTCGTTGAGAGAGAAACATTGATCAGCTGCCTCTTGCACACCCCCTACTGGAGATGTGCCCACAACCAAGGTACATGCCCTCTGACCAGAATCGAACATAGGACCCTTCAGTCCGCAGACCAACACTCTATCCACTGAGCCAAACCAGTTTCGGCTGTAGAATTTTTTTTAAAAAACCCAAGGCCAGGTTAGGATTTCACAAAGGATTGAATAGTCAAAGTGGAAATAAACTATATCAAAGCAAATCGTTTTAATAGGACAAACTAGGGCTATTAAACTAAATGCATAAACGTCAAATTTGCAAAATTATTCAATGTACATTTTTTTTCAGTCTTTCCTTCCATTTTGTTCTGAGGACCTGCTTTTCTTTACTTAGTCATGTGGCAGTGTCACCTAATTAAATCTGGGTTTTCCTTCCTTTGTATCTGTCACAACTTCAACCAAAATATAAGATCAGATTTTCTAAAATCAGCCTTGGCCAGGTGGCTCACAAGGTTGGAGCATCATCCCATACACTGAAAGGTTGCAGGTTCAATTCCAAGTCAGGGCACATACCTTGGTTGAGGTTCAATCCCAGGGCAGAACATGTACAGGAGGCAACCAATTGATGTTTCTCTCTCTCTTTTTTTTTATTCCTTTCTCTCTTTTCTCCCCCTCCAAAAATCTATACAAACTTACCCTTGGATGAAGATTTTTTTTTTAATTCTCTATTGTTTAAAGTATTATATTACATGAGTCTCCTTTTCCCCCATTTACCTCCCCCGCCACTCCCTTCTCTAAGCACAAGCCCTCACCCTGGATGAGGATTATTTTGTTTTAGTTTTTATTTTAAATCATTGCACCAGTCAGCCCAAGTGCCCACAACCCTTGAAAACCTAAGTATAATAATTAAAATGATATTGGGTTAGTTCAGGATGCAGTGCCTGTGAAACAAATATGTCTTTGGCTTGGAGGGAAAAAAAAAAAACTAGAATAAACTAAGAATTCTTAGTGTACTGAATTAAACAAACCACTATAATTCTGACTTCATAATGCTTTGATTTAAACTAAAAAATAAAAAATAAAAAATAAAAATTTAAACTAAAAAAAAAAAATGTGCTTTATTTGTGCACTTAAAATTTAAATTAAATTTTAAAATAAAAACAAAGAGACAGAGTTAAACTTTTATAGAAGTTTGGAGTCAAGTGCTCTAAGCCTACTTATCTACAAATAAATGTGAAAGTCTTGAAACAAACAAAAAATCAAAGAATTCCAGTCAGCGTTTCTCAAGCAGGAGAGGTACGCATCGCAGAGCAGTAACCCTCATCTCTCGGGATCACTGAGAACTCTGTCTTTCCCCAAGTAAATTCCACTTTGCCAAGTCCAAGGAGGATCTTACCTGCAGCAGCAGCCTGCCCTGAGTGATTTTTCACTGAGACAGCTACTGTATAGAGATGCTCTCACTCTGACCATAGGAAGGGAGTCATCGAGTAAAGATGGGAAAGCATAAAACTTTCCTGTGTAGAGTCGAGTCAAGGTGTAGATAATAAATGTCTTCAGATAGTAGTCAGCATATATTACGTACTCTAAACATTCTGCTCTTTTGAGAAATAGTAACTTAAAAAAAAAGAGAGAAACAAATGAGTTTAGAATTTTGCACATGAAAGCAAGAGCGAACCAAGGGTCTGAAGAACAATAGGTTCCACAAGCCAGGAATGCCCATATGCTAGATATCTTGTTTGCCTCTCCAAGTTCATTGTTCGCCCTTTCTCAACCTTCTCAGTGACCTGGGAGGCTAACCCACATGGTCTGCACCAAAGGGGATCCTTGCCCTCTGGTCTCCACCTAGGTTAGGCCAATGGCAATTAAGGCCAGGAGATCAGGAGCAGAAGGACATTGGAGATAGAAAGTTGGGGGGAGAGGAGGAAGATATGAAATAAAGGGAAAAGGAATAAATTCAGGAAGAGTAAAAAAAAAAAAGAACTGAGAAAGGTGGGAGAAGACATAGAATCAGAAAGAGAAACTTAAAATGCTGCTGAGAGCCTAGGGGAGGCAATAAAGCAAAGCGTGAGAAACCCAGGAGGTGGGCTTCGCTCTCCTGAGGAGGCAAGGCCTAGGCAGACAGAAGAACTGCTCAGAGTGTTGCACAGGGCATGGCTCCAATGTGGACTCGTGTTCCTGAATGCCAGCTGCTGGTAATAGTCTCCAAAAGATGTCATTGAGGTGTCTCCGTCTTCAATGCAAGGCTTCATCAGCCTCTGAAAGCTGCTTTAGGCGTGGCCTGAGGAGCCTTGTGATCAGCCATGGTTGCAGAGAAGTGCTTCTCTTTCTCTATTTCCAGGTGCAAAGAGGGAGATGGAATAAGTGGTTCATGAATCCCCCCGCTGCGCCGCACTTCAAGTATTTCATTTTCATACAATCTATTTAGAGAAGAGATGAAGGAATTGGTGGGTCATTGTGTCCAGAAATATCTAAATGTTTGAATAAGACTAGAGGTATAACTCTACTCCCTGATTTCTTCCATTCATCCAAACCTATTCTTGTTATTTAAAAGCACTCACCAAATTCTACTTCATGAAGGAAAACATCTAGTGCAAAGAACTATTATGTATTCTCAACATAATACCCCAAACTTGAATGATAAGCAATTGTGTTCCCCCCAAATGTGCATATGAAGTCTAGCAAATAAGAACATAAAATTATGACAGGAAGAAAACAAACCAAAAGCTAAAATTGTCAGTGGAACTGATTAGCATATGTATAAGGGACTCTGGTACAGATGTGGGAGGCTTTCTTTGGAATGTAAGCTTTCAGAGCAGTAATTCTCAATCATTTTTGGAGTTGTGACATCTTATCATGTATTTGCCTTCTATGATAATCACCAATCTCCTTCCAAGAGTATATTTTTAAATGAGAAGGAATAATTCTATTCTCAAACATTTGCTTTTATTTTTACCCTCCTTGAGAATCACCCTAGCAGGGGTCCTCAAACTTTTTAAAGTGGGGGCCAGATCACGGTCCCTTAGAGAGCTGGAGGGCCGGACTATATGAACTACTAATTCCTACTGTAACACCTCGGCTGCGCTCACTGCCCAAAAAACCTGGCGGGCCGGATCAGACTCCTCTGCGGGCCGCATGTGGCCCGCGGGCCGTAGTTTGAAGACCCCTGCAGAGGATCATACCAGTCGATGCAATTATCGGTGCTTAAGAATACAGAGGCATCTGCTTTTTGCCTCTTTTCTTTCCTATGGGGGGTATTTAAAAATAGCCATTGACCAGAGCCAAGAATGTGGACAGAGGTAGAAAGTTGAAGTGAGAGCTGTGACTACAAGAAACCTTCAAAGTCTGGATAGAACATTTTGCAATAGACCTAGAAGACAGGATTTTCCACATACACATACAATTGGATACCATTCCATTCAGGCAAATGTTATTAAGACAAAATCAATGATTCACCTCAGGGCAAATGCCATTGTATTAAGCCATTTTCATAGAACTTAATTATTTGCATGAATGTGAAAGGGGCAGCCATATACAAAATCTTTGGTCTTATTATTTATGTTAAGGTAACATTCAGTTCTTCCTATGGGATTTTATTAGAAGCTCTGTATGGACAGAAATGCAAGATGATGCAGAGTAACTCAGTTTCTCAGGGAAAAACAGGTAATCATAAACAAGTTTCTTAGAATCAAAGTTAGAAGGGATGTTTCTATTGCAAAGGAATAAGTCATCCATAAATGTAACTCAAGACTACATACAACACTGTATTTATTCCAGTGAATTTTAACTTCTCAGTAATCATCATGGCCCTTTGGCTAGGTGTGTAGCCACTAGATATTGATTGCTGTTACCTACCAAGGATTAAAAAAAAACAAATGTCAACCTCCAGATCATGAAAGAAACAGAACACATATTGTCCTGATGGTCTCTATCCATCCTTTCCAGTGATTCTTTTCTCTCAGTTGTAGATTGATGGTCTCCAAATGACCCTGACCTAACTTTATCAGGGAAGTGAGGTTTCAAGGGGAAGGGGGTCAGCGCACAAAACTGAGGAAGCCAACTGTGAGATCTATCCAAGAGATAAAGAAAGAATACAAATCTTGTTCTCACACCATCCCCACAGATTGAGAAACTCTTATCTATCTATCCATTGTCAAAACAAGGGATCTGTTTTGAGTAACGTAAGGGGGAGAAAAGGCCTTTTGATTTGCCTGATTGTTTGCACTAACTGACTACCCTGTCTGATCCAAATCATTGACTTTTATAATTCCAAATAGATCAAAATCAATTCCATTTTTATCTACAGAATTATTTAGCAACCAATATTTCTGCTTCTCTTCTTGGGGGTTGGAGGGAGAGATACTCAAATCCTTTAAAAATAAGCCTGGAACTTGAGTGATAGCAAATACAAAAAAAAAAACAAAAAAAACCAGACAAGGCATTATAATATCATTGCAAAGAAAACACTTAAATTCCATTTAGAGGAAATGTCATCACAGCATAGCATATTTCTGGTCGAAGGCTACATCAGTCTAGTCAGAATGATGCCACCAAGACAAAGAGCAAGGAGAGGGGCGGGCCAAAAGATGGAGAAGGAAGCTCAAGTCAAATATAATGAAAAAGGGGAATAACCTTACAGCTAAACAGTTTACTTTTCAAAGGCAGCACAAGGGCAAATGCTTTGTGCAAAGAGAAAATTAGTTTCCAAAGTATATGCATTCTACAAAGAGCCAAGTTAATTATTCAAAGCAAAGGCCCATGAATTCCCACAATTTAGTCATTCTCTTCTGACACTTTCAGACCCAGTGAGCTGCTTCTTATCACTAAGACTTTGATAATTGGCTTAGACATATCAAATAAACTTTCTGGAGAATTCCATCGTAAGCAGGTATGACATCCTAATAGGGGTTTTATTAGGCCTTTCTCTTTGCAGTAATGTATTAGCAATCACTGTGACATTTTCTGCTCTGGGGGGTTTTGGCCTTGCTCATTTTTTACACTTACTAGAAAATAAATTTATTCACGGTAGAGATCTAATCCAATACACTACTCTGTTTACCCTGGTTTATAAAGGAACAGGCCTCTCTGAATTAATGAAAAGTGACATATACATCATAGAAGAAAATGCACTGTCTTCAGCCAAGCATAACCAAATAGCAAGAATCCCTTATGATTCCACAGACTTGAGGATTCAGTTCGTACAGCTTTGGTATCCCTTTCCTTGATCGCTCTTTCCATTCCATCTAGGAAAAAATAAGTAAATATAAATAGCAAGTGTGGATTAAATTTCTCCTTTTTTTTAGCAGCAATTGTATTTTTTTTAATTTCCTGAGAAAATGTCAATTGGATAATATCTGATACACTGCCATTTGCTCCTTTGCATTTAATATTCCTGATAATAAAAAAAAGTTGAACTCTTATTACTGTATATTTACATATTAAAAGTGGAGCTGTTATTTGGATGACATTCAGTGGAAACTAAAAATGGAGCTTACCTACCAGCAAGGGGATAGCAGGGCAGAATTAATGACAGAATTTGACAACTTTCATAATTTTTTCATTTCTTTTCATTCATGCAAGAACAGTACTAATGGGAAGTCATATAA
The DNA here is from genome assembly GCF_014108245.1 of Pipistrellus kuhlii. NCBI lineage: Eukaryota > Metazoa > Chordata > Mammalia > Chiroptera > Vespertilionidae > Pipistrellus > Pipistrellus kuhlii. The sequence goes on from NW_023425427.1 coordinate 51,656,253, forward strand.
AGCACCATCAAAATATCACAGGTTTGGTGATAGTGAAGAACATACTGAGATAATATTAATGTAGGCTTTTATCACATAACAAAGGAGCATCAACAGAGGTCATCTCTGTAATTTAATGCTAGATATTTTAACAACTTCCCACTTTCCACATTAATGACGATAATGTTAACATGGAGAAATATACAGGAAATCTAATTCATTTCCATCATTGGTTTGTTTATCTCCCTTATCTAAATTCTTTGTGCCCTTATAATATATTTCAATTCAGAAGCATTGGCAAGGGCTGGTATCACTTCAAAATATGTCCTCTACCTTCTGGGTGATAGCTGAAATTTCCTATTTAAATATTTAACATGGTATTTGTTTTATGTTAAAATTCAAGTATTTAGTCCTCCTCCCCAACTCAAAATCCTGACTTAGTAGGCAAAGAGTAGGACCCAAAAAATTGTATTTTAAACTAACTTTCTAAATAATTGTGATGTACAGTAAGGTTTGAAAACCATTGCCCTGATGTGAATGAGCTGTGAAGCTTTCATGAAAACAGGCATTGGGGTAAGGAAGTAAACTAAATATAACCAATGACTTGCTGTGTATCTGGAACTGTGCTAGATAATAAACACATGCCAGGTCATTTCATCTTTACCTCTCCTATCAAGAGGATTTCACTATTCCCATTTTACAGATGAGAAAACTCAAATCTCAGAAAAATTTAATAACCAGGCAATGATTACATGGCTAGGAAGTCTAGTGTTCAAATTCATACTTCCAGTAATAGAAGCAATGGTTATACAATATTCATAGGCTTTCAGAGATAAAATGATGATGATGCCATCTTATTGAATATGTATTCTGACCTAGACACTGTCTAAGTATTTTTCATATAAGGTTTTACTAAGTTCTTACAACTACCATTTGAGATAAATGTTAATTTCACTTTATATTGAGGAAACTATCTTAGAGAAATTATATATCTTGTCGAAGTACACATAGTTGTACCATAAAGTAGAGAAGATGAAATTGAAATCTAGAGGCTTTTCTCATCCCACAGACACAGCCATGAGAGTACTCAAATCTTAGGGGTGAAAATGCTATCTGCCATAGGCAGAATAATCTTCATATGATATATGTGTGCCTAATTTTCAGAACCTTAGACTATGTTAGGTTTCAAAGCGAAGAAGAATTAAGGGGAAGGTAGAATTAAGGTTGCTAATCAGATGGCCTTGAGATGGGAGATTATTCTGTGTCATCCGAGTGGGCCCAATGTAATCACCAGGGTCCTCAGTAGGAGAGTGAAACAGAAGAGAGAGAACCAGAGAGATGACAGCGGGGTAAAAACAAGAAACTCTTCAGCTGGAGTCTAGAAGGAATGCATTGTGCCAACACTTTGATTCGGCAGTGAGTTCATTTCAGGCTTCTGGCTTCCATAACTAGAAGATAATAAATTTGTGCTGTTTTTAAGCACTGAATGTGCAGTAATTTGCTGTAGCAGCAATAGGAAACCAACACAGAATCCCTCCAAGTTAGAGAGATGGGAAACTTGCTTCACAGCTGTGGTAGGCCTAGCCCTGGCACATTTAAATGAGAGGCTGGTACATAGATCATGGTCATCATTTGTAGCAGACAATCTTCGTTACTCAGTGGTCAGCCATTCCTTCCCCTCTCCCTTGCTTTACAGAACTCAGCCCAAGTTAGCTCTCAGGCAGCTCGGTGCTTCTGGAGAGGTGGCTGCTCCCAGGGTTCAGTGGGTGTCTTGATTAATCTTAGGGAGTTGTGTCAGTTCTATTCCTCTTACCAGTGAGTGGTTTAGAAGAAGGAACGAAACAGTCCCACACATGAGATATGAGGAAAAGTCTGAAGGGGGATTCTGGAAGAGTTTTTTTTTTTTTTTTTTTACCCTTCAAAAGATCCATGAGGTGTTCTGTGCTTGAGCTGCTGTAGAAATTAGGAGACAGCTTGACAACAAAAGTCAGCAAAGAAAGAGTGACAGAGTAGAACAATGGAACAAAACTGGGTCTTTGATGATATCATTGAACCACTGAATTAGCCAACCCTGGAACTTGACTAAGTCTAAAGCCTTTTGCATGAGGTCGTAAATGGCTTGTTGTTTAAGTCAGTTGAGTTGGGATTCTCTATGACTTACAGAAGCATCCCAAATGATACAATGAGAAGTAAAATAGTCATCAGTTTTTGTGTAACATTTATTGTGCATGGTTTTGTCCCCTTTCCTGTTCTGGCCAACCGTGATCCTAAGCTACTCCCAGCAGACAGGAACTATCATTACAACTGACCTCCTTAAAAGAAGATGCATCAGTGTTGTTAGGACTATTTAATTCTTTAATAAAAGCTTCCTCCCTAAGATTTCTCACCTTTATGGGTTTGAATTCATTCAGTAACTGTGGAAGGGAAATTTCATTGCAGTTGATGTCTATTAGAGGCAAGAATGCAATTTAGGAACCATTAGATCACATTTAATCAAGGAACTGAGAATATCCAACTCTTCCTCATTGATCTGTTAGGTTCTGAGGTTATGTGTGCTCAAACAGTAATGGCAAAGGAATAAGGAATTATGCTCTTTTATTTATTAAGCTCGGTCCCTAATTCCCAATATATAACTCCTTGATAAATTTAATAAAAATCCCTTGGCTCGGGTTCAGGTGCCTAAGAGGAATCTCCAAAGCTGAATTTCACCTCCAGCCTTCCATTTGGGAAGAAAACAGCTCAGTGCTCCCAGGTACATACAAGTGGGAGAGAAGAGGTGACTATTGGGTAGCCTGGGCTTCTGAAAATAGGAGGTGGCCTAGCCATCTTGCCCTGAAGCCATGTAGGAGATGAAAATAGAAGAGAGTCACACTTTGTGCATAGTCTTTTAATATAGAGAGGCCCACTGGCCTAATCAGTATCATGAAATATGAACAGTAAAATTATCAATTCCTCTTCCAAAAGAAGAGATAAGAAAATGCAAAGTGGGAACTGGGAGAAGTGTATAAGGCAAATTCCTTCTCAGAAGGCATCAATATCTAGCCTTTAAAAATTTAAGGCTTATCCAACCGGTGTGGTTCAGTGGTTGAAAACTGACCTATGAACCAGGAGGTCATGGTTTGATTCCTGGACATGCCTGGATTACAGGCTTGATCTCCAGTGGGGGACATGCAGGAGACAACTGGTCATTGATTCTCTCTGATCATTGATGTTTCTATCTCTCTCTCCATCTCCTTCCTCTCTGAAATCAATACAAACATATTTTTTAAAATATTTTTTAAATCTAAGACTTTCCTTTTATAAGGTGGTCACATTGCCCTGTTCTTAACATTAAATGTACACTTTCTTCATCACTAATTTAAATTTTCCCCTATTGCTTTGGTCTTCTCTTACAAATTATTATATTTATATGCATTTATTTCACGTGGCTTTGCTAAAAAGTAAAAAAAAATCATAATCATAACCAAGTCCAGACAACATGCAGAATAATAATACAGTTTAAAATCCTTACTAGAGTGCTACCTCATTATACACAGATGGTGTCTATGCGGTAGTTAACATGCTTATGGGATGAAACAGCTGGTCTTGCTGACTTTTTGGCAAAACTTCATTTTAGGGAATTATTTGGTGGAAACTTTTCGGCCTCCACAAATTCAGGTAATCCAGAGATCAGCACTGTGCAGTTTGAGCTCTGCCCTAAACCACAAAAGCCAAGAAAATAGTATTCTCCAGCAGACATCCAACTCCAACCCTCAATCCCAGCTGCCATGACAGGTTTTACCAATGTCCACCAAAGCTCATTTTCTCATTTCTGCTCCCCTTGTCAATACAGTCCTCTCATCAATGAACAACTGCAGTAACTCTTCAGCACTGTGGCATGAAGGCTGTTCCTCAGTCTTGTTCTAACATACCTTTCTCAAATCCAACCATATTCCTAAAGGCTCCACTCCAGCCACACCACTTTCCTTAACATATCCTATTGTACCCATAACAAGCTTCTGTGTACTTCCTTCTCTGTTTTTTCTCACACTATTGTTGTAATGCCAACCTTAGTAGCAGTAAAAACATCCTTGAAGATGATCCAGTCCAAATGATTTATTTTCATCTGAGGAAACTTAGTTCCAGAATTGTTGGACTCAAACAACATAGTGTATCAGTTAGCCTTTGCTCTATAACAAACCACCCCAAAACTTAATGACTTAAAAATAATGACTTGATATTTTTCACTAGGGTGTGGTTGGTGGAGCAGAGTTTTGCCTACGTCCCTCATGCAGCTGCAGGGTCAGCTGGACTTGAAGCTCTAAGAGGATCTCACACATGTGTGTCAGTTGGCATTGTTGTTGTGGACAGGGCTGTCTTGGTCTCCTCCCGAGGCTCATCCTTCAGCAGCTTTCCTTATATGCTGGTCTTAGGGCAGTGATCCATGAAGAGAATACGGGGAATCTACACAGCCTTATGGAGCCTAAATTCTGGAACTCACACAGTATCACGCCCGCTATATTCTACTGATCAAAGCAAATAACAAAGCCTCCCAGATTCAAGAGTGTAGAGAAGTAGATGCTGGATGAGAGAAATAGCAGTCATATTGCAAAGTGGATGTCTGCCAGGATGAGAGGAACTGTGGCCATTAAACATTCTTTCACTCAAAGCACAGGTAAACAGAGTGAGGTTGCCCCTATATAACATCATGGCTTCCTGAAAAAAAGCTCCTTAGATGGCTTCTATCTAGGAACAGGATGGGACTCAGGGGCCTATGTGGATGAATGTATCAAGAAGCAACTAATTAAGTAGATCATTACCGAGTCATCTTGTCACTGCTGGGTATAGTTGAAATGGTGAAACCACAAGATACACTATTACTGAGGAAAAATCATGGTGTTAGTTATGCAGACAGCTCCACCCATGTTGGCAGTTCCCATGTTGGTGAGTCTGGTCATCTGCTCTTTCAACCACCAACCTCAACTGTCAATATGCCAAGAGATGATTAGCTTCCTGGAGCCTGGACCATGTTAATCAAATCCATGAGTGGCTCTTGTGTAAAGAGGATTGCATTAATTTGCAAAGAAGTAGAGTCCTCTAGAGCAGCGATTTTCAACTGGTGTGACATGAGAATTTTTTAAAAACATGCAATACCTGACTATTTAGTCAGGGGCACTGACTCTTTTCCCCTAGATTGTCAAATTAAAAAATGACAACAGCCAGCACGACACTAGCCATCCTGTATAAATGAATCAAAGTTATACCCTGTTTTGGTAAGATTGGCAAAATATATATGAATATTTTATGTGCTGCGGAATTTTAGTCATGAGTTTATGTGTGCCATGAGATGAGAAAGGTTCAAAATTGCCTTAGAGAAAAGTTCCCTCCAATCCTCGGTTTTCTCATCTGTAATATTTAACTAGATGAGCTGCTATATGAATTAGAAAAGGTCCTAGAACATGGTAGTATGCTGTTTATATTACTATAAATAGTAATTATTTAAAAAAACGTTATAAAGTGCTTAATACTATTGTAAGTCATTATTAAATACACATTTTATTTACAATAACACCAAGCTTTAATTGCAGGACTCTTTCGGGACACAGTTAGCATTTAGAAAAATCCAGATCAACACTTAGAACTTGGCATGAGTGCCCCCTTCTCTGACAAGGCTTCCTGGACATCTCCTATGTTTCCATTCTCATATTGCTACACATTTGTTTGTAAAGGGCTTGAAAGAAGAGGAAAAATTCATCAGAAGTGCCAACCAGCTTCATCATTTTCTATGACCCGGATGAAATGTATTCATGGAGAAGTGGGAAACAACACAGCTTATCTCCACGGGTGAAGACATAGCTAATGAGGTCTCATTGTCTAAAGCTACAATGGCAGCCTTAATAGCAACCACATGGGAGGCAATTTGCCCATCTTAATACATTGCAATTATAAGTTTAGATTCATTTCTACCATGACTCAAGAGAAGGAGGAGGATGCCCTGTTGAATAAAACGGCAGTATAAGGCTTGGGTGATGTGAAAAAATACATAGTTTTCTTAAAAATAACAAAAATTGTTTTAAATAATATTTCAACTACAGTTATTTCATTGTCCCCATTTTTTTCAAAATAATTAATTGGATAATGTACTGTTTTCTTTTTTTTTTTTTTCTCTTTCAACAGTTGCCTCACTCAAATTCTGATTAAAATAACAGACCATATCAATCATTTTGAGAATACCGTAGATGTTAATCTTCCCACTAGCTAGCACAAAAACAGTGGTCTTTTTCAGTTGGATTTATCCACTCAAACCAGTACCTTCAGCAAGGAGAGGGCATTTGCATCTTCACATCTGACTTTCGGGAAGCTTCCCATGATTCTGCAAACACGGATCATAAATAAGCCCTGCTCTGAGACATGCCAGAGAGTCCCCTGAACAGAGGAGTTTGGCCAAGACCAGGTGTCACTGAGATTGAGGGAAAACTCACCAGCCAGCAACTCAGATCACAGAATCAAAATTGAAGAGATTTTTGCATTCTTCAAACCAATATCCCTACTAGTAGGTACTTGTCTTAGTCTACTTAGGCTCCTGTAACAAATACTACAGACTGGGTGAGTTAAATGCCAAACATTTATTTGCTCACAGTTCTGGAGGCTGGAAACCCATCAGGGTACCAGCAGGGTCCGGTTCTGGTGAGAGTTCTTTGCCTGGCAAGCAGACAGCCATCTTCTTGCAGCATCCTCACTTCTTGTTGTGTCCTCACATGGAGAGAGAGAGGAGAGCTTTCTTCCTTTCCTCTAAGGGCACCAGCCCTATTAGATTAGTGACCCACCTTTAGAGCCTCATTTAACCTTGGTTACCTCTTTAAAGGTCCTGCCTCCAAATACAGTCACATTGGGGCTTAGGCTTCTGCATGAATTGGGGGTGGGGGCACAATTCAGTCCACAGCAATATGCAATATTTAAGTAACTGCAATATTTAAGTAACTGATGAGCAAGTAAAGGCATGAGCAAGGGCATGAATGCAAGGAATAAAAAAGAACAAGTAATTCTATTTAACTAGCATATAAAGGGGAATGGTGCTGGGCCAGCATGGCTCATGGGTTGAGTGTTGACCTATGAACCAACAGGTAGTGGCTTGATTCCCCATCAGGGCACATGCCTGGATTGCTGGCTTGATCCACAGTGTAGGGCGTGCAGGAGGCAGCCAAACAATGATTCTCTGTCGTCGTGATTTGTTTCTCTCCCTCTTCTTTCCTCTCTGAAATCAATAAAAACATTTAGAAAAAAAGGGGTTGGTAGAATGGTGAAAGCTATCATTAGAAAGTTGGGTTGGGATGAAGAAAGTTCTTGAAAGAATTTTTACTTTACTCTATGGGTGATGGTTAGATAAAGAAGGTTTCTGAACTGGCAAGAACCGTGGTTAAAGTTGTACTTTACAAAAAGTATTATGGCAAAAGTATGCAGAATGGCTTGGCAAGCCAGAGATCAGAGAAAGGGAGACTGATTGAGACTTGACTACAGAGGGAAACTCTACATTGTCAGAAATCTGATCAGAAGCATATCATAATGGTCAAGAATGTGGGTCCCACCAGGCAGTGGAGTCCAAATACTGGCCAAGCCATGTACCAGTGTGATGCCCGAAGTCTTATTCTTCTGCCAAAACCGGTTTGGCTCAATGAATAGAGCGTCGGCTTGGGGACTGAGAGGTCCCAGGTTCGATTCCAGTCAAGGGCATGAACCTTGGTTGGGGGCATATCCCCGGTAGGAGGTATGCAAGAGGCAGCTCATTGATGACTCTCTCTCATCAATGTTTCTAGCTCTCTATCTCTCTCCCTTCCTCTCTGTACAAAATCAATAAAACATATTTTTAAAAAATCTTATTCTTCTTACCTGCAAGATGGAAAGAAAATTAGAATTTACCAGGAGATAATCCATGAAAAAGTTCAGGCTGAATAGGAAATTCTATATAATAAAAGCCTAACATGTTAAGTGTCCAGTCGTTCATTCAACTAAGCAAAGCATAATATGCTAATGATATGCTAAGGCTGCTCAACCACTCACTATCTTGTGCACTGACAAGTAGATTAGCTTGCTGCTGGGGTCTGGCCAATCAGGACTGAGCAAGACAGGCTGGACACACCCTGGAGCCCTCCTGCCCAGATCATGCACTGATGGAGTCCCCCAGCCTGGCCTACACCCTCTCACAATCTGGGACCCCTCAGGGGATGTTGGAGAACTGGTTTCAGCCTGACCCTGCAGGCTAGGCAGAGGGATCCCACTGGTGCATGAATTCATGCAGTGGGCTTCTAGTATTCAATAAACTTAAACCATGGTAATTAAATGTATTATTCTCTGTACCCAACATTATTAACTATATCCAGTAGGAAAACATATTTCAACTATTTGAGCAGTACAAATTTGATAAGCAGAGTTCATGCTCATCTGTAGGATCAAATGTGCCTTCATAGCTCAAAGAATGTCACCTGTTACAAAGCCTGGAAGATGGAAGGAGGCTTACTGCAAGCAATAAAAAAGGAAAATATTCCTCTGAGAATTTTTGTTTAATTTCAAATATATAGTCAGAGAGGCAAAGAAAATTCTGTTTATAAAAAAATCATATATTAAATCTACTAGAAGGTCAAACTTGTAGATTCGGTCTTTCAATGGCATATGTTTATGCTAATTTATGAAGGTACATTCTGTTGATTACAAATGAAATGATTTTGCTTGGCAGTCAAGTGTAGAAAGACAAATAACAAATCTCAGTAGCTACACTTCCAACTGTTTTGCAAACAGAGATAAAAAAATAATCCCTGACTTAGTAGCATCACTTTCAAGATACAAATCAACTTTCAAGTAGACTGTATTGAGTATGCAAAGCCAAGTTTACTCAAAAAAAGTTTCCAATTATTGGCGTTAAAGAGTATTTGTTAGAAGAAGTTGAGCACTGTGTGGAAATTGACAGGAGTGGTGCTTTTTGGCACAGCATGATGCTAATATCTGTAATTAAGAAAAAGCTTAAAGAGCATCTGCAAAGCCAGTGCTTAGTTTGACAGATGTCTCTGCAAGTAAATTTACCGGGCTTTGTTATTTGTTTCCAACCAAAGGCACACAAAATATTAAAGGCCATGTGGCATTGCTTCACTTTATAAAGAGTCATGACTTCTGAGCCCTACAATCGCTTTTGGAATTATTGACATCATTACTATCATTTTCCCCATCCCCATTAACTTCCTCACTTCCAACACCAGCTCTGCTCTCAACTCACTCTTTACCTCTACAATATCCCTTACTCCTTCCACAACCACAAACAACATCAATGATACTCTACCACCAATGACACTAGTTCAACCACTTATGTTGCCAACTCCACGACCAGCATCACCATCATCCCCAAAGCCATTTTCACATTTTCTTCACCATCGTTATCAACATTATCCACCAACTGTCACCACCATATATACCTCATGACCTGCTCTAGCACTCCATCACTCCACTCTTGCCATGACCCCCATTATCATAGTCACAACCAGTCTTTGTAGACTCTTGTGGTTACCCCTTCTTTCAAATCCCAGTTGTCTAGAAGTGACAACGTGGCAATTTAGTCATTTAGCAGTTAACCTACTTACTATATATTCATATGGTAGTCCCCAAATCAATTTCTGCTGACCTGCTCACAATTCAGGGTAGAGAATAATTTACAAAGAAGCAAGATGCTTTTATTTTCATTTTTTATCTAGCCACTGTACCACCACCATTTTGATATTTTAATTTTATTATGTAGCACTGGATTTTGAAACTCACCTATTGTTCATCCCATCCCTCCCCCTCACTGTACAACAGCATGTCAAACTCAAAGGCTAACACAGGGCCAAATAAAGGAGGCATGCAGCCCCCAGGTCCCAAGTTTGACATGCTTGCTGTACAATATATCCATGGGAGTTTACACATTAATAATATTTTTAATAAAAGCAGGAAGTTTAATGATAAAAACATGCTTCAGTCAAAAAAGTCACATCAAAATCACAACGTCAAGAAATCTCTGGGATCAGAAGTTTTACATTTAAATGTTCACTTTGAAAAACCTTCATTCACATGTAGACAACTGACAATAAAATATGTTAAACTTGATGATACCACTAATGCATTTTCCTGGGAAATATAATAACAAATTATTTTTTTTCTAAAGACTACAAACTCACATAGAAAATGTTTTCATGTCACTTAGAATTTTCTTAACTCCTATTTGCTCATGTGAAAAGACTTGACCACCTAATTTTTCTCAGGTCAATCACCAGTGTCATGCATTACAAACAAAAATACTTCAACTTAAAGAATCAGTAACAACTCAGTGTTGCATTGTAAAAAGGTATCTGTTGAGAAGCACATGAAAAATTTAAGAAAATGGGAGTGGAGAGGGGGTCTTTGGTCAATACCAAAGAACAATACTAAATATCCTTCATCATTTTCCCCTACCCCTAGTCTATTCTCTACATTTTGTTCTGTGTCCCAAGAAGTTGAACTTTGCTGACTGCCTCACCTGGGCTTTCTTGCCAGCCGGCTTCTACCTAGTTGGGTACAGCCAATGGGAGACAACGGATAAGTTGAGATCTCTCTTCCCGCTTCTGGACAACACTGGTCTTGGGGACCAGAGTTTCAGCCCAGCATTGTTACTAGGATACCACGCACTATTTCTTTCCCTTATTCTTTTGGTCAGTTGAGTGGCAACAATTTCTTAATATGGCTAATGTCTGGCTGCCTCCACTTTTGTACTCCTGCGCATCTGAAAGTAACCTTCCATTCAACTTCCTTCATTTGAGCCATCTGGGATGCATTTCATCTCCTGAGAGCAACCTGATTGGAACAGCAATAGAGATGGAGATACAATCCTTATGCTGCTCTTTTAAAAGCTTCGAGAAGGAGTCATCACCAAAACCTAGCACAGGTGGACTGGTTTTATTGTACTTCACCTTATTGCACTTCACAGGTGTGTGTGTGTGTGTGTGTGTGTGTGTGTGTGTGTGTGTGTGTCTTTCTCCCAATTGAAAACAAAACCTGCACCAGCAAAAAGATTATAACTCACGTTATTGTGAGACAATCTCCTTCTTGATGCCTGTGGTCTGGACCCAAACCTGCAATGTCTGGGAGGCTTGCCTGTAGATAGCTAAAACAGCTCAGCAGACTGCTTCAAACTAGCATTAAGGAAAATAGCCTAGTCAGGCAAGTTTTTCCCCAGATGTCTCTCTCTCTCTCTCCACTTCCAGCTCTACCCCCAGGTCCCCAGTTTGTAGAAGAAAGGGGAAAATTAACATTACAATTTGCTCACCTCAAGCTATGGAGTAGGAGGCAGTTTCCAGGTGAGCTTCCACCTAGACTAGGGGTGTCGAACTCAATCAGAGAAGGGGCCAAAATCTAAAATCCAGCCTAAATCGCGGGCCGAATGGTTTACTGAACAGTCATAAACTGTCATTGTGATGGAAACGCAGCGGAGTGCAGTGATGACAGCGCGGTGCGGGCCACATTGCAAGGCCTGGCGGGACGGATTTGGCCCGCAGGCCTTGTGTTTGACACATGTGACCTAGACAGAGAACAGCATGTCATTAGAATTGCCTGCCCACCGAACCTCCTAGAAGCTAGGCACCACATACTCTAGTTTACAGTTTAGCACTATAGTACTAGTCTTTCTACAATGCCTTTAGATCCTTCATAGTATTTGGCTTAAATATTGCATAATTAGGAAATCAAATTCTGGCAATCTGCATGGAGAAGGCAAACCAAAGAGGATAAAGAAAACACTGAAAACATAGCTGCTTACAAAAAGTAAATAGCATTAGGAGACGGGGCATACAGTGCAATCTCCTCTGATGGGATTGTTCCAATTTTTTGTTTAAAAAGATGACCGTAAAGCAATCTTCTTTTAATCAAAACCTATTTTTCCATTGACTTACATTATGAAATCAAAGATGTCCTCCCCACAGGAAATATTGTAGCCCTAAGTCTAAAGAAAAATCACATTTCACAAGGCAACAAACCCCTCTAAAATCAATGATCTAAAGTAAACTATTTAGTTTTCTCACAAAACAATAATCACACTCAAAATAATTCAAAAAAATACAAATAAAGTGTCCAGAGTAACATTCCCTTAAGGATAGATCCACACAGAAGCAAAATCTACCGTGAAGCTTCGCTATGAGGCAGCCCATGATGTTGTCATTTACAGGAGGAAATCGGAAATCAGGAGGAAATACACAATTGGTTTTCCTCCCATTCTTGGTGCAGGACAGGGCAGGATTGGGCAATCAGAGGCTCCTAACACTCCCCCCCACCCCACCCCGGTCCAACCCCCACCCAGAGAACCATTCTTGGGATGAGAGAGCAATGTGTTGCTAAGGCTGGGACTGGCTGGATGTTGGACGGGACTGAACCCCATGAAGGCCTCTCTATGTACACGCTTTGCATTCTGGTGGCCGATGGTGAGATCTCATCTTGGGGCAGGCACCCAAGACAAGCCTCATAGGTTAGTCCTCTTGCTTCTTTACACCTGCCACCTACCAGACCTTTGCATTCATCAGGCCCTCCTAGGGTATGGAGGCTGGGTTTTGAAAACTTCCTAAATTATATTAGCAATAAAAGTGAAGGGGGCGTTTTTGTTGTCCTTGTTATTCAGAACGAGCCCCTTCCAATCACAACTAAGCTTCTGTTTGTGAAGCCTCCAAGCATAAGAGCTGGCTGCCAGGGTAACTAAATTGGTTAGAGGTTAGATTTCAAGACTCCCCACCTCCCACACTCTCCATCCCCACCCCTGACCCCTCCCACCCCGCTATGGGGTATATTTGAAGGAACCCAGGAGTTTTGCCACTCAAAACTTACATACCCTGTTTTCTATCATTTATTTCCTAGTGACTCACTCCTTTAGTTTAAATCCTTCCTTCTCCCAAAATTTTCCTTTAAAATTTTAATTTATTTATTTTTTATTTGATTATTGACTTAAGAGCAGAAGGGAGAGGAAGAGAGGCAGGAACATCAATGATGAGAGAATCATTGATCAGCTGCCTCCCACACACCCCACACAAGGGACGGAGCCTGCAACCTGGGCATGTGACCTGTGATTCACAAGTCGTGGCTCAACCACTGAGCAACACTGGCTGGGCCAGAATCTTTGTTTAAACTAAAAAATCCTTCCAAAGGATACCTTGATACACCTTAGAAGCCATGCTCTCCACATTGTCCTTTTGGGGCCATCTGCATCAGAATCACCATGATTGCTTATTAAAAAATGTGCATTCTTACCTCTGTGAGAATAAACAAGTCATCTTTTCTGTCAAAGAACAGCCGCCATTTTGGACTGTATGACTTGGCAGCTGCCACGTTGGCCACATGGCTTGCAGCTCCCCTGGGGGCCGCCATCTTAAAACAGCAAAGGCCAACTCCTCCCTTTGAATTAGCCAATTGGGAAAGACTCTGTGTTTGAGCTCCAATCAAGGGCAAGCAATAGGTCACGAGTGTTAGGGGTTGTAAACCCTGCTGTGCTTTCAGACCATGTGTGCACACCCTTCTACATAGAAGTAAAGATGTTTGCCTTGATTCCTGCATCCTGACTTGGGGGGGGCGCTCGCTTTATTTCTAACACCTCCTCTATAGACCTTCTGAGTTAGGACCCCAGGGATTTGTCCAGGAGTCTGAATCTTAACAAGCTCCCAGGAGCACATTAGCATTGGAAAACCACTCCTTCGCATGAGTGGGGTTATCAAACCCTTTCCCTCAGCACCGTTCCAGGGAGGAAAGGCTATTATCCTATCCTGTGTATCCACGCTCCAGAGCCCACGCCTTCTCTGCTCTCCAGTTGCTAGAGCTCTTCGGAGATATGATCCCAATACCTCCAGCTTCAGTAGACGACCTGCAGTTTGTAGGGTATGTTCTAACTCCCTCTCTCTTTTCATCTCCACCACAGTCTCAGAAGGTTTATTTTTACACCAGTTTTCTACCTGGAAAAAAATTTTTTTTCCCTGAGAAATCAAATATCTTTCTCAGGGTTACACTGAGATTCAAAACCAGATTTAATACTAATTCTCATGTCCTGAGCCTGGCTTGTATCACTTTAAAAAGTTAAATAATCCTTCAAAGGGGATGGGGAGGGGGGGGAAGAGGGTAAACGGGACTTGGACTAAAATCTCAAATAATCAAAAGAGGAGAGCACAAAAAGGGATTAAAGAATCCTGTATTGGACACTTAAAATTCACAGAAAATTGCACTGGTTATCCTGAAGGCAGTCAGATTGCACCACCATGGAAACATGGGACTAACCAAAGGCCAACAGAACACCTGTTGTTCTCAGTCACCAAATTTACACCAAGTTTTTTTTTTCAGCCTCACGTGTAATTTTCCATGTTCTGCAGTGGACAGAGCACAATGAAACAGGCTATCTTTTGACGCTAAAATATATGTTAATCAAATTGTTATTAAGCAGAATGTTCAGCATTCACAGGCAGAGAGAGAGCAGTGTACTAGTAATAATGATCCCACATGTACCCACCCCCCAGCTTCAACAATGGCCAAGATACTGCCATTCTTGAAGAAAACAAGTTTAAAAAAAAAAAAAAAAAAAAACAAGCTCCTTTTAAATACTATAACAATGTATACATTCAGAATCCCCCCCCCACCCCCACTGCCCATCTCAAAGTATTTCTTAGATAAGGAAGTGAATGTGTGTATTAACGAGTAAATGTATATGCACGCAGACACATTTTTAAGGGGAGTGAATTGTTTCGCTGGTGGGGATGCATACAAAATGCCTGCTTAGGGCTCAGCAATGTGTGCGTTTTCGCAGTGTGCTTGATGGCAGGCACTAATGGCCAGAAAAAATAAAATTTAGTCCTTACAGGCTGTCCTGTCTTTAAGCGAAATGTGTGCCATTTACTTGGGAGCTCTGTAGCAGATGTGGGCTGGAAAGGAAGGGGCCGGTTATGAAGCGTCGGGGGAGTCTGTGCAGATGTCCCTGTTTTTTAATGTGCGGCTTAACGGGTCCCATTTATCTCACTGCGCATCATTTTGGACTTGGTGGAACAGCTCGTCATTACAGATCTCCAGCACCGTTCACGGGCCTTGGTTATCAGAGGGAAAAGCGTTCTTAACCTGGTCGTCGAGGCACACAGGGCGGTGATAAATAAGAAGGAAGGAAGGGAATGCTTAAGGGAACCTCCATGCCAGGATACAGAATGCAAAGACTTATGCAGCCAGGCCTGAGCCCTTGTGGGAGGGGATTGCTAAAATCTCTTGCAAAAGAGCATTGGTTGATCACACAGGAAGTCTGAAACTGCTTCCTGAGGATGAAAAAGTAATCTTTTTGCTTCCCCAGAGCTGTGTAGCTTTCTGTAGATTCAGTAATTATTACATGGGAAATGATGGTCTTGTGCCAAGCATCTCACTAGATCCTTTATTTAAAGACTAGAGCCCTGATGCATGAGATTCATGCACTGGGGCGGGGGTTGGGGGTGTCCCTCAGCCTGGCCTACGCCTTCTCACAGTCTGGGAGCCCTTGGGGGATGTCTGACTGACAGCTTAGGCCTGCTCCTCATTAAGGATGATCTCAATTTATATCACCCTTCCTTCCAGACAAGTGTTGCTAATGGATTCTAGAGATGAGGAAGCTGGGATCTGGGTGTAATTTGAGATAGAGAGTGGCTGATTCAGGATCTTCACTTAGTTCTTTCTGATTCCAAAGTCTTTTTTGGAACTCTCAACACCAACAGAGTCGGTGTCTTTAATACAGTCCCTTTGAGGACAGTCTAGCAATATGCATCCCTGTACTTGATTCAGCAATTCCTTGTCTGGAAACTTAATCTGTGAACATAGTTCAATAATGCTCCAAAGCAGTATCCACATAGAGGTTCATCACAGTGTCATTTACAATAAAAAAAAATAAAATAAAATGGCACCCGCCTGGCTGGTATGGCTCAGAGGTTGAGTGTGCACTTATGAATCAGAAGGTCATAGTTCAAATCCTGGTCAGGGCACTTGCCCGAGTTGCCACATCCCCAGTGGGGACTGAACAATGACTCTCTGTCATTATTGATGTTTTTATCTCTCTCCCTCTCCCTTCCTCTCTGAAATCAAAAAATATATATATTTTTTAAATGGCACCCATCATTGAAACTGAAAAAAATAATTTTCATAAATCTATATACTGAAATAATATATACCTATCTAAGAGATTCAAAGTAAGGTCCATATTGATATATATTATCTTTATTTTGAGGTGAAAAACAAATTATAGAAGAGTATTATAATAGAACTAGAGGCCCGATGCATGAAATTCAAGCAAGGATAGGCCCTCGCCGTCTGCTGGCTGCTGCCTCGGCCCTTGTAGTCCCGGCTTCATCTGGAAGGTCATCTGGATGGTCATTCTGCTATTCGGTCATTCAGTTGATTTGCATATTATGCTTTTAGGCATGAATGTACGTGTGTGTGTGTGTGTGTGTGTGTGTGTGTGTGTGTGTGTGTTGAAAGATCACAGCAAACTTACCAGTGGTTTGAGTCTCTTCTAACTATTTAAATGTTTAAACAATTACAATATTAGATAAAAAGGATAAATTTTTCCCATTTGAAACACTAAGTTCCCCTTCGGGAAAAAGGGGAGTGGTGGATGCGGGAAGAGACTGAACATAAACTGTGCACCTATGGATGAGGACAATGGGGGCTGGGGAAAGGTCTGGTGAAGAGGGGAAGAAATGAGGAACCTTTGTAATAATATGAACAATAAAGATTGATTAAAAAAAAAAAGAAAGAAAGAAAGAAAGAAAGAAAGAAAGAAAGAAAGAAAGAAAGAAGCACTAAGTCCTTCATCTTTTCTCCTTAAAAGTCCAACTCCTGGTGCAATCCTGCTCAGTTTTTGACAGTGGCATCAGGTGTACTTTGTATGAGAGGAAGGGTTTGTCTTTATTCACATGTCACCCGATTTGCAAAGTCTACCCCACCACTGAAGGCAGGAATGGATGCTCCCTCCCTGGGCTCCCAGGACATCCTGAGTGTACTCTTCATTATAACAGTTATCTCACTGCTGTAAACATCTGTCACCCTTCCCTAACTCTGAGATCCTCAAGAGCGGGGACCACACTTCTTTTACCTGGCACATGGCATATATTTTATATACTTGATGAGTGAAGAAGAAAAAAAAAAAAAAAAAAAAGAAGGAGAGGGGGAGGGAATGGAAAAGGAAGGAAAGAAGAGAAGCAGGAAGGAACAATGTTCACCTTGAAAAAGCTGGTGAAATATTCAAAGCCCAAACCACTGGGCCATAGAAATTCACTGTAACTCAGTTCATCAAAGCCCGAGCTAAAGGTGCCACTGGGTTATGAAATGATTACAGACGTTGTGCTTAGACAACGGATGTAAATTCTGGATTTTTCATTTTGAAGTTTTGTGAGAAAGTCGTTTCCTCTCTGAGTTTTAGATTCGCCATCTATAAAATGAATAGGTTAATACTGACATTTCAGGCTTGCTGTGAGGACAAAATTATGCATAATGCCAACACGCAATAGACATTCAATAAGTATTTGCTGTCATATTACACAGCTTGTTAAGTATTTGCACTGTGAGTGGATCATAGGAGCAAAAGAATATGAAAGTCAGGATTGACTTCAGATCCAAACTGATCAGTTACTGGAACAGCGGGGTCTCCAAATCCTCCGGGTGGTCAGGGGGGTCTCCTAGGTAATCTGTCCTGTGGGGCACCCAACTAGATCACTTTGGTTCTTGGACAATGAAGAATGTCATAGAAGCAAATGTCTCTCAAGACACAGTTGAGCCGAAACCGGTTTGGCTCAGTGGTAGAGCGTCGGTCAGTGGACTGAAAGGTCCCAGGTTCGATTCTGGTCAAGGGCATGTACATTGGTTGCGGGCACATCCCCAGTAGGGGGTTTGCAAGAGGCAGCTGGTCGATGTTTCTCTCTCATCAACGTTTCTAGCTCTCTATCTCTCCCTTCCTCTCTGTAAAAAATCAATAAAAATATATTTTTTTAAATACACACACACAGTTGAAGTCCTTGGTGGCTTCTTATATCAAATAAATCTTATAAATAAAAAATCAAATCAAACAAACAACACATGAAGATAGTAGGGACTCTGATACATTGTTAGTGGGGGCAGAAAATGGAATATTTCTTGGGGGAGAGAAGAAACACACTGAGAGTATCTATGAATATGTAAAGCATGCATTGCCCTTGGATTCAGCAAATGGCCATGTAAGAATTTATCCTATAAAAATTCCTGTGAAAATGTGCAATTCTACATGAACAGTGTGAAATGCTGTTTGCAGGAGTGAAAACGCAGCAACAACCCAAATCGATAGGGAAATGGCTAAGCAAATTAGGATACATCCCTCCAGTGGTGTACACTGCAGCTGTGAAAACAAAATTGATCTATGTGTACTTCTATGATTAAAAATGTGCCAGACGTATGACTAAGTGAAGAAAGCAAATTGCAGGGCAATATGAGCCCAATTTTATTAAAAACAAACAAACAAACAAACAAACAAACAGTAAAAGCAATTTCTGTATACCTATATCTAAAACCTGGGAAAATGTATTCAAAGTTATTCTATCTTACGGTGATATGAGGGCTCTTCACTTTCTACTATAAGCAGTGCCTTATCATTTATATATTGTACATGAATATGCATTACCTACTTTGGTAATTAAAAAACAGTAATGTTATCTTTTTAAATCTAAGTTATTAACTAGGAAGGAAGGTAGCATACGGAACAAAGCATGGCTTTGTTAAGGTCTTAAACTAGCCTTTCTGATGTTTCTAGTCCCAAGGCCTTTCTTTGACTTTACCCAAAGAATCAGTTGAGCCTGTAACTCCATGAGCTAACCTTATAGGTCTGACTGATGTAAATGGGACAGAATACCTGGAATGGTCCACCCTCCCACTTTTTTCAAAAGCATAATATACGACCCGGCTGTGAAATATGTAATTGGAAAAAGTATTGCCCCTTGGTTAAAGAAGTGACCTCCAATGGGCAATAATTCCTCGAGATTGAACATTCTGTTACAATTGTCCACAGAAACTTAAAGAGGTTATTTTCTTGATCTGCAGGGCATTCATTTGCTGCTATAAGTATCCCACAGTGTAATGTATATTCCTTACATCTAGAAGATTAATAGCATTTCTCTGGTGCTTTCCCCCTGAACTTCTCAATACAAGTGTTTTCGTGGAAATGATTCGATCAGAATCACTTCTGAACCTCAGCATTCCAGCATTCCTAGCTGTCCTTCCCTCTTATATCCATAACTGTTGCATATTTGGAAATAGGGTATTGGCAGATGTAATTAAAATCGCCGCTCACCTATAATTTTAAAAATGTAAATAAAAACTATTTCTTACCTAGAAAATTGGAAAGGATTAAAGAAATGGACAAAATCTAGGTGGGTGAGTGTGCACTCAGGCACTGTTTGGGGGTGTAAATTAGTAAGCACGCCTGTGAGCAATGTGTACCAGAATGAGAAGTGTGAATCACCTCGCAGGAAGTGAAAAAATGTATACTTAGTGAAAAAACAACAACAACAGATGTTTAAAATTACAATATTCAGACAATAGAACATGAGTTCTGAGATAGTTAACAGATGAAAGGATATTATAGTGGATGAAATAGTGCTCCTCCCCCTCCCCCCTTTGTCTACTTGAAACTTAAGAATGTGACCTTATTTGGAAATAGGGTATTGGCAGATGTAATTAAAAGTCTCAAGATGAAATCATCCTGGGTTTAGGGTGGGCTCTACATCCAATGATCGGGGTCCTTATAAGAAAAAGGAAGAAGCCCAGCCACTGTGGCTCAGTGGTTGAACATTGACCTATGATCCAGGAGGTCACAGTTTCATTCCCAGTCAGAGCACATGCCCAGGTTACAGGCTCAATCCCCAGGAGGAGGTGTGCAAGAGGCAGCCTAGCAACTATTCTCTTTTACCATTGATGTTTCTCTCTCTCTCTCTCTCTCTCTCTCTCTCTCTCTCTCTCTCTCTCTCTCTCTCTCTCCTCTTTCTCTCTGAAATCAACAAAAATATATGTTAAAAAGAGAAAGAAAAGGGGAAGATGCTGAGAGACACACAGACATACAGAGAGGAGGGCCATGTGGTGACAGAGTGACAGAGGCAGAGACTGGAGGGAGGCAGTTGTAGGCCAAAGAGTTCCAAGGAGTGCCAACAACCATGAGAAGCTGGAAGAGAGGCCTGGGACAGAGTCTCCCTCATGCCTCTAGAAGGAACCAGCCTGTCTACATTTCAGCTTCAGACTCCTGGTCTCCTAAATACAAGAAAATAAACGTGTATTATTTAAATAAACATATTATTTAAAACGTATATTATTTTGCAATAATTTGTTATGGCAGACCTAGGAAACTAACACAGATGTGATTCTTGGAATTTGTTTTAAAATAATCCAATGATAAAAGGGAGTTAGGGAGAGTCAAAAAGAGCTACAGATGAAATGAAATTAGATAATAGGTATATGGGGATTATACAATATTCTGAATGCTTTTGAATATATTTGAAATTTTCCATAATAAAAAGTTAAAAATAAATATTATGTAGATTTAAATTTATGGATGTAGAAAACTATCTTTTAATATCTTGTTAGGTAGAATAAAATAGGTCAACAAATTTGTTGGTATCCTACAAACAGAGATTCTAAGAAAAGTCATCAAATTGTTATGCCTAGTCATTTCTGGAGGGTGTGATTTGAGTTGATTTCTTCTTCATGTTATTTTGTTTTGTTGGAAGTTTTAAAGGAAGCATGATTGGTTATTATTTTAAAAGCTAACCTATATATATGCCTAAGCCACTGTTACGACCAGATGACCAGAACACAACCCACCAATCAATTGCTATGATGCACTCTGACCACCAGGGGCAGATGCTCAACACAGGAGCTAGCCCCTGGTGGTCAGTGCATTCCCACAGCCAACCTTCCACAGCCAGTGACATCAATGTCCATTCCTTCTGCGCCTGGCCTGGCAATTGTCATCTCCTCTCCTGACTCCACCAGGCCCTTTAGGGCTATCACAGGAAACCAGCGGTGGGTGGTGATGGATGCGGCCCCAAGGGCAGGCTCCCTCCTTGCGGCCAGTGGCTAACCTCCTGTGTCCTGTCCTTCCTCCCGGTCAGCAGACCCCAATGGGCCTGTGATCCCTCCACACGTTCCTCCCCCTGGCTGACAGGCCCCGATCAGCCTGACCCTAATTGCCAGTCAGGCCTAAGGATCCCAACCATGCACGAATTCATGCACAGGACCTCTAGCAATAACAATAATTGTCCCCGTCAAATGACACTATAATAAAATCGTCTTCTTTACTCCCAATGTGCCTGTGATAAGTCTGGCATTCCCTACACCCATTTTAAAGAAAATATAGAATCAGGGAAATAACCTCTCTAACGTCACTAAGGATTTTGGATCAGAATTCCAATTAAGTCCAGAGTTTGTCCAAAATGAGGGTGACATCATTGTCAGCAGTTAACTTAGACATTTCCTTCTCGCTATCAGCAAGCGACTTCAGGTAGTTTGAACCCCGTTCAGACACCACCAGATACTCATGTGATCAGGAGGGCATTTGTCCAGCCTGTGGCTATGACAGGGATTCCTCAAAACCAGTGTTCTCTCCCTAGGTATCAGAAGAGCCATCCTTTACTATGCTGTGCTGGAGGAAGGAATGTGATTCGGAAGGAGACCACCATCGTTCTATCCATCCAGCATTTGGAATGCAAGAGGAACATCCAAAGAGGGTTTTTTATTCCTAAGGGGAAAATAAATACCTCCAGTGTAGAGAGCAAATGCAGGACATGCTTGCTCCCTGTCCCAGGCCTGTGACAGCAACCATGGACCACGGCATTCTGGAGATTGGACTACAATCCAATAGAGATCTCCCTTTAGAATTGGTTCACAAGATGAAACCTATTGGCCATCCATGGGTCCTATTTGGGAACAAATTCTAACCAAAGGTCACAGGATCAATGTGTTGGCAAAATAGCCAAGTAGAAGTGAGGGAAATTTTTAAAAAATAATAATAAAGGTAATAGTCATGTCTTATTTAGCATCTACTAAGCACCTACTATGTGTCAGCTTTGGCAACAGAAAGAAAGCAAAGTAAAACATGGTTTCCACCCTTGAAAAGTTCAGAGGAAAAGACATAAAATTGTAGAAATTAGAAAGGTAGACTTCAGAAAGACCAAAAGACAAATTCTGTTGAGGGCTCCTTCTCCTGGGCTAGAGCTACACCTGTCCAAAAGTAGTCTCAGAGTTCAGATTTTCCAGCACTACAACCCAGGGATGCTCCAAATCAATGGGCTTTATTCTTTGTCATGCCCAGAAAATGCAAATGGCAGGGAACCCTTCAGCACAAGAAGAATATTTTGTAGCTAGGGATGGCGATAAATGTAAACTAAACTTTTTGTGGTGGTCATTTTGCAATGTATCTACATATCAAGTCATGATGTTGTACATCTAAAACTAATGTTATGTCAAAACTGGTTTGGCTCAGTGAATAGAGCGTTGACTTGAGAGGTCCCAGGTTCAATTCCAGTCAAGCGCATGTATATTGGTTGTGGGCACATCTCCAGCAGGAGGCAGCTGGTCAATGTTTCTAGCTCTCTATCCCTCTCCCTTCCTCTCTGTAAAAAAATCAATAAAATATATATTAAACAAACAAACAAATAAATAAATAAAACCTATGTTACTTGTTAATTATAACTAAACAAACAAAATACTTGCCCTTTTTGAAGAAATACAGGGAATTCAAAGGGACTGACTCTCTACTGGTTATAGAAATAGTTGGTGCTATCCTTTGTTGAGCAAGTGGGAAGTGCATTCCACTTATAGTCTCTAACCCTCACCATGACTCTGCACAGTAGATATCATTATCCTCATTGTACTCATGAGGAAATTAAGTCCGACTTGGCCAAGAAATGGCTTTTAAAGGGTGGAAATGAGATTTAAACTTAGATCTCTCTGAGTCCATGTGCTTTATACCACCCACACCACCTCTGAAAAGGAAAAATATATATATCTATAATAATAAAAGCCTAAGCAACCATCACAACCAAATGGACGACCCAATAGGCTGTGTGGGGTGACCAGGCCAGCAGGGGAGTTAATGAGGGGCTACCAAATGACTGAATAAGCAGGCTGTGTGGGACAACCAGGCCTGCAGGGGTGTTAGTAAGGGGTGACCAAACAACTGAGCAGCAGACTGCATGGGGCGACCAGGTCAGCAGGGAAGGGCAGTGAGAGGCAACCAAACTGGTGGAGGGAGCAGTTGGGGGCAACTAGGCTGGCAGGGGGGACAGTTAGGGGTGATTAGGCAGGCAGTCAGGTGAGCAGTTAGGAGCCAGTGGTCCCGAATTGTGAAAGCGATGTCTGACTGCTGGTTTAGCCCCAATCCCCAGGATCAGGCTTAAACCAGCATTTGGACATCCCTATCTCTCAAGGGGTGCCAGGTTAGAGAGGATGCAGGCTTGGCTGAGGGGACCACCCTCCCTTGCACAAATTTTTTGCACCGGGTCTCTAGTATGATTATATAATATATAAAATATAATAAAATATTATATATATATATCCAGCAAAGGCCCGAAAATATACAGTACTAGGGAGGACACTTGCATGTCTATGAATGATCAGAACTGACATTAGCACACTGATGGCAGACATATAAATGGAAGAAAGTGGCTTCTCATCCCAGGCAATGCTCTCCAAAGCATTTGACTCCAAGGACTCGGGTCAGAAAAATGTCTTCTCGTTTCCTTCTCCAGCCTTAGACAGCAACCAGAACCTAATTCCGTTATTGGAAGATGCCCGCTCTAAGGAGAGAGAGCAGCAATGTATGAAGACATGCCAACAGAACGCAGCAGGCATATCTGTGTTCCCCCTCGGCCTTGGTGGTGCCACTGCCTTCTTCTGAGTTCCTTCAGCTGAGCACCTGGAAGTCAAAGTGGGAGGGACAGAAAGGAAACAGAAATGGCAGACTTTGGAGGAAGGTGAAATGAGGGGCTAAAGAACCCTTTCATCAGCCCAAAGACGGGGGAGGGAGGAAGGGAATCCAAGGAAACTAGACCAGTTTGACTCAAAGATACTGCAAAATGGGGGGGGGGGGGGGGGGGGGGGGCAATCTTCACATCAGATAAGAGCTTTCTTCCCAGAACAAATTCCCCAGATTAGTTAATCATCCAAAATCCAAAATAAAAGCACAAGGTTCTTATACATTGTTGTTGTTGTTGTTTTTCTTTTCTGTATTGCCAAGATGTTTCAGTGTTCACGTCAAAGCCAAAGATTAAACGTCCTTGTATTTTTGTTGTGATTTTACTGCCAAATGCAAATATCTAAGTGTAAGTGAGTCATTACTCTCCCGCTGTTGTGGTCTGATTAATTCTCACAATATTAGCCAGCCATTCGTTTTATCCCTTGGTGTCACCAGTCCAGCTGAAGGAGATAAGTGGCTGAAGAAAGATCTCTGAGAACAGTTACAAATGACTCACTTTAAAGGAATAACAAAGCAGCCGGCGGAGAAGCCCGGCCAGGAAACCTTCTGTGCGTCGCACAAAACTAATTCCGCTTAAAAAACTTGGGCAAATTACAGTCAATAATCTTCACTGTCAGCCTGCTGCTCGCAGAACTTTGCAGAAGAAACTTACTGCTGAAATGCAGATATTTAATTAGATTTTAATGGCGAGGTTTATTTTTCCTAAATCTCGTCATCTGTCTCAATTAGGTTCTCCATTCCTTACAGTTAACCAGGAATTGTCATCCCCTGGGCGGGCGGGGGGCGGGGGGAAGTTTTCTCATCGCTTTTTCCCCACCAGTGCGGTGCTTGTGGAAAGAGGTTGGATTGTGTTCCTCTCTTTTGGAAAAGAGGAGCATTGGGGAGGAAAAGTGCTTGAGCGATGTTGTTAAAGCTAATTGTCCTTCTGTCCCAGGAAAGGAGACTCTTCCATAGCTAAACAAATCATTGTCTTTTCTTACTTAACTGCACAGGGAAATTATTTATTTATTTATTTAAGGCCTATTTAAAATGGTGCAATATATACTTAAAAATTCTAAAGCTATTTTTCCTCTCAAGATATTTTGCAGCTTAGATTTCATATTAATTTGCAGAAATTAGTACAGTGTGGCTGTTCATGCCCCTTTCAACAAAAGCTATGTTAAAACGAGTTCATAAATTCTTCAGAACTGGTGCTGGGTGGGGGGAGAATATGGGAGCTGTGTTTCTGAGCTTCTCTTCTCTGTTGCAATCATCAACTGTGCATCCTGCTCCAGACCCACACTGTGCTCTGTGAGCCGGGGGCTGGAACTCTGAACACCTTTCTCCTCTGCCAGCTGCTGTGAGACTCCGCCAACTGGGAGCACTAAAGACAACTGGAGCTTTGGCCCGTGTGCTCCAGTGGTTAGAGCGCTGGTCCATGCATTGAAGGGCTACAGGTTCGATTCCCAGTCAAGGGCACGTACCTCGGTTTCAGGTTCCATCCCCACCACACGAAGGAGGCAACCAGTCCATCTGTCTTTCTCACATCAATGTTCCTCTCTCTTGTTCTCTCTCTCTCTCTTCTTCCCCCTCCATCCCTTCCTTCTACTCTCTCAAAAAGCAATGAGGCACAGCTATCGTGGCTCAGTGGTTGAGCATCCACTTTGAACCAGGAGATCATGGCTCAATTTCCCATCAGGGCACATGCCCAAGTTGCAGGCTGGATCCCCAAGAGGGGGCGTGCTGGAGGCAGACGGTCAATGATTCTCATCATTGATGTTTCTCTCTCTCCCTTCCTCTCTTAAATCAATAAAAATATTAAATAAATAAATCAATAATAAAACTATGGAAAAAATATCCTCAGGTGAGGATTAAAAACAATAACTGTAGGTCAGGAGGAGGAAGAAGGGACTGGCCCCTCCTGTCAGTGGGCCATCCTGTGCCCACCCCGCATGCTCCTTCACCCAGTAGTTGACCCCAGTTTGCAGTGTTTCCTACCCAGGCGGAGATCGCCTCCTCTCGCACTTAGAGCCCCCACTGCAGCCAGCTGCTCTCCTTCCCCAAAGATCTGGGTTCTAGCCCCAGGGGAGCTTCCTCTGAGCCTCAGGGTTTGATAATCCATCCTCTTTCCGTTGTGACCCCAATCAAAGGCAGCCACTGCGTCCAGCAGTCGCTTCCTCTGTATCCACACCTTCCTGCTCACATTTTGCATTTTCCATTATTTAATACCAAGGATACCGTTTTTTGCATTGAATTCTGAAAATTAATTGGCGTCGTTTTAGCCTCTGGTCTGGACCCTGACCGAAACACCTTGTTTGTTTTCAAATTGGATAGACCTGGCTGGAAATCCCAGCCCTACTCCTCCTCAGCTGTGCATGACCTTGGCAGATTTCTAAACATTTCTCAGCTTTCCTTTGTCTTTATATAAAATGAGTATAACAGCCTATGGTTGGCAGGATTAATGAGATAATCTATGTTGAGTGACTTATACATACATTGGCTCAAAAAGCTTATTCCTGTCCCCTTCACCTTCCGTAGGCTTGAGGACTCTCATTTATAGTCGACAGGAGTTTTATGCTCTTTCCTTGCTGAGAATAAATTCATTCTTTATCCTTCTTGACAACCTATATTATGCCAATTGTAGTTCTAAAATCACTGCCGTTAGCACCTCCACAATGCCTTAATTCCAGGTGCAATCCTCACATCACTCCTTCCTCCTGCCAATATGCATTTTTGCTAACTGTATTCTTTCCCCTTGCTTTCCGGCAGCCTATCTTATCTTCCAGTTATTTTGCCAGTGCTCCTGATATTTTTCTTTAAGACATTCCCTCATATTTTATTCTCTCTCCAGGTGGTTTCTGCCCACTCTCCCGCATCTCACCCTCCCACACAGATTCACCTTCACCCCTCACACCTCTCAGATTCTTTCCCTTGCTCTCAGAAACCTCACATCCTGGTAAAATAATTGCACATCTAAATTGGCAGCTACAAGAGTCTTGGGGGTGTAAAATACAGCATAGGGAACATAGTAAAAAAAAAATATTGTTATAACTGTGTGGTGTCAAGTGGGTAGTGGAAATATTGGGGGGAGGGGAGGCTTTCTGAAGTGTAGGATTGTCTGAGCACGGTGCTGTGCACCTGAAAGTAAGATAACGTAATCTTGAATGTAACCTGTGACTAAAAAAAACTAAAATGGTTAAAATCTTAAAAAATAATTGCACCTCAGATCATACTTGTCTTTATAAACATCACCTTCCCCTCTGCTCCTTCACTTCTCCTTTGTGAAGGGTTGAGAGTATAGTTTAGAATGGGCCCCAGGTAAATAAGCACGGAGTGAAAGCATTGATGAAATCTCCATTTATCCCAATCATCAAGCTTTTATGTTCCATCCTCCCCAAATGCCCTGGCTTTTTACTTTTTGGAAAGTTGCTACCATGTTTCCTCGAAAATAAGATATCCTCTGAAAATAAGACCTACGTAAAAGGTTCCTTCTGAGTAAAATATAAGGCATCCCCCCAAAAATAAGGCCCCCCTAGGCTCTGTCTCAGAATGCTATTGCTAAACACGAGAGATTTGGTTCACTGATTCTGAAAGAAATGGAGTCACAAGAAATTCACCAGGAAATTCAGGAATTGGATTGCTATGATGATGTTCCAGAAGATGATGACATGATTGTCATTGAATAAATGAGTAAATTCTTGATACTGTAGGATTCACAATTTGTCTGGTTTGTGTTGACAACTACCATACTACCGTACCGTATACAGATAATAAATTTCCTTTATTTTCATTTAACAATAAATGTGTACCGTATTCTTCTTCATGGAAAAATAAGACATCCCCTGAAAATAAGACCTAGCGCATCTTTGGGAGCAAAAATTATTTTCGGGGAAACAGGGAATGTCCTCATTCCGCACAAGGAAACATAAACTGGGGTCATATTCCTTTCTCTGTTCTACTCTCCCCATTAGCATTAAAATACAAAACAAAACTTCAAAGACACAAAGAGATACGAGGCATTCAAAGATCTAAGGCAGTGTGCTTAGGCCTAATCCTCCTTCACTCAAAAAACACTACATGCAATGTTTTTGTCTCCTCTGTTGTTTGATAAGACTCGCGCACAGCTTCTGCGCTGACAGGATGTTAGGTGTTGCTAACCAGTGACAGCTTCTGTAGCTGTGCAGGTGAGTATGTGCATATAAAATATTTGGTGAGTTGCACTCATTCTGTAAAAAATCCATTTATTTATATCTCATTTATTACCCCCAGTTGTGAGGCAGGCAGACACTGCTACAACTGGACACCCTCTCCATATGGACGTTTTTGTGATGGCTCTGTGTGACTCACCTCTTCTCCTCTGGTTAGGTCACACAGTTTCACAGTTTAATATTTTCATGTTAATATTCCTACAAAAATGTGACCATATCTTTGGGTGCTCAGTCTTTCTTCTTAACATGGAATCCTCATGTCACGGATTTCTCTTTGATTTTTTCCCACAGAACTCTGGCAATGAACTCCCCACACACTCGAAGAATTAGGTGTGGACCTTAATTGTTGCAAGACTTGAGTGAGGCCATGGAAGTCATCTGTGTGATGCCCTTCCTTCCCAGCATTTCACAGAGATGGAGCCCAGGCCAGAGAACTGGCACAGGTTGGCCAGTTTCCATAGTGGTGAGGGCGGACCTGGGAGGGAGTTCAGATTCCCCAGAATCTCAAGTCAGCACCTTTCTCATGGCTTTTATCACATGACTTCTTTGAAAAGCCCCGAGGCTTCTTTCAAATCCTGAATATTGGGAGGGAACTATTTTATTATTTTAATCTCTTTTCATTGACTTTGATGTATAATTTTTCTGTCTTTCTTTCCACCTCACGATGCATACAAAAACCTTGACAATATGCATGACTCCTCAGCAGCACACTGCCTGCCCCTGCTCCTATACACAGCCTTCGGAATGGAGGGGCAGTTCAAGAGAAGGAGAGAAAACTAAGATATGACCAACAATTACAAGTATGGGACTTTCTGTTTCAAGATGGTGGAGTGAACACATTTCCCTTTATGAGTCAAGATAACAAACGCTTTTAGAATAAACTTAGAATAAACACAGTATGGCTATATAAAGGATGCCTGAAATCAAGAAAGGAAGCTTACAACAGACCATGAGAAATGTAGGGAATCCTTGAAATATAGGCATCTGGGGAGCACTTGAGAAATCCTGTGTTCCCATGACAATACTTCATTAATTACCTCATGACTAAGCCAGAGCACTCCTTTTTTTTTTTCTTTTTGTAATTGATTTTTAGAAAGAGAAGAAGGGGAGGGGGGAGTCTGTAGGGAGAAGAAGAGAGAGACATTGATAGGTTGCCTCTTGCATATCCTCTACCAGGGATTGAGGCACAACCTGGGCAAGTGCCCTGACTGGGAATCAAACCAGCAACCTTACCGAGCCACTTCAGCCAGGGCCACACTCCTTCTTTATATTATTTGACCTTAAGCTTGGAGCTAAAAGAAATAAGAAAGAACATAATATTTTATATTATTTTTTAAGCCTCAAAATAACTATACATTTGGCATTATTATCCAAAAAATAATAACGAAAAGTTGAAGTCCAGAGAAGTTAAGTAAACTGCCTAAAGTCTCATAGCCTCTGAAACCGGTTTGGCTCAGTGGATAGAACGTTGGTCTGCAGACTGAAAGGTCCCAGGTTCAATTCCGGTCAACCAGTGTACATTGGTTGTGGGCACGTCCCTGATAGGGGGTGTGCAGGAGGCACCTGGTCAATGTCTCTCTCTCTCTCATTGATGTTTCTAGCTCTCTATCTCTCTCCCTTCCTCTCTGTAAAAAAATCAATAAAATATATTTAAAAAATAAATAAATAAAATAATAAAATCTCATAGCCACTAAGTGATCTAATGGGGATAGGAACATGGGCATTTCTGGCTCTGAAGCCTTTGCAATCTGCCTGATACCCACTCAGGGGAAGGACACGCACTGACCACACACTGCCCTACAACAGGCATGGGACCAGATACAAAGTTGTTAAGAACCCCACATCATGCAGGTAATTTGATTTGCTGAAGGATCTTCAAGGCAGAATTTGAATAAGATGAAGAAAGCTAACTGTAAGAATGGAAAGAACACATTGGTGGCTGAGGGTCACAGTTTAAACACATTCAGGCATATGGAACCTCCCTTCAAGAATGGAAGTCGTCTCATCACTGGGTAATGGTCACCATCTCCAGTTTCTAGTCCCCACTGGGACGTGGTGTGCACCAATGTGAGATGACCAGCCAGCCATTAGGATGGCAGGCCCTGGCTCCTGGATGGGAACAAGAGCAAATTCATGGTCTTGTTCTCATTAGCACATGTCCTAACACTCTGGGTGGTCTCAGACATGAGCTCCGTTTTACTTCCTTGAACGCTGAACGTCATCACTGAGGGAACTATGACAAGTCCTCAGGGAAAAGCAAACCATGAGGCACACATGCCACCATTCTCCTCCCCTCGGACATTTTCGCAACCTCCACAGAGGCTTGGAGCTCAGTGACCTCCCAAATGGGTCCTCAAGAGCTGGGAGATTTCCATCAGTGTGTGATCCCTCCTATGGTTCATCCCAGGAGCAGCAGATTCTTATGTTAAAGTGCTCTCCTCAGAGAAAGAGCTCAGCAGCATGGAAGAAGAAGAAAGAAATGAGAGCGCCGAATCCTAACCACTAGACCACCAGGGAACCTAAGAAGAAAGAAATGAAATGACAGTGTCTACCATGTACTGGACCCAGTACGAAGTGCTTTAACTATGTTATCTCACTTGATTTGCACAAAAACTCTACACGGAAAAGTGGTGTCTCGTTTTGACAGGTGTTAAAACTGAAGACGTGTAGGGTTAAGAAACCTCTCAGGTTCATGCAGTTAGTAAGGTTATACGGACCCAGAGTCAAACATGGGTCTATTTGACAATATAACCCATGCTCTTTTCATCGTTACCTCCTATAAAATAGAAACACTGAAAGTGTTCTATGCAATGGCCCATCCTATACATCCATGGACGTGTATGTAAAAGAAAATAGTATCCTTATTCTTATGCTAACGTATGCTTGGAAATAATTTTACATAAAACATTTGCTTTTTGGAGGGAGGAGGAGTGAGGGAAGTCTGTCTAAATACAGAAAAGATTGTTACCATTACCTAGTAAATAGTATTTTATATACCACACTCTGTCATCTGCAAATACTGTCAGGGCCTGATGTTTGAATCATTATGCTTATGGGATTTAATTTTTAATGATGTAAAAATTATGCACAATGTACCATCATTTCTCTCCCAACCCCACAGTCTGATAGGTAATAATTGCTCCTTACTTAGTTTGCTAACGCTCCATGATATTAAATAGAATGCAACTGAAATCAGAAAAGTGACTCTCTGAAAATGGCCTTACGGGTTCTGTGCTCATTTTCTTCCAATAACTTCAAGATTAGATTTGTTGGGTATACGCGTCAACAGTTTTTCTCCTGACAGACTCTTCAATAAATATGATAGAAATTCTGGAAAAGCTAGTTGGTGGTCTTTCCACTTCACACAAGTGCAAGAAACTCTATAATTGTATTGGTCAGAGGAATACTAGCCCATTTCATTTAATAAGAAACTGCTACATTGAAACATTTTTAATATTGAAAAATTGGTACAATCCTATATAATAAAAGCCCAGCAACTGAAACGGTGGAATGACCAGAACTACCAGTATGACCAGAACAACCACAGCCCTTCGCCCCTGCCAGCCTCATCCCTGTGGCCCTTCACCCCAGCCAGCCCTGCCCCCTGGTGGGGACTCCCACCCTGATTGGGGCCCCTATCAGGGCAGGCCATCGGTACACTGGGCCTCTATTCTATATAATAAAAAGCTAATATGCAAATCGATCCAATGCAGAATGACTGGTTGCTATGACAAGCAATGAACAGCAGAAGCAGATGCTCAATGCAGGAGTTGCCCCCTGGTGGTTAGTATGCTCCCATAAGATGAGTGCCACTCAGCCAGAAGCTGGGCTCACAGCTGGTGGTGCCTCCACAACAGCACTATGGATGTCCCACTGCCATATTAGGCCCACTCTCCGAGGGAAGCTTGCCTAAGCCATCAGTCAGACATCCCCCAAGGGCTCCCAGACTGGGAGAGGGCACAGGCTGAGCTGAGGAGCCCCCCTGAGAGCATGAATTTCATGCACCAGGCCTCTAGTAAAATACATAAAAATGTATTTTAATAGTAAAGAATATTTCTCCCATAACACATTGCAACTCCCATCTCCCACTTGCAGGCCCCTCTCTTCCATCTACTTTGGACAATGGTGCTACTCCCGGACCCAGTAAGAGGGGGCTTTCCTTGGGCCCCAGGCTTACAGGACACCACGCCAGAAGCCTTCTCCAGCCACACTTCCTCCCACAGCATAAGAAGTGTGTATGGTCAAAAAGACCTGCCCACCCAAGGCCCAAACCTCCCCTTTTCTAGGCTACTTCTAGGTTCCAGAGTCCCTTAGATCCCCTGCCTAAATTCTCCCAAACTGCTTCCAGGACTGTATGGTTTTCTTCCCAGGTCTGTCCTGCAGCCTACATACAGCCTTTCCTGCCAGGATGCACAGCCCCAGGCCTGAGGGGTGCATAGAGAGAGGGTAACTATTTGTGGAGCTTGTGTTAGAGCCGGACAGTTAGCTTGGCATCTATTCAATGTATTCATGAGGGCTCCTGAGGCCTCTTTCAAAGACGGGACATTCAGGCTGGGAAGAGAAGTGGCGGGGGTGGCTGCCATCCAGGAACCAGTCCTGCTCTTCCTGTGCTCAGACCTTGTCCTTAGTAAAGCTCCATGGGGTCCAAGAAGTCTAGGCCTGGTCTTCCATGTCATTGTAAAGGCATCTTCATACAATAGGGTGATAGGATATATCTAATAGTTTGCTAGCTTGATTTACAGTTTTAAATATTTAGACATATGGGATCCAGGCCTCTATTTGTCCGCGTGTCCTGAGCCTCGTAAATATTTAGGAAAGCCTGCCAGAGAAAGCTTGTCCCTCCAGAGAGAGGGACAAGAATAAAGGGGAAATTTATTCTCCCCTAACTCATTGTCACTTCTTCTGTTCCTAAATCATCAAAGAAATAACTCCTATTCCTCAAAGGTGTCCATCCAATGAATGATGTCTGGAAGGGGGAAATCATTTCATTTGGTGACTACATTTCAATATCTGCTGATTCAATAGACATCTGTAGTGTAGTACTTTCAACAATATAAATGGATTTAAAAATAAATAGAATACTCAGCTATGTGGAAAGAAAAGGTAAAATGAAGGAAAAATAAATAAAATATTAACATTAAATTAGCCACCGCACATCTACCACACAGAGTCTGGTGAGAGCGCTGACGACACACACATGAGAGCCTCCTGGGTTCCGTGGCGTCTGTCCCAGGACCACGGCGCACTGTTCTGGGCGGCACAGCTTCTGTGGTAACCAGCGTGGTAACCACCTTGTCCCCGAGTCACTGAAGTCCCAGTGAAGAGGGCAGTTTCCAAAGTTTGTTTCTAAAGATGCATTTTCGAGTAATTCTGAGAGGCAGCTTGGCCATGGCAAAGGCTATGAATTTACAAATCAGATAGATTTAGAGTTGATGTTTATCTCCGAGTCATAGGAACCTTACCTTTCTGAACCCCGATTCCTCACCTGTAATATAACACAACCTAGCTCACCAGGCCATCCTGTAGATCAAGTGAGAACACGGGGAACATACCTCTTGGCAGCTCTGGGACACAGCAAATGTATAACAAATGTTGGTTCTGGCTTTTTCCTTGTTTCCTCTTCAGAGGCTGAGTGTTTGATGCTTACTGGGATTCTCTACCATTGGCAACCAGATCGACTCTAACTCTTCAATCTGCAACTGAGATCTGCTTCCTGAATATTCTCATCCTCTTGCCTCTTTTAGATGTAATCACTTTTTCTGATTCCCTCTCTTGTGGGAGTTTCATGCTCACTCTCCCATGGAGAGTCAGCAAAGCCAGGGAGGATGAATAGGGAACATAAGGAACTGAGGTGGGACCACTCATCCTTCATCAATGCCATGTCAAGTTGCCACCAGGGGTTCTTAATGACCCTTCAGATAAGCAAATGCTCACCCGCCCCAAATTTAGTGCACGCTTCAAATCCACGTATACTAGGAGCTCTGCAAATTTTATCCTTCCTCTATCAAGGTAATTTGCATAACAATTACAGCTACCAGGAGACATTGGACTCTGCAACACGCACTATTTGCAAATCTCTGCAATGGAGAATCACTTGCAGTGGATGGAAAGGAGAAAGTGGGGGAGTTGGTCATTTACCGTAATGGCTTTTTCATGATAAGCAGCGAGCATCTGTGATTATTTTCAAAGGAAGTGAGTAGGTTCAAAGTCTTACATTATTGGGCTTTAATTAGGAGTCTAGTTTGCATACATTGTAAATGTTAATTACTGTTCAGTGAGCTGGCAAACTTAGGTAGGTCACCCACAATCTATTCTCTGCCCAGAAAGAATATGTCATCTTTTCCTTTTTGTTGAGATGTGAAGTACCAGGGGACAGTGGGACAAGACCCAAAGGAAATGGCAAAGCACAGGCAGAGTTCAGAATGATGACTCAGAATCTTGGGATTTGCAAATCTCACTATCCTTAGCTACATTATAATATATATATATATATATATATATATATATATATATATATATATATATATATATATATATGCTGAAACAGGTTTGGCTCAGTGGATAGAGTGTCGGTCTGCAGACTGAAGGGTCCCAGGTTCGATTCCGGTCAATGGCATGTACATTGGCTGCAGGCACATTGCAAGTAGGGGGTGTGCAGGAGGCAGTTGGTCGATGTTTCTCTCTCATCGATGTTTCTAGCTTTCTATCCCTCTCTGTTTAAAAAAAATCAATAATATATTATTGATTTATTTTAACAGAGAGGAAGGGAGAGAATTAGAAATATTAATGACAAAGAAACATCAATCAGCTGCCTCCTGCAGGATGTGCCTTCAACCAAGGTTCATGCCCTTGACCAGAATTGAACCTGGGACCCTTCAGTCCGCAGGCCAACATTCTATCCAATGAGCCAAAAACAGTTAGGGCAGTAGGTACATTCTTAGAACACTTCTTCCTACTCCCCCAAATGTGGAATCATATATATTGCCTACCTATGTCATTGATTTTTATGCCTGCTTGGGAACTTGGGAACATAATCTGAGGCACAGAGGCAAATACAGAAGGAGAGTCAGATATTTTTGGCCTGAAATTAATCTGAACTGGATTTGAGCAAGTTATGTGAACAACACGCTCTCAACTTGGTCCGTCACCTGATTTCACCTTCTGGCAAAGTGAGAAAACCAAAGACTAACACAACAACTGTATTTTCTTGAATAAAACTGTCCATTTGTTATAAAATTATGTCCTTTCTGTTTTACAGGAATTGAAATATCCTTTCTTTTATAAAATTGGTTCTTAGTAAGTGGTAGTCATGTGTTCCTTGTTTTATAATAAGTTCTTGCTTAGTAATATTTAAAAGTTGGTGGGTCTCCTGGATGTAGAAACAAAACAAATCCTTAGTATGAGGGTGAAATTCCCCTACACACACCCCCACCCCCCTCGGGGAATGCTGAGTTAGTGAACCTGTAGCCTGGTATTCTTTAGGCACTAAGTAAGCCGCACAGGTCCGCTAAAGATCAGCTTTGACCCCAGTGAGCTCTCCATTTCCTGCCTCTTCTTTTAATGAGAAAGGACAAACACTTGAAAACAAAAATGTACACAAGGTGCTTAAAGACAGAAATTATTTCCTCAAAATGCTCTAATCATGCTGTTGAAAACCACTTCCTCCTGTGGCCTAATCACGTAAATCACAGTAAAAGGTTAAAAACAAAGTTCAATTGTGCTAAATTGCCTGTAATGTTTTCTCAGAAATGGATTTCTTTCTGTTAAAAGGTGAAGTCATTCTGGATTCCCATTGTTTTTCTCAGTGGGTCTCTGGATGGTAATTTCACATCTCCTATCCAGATTGTGGGCACGGATGTTAGCTGTGGAGGACTTGTTGAAGTTCTATCAACACTTGACTCAAACATTGGGCAGAACTTTCAGGAAATGTAATTACATTTCACCAGCACCAGGGGCAGCAGCCATGTTTTGTAAAAGGATAAAGATGGTAATACGATTTCATTTAATTACTTTTGCCTTCATGAACTCTTAAAATACCATCAAAAACAGTTTTATTGCTTTATAGTTCACAGTACCAAGAGACTAAACATTGTGAGTAGCAAAGTTCCTCAGAAATGTGATTTAATTGTTGATAAGTTGATTACAGAATGTTACTAGCCCCACCTCATCCAGGCTCCATTAGATGACTCCACTCTAATCTTCCCCAAACAAAGTACACTCCAGTTGCTTTGGATAAACATAATCTATTCTTTCCCCAAAGAACATCTACAAATTCCATGAGATAAATCGTTGTCTTTTTCTGGTGTTCATGTATCTTTATGCTCCACATTTGTGAATTGATCAGTTTCCCCTTCCACTGCCTCTCACTCCTTACTATCATAAGAGGAAAATTAACTAGCACTTACTAAGCACCAATTAAGTGGGATGTGCCTCCCAAATATTTTCTCTTATCCTAACAATAACCGACTGCCCCATTTTACAGGCAGGAATATAGTCTCAGAGATGTGAAATAAGTTGCCGAAGACCACACAGCTATGCTCTCTTGCCCTTCACTGGACTAGCTGTCTTTCCCACTGAGCCCTGGAGCACATGACAATGCTTTTTGAGCAAGCATGTTAGCTTCTCCATCTTTTCCTTCTATGCAAGGATCACTCGTTCAGGGAAAGAAAATGTAAATTGGATTTACACAAATATTCAAATCAAAACCATTTGGATTTGACAAGAAAGCTCATGTTTTTAAAGGAAAAAAAGGTCAGTGTTTCCTTGCTCTGTCCCTTAGATTGTCTGTGATCAAGAAGACTGCCAAGGCAGCTGCAATTCTATCAGAATATGTTTTCAAAATCTTCTTATTTAACTCGAATTGAAAAATTCGAAGTGTGCTTACAAACACTTCCAGCTAGCTCATGACGGATGTGTCACATGTGTGTGATTTTAAACCATGATTTCTTTCATCCTTTGTGGCTTTGAGCAAGGAGCCTGTTCACCTATGTTGCATTTCAAATAGAATACAAAATTTCAGCTAATTAGTACATTTTTATTACAAGTAAGGGCATGGAGTTAAAGTATATATTGATACAAATCAATCCATCTATTTGTCTTACATTCATTGTACAAATTCAATTCTGAATATGTTTCATATAACTTAGTTTCACACCTGACCCTACTGGCAGAGTTATCTATTTTGTACCTTTATTCCTTATAATAACCTCTGTGACCAAGGTTTCACCAGTTCACCTAGCTCTGAATACCCTTTCCATTCAGAATCTTTTTGGAAAGCTCATTAAGGCAAGTTCATTAACTTTATTTTCTTGAATAAAACTGCCCATTGTTATAAAATTATGTCCTTTCAGTTTTTCAGGAATTGAAATATCCTTTCTTTTATAAAATTGGTTCTTAGTAGGTGGTAATCATGTGTTCCTTGTTTTATAACAAGTTCTTGCTTAGTAATATTTAAAAGTTGGTGGGTCTCCTGGAAGTAGGAACAAACAAATCCCTGGTACCAGGGTGAAATTCTCCCCCACCCCCCTCGGGGAATGCTGAGTTAGTGCACCTGTAGCCTGGTATTCTTCAGGCACTAAGTAAGCCGCACAGGTCCGCTAAAGACCAGCTTTGACCCCAGTGTCTTATGCTCTTCCTTTTCCGTCCACAACAATGTTTCAAAGTCAATATTTCTCCATTTCCTGCCTCTTCTTTTAATGAGAAAGGACAAACACTTGAAAACAAATGAAGGTAAAAGTAATGAAACGAAATCATATTAACATAAGCAAAGTTCCTTTAATTTCCTCCAAGATCTCTCACTCAATGGGCAATTAATATTCATATGGAATGATTTAACGGTCCTACTTCTGGATATATATCCAAAGGAAATGAAAACAGGATAGCAAAGGGATAGCTACACTCCTATATTCATTGTAGCCAAAATATAGAACCAACTTACGTGTCCATCAACAGATGGATGAATAATGATGTGCTATATGCATATAATGGGATACTATTCAGCCACGAAAAAGGAGGAAGTCCACCCCTTGGAGGCTACATAGATAGATCTTGAGGGCACTGTGCTAAGTGAGATAAGCCAGACAAAGACAAATAACACATGGGATAACTTATATGCGAAATCTGAATAAAAAGTCAAACTCAGAAATGGAATAGGAAAGTGGTTGCCAGGGGTTGGAGGATGAGGAACTAGGAATAGTTGGTAAGACTGGAGGATGTAATGATAGCCTGATGACTACAGTTAGTAACATTATGTGGTATAATTAAAGAGACTAGAACTTAAATGTTCTCACACACAAATAAAAAAGATAAATATGTGAGGTGATGGATGAGTTAATTAGTTAAATGAATCATTTCACAACACACACACACACACACACACACAAACACACACACACACCAAATCATCATGATGCGAATTTCAAATATCTTACAGTTTTGTCAATTATACCTCAATAAAGCCGAAAATATACCTACTATGTGTGAACCACCACTTTGGGAATTATATATGATATTAAAGTTTACTAGGGGCAACTTTGTAAAGTATATCATTGTATGAGCATTATGAAACTATACCTTAAACTAATACAAAATAGTATTGAATGTGAGCTGTAACTGAAAAATACAATGTACAAAAAATGTAAGAGATAGAACATTGTTCTCCAGGGGCTAGACTCTTCCAGCCAAGGCAACCAGACCATCTGACCTCTAGCTGCCCTTTAATTCTCCTACAAAGAGAGGAAATTAACCACATTATTCTAAAAAAGAGATCCTTTAGTTTACAAAAAGATCCACTGTGCATTTCCTAAGAGTACAATAGAATATGTGAAGTATGAGTTGATGTGTACACAATTTTTAGGAGAACATATTATACTTTCACAATATTGAAGAGAATTTGATAGTTTTTTTTTTCTGTTTGCCAACAGTAGGAATTAATAAAATTAAGTTTTATTACATAACCTCTTGAATGTTATTTATTTTTAGGTAAAAACTGACCTTGGGAACAAGCACTTTGCCTATTTTGAACTTTTGTTAAATGGAATCAAGAGTGATAAACATTTTTTTCTTTTCCTGTAGCCTCTCTCTTTTAATATGCTTTTAAAATATGTTAACAAATTCATTTGTTTTATAGACTATCAACTTAATGTGACCATTTCCATTTAAGCTGTAAAAACTACAAAACTATTATCACAATCAATAGGATTTCAAGAAACAAAAATGAGATCTAATTATACTTTACTGCAGTCATATATTGCCTGAATAACAATCATAAGTTACCAGTAATACAATTAAATGCTGGAGGTGTTATCAAAGATGCATTTTAAAGTCTAATTAACTGATAATAATTATGGCTCAATGCTCAGGCTACATGATAATTAGTGAGACATTAACAGAGAAAGGCTGCTAATCGGAAAATTACGAAGCTCTTCTCACCTGTTGCAGCATGGGTGAAGTTCTGTCTCCAGATAAATGGCCTCAGTTTCATAGGTTGGACCGAGAAAGAAAAGATGTGATTTTATGAGCCTTTGGAATAAAATAATAATTATTGCTCCTGTACTCATTTTAAAAAAATTTTAATTGTGGTAAAATACATATAACATAGGCCCTGGCCAGGTAATTCAGTTGGTTAGAGCATCATCTGGATATACCAAGGTTGTGGGTTCGATTCCCAATCAGGGCACATACAAGAATCAAACAACGCATAAGTGGAACAAGTCGATGTTTCTCTCCCTCTCCTTGTTTCTCTCCCTCTCTCTCTAAAAATCAATCAATAACAATATATATGACATAAAATTTACATTCTGACCATTGTTAAGTGTGATAATTCAGTATGTGATGTGTATTCACATGTTGTGCAACTAATCTCCTGAATTGTTCCATCTCGCAAAACTGAAACTCTATACTCATTAAACAACATCTCTTCATTACCCTGCCACAGATTCTGGCAAACCATTCTACTTACTGTTTGTATGAATTTGACTTCTTTTTTTTTTTTTTTAATATATTTTATTGATTTTTTACAGAGAAGAAGAGAGAGGGATAGAGAGTTAGAAACATCGATGAGAGAGAAACATCGATCAGCTGCCTCCTGCACACCCCCAACTGGGGATTGTGCCTGCAACCAAGGTACATGCCCTTGACTGGAATCAAACCTGGGACCTTTCAATCCACAAGCCAATGCTCTATCCACTGAGCCAAAGAGGTTTCGGCTAAATTTGACTTCTTGAGGTACATCCTAGAAGTGGGACCCTACAATATTTATCTTTTGTGACTGGCTAATTCCTCTTAGCATAATATCTTCAAGGTTCATCCAGGTTGTAGCATATGTCAGCATTCCTTTCCTTTCTGAGGCTGAGTCATATTCCATTGTGTGTGTGTACCACATTTGGCTTATCCACTCATCTTCTGAGGGACACCCGAGTTGTTCCGCCTTTTGCCTACAGTGAGCAATGCTGTTATGAAATGCTGTTATAATCGGACCCTTCTATAGATTTCATATAAACAGAGACATTTTCTGGGCCAAAAACTTGACCTCAAGTTGTCCAATTGCAAGGACAACTCTTCATAAATAAAAATTAAGCCATTTAAGGAAAGTCGTCCTGCATGTCCTGTGTTTCTCTCATCTGCACAACCGTCCCATTCACTCAGTCACCCCGTAATATGTGCTTAGCCCCGTCTTAGGCACAATGGGATGCTGAGGTATAGATGATGTTGTATCTGTAAGAAATGCACAGTCTATCTGGGAGGAAATGTGAAAGACACAGTAGAGGGTGAGTCAGGCCCATGAATTCTGACCCGAGTGCTGCCTGCCATCAGTCCTCTGCTGGACACTTCACCTCCCACTCTCCGCATGAACCTGGAAAAGGGAAGCATTGGATTGGATTCCCTTTAGAAGCAAATGTCTATGTCAGCGTTTTTCAACCGCTGTTCCGCGGCACACTAGTGTGCCGCGAGATGTTGCCTGGTGTGCCGTAGGTGCAGACAAGACAAGAATTTTATAATTTTTCACTATTTTGTTTACTTAATATTTCATAATAAAGTAATTATAAAATACTTTCTTTGTGTTTATTTGATTCCTATTCAAGAGAATTACTTTATATATAGTCAATATAGGCACAGAGTTAAATTTTTTAACATTTTCTAATGGTGGTGTGCCTTGTGATTTTTTTCATGAAACAAGTGTGCCTTTGCCCAAAAAATGTTGAAAAATACTGGTCTATGTCACACAAATAGGCAAACAGAGATGCATGTGATTTCAGGAAAGTGCTTAAGGCCTTGATGTCTTTGTTTTCATTTGTGAAATGGAAGGTGATTTTGTTTTGCAAGATGTAGAGAAACTAAATGCAGTGTTTCCAAAACAGTGCCGAGAATACTCTTGACTGCAAAAATGATGGCTAATATTGCCATAAATCTGCATGGTATAAATCAACAGCAAAGTTACAGCGTGAAGATAGAGATGTGGCAAAGTGCCTAAGGGGTAGTTGTAGGATTTTTTTTCTCCTCATGGAGAAAAATATCCCATTAGTAGGTACAATTTGGTTTACTATTCTGACTCCTTTTGTGATAATTAGACAGTGGCCACTCTTCAAATTTTCTTTGCAACTGCAAAGAAAATATCCAAGGATTTCACAGTCCGTCCACCCCGCACCCCCACCCTTCAGTAGGTGGGGTAATGGTTATTTACCCAATTTTAGAGGGGAAAGAGACCTGAAAAACTGTGGAGTTCTGTGATACCTAAACCTATATGATCATCAGAAATACCCGGAGCTTTTATAAAAAAACACAGGTTCCTAGCCCAGTTCCCAGGGAGGGGCTGATGCAGGGTCTGGCTCTGCTCCTCCTCCCCTCCCCTGACACTGAGGCTCCTCCACTCCAGCTTCTGCATCTCCTTCTTGCCCCCAGGTCCTTTGTCTCGCATCCTGAAGTCTCAACCTGAACCTCACCAGCACCCGTAGATTGGCATTTTACAGAGGGCTTACACCTTCTTCCTCTGCCACAGGTTGAGTCTTCCAGGAAAGTCTTTTCTTATACCCAACATTCTGCAGCTATTCTTGTTGTGCTTTGCTTTTTTGTTATTATCCACATATCTATTGTAGGAAATGTGAATGTAGACAATAAAAAAGAAATGAAAATTTAAAATCAACTATAGTCCCACCACCTACCTACCTCCAGAAATATTAACAACTGCACCCATGCATGCAAGCACACACAGACACACTTTTTACACGAATGGGGTAACACTGCACATTATCACTTTGTAGTCTGCTCTTTCTACTTTACTCTGTTCTATCGTGGGTGATGACTGCTCTGGGGAGAGCGCTGAAAGCAGGTTCCACTCATTGTCCCCCACGCAGACAAGCAAGCCTCATGCCCAGGTTTTCTGAAGGGCTTGACCTCTAGCAGGGGTCCTCAAACTTTTTAAAGTGGGGGCCAGATCACGGTCCCTCAGAGAGCTGGAGGGC
This sequence comes from Pipistrellus kuhlii, assembly GCF_014108245.1. NCBI lineage: Eukaryota > Metazoa > Chordata > Mammalia > Chiroptera > Vespertilionidae > Pipistrellus > Pipistrellus kuhlii. The sequence goes on from NW_023425427.1 coordinate 51,698,876, forward strand.
CGGACTATATGAACTACTAATTCCTACTGTAACACCTCGGCTGCGCTCACTGCCCAAAAAACCTGGCGGGCCGGATCAGACTCTTCTGCGGGCTGCATGTGGCCCACGGGCCGTAGTTTGAAGACACCTGTCAGTCTAGACTCTAGTCTAGAGGATCAAGATGGATTCTGAAAGTGAAGAGTCCGCTGACATAAGGGCCCAGGAGGCTGGGACGGGACAATGCATGAAAGAATAGCTTCCTGCGGCTCTTCTATTCTCACCCTTCACGGCCATCTCTCCAAACCCAGCCCTGTGGGGCACGTGGGCTCTGCCAGGAACCAGGCACAGTGCCATCCCAGCAGATGGGCCGGAGAATGGATAGTCAGTGTTGATTTCCATGGCCAAATAGGAGGAGCAAGTGTGGATGTTGAAAACGACTCCTAGGTAAGGATTTATCCTTCAACACTCAAATCAAGACAGACACCACCAGAATTCTAGCTGAGGGACCAATTCACTCTGACCCAAGAGGACCAGCTGCCAAGTTTGGGGGGAAATGCTTCCGTGGAGAGGGGAAGGCGGCAGCGAGGCCAAGGGCTCTCTGGTGGGTTCCCCTCGCATTCTGCAGAATTCCTCTCGAAGCCAAAGCAAACTGGCTGGCCCAGCCGGGGCCCAGTTAAGCAGCCGTTAGAATGCAGAGCGGCGCTCCAGATCCACAGAGTCCGTCACATTTGGACTGCGGCCCCGACGCATTATTTGCTATGAAAGTTTATGCAGCTACAAAATTAAATGAGGGAAGCACATAGGAAGATTTGAAGCCTATTAACTCCAGCCTGATGACTGTGAGAGACCACAATGGAGCTGCCAGCTTGGGTGTTCTTCCCAGCCTAAGTCCTGCTGGTCCTTCTGGGAAAGTTCCCTCCAAACTGGAGGCGGGAGGCACTCACAGGCCTGAGGGCTTGGCCCCTGTGGCCTGAGAAGGGGGTAGGATGAGCCATTTGAAGATACATACGCCACTTTGACATGTTGTTTTGAGCTGAAGGCAAGCAACACCCAGTTGAGCCAGGAAAATCTTTTACCTCTCTCCTAACTACCTAAAAGGATTGAGATAGGGAATCTGCATCAGAAAAATAATTATTGCCGGGACCGGTTTGGCTCAATGGATAGAGATAAGTTTTTATCTCAAAGACCTACCTGTAAGGCAGGGCAAACTTCTAATTACCAACCATCTGCTCTTTTTATCATCCTGTGAATCCCCCTGCTCCCCTTTGGAGCCCCAGGCCCCTGCCCCGTTTCTTAGCTCAGGACGGCATATAAGCCTCAATTAACCCACTTGCCCTTCAGTCTCATCTTTTTTATATACAAAATTAATTTGTTTTCTCCTGTTCACCTGTTTTGTGAAAATTTAATATCAGACCTACCGAAGAACCTAAAAGGGAAGAAGGAGAAATGTTTCCACCATCACACCCGGGATCCCCCGGCAGATAAGCTGGCCAGGCCTGCAGCTGCACTCTCGCCTCTCGCCGGGATGCTGCTAGCTAGCGCCCCTCTTCCAGCTGCCACTTTGCCAATGTCATCTGCTGTTCACTACAGGTTTCAATGGGTAATTTCAGAAGGGTCCTAAAATCCTCATTCAGCCACAGAGTAGGTCTCCCAACAAGATCTTTTCAGGAACTCCTGGGTCAACAAACTATGGCCCCAAAACCAATTCAGCCTCCACCAGATTTTTAAATAAAGTTTTTTTGGAATACAGCCATTCTCTCATTTACATATCGTCTCTGGCTACTTTTCCCCTCCCAGGCAGAGTTGAAAAGCTACAGCAGTCTGTATGGCCTCAGAAATGGGAAATATTCACTCATCTGGCCTTTTACAGAAGTCTGCCAACTCCCCTACTAAACCATGATAGTACCAATCTTTATTTGTTACTGTTATGTGAGAATTATCTGTATATTGTAGAAAAGACATGAAAGCAGTGATTACTTGGGGATAAAAAGCTTATGGATAATTTTATGTTCTTTTTTTTATATATGTATATGTTCTGCTAAAGTTATGAATTTCTTCGTAATTTGGGCAAATATTTCTTAAGAAAAAGGTGAATGAATGCTCTTACTATGGGGGGGAAAAAAACCTGCAGGATGGGTTGTAAATGCACAGATGATGCTAAAACCAGACCAATTACTGGTAAAGGGTAAGGGAGATGCAGGGAAACAGGAGCTGAAGAAGCCGAGAGAAGACCCTCCAGACACCATGACCAACATCGGTGCTGGTGTTACAGAGAGAGCAAGTCTGACAATCCGTTTGGAGAGATCCCGGCTGAGTCCAGAGACCAGGCCAGCAGAGCAAGAGTCAGACTGCAGAGCTGGAAGGGAGTGGATTGTGAGAAAGAGGAACCTAGGGGTGAGGGAAGGAATGGGAAAGAGTGGAACATCCATTCCAGAGATGAGGGCTAGCATTGGCCAAACCAGAGCTTTCCTGGATTATGCTGCTGCTGGGTGCTCAGACACTTGGATCTCATTCACTCTCATTTCTGACACTTAAATATGCCTGATCTGGGGTCCAGATAGCTGCACCCCACAGAATGCAATGCTTTAAGGATTCACTAGGATTTCGTGAGTCCTGGCACAGTAATGTGCAATAACCTGCTACAAAGGAAGCTAAACTCTTCAGGATGTGATCTGTCTATGCCTCTCTTCACAAAGGCTCGATTTATATTTCTTCAGAGCCCATCCCTCAGAGGAGGAAAGGGATTTGCAGTTCAAATGCCTGTATATGAGGAGAATAAGTATTTTTTTTTAAATTGTAGATTAACCTATCAGCATATTCATATCTTGGATCTCTCTGTCTCTCTCTTACACACACACACACACACACACACACACACACACACAGAGTAGATATTATGTATAGAAAGTTACTTGAGTTTTTCTGCCTGTGGGATCACCATTACAAGCAATAATAATAATGGTTTTCAAAATATTTTTGGGTTGGTTCTGTAGCAAATCTTAAAACCATAAAGATGTTAAGCAGTAAACATTCTATTACAAATAAAACTTACACCTGTCTCTGTCTAAAATGCTGCAGTTTATTATTATTGTTGTTGTTATAAGAAAAGGAAAAGGCAACCCTGTAGGTATAACCCTTCACAGAAGAAAAATATCATGCCGGCAACTCATTATTTCCGGTTGTTATTATGTTAGATGATAGCTTCTAGGTGTAGGCACATACCTATACTGATCACATTAAGGCAGAACCTCATTAATAATAGATGAGATCTGATTATATCTATTCCCAATGTTAGTTTAATAACCTGTGACATTTTTCAACAAAAAATAATAATTTGAATCCTTTGCTTTTTAAAAAAATAATTATTCTCGGCACATCTTACTACCAACCTGGAGCAAACAGGCTGCTTTTGAACCAAGGAGTAGTCCCAGCAAGGGTCTCTCTGATGCCTTTTAACAGCGCGAACTGATATTTCAAAGAAATAATAATAACAAAAATTTTAGGTTGAATTTCTGGCCTTTTAGAGATTTGGGGAAGAGGAAGTTGATAGTTTTCGTTGTTATGTGTTGTGATTCTGTGTTTTTGTTTGTTTGTTTGTTTGTTTTTCTTTAATAAAATACATCAGCTTATACACTCACACCAGACCCAAATGCCTTGTATTTCTTGCCACGGCACTTGGTCCAGTGCAGTGACAGTCTGTGAGAATTGAACAGCTGCTCTGTATAAAGGGCGTGGTTTGTTATTTCACACTAAAGGCCCCGTGCATGATATGCATGCACAGGGAAGGGGGTGTCCCTCAGCCCAGCCTGCACCCTCTCCAATCTTGGACCCCTCAAGGGATGTCAGACTGTGGGATGGGGCCTAAACGGGCAGTCGAACATCCCTCTCACAATCCAGGACTGCCGGCTCCCAACTGTTTGCCTGCCTTTCTTCCTGATTGCCCCTAACCGCATCTGCCTGCCAGCCTGTTTGCCCTTAACTGCCCTCCTCTGCAGGCCTGGTCCCCCACAACTGCTCTCCCCTGCAGGCCTGGGTCCATCCCAACTGCCCTCTCCTGCTGGTTTGATCGCCCCCAACTGTCCTCCCTTGCAGGCCTGGTTCTTCCCAATTACCCTCCCCTGCTGGCCATCTTTTGGTGGCCATCTTGTGTCCACATAAGGGCAGGATCTTTGACCACATGGGGGCAGCCAGCTTGTGTGTTGGAGTGATGGTCAATCTGCATATTACTTTTATTAGATAGGATAGAGGCCTAGTGCATGGGTGGGGGCCAGCTGGTTTGCCCTAAAGAATATCCTGGATCAGGGTGGGGGTTCCCTTGGGGCATGTGGTGGCCTGAGCGAGAGGTCTGGGGAGGTTTTCAGGCCAGCCATGCCCCCTGGCGACCCAAGCGGAGGCCTGGTATCTGGAATTTATTTACTTTCTATTACAATTGAAACTTTATAGCCCGGAGCAGAGCCAAGCCTTCTACTTGTTTGTGGCTGCCGCCATTTCTGTTTGGATTTATTTATCTTCTATAATTGAAACTTTGTAGCCTTGAGTGGAGGCTTAGGCAGGCAAAGGCAGGCAGAAAGCTTGGCTTCTTCCCTTGCCTGGGAAGCCTCCCTCCTGCTCTCTGTAGCTGCAGCCATCTTGGTTGGAGTTAATTTGCATACTCACTCTGATTGGCTGGTGGGCATGGTTGGTGGGCATGGCTTATGGGTGTAGCGGAGGTATGGTCAGTTTGCATATTGCTCTTTTAATAGATAGGATTATCAGAAACTGTGCTGCTGTTTTCCCTTACCTAGTTTTATTGAATCCTTCACCTCTTGCATAAGCCCCATGTGTTAGACTGAGTGATGTACACCCACTCCCACAACACCCTCACCCCCAACTAAAGGATGTGCATCTGTTATCATGTATGGCAAAAAGGCCTTTGCAGCTGTGGATAAGGATCTGAGATGGGGAGACTGGGCTAGAGTATCGAGTATGCCTGCTGTGATAAGGGTCCTGACTAGGGGAGGAGATGTGAGGACAGGAGCAGAGATGGAGTGACATGCTTTGAAGATGGAGGAAGATGAGCAAGGCAAGGAATCCTGGCAGCCCCTAGAAGCCAAAAAAGACCAAGAAATGGATTCTCCCTTCACAGTCTCCAAGAGAGCCAGCCCTGCCCGCACCTTGATCTTAGCCCTGTGAGACTCAGTTCAGATGTCTCATTTCCAGGCCTAGAGGAGAATAACTTAGTGTTATTTTAAGCCACTAAGTTTGTGGAATAATTTGTGACAGAAGCCATTGGGGAACTAATATACCCCATACATGCTTTCCTTTCAAAAGAGGAAGAGAGAAGGGTAGATTGTATGAAGCAGAGGAAAAGGAATTTCCATAGTGACTATAATCTATGTGAGCTCAAAGGACAAAAGATGTGTTCTTATAAATCATAATTTTTTTTTATGGAAAGAGAAGGCATACCTCTATAGAGAGCTGAAATGTTCAGGAAAAGAAATAAGATAACAGTTTACTGTTGACATTCTATTGTCTTTCCTTCCAGCCTCTTTCCTATGCATATTTTTACCGAGTTGAGCTTCTACTGTCAGAGTGCAGCAAGTAACCATGAAGACAAACAGCTGTTGCCCGTGTTGTAGATAAGGAAACTGAGGATCAGAGGAATTAAAGTCCTTTTGCCCACAGAGTTCATGAATCCCTGGATCCCCACCTAAGTCACTTCACAATGAACCTCTTTTAACCACTGTGCTCCATGAAGCTAGGAGCCAGAGGAAAACTATGGGGGAAATTGTGTCCACCAACTTGGATGAAGGCTGTGAGATTCCATTGCTGCTGGAGGTAAGCCTCAAGGTTCCTGGAATGCGGTGCTGAGGAGCTCCCAGCAGACCCATCTTCCCTTTTCCCAAGCCCAGCCCCCCTCTAAGAGGCCGGTGGAGGGAATTGATAGAGAGGAGATGCACAAGTGAAAACCCTTTTCTTACCAGCAGGCAAACTGCTCCATCCATAAAGCTGAAGGGAAATGGGTTTTAAAAAACATTTTTGCACCTTGGCATCCTCCGGAGATTCCAGGGTCACCAATGTTACCCTACTCTCTTTTGTTCCAGTTAAATGCACTAGCTCTGTCTTTTCAAAGAAAAGTTAAAAAGGGAGGGAGGACAAGAGTTTGCAGAGCTCTCTGCATTGAGAAAAGTTGATTAACACGCTCTCACAATTTTGCATATCAGTGTCATCCACAGGCTCCTTTTTTATTATTATTCATTAAACATTTCTATTTGTGAGGAGCCACTGGGAAATGCTTGCCTGTAACAGTTGAATGCCTTGTATGGTCGGTGATGTGGAGAAGCTAATGTAAATGAAAATAAATTGGGTATTATGCCCCGTAGGAAAGTCCCCCGGCCTGGATCCCTCAGCTAATTCCCTCCCTAAGCCAGGGTGCAGAACTTCCGGTGCAGAGCCATTTCCCCTCATAAGGTGCAAAATATAGCCTCCACGCGTGGGCAGTTTGAAGGAGGTTTCATAAATGGGGAGAGAATAGTAGGCATCTCGAGAGGCACTTGGAAACTGCTGTCCTCTATCTGAGTTCCAGCTGGGACATTCATCCTGGAGAGAGGAGGGGCGTGGGAGGTGAGAGAATAGGCAATAAAGTTAAATCACTCAGGAGACCTCAGAGGGCTCTCCTCCGTGCCTGGGTGGAGCTGGGCTGCAGCCAAGGCTGTTCTATCTACTCCAAGTGCAGTTCTCCCTCGCAAGGTCATTCTCCCCGGGGAAGCTGGGGCAGGGAAGTGGGATTGGAGCTGAGATGAGATCCCAGACCCTTTTTACACAGAATGTCTATTGCTGCTGTTCTGCTCAGGTGTCTCCTCATGCCGTGTTCCTATTTCTCACAGTCCCAGAGCCTGGCTGTTCCAGCGCAATTGGTCCACGTGGTTGCAATATCCTCTGTGCTTATATTGAGACCTGCACTGGGCAATGGTAAGGCTTGACTGAACACTGGCCGCACACCAAGCACTATTTTATTGTTTTTTAAATATATTTTTATTGATTTCAGAGAGGAAGGAAGAGGGAAACGGAGATAGAAACATCCATGATAAGAGAGAATCATGGGTCGGCTGCCTCCTGCAAGTCCCCCACTAGGGATCTATCCCACAACCCGGGCATGTACCCTTAACTGGAATCGAACCTGGGACCTTCCAGTTCACAGGCCAAAGCTCTATCCACTGAGCCAAACAGGCTATGGCCCAAGCATTATTTTATTTTATTTTAATTTTTAAAAAATATATTTTATTGATTTTTTTACAGAGAGGAGCCAGAAACATCGATGAGAGAGAAACATCCATCAGCTGCCTCCTGCACACCCCCCAATGGGGATGTGCCCGCAATCAGAACACATGTCCCTGACTGGAATTGAACCTGGAACCCCTGAGTCTGCAGGCTGACGCTCTATCCACTAAGCCAAACGGGTCAGGGCTTCAAGCACCATTTTAAAAGCTATATGGTTTTTGATTTCTCATTTAATTTTCAAATTAACCCTTTGACGTAGGCACTCTTACTATCCCCATTTCCTACATGAGGAAACTGAGGCACAGAAAGAATAAGTAACTTTCCTGAGATATTAGCAGCTCTTAAGTGGAGGAGGTAGGATTTGAACCTTGGCTGCCCACCTCCAGTTTTCAGCCACTACCTCTCTGCCAAATACATTAATTCTAGCTAATTCTCCCAGCAACTCCTAGGATGGATAACATTATAATTTATAGATGAGAAAACTTTGCCTTGCCCAAGTTCACGCAGGCTCTCACATTTATTTTTAATTCCATAGGGCAGTGGTTTTACAAACATTTTTCTTCTGCTGAAGCCTTCCTTGAAGTGAAAATGTATTGGGACCTTGAGGCCAGAGAAAACTTTTCAGATTAGAGAGAGAAGCCACTCTTTACCTCTCCGTTGGCAGCAGGGGGGGGGGGGGGGGGGGGCACCTTTCTTTGCCTGTTCCTTAGCCCTTACCACAATTTCTGATTATTTTATGTCATTGTTTGGCGCTCACTCATGGTCTGTCTACACAGCTAGCCTGGATGATATAGGAGAACAGGAACTGAGTCCATCTTGGTCCCCATTAAAGTGCCAGGCACACAGTAAGCATTCAATCAATATTTATTGAAATATACAAGTGAAGTAGTAATAGACTCCCCTCAGTCCTATGATGGGGCAAATCAAGACAAAACAGAACTTTCCAAAACTGGAGAACAGAGGGAAATGCTAAGTGAGGTTTCCCATTGGTTGAGGTTTTATTCCATTTCTCCTGGTGGGAATCTCTGTGCCTACACTGTTGTTGCTGCTGCCACTGTGGGGAGGGGGTGGCACTTGAGGCCATGGGCCCAGGCTCCAGTCACTCAGCCCTGTGGTGTCCCTGGGGACAGGAGAGCAGAGGAGCCCAAAGAGCTACTTCCAGGAAGGTCACAGATTGCATTATGCCTAAGGGATTGTTTTCTTTTCACTTGAAAAGTCTTCCCAGACCATGCCTGGTGCACTCACTACAGAAATTAAAGCAGAATTTACTGAAGCGTTTCAGTGTTTCAACAGTTCCTATCAGGGAATTCTGCTAAAAGTAAATAAATAAATAAATAAATAAATAAATAAATAAATAAATAAATAAATAAATAAATAAAAATCAAAGAACCACCAAAAAAATGTCAACAAACTTGGCTTCATCAATTAAATTCAGAAAGTATTCACTAATAAAGTTAGAAAAAATAAAAAAAATACCATTGTCAACTATGACAGAAAATATTCATAGATCAGGCAAATTAATGAGAAAAAAACTCTCAAACTCAGTAGACAATTCTGCAGTGGGGTAAAAAGACAGTTCTCCAAAGAAGGACTGTGGATGGCTAATAAATACAATTCTGCTCATGTCACTGGGAAGGAAAGAACTGTGACCCAAAACCACAAGGCACTGCTTTAAAAGTCAGGTTAATTAAAGTGTAATTTATATCAGTGTTTCCAGGTGGATAGTAAAAAGTCGGGTTTGTTGAAGTATATTATATACAATAAAATTCACTGTTTTCAAGTGTATAGTTCAATGAGGTGTGGCAAATATATACAGTCATGAAAGCACCATCAAAATCAAGATATAGCACATTTCCATCACCCCCCAAAATTCCTTCAGATCCCTTTCCTGTCAATCCCTTCCTCGTGCCAAGACCTTATTCAACTTTTCCCCTTAGTTTTTCCTTTTCCAGAATGTCATTTAAATAGAATTGTACAATAAGTAATTTTCTATGTTTGGCTTAAAGCCTCTTTCAGTCTATAAAATTAGTAAAAATTAATAATGTCGGTGAGAGTGCTCAGATACAGCTAATGTGTGTTTAAACTGCTATGAACTCTCTTGGGTACAAACTGGCAATATGTATTATATCAGGACCCTAAAAATATTGGGACATTTTGACCACTGATTTCATTTCTAGAAAATCCTATACCAACAGTATTTATCAAATATGTTCACAGATTTATATAAGCACAAAAATCTTCATTATAGTGTTACTAGAGGCCTGGTGCATGAATTCGTGCACCAGTGGGGTCTCTCTGCCTGGCCTGCTGGATTGAGAGAAACCAGCTCTTTGACATCCCCCAAAGGGTCCCAGATTGCGAGAGGGCACAGGCCAGGCTGAGGGACCCCATTAGTGCATGATCGGGGCTGGGGAGGGATGCGAGAGGTTGGCCAGCCAGGGAGGGACTGCAGGAAGGCTCCAAGGCAGATACGGCCCATCTCACTCAGTCCCAGTCACCCAACCCCAGCAGCAAGCTAACCTATCAGTTGGAGTGTCTGCCCCCTCGTGGCCAGTGCACATAATAGCGAGGGGTAGATCATACTTAGCATATCATTAGCATATTCCACATTGACTGGTTGATCAGCTGACTGAACAACCAGACACTTAGCATATTAGGCTTTTATTATATAGGATTTATCATTGTGAAAAATTAGAAACATCCTAAATATTAGGCATAAAGAGAATGTATAAGTAAGTTTCTATAACAAAAACATTTATCTATATGCCAATTAGAAGTAAATTTTATTAAAAGTTTTTGATGACATGGAAAAATATTTATGGAATTGGAATAGCACAAAAGCAACTTACCAAGCTATGTGTACAGTATGAGTTCAGAGTTGTGCCGTGCTGGCATGGCCAAGGGTGAACCTGAGTGGAGGCGGCTGAAAGGTTTTGAAAAGACAGACAAGAGAATGAAAGCTGGGTCTCGGTGAGACGCTGCTTCCTGAGAGACAGCACCACAGCTACAAGCCATGTCTTTATTTTATTATATAGCAGGTGCCACAAGGCAAAGTAAGGACTTGGTCAAGATTTTACAACATTCTCATGAGTTTCAATCCTACTCAACTACATGCACCTGAACTCTATGTATCAAGCCCACATCACTCAGGCACGTGGGGCCTCGTGTTCGGACCATAGGTTTAGGCTTACAACTACAGCTGTTAGCTATAATTGTGCTGGGAGTGCTCTGCCCTCCAAGCTGGGACTTGCACATGGCCACGAGAGGACTGTGCCTCATTAATCCAAGGCTTGAACCTGTCCAAACACTGTAGCCACTTCCCACACAGAGTAAAATGCTGAGAGAAAAGACTAGAAGAAAAATTACTGTCTCTGGGTAATTGATGGCTGTGAAAAAGAAAATATTCTTTATTGTCATAATTTTCTCCAGTGAATGTATATTATGTTTTTAATTAGTAAAAAAAAAAAAAAAACCTTATAAAAGATACAAAGTTCTGCTTTCTAACATAAATCACTTTTGCTCTACTCTAAACTTAAAAAAAGATTTAGATCTACTGGTCATTCTCTTACACCTTTAACTAAGATTCATTAAACACCTACTATATCCCAAAGACTCTGCTCTAATCTGAAAGAGACATTAGGCCAATATTTAAACACATAATATTAATTACTTCTAATAATTTATCTTGCATTTTATTCTATTCTAGATACTAACTATTTTTCATACACGACCTCATTTCCTCATCTGTAAAATGAAGATACTACTAGGGAGATTATGAAGAGCCACTGTGAAAGCACTTGGCCAGTTCCTGATGTAAGTCAACAGCCATTTGTTCTACTCTAAAAGGTGTTGCAACAGAGGCAAGAACTAAATAAAGGAAGACCTAAATATACTTCGGGAACAAAGGAAGGACAATTCTACAGAGCAAAGAGAGGCGGAGACACTTGCACTTTGCTTGACAGATGTTCAGGATTTGGCAGTGGCCAGGTGAGGGAAAGGTATACCAGGCAGAGGGGCCAGTCTCATCTCTTTGAAGAAGACTTTTCTAGCTACTTCCACAAGGAAACAGTTCCCTGTGCCATCTGTTCATAGGAGTCCCTTTAAAACAGCACTGCATACTTGCATGAAACTGCTTCCAGTGTGAAGACACCTCTGACAATGCCGATTCATTCTATAATTTGGTTCTATAGGCAAGAGAGACAACTCCTTCCCATGCATTGAAACTTGCTCTTTTGTTGGCCTTTACTTCACAAAGTGTATGACCCTCAAAGAAACTCATCAGAACACAGGCTTTTAAGTAAATGGAAATAGGTATATAAACCTTAAGAGGCAGCAAAACATCAATACTATTTTTGCCAACAAAAAAGGGGTTTGCTTGTTATGTTTTTTTCTTTACTCTTTTCTTGTCCTTTAGACTGTTTACTGGGAGCTCTTCTAGTACACAAGCACCATGGACATTCCGGACATCCTAGCAAAGTTCTGGAAAAGAAAAACAAGAAAAGAAATTATATTTTTAGATAAAGTTGACCTTGTTTTGTTTAAGAAACGTTAGTCACTGACTGAACAGTGTGACTGGTTGTATCACTGACTTGAGAAGCAGAAACTGAACACACAAATTCAATGAAGATAGAGAGCAAACATCCATGCTATTGTGAACCATCCCAAAGGGAAAGAGAAGCACAATGCACATAATCATCATCTTGGTGAGGAATTAGGTCCAGGTAAATGCTTTCGGCAGCAGATGGAACAGTTTTTTCCCTTTCAATACACATATTCAATATACATGACCTGCAGAGGTTCTGAACTTTCCTGCAAAAATTCCAGTTATTTCAGCAATAATTTCCAAACACCACTACTTCTGCTAACACTTGGCTCTGATTTAAGGAACCACTGCTCTTTCATTTAGAACCTAATCCCCACTCTTCTTCCCATTTTTCTCATGAGCACAGCTCACAAGGGGCTCATTTATAAAGGAGTAGGAGAGAGCTACAATGGACTGACAAAACAATGACATCCCTAGAAGTGGCCAAGTTCAGCAGAAGCTCTGACATTTCCTCTACAGTCTTCGCTTCTTCATAATGCAAGCAGAGGAGCTGGAAAATGTAATACGTGCTGGGTATTACACTAGTCGCAAGAGAGAGTGTGAAATACCTTGTATTAGAGATACTAAGCATATAAACAAGGCCCATCCAATCCATCTTGAATTGCTTTGATGCTTTGCTCACTGCTATAATTTTGCAGAAGGTAAATTGGGTTACTATGAAGTTTTCCCAAGTAACCAATTAGACAATGTGTCACTTTATTGTGATGTGATGGAATTATTCAATCCTAAAGACAATTGTCCTTGTGGAGTAGGAAGCCTATAAGGTGAGAAGGAAGGAAGGAAGGAAGGAAGGAAGGAAGGAAGGAAGGAAGGAAGGAAGGAAGGAAGGAAGGAAGGAAGGGAAGAGAAGAGAAGAAAAGAGAAAGCTTCTACTCATGAATCTCCTTTCTCTAATACCTAGGAACCACTGAACCTTCTGGATAAATATGTCCTGTTTCATTTAAACTCAGCCAACCTACCATGGCCCTGAGCAGAACTCATAAATCCCCCTATAATTTATTAGAGACCTTCACAACATTCTATTCAACCAGTTCACATAGCATGCTCTGTTAAAAAATGATCCCATCACTGGAAATGAGAAAATATAAGACAGGGCCGCAATAGGTTTAGAGTGACTGCATTTAAATGTTTATAGACAGGAATTGCAAGTACATCTTGTCTTGCTATTGACAGGGCAAACAGCTCTGCACAGAGCCACAAGTGATGGAATATGTGTCTATGGACACTTCCCAAAGGATAGCTGGACATAACATCATCCACAACTTTCCTTGCATTCTAAGGCAAAATAAACAAGAAATGCTCACCTTTTCTATGTAATTCTAATCTTCTATTAGCATCTTCTTTTTTTTGAGTCCCTTAATAAGGACATGCTTTAGACATTGAAAACCTATTTGAAAAAAAATAATGATGGAAAACTTTCCTAATTTGGTGAAGAAAATAGGCATACATGTCTAGGAAGTGCAGAGAGTCCTAAACAAATGAACCCAAAGAGGCCCATACCAAGGCACATCATAATTAGAATGCAAAAGGTTAAAGGCAAAGACAGACTCTTAAGAGCAGCAAGAAAAAAGCAGTTAGTCACCTACAAGGGACCAGAAAAGATTGGTGAGAAATATTCAAAGTGATGCAAATCAAGGATCTAGATTACTCTTTCCAGCAAAGCTGTCATTTAGAATCAAAGAACAGATAAAGACCTTCCCAGGCAAGAAAAAGCCAAAGAAGTTTATCACCACCACAAGAGTACTATATGAAATGTTAAAAGGGCTACTTTAAGAAAAAAAATATTTAAAATATGAACAATAAAATCCATATCTACCTATAATTGAATCTAAACAAAAAATAAACAAATAACATAAACAAGCAGAACAGAAACTGACTCATAGATACAGAGAACATTTTGATGGTTGCCAGATGAGAAGATAGGGATTTGGATTAATGGGTGAAAATGTAAACAGATTTAGAAGTACAAATTGGTAGTTACAGAACAGTCATGGGAATGTAAAGTACAGCATAGGGGGTATAGTCAATAATATTCTAATAATTATGTATGGTGCCAGATGGGTATGAGATTTGTTGGGATGATCACTGAATAAGTTATAGAATGTCTAATCACTGGGGTGTACACCTGAAACTAATATAATATTGTATGTCAACTGTAATTGAAAAATAAAAATTATTTGGAAAAAAGAAAAGAAAAAAATGCTTCATGAGCACACCAGGTAGAAAGAACCCTACTGTTAATGTGTTGTTTCTATTCTGTGTGCAATATATTTTTATCTAGGGCCACCAGAAGAAGGAAAAAAGAACCATGTATTTTTCTTTTAAGGAGCGTAGGAAGAGTTTCCCCCTTCTTGAGAACACACGATTATGCCACAAGAAAGTTTCAGGGCATCTGGATAAGTAGGAAAAGTTGCTAAAAAGATCAGGGGAAGTTTGAGCCTTCATGAACTTCGTAACTTCAAACTTTCTCAGAGCTGCAAATGATCGACTAAAGGGGCCTCTCAGATTCAGTCAACGCCCTATGTACTAGGCAGTGTGCTATATCACTCCTATGATGTCCATATGGAAAGCCTTTAGAAATCATAGGAAGAAGACTTGATTGCCTCTGCTAGCCAGGAATGCCATAGAACCTAAGTAGGAGACTCCCAAGATTGAGGCCAAGTGTATCAGACAAGGTGGCTCACAGTGTGACTAGTGCCAGTTGCTGTTTTAGAACGATCACCGATGTTCAAAAGAACTTCCAGTGTCTACAGAAATTCAAAGGGATGAAACAAGCTCAAGTTCAAGGAGAGTCTTCAAGGCAAACCATGTATAATCACCAAGGTATTCTAAGATGCCTCCACTTTTACTACCTACGATGGTTCCCCATGAGGACAAAATCAGAAACAACATTTTGTCAGGATCCTGAGAATGAATCCACATCTCACATTAAGCGAGCTAAATAAACAAAAGTGTAAAACCAGAATACCAAAATTCCTTTTTCACAGTGAGAAATTAGTATCGGAGGGAACATAAAGTTCATGTAAGCATTGTGCTCTGGCTCTGTACACATCTTTATGGAGAGTCTATTGGAATGCACTCAAAACAAGTAATAGAAAATCCAGCTCACATTTGGATCAACAATAAAGAGAATTTCCTGACTCACATAATTCAAAAGGTTTGTGGTAGGAAGTACTGCAAGCAAGGCTAAACTCAGTAGTTTAAGGCAATCAAGGATTAAGTTTCTCTCAACATATTGGCTCTATTTTCCATCATATTGACACTCTCCTAACAACTTCTTTTTATGGCTACAGAATGGTTGTCAGGAGCAGTAAGACGATATACATTTTTTAAATTCAACTACAATAACTAAAGGAGGGGTTCTTTCTATCCAATCATCAAATAAAGGTCTGCACTTCACTCTGATTGAACTAAATTAGATAACTTAATCACAGTAGCCAGGAAATTGGTTTAGGCTTAGGTCAGTATCCATCCCTGAATCAATCACTGTGATAAAGAGGATGGATTTGTGAAAATCAGTTTAATGCCAATCTCTGGAGGTAAGGGATGGTAGTACCATCCAAACGGCAGTACAATGCTATGTAACACAAACAGGATGGGATGGATGCTCGGGAGGCAACTAACGGTATTAGTTGTACGAAGCCAAACCACAGTCAGAGGGTTCCCCTATGAACATGGAATCAGAAGAAACCCCAATGTACAAATGTTTAATGCCATCACGATAAGCAGCAGGATTCACCCCACTCTCTATAGGAGTT
Organism: Pipistrellus kuhlii; assembly: GCF_014108245.1. Lineage (NCBI taxonomy): Eukaryota > Metazoa > Chordata > Mammalia > Chiroptera > Vespertilionidae > Pipistrellus > Pipistrellus kuhlii. The sequence continues at coordinate 51,714,476 of NW_023425427.1, forward strand.
TCCTTGCCCAAGGTTCTAGAAAGTGATTTACTTCTGATTCTATCAATGCACATTAAGAATGAATAGGACAAAAAGAGAAATACTGCCTAATTCCACTTATATGAGGTTCCTAGGATAATCAAATTATAGAGACAGAAAGTAGAGTGGTGGGGCTGTATAGAGTGAGAATAGGGGAGTTATCATTTAAGGGGCACAGAATTTCAGTTTGCGATATGAAAAGAATTCTGAAAACAGATGGTGGTGATGGTTGCACAACAATATGGATATACCTAATACCACAGAATGTACACTTGAAATGGCAAAAAAATGGTGACTATTGTGTGTTGTTTTTTTGAAAGAAGAATGAGTGGATCAATCAGATGAGGTAAGGGCATACCTTGCAGGCCTTGGAGCTGACTTTTGGTATCTCACTCTATCTGGTAAAGTGCTCTGTGCTTGTCTTTTAGTCAAGTTATGATTGAACAGGTCTTCCTTTTGTGTTTCAGAAGAGACATGATCACACACCACAATGACACCCAGCGAATAGACCACATTTGGACTCAAAGAACAGGATATAGGCAGTGCCCTAGTCCAGTGGTCAGCAAACCGAGACTTGTGAGCCACATGTGGCTCTTTGGCCCCTTGACTGTGGCTCTTCCACAAAATACCACGGCCTGGACGAGTCTATTTTGAAGAAATGGCATTAGAAGAAGTTTAAGTTTAAAAATTTTGGCTCTCAAAAGAAATTTCAATCATTGTACTGTTGATATTTGGCTCTGTAGACTAATGAGTTTGCCGACCACTACCTTAGTCTCTCACCACCCCATGGCTTAGGCTATGTCCACAGCTGGAGGCAATTTAAGTTGTGCTCTAGAAGAGAGACCCTCTAGTGCCCTGCCACTCATAGGTTTGTAGCTGGGAGGTGACAGTGATCACCTGATTTAGTTGCTATAAAAGGAGGCCCAGCCTTGACTGTGTGAAGAAACGTTCCATTCTCTGGGCCAATCTCCTAGGAAGTTTGCATACCAGTAGAACATGTGGCTCTCTCTGCAGGGCCAGCTCCTGATGGAGAGGAAATTGCTAGAGGCATCCACAGAGAAGCTGACTTGTCTCTCCTCATCATCTTACATCCACATGCTTCCAGGAAGCTTCACTATGGTCCCTAAGTACTGATTGAAAACACTGATTGTGTTTCAGGAAAAACCAATAGGACAGAGGAAAATGCGTCATTGGTAGTGACAGTTGCACTTCCAGGGGCATGGGGAAAGAGCTGGTGGAGTTAGAGCTGGTAAAGGATGCAGGGATGTCCCGGGTGTGGGTGCCTGATAAGGATTATAAACCACACAAAACTGTGGCTAGGTTTCAGTCATCTTAGCATGAGTATAGTTGCTTTGATTTCTCTGTGCCATGCAGATCTGATAACGGAACTCTAAACTCCACATGAGCACATACTCAGCTGATATGGCACAACAGCGACCATAGATATACCTCCCAAAGAATACGTCTAATGCTTACAGCTAAAGAATAAATAGTTAACTGACTTTTTAATAATTCTCTTAGGCTTAAATGCCCCAGGATCTATCGGCCAATTAGCATTTCCTCAGTGAAGGAGCAAGTACCCAGAGGGATGCAAACATTAGCTAGTGATGATTTAGTATTTTATTTAGGCTTTGTAGTGAGTGAGAAACTTAACACACTAATCTTATTAGGATTATATATTATTGTTTTTGACTTGGTAATAGTGTTTGAGAATGTATTAAGCATAGGATATTGGAGTAAATACTCTACATATTGATACATAGTCCTTCTAACCCTTTAAACACTGTAAGTTCAATATCATTTCCACTTAACAGATGAAGAAATCAAAGCTCAAAGTGGTTAGTAACTTGTCCAGGATCACACAGTTAAGAAGTAGTAGATCTGCGTGGCTGGTGTGGCTCAATTCTTGAGCAAGGTATATGCCTGGGTTGCAGGCTTGATGCCCGGGTTGCAGACTCAAGTACTGGTGTAGGGCATACAGGAGACAGCTATTGAATGCACTCAAAACAAGTAATAGAAAATATGATTCTCTCTTGTCATTGATCTCTCTCTTTCTCTCTCTCTCTCTCTCTCTCTCTCTCTCTCTCTCTCTCTCTCTCTCTCTCTCCCCTTCTCCCTTCCTCTCAGAAACCAATAAAAAAAATATTTAAAAATAGAAATAGTAGAGCCCAGCCAGCATGGCTCAGTGGTTGAGCATCAACCTATGAACCAGGAGGTCATAGTTTGATTCCTGGTCAGGGCATATGCCCTAAACGTGAGCTTGATCCCAGTGTGGGGTCTGCAGGAGGCAGCCAATCAATAATTCTCACTCATCATTGATGTTTCTACCTCTCTCTCCCTCTCCCTTTCTCTCTGAAATAAATAAAACTTTTTTTTTTTAAAGAAAGAAATAGTAGATCTGTGATTCAAACTCAGATCTGTCTGAGCCAAGAAACCCCTAGAATAGAATTAATCATCATGGTTAAATGGGCCTAGCTCTCTGCTGGATCAATGCAGCTTTGGTAGACATTCTGCACTTTGAGTACTCTGCTCAAGAAGCATCTAACAAAGCCATGCTTTGTTAAATTTTATCCTTTAGGCAAAATAAGTGCCAAAACTTGACGTTCTATAATACACACTGTGACTGGTATAGGCTGTCCCGTCTGAAGAGGGAATGGAAACTGCATTCCTGAGTAATCAGTGAATTCCCTTGTTTCCAACCTTTGCTTTTGAAGCTTCCTTCAAAGGATTGTTGCTTGAATAGCAAGATGTTAAAGCAAGGATTAGCACCCAGACTTAAATTCAAATTATACCTCTTAATAACTGGTTACTATTTCCCTAAGCCTTATTTTTTCTCATCAGTAAAATGGTCATCATAATAATGTAAGATTATTAACTCCTTTTTAATATTATCCATTTGAATAAGCATGTCATTGTGGTTTTAGTTTTCCTTTCTCTAATGACTGTGTCTTCTTTGGAAAATTATCTGTTGAGCTCTTTTACCCATTTTTTAAAAAATGGAGTCATTAATCTTCTCAGTATTAAGTTTTGAGAGTTTTTGAAAAATAACTTCTGGATACATACTAATTGTAGGGGAGGGTGCAGAACAAGTGGCAGTCTTCAACTTTGTTGGTGATCGTGTAAAATGGTACAACCACTTTGCAAAACTGCTTGGCAGTTTCTGAAACAGTTAAATATACATCTACAACATGGCCCAGCCATTCTGTTTCTAAGTAAACAAACAAACAATCAAAAAAACATATTTTCATAAGACAAAGACTTTTGCATAAATTTTCATAGCAGCTTTGTGGATAATAGCCCCAAACTAGAACCAACCCCAATGTCCATGAATAAGTAAATGGATAAACACACTGTGGTAAATCCACACAATGAAATATCATTCATCCGTAAAAATGAATGAAGTACTGATACATGCTGTAACATGGATGAATCTCAAAATAATTATGCTAAGTGAAAGAAGTCAGACAAGAAAGAGTACATATGGTATGATCCATGTATAGACAGTTCTACAAAGTGCAAAGTAATCTATCGTGACAGAAGCAAATCAGTGATTGCATAGGGACAAGAACAGGGGTATGGGAGTTGGGGGAAATACAAAAGGCACATGAAAACCTTCATTGTTTTCCTCATGGTGATAGTTTGCTGGAGAGAGATAGAGATTGACATAGAGACTGTTTCTCTGTTGCATTATTGATGTTTCTGTCTCTCTATCCTTCTCCCTTTTTTTTTGTAAAATCTAAATATGTGTGGTTTGTTAGCTCCCGGCATTCTCCTTGACTTGGAATTGCCCCTGATATACCAGAGGGGCCGCAGCAGTCAGGCCTGTACCACAAGATCCTGCCTTCCTAGCCAGAGCTGGTCCATCTGAGGGCAGGTCACTAAAGGTCAGAAATACAAATGAATGCCAGAGTTCTAGAGAAAAGCTCCCTATTTTTCTGCTTCTGAGATCCTGAAGTTGCCCGGCTCCAGCCTGTCTGAAGATAGTTGTTTTAATTCTCAGAGACTTTAGTGTCCTAACAATAAATTCCTTTTATGTTAGCTGGTTGGAATTGGCTTATGTCCTCTGCTACCCTGGGGAAGAAATGAAGTTGACATTCACCTCATTGCATTGATATCCCTTAAGCTTTCTATTATAGATAGCCACACTGTTATTTAAAAAAAATAAGTGTTCGACGTGATCTGTGGGTCATTCGTCCACCCTTTCATTTAACAAATTTCATCTGATGGCACAATATGTGTCAAGCACTGTACCTGACATTGCCACATCTTGTTCAAATTATACAACAGCACGTATAAAGTTCTCATATTCACAGGTGAGAAACCTCGAGTTCAGAGGGGGTTCAGTTATTTGTTTAAAAGTTAGGGGAGAGAGCGAGCCCGTAGCCCACGGGAGGAGGAAGCTATAGAAGCTGACCGCGATCCACTGCAGGTCTTCAGGTCCTTTGGTACAGCAGATATCAAGGCTAAGAGAGGAAACCTGCTTCTGATCCCTGAAGAAAGAAGCAGAAAAAAAACTCAACATGGAAAGTGTCCCCAAGGAATGCAAAGAAGGTGAGCAGGCTCCAGTGCAGAATGAAGAAGAAGCCCACCCCTTGGCAGGTGGTGAAGTCCAGGAGCCTGGAGGAAACATTAGAGAGGGTGGGGCTCCACCTGCCCAGGATGTTAGAGAGGATGTGCCCAATGGGCTTGCCAATAACATGGATATGGTAAATGGAGATGCAGATGATATGGAATGGTTCACAGAGGAGATGAGAGAGCTAAGGAGGAAAATTAGAGAGCTTCAGTTGAGGTACAGACTGTGCATTCTCATAGGCGATCCCCCTCACCATGACCATCATGATGAGTTTTGCCTTATGCCCTGAATGCTGAGGTTAAGAATAATAACGCGCCCCCCCCCGCCCCCCCCCCCCCCCCCTCCGCTCCCGACACTTGTATTTTTTGATGTACCTATTATGGTGAATCTTTGGTGTCCTTTTATTTTTCTGATTGGACATTTCATTTTTACTTAGTCTGTAACTTTTTCTGTCAGCAGGAGAGTTTCATTAACTTGCATGGAAAATGCTTACTAAATATCACAAAGTTAATAAAGCAGTTTAAAAAGTAAAAAATAAAAATAAATAAATAAAATGAAAGTTACGGAAAATAATGAACATAAATTGGTGAACAGAAACAGATCTGGACCGGGAGCTGCCGGGCCCGGAGTAGCCGGGCCTAGAGCAGCGGGGTCCGGAGCAGCCAGGCGTGAAGCAGCAGCAGCCAGGCCTGGAACAGCTCACTGCTCGCCTGCCCATGCCCCAGGGCTGCTTCTCAGACATGGCTGGAAACTTTGGGGGGAACTTGAGGGTCTGCTGAATCAAGTGATGAAGGCTTAGATCTGGATGTGTTGAGTTATTATAGCGCTGGGGTGTTGATCTGTGAGTGCCTTGTGTGGAGACTGGATGAGGTTGGTTGATCTATTTGGAAGTGTTTTTTGTGTGAAGTGTATCCTTGGGCACGTGGAGGTATTATTGATTTGAGAAAATACTAAGTAATTGATTTACTATCTGAAAAATTTAAAGTTCTGAAAGTTTAAGGTCTCTTGCCAAAAAGAGGTTTTAAAGGACGAGGCTGCATTTTCTCCTTAATTTCAATGGAGAAAGGGAGGACAAGCCCTTCCCACCCAGAACAGGTAATCCAATTCCAGCCAGCAGCTATCTTTAAACAATGTGTTCATTGTCATTTGAATGGCTACGCCTTTTGATAGCCTAAGGCAAGTTTACATGTAAACAAGTTTGCTTCTCAGTTCCCAGGGCAGAAAAAACAAGGTTTAAAATTATTAGATTTTAAAATTTATTCTTAAAAATATAAAAGTTTATTAATTAAAAAAAACCAAGAAAATTTAAAAACCTGATGAACAATATTAACTGTTGATTATAATAGAATCAGAGATAAGGGAGGGGAGTGGACTGACAATTCTTGGGGGGAAAGGGGAGTGGTGGATGCGGGAAGAGACTGAACATAAACTGTGCAGCTATGGATGAGGACAATGGGGGATGAGGAAAGGGCAGAGGGTGGGGTGGGAACCTGGTGGAGGGGAGAAGAAATGAGGAACCTTTGTAATAATATGAACGATAAAGATTGATTAAAAAAAAAGAAGAAGAAGAAACAGAAACAGACCTGGAGACAGAGAAGCTGCGATCAGACAGTCTGGCCACAGAGGGAAGGTAGGGGAGGGAAGGAGCAAAGGGGAGATATGAACCAAAGTACTTGTGTGCATACATATAAGCCTAATCAGAGGTCGTAGACATCAAGGAGTGGGCATACATGGGGAGGGGTTTGGGATGGGAATGGGGGGATGAGGACAATTATGCGACACCATAATCAATAAAGAAATTAAGAAAAATAAATAAAATAAAATAAAATAAAATAAAATAAAATAAAATAAAATAAAAGTTGGAGTTCCATTGGATTCTGCCTCTCGAACACCAGAGGTCACACTTTCCCATTACTCAGGCTCTGTTCCCCGGAGGTGGTAAGCCCCAGCATCAGCAGGGAGCTCTCCGTGCCAGTGCTGTGGCCTGAAGCCTGGGGAGCCAGCAGCCAAGATGTTCCCTGGCCACTCTCACAGTCAACAGCATTGGCAGCTCAGGGGCTTGTCCCTGTAGGACTTAGTGTCCTGGGAGCAGCTGAATTAACTGTTCTAGAAGGATGGACAATCAGGGGATCCTTTTTCCCTGGTGTTGATGTCTGCTGCCTATGGACTCCTCAGTGACAAATGAGCAGCAAAATCCTGAAAGTAAGAATGGTCAACTGGTCGACAACAACCACAGCAAATGCTCAAGCAACGCCAATCAGAAGACAATGGGGCTGGAATGTCCTTCCTGAGGATGTGGAGCACCTATAAAAGGCTCAGGGACGAGGCTGTGTTTTTACACGGTTGCTGGAAACACCCCTAGTGACTTCAGTCTTCTGGCTCAGGTTAAAGGCAGAGACCTCACCCTGCTTTCTCTTCCCCCAGGAACGAAGTCAACCACAGCAGGAGGAGATTTTCATCTTCAGTTGCACAAAATTCAGTCTAGTTGAAATGTGTTACTCTTGAACCAGAAATGATAATAAAAGGGGGAAATCACTAGATTGTCACATTATCTATTCTTCCTTGTGATCCTCCTGCAGAAATATGAGGACTGCTCAGAGCTCCTATGCGCTTACACTCATCACTGTTTTGCTTATGAGAACAATGAGAACCAGCATTCAGTAAGCTGGCAGTGTTGGCTTAAACTATATCCATGTGATAAAACCCACGTACACATTAAACATTTCCAAACACTAATTCATAGAAAGGGGTAATGTTTATGACTTGTTAAATGCTAAAAAGAGAGTGCAAAAAGAAGTCTGCAATCTGAACCTAAAATGTGTGTGGTGTGTGTTTATTTGAGTGTGTTAGGGAGAGCATATACCAAAATAATAACAACTGTGACCTGAGTATGAGGAAAGAAATGCTTTCCCTCTGACTTTTATGTCTCATTGATTATTAGAACGCTGTTAGCCTAAATGTAATGTGGCATTTCAGGCTGGATCCTGGAACAGAAAAAGAATATTGATGGAAAAACCTGGGAAATCTGAATAAAGTCTACAGCTTGGTTAATGATAATTTACCGATGGTCTTATCTTAGTCTGATCATTGCACCACGGTAATGTAACTTGTTAATATTAAGGGAAGCTGAGAGTTTATTATGGAAACTCTGTACTAACACTGTAACTCTTCTAGAAATATAAAATCATTTTTCAAGATAAAATGTTTTACAAAATACATATATGGCAAGCCACACTAGGAACCATAATGGCAGCAAGCCCCTGAGCTTTGTTAAGGCTGCATCATTTATCATGCATAAGCTCTTTATTTTCTGGATGCATCTTATAGCTCCTCTTAGCTTATGGACCAGCTCTATCCTGGGCTTCCCTAGTTTCCCCAGACAAGACACTTACAGCAGTGCCGGGAGAAGGTTGGCAATCATGATCAGCAGTCATCCTGAGAAAGAAGACATTAAAAGAATCCCCCCCAAATTAAAAAAGAATCCCCAAAAATCTATTGTGTTGCTTTTCTCCTTTTTGTAAGTGCTTATGGCTTATGTCCAAAGGCATTTTGAATGGGTGATGAAACACATTCACAAATTAATTAGTTTGAACCATATGAAATTGCAGTTTTAGGCCCAAGATATCGAATATTTGCACTCAAACAGTTCCCCTTAAGTAATGAGTATATTATGTTATCATTGAAGGCGGGCCTCAGAGGCATCGCCTTACAAGTAACAGTATTCACTTCACTGCAGTTCATTTTCACCAGCTCCTTTTCAGTAGGGTTTGAAGTTCTCAACTCACATTTTCCTCCTTCCTCAAAAATTGCATAAACAATAAAGCTTTACCCAGTAATATGGACTAATTTCTAAAATACCAATTCAAAAATCAGATGTCATGACCACTGATGTGTCTCAGTTGATTAGGAGGAGTGTAGCAAGTAATTGCTTAATATTTTAAAAAGTATAACTGATTTATCTTCTGCTTTTTAATATACATTAGAACAGATTTCAGGTAACCCTTCTAACAGGCTTGCAAGCACACTCACTCACTCACTCACTTCCAAAGTGATGTAGGAACAGTCAGGGCTCAGGAACCACACCCAACACCAGTGTGCTCACAGCGTCAACAGAGCTGCAGCCTGCACACTGCAGGCAAAGGCAGGGTGAGAACCAGCATTAAAATGGCTCTGCTCTCTCATCATCGATGTTTCTCTCTCCTTATTCCTCTCCCTTCCTCTCTGAAACCAATATAAAACATATCTTTTTAAAGAAAAATAGCTCTGAACATGTTCTGAATTCAGAGCACAAGGTTACGTTATAGAACCACACGTAAGAAATTTATTTGAAAGGTATATGCACCCTGACATCTAGAAGGATTCCTCTTGGGTTATGGCCATGGTCATTTAAAGCAGTGCTTTTCATTAAGGCATGCTTCTAAAAAAAAAATACAACCTCCCTATTTATTATTTGTACAAAAATTCTGCCTGAGTGCCTACTGTGTGCCAGGAAGCATTTACTACCGAAAGCAATAAGACAGATGCTGTCTTTAAGCACAAAAAATTAGTTGTGAAAACAAACAATAAGTCAGACAAACACAGAAGAATTGTAAAGAGTGCAAATAGTCCTGAAATAAAAGAAGAGGCTCCGGATGAGGGGGTAGGGTGGAAGGGTGGGCAGAGTTACACAGGGAGAGCAGGAAAGGAGGCAACTACACTGCAGGTGAAACCTGCAGGACCAGAAGAGGGCAGCCATGCAAAGAACAGGAGATGGTGTATGAGGCAAACAAAGTTCCTGAGGTTAGAAAATAAAAGCTCATGCCAATTTGCAGCACCATGTCACATGATTCCCCTCTGGTAGTTAGCAGCCCAAGCAAAGTACATGGAAGGCATATTTTGGATTGCCACAGAATTTGGGAATTAGCAGTCAATGTCACTGAAGGTCTAGAAGGTGGAGAATATGAAAATGTTACCATTCCCCAAGAGATCAGAGACACATCATTTACCCAAGCAGAACTTTTTCTTTTCATTCCTATGCCTTCCTGGCAGAGATCTGAATGTGTCTGATCCATCACAGAGACATGGAGACACTCAGAACTGTCGAGCAGATTCCACTAAAGCTGGAGGAGTCTGGAATAGAAGTAAAAGTTCATATCATTGGGAAAATGTCATGTCTTAGAAGACAGTCATCATCTATTCAGCAGCCAATGGAGCCCAAGGCAGCACTCTTTTCAGTAGTTTCCTATAATTCCATCCCCCAAAGCGGGAAATATTGCAAAATCTGTGATAACTTGCCATGTCTTCGTATTATCTACCATTAACATAAATCAAGCCTTCGTGTTTGTAATTTATGTTTCAGCATTTAGAGGATACCTTGCTTGTTATCTTAAATAGATAAATCAAATCAAAATTTTCTTAATAAAATATGAGGAATGTCATTAGACCTCTGATTTATGTAAAGCTGTCTAACATTCCTGATCTCCATTTATTTCAAGTTTTTAGGAAGAAAAATGGTTAGCTGGAGCAACCTGCTCTTATTTTTATTCCTTCATTTAGGAGATTGCATCGCAGCCTCAAACCATTTTTAATAAATAGATATGCAATTTTTTTAACTGTTGATGTTTTTAAAAGAATAAACATGATCAAGATTAATTCTTGCCGTCCCAGATATTCTCAAATAATAGATTAGTCTGCAAACCACACTTGATTCATGTCTGATAGTCAAGCCTTTTTTTTAAGCTTCATCCATATATACAGACATTTACTCCTTTGTTTGCTCAGAACCAGAACTGCATATGCAATAGAGGAAATGAATATGGACAGAACCCTACGAGGTGGCACATACCAATTACCAAGCTTACAGGTTGTATATATTCAAAGGGAATGACTGGAATATAGTAAATTAACATGGTAAAACAAAGAGAAAATGGTGTCCACAATTACAAAGATTCTTTTCAAAAACAGAATGCCAACAGATCAGAATGAAATAAGTGAAAAATAAATAAAGAGGGCAAGAGGAAACCTTTGGAGGTGATGAATAAGTCTTAAGGCATAAACTGTAGTTGCTGGCTTCACTAGTGTATACATACTCAAACCCATCAAGTTGTATACATTACATAAAAACATGCTGTATGCCAATCATACTTCAATATTAAGTAGCTTTTTAATATAAAAAGAAGCAAAACAATTACATAAATGGGAAACACTAGAAAGATAAAACCAAAGTCCAGATCAGCACTCAGAAGAGGAATGGAGTTGTGTCCATCAGGTCTCAAGTTAGAAATTGGTTCTGTCTCAGGCGCCTCCTTACTTATATTTTTCATCTGAGAGTCTGAGGCAGGCGTCTTCAAACTACGGCCCGCGGGCCACATGCGGCCTGCAGAGGAGTCTGATCCGGCCCGCCAGGTTTTTTGGGCAGTGAGCGCAGCCGAGGTGTTACAGTAGGAATTAGTAGTTCATATAGTCCGGCCCTCCAGCTCTCTGAGGGACCGTGATCTGGCCCCCACTTTAAAAAGTTTGAGGACCCCTGGAGGGAAGAAGGTTTGTTGCTGACCTTGGAAATGATCACCAACTTTCTTCAGTTATTACTTGAATGACTTTTGTCCTCCTTGTTTGTGAACATATATAATGTAGATGCTGATGAAAACTCAGGCAAAACAACATAATGGAGCTAGTCACTGTTTTCACAATTTCAAAATGGTCAGCAAAAGAATTCATAGCCTGTCATCATTTTGGAGGAATTTAACATGTTGATATCTTTAGTATTTGCCAAATAATAGTATTTAGCAATGTTGAACATCAAAGTATAATAGCATTTGTGAGTTTTTAAAAATATACTTTTATTAGTTTCAGAGAGGAAGGGAGAGGGAGAGATAGAAACATCCAATGATGAGAGAGAATCAACAATTGGCTCCCTCCTGCATGACCTCCCCTACTGGGGCTTGAACCTACAACTCTGGCATGTGCCCTGACCAGGAACCAAACCGTGACCTCCTGGTTCGTAGGTCTATGCTCAACTACTGAGCCACATCAGCTGGGCCAAAGTAACAGTTACTGTGAAATGAGAAATAATTCATGATGGAAAGGTTAAAACACAAAAGAAAAATAATAATTCCTAAGGTCATTCCTACTCATTGTTGACTAAACATATCAAAGCATAGAATTGGGGGATGACGGGGGCTCAGCAATTTCTGTGGCTGACCCTCCAGGAAGGTTGCCTATAACCTACAATGGTAATGAATAGGACAAATGAGCAACCAGAAGCTAAAAGAATGTGGAAAGTCTCCATATTCCTGCAGCTCAAGGTCAAAATTCAAAGTTGCTATTCCATAGCCTATCTAATAAGATAAAAGAGAAAAAATCAGAGACTTGGATTTAGTCCCCAGAGACCAGTCACCCCATTCCTTAAAGGACTTCACAGCTCTCCTCCGCAGCTATTGTCAGCAGCCCTTCCCACCCATGTCTCCATTAATGCAATAGCATAACATGCTCTGGCACACACAGGAGTAATGGAGTAGCAGTTCCATCCAGCATTTCTGATGCAGGGATGGCGGAGAAGGTTGTGGTGGGACCCTGTGCCTCCTTATCCAGCAATGTCAGAGGGTTTCCCTCAAAGCTGTGTGGGTTGTGAAGACAGAGTGGGTTGAAATGAGCCAACCAGGAGGTGGAAGGTCTGACTCTACCTAATGATCTAAAGGGAAAGCCAAGTGTGCCTTGAAATTTCTGGCCCAGGGGGAAAGGAGAATTGCTCTGCCTCTCCCAATTCCTGGACAATTCCAGGAATCTCACATCTTGAACACCCCTTGCTCTGTCTGGTGGGTCCTCAAACACCACATCTAAACTGCAAGGAATGTGTTATAGGGAGATAGGAACGTGCCCCACACCCCGGCTCTCACCACGGCCCCTTCACTGTACCTGGAGATTCAGTTCATAAAACAAGACTCATTAGAAATTGCTGTTTTCTGGTGGTCTTCATGCTAAGCCTGGAACAAAGTGAAATCTCCCTTAAACTACCCTGCTCTCGGAGAGTACTGAGGACGAAAAATGGGTTCGTGTCATGCCCAATCCGCTTTAACTTAACCTGTGGACATGACCTTCCCTGTCTAAGGCTGAGACATCCCTCAGTTCTCAATGATTCCTCTCAAATCCAGGTTTTCTCCAACAGCATTCAAGGTATTTTGAGCAATTGCTAGTTTTCTACCGAAGTTGAAGGAGGTGGAAGGAAACTGGTTCATGTTAACACAGGCCCCACACCAAGGGCTGGGATCAGCAGGGGCTCTTATTCTAACAAACTGCCTGCAAGAGGCTTTCCGGCAGAACAAGGAAGAAGAGAAGCTGATGACCCGGCCAGATGCTCTGAACTATGCTGAGTATGAACTCAAATTGAAAAGGACCCAATTTTTCTTCTTGAAAATTGAGTCGCCATCTTAGTAAGTTCTCAACATCTAGCTTGTTAAAACAGATACAATAGGTAGAGAAACAAGTTAAGTAAACCTTGAGGAAGCATCAACCTCAAAATGAGGGGCATTCTACAGGACTCCTGACATAGTTTCTCCAACAAGGGAAGCATTAAGTGTGTGTGTGTGTGTGTGTGTGTGTGTGTGTGTGTGTGTGTGTGTGTGTTTAATGATGTAACAGTCAAATTAGTAAGCTTCCCCTGTAGAAAGAATGGGAGAGCCATATAACCCCTCAGTATAGGCAAATTATCCTGCAGCTTCAAGGCAAAGCCTATAGTTCTAGGGAACGGGGGAGATGAGCATGAAAGGAGGAGACTAAGAAAAAGAACCTAGAGGATCCCAAATCTGAATGGCACAAGATATGTTCAAACACCTTTATGTGGGGCAGGAGAGGGGGAGCAGAGACAGGCAATCCCTAACTGAGATTGATATGACAGGTGACAGAGGTTCAGAGTTGATGACAAGGAATTCATGTGAGATGATCTCATTCTGTCTCCCCATCCTAGAAGATGAGAAAATCAGGTCCAGAAAGGGGAAGTTTCCAGGTACAATGGCAAGATTCTAGGGCAAAGCTATGCCTAGAACTCTGGCCAATAGGCCCTGAAACTAGTGCCCTTGTCATAGGTCAGTATGCCATCCTCCAAGATGGTGGGTCCCATTACCATCACCAAGTTAATCCGTTTTACCCGTATTTATTAAATATCTGTAGCTTTCACTGTCTTACAGCAAATGATAAAATGATAAAATTCTTTTCACTGACATCTCACATCAAAAGCTCCTACTGACTTCAAATTAGAGAATGTATTTGCTGAAAAAATGTTCCATCAGCACATACTATTGGGTCGGCAACCAAGTAATTGCGGATTTCACACATATATGGCTTCAGTTGAATTTTTAGGTTTGCAGACATAGTACAAATGTAAAACACATTTTGTTATTTGATAGTTGGCTATTCAGCTGTTAATCAGTAAAAAAAGTTTTTTGATCTGTTTTGTAGTTTTCGTTTGGCGTTCATTGAAAAATGGAAAATCAAAAGGAACATTTTCGTCATATTTTGCTTTTTTATTTCCGCAAAGGGAAAAACGCATCGTCAGCTCATAAAAAGTTATGTGCTGTTTATGGTGACGAAGCCTTAAAAGAACGGCAGTGTCAAAATTGGTTTCCCAAATTTTGTTCTGGTTCTTTTTCACTCAAAGATGAAAAACGCTCTGGTCGTCCAGTTGAAGTTGATGACGCCCTAATCAAAGCAATAATCAATTCGGACTGTCACAGTACAACACATGAGATTGCAGAGAAGCTTCATGTATCACATACATGCATTGAAAATCACTTAAAACAACTTGGCTATGTTCAAAAACTCGATACATGGGTTCCTCACGAACTGAAAGAATCACAGTTAACGCAACGCATTAGCAGCTGCGATTTGCTAAAGAAACGTAATGAAAATGATCCATTTTTAAAATGACTGATAACTGGCGATGAAAAATGGGTTGTTTACAACAATATCAAGCGGAAAAGATCGTGGAGCAGGCCAGGTGAACCAACTCAAACAACATCAAAAGCTGATATTCATCAAAAGAAGGTTTTGTTATCAGTTTGGTGGGATTACAAAGGAATTGTCTACTTTGAACTCTTACCACCCAACCAAACGATCAATTCTGATGTCTACATTGAACAACTAACGAAATTAAACAATGCAGTTGAAGAAAAGCTGCCCGAATTGACAAATCGAAAAGGTGTTGTATTCCATCATGACAATGCAAGGCCACACACATCTTTGGTCACTCGGCAAAAATTAATGGAGCTTGGTTGGGATGTTTTGCCACATCCACCATATAGTCCTGACCTTGCACCATCTGATTACTTTTTGTTTCGATCTTTACAAAACTCCTTGAATGGTAAAAATTTCAATAATGATGATGATGTCAAATCGTACCTGATTCAGTTTTTTGCTAATAAAAACCAGAAGTTTTTTGAACGTGGGATTATGATGCTGCCTGAAAGATGGCAAAAGGTCATTGATCAAAATGGGCAATACATTACAGAATAAAGTTATTTAGTTCCATGAAAAAATTGTCTTTGATTTTCTTTAAAAAATCTGCAATTACGTAGTTGCCGACCCAATATATGCCAGGCATATAAAAATGAATGGCATAGGGAAACAAAAAGAAAAAAATAAACAAATGGGATTACATCAAACTAAAAAGTTTTTCACAGCAAAGGAAACCATCAACAATATGAAAAGACAACCTACCAAATGGAAGGACATATTCACCAGAGATACATCTGATAAGATTGCATTTGAAGATGATTAGAACAAGGAGACTGCCCAGCCTAGAGCCAAAGAAATCATATTTCTTCAGACCACCAGATATATATTCTTTGTAAGAGTTCCACAATTTTTCAGACGACAGAGCATTTAAAAATATTCTGACATGAATACCTTAAAATTTTTCTTAGAATACATTGTGGGCATAAAGAATTCTAAATGCTCTGAGAGCTTTGCCTTGTCCAAGCACATCCGTCCTTCTGTTCAAAATCAGTCCATTTCCTGCAGCTAGTGCTGCCAGGAGGATGTCCCCAGGAGAAGTCATGAAGCTTTAGGATGACTCAGCCTCCCCCCTGGCAGACTCAAGATGTCCGGCAACCTGACCTCTGATTTACATCCTTCTCTGCCACATGCTTGCTGCACCTAAAATATTAATAGGGTCTTGGTATCTGTCATTCTTAATTTCAGAGAGTAATAAGGACACGCCGAGCCATTGCTGATCTGTTTGTAGAGTATGTTCATTGCAGCTCTCATTACTCAGCTAAGTTACTGGTTTTTTTCAGGTGCTTTTTCTCCACTAATCATTTTTGGTTTTTCACAATTTGTCACTTGCAACTCTGCACACCTGTTGCTTAGATGTCTACTGATTAAGTATTCCAGAATGTCTATATCACAACAATTTATTAAGTGAGTAGTGTGCCCCATCACATAATGACAAAATCTTGACAAACATCTGGAGAATTTTGCTAAGATATGAGTAGATTATTAAACCTAGCATAAGAATATGTTCTTATTTTGAAATGAGAAAGCTGAAGCAAAAAGTTAAATAACTTCCTAAGAACCATGAAAATCTAATATTATTGAATTCTAGATGTACTAAGTTTAGATTTGAAACATGCATTTAACTAAGGCAAACAGGTATTTCTCTTGGTTAGAGTATATGATTCAAATATAATTGAAAAGGTAACTAATAAGTATTTTTTTATTGTTAACTAAAATATAAATTCTCTCTTAAGGTAATAATTCTTACCCTTCTTTTTTTCCTCCCTTATCCTTCTTAATAGGTGAATGACATCATCCCATGTTTCCCCTGTCTTTTTACACTTCTTAATCTAGTCTCACTACCATTTCTAAGAGATCAATATTTTATTTCCCCAAAATGGGATGGTGGTAGGGCACAATGTGGTATAAGCCACAGCGCTGTTAAAAGGCCTATGTTTCATATCCAATTACGTATAGCACATTCTACCTCTACACATGCAGGATAATCACTGCTCATCCTATACTGCAGATGATCGTGTTACTGCTTACTTATTGTAGTAGCCTGGCCCTCCAGGAACAGGGCTCTGACGAGTGGATAAAAAAGCTGTGGGCATTTACACAATGGAATACTTTTGCAGCTGTAAAAAGGGGATCTCTTACTCTTTGGGACAGCATGAATGGACCTGGAAAATATTATGCTAAGTGAAATAAGCCAATCTGAGAAAGAAAAATGTCACATGATTGCACTTATTTGTGGACTCTAACGAACAACATGAATTGACCAACAAAATAAGACCTGAAACATGGAGGCATGGACCCGACTGACAAACCTCCATGTGGGATTGAGGGGAAGAAAAGAGATTAACCAAAGAACTTATATAGAGCAGTGAAGACCTGGGAGTGCAGGGGGTGAGAGGCTGGAAGGAGAAGGGGAGGGGTGAAAATAGGTGATATCTATAATACTATCAACAACTTTTTTTTTAAAGGGTGAGGAATGCAGGTGGACCCAGAAAAGAATTTGGTTGCACATCCCCATCACTGTTTGTGAAATACCGCTATCTGTGGCTTCAAGCAGAAGCAGAAATGCTCTCCATTTAGAGGCTGAAATGGCCTCAATTGTGCTTTACCTAAGGCCGTCTCTATCACAAATCAGATAGTGACACATCTCTTTTTTGAATGTGGCCTAGACTCACAAAATGACAAGTGAAAATAACGACCGGCTGCTTTGTTTCTTCCTCCTGGGTCACAACTGAAATGCAAAACAACCCAACCAATCAACTAAATAAAAAACTGTTTGGGGAGGTGTTTTCAATGTTCAGTATCATGCAATTCAAGTTTAAATGGACAATCCACTTCTCTTCTCCTGGCCTTGAAGAAGCTCACAGTATTTCAATTGTAAAATGTAAATCTCAAACCGCCTCCTCAAAGCATTCAATGACTCATTCTATGAACGAAAACATTACATAAGACAGGATGCTCGGGAAACAGTGTTGTAATTAACCCAGGACTTTCCACAAACTCCTTCTTACTTTCCACTCCTGCCACTAGAAATCTTCTGAAAATTAGTTCTCATTCCATCCTTGGTATTCAGAATAAAGTAAAAACTTCTTGGGTGAATAAAGCTCTCTAGAGGGTTCAGGGTTTAAGCTAATTCATCATTCTGTTCAATCATCAGTCCGTGTTACTGCAGGGGTAGACAGTATAACAGAAAGTACAAGAGAATGTTGACTTCATAAACATCTTGAGAGTTACTTTCCATTTTCCATTGAATTCCTGACACAAACACTTCCTCTTGTGATCCATTTTTGGAAAAGCCTAAAGTGGGTATGGCCGGAGGGGTGAATGCGGTGTGGGAGTGTGTGAGAAGGGATGAAGACTATGACTCGGAAGGTTCCAGTTGATTGCCCTTTGCTCCATCATGGACTGAACTGCTACATAATCTTTCATATTTTTAAAATATACTCTGCATGTCAACCGTTTTGGCCAGAGAGCCATTTTCTTTATTTCAGCCACAATGATACAATTACTTGCTAACGTTGCCACCAACAGGCAATGCTGGGGGCTGCACTGTGTCTTCCTCAATTCGTATGATGAAGCCATAACCCCCAATGCATGGTGCTTGAAGATCGGACTTTGGGCAGTGAACAGGTTTAGGAGAAGTCATGCTGGTGGCGCCTCATGGGATTAGTTTAATTATAAGAAGAGAGCTCTGGCCGGTAGCTCAATGGATAGAGCATCGGCCTGTGGACTGAAGGGTCCCAGGTTTGATTCTGGCCAAGGGCACATGCCTGGGTTGTGGGCTCCATCCCCAGTGTGGGGCGTGCAGGAGGCAGATGATCCATGATTCATCATGGATGTTTCTATCTCTCTCTCTCTCTCTCTTCCTTCCTCTCTGAAATCAATAAAATATATATTTTTTAAAAATTGTAAGAAGAGACACCCGAGAGTTTCTCTTTCTCTGTCTCCAAAGAGGTCACGTGATCATGCATTGAAGGGACCACTGTCTGGAAGCCAGGAAGACAGCCCATCCCAGAACCCTGCCATGCTGCACCCTGACCTCACACCATCATGCTCCAGAATGATGAGAAGTAATGCCGGCTGCCTAAGCCAGCCAGATCTGGTATTTTGCTACCACAGGCTGAGCTCACTGTCCCCAGTGGAGAGACAGAGACCTTCAGAAAGAGTCATTTCCATCAACATAGAGCTGTTGTGAATGCAATGGACAGTTCCTCCGTTTGCTTCATACTCATGGTATGAAAGTTTCATTGAAGAAGACACCCGTAGTGGCCAGTGTCCGAGGCTGCCACCCTTAGTCCAGCAAGCGGAAGCAGAAGCTCTGAGGAACAAGGGTGAACACAGGCCTTCTCGGAAGATGGAGCCGTGAGTTCCATTTTCTATCTGACATCCTACTCCAAAGGCGGCAGGCAGGCGTCCAGGCTCTTCCTGGGCCCTGTGTGAAAGGGCCGGGGCCCTGCCACTGGGGAGACCAATGGGGTGGGGGGGCAGACCGTGGACCGGGCAGGCCTAAGCCTGCGCCTTACTCCCAGGTCTCCACCCAGCAAACTGGAGTTCACTGGGGCGGTCGATGGCCTCCAACACAGAGACCTCAAAGGGAAGAAGACAGCTAAATTCCACCGTGCGTACCAGGTTGGTTCCGTTCTGACTTTTGCAAACCTGTAGCTTTTTACAGGACACCAGATGGTTTTATGACATCAGAACTCAGGCAAGGCCAACATAGACAGCGAGGGTTGAGAGACAAATCAGTTCCTAATCAACTGTTTTCTCCTGCTTAAAAAATAAAATAAAATAAATTAAATTAAAATAAAATAAAATAAAATAAAATAAAATAAATTAAAATAAAATAAAATAAAATGTCAACACCATGCAGGCAAGTACAGAGATGAAAATGCAAGCTCTGCCCATCCCTGCCAGCTTTCTTTTGTTAAATAAAATTGATTTGGATCCATCCGAGGTAACTGCTGGGCAATGCAAGGTTTTACTTTTAGATGCATTGTTTCCGTTTGTTCCTGAGATCTGAGCTCCTCGGGGACGCTGCCAGTGTTTTTCCTGGGGCACAACGCAGCCCAACAAGAGTTAAAAATAAGAAACCCTACCTGTGCAATCTGCCAGAACACACGAGAGGAGCAATCAGCTCTGGGGAGAGGCGCTCTGAATGAGGCACGCCTGGCTGCTTTAGGCCATGCTGTGTGTCAGTCTTTCAAAATCCAAGTCATTACCAGATGCTGATCTGCTATAATATTGTGATATTTTATCTGATTACACTTACCTGATTGTGCCTTATCTGCTATTTGCCTTCCCATTCTTCCATGTATATTAAATGCAGGTGCTTTTATTATTCTGAGAGCTGGAGAGTGTTGACTGCTCTGAATATAAATGGGGATATTATATCATTAACTTGCTCGGGAAGCAGGGCCATTCAGTGTGTAAATCATGTGGAAGGTACCTGCTGGAGACACAATAAACCATAATGTCTAGAGAAAGAAAGCAATGAGGAACGAATAAGGAGATAAACATTTAAGGCATTGTTAAAGAAGGGTAATCTTCAAAATCCTATCTGGCTCTTTCCAACTAGCATTTGTTGATAATATAACCTTTATATTAGAAACTTTTTTAAGTTCATTAAAAAAAAATAACTTTGGGGAGGGCCATCATAACATGGAATGTTATCACCAATAGAATTGCATAGAAACATGGCCACTAATATCCGATGGCTTGTCTAAATCAGAAAAATGTTTTGAAAGTACTGGCCTAATCTCTTAGGGCAGCACGCTTTGCTTTGGCAAATATATTCTAACCCTGTTCGGGTGTACGGCCTAAACAAAATGAACGAACACATGGCCAACTGCTTTAAGCATTTCCAGGCGTTATAAGGTGAATAGTTTAGAAAAGTGAATAGTTTGGTTGCAAATTACAAAGGAAATGAGTAATATGCAGTGAAGGCAGGACCTGGGACAGTGCATGGTTGCCCAGCAGTCTGGGGTTATACGTTCTGCTTAGTTTCCACTATGTTGGCCCCCATAAAAGTTAATCTACAGCTATTTAAGTGGGAAGCTTCAGAAAACCCATTTTCAGAACAAATGTGATGTGAGAGTGTAAGTGAGCCACTGCCCAGCGTTTGGCTAGACTATCAGATGGCCTGTTCATGAATCTGTGTGCAGATGCCTCTGCCATGAAGGGCTGGGAGCCAGGCCGTGCAAAGAACACAAGCGACACTCTCTCCCCAAAGCAGGGTGGCCAGCCACCCTCTGACTTTCAACTCTGAATGTGTGAGACAGAAGAGAACAAGTGTAAGTGCGGCAGGCAGTCAGACAGAGGTGGGCAGAGCAAGGACAATGGGCCAGGGCCAGAGGGTCACCAGGGCAGAACACCCTGGGTGCTCAGCAGCTAGCAAATCTGGGAAAACCAAGTCCTTGCCCCCAGGGTAACCTTTCCTCCACTAGCATGTCACTGGTCAGAGGGTCCGGACCCTCCCCTGGCCTTTCCTCTCCTGGCAAGCCACTGGACTTGCAGTAAACCCCCTTGGAGGAGAAACAAGGAGCCAAAGAATGGCCTCAAGTGACTCCTCTGGGGGCCCTTCCAGGCCCACTCCCTTGAGCATTAGCCCCTAGAGATAACATCCAGGAAAGGAGCAAAACCAGACAAGCAATGTGCTGGCTGACCTTAGGACCAGCTGCATTGACTAATGAAGCCCCGCCCAGGTACCCACCATTCAGCAGAGACCAAAACCCTGAACGAGCACACCTGGAGAGCTGATGAATATTCTGTTGAGATCCTTCCCTGTGACCTCCCTTAAAATCCCTGCTCAGATAAGCCCTAAGCAAGGAGGACTCAGTGTGCTCTACCTCTTGGGAGCACACCCATACCTTACCTTTACCCCTCTCTCTCTTTAGCCCCAAGAGACCTTACCTTTACCACCCTCTTCAGCTCGAAGGGCTCCTTCTTTTGTCTCAGTAACTTGTTTCCTGAACACATTTCTTCTATGGCTCACATCTTTTACATCTGTGACTTTCTAAATAAAGTCTTGCTTATAGTTTGAGTCTTGACTCTGAATTCTTTCTTAGCCAGAACTCAAGTACCAAGATTTGAACCAAGGTCAGGTCAGACTCCAGAGATCCAACACCTGGCGCCATTTTCACAGCCACCAATATAAGAACAGCTTGGAAACATGAGAAGTGAAGTTCTTTCTCCTGAGTAATCAAGGAGGATGTGGTTTCTATCCTCACTTTCCTCTCAAATTCCATGTACGGGCATGCTGAAGCTGGAGGTGTGGGTGCTACTCCTCTCTCCCTGCTGCTCACCGTTACATACAAATGCATAGAAAGGTCAATTTTTATTAAACTGAACAATGCATGTTTAAACCACCTCTATTAGTCAAGGTTGCTCTTGAACCAATGAATCCTTTATTATTCTTATAAACCATATGCTAGAAAACAAAACATGAGCATGGAAAAGGGTTTGATCTTTCTCAGGAAAGATCTAATAGGTTTCTCTCAACCTAACTTCACTTATTTGTTCATATATAAAAATATACTTCAACTGGGCATTTTACATTGCTTAGAAGGTCTATTCTTGAAAAAGGGTTAAAATTAGTGAAAAGACAAAATAAATATCCCAAATATAAAAGGTGAAGCTACAAGGCTTTTCAAAGAGTATACAGGAGAATATGTTCAGGACTTACAGGTAGTCACAATTTGTTAGGTCTAAGAAAGCAATAACCATAAAGGAAGATAGTTAGGTTTCATCAAAATTAAAAATGTTTACTCATCAAAAGAGACCATTAAAAAAAAATGGATAGCCAAGCCATAGACATGGAGGAAACATTGGCAAAATATGTATCTGATAGAGGACTGCTACCCAGGATATACAAAGAACTGTGACCATTCAACAACAGCAAGCCAAACAACCCAATTTAAGATGGGCAAAAGATTTGAAGAGTACGTATATTTACGAAAATGGCCAATAAGCACATGAAAACGTTCTCAATGTCATGGCCATCAGGAAATGCAAATTTAAATCACAAGGGGACATCACTGCACACTAGCTGGAACGTCCACAGTTAAAGAGACTGACACCAACCAGAGGATGAGGGGAGCAGCTTGGTTCCGGGCAGGATGAAATGACACAACCACTCCGGGAGAGGTCAGGAGTTTCTTTTAAAATGAAAGATACACCTACCCTAGTGTTTGGCAAACCACGGCTCGCGAGCCACCTGCGGCTCTTTGGCCCCTTGAGTGTGGCTCTTCCACAAAATATCACGGCCTGAGTGAGTCTACGTTGAAGAAGTGGCGTTAGAAGAACCTTAACTTTAAAAAATTTGGCTCTCAAAAGAAATGTCAATCGTTGTACTGTTGATATTTGGCTCTGTTGACTAATGAGTTTGCCGACCACTGGCCTACCCTATGACCAGCAGCTCCACACATGGGAATTGCACCAATGAAAGTGAAAATGCGCCCACAAAAAGAGACCTGTGATATTCCTAGCCACTTTATTCAGACAGCCCGAAACAAGAGAGTCTCAGAGACCATCCAGAGAACAGGTCCATAAGTGGTGGGAAGCAGTGCAACTAGTAATACCAAAGAACAAATTGCTGATACGTGAGAGAACGTAGATAAACCTCCCAATATTACTCAGAGTAAAGGTAGTCTTAAACAGAAGAGGGTATATTTTATGACTTCATTTACATGATGTTAGAATATGCAAAGTTCATCTACAGGGGAAAAATTTCAGAATAGGGGTTGCCGCTGGAGCCTGGGGGAGGGATTCACTGAGAAGGGGAATGAGAGAATGTTCTGTATTCCATATCTTGATAGGTTACACGTGTCTATGAGTTTGTTGAAACTCAGTCAATGCATTCTTAACAAAAACCCTTGAAAAAGCCAAGACCGGTTTGGCTCAGTGGATGAGCATCTGCCTGCGGACTGAAAGGTCCCAGGTTCGATTCCAGTCTAGGGCATGTACCTTGATTGCGGGCACATCCCCAGTAGGAGGTGTGCAGGAGACAACTGATCAATGTTTCTCTCTAATCAATGTTCCTAACTCTCTATCCCTCTCTCTTCCTCTCTGTAAAAAATCAATAAAATATATTAAAAAAAAAAACCTTGAAAAAATACCTGCTTATCCAAATGTTAAAGGCTGTAAGAAGTGCAATGAGACACACAATTGTACAAAGATTATTATTTTAGTCACAGGCTTTCTCTTTTTCTTTTCTTTTTTTTTTTAAGACTTTTTATTGATTTTTAGAGAGGGAGGAAGGAGAGCAAGAGAGAGAAACACTGATATGAGAGCAAACCATTGATCAGCTGCCTCCTGCAGGCTCCTGACCAGGGATCCAACCTGCATTCCAGGCATGTGCCCTGATAGGGAATCCAACCGGCAACCTTTTGGTGCACAGATGATGCCCAACCAACTGAGCCACACCGGCCAGGATATGACATAATTTTTTAGATTCTGTTTTTCAACATCTAACCATCCTGGCCAGTCTATACCTGCCAGAAACCTGACATGATAACTGATGGCACCTCAGAGACCATTTCCAGGCATCTCCTGACACCTCATTCCTCATCTCATGGACTGAGGATTGCTTGAGTTCATATTCACTTGCCTTTAGATCATCTCCTTCATGAACAGAGTTAGGGAATGAGGGCCAATTCCAAATAGGGGGACAAGTTATTAGGCAACAAACCTATTAATCAGTCCCATGGTAGGTGCCAGAGAAACATGGCAAGGGCTGGAAATGTCTTCGGCTACCAAGGTTATGCTTTCAGACAAGTTCAATGTGTGAGATCAGTAAATAAACTGATATTTATATACTCATCTATATGTATATATGTATATGTAATGTATATGTATATGTATATAAATATAAATATCAAAAGTACTGCATAATCCAGCCTCATAAATCTATCAAAAATAAAACTTAGGCCACCCCAACATATGATTGGCAGGTTTTCCCACATCACTGATGAAATCCACGACATCAGGGTCAAATTCAACTCAAGAGATAGCCAAGCCACACCTCCACGAGAACAAACTGGAGAGTAGAGTTTGCAGAGAGGAGTGTCCCCACTGACATTACTATGTGCCTGCACACACCAGTCCTCCACTGCTCTCACCGGTGAGTCTGCAAACATTTCTTCATCTCCAGGGCCTCACTGAACTCCCGGGTCTGGATGAGCAAACACATAGAGCATTTTTAAAAGTCAAAAGAGGTTGAGTAGCTATTTGCTTATAGACTAACTCATCCATCTAGAGATTGATCTCTGTCAAATTTCCCGCGATTCTGTTACTCTATTATTTATGAGGACTGTGGCATCATGTTTCAGAGATTCCCAACCAGTCAGCACTGATGGGGAGGCATTTTTCTTGCTCACACAGTGGCAAGACACATATGTAATAAATTCTTAGGAACTTCATCTCCTTCAGTTAGACTCAACATAACTGCTGACTCAATGATTTGCCACAAAATCTGTCCCTGGATAAAAGGGAGGATCACACACTACAGAAAAGAACTATTTCATTAGTTCAGCATTTCCAAGAACAGAGCAAAATAAGGAACTATGTTCCATGGCTGAGAAATTGTGTCTAAATATTATTATACCATTTTAAATCAGTTCCAAATGGAAAAATAGCAACAGATCAATTGCCCCATAACCATTGGATAAAAAAAAATTTAAACAAACTTTTTTACTTTCATAGCTACAGATAGGAGTTATTAACCATCTGCCTTTGTATTAAACATTTATGTTACAACCAGAGAATAGTTATTCATAGAATTGAACATTTATTCCCTAATAATTCTTCTTTGCCACTTAAATAAAGCTTGTAGTTAACATGATTTTAACTCTTTTTAAAATCCATTACCTCTACTACTAAGAAAAGTAGATGACAACACAGTATTTCATTGTAAATGAAGAAAGCCTTAAAGAGATTTTTAAAATTTACCAGCAGCATCCATTATGTCCTTATGAGAAAAGAGTTAAGAGGGGAAAAAATGACCATCGAAATCGGAACTCAGGCTGTTAAAGGAAATGAAGGGACACAAACAATAACCAGCTGACAGTCCTGCTGGCTGATGCTCTTACGAGAGCAAGCTCCCCACCATGACAGACCATTGAGAGAGGAATTAACATTTTACTCCTCTACCTCTTCAAAACACAGAAATGAGCATGTCTCCGGAATCAGACAGTAATCAGTCAAGGCTTAAGATCTCCTGAAGGGAGCATGTTTTAACCCAAATTTATCAAGATTAGAAAAACACCCTATAAAACAGAAGTCAGGCCTTGGCTAGTTTGGCTCAGTGGATAGAGCATATTGCCTGCGGACTAAAGGATCCACGGTTGGATTCTGGTCAAGGGCACATGCCTGGGTTGTGGGCTCCATCCCCAGTAGGGGGAGTACAGGAGGCAGCCTATCAATCTATCAATGATTCTCTCTTATCATTGGTGTTTCTATCTCTCTCTCCCTCTTCCTTCCTCTCTGAAATCAATAAAAATACCCTGTCTCCCCGAAAATAAGACAGTGTCTTATATTAATTTTTTTCTCCCAAAGTTGCGCTAAGTCTTATTTTCAGGGGATTGTCTTATCTTTCCAGGCGCTAAGTCTTGTTTTCGGAGGATGTCTTATTTTCGGGGAAACACGGTATGTGTTTTAAAAAACAAAAAACAGAAGTCAGCATAAAGCAGCCAAAGAAAAATCTTCACTGAAGACAAACTGTGAGGTGCACTGTCCACCAGAGACGAGTGAGACCTCTGGAGCAAGGCAGAGGACCCACGGTGGAGGGCTGAGCACTGAGCAGGGCATGCCCGTGAGGAAGCTGCCATGGTCAGGACAGAACCACCGCCAGGGCGGCACTAATGCCCAGCACCCACAGGAGGCTAAACAGGCCTACTCCAAGCGCCACGGACAGCCTCCGCATTCACAGGGCACGCAGTGCACACAGGGTGTCCCCTCAGTGGTGGGAACTAATGTGCCCTGGAATGAGCATGTTCCAGTCGGACCCAACAATTCTTAAAGGCAAGAATGGGAAGGATCCAATTATTTACAAATAACTCAGCTGTGTCTCAGTAAAAAGACTCAAGACTGTTTAGATGAATACAAATACCCAGCACCCAACACAGTGAAAGTCAGAATGTCTGTCATGCCATCAAAACTGGCCTATAAAAAACACTGCAAAATATGACCCATCATTTGGCCATAAAAAAGATGGAAGTACTGGCATGTGCTACAACATGGTTGAACCTTAAAAGCAAAAAGCCAGATGCAAACAGCCATGTCTTGTATGATTCCATTTATATGAAATGTCCAGAGAAGGCAAATTCACAGACTGAAAGCACATCAGTGGTTACCAGGGGAAGGTGGGCCGGGGAGTCACTGCTAATGGGTATGAAGTTTCTTTCGGGGGTGATGAAGACGTTCTGGAATCAGATAGTATTGATGGATGTGCAACTCTATAAAAACCTCTGAACTGTACACTTTAAAAGGGTGAACTTTAAGGTATGTAAATTACATATCACAAAGCTGTCATAATAAATGATAGAAATACATTGTAAAAGGTCTATAAAAGGTGAGAGGCAGTGTTACAAATGCTATGCTACATACAAATACACCATAAAGAAAATTTAACAAATAAATAAAAGGTCAAGATTGTAAAACTGAATAGAAAAGGAAGACCTGACCATCTTTTTCCTACAAGAAACATAACTTAAATCGAAAGACACAAATAGATTAAAAGATTGGAAAAGATATACCATACTAACACTAATCAAAAGATTTTTTCAACATTTTTTTTCAAGAAAAAGGATTTTAAATATAATAATGTTACAGGCAATAAACATTAATATTTCAAGCAGAAGTGGCTCAGTAGGGCATCGTCCTGTGCACTGAGAGCTCAATTCCTGTCTGGCCACATACCCAGGTTTCACGTTCCATCCCCAGAGTGCAAATGTGAGGCAACTGATCGATGTTTCTCTCTCTCCCTCTCCCTTCCTTTCTCTCTCTAGAATTGATGAAAAACAGATCCTCGGGTGAGGATCAAAAGTAAGAAGAAAATCAGAAAGCAGATGTTGCTATATTATAAGCAAGAAAAAGAAAGACTTCAAAGCAAAAAGCATTACTAGGGAAAATAATCTTATTTCATTATGATAAAGAGATCAATTTTTAAAGATGTGACAATCCTAGACATCTATGCACCTAGTAACACATTTTAAAATACTTGAAGCAAAAACGATAGCATTACAAGGAGAAATAAGCAAATTTTCAAATTACTATTGGAGATTTTAATACTTCTATGTGGTTGCCAGAATTTTAAGAGCAACTCCAAAATTCTCAAGTTGCTATCCATGTCCAATTCCTAGACAAGACTTGAGCATATATTTCATTCCTGTGATTACATTATGTTACATAGCAAAAGTGAAGGATTTGCCGAAACCGGTTTAGCTCAGCGGTAGAGCATCGGTCTGCGGACTGAGGGGTCCCAGGTTCAATTTCGGTCAAGGGCATGTATATTCCGGTGGGGGGTGTGCAAGAGGCAGCTGGTCGATGTTTCTCTCTCATCGACGTTTCTAGCTCTCTATCTCTCTCCCTTCCTCTCTGTAAAAAAATCAATAAAAATATATTTTTTTAAAAATCCAACAACTTAAAAAAAAAAAAAAAAGTGAAGGAGTTTGCACTGATGGGATAACTTGTCAGTTGACTTTGAGTTAATTAAGAGACCTGTCTTCAGCGGGTCTGACCTAATCTGGTGGGCCCTTTAACATAGGATTTGGAGGTTAAAGATGGAATAAGTCAGAGATTTTGTCCTATTGGCTTTGAACCAACCAGGCTGCTGTGGGCTCTACAGCTGCATGGAAGTGAATTTTGCCAACAAGCACCTGGACTTGGAACACTGCCAAGCCTCAGAGGAGCCCACCACCCCAGCTGACACCTTGATTGCATTCTTCTGAGACCCTGAGCAAAGGACCAGCTCCATCTTCCCCAAGTTCCTAACTCATGGAAACTGTGAGATAATAGATGTGTGCTGTCGGAAGCCCCGTTTTTGGCAATTTGTTATGCTGCAAAAACTATATACCCTCTCTCAGTAAGTAAAGAAATATAGACAGAAAATCAGTCAGAATATAGAAGATTTGAACAACACTATTGAGCAACCTGACCTGATTGACATTTATGTAACACCAGACAGCAGCAGAGTATGCTTTAGATAGAAGTGTTTCAAGAACTGTTTACTGAGATGAAAAAATTAGGGGTAGTGATTTTGCCAGAATATTGCCAAACACCACAAAGATGGAGCAATTTGGGGCTTCACAAAGTTTTAGGTAAATGAACAACCAAATGAGACTTAATTATTGTATTTAAATATTTTAAAATGCAGCTACTATAGAAGATAATGAGCTTCTATTGCGGGAATATAAACAGGAGTGTTTTACTATCAAATTTTCCCCTGTAAGCTGACAAAAAGAAGCTGTCTCCTAGCCTGATGGCAATGAAAGACACAAGATGAATCATTGCTTGTGGAAAGCAATTTATTTAGTCACTTCGGACTGCTGTTATTTATTACTTGTCAGCACATTCTGTTTGTTCGATTAAACATAAAAATCTGAAGTTCTCTTTTCTTTCCTACCCCCATCTTAATTTTTTTTTAAAAAGATACAGATTTAAAACATTAAAAGGACATCTTAAGCTTCTTGTATTTCTTTCTATGATGTCACTTCGGCCCTGTTATTAAACATTCTGCCACAAGTGAAAGATCACTCATTGCTTTGATAAGTCAAATGGAAATGCTTACAGAGACTAGATACAGAAATATAATTTGGGAGCTCTCCTTCCAGGATCACACAAACACAAAAATTTAAAACCAGGCATTCAGAAAAGTGTCCATTGCAACACGGCACTGAACTGTGAGGAAGCCAGAGGCAGCAAACTCGTGGCACACAGAAAGTTCCATTTCTTGAACTATTTAGATAAGTTATAATACTCATATTTGTTACATACAGAGTATATAGTTTACTTTGACCATACCACAAGATTCTCACCATTTAACTGCAATCAACCTTAAAAAAAACACACACACAAAAAAAACCCTCATTCATATAAAAATATTGCCATAAAAAAAGATATTTAAAGATTCTGCTGAGAGTAATATACTAGTAAGCAATGTACGTCAAGTAACAGTGCCAGCAGCCCCGCCAAGCAGAAAGGCCTGCTATCCTTAATTACATTTCTCACTGAGTTTATACCTTTAAAATGTCAAACACAGCCCACGAGCTCAGGGCTAATTTCAGCTTCCAGTGATAAACATATCGCATGCTTCACATAACATTAGGTGGCCATCCATCTACCACAGAGCCCACAGGTCCGTTTCCTTTATTCTATTGTTCCAGGGAACAGAAACGACACGTTTTCCAGCCAACAAAGAGTTTGACTGCAATTAGGACTCAAATTAAATGTAAGTGCATATAACAGACATGCTCAAATGTCTGAAGACGGAGCCTCATTTATTCAGCAATTCAAGAAAAGAAGCCACCCACCCTCCTCACACCAAAACAACTTTTTTTTTTTTTTTTTTTACATATTTTACAATATAACTTCTTTGCACACAATTGCAAGTTTTTTCTTGCAGACTTGTTCATCATTAGACACATCAATTATCACACTGAAGTGTCATACTTCTGACAAACAAAACTCCTGAGGTGATGCTATTTGCCTCTGCGCTGAACAGTCTCCAAGGACCACGTAACCAGCACATCTCTCACGCAAGCTGTAACTTCTCCCCATTAGTGGTGCTTCCTCCACACGTCTCCCAGCTCCCAAGGTCTTCTGAGCTTCAGTGCTCAGCAACCATAGTTCATGCACAAGTCTAAGATACTGACACTGTACTAGATTGTGACATCATAAATATATCAACCAATGGCTTTTAATTTGTGCAAATGCTTTTCCTCCAGATAGTTTGCTTTTTCATCTGTCTCCTCTTTTAAAAAAAATATATTTTATTGATTTTTTACAGAGCGGAAGGGAGAAGGATAGAGAGTTAGAAACATCGATGAGAGAGAAACATCGACCAGCTGCCTCCTGC
Source organism: Pipistrellus kuhlii (assembly GCF_014108245.1). Taxonomy (NCBI): domain Eukaryota; kingdom Metazoa; phylum Chordata; class Mammalia; order Chiroptera; family Vespertilionidae; genus Pipistrellus; species Pipistrellus kuhlii. The sequence goes on from NW_023425427.1 coordinate 51,745,120, forward strand.
ACACCCCCCACGTGGGATGTGCCCGCAACCAATGTACATGCCCCTGACAGGAACCGAACCCAGGACCCCCCAGTCCGCAGACTGATGCTCTACCACTGAGCCAAACCGGTTTCAGCACAAAAAGTCCTTTTAAATATTAAAAATAAGGTTGGAAAAAAATGTTAAAAAGTAAAAATAATAGGGAAAATTTTTTTAAAAGCATTGAAAGTACTGGAAGAGAATATTGAGAATATATTTTAAAAAGTATAAGAAAAAAGTGGAAAATAGAAACAAGAAATAGGGAGGATTTGAGATCTTGCTTTCTGGAAATTGTCATCAGTTTGGCTCAAACTCGTAAAAATTCAAAAAGAAAAAAAATCAGGCCTAGATATCAATATCTTAATAAAAGGAGTTCCAGAAATAGAGATCATAATATCGATAAAAGCAGAGGGAACGTAACCAAGAAGCAATACTTAAAAACTTCCCAGAATGGAATGACATAAAAATTGGTCCCTGAAAAATTCCATCTTCAATGAAGGGGAAAAGATCCACCCAATAGTCTGTGATCTGAGGACTAGGATGGAGCCTGGAGACAAAGTGAATGTGATCATTTCCAGTGTAGGCTCCCCTGCACTTACCTGGCAGGGTTTGAGGCAGAAAAAAGGGGACCAGGAGTCATATCTTTAAACAAAAAAAGTGTCCATCCTTTGACACATCATCAATAAATTTCAGAATACCAGAAATAAAGATAAGCTCCTAACAGCTTCCAGAGAAACAAACAGGATATATATAAGTAAACTAGAGGTCCAGTGCATTAAAAACAATGCACTGGAGGGGAGTCCCTCACTCTGGCCCTTCTGCCTCTCACAGTCCAGGAGCCCTCAGGGGTGGGAGGTGACGTGGCAATTAGGAGAAGGCTATGCCCCCATTACACCTCTGCTGCTGCCACTGCCAGCAGCGCAAGCCTTGGCCAGCCCTGCTTACCTGTGCCTCGGGCAGCCCTGAGCAGCTGGGCAGCCACCATCCAAGGCTTGCTTGCACCTTGGGGCCAGCCCTGGGCAGCTGGGCAGCTGCCATCAATGGCTTGCGTGCTTCTCAGGCAGGCCCTGGGGGGCTGGGGGGCTGAGAGAACTGGGGAGCTCTGAAGGCAGGTGCACAAAACAGCCAGACCCACCTGGGGACAGGCCCAACCATGCTGCATGCCTGCTGCCCTAGCGGGACTGAGGGGATTGGGTGCCGCCATCTTTGAGGGTTTGACAATTAGCATATCCCTTCCTTATTGGCTGTGGGTGCCATCATCTTTTGTGAAGGTGTGATAGTCAATTAGCATATTCCCTCTTTATTAAATAAGATAGAATCAAAATAACAAGTGACTTCTCAACACATTTGGTGAAAGCTGGAAGGCACCTGTGTAATGCTGGAAAATTCAGGACTATGACGTCCACCCTGAAACATTGACAGTGTTTCAATTAAGTATATGGACAGAACAGAACCGTGTGAGTCTCACCAACCAGTCAAGACAATTCACAGTTCATGCATTGTTTCCCAGAGTCTGGTGGAAGAGGTCTGCCATCACAATGAGGGAATAAACTAAAGGAGGAAGACAGAGGATTCAGGAATTGGGATATCCAACATGAGAGGTGAAGAGCAACCCACTCAGATTAGCAAGGAAGTGAGAGCTCCAGTGGGAATGTCTTGGCAGGAAAAAAAAAAAAAGAAAAGAAAAGAAAAAAAAAGATTATATGGTGTTTTTTATCCTGCTGAGAATTTGCACTTCTGGAAGGTGGTATAAATTGATGTCTTCTACAAAGAACGCTGAGCAAATAAAATATTATTATTTATATTATTAATTCCAAAAAATTGAAAACAATAATTGGACCAAAAAAGGAATTATAGATACCATGCAGCCCAGTTATGAATAGTATTTACATAGTCAAAACAGTATAAATATTAAAGGCTAACTTAACCAAAAAGTGCACTGGCATGGCACTTATACTGGAAGGATGAGGGAGGGAGCTATGTGTTTAGGGGGAAGGTAGAACAGATTTTCATCTTCATATTCCAAATAGATCAACAGATAAAAACTAAACCTAAAATATCACAAAATAGATACATAAAAAGACATATTGGAAAAAATGGCTAAAAGATTTGAAAGTGTTTACCTTCAATAGCAAAAGCTGGTGTAAAAAGAATAGGAAAAGGGAGTACTATTTTTCATTATAAGCCTTGGGGAAAAAAAAACCTCTTTTTGACTTAACATTATTTACATATTATCTTGAAATAAATAAAATACAAAATTAAAAGATAACCTAAGTTTATGGGCCAAAGTAATTGTAGACAGTATACTTATCAAGTTATCCTGACATAGACTGTAATAGGTAACCCCCCCCCCCTCCACACACACACACACACACACACACAGACACACACACTGGATTATTGTTCATATCCAGAATCGCTTTGGGACAAAGAGAGATTAACTGGATTGCTTAATTTTCAATGGGGAGAAGAGGTAAGTACCTGAATTTAAAAATTTCCCAAATTTTTACGGTATTCTGTACTAGAATGACAAAATATTATAGCAGGAAGAAATCATATATTGGTTAATAGTTTATTTCCCTCACTTTATTTTTTAAAAATATATTTTTATTGATTTCAGAGAGGAAGGGAGAGGGAGAGAGATAAAAACATCAATGATGAGAATCACTGAATCTCTATACAACCCAAGCATGAGCCCTGACCAGGAATCTAAGCACAACCTCCTGGTTCATAGGTTGACATTCAACCACCAAGCCACATCTACTGGGCATATTTCCATCCAAGGTAACTCAGCTGGTTTAGACAGAATCAGAATCTTCTACTCTTAACTCTTACTCTTTTCATTTAACTCTACTCTTTTTATTGTATCACAATGCTTTTTATTTATTTAATTTTTATTGAGAGAGGGAGAGGAAGAGGAACATCCATTGATGGCATGCACTCTGACCAAGGATCAAACCCCCAACCTTTATGTATGCAGGATGCTCCAGTCAACTGAGCCAGGGACCAGAGCTGCATCACAATGCCTTTTTAAATGACTAAATATCCAGGAAATGTACTTGAGTTCCTACTAATATATTCATTAGCATTTTTTTGTTTTAAAAAGGGAGTGCACTTGAAGATAAAATCTAGTAGTTTTAAGTTAAAGCATATTGGTCTTTTACTTTTTAAGAATTAAACAGGTACAATAAAGGAAATCTATAACTAAACTCTCTTCTATTTTTTATGATGAACGGGACTAGGAAATTTTAAAACTTTTAGGCTGCCAGCTATATTTGGCCCAAATTTTGGGTTCACCCCAGCTTTATCTACCTTGAAAACAGTATTAACAAATACAGTGTGGGGCAAAAGTGGGTTTACAGTTGTGAGTATGCAAAAGTTTATTCTTGTATTATTTATTATTGTATTTTCCAGACAATTAACTGTGAACCTACTTTTGCACCACCCCATATTTTATCACAAATTGTATTATCGTTCAAATGACTCAACACCTCTACTCAGATAGCTAATCATGATCTGGGTTCTAACAATTTATTGCAAGTAGGTTTTGGTAACAAGATATATTTTTAAAGGATATATTGTCTGGTAGTTTTAAGGAATTGATGGTGCTCAACAAAAAGGACTTGAGTGATTTTCCATAATTAGTATGTTACACAGGTAACATGCTAATAGGTTTTTAGGATATGTGAATGTGTAAATTAGTAGGATATCAAAAACTGGGCCACGGTCTAATCAGCTGCAACCGATCATTCAAGATTTCGGCCAAGTTCTTAGTCAAATGGACTGCTTTAAATGGAAAACTAGGGTGCCAAATTTTTTCCCTTTTAATTAATTGAACATTGTCTAGAAACTTTCCTTACCTTGGCAAAGGAAGGAGGAATGAGATATAAAAGGAAGTAGCACCCATATCCTGTTTAGTCAGTCTATTCTACACTTAAATCTATACTGTAACATCCTTGAGTTTAAGATTCTGAAGAAGACGAAACACCTCAAAGGTAATCAATAAATACCTGTGAGCAGATGATTTAAATAACAGCATCAGATCAATATATGTTATTTTCTCATTACTTAGGCATGTCAAGAGCAAATTCATCCCTGTTCTCTAAAGCCATTCGTTTTCAAAAAGCTCTCCTGTCTTTCAACATTAAAAGAGAGAAAAGTTGCTTTTCTAAGTAGGACTCTTAAGTAGCTTCTAATTTGCTCAGCTCATTTCACCTCACACATACCAACTCTACTCAAATGTCCTCTAACCCGCCTGCACGCTGAATAGAGCACACATAATGCTGAAGGTGGTGACTTTCATCAGCTACGCAGCACTCAGACCTTTTCCTACGCCTGTATGTTTAATCACACACATCAACTGCACTTTATAATTAGTAGCAGCATTATTACAGTTTCTTCTGCAGTGTTTTATCATTTTAACTTTTAGTTTAAGTTGACAGAAAATGTTACCATAATCAATGCTTTTTTTATTTTGAAGCAGTTAACTACAAGAAACTATATTTAAACCCTATTCACAGTTACCAGCCTAAGAGAAGCTTTTCAAATGATGCAGGCCTCCGCTTCATCAGAGAAATTCGGGGAGAAGAAAAAAAAAACAAAAAAGACAGTTATTTGTTGTTTAGGAACAACAAAAAAATTTATAAGCGAAACCTGTTTGGCTCAGTGGATAGAGCGTCGGTCTGCGGACTGAAGGGTCCCGGGTTCAATTCTGGTCAAGGGCATATACCTTGGTTGTGGGCATATCCCCAGTGGGGGGGGGGGTGTGTGTGTGTGTGTGCAGGAGGCAGCTGATAGATGACTTTTATCGATTTTTCTAACTCTCCCTTCCTCTCTATAAAAAAATTAATAAACTATATTAAAAAAAATAATTTATAACTGCAACTCCAATGTTCCATAAATACTCCCTATTTCTATAAGTAACCTTCTAAAATGCTATATAATAAAAGCCTAATATGTAAATTGTCCTCTCAGGTGGTCATTTGACCAGGAGTTTGACTGCTCGCTATGACATGCACTGACCACCAGGGGACGGCGTGGAACATGATGGGCGTTGGCAATGCGGCACTGGCAGTGGGCTGCAGTGGAGGTGCTTCTGGTCCTGACAAGAGTGGGACTGAGGCAGGATGGTGGAGCAGGTGAGTAGGCGGCGCCAGGCCAAGACAGGTGTGAACGGGGCCCAGGTGCTGCCCAGGGGCCAGAGATCAGCTGGGACTTACCCTTCCCGTCAGACACTCGCGCTTCAATCACCAGCCAGGCCTAGGGAAACGCACCCATGCAAAATTTCATGCACCAGGCCTCTAGTGTATATATACTTAAGCCAGTTGTAAAACACAACCCCTGAAAGTTTAGTGTCTGAGGAAAAAATCCTCATAGAATATTTGGAAAGCATGGCTTATACATCAAATACCCTGTGAACAACTATAAAAACAACAGTTCAAGATTTATATTTTAGGGGGGAAAAAAAACACACAACAATTTATTTTAAGTTAAGAGTATCTACCTAAATGTAGTTTGGTATCAAACAACTACAATTAGTGATGGGGCAAAATGCATCCATAACTGTTATTTACAAAAACTATACAAAATTAGATTAATTACAACATTGACTTATCAAAACTTCCTGAAATTAATTTTGCTTTTGGAAAAGTATCAAAAGTCTTCAAATCCAGAATGACAGTCTTTATTATTTTTAATTCATGGAATTATAGCACACCAGATCTTCAAGCAAAAACAACAGATGAAAATGTATATGATAAAATATTCTCCTCTTCCCGATAGTTTGGAATGAAAATGAAAATGTGTTCCCTTTTTAGTGAAGAAAAACACTTCAACAAAGTGTCCAATAAAAATCAAATACCTGTCAGAATGGCTTGTCTGTTGAAACTAAACTTGGGCAACTACTCTACATTATTAAAAACTGACTTACATTACGTCCCTTTTTTCTTTATTATGTAAGTTTTTCTCAGACATTTCAGATCTCTTAGCCTTAGAGTAAAAAATGTTACTCGGTTTTCATTTACTAGTAAATCCACAACCAAAGAAGGTATATATTTTCAAGATAATACATATTTCCAAGGCGCATGTAAGTATAACTAAAATTCTTGAATTGTTAACCTAGGAGCACTAATTTAATATTTCATTGCAAAATATAGAGCAACATGCTTAGTCAATTTTTCTTAAGCTTTTAGGTTTGGTACCAAAATATTTAAAAATAAAGAAAAAAATTACCATGACTCTTTGCTAATGGCTTTTCAGATATTAATCTGAAGACAAGCTAAAATACTTATCTAACAAAGTATCCAATGACCTAATAATATTTGCCATGAACTCATAAAACAATAACACATAATAATATAAAAGTAACATCAAGAAAAATAGCCATAGGTATTTTAGGTCTAAATTGAGTTTATCTAATAAGGTTACATGAGAAATATCATGTAAGACCCAAAATAAATGTCAGATACAAAGTCCTATCATGTGGCTTTGTTCCAACACACCTAAAATTCAGGTTCAAATTAAATAACTAGGCTGGCTTTTTTATATCACCAGCTTTCATCAGGGCTTTAATGGCTCTTGCCCTCATCTCAAGTTCTAGCAGCTCCAGCTGCTGTGCAGAAGGCTGGACATCTTCTGCTGGAGGAAGAGTTAGCGTGGCTGCTTTGGGCTCCTTTGGGCTCGACTCTGCCAGTCCCAGAATCTCATTCACACTTTTCTCAATGTCTTTCTCCAGGTCATCTATCTGACCAGATTCACTCTGGACCGTATTTTCTGGGACCTCAGGAGCAGCTGCCTCTTCATTGCATGGGCCCTCTATGTCGCTGTCATAAGCATCTGCATTTATACTGAGTACGTCGCTGTCTTCCCCTTTGCCTGTAACAAACAAAAGTGGGAAAGAACCATGTCATCTAATTGTCTTGGTCAAAATTTCCTTCCTATTTATGCTTCACGGGCTTCTTTGGCCCATACCTCCCACCATGGAGTCCCAAACACATTCTATAATCCCCATCCCACTGACTTCTCCACTTTGAAAACAAATATAATTTAATGTAAATTTTAATGTACTTTTCATTCCCATTTAAAACATGTAAGCACTGGAAAGTTTATACCATCATATGGAGTTCTGTGACCTTTTTTCCTAAATAAAATGTCATAACACTTTACACCCCAGTGAAGCTTCTACATTACAAATTGAAAACTGACATTGGAAATCTTTTGGGGATAGGGTACTGCTTATTATTGAAGTGAAATTCCAATCTAGAAAGAGTTGCTTTATAAACTACAAAAAGGGAGGGGGGGGGGGGGAATCATTAGTAAGCTGGACTCCATGTGCATTGCAATTATCCCAAATCTTTTCATATGCTTTTTCAAACACTTTGTTCTAAACCAATAAATTAAAGGAGAATGCCTAAGGCCATTTTCTAAGATAAAATAAGTTTTCATCAAGAGGATTTTAATTAATAAAGTTAGTACACCATAATTTTTTAAAATGCATTTGTTACAAAACTTCTATAACTGATGACAAATGACTATAAATGCAGATTATAGCTCTCAGCCACTTGGGCCTTGGACATCACTCATATCCAGGTGTCATTTTCAACTCTGAGTGATCATTTATACCTTCAATTTATTTATCTTTTAAATTATAATATATTTTAAAAGATATGATCCCTTAAATGTTAACTTTAACTTCCTTATGGTAAGGAAAATTTATTTACAAAACAGGTTGGTTGATAAAGAAATTCTGATAACAGAAGGGATCAGCTTCAAAAGTCAAGAGACATCATTCAGACAAGGCATTAAGTTCATTTTCCATAATCCAAAGGACACAAAGGGCCAATAAGTAAAAGTTACATAAATGCAGACTATAATTCAATATAGAAACAATTTTACCAATTAGATAGTCAAGATGATATGAAGGGCATGAAGCAGAAAGTGTTAATGACAACAATAATGATGGTAAAAATAATTACAAGAGCTAATATTTATTGAGCACTTACTATTACTAAGCACTTCTCTGTAACTCTTTTATGCCAACATAATAATAGACACTCATAATTATTATCCCCATTTCATAAATGAGGAAACTGAGGGACAGAGAGTATAAGTAATTTGCCTTCGTTCACACAACTAAAATGGCAGAACCAAAAGTAAAACCTGAGTACATTTTGAAAATCTATGCACTTCAACATTCTATTCTGCCTCCCAGATCTTAACAGAATCAGAAAGACCACAAGCTTCACAGCTTATAATGGTGGTTCAGTATACCTTCTTCTCATGGGACTCTTAAAGCCACCTGGATAAATACAATATGTAAGATACATAGACCTACAAAGTATGTGTAAATATGAATGAAAAGACAGTAAGAGAATGAAAAGACAAGCCACAGACAGAAAGAAAATATTTGCAAAACACATCTCATAAAAGAACAAAATCCAAACTATAGAACTCCTGAAACTCAACAATTAGAAAACAAACAACCCAATTAAAAAATGGAAAAAAGATCTGAAGAGACAAGTCACCAAATAAGATATATGGCAAAGTATATGAAAAGAAAATCAACATCATATGCCATTAGGGTGTTACAAAATAAAACTAGATACCATTACACACCTATAACAATGCCCAAAATACAAAACAATGAGAGCACCAAATACTAGCAAGAATTTGGGACAGGAATACATTAATTGTTGGCAGGAATGTAAAAATGATGTAGCACTTTGAAAGACAGTCTTACAGTTTCTTACAAAACTAAACTTGGCATTTACCCAGAGTTAAAATTATGGCCACACAAAAACCTGCCTACAAATGATTGTAGCAGTTTTTATTCATGACTTGGAAGCAAACAAGATGTCCTTCAATAGGTCAGTGGATAAAAAAACTGCAATACATCCAGACAATGGAATATTATTCAGCAACAAAAGAAATGAGCTATCAATTCAAAAAAAGACATGGAAGAACCTCAAATGCACACTGACAATTATAAAAAGACTACATACTCTGTGATTCTACTGTGTTTCCCCGAAAATAAGACATCCTCCGAAAATAAGACCTACTTACAGGTTTCCTTCTGAGCAAAATCCCCCCAAAAATAAGGCCCCCCTAGGTTAAACATGAGAGATTTGGTCCACTGATTCTGAAAGAAATGAAGTCACAAGAAATTCACCAGGAAATTCAGGAATTGGATAGTTATGATGATGTTCCAGAAGATGATGACATGATTGTCACTGAATAAATGAGTAAATTCTTGATACTGTAGGATTCAGTTTGTCTGGTTTGTGTTGACAACTACAGTACCGTAAACAGGTAATAAATTTCCTTTATTTTCTTTTTTTTTAATTTTTTTAATTGATTTTTTACAGAGAGAAAGAGAGAGGGATAGAGAGTTAGAAACATCAGAAACATCGAAGAGAGAGAAACATTTATCAGTCGCCTCCTGCACACCCCCTACTGGGGATGTGCCTGCAACCAAGGTACATGCCCTTGACTGGAATTGAACCTGGAACCTTTCAGTCCGCAGGCCGATGCTCTATCCACTGAGCCAAACCGGTCTTGGCAAATTTCCTTTATTTTCATTTAACAATAAATGTGTACTGTATTCTTCATGGAAAAATAAGACATCCCCTGAAAATAAGACCTAGCGCATCTTTGGGAGCAAAAATTAATATAAGACACTGTCTTCTTTTCGGGGAAACAGGGTAGCTGTACAATATCCAGAAAACACAAAACTACACAGTAAAAGACGGGTGGTTGCCAGGAGTCTGGGGAAGGATGAATAGGTGAAATTATATTCTCATGTGGATACATTTTTTGAGCACACCTGAATTTGAGTGATGTCCAAGGCCCAAGTGGCTGAGATCTATAATCTGCATTTATATTCATGTGTTATCAAGTTATAGAAGTTTTGTAACAAATGCATTTAAATTTTTTTAAATTATTAAGCACTTACAATGCTCATGTAATGAAAAGACAGCCACAGATTGAGAGAAAATATTTGCAAAACATATCTGAAATTCAATGGTGGATACATGTTATACAGTTATCAAAAGCCATCTATATATAGAAAAAACTAAACAACCATCACGAGTGAATGGACAATCGAACAGGCTGCATAGGGTGACTGGGCCAGCAAGGGGTTAATGAGGGACGACCAAACGACTGAGCAGCAGGCTGCATGGGGCAACCAGGCCCGCAAGGAGGGCAGTTTGGGGCAAACAGGTCAGCAAGGGGGCGGCAATAAGGAGTGACCAGGTCGGCTGACAATCTTTATTCTCTTCTTTTACAAAGCAATAGTCTCTCTGATGGCATTTTTCTCAACTTTTAAATTTTTTTATAAATGTATTTATTTTTGCCCTAATCGGTTTGGCTCAGTGGATAGAGCATCGGCCTATAGACTGAAAGGTCCTGGGTTCGATTCTGGTCAAGGCCATGTACCTTGGTTGTGGGCACATCCCCAGTAGGGGGTGTACAGGAGGCAGCTGATCAATGTTTCTCTCTCATCAGTGTTTCTAACTCTCTCTCCCTCTCCCCTCCTCTCTGTAAAAAATCAACAAAGTATATTTAAAAAAATAAAATAAATGTATTATTCTTTGAGCTATTGGCTGCGAAGTTCTTTTTAGTAAAACTCAACATTAAAACTGAACATTCATTTCTTTTTATTTAGTCCTTCTACTTACTCAGCTTTGCCCCCCCCTAGTCAGTACTACCTTGGAACAATAATAACAGCACCAACAAGAACAAAAATTAATTGGGTTTTTCCATTTATCCCTCATCTTAAGGATTCAAATGGTCTCATATAGTTTTATATTTAATACCTTTACTAAACAATGGCAAAATCTCATATCACATTTAATTTTTTAGAATAGATGAATAAGCTATAGGCATTATCAATTCTTTCTGACAGTCTAAGAGAGTGGTGTAAATATCAGTGCAACTTCACTATCTAAATAAACATATCCATGAAAACATTTTTTTGTAAGTAGCTGCCACACTATACTTTTTTATTTACTTATAAATTAATATGTACCATCACAATCATATGCATAATCTGAAATTTTAACGGGAAATACTTAAATATATAAGTATATACACGTTTATTTACTATATGAGTGCTGGTGCTTTCTTTCTTTATTCTCTGTAATATATATAATTACAGAGTGTATATACAATACTTTGGTGACCAGTGGTCTGAAAGGCTGAAAGAAGCCCAAAGAAAATATCCATTCTAAACTTTCATCACATAGCTTAGCCACTGAAAACATTTTACCCCCTTTTTAAAAAAATATAATTTTTAATTGAGAGATGAAGGAAGAGGGATAGAAACATCGATTAGAGAGGCATACTTATCAGCTGCTTCCTGCAAGTGCCCCTCACTGGGGATCAAGCCCGCAATCCAGGCATGTACCCTGACCAGAAACTGACCCATGACCTCCTGATTCATGGGATGATGCTCACCCACTGAACCACACCCACTGGGTGCATTTTTCCCTTATTAAAAGTCTAATTTTCAATTTCTTAAAGTTTTTAAGAAGATAGTTCTCAAAGATAATTTACTAACTTGTGAAATAGACGGCCAAAATATAATTGCATGAAGCAATTACATTTTTTTAAAAACCAAGATGTCAAATTATAATGCTGTATATTTGAAATTTACAAAATGTTATAAAACAGAGATTTTCAATCAGTGAGCTGCAAGAATTTTTAAAACATGCAATAACTGACTATTTAGTCAGGGGCACAGACCTCTTTTCCTTTAGCTTGTCAAATAAAACAATGACAACAGCCAACCCAACAATAGCTGTCCAATGTGAATGAATGAAAATTATACTTTTATTTTCCTGTGAGATTGGGGAAAAATATAATAATCCTTTCGGTGTGCCGCAGAATTTTAGTAATTAATTTATGTGTGCCATGAGATGAAAAAGGTTGAAAATTGCTGTTAAAAACCAATGTTATCTGAATAAAAAAAGAAAAAGATCTGAGCCTAAGCACAGCAAAACTCTGCATGAGAAAACTAATGTAAAAGATTCAGAGTAAGATGTAGTACATGCCTTATTGATTTCGATAATTTTATATGCCATATGGTTGCATATTTATTTTTATGATTATACTCATATATATACATTCCAAGGAACCATCATATAATTTAAAGACATTTTAAATCAAGTATCTTTTCCTCTAATAGAATTTTTAAAATGTAGAGTTAAAAAGAAATTGTGTATTTCATCCTGCTTCCATTAAACAATCTAAGAAACCAGTTATTAGACAGTCTTCCCAAGTGAAGACACTGCACTAGGCACTGGCATTTACAAAATCTGACAGCTAGAAAAGAAATTCAAGATCAAGCCAAACAGCCAAACATTTACTCGAATCAGCTCTACAACAGTGTCACCAAGTGGCCGTTTATTATAACCTGTTTTCAAACACCTTCAGCAACAGGAATGTATTTCAGAAGGCAGCACACTGCATTTCCTGTTACTTGTGATTATTTGAAATAGTCAAAAGATAACTATCTGCGGGCTCTATTTTTATTCTCCAAAGCAATATAGATAAAGCTTAATCTTAATCACTCTTCCATTTGGCAGACCTTCAAATATTTTCAAGTGATTTCAATTTGTTATCTTCAACCTAAATACCCACATTTAACTTAGGTATTTCTCACGTAAAGTTAAAAAAAAAAAAGTATCCTGTTCTGGCCGATTGTGGTTCAGCGATTATGGTGTTAGATCACATGCCAAAGGGTCTCTGATTTGATTCCCAGTCAAGGGCACACGGCACACACCGGTTTGCAAGCTGGATACTATGCTCAGGTCCTGTTGCATGTAGGAGGCAATGTAGCTCTCTCAGAATTGTTTTGTGAATGTGTGAGTGTGTGTGTGTGTGTGTGTGTGTGTGAGTGTGTGTGTGTGTGTTTTATTTCTTTCTCTCTCTACACTCTCACTCTCTCTCTTCCACTCTTAAAAAAAAAAAAATCAATGGGAAAGTATTCTCAGGTCAGGATAAAAATAAAAAATAAAAACTTTAACCTAACAATTTCTAAGGACAAGAATTTAATTCTTAAAGTTACAAAGGAGAATATTTTCAAAATTACCCATATTCCCCAATTGTAAATTTTACAGCAACAATTTGAATATAGACCATTATTTTAATATTACTGTATGTCTTAAGAAATTTATTTAAATAGAAAAACTCATTAGTATTAGCAGAGATTTGAGATTTTAAAAATCTTTTCCACCTTTAACAAAAAGCAGTTTTCAATAACTAATTTAGAAACTTTATATAAACTGTTATTATTTTAAAAACTGAGCGCAATCTTTTCAATAATACAAGCCTTGAAATCCTCCAAAAATTAAGATCTCAGGCTTGCATTTGTATATGTGCATACAAACCCAGCTATACTAAAAATAAAAAGCAAAACTATAGCTGGTGTTTCTTCTACAACTGCTCTCTTGCTAAAAATGAATGACTCGGGAAAATAACCTCAACAAAATTTCTATTTTACTACAATACTAATCAATCCCTAGTAGATTATAGTTACATTTCAATAATGTTTGCACACGGAAGGTGAATTTTCAGATATTAATCCTTTATTAAAGTGTGATAGAAGTCAGAGTATAATCTATACTCATCTTTAGCAAAATCAGTTTTATAACTGTTGCTTCCTATCAACAAGATCAATGAAACCAATACTAAACAAAGAAATGCCAATTTTAATTTAAGTAACTTATAGTTAGTACTTGTCAATATTTGAATATTTTAGAAGCTGAAAAAAATGAAAATGTAATTTAAATAACCTGTCAGCATCATACACCATTAATAGGTCATACAGTAAGATTTATTTTATTCTGAAAGAGCAAAGGGAAAATTCAACACTGCTTTACATTTTGATCTATTGAACAAAGGGTTATTTAGTAAGCAAGCTTCAGTGAAATTTCTTAAACAGCCAAACCATTAAATAAAATGACAATGCATTTACAAGGAGCATTATATTGTTTTTATTGAGCTCACTGTGAACAAGAATGGCTAACGGTGCAAAAAAAGTTAGAGAAAATATTAAATCAATTTTGAAAGTTTTGCATATTAAAAATAGGCCACATTAATTAATTTAGAAAAAAGGCAATAATCTGTATTGAGCCTACCAGAATTTCTATTTCCAAGCAAGTTACTTATTAACTGGTTCAGATTTCAGCTATACAAATATTTATCTGGGACAAGCTCTACATAATTGAATCGTCTAGGTAATTTATGTTTATCCCATTACGCAATAAAACATTTTATATTTTAATCATTTTTGTAGACATTTTTCTAGAAGACTTATTTCCCTGCTTCCTTTAAAAAAAGAGCTGAAATTCAGTTTAACCATTTCCTACAGATTTGGTCACAACACGAACTATATTGCAAAATGGAACTAATGTGCTCCGATCATTTCATCACTGCTTACTGTCCCTTACTGACGACCATGTGTTTTTGACAGTTCTGATGCCTCAGTGAGAACCGAAATGGCCTATAGAACCTCCTATGCATAAAAGCTCTGTGATATCTAGCTACTCTGAGTCCTTTTTCTCTCCTCTTTGTCTCCATGGCTGGGTTTCAAATGACGGAAGTTATCATAAGAAAATCAAAGCAAAGACACTGGGAAGGGAGTTCTAAGGACTCCAGGAGCAGAAAAACATCTTCCCTAGAGGGTGGCACTGGCTACTTTGTACAATGAGGTCTCCATTCTTTCTACTCTAGAATCAGTCTGACCATTCCAGTTTTTTTCTGTCCTTTACATGATATTCTTCTCTCCACAGATGTTCTAGTAACATAACCTCCACACTGCCTGCTCCTCTGATGCAGAGTAAAAACAAAGGCACAAGCAATGGCTATGTTGTCTAATTACACAGATAAATGGTGCAAGAGCTATAAGACTATGACTACATATTATGAAAGTTATGTGAGCTTAGCATTATTCATATACGGCAAATAAGTGTAAATTAAAACTGAGTTTATGTCTGTGGGGGGTGCTCAGAAGTAGTCAGAATACAAAGACATAATTTTGGCTATTTAAGGAGCTAACAAAACAGGACTTCTGAAAAGCAATGGAATTCTCAAGGTCATACAGAAATATTTATAAACTCAATAGTACATAATTTAGAATTACAGAATGTCTAGGCTTTGTTCTCTCAAATTGAAAGAATCACAAAATTCATTATCTAACACCTTTTCATTTTGTTAAGTATTAGCAGACCACAGTTAAAAAAAATTCTGCCTAAATAAATTGATAAAAGAAGAAAGTAAACAAGGATAAGATATCTCTGAAAAAAAAAAAAAGAGAAATTTATCCCATAAGATTTTTTTTTCACATACAACCCCAAGCTACCAGTTAACATATCTCTGATATCTACAACTAAATATATGTAATAGAGAACATTAAATTAAAAATATTTAAGAGGACAACTTTCTGATGACATCTGTAACTACACATCACTAAGGCAGAACCACTCTGCGGGCTGAAGGACCTATGAATTAAAGGATTTATTCTTTACTCTTCTAATCTTGAATCAAGTAAACTTTTCTATCATCTATATGTAAAATAAGGTAAGCTGAAAATTTATTTTAGTGCTTAAAATCTTCAGATAAATGCTATATAACAAGATACTTGATTCATACCTTGTTTTAATTCCAGACCTTCAGGTTGCTTGTTTTCTTTCAGGGATAAAGAAGAATCCATACAGATGTCTTGTCTGAGGAATAAAAATAAAAAACAATTGTTAAAACTACAGTCAATCAAATAATATTTACAGCTCAATATCCAAGAATTAAGTTATAGACACTTGTAAAAGCACACCGAATTTTCTACACCCCCAGGGTACCATTTAGTGCAGTGGCCACCAACTGGAGAAGATGGCCCCGATCACCGGCCAGGTCTAGGGGACTGAACCCTTGCACAAATTTCATGAGCTGGGCCTCTAGTCAATAATATTCCTTGGCAACCCAGGGCAGAGCAAATGCCAATATACTACACTAGAGGCCCAGTGCATGAATTTTTGCATAGATGGGGTCCCTTGGCCTGGTCGGCAGGGAGCTGGGCCAATTGGGGGCTGTAGGAGGTTGGCCTGGGGCAAGGAGCTGTGGGAAGTTGACCAGTGGCAGGGGAAGGAGCCACAGGAGGTTGGCGAGGTTGGCCTGGGGCAAGGAGCTGTGGGAAGTTGACCAGCGGCAGGGGAAGGAGCCACAGGAGGTTGGCTGTGAG
Source organism: Pipistrellus kuhlii (assembly GCF_014108245.1). Classification (NCBI taxonomy): domain Eukaryota; kingdom Metazoa; phylum Chordata; class Mammalia; order Chiroptera; family Vespertilionidae; genus Pipistrellus; species Pipistrellus kuhlii. The sequence continues at coordinate 51,761,372 of NW_023425427.1, forward strand.
AGTGCACTGACCTCTGAGGGCAGCTCCTGCATTGAGCATCTGCCCCCAATGGTCAGTACATGGAGCAATGACTGGTCATTCGGTCATTCAGTCGCTTAGGCATATATATAGGTTAGAGGCCCCCATGAAATTCCTTCGGGGGAGAGGGGAGGGAACGGGCCTCAGCCCAGCCTGCACCCTCTCCAATTTGGACCCCTTGGGGGATGTCGGACATTCCTGTAGTAATCTGGAACTGCTAGCTCCTAACTGCTCATCTACCTGCCTGCCTGATCACTCCTAACCCTCTACCCTAACTGCCCTCTACTTCTGGCCTAATCGCCCCTAACTGTCCCTGCTGTTGGCCTAATCGCTCCTAACTGCTCCCCTCTGCTGGCCTGATCACCCCTAAGAACCTCTGCTGGGCCCCTGCCACTGTGGCTTTGTCTGGAAGGAAGGCAGGATGACTGGAAGATGTCTGGTTGACCCAGTCTAATTAGCACATTACCCTTTTATTAGTTCAGGGGTCTTCAAACTACGGCCCTCGGGCCACATGTGGCCCGCAGAGGAGTCTGATCCGGCCCGCCAGGTTTTTTGGGCAGTGAGCGCAGCCGAGGTGTTACAGTAGGAATTAGTAGTTCATATAGTCCGGCCCTCCAGCTCTCTGAGGGACCGTGATCTGGCCCCCACTTTAAAAAGTTTGAGGACCCCTGTATAGATTAAGAACTTTCTAAAGAATAAAGTTAAAATGTACCACCTCAAACCTTATAGTCAAATTAGATTTTACCTACTGAAAGCATTAATCTAAGTGTCTTCCTTTAAGAGGAAATGTTTGCGTTTACACAGTCATGATGGACACTGAATTCTTCTAAACATATACAACTCAATTTACAAAAAATGATTTGAACAAAAATATAATGTAACATTACCATTAAAAAAAGACCACGAGCAAATGAAATACACTAAACATCACCCATGCAATATTCTAGCTGAGAATGTATAACCCAAAATGAAAACATTGATTTAAAGATCAATGTTATAAAAGACAAAGAGAGGCTGTGGAAACATCCCAGGATAAAGGAGGATAAAGAGTCATAAAAATTAATCGTTATATTTGACTTGAGACTACTGAACTAGAGGGGGAAAAACATTGTAAAGGACATTTACTAAGTCAAATGACAAATTAAAATACCAATGGTAGATTGGATAAAAGTACTGTATCAATGTTAAAATACTGAAGCTGAATTAAATAATACATTCTATTGTGGTGATATAAAACAGAATACCACCATCCTTAGGAAAAGCACACTGCAGTGTTTAGGAGTAAAACATGTAATTTAGTCTCAAATATTTCAGGAAAAAACACACATATATAAAGAGAAGGTGTGTAAATAGGATAAAATGTTAATGATATGTATCCCTCTATAAAAACTCTGTTTTCATAAATAGTTTACTTTAATGCCCAAAGTAAACTTTTATAATGTTGTTTTATCTTAAGACTGTTGAAGAAACTCATCAACAGAATTTCAGACACTAAGTCTAGTGCACCACCTTGTGTCTGAAAAGTGAAACAGTAGATGATTTTATAGCAGTATTATCTGAAGTTGAAAAAATTTCAGAAAATAGTTTGGAATTTTAATAGCTAATTTTTCCAAGATGCAAACTTTGAAACTACAATTATCATATACAACATTCAGATTTTTCTAGTAGAATTTAAAGATATTCATCAAAAAGTGTTAAAGGCAGGATATATACAAAAAAAGGAAATGTCTTAAAGTATAAGAAAGGTACATGTACATATGAAGTATTTTTTTCTAGTTTCATGAAAAATTTTATAAAATTTACCCCCAGATGATAAGACAAACTAGGTGTCAGAATTAGGAAAACTAAAAGAAATTTGTGTTTAAATATTTAAATTAAACAGTTTAAAACTACATAAGAATTTTATAACAGGAGAGGAAGAAGTGAGAAAGGGGGAAGAGAAGAAACACTGCTAATTGGGTTAAGAATCAATTTTGTACCTCTTTCCATTAATAAAAACAAAAAGCAAAAAACAAACAAACAAAAAACCCTGTTTTTATTTTTCTAATTAGGTACCGTATTTTTCGGACCATAAGACGCACTTTTCCCCCCCCAGAAGTGGGGGGGGAAAGTCCCTGCGTCTTATGGTCCAAATATAGCCTACACATATACTTTAAAAAAAAAGTTTTTTTACTTGCCCGGCTCTGTGTGGTCTCTGTGTGCTTGCCCGGCTCTAAAATGGTTCTAAATGCTGCTGTTTACTTTACAGGGTTGATTACATGTGTTTATGACTGTGATGTTGGGTTTTAATGCACATAAAATATTTTAGGACACTATTTGTTTCAGAATCTTTTTTTCTTCATTTCCCTTCTCTAAAAACTGGTGCGTCTTATGGTCCGGAGCGTCTTATGGTCCGAAAAATACGGTACCTTTTCCAATCTGCACTGCCCCTTCTTAAAGAAGCTTCATTTGCCCTAACCGGCTTGGCTCAGTGGATAGAGCATCAGCCTGTGAACTGAAGGGTCCCAGGTTCGAGTCCAGCCAAGGGCACATGCCTGGGTTTGCAGGCTTGATCCCCAGTGGGGGGCATGCAGGATGCAGCCAATCAATGAATGATTCTCTCTCATCATTGATGTTTCTCTCTCTCCTTCTCCCTTCCTCTCTGAAATCAATAAATATATTACTTTTTTAAAAAAAGAAGCTTAATTTATAATCTTGGCCTTGAATTATAAGTGAATCCTATACCCATCTCTGGGATTTAAGTGCTCAAACCAGTATCAGTCCAAATTTCTTTCTTTGATCTTATATATAGTTCCACTCTCCATCCTTTCTATGACTCAATGAATTTGTTTTTTAACTAAGCATAATACACTGAGGAGATCTGCAGAACTTAAGAATCATGTGTGAATTACTACAGGTTTAAAAACTACTTCTAAACAAAAAAAGTCAATTTTTTGTTAATGATAAATACTGGAAGGATATCTAAACAGAGGAATAAAGAAACATAACCAAGCTAGCCAGATTCTTTCCATTTTAACTTTTTTAAATATATGTATGTGTGGGTATATATATATATACATGTATACACATATATATGTATGTATGTATATATGTGTGCGTATGTATATATCTCTATCTATCTATCTATCTATCTATCTATTATTGGTTTCAGAGAGGAAGGGAAAGGGAGAGACAGAAACATTAATGATGAGAGAGAATCATTGATCGGCTGCCTCCTGCACACCCCACTCTGAGGATCAAGCCTGTATCCTGGGCATATGCCATGACCTGAAATCGAACTGTGACTTTCCAGTTCATAAGTGGATATTCAACCACTAAGTAAAGCCAACTGGGCTACAGCCTTATTTTTAATATGAATCCATGGAAAAGAGCTCAGTCTCAACCTACTCATATAAGCCATTTCTAGCTTGGGCTTATTTAAATTGCAAAAATATCAATATAAGTTCAAAAAAAAAATAACCCTCTGTATTTATACTATATCCCCCCAAATTTTGTTGCTTATCCCACAGCTAACTTTTTAGAAATGCCTCTGAGTTTTTCCAAAGCATTCAACTTTCCTCTTGTCATAGATACTTCATCAGTCCATACATTTAACTAAAATTATGCAACTAAGATAATTGAATTGGAAGCAAACATGAGTGACTCTTGGTAAGCAAACAGTTCTAGAGGTTAGAGAAGTAGAAAGGAAGATTAGAGAATTAAGTTTAGTGTGCTGTGAACATTAGTGAATTTATTTTTCAAATGAAACAGAAAGGGCAATTACTACAATGAGTCAGGTAAGTGTTAAGAAAAACTCCAATTTTAAAAAGTGATGATGGAAGAGCAGAAAAAAGGAAAAATGCCAGCTAACATCCAACCCAGTGCTTGAGCAGCAGGATGAAACAATACAATGACAGAAAAATTATGAGATACTTTCAAAATCAGGTTTCTATAATATAAAGCATACAAACTTTGTGTTTGTGTGTGTGTGTGTGTGTTGGGGGGGGAGTTACAAAACAATGCTTCCTGAGTTCTTCATAGTTCCCTGCTGGGGAACACGCTGCAGTTCACATGAAGATCCCATCTAATACCTGAGAAGCTCATTCCCTTCCATTCTAAGGGATGTTCTAAGAGATTCTGAAGAGATTCCTATCTGCTTAGCATTTAAACTAAATAGGTCAAGATTTGCTTCAAAGTTATCAATTTGGAAAATCAGGAGGCGAGAATATGAGAAGGGACATAGTGAGTGGGTGATAGATATGCAAGGGGTTTCATCATACATTGAAAATTTCCATAACAGAGTTAAACAAATGAACAAATAAGTAACTATAATACATAGAATAAAACACCATAAATTCCAGAGTCAGTTAAGTGAGGTGGGTGAATCAAAGGGTGAATTTCTGAAGCCCAGGTCTTAGGTCTACCTGAGGCCTGATTTTGTATCTATTGATAAAAATACTTACTTAAATAAGTACTGCAGATTTATGCTACCCATTAATCCAATTTTCCAGAGCACAATAACTTACTTCTATTTAAATATTTTATTCCATTGAAGTTTAATAATAGCAATTTGTTCCAAAATTCAGTTTTATTGACAGTTACTAAGAGGTTAGTATTTGGCTGAATGCCCTCACCCCTTTGAAAGTTACTTATATTTAGATATTCAAGTAATAAATGTTACTTGTAAGAAATCAAATTCTTAGTACTCTAAGGATAGCTGAGCTGAACCCCTTAGATAGCCCTAATTCATCAAAGATGACATGAACATTTTATCCTTATTAAAAACAACAGGTGGCAAGCAGCTCAATAGGAAAACTAATGCAGCTGTTAATCACTGGCTTTAATAAACAGCGTCAGAGCTCTACCACATATTACTGCCAGGGTTCAGCAATAGAATACTGTCATAAACCCAAATTCTAGTTCTTGCTCTCAATCAGACAAGTGATCAAGCCACAGGAATAGCCCATTGTTTTCAAGAATAAACATCTTAATGAAAAAAAAAAGAAAAAAAAGAAAGAAACTATGCTGTTCTCTCATTTTAACATCTCTAAAGTGTCTAAACTGACTATAAACAGCAGTAAACAGGAAGCTACTCATTTTAAATGGTGGAATAACTTGTAGAACATTTAAAAAACCTAACTATTACAATGCATTAAAATCTAGTATACTGTAACTAATAACCAGCTCATTGTAAGTAGTAACTTATTCTAAACTACATCAACTTGCTCTTTCAACCACTTATATTTTAAGAATAATCATGCATGCATGCCATTTTAAACAAAAGTGCTGACATTTCAGATTTACTAAACGAAAAATTAAATGGAGATTTAAAAATAACCCCTACCAAAAAAATTTTCACTTTACAAAACAATTCCCTATGAATTTTATTTGCTATTTAAATAGTCTAGTAAACATAAAATGGTTCAATTTAAATGTGCTACTTAAAATGTCTAAGACTTATTTAGGAATATCTATTGTTTTTTTTAAAGTTAACCATCTAAAATTGGCATTGAATAAATATTCTAGATTATTTATCCTCTCTAAGAAAGTAGCAGTGACTAGGAACAAGGGTTTTAGGACACTCCTGCTTTGCGGTGTACTTTATTTTGAGAACCTCGATTTTTAAATTTATCTTCTAGAACTGTGACATTATCTCAACACTGATTATTATCTGTTGGGAAATACAGCTTTACTTCTACTGACATCTCCCTCAATATCACTTACTAAAAGCGAATTAATTTAAAATTCATAAAAAGTTATTAGAGCAATTCTAAAATATTGCTAAGATTTCCCTAAAGTGTTTGTATTTTTATTCTTTATACATAAAACTTCAATCCTGATTATTTTATTGTGCTATTCGAGACTTAAATTTCATTATAAACATATTCCTAAGAGCATAATCACCTCGCATTATAAGCCAAGTTAATACCTGTTCTCATTTTTAGTGCTATTTTAGCTACAATAAAACTTCTTTTCCAGCAGCACATCTACAAATGGAGATAGCACCTAATCCTGGCCAACATATTACTGAATTAACTTAAAATTGTTATTTTTGTCAAGCAACTGTCATAATCTGTAAGATTTGCAAATCTTGTCAAAATACCTAAAAATTTTAACACTACAAATCACTGACGCTAAAGATTTTAGTATACCTATATATTGTTTTATAAACTTAGACATTTGCTGACTTAAGGTAAACTAGTTAGATTCACACATCTCCTTCTTCCTTCCTGATCTCAATTAAATTGCTCTCCACTTATTTCCTTAACTCAGCAATTTTTAACCTTTTTACATCTCATGACACAAAAACTAATCACTAAAATTCTGACACAAAAAATAGATATAATTTTGATTCATTCACACTGGACTGTTGTGTTAGATGTTGTTATTGTTGTGATAGCAGTTTACTTTCACAATCTAAGGGAAAAGAAGTCTGAGCCCCTAAGTAGTCGGGTGTTGCATGTTTTAAAAATTTTTGCAGCACAGTGGTTGAAAATTGCTGCCTTATATAGATCCAAGAGGAGTTTATCTATGTTCTTGTTTACACAAAGACCAAGTTAATGGATTTATTCATCCTTTCCATTTTCTATTTCTTTAGTGTTAATGTTTACCTTTGTGTTTCATTTCCCAATTTCCTTTTGGTTTGTTAATTTTCTAATTCCTTTAAGATGTGTACTAAATTCCTTGGGTTTAGAAGTGTATCTAAATCTTTCCTTTAAACTCAGCTTTGTGATATTAACAGTCAAATGGAACACATGATCTCTAAATGGATCCTGGACCAGAATCAACCACTTAATTAATTTAAATAAATAAATACACTACTAAATTTTTTTTTTAGTAATTGGGGAAATTTTACATGGCAATACATTCGATGACATTATTTGAATTACTGTTTATTTTCTTATGAGTGATGATGATCTTGTGGGAGACTGTCCTTATTTTTAGGAAGTGGACACTGAGTTGTGTAGGCATGAAGTTTTATGACACCTACAACTTATTTTTAATTCGTTTATGGGCTGAACTGTGTTTCCCTCCACCTCAAAAATCCTATATTCAAGCTCTGATCTTAGTACTTCAGAAGGTGACTGTCTCGGAGACACACACTTTACAGTAATAAATAAACTAAAATAAGGCATTATGGTGGGCCCTAATCCAATCTGTATCCTTGTAAGAAACTGGGCACAGGGAGAGATATCAGGCAGGGCAGCGCACACACAGGACATCCACGTGAAGAGGCAGAGAGAAGATGGCTATCCGCTAGCCAAGGAGAAGGCCTCAGAAGAAAGGAACCTCAGGCCTCTAAAACTGAGCAAGTAAATTTCTGTTGTTTAAGCCAGCCAGTCTGTGGAATTTGCTAAGGAAGTCCTAGCAAACTAATACAAATGGCTCTCAGGGGAAAAAGGAGAATACAAAGAGAAAGCAAAAAAGAAAAATGTTACTGTTGCTGAATCTAGATGGAATATATGAATATTCATTATATCAATCTTTCAACTTCCATGTAAGTTTAAAGTCTTCCCAAAATAAAGTTTGGGTAGGAAATTTCACCAGAAATGTGTATATGTGTAAAATTAGTTTGGTAGGGCTGCCACTAGCTTAAACAACAGAAATTTATTTCTTACAGTGCTGGAGGCTAGAAGTTATAACATGAAATGAAATTGTCTTCTTTGGTGACACTCACCCTATAGTATTCTATTAGAGATGAAAAAATACTCAAAATTTCAGGTGAACTATTATGTTCTACTTATTTATGCTTCTGCCACCGGTAATCTTATCTGTGCTACTACCTTCGCAAAGAGAGATACAACTTAGTCTTTTGCATTTACCAAAAAATAATTGCTTTAGTCAAAAATCATCAACAGATACTAAAATTAGTAGTGACAGAGCAGAATTATCTAGAAAAAAAAATAAGCGTGTTGTTTCTTGATTAGTCAGTGTGCCAAAACTTTAGGGATTTCATATCATAACTAGAAGCCCGATGCACGAATTTCATGCAAGAGTAGGCCTTCCTTCACCCAGCTGATGGCACCAGCTTCCTTCTGGCACCCAGGAACTGGCCTTCTAGCTTCATCCAGACGGTCCTCTGGTCTAATTAGCATATTATGCATTTATTATTATGATCAAATTATACATATCTATATAAAATAAACCACCTGATTATCATATCTGTTAGATGAGGCTATTATCACCTAATATTAATAGGTAGGAAGAATTCAGTGAAATAGCCGGGACCGGTTTGGCTCAGTGGATAGAGCGCCGGCCTGCAGACTGAAAGGTCCCGGGTTCGATTCCGGTCAAGGGCATGTATCTTGGTTGTGGGCACATCCCCAGTAGGGGGTGTGCAAGAGGCAGCTGATCGATGATTCTCTCTCATCGTTGTTTCTAACTCTCTATCCCTCTCTCTTCCTCTCTGTGAAAAATCAATAAAATATATTTTTAAAAAAATTCAGTGAAATAATGTTCTAAGTTATTAACATAATGACTGACAGAGTAAGTACTTAATAGTGGGTATCACTATTTACATTCCAAATGAGAGATGTGATTCTGCTTCAAGTTGACATTGCTATTGTCCTATATCTTGAGTAGCTATTTAAGAAAATCATCTTAATCCTGACAGCAATAAACTTCATCTTTATGTACTGTATATCAAAAGAACCAATCATTAAAAGTAAGTCAATCTTTCTACATTGTTTAATTAACTAAATAATACACAGAAAAATAACCATTCTTCAGGTATTAACTCAATAAAGGAATAACAAAAACACTGTAAAATGAAAAAATTTCAACTTACTGACTGACTAAATCAGATCCCTTCTTCGAGCCATCATCTGCCTCCTCTTCCATATCAGAGTCCATACCATTGTCACCTTATAAATAAAACAATTAAAAGCATGCTTATAAAATGTCACAATAATTTCACTTTAATCATTAAAGTATTGTCTTTAAACATGATGCGGATCAAAGAATTTTAAAGTTTACAGGTAACTAAGAGCAATGAGATTATAAAGCAGAAAATAAAGTATTTTAGAAGAAAACTTTGCTATCTCAAAAATCAATTTTATAGTATTTTGGTTAAACATTTTTTATTTCATTTTATTAGTGTATACAAACTTATGCTCTTACCTATAATTTTGAGATGGAAAAACCATACATATACCAAAAAGTCTATTCTTAAAATGCTATTCTGATATGTAAACTATATTTCTCTGAACAAGCAGAAGTAAAAATACTTTTCAATGATTACCCAATAATGAAATTAAATATTGAAGTAAGAAAAAGAACACCTCAGAATTTATTCTCAATATAGTATTAATTAAAAAGTTATCATAATGGAGAAATATGTATTCTTACCCTCAAGAATCTTTAATATCTTTTTTTCAGATAGGAGTTCTAACTGTTCTTGGCATAATTTTTTAATTTCTTCTACTGAACAGTTCTAAAAAAAATGACATTTTTAAAAATGCATTTATGTAATATAATGGCAATTTAAACTAGAAAGCAGCAATCACAAAAAAGTCCAGTTAGCAAAATTTTACAATAAAACACATTAAAAGCCACATAAATCCTTTCATGGGATGAAATCTGAAAAACTGACAGTTAACATGTGAACATTATAATTTATAAAACTTGATGAGAATTTACAGTCATGATTATCAGGAAAGAACAAACCAAAGAGTAATCAGGAGCCTAGATATTATCAACAGCATTCTACCATGTTTTCCAGAAAATAAGACATCCTCCGAAAATAAGACCTAGTGCATGGAAAGATAAGACATCCCCTGAAAATAAGACCTAGAGCAACTTTGGGAGAAAAAAATTAATATAAGACACTGTCTTATTTTCGGGGAAACAGGGTAGTTATATCAGGTAATCCTTCTAAAGGCTTAAATATTCAAATCCTGGCTCTATATATAGATATATGATTTTGAACCTAACTTATCCAAACCCTATCTTTACAACTCTAAAATTAGAATAGCATGTATTACTCTGAATAATTTTCAGAAACAAATACATGAAAACATTTGTAAATTTAATAAATATAAGCCACTACCAAACATCATTGAATATTGTTACACAGCAATATATTATCTCTCTCTTTTTTTTAAGTATTACAAATAGTCACCTTTTCCCCCATTGACCGCCCCCTACTGCTTCTCCCACTCTCCCAGCACATGCCCTAACCCCCCTACTGTCTGTGTCCATTGGTTATGCTTATGTGCATGAATACAAGTCCTTTGGTTGATCTCATACCTCTCCCCAAACCCTCCTCTGCTTTCCTGTTGAAGCACCAGAAAGAATCATTATACCTCTAATTTAATTACTAAATTGCCTGCATTTAATAGAATTATTTTCAGAAGGTCAATAAATTCCTTATCTAAGCACAGTAAATTCACCCATTTTTTTTTCTTGGTAAATTTTTACATATACAAAGCCATTTATATAAACACCCTTTTCTATATTTTTTAAATTGCTTGTTTTAGTTTGAAAACATCCAATTATAACTTATTAAGCCAACTGCTACAAAAAAGGTGTGTATATTTCTTTATATGTGTATAGTCTAGTAGCAAACGTAATAAAGTACCTTTAACACGTCAGGCAGCATTTTCTGTAACTTCTTCTCTCCGACGATACAGAAGCACTGCTGAAGCATTTCTTTTTTATCTGATATGTAGAAGCTAACTGGTTTTAATGACACAGTCAAGTCCAGACCACCTTCTTCAAGGTCACTGTGCTCTGCCAAGAATAATTCTTTCTCCAAAGTTGGTAAAAGATATTTGGCTTCCTAAAATTAAAGAAAATTAAAGAACCATTAAATAATACTCTTATAGTGCATGGAATATACATATAATGTCACACATAGTCATTTAATAATTTCTTCATTAAATATTTCTAAATTCTTGGTTTACATAGATTATTTATCTAAAACCATAGGAAAGAATAACTATTTGCTCAATAGTCTCTGAACTTATTCTCCACACCACAATTATCTCATTAAGATTATATTAAGTAAAGAGATATTATCTTAGGACACATAAATATACTCAACATTGAATGATTTCCTATAATTTTAGTCTTCTAAATAATTGGAATAATCCTTCAGTTGGCCATTCATCCAAAAGTTTTATGTATGTCTTCTCATTCTTAAATTGATATAGAAAAGGGGATAGCAGCATAAATACTACAAATCACAAATATTACACAGTGATGTATTACTGATTACCTGGAGCTATTATCACTTTTAAAACTAACATAAAATTTAATCATAGTCAAAATGCCCAAGTAATTTAAGACATTTCTGTCAAATCTATCCAGTCTCTCCAAATCTATTGCCATAATCCTGGTCCAAGGTACCATCATTACCTTTTGCCCAGATTACTTCACTAGCCACTCAAGTGTATTTGCTGAATATAATCTGAGGTCTCTCCAGTCTGTTTTGTATAATGATATCAGAATGGATTTTATAAAATGTACATAATACTCATCTTTCCTATTTATAGCCTTTGAATGACTTACCACTGCTTTGGGGGTAATATGGTCTAGCTAGACCTTTATGTTCATTCCTTGTGTTTCAAAAACAACAAACTTGCCGAAACCGGTTTGGCTCAGTGGATAGAGCGTCGGCCTGTGAACTGAAAGGTCCCAGGTTCAATTCTGGTCAAAGGCATGTACCTTGGTTGTGGGCACATCCCCAGTAGGGGGTGTGCAAGAGGCAGCTGATCTATGATTCTCTCATCGATGTTTCTAACTCTCTATCCCTCTCTCTTCCTCTCTGTAAAAAATCAATAAAAATATACTAAAAAAAAAAAAAAACACCAAAAACAAAAACAAACAAACAAAAAAACTTCTTTGAATTGAATAAACATAATCTGTTCTCCCTTCACCTCATACAGGCAGGACTTCTGTACATAATATTTTTCTGCCTCGAACAGTGGTCGGCAAACTCATTAGTCAACAGAGCCAAATATCAACAGTACAACAATTGAAATTTCTTTTGAGAGCCAAATTTTTTAAACTTAAACTATATAGGTAGGTACATTGTTATTAACTTAATTAGGGTACTCCTAAGCTGGCCTTTGCTAAAAACTCAAGGGGCCAAAGAGCCGCAGTTTGCCGACCTCTGGCCTAGAACAATCTCCTCTATCCCCATTTCCCATACCACACACACACTATCCTTCCGAGACTAACAAATGCAGATAGCAATTCAAAAGTCATTTTCCTTGGAAAATGCAAACTATGTAGCTCAGGTAGATTTCTTTTTTTTTTTTTTTTTTTCCCCCTAATGAAATTGTTTAGAAAGCGGTTTTTATCCCTGGCCAGTATGCTAAGTGATTAGAGCATTCACATGCACACCAAAAAGTCCTGAGTTCAATTCCTGGTCAAGGGCATGTACCTGGGTTGCAGGAAACAACCAAACAATATGCCTCTCTCACATAGGTCTTTCTTTGTCTCTTTCCCTTCTACTCTTTCTAAAAATCAATGGGAAAAATATTCTTAGGTAAGGATTAACAAAACAATAAAAATTAAAAATAATAATGTGTTTTTTTGAAAAAGCCAATTTAGAAGGATACTATAATTAGACTGAAAAAATAAAGGTCAACTCTTATTCTAATGGCTTACAAAGTATTTCATATGTTAGTAAGAATGTAGAGAAACTAGAACCCTCACACATTGCTGGTAAGAATATAAAATGGCGCAGTCACTTTGGAAAACAGTTTGGCAATTCCTCAAGAAGTTACTGTGTGACCCAGCAATTCCATTCCTAGATATATATCTGAAATAAATGTAACCATATGTCTGCACAAAAACTTAAGCAAAAAAACTTGTACACAAATGTTCATAGCAGCGTTAGTCATAATAGCCAAAAGGTGGAAGTAATCCAAATGTCCATAAAGTGACAAATGGAATAACCAAATGTGATGTTACTCAGCCATAAAAAGTACTGATGAGTATCAATAAGAACAAAATTTGAAAAAACATGCTAAGTGAAAGAAGCTAGTCACAAAAGAACATACAATTATTCTATTCATTACAAATGACCAAAAGAGGTACCCAGCAATTTCACTTCTGAGCTTCCAATCTGAAGTAATATTCTTGCACATGCTATATGTACAAGGGTGTTCACTTTTGTATCATCTCTGCAATAGCAAGAAAACTGAACACCTAAATATTCATCAATAAAGATACAGTGAAATATCAGGCAGCCATTAAAAAATAAACTACCTAAAATAATAAAAAGGTTATATGCCAAATAGACCAGGTCGACAAGCCATCTTCCAGACATCCAACTTCCTTCTGGACAAAGCCATGGTGGAGGGGGCCGAGGCAGAGACAGTTAGGGGCGATCACACCACAGGGGAGGGGAGGGGAGGGCCAGATCAGGCCAGCAGGGGGTTAGGGGCAATCAGGCTGGCAGGGGAGGACAGTTGGGGGTGACCAGGTCAGCAGGGGGGCAAGTCAGGAGCCATTAGGACAGCAGGGGGACAAGATAGGTAGGGGCTATCAGGCTGGCAGGGGGGCAAGGTAGGGGCAATCAGCCCAGCAGGCAGAGGGGTTAGGGGCAATCAGGCAGGCAAGTGGTTAGGGGCCAGTTGTCCCAGGTTGCAAGACAGATGTCGGACTGCGAGTTTACACCCAATCCCAGTCGGACATCCCCCAAGGGGTCCCAGATTGGAGAGGGTGCAGGCCGGGCTGAGAGAATAGCCCCCCTCTGTGCATGAATTTTGTGCACCAGGCCTTTAGTTGCATATATAAAGGGACCTCATCCCAACAATGCAGCCGCATTATCCAACTCAATGGGGGCAATGTCACAATGAGGCTTATATGTAGAAATTTTAGTACACACATCTCATAAGAATTAATGAAGAGACTAGGTATCAAACTATGACTGGGCTTAAAGAGAGCCTGCCACGCTTTCCCCTTTATTTCTGTTGTATAACTTATGTATTTGTGCACACTTTATAATACATTATAAGGAAACAATTTTCTTAAAAACATGGTATCTTGGCAGGTCAATGGAACATAAAGAACGTGTCCTTTATGCAGTCAGATACTGGACACGATTCTAGACGTTGGAAATAAAACTGTGACCGGGCAGACGTTCTTGACATCTTTGACTCCGTTTCCTCGCCTTGTAAGGTGACCAGACATCCCGCTTCTGGCGGGACAGGCCCGATTTTTAACAATTTGTCCCGCGGCGTTTTAAACTAGTCCCGATTTTTCAAAAAAGGAATTGCCAAACTGTTTTTCCAAAGTGACTGCACCATTTTATATTCCTACCAGCAATGTGTGAGGGTTCTAGTTTCTCTACATTCTTACTAACATATAAAATACTTTGTAAGCCATTAGAATAAGAGTTTACCTTTATTTTTTTTTCCAAAAATATCGAGACTGGTTTAAAACGCCGCGGGACAAATTGTTATAAAGCGGGACGTCTGGTCGCCTTATCGTAATGTGGAGTTCATGGTGACCCATTAAAGGTGAAGCTGTAGAGAAAAGTAAAGCGAGGCTGGCAAGGGCGTTAAATACTTTTCAGGGAGACACGAGACCCCAGGAGTGAAGGGAGGCAAAAGCAAAAAAGAGTTCGTTACCTGCAAACCCAGGAACCTGAAGTCTAACACAGGGGAGTGCGGGGCGGACCTAGGGACACGCCCCTCCGCACTGGGGACCCTCGGCGGCCAGCGCTCACCAGAGCCCGGCGCGCTGCCCGACCGTCACCCGCATTCCTCCCGAAAGCGCAGCGGCCGGAAAGGCGAGCACGCACCTGGGGCACCGAGCCCGACACGCCGGAGGCCGGGTCCGTGCTCCTCCGCTTCCGCCGCTCCCCGCCACCCGCGCCGCTCCCGGGGAAGCCGGCGTTCCCGCCGCCGCCGGCGCCCTCACCGCCGCTGCCGCCCAGGGAGGCCACCAGGTCCGGCGTCGCGAGCGCCGCCGCCGCCGCCTCCTGGCCGCTTCTCTTGCGCCGCTTCTCCCGGGAAGACTTCTTCCCCGTCATGATCCTGGAGCTGGAACCATCGGAAAGCCCGCCGTCTCAGAAGCGACCCAAATCTCACACCGGCAGCAGGGGCGGGCGCTGGCGTCGCAATTTTGCGTCATTTCCGTTCTCGGCGCAGGCACGGTGAGGCATTTCCGGAGGCGGTGCCGGAAGTAACGCGCAGTCTCCAATAGCAGCGCAAGTGAGTTTCCCTCATTGTTGAAGTTTGTTGGTTTTTTTTGTTTGTTTGTTTGTTTTTTGTTTTTTTTTTCTGTACAGAATGATGGAGCTTTACAGCAGCTCCCTGCCTTATTGATACTAGTTTTTAACCGTTGTCACTATACAGATGCACTGGTAAAGCTCTAGTTCTTGATTCTCCAATGTCATTGCTCTTCAATTCTTACTTATGGCACAATAGCATTATAACAAAGAGAATTTAGGGAAAACCTCATTATCATCATCACCTGGACTGTTTTTAAAAAGGTTTCCTGGGAAATTATACAGGATAGGGTCTTGTGCTTCGTTGTCTTTCCCGTTAACACTAATTCCTGGATATGATTCCTTTTCACTTTCTAAAGGCACTCTTGGCACTAATATTTCATTGTATTTTCTTTCAATTTAAGTGATATTCAAATGCTGGTGTTTGTTTTGTTGACATTTTGTCACACTTCAGAACAATGAAGCTATAAGCAGCTGAAGAAAAACAATTGCATTTACCTATGGCATTTTGTACCACCAAAAACAAATTGGTCAATATCTTTTTCTTGTTCTGCTTAATCCATTCCTTGGAATATGGAACTAACTTAAAATGTCACCCACATACTGAAACCTTTCTAAAAATTGGTGCTAATGTATGAAAATATTAATTTTTAACTTGCATTTTTTACTTGAAATGTTGAATACTTTCCAAAGGTTTGGAACACCATTTCCTCATCAAATCACCTGGTAATAAGTTTAACAATTTACTGTAATCAGATCAGTGTGTTGGTTACACTAATGATGTTGATTAGATGGGAGAGGAGCAAGAATAAAATATTGTTGGCAGACCACTGTTCCTATCTTTTTTATCTTTTGAATGTTCTTTGTACGCAGCACTTTTATTATTAATGAAGATGGTAGCCTTGTGCTATTTCTAAAAGGGTGCTTGATTGTAGAGGGCCGCCTGGGGAGGCACATGGGCATTTTTTAAAATTGTTGTCAACTGAGTCCGAGGCGAATGGCAGAACCTCATCTTGGATACACACTCCCCAAGATGGCCAAGAGTGTAATCAGCTTGGCTTGCATACATATCAGCCCAGGTGTTCGCTGGGGCAGGTCTAGATATGTAAATCAAGTCAAGAACTGGGAATGCTAGGGCCTACTTAAGAATGCAAATTAGCTACTTTGATCCTAAGTTTTGGGTTACTTCCTGGTATTTGGGGGATATAAAATAAATGTGCTCATGGGCTCAGAATCACTGCCTCTCCACCTGGCTCCCAGCTTTATAAATCTTATTTCTGCATCTTGCTCTCTTTATTTCTTAATCCTCATCTCCTCCACTCAGGAACCAGACTCGTTCCTTTTCTGTGCTGGACGAGAGAGAAACACCACCACACTTGATAAGCACTTATGTGGCATACATTTTGCTAGGCTTTTATGTAAATATTTTATTTTGTTCTATATTTTTAAATTCCAGTATACATATAATTAAATGGAGCTGAGGTTAGTCAACTTGCCTTTAACTTGTAAGCGAATCCTCTTTCACTATTTACATTGCGCCTCTCTGGTTGTTCTATTAAAGTTTTTTAAATAATGTAGAAATAGGCATTTCTTCCTTTGAAGACACAAGAATGAAAAAAATGTGGTTTGGAGGCTTGTTTCAAGCCACCTTTTAGTCTATGTATCAAGCTTACATGCCTATAGTTGAAATGGCTACAAAAAAATGTTGTTTTTCTCCATATTGATATCCAATGTTAGCAACATCATTTATCAAATATTATTCTCTTCTTCATTGTTTAATTACCGCTAACTTGGTATATATTTATCGGACCTGTTTCAGTTTCTTCACTTGTAAAAGTAAGATTACTAACAGTGCTTATCGCATAGGGATGAAGATAAACTTAGAATAAATTGCTTAATGTATGCAATTCAATTCACTGAAATTGTCTGGTCTTTATAATACTTAAATAGTTTTCTTTAAATCTAGTTGCAAAATATTGTGTAAACATTGTTATATCATGAGACTTGAAATTTGGTTAAAAATTATGATTGCCATGGGATATTTTACTTTTCTGATTTATGACAGTGAGTCCAGGTCCTCACAGTCATTTTTAAGTCACAGGATCTTCTCTCCTTTGGTCTAGGACCAAAATCAGCCTACTTATTCTGAGGAAGGGTGTTAGCTTTCTTCTTTATAAAGTCTCATTGCTCACTGTATTCTGAAGACTATTTTCCTCCAGAAGAGGCACCAAAGTGGTTTACTGTTGCCCTCAAAGTCAAGATCCTGCCTTTCTTAGTACACCCAGAAAAAAAGCACCCTAATTTTAAACATTAAACAAAACCTGGAAAAAAATTGGAAGAAAACAATGTCAAATAATAGGAAATGGGTATACCCATACATTTATTAAGGTGGAAGTAAGCATACTAATGTATGTCAAGTTTAAAAAACAGGTTATTTAACAATGTATATCATTCCTTTAAAAAAATAAAAATGTTTACATAACTATATTTATTATATATGGTATTAAGTATGGTTCTCTGGGTAGTATGATAACAGGAAATTTTTGTGTATGACTTATTTTTATAATGTATTTGTCTCATTAAATTAATATCTACTTTTATATTCAGAAAAAATACTGAGGAAATCGTAAGAAAATGTTGAACTGAAAAAAAATATTTAAAATATTACTAAACTGTCACTTAAACATTTATCTTTCAAGTGGATTTTTTTTTTCCTTTTGCTAAATTGTATTTTGACTTTTCAAAAAAACATGAAATACTGGTAGAGCCTGGCAGGTGTGGCTCAGTGGTTGAGCACTGACCTATGAACCAAGAGCTCATAAGATTCCTGGTAAAGGCACATACCTAGGTTGCAGGCTCGATCCCCAGTAGGGGGCATAGAGGAGGCAGCTTATCAATGATTCTTTCTCATCATTG
This sequence comes from Pipistrellus kuhlii, assembly GCF_014108245.1. Taxonomy (NCBI): domain Eukaryota; kingdom Metazoa; phylum Chordata; class Mammalia; order Chiroptera; family Vespertilionidae; genus Pipistrellus; species Pipistrellus kuhlii. Next base: position 51,779,472 of record NW_023425427.1, read on the forward strand.
TTATTTCTACCTCTCTCCCTTTCCCTTCCTGTCTGAAATCAATAAAAATATTTCTTTAAATATTGGTATAATAAAAAGTTTAAAAAATACACTAATAGGAAGCAAAGTGTTTACAATATTTCACCCCTTACATGTTGAAAAGTAAACAACATTCTTAACCAAGACTGTATCTCCAAAGGTGTTTCCCAAAAAACAAGACATCTTCCAAAAATAAGACCTAGCACATGGAAAGATAAGACATCCCCTGAAAATAAAACCTAGCACAACTTTGGGAGAAAAAATATAAGGCACTGTCTTATTTTCAGGGAAACATGGTAGTATTTCAATATATTGTTGGTAAAATGTTTGTAACATTCTAACAAGAATCAGTGTAATGTAATGGAACCAGGCTGACCTTGGCTAGACCCCTTAACTTTGCAACTGAACTTTGATTTGAATCTCTGAATTTCAAATCAGTAATAAAGCACAGGTTCACAATGAAACCAGCAAGTAGAGTCAAGTCTAGGTACACACCAGAAAGCTGCAACTTAATACTTGGCAAAATACATGTCTGCTCTATATTTACCCATTCATTTTTGACATTCCAAAGTTTTCCCTTGGATTAATCTAGGCCAGGGGTAGGGAATTCTTTTCTAGCCAAGGACCACTTGGATATTTATAACATAATTTGCTGGACATTCAAAATTATCAACTTACAAATTAGTCTGCTCTATTTGGTAAACGTTTAGTTAACTCATGACTAATGACCTTGGCAGGACCAAATGGTTTTGTGGGCCTTATAGAGCCCACAGGCTGGACCTTTCCCACCCCTGATCCAGACAATCAGAATCTTTTTCTCCCCTATTGGGGAACTGATCTTCTTTGGCATTAAGCCAGGAAATCCATGGTTTTATATAACATAAATATGAAGACCACAGTGTACTATTCTATGCAGTCCTCTTTATGAAAAGATCTTCCCTATTTTTTAAAATAGAAGTTACACTTATCTTCATTGAAGTTTTCTTAGACACCGTGGAAACCCTGTCCAGAGTATGCCAGATGTTCAAGGCCACTCTGAGCGTGGGAATCCTAATCAGGGTGTTGAAGGCTAATTTGCTATATGCAGGTGCAAAAGCAAGGACGCAGACACTGCACAGGTGTGCCCTTCTATAATGCCAAAGATTGATGCCACTGTTTGGCTAGAAGCCTCTTTGTCTAAGGTGGTATCAAGTGTGTTGCTGATCAGCCGGTATGAGGCTGCTTTTATATAGGGCTGCAGTATGTATAGCAGCCGCGTAGTATGGCTCCTGTGTTTGCTACTGTACTAGCAAAGACTGCTTGGTTGGACTGCTTTGTCAAATGTCTACTTGGACCGCAATAAAGCCTCTCTTGTGTACCCAAGACTTGTCATGTCTTCTGTCTTCTAATGCCCAGCGTATAAGGAGGTCCAGTCCCTCAAAGAGGGACTCAGACCCAACAGATATAATTGCATAATTAATAGAGCTCACTCTTTGTGTTAGTTGCTAGGATGTTCACAAATCTGTGACCCTCCCTCTAGGAAGAAGAGTATGGTATGCACTTTTCTCCTATCATGATTCATTCTATTATCTTTACTTCTGAAAATAGAGATAACATCAGGATTTATTTAGGCATTTTAGGAATTAAACATGAAAGTGGTTAGCACAGCACTTGGACCATGTTGGGGGCTCAAAAATACTAATTTCACAGAACAGACTCTGGACTTGCCAATAGCATCATTTGATGTATTCTTGCTTGTACAGTTCCCTAAAATTTAATGCATTCCAAATTCCCTTTGAAATAATGGAAATGACCAAAAACAAATTTAAAAACTGGAATAATGAAATTACCTCAAATAGTGAAGGGCAAAAGAAACATCATAAACCTTGAGCTAACTTGAGTTAGCTTGGTAATTTGCTTTTACGTGATCTAAAAATGAGCCATCAAAAAAATTCACTTTCTATTTATAAATGGCTTAAATTAATAAATTATTTTACATATTTTCAATATATGGAATCATTGACAACAAATTTTAAAATTTCTAGAGTAGTTATCCTCAAACAAGACCTTGTATCAGTGCTGTTGAAACAACCCAGCAATGAAAATGAGCAGAGCAGAAATTCAATAAAAGACAACCATCAACATTTACCAACCAAGATATATAAGTAATAAAAACAGATTTAAATAAAAGCTCATCTTCTGTGTGGCTAAAATACAGAAATTATGCCACTGTAATTATTAATTATAGCTCATTCCTAATTTGTTTTTAAGCTCTTGAAAACCTACCCACATTATACAGAAAATCTCACAGTTCATTAGTGCAAAAACTTTATTTCACCTTCATTCCCCCCTCCCACCCCTTATTACAAGATCTAAAATTTTATTTAATCCACAGCATTTTTCAAATGATCTGTTATCAGTCATGTAAAATGTGATGGGGAAAAAAAACAACAACACTAATCATTTTAAAATTTCAGTCCCCTTCCCCATTGTTACAGCAAATTTAGGATAAGTTTACAGCATTCACTTACTTTAGCTGGTTCTGATACTGAGGCATACTTTCTTATTTGAGAATCAACGCCTAAAGACTTGGCTAACTGTATAGCATTTGCATCATCACTGATCAATGTCCCAAGAGCTACAAGAAGTCTAAAAATGGCTTCTAGGTCTTGTACAACTTCGAAGATTGTGCTAATTACTGACAAGCATTGAGCTTTTCCTTCAATGTTATGGTCTTTATGAAAACAAACAGAATAGTTCAAGGTCAAGGTAGCCAAAGCAATGTGAATGTTCTTATTGCTCCCTGATTTCAGTTCTACTGCATGGGATATCAGTGCTTCCCTCTGGGACATCATGAGCTTTTGTCCTGCCTGGCCAACAAAACAATTGCAAAAAGTCCTCAGAGCAAGCAGCTGGTTTGCTGGTTTTCCTTTAGGGTTCAGAAGACTGGTAAGATGACAGCTGAATTGAGCCCCTTCCTTTTCATTGCAGAAGTTCTCGTTCACACTGGGATGTTTAATTGACAACCGAAGAATGTCAAGGGCAGGAAAGACGATATCTATTAAGAAGAAAACTTAATGAATATTTATGAAAATCGAGAAAATTCCTGTGACTGTTACTCAATTTTTAAGGATTTTATTTCCTGTTACAAAATTAACACATGCTCATTTCAGAAAATTTTTAAAAATCATGTGCCTGCTTTAAAATACATATATTTCTAAAACTATGTTAACTGAATTTTTACACTTGTAAGGACTGAACTTACTGCTACAAGATCATATATGCTTTTTAAAAAATGCAACTCTGTTGGGTTATCAAACAGCTGACACACAGTGAATTTTCAAATCCTTGTGGAATGAATGGGTTTGGGACCTCTCTTAAAAATCCCATAAGACCAGAGTTGAAGTGAGAATGTTCTTTATAGAATTCTAATGGACAAATGCTAATATAGGGTACTTTTAGGTTGGTGGAGAACTTTATATTCAAGGGACTGGGTAGGCACCGTCTGAACAAATGCACTAAAAAAAAAAAAAATCTTAAGCATCACTAAACCTTAAGAAACTATTAGAAATTAAGTGCCTTGTGATATAAAGGTAGTTTGCAGTATCATTTAGAAAGGGTATTCACCTTTTAAAAAAACCACTGAATCAGAATCTAATTATGTATAGCAGGACTACAGAGATAGAGCAACTCATTAAGTGATCAGCCAAATCCACAATACGGGACATTTTGTAGGACAAATGCTTTAATAAATCAATAGCGCACACACACACACACACACACACACACACACACACACACAAAATAGTAGGGGAGAGGACATTTTTAAAATTAAAAGTTAAATGGTAACAAATGGTGGTGAGCACTGTATAGTGTATGCAGATATCAAGTTGTAATGTTGTACACCTGAACCAATGTTACCTTAATAAATATAAAATTTTAAAAACAAAAATTAAGTAAATTTACTCAAAAAGAAATAATCCTTATATCAAATGTTTGTAGCCTAGAGTTGACAGGTCACAAAGTGTTTCTTGCATGGCTTGCAGGGGATCCACAAAGACTCTGAGATGGAATACAAAATGACACATGGATGGGGTCATTACATCACCTTCAGGGCCTAATAGCACAGCAAGTAAAGCAAGACAATGAATTGCAGTGGTGTAATGAATCCTTTTTGTGAAATTTTTTTATAACAAAACACCAAAAAATATTGCTAGAAATGAAAATACAAACTTCCTGCTTTCTAGTTACATTTTAAAGAATGTTTCTGTACCTTCAGGCCAGTTAATAGCTTTCCACAAAACCTGAAGTTGTTGGGCTGTGGGTTTTTCGAAAGAACTATTACATGTTATAGACAGTATCTTCTCGAGAAGTACCAGGTCATTCTCAGTTAACTTCTTCTCTTCTGGTGCAGTTCCATTAAGTTCCTTCAGTTTACCTAAGACCAAAAACCAAACCTTCAAAACTCTGTAACTCTAACCACCCATATAAAATACATAAATGCCAAGTTTTTCAATAAGTACATTACCATACATGATGAGGAAGTAAGACTTTTCAAGGCAGTTATCAAAGACCATAACATAAGGATAAGGCTTGAGTCTTTTTTTAAGCTGAAAGGTTACTGTGATCTTTATTTTACCTACTATTTTCTAAGATCTTTCTAAGCTTTCTGCTTTGAATAAGTTTGAAAGTATAACATATTTGTAATTATTTTGAATGGATTTCAAAGCAGCATCATGTCATAGATAGTGACATATAAGTCAATCCTCTATTTTCTCAATGAGAAAATTTACAACTTTTAGCCAACTTATATCATTTCTACTAGTCAATAAAATAACCAAAAACTTTAATGTCTACTTATAATAATTTATTGACTAGTTCCATTTGCACCGTTGATATCACATTTTAAACAATTAATGAAAATAATTAACTTTTCCCACCATATTCATTATTTCATGAAACAATTAGTTTTAAACTCTTTACATGCATCTTCAATACCGTATCCTGTTGTCACTAGTGCCACTTTGAGTCATCTAACACTGTTTCCTCAAAAAATCTTTATCTCAGCCGAAATCGGTTTGGCTCAGTGGATAGAGCATTGGTCTGCGGACTGAAAAGTCCCAGGTTCGACTCCTCCGGTCAAGGGCATGTAACTTGGTTTTGGGCACATCCCCAGTAGGGGGCGCGTAGGAGGCACTGATGGATGTTTCTCTCTTATCAATGTTTCTAGCTCTCTATCCCTCTCCCTTACTCTCTGTAAAAAAAATCAATAAAATATATATTTTTAAAAAATATTTATCTCAAAACATAAACAAACTTCAATTCCCATCACAAAAGTTTTAAGAATATAAATTGTCCAGATTTACAAATTTTTATCAATCAGAACTGGAAACTCAGACCTGTTTCACTATTTTTGGCATTGAAAAATTTAACACTATCAGAATATAGAAAACAAAGTTTATTTAAGAAATGCAAAAAGAGACCTCTTGTATGTATTGTATATGAGTTGAAAAATATCCAGTTTTCTATAGGTGTACATATACTTATTTTTCTAAATAAAGCAATTAAGAAAATACTTATGAGTGCTTTTACAAAAGTATATTTTATAAAGATAGATCATTCTGACCAAAACAATAAAACCCATCTTATATTCAAGTATTTTGTTACTTCAAATAATTCTCTATTAGTCTTTGGCAAATAAAACTGGTAGTATTCTAGGTTCACCTCCCATCTCTGCCATCAAAAAAAAAAAGAAAAAGAAAAAGAAAACTCATTCTGTTTGGAGAAAAACAAATTAGCAGAAAAAGCAATCAAAGTCAACTGAGAAGTTTCATTTTTAATGGTAAGTTTAAACAGCCTTATTTCTCGAAGGACTATTAATTTTTTTAAAGCCAAAATTTTTCTTTATTAAGTTCTTGACTCATTCTTTTTTTAACATTAAGATCTTAGGGGATGGGATTGACTCTTTTCCCCTTTAGTTTTCTTCTCTTTAAAGTCATCATAAAACATTTACCTTATTTTTGCATAAGGCGTCTTACAAAATATTAAGGGTCCATGATCAGATTGTGCACTTGAAGTCCACAGTTGTGTGATACCACAACAGAAGTCTCTATCATGGAAGCACCAGTTCCCAGCTCACGTTAGGAGGAGAAATGGCGTTGAGAGCATGGAAAACAGTCTGTGGATATATGAGAAAACTATTCAATTAAAATATACTTACCCAATATTTGTGTAGGGTTTGCTTGGTCAAACGTGACAGCCTCTTTTTTAGGGAAATAAATATTCACCGTTTGAGATGCAGCTGATTGGTAGGCACTACTCCCTATAACAGAACAGAAAATGTTGAAAATCACAAGAACTGGTCAAAAATGACACCTTTGTAATTGTATGACTTTGCTACTACAATTTAGATATGTAACTACTCAGTGCATGTAGAATAACCTCAGGAAAAAAAAGAAAAATCATTTCTAAGATTTTATATACTGTTTATACGTGATATAATACTTTTTGGTTTTGGAATGGAAACTTAAAAATATAAAACAAAGGTTTTCTATTTCATATTTTCTAATATTTTTAAATAAATTTTTAAGAACAAAGAATAAAAAATAACTATGAAATTCTCCATTTCTTCTAAGGTATACTGATCTCTTTCTTCTCATGTCTTTTATTGTTTATTCCAAATGATGTAGTAGGCACTGTCATTTTCTACATCATTTTAACAAATCACCCCAAGTTTTCAGTTCTTGAAAGTCAAAGGTTTTAGTCTTTTATGTGATGTTAATTTTAAGTTTGTATATATTACAGTAACTGATGGTAAACAACAACAAAAAAATGACAGGGTGAAAATTTATACACAGTGAATAAAATTACTTCAACTAAAGCATAATTTATTTCTAAGACATCTTACTAACATCTCAAATCTTAATTTATACATTTTTGTTCCAATGTAAAATTAAGGTATTTTTTAAAAAAATGAATAAAACATTTTAATCTAAGTATGTTAGAAATACAAGGGGGAAGGTAGTTATTACCCAAACAAGTATGATACAAAGTTCTCTAAAGGAAAAATATAGGTTGCAATGAAATAGACTAGGTCAGTGGTCAGCAAACTGCGACTCGCGAGAAACATGCGGCTCTTTGGCCCCTTGAGTTTTTAGCAAAGGCTAGCTTAGGAGTACCCTAATTAAGTTAATAACAATGTACCTACCTATATAGTTTAAGTTTAAAAAATTTGGCTCTCAAAAGAAATTTCAATTGCTGTACTGTTGATATTTAGCTCTGTTGACTAATGAGTTTGCTGACCACAGGACTAGATGATCTATATGACTGTCCAGAAAAGTTTCCCTGAATTCATTTAGTAAATATTAAAATGCAAAATTAAATTTAAAAGAATAAAAAGAAAAACAATAATCTGTGGTCTAAGAAACAAAGTTCCAGTATTCCAAAAGAAACAGAGTGAACAAAGCTCTTGAGGTAGAACACAGCATGGCATGGCTAAAGAACTAACGCAGGCCAAAATGGAAAGAGGCAGAGAGGAAGCGGACACACGGCTGAGGAAATACTCAATGGGGAGCCATGAAACGGTTTTAATCAAGGAAAGGGCATAAACAAGTTAGACTATGAAGAGATCATCAGCTGCAGTGTGAATTCTAGAGAGACCGCTTTGGAGGCCATTATTTCATTAGGGTAGCTGGGAGATGACGGTAGCATGGATTAAGGTAAAGTTCCAGTATATGCACCAAACTGTTAAAGACTTCTGGAAATGGGATGAAGCACTGTTAACTTGAGACTCTTCTGTAAATACAACAGGTACAGCTAACAATTACTAAATACTTATTCTGTATCAAGTGATTTGCACATACTTTGTAATTTTAAGCTTGTAACTGTAACAGATAAGATTATCTCAAGTTTATAAATGAGAAATGCAGAAACAGGATGACTTTCTAAATGTCAAACAGAATAAAAAATAATGGAACTGAGGTTTGAATCTTAACATTCCTCACTCCAGATTCCTTAATCTTAATTACAGTGATCAATACTGCCAGCCAAAGGTACTTTCACAATGAAAATAATAGCTTACAAAATCACACACCAAGTTAGTTCTTAAGTAGAGTTTATGGATATTTATTTTATTATGCTCAGTAACATTCACACATTTTCATAAAATAAAGTAGGAGAAAATATATGCCAAGGTATGTTAAACTTGCAAGAGATAAACCATAAACTTAGTTCTGCATTTTACTGACTAGATACTAAGAATAAAAAATAAAATTAGTTGTTCAGGAGAAGGTGGACTATATATACAATAATTCTAGCCTAAATTATAAAAACAAATTATTTTCAGAGCCCTCTTATGTGAACAATGTGTAATGTAGTAAATAACATTTTAACACATTAAGAATGAACAAAGGAGAGACTGGAATAAACTGGGATTTGGCAAGGGTACTGAGAAAAGCAGCCACAGTAGAATAGAAGTGTATTAGAATCACATTGGAAGATTATGAAACTGCCCTTGCCAAGGACACACGCAGAGCAATATTAGACCAAGTGAGCATCTCTAGGAATGAGGCTGAAGTACTTTTTCTAAGGCTCCCAGTTGATTCCAATGCAGTAATGACAATTCTGAAAGCCAAGCCAGGAAGTTTGGTCTTGATTTACTATATAGAAAGTTCTCCAGCCAAAAAAAAAAACAAAAACAAAACAAAAATGCCAATTTTCTTTCTTTCTTTCTTAAAATATATTTTTTTATTGATTTTTGTACAGAGAGGAAGGGAGAGAGATAGAGAGCTAGAAACATTGATGAGAGAGAGTCATCGATCAGCTGCCTCTTGCACACCCCCTACTGGGGATATGCCCGCAACCAAGGTACATGCCCTTGACCGGAATCGAACCTGAGATCCCTCAGTCCCCAAGCTGACGCTCTATCCATTAAGCCAAACCAGTTTCGGCCAAAAACGCCAATTTTCTTAATCTTTTATTAAATAAGAGTATCAATAAACTTTAAAAATCTAAAAGAAAAAAAGGAAATGAAAAGTGTATACCTGTAAATGGATCAACTCCAGATATAGTAGCTCCCATACTTGCAGACCCTGGCACATAACGGCCTGAACCTAAAATGCAATAATACACCGAGTAAGCAAAAGTAACTGCAAATTATAAAGTTCAAACTGGCCCCTCGCCTTATATGCAATAACTTATTTTCACTTTTAGTCATACTTTGAAATGATGTTTACATATAATAAATGGGCTGTAAGTTTAATACAGAAAAATATTTAGAACAGTGACTGGCATGTAGTTAGTTAGTGATCAATAAATGTTAACCAGGAAAGTAATCCTCAAGTTATAAAAGAAACAGTAGAGGTCTTTTACATTACTAGAGGCCCAGTGTATGAACTTGTGCACCAGTGGGGTTCCTCAGCCTGACCTGTGGGATCAGGCTGAAACCAGCTCTCTGACATTCCCCCAGGGGTACTGGATTGTGAGAGGGTGAAGGCCAGGTCCAGGAACCTCACTGGTGCGCAGAGCCAGAGAGGGACGCAGGAGGTTGGCCAGCCGGGGAGGACCACAGGAGGGCTCCAGGGCATGTCCGGCCCAACTCCCTCAGTCTTGATCGTCTGACCCCAGCAGCAAGCTAACCTATTCATCCGAGTGTCTGGCCCCTGTATCTGCCCCCTCATGGTCAGTGCATGTCATAGTGACTGGTCGACCAGTTGACTGTCTGCCCCCTGGTGGTAAGTGCAGTTCATAACAAGTGGTTGAGTGACCTTAGCATATCATTAGCTTATTACCTTTGATTGATTGGACAAACAACAGGTCGACCAGACATCTAGGATATTAGGCTTTTATTGTATAGGATAATTATAGAAATTAAATGAATTACAAAAGCATTAGTGAATTGGAGAAATTGAAAGGTTCCAATAATGAAATGTTAAAAACTATTCTAGTGGCACATACAAGCAGAAAAGAAACTAGATAAGAGTTATGAATGCTATGACAATAGCCCAGTCTCATATTTTAGATTATACTTGTGGCTATCTCTTTGAACATGGAAAGAAAGAAATATGAAAAGCAAGTATAGAGAGAATCAGCAGAATTTGGAGTTCAGAATCCTAGACCAGACTTTATGAAAAGAAGAAAGATTGGTATTGTTTTAGCCTCTGAATTAATACCTAGGATTGGTATAACCAGTGTAACAGATTCAGAAAAAGCAAGCAAAACTAAAATACAAAATAAATTATAAAAATTTTATAGAATTAAAATAAAGAACACAAAATAACAGGAATTGAGGTTTTACTATATGCCAACTAACATGTTAAGTATCTTATATACATACTCATTTAAATATTAGATACCACTACTACTTGTAATGCTTTGTTATAGGAAGGCTGAATAACTTGCCAAGGCATTCTGAGGCGAGTGTAAGCACACACTTTCCTAAATATGGTTCTTTGACATTTAGAGATAGTCACCTGCTCAACATGCAGATTCCCAGGGCTTCACTTTAGAAACCTATAGTGAGCTTTCACAACAACAACAAACCACACCCAAGACCATTTAATTTAATCAGAATCCATGGAAGAGGGATCAGGGCATGCGTATTTCTAACCTCCTCACTAATATAGTGTGACAAAATATATGGCTAAGACCTTGTCATAAGTAATTTAAACAAGCATCCCAGATGATTCTAATTAATATTAGAAGTTTGGCAACCACATAAATAAGGAAAAGAAAAAAAGACTGAAGATGGACCTTAAGTTGTAAGCCAGATGGGCAAGCCTTTTGGCCTCAGTGCTTTTGGTAAAATTGGGGGAACATCATCAACAATAATAATAGCTACATATATTGAGGGCTTAAATATATTTTTCTATTTTTCCATCTAGAATACTTTATATATATTTTATTATATGATTTAATTTTCATAATCTCAATTTGGAAGGTGCTGTTATGTATTTTTTAATAGTTCAGCAATCCTAATAATTCCATAATTCTCTTGGGACATTTATTGAATATGCCATCTTGCATATCTCCATAATCTCTGCATCTTCTGGGGTATTGACATTGTGCAACAGTGAGACATGCTCCAGTTATGATGGACTTCTCTTGATTTTGTTGGTATTGTTTGAAGCTTGTTACGTTCTTTGTTCCAGAAAATATCTGCCAATGAGATCTGGGAACTCTGCTCTAAGTTTCAGTGCATTTCTAGGCCTGAATATGCCGACAGAGAAAGTCACCACCTTATCTACTCTTCAGATCCTTAGTACCTTTTCAAATTGCATCATGTCATCAAAGACTTCCTTAACAGTCATTGTGCTATCACAACATTTAGCTTAGCAGTTGGTTATTGTAATATACTACTTTATCAATGTACAGGGTGCAGCTATTTGCATCTGGTCCACCAGTTCATTCACAGGAGAAAGCTCACTCAAGAGCAATTCACAACTTCATGACACTGAGACAAGGTTGTGTGTTGATCCAATCTATGATTTAGATGGGACTGTATGTTGGCAAGACCAATAGATACCATAAACACTATAAATCTCTTCCCACGCTTGATATTTTGTCCAGGAACTTTGATGAAGATCCAACAACAGCATCATAAAACATATCAAAAACTATTCTGAAAACAGAGACTTCTTCAGCTGTCTTAAAGTCCAAGTCTGGCCATTTTTTCCAGTAATGGTGATGCTGAGGCATGCGTACCTTGGTCAATAGTCACTTTGAAGACACACACCACTTTTAGGGCTTCATGAAGGCAATTAATAATTTAGGTTAGGAAGACTAATCCTGGGTAGCTGGTGAACTGTCTCCTTCCACACTAAGGCAAATACGCTTGGGCAGACTTCTTGACTGCATTGCTCCATCCAATTCAGGGACTCACATGGCTCCTTCTCTGCTCATGCTCGGTAGCATCTTGCCAGTGATAGCACTTATCCTGTGTCTTGGTTGGTGGGCTCCCCTATTATCTAATTTCACAGATAAAAAAAATAGGCTCAGACAAGGTAAGTAACTTGCCAGTTCCTCATAGCAAGTAAGTGGTAGAGCCAAATTTTGAACCAAGGTCTGTCTGGCTCTAAAACCTATGCTCTTAATCACTTTCCTGGCAGGAAGGACCACTGGAGAAAATGATTATAATAATATGCTACTAAAAAATCATGAGGGAAGTCACAAAAGTACTCCAGGAATGAGCAAAACTTACAAGTTAAAGAAATGGAGAGCCATCAAATTGGACATTCAGATAATGAAGTGTCTGTATGAAGATATTGAATAATATCTCCAAAGTGTAAAGCCCTATCATATAAAATGCATTTAGAGGAGGTACATTAAGCAAAGCTGCATCTCACCTGTAAAAGGATCTGCTGCAGACAGTGTGCTAGAAGAGCCTGATGAAGATCCTGGAACGTACCGGCCACCACCTGTGTATGCAAACAAAGGGAGGATGAGAAGACTAAGCTTGGAGGAAAACAGAACAAGACTGCTACCTGGGAGAATAACAAGTAATAGTCAAAAGTGTTAACAGTTGAAAAGACTAACAAGAAACTAAAATTTCAGTGATTCTCTGAGCTTTGTTTTCTTAACTTTAATACTTTATTTTATCTTAGCCCTTACATTTGAATATTGAAATGACCAGGAATTCAAATAAAAAAAGAAAATTGCAGGTAGTCTCTGACCTAAGTAATATATACATACAATCAGTTTCCTGTTCCTATACAAATTCACTAGAATTCCTGCTGTTGCTTTTGCTTTCAGAACCACAGGCATCAAATGTTAATCTTTTAGAAAACCCCTGGATTCATTAATTCATGTGTCAAACAGTGCATTCAGTGTAGGGATCCAGCAGAGAACATGATTGCTCGTATCCATTGAAGCTTACAGCCTACTGGAGAAGAGAATTACAAAGGGGATGAGTGCTAGAAAGAAATCAGACTCCCATTTATACCTTTACAAATGCACAGTGTGTGTGCATTTACGTTTTATTAGAACCTCTAGGGAAATAATCAGAGGTGTCTACAAAAAGATATATGTAAAGATGCTTATAAAGTTAAACTTCAGAAAAGCAAAAAAGCCAAATAGTGTCAGATTTCCAGACAGAATATCTGTCCTCAATCCCACAAACAGCTTACACAATACTGCAATCATGTGTTCCCTCTTTTGCACTGTAGTCTGAAATTCCACCAACAGCAATGTCCAGGTAATACCTCTCACCGCTTTTTTGTACAGTGCAGCTTTTGGGAAGGCTGCGTCATTGAGAGTTCAGTAGTGAGTCAGACTGATCATCCTGCTCAAGGCAACATGCAGATGAAATTAGCTTTCTGATGTGAACTGATAATGGAATTTTAAAAAGAGGAGAAAATTTGGGGACAGGGAGTGTCTATCAGGGAAGAAGAAAAAAAGACAGACCTACATAAGGACTTGAGACAGGAAGAAGACATGGGACTCTTCCTTATAAAACAAGAACAGTAGCAGCATATAAAAAATGGAGTCAAACAAACCACAGCAAAACATTAATAATTCAGTACAAATTTCAAAATTTTATTTAGAGCCTGTTCTCTACCTAACAAAAGAAGAAGCATTTTATTGTATTTCACCCTGTACCGTGGCTTTGGTTCCTGGGACCCAGAATTCAGGCTAATACTACCAGCATTATAATTTATGGTCTGGCATGAGAACCCAATCCTACTTGCAAAATTTTAGATACAATGCTATGTTACAAACAACTCACTTAAAATTAACATGTAGAATATAAGTCACATATAATATCTAAATACCCACAGTCCAATCTTAAATGTGATGCATAACTAACCAATTTAGCCTCATGTGAAAACTGGTAAATTTCATCACACAAATTATATATTTTTAAAAGTTAATTATATAAAGGAACATAGAAGTTTCTTTTTATGTCAAATGACTAAATTAAAGTTTCTTAAAATTATTTAGTTTACAGTGTGGCTATATTTTTGTAACAGGACAATTTTATAATCATTTTTGTAAGTAGAAAATTACTATAAAATTTGAGGCTTGCAAATATGAATGTGAAGTAAAAACCTACTGCAGGATCTTGGTTTTTATTTAAAAAGCTAATCATAATGGGCATTTAAACACATCAGAAAAAGAAAATTAACTAACACTGATGAAAAGCAGCACTTTAAGACTTAATACAAACTCTAACTTACCTGTAAATGGATCTGACAAACTGGTATTCCCAAGTCCCAACGTTTGACCTTTTGTGTTATCAATAATAAACTTTGCCACTTGATCCAAAAACATAGGATTCAAATCATTCTTCTGCAAGAAGTTGTATGCAGTTAACCAGGGATCATCACTGATGTTATATGGCAATTTATAGGATGGTCCACCTTCATTGACATCAATTGAGAAAACATAATCAAATTCCTTTAATAGGAATATAAAAAGGAGATGATTACTAACTTGTATGTTCATATGTATTAATGACATATATTAAAAGATTTCATGCATTCTTTACTTTAATAATTATATTACTTAAACTTTCGCCAAAGTGCATTGTTAAAATTTCCACTTGGCATATCATAACAGCAACTACTTGAGTGTGCTGCAACATTAGCATTTCACTGGGGATGGAGGAGGGGAAAAAGATTATGATGACATTAATTCTGAGGCCAAAGGGGTTTCTAATTGGCTGATCTCAAGGCCCAAAGTATTAGCTGTTACCATGCTCACCAAAACATTCTGGCATTGCAAGTATTGCCTTGAGAGTCCCTTCTGCCTTTACAAGTTAAATATAGGCATGCAGCCCTAACCGGTTTGGCTCAGTGGATAGAATGTTGGCCTTCGGACTCAAGGGTCCCAAGTTCAATTCCAGTCAAGGGCATGTACCTTGGTTATGGGCACATCCCCAGGAGGGGGTGTGTAGGAGGCAGCTGACCGATGTTTCTCATCATTTCTCTCTCATTGATGTTACTAACTCTCCCTCCTTCTTTGTAATAAATCAATAAAATATATTTAAAACAAAATATATATATAGGCATGCAGCATTATTTTAGATAAAAGGAGGCACAGAAGCTCCTAATCCAAAATGGTTGGGGACAGCTTATATACAGTTACTTCTGAAAGATAAATAATGCTGAATCTGTCTGTGAAATGCAGCCCAACCTACATGGAAAGAGATTCTTAAAAAATCCAATTCAAGAGAGGGAAAAGAGAATTTCCCCATAGAAATATATTTTTAAATGTTATAACATGAAGAAAATTATATTAGCATGGAGAAAGGGAAAAGAAAACCTTTAATAATTTGTTGAATACTTTAAGATAAAGGTATTTAGAAAGTAGAAGTCAACATACTTTCCCTTCATATAAAACTTTTCCAGATGTTTGCTGATTAGCACCAGATGAGCCAACAACATCACCAATTTTTATCCACCTCCCTTCACTAACACTCCACTGATAGGCTTCGACTCTCTCCCCATCTCTGATTAGACGGGTCTGTCCTTCTCTAGAACCTTAAAATAAAAATTTTGAGGATCAAATATAGAAAGGAAAAATAAAATTCAAAAACAGTTAGATAGAAAATTGTTAACATTACAGTTTATCCATAAAAGATAATGTGTATTTTGGTTTAGTAGAAAATTTTATCAAACAAAAGATTATTTTAAATTGCACTGGAACATTGTTAAAGAAAACTATTAAATAAAGAAAGGTTAAAAAATTTGATTCTAGAAAACAGCCCATCAAAATTAGAACAAGTTTTAATAGTACTATCTTCTGACAACACTTTCATTCCAGTAGTCTCCATTCTTGTAGCTTTTCAGGCCCCAAAGTATCAAGTCTGATTCCTCTTTCTTGCAGCCACATAACCAATCCTTTAGCAAATTCTATCAGCTGTCTAAATATATCTAGAAAACTATTTCTGCCCACTATCTCCAGTGATACCTGTGGTATAAGCCACCATCATTTCTCAGCTGGAATTATTCAACGGCCTCCTCTTACTGCCCTGGGGTGCCCTGCAATCTATATACAGCCCAGCAACCACATAAATTCTTGCAAAAGTTTAAGGAGCTCCTGACACATCTCAACTGGAGACCCTTCAATGACTTCCCAACTGACCCCTGATAAAAGATTATGTCACTGGCATAGTGTACAAGGCCAAACATAATCTGCCTCTCCCATCCTCTCTGACCTCGCCTGCCACTACTCCCTCCCTCATTCCACCATCCTACTTCAGCCATGGAGTCTTTGCACTAACTATTTATTCTGCTTCTGACAGCCTTCACACAGGTACAAGATTAGCTCCCTTGCCTCCTTAAAGACTTGACTGAATGTCAAGTTCTCAGCAAAGCCTGCAGTGGGAAAGACCCTGCTGTCCTCCAGAGCCATACTCCTATTTCATAGAGTAGAGCTGTGGCTGTCAGGTCAGAGACTATTCTATTCAGCCCCCTTGCCTCTTGCCTTCCCTTGGGGTTACACTCAGTGGTATCTGGGTGGGTGTGATACAGGCTTATCCTAGGCCTTTTCCATCATGTCTACCCTCTCTTTTACGGTTTTATGGATGACAGTCTATAAGCAAGGAACTTTTGACATCACATATTGAAGATGGTGCTTTCCATCAGCCTGGGTCCCTATGACCCCGAAGGGCAAAATTATTCTACAAACATGTCCCAGCATACTCTGCCATCAACCGAACTTTTAATGTGCAATAAACTTTTCTTGTTAAGCCAATGACATTTCAAGATTTATCTATTACAGCAGCTAGTGCTATGCTATTACACATTTCCTGACCACTTTATTTAAAATGATAAAACAGCCACAACCATGGCCTTATTTTCCCCATAGTACTTTACTTTTTATCTGACATCTATATATACTTTTTAATTATCTGTCTCATGTAGAATATAAATTTGTGAGAACAGAGATTTTTGTATATTTTGTTATATGTTGAATTCCCAGATATTAGAAAAATGCCTGGCACACATTAGGCACTTTGTAAATATTTCTTGTATGTATATACATAATGACAAAAAGATTACATTTTGCAAAACATTGTAAAAATATCAAAACATGGTATTAATGAAGCAGTTCTCAAAGTTTTTGTTTCAAATCTCTTTATAGTCATAAGTCATTCAGAAGCCCAAAGATCGTCTTTTAATATGGGTTGTAACAACTAATTTATTGGACTTGAAATTAAAAATGAGAATATATTTACTTCCTGGGAAACAATAATAGATCCACTACCTACTGAACAAACATTTTAATAAAAAATGTTTCTTTTTAAAAATTCAGTGAAAAGATTGACATTGCTTTCCATTTTTGTAAATCTCTTTACTGTCCCTCCTAATAGAAAACGTTGGATTTACCGCACCTGCCTATGCATTCAATCTGTTGTTCTAGTTGAAATATATAAAGAAAAAAAAAGTTAAAAAAGGGAAGACTAGCTTACTAGCCTTTTCAGAAAAAAATACGGATATTGTGCAAGTAGTAGGTCCTTAAAGTTTACAATTTGGAATCTGAAACCATTCCAATGACTTAGTCATGCTCTATTAAACTAAAATCCATTGGTCTCTCTTATACTTTGAACAGGTCTTTTACCCATTCATGATTTTATAACACAATGAACTGGCATTTGGAAAATATTGATTAAATGAGTTATGCAGATCGTACACATTATTTAATATAAAAAAATGACACTGTTGCTCTGGTCAGTTTGACTCAGTGGTTAGAGTGTCAGCCTGCAGACCTAAGGGTCGTGGATTCCGTTCCTGATCGGGAGCATGTACCTCAGTTTTAGGTTCCCCCTGGTAGAAGTGTGTGTGGGAGGCAGCCAGTCAATGTGTCTCCTGTCTCTGTCTCTCTCATCTCCCCTACCTCTCACACTTCAACTCTCTAGAAATCAGTGGAATGTCCTTGGGTGAGATTAAAAAAAAAAAAAAAGATCACACTGTTAATAGCTCTACTGGTATTAGAACAGTCTTGTAAGCATTAGAAAACAATTAAACTCCTAGTGTGGAGTTACAGATTTTCTAAAATTTCAATTCACACTAGAAAGTATGAATTTTATTTTTGGCAACAATTATCATCAGTTGTTTCCCTTAAAGTGACCAGCTCGTTTGTTCATTTTTAAAAAATGCCTGCCAAATACCCAAGCCTGAATAACTAGTCGATTTGTGAAATAAAAATGGCATTCCACGAAAAAAGCAAATAGTTCAGCCTGCAACGTGCATGACTGCACAAATACTGATCTTCCAGATGCCACGAAACTTTGGTGTACTACATGTGTGATTTACACTCTGTCACCCAGAATATTTTTTTAAATTTACTAAAGGGGTGAAGATGTAATACAATTAATGCTTAATGCTTCATAAAGGACATTTGAGGGCAGATGTTTTTTTTTTAAAACTACAACTATACGTTGGTAAAGAACACGACTACCAGACAGTCTGATGCAACTGCCTTGATTTGTGTACTAGGGAGCCAGCAGTTTTACCCACCATTGTTGTCTACACAAAATGATTAGAGAAACAACCTTTTCTCCTATCACTGTAATCACTCCAAAATTTTGGAATAACTGCTAACAGTAGTTACTGCTAGATAACTCGGACATATTTACCAGGTTCATGCAGATGCTCCCTCCCAGGAAGCTGCTCCGCATTAATGTTCCCTAAATCACCAGTTTTGGGATCAATGGTTGCCTGAGAGAGTTCCTTTTCAAAAGCCTTAATTTCTTCAGCACTCGCTGTCCGATCCGCCGATTCTGTAAACACTCTAATGATACCATCACTATAAAGAAAAACTGATTTTAAATAATTGCCACAGTGTATTAACATTATCACACCTGAATGATCTGAAGCAAAAATAATCCCTGTGAACATGAGAAATGTTACTAAGGATCTATTGCTGAGTATTGCACTATGCTGACTTGAGCACACACTGCCCTCTATTGTGTTTTACTAGTGAAGCAATGTGTAAGGTGAAAAAAGACGGAAGGCCTGGCTGGGAGCTCAGCTGATTTGAGCATCATCCCAATACTCGAAGGTTGTGGGTTTGATCCCCTGCCAGGGCATATGCAAGAATCAACCAACGAATGCATAAATAAGAGGAACAACAAATCAATGCTTCTCTTCCCCTTACTCTCTCTTTAAAAACCAATCAATGAGGAAAAAGCACTATATTAAAAAAAAAAAAAAAAAAACTAGGGAAAAGTTATTGGCAAAGGTCAGAGAAATATATATTTAACATAAATTTAACTCCAAGTTATATATTTACCATCATAAAAATTTGGAGATAAAGTGTATGCTTTAAAAGTCAGGAGTTACGGTATACAAAGGGTAGTGGGTGGGTTTACTTTATTCCAGGTAGGAATACCCAACATAGGACTTAGCAGGTAGCAGATGCTCAATATCTGTTCCCCAGGAAACATAGAGTCAGCCTTTCACATGCCATTAACTAGCAGTATAACCCCAAATCAAAAGGATTTGGTCTAGATGGCACCTTTGGTCCTAACCTCAGAAAAATGACTTCATTTCCATGATTTCTCAATTCTAAATTTTGGGTTGGGAAGGCAAGTTAACCACTTTTAAATATACCGTATTTTTCGGACCATAAGACGCACTTTTCCCCCCCCAGATGTGGGGGGGAAAAGTAACTGCGTCTTATGGTCCAAATATAGCCTACACATATACTTTAAAAAAAAAGTTTTTTTACTTGCCCGGCTCTGTGTGGTCTGTGTGTGCTTGCCAGGCTCTAAAATGGTTCTAAATGCTGCTGTTTACTTTACAGGGTTGATTACATGTGTTTATGACTGTGATGTTGGGTTTTAATGCACATAAAATATTTTAGGACACTATTTGTTTCAGAATCTTTTTTTCTTCATTTCCCTTCTCTAAAAACTGGTGCGTCTTATGGTCCGGTGCGTCTTATGGTCCGAAAAATACGGTACTAATCCAATCTAATTCTACAGAAAAATTTGTGTCTTGTATAACCTTCCACGAACAGCAATTTCAGCCTTTGGTTTATTTTTCTTCAACTGTTATGCCAACTACTTTTGTTCAGTACCAGAATCCTGCATAAGGTCTCTCTAATTCACCTGAAATTGCTATGGCTTATCTGTGCACTCTAATGCCCACCACAGTTCCAGACACATATTATTTATTGACTGACTAGAAAATAAATACCTCGCACCAACCACAATATCACCATTGTCTAGCACACAGCAGCACCATATAGACTGAGCTGGAAGTCGGATTGTTTGAGCACATTCTCCATTTTTCCAGACTCTCAGAGATCTATCTTCTGCTGTTGTCACAAAATCTAAAATTGATCAATACAGGAAAAATTAGGTTGAATAAATACAAGTAAGTACAAGTATTTCTAGACAAAATTTTTTTAACTCTAAAGTAAATTATAGTTTTAGATTCTATGTATTTGTCACTTTTATACAACTAAAAAACAGGTTTTTATGTATTTTTTATCTTACATACTAAATACCAATAAATTATGTAAAGCCTTTCCTCAGATACTTAAGAACTTTTCACAACCATCAAATGTAAAATAAGTACGATCATATCATTTTCTCCTTTAGAAAAAAATATGAAGTCACTCAATTATTCAAGTTACAGTTAGTAAATTGATTTAAGTCATCAGTTCTCCTTCCCTCACCTTAAGATTGTGACTGAACTAAGGTTAATACAAAATTTTAAATACATGATATAAAATAATCTTACCTTTACAATTTGGAAAGATAGATATGCTATAAATGTAATTTGTATGTCCAAAATAGACTTCGAGACACTCGCCAGTGATTTGCCACCTTCTAACACTGGCATCATTTGCACATGAAAGAAATTCTGTTTCACTCAAAATTGCCAAACCTCTTACACAGTCTTCATGTCCTGTATTAAAAAAATTATGTCAATCAATAAAATAAATTATTTGGGCGATGGCTCTAAGTATTTCATAAACATTGCAAAAACACATCAGTGAATAGTAAAGCGTAATTTCAAATTGGAAAAATTTAATTTTCAGTAGAAAAGTCTGGTAACCAAAATTTATATTTCAGATTTGGCCATATCTTTTTCCTTACCAGTCTTGGGAAGTTATTTTATATTCATTACATCTTCTCCAAATTCTTTCTCTAAACCTTCCAGAAACAGATTTTTGATCTCCACAACGCTTCTTTTTTTACCTGACAATTCAACTTTTCTTCCCCAATAACAAGGTTAATTGATAACATACACAATATTCAAATATAACAGAAAACATAAGAAATAAATATCCTTTAAGTTTCTTACCACACAACACTGAAACTAATATTTATAAAACACCAGAGAAAATTAAAAACTAAGATTATAAAAGACTAATTATTTAAAGTTTAAAATATTAAATACATCAAAGAAAAGTAAACTTTATAAAAATATGCAAAAATAGGTTGAGAGAGATAACTTTCTCTGAAACAAGATTAGTGGCAAAGCTAAAACAGGAATTCAAGTTTCCTGATTTATTATCCTACCTCTTAAAAAAAAATATATTTATATTTTAATCCTCACCGAGAACACACTTAGAGAAAGGGAGAGCTAAAAACATTGATCAGCTGTCTTCCATACATGCCTCAACCAGAAATCAAGCCTGCAACCCAATCAAGCCTGACTGGGAATGAAGCAGCAATCTTGTGGTATACAAGATGAAGCAGCAATCTTGTGGTATACAAGATGAAGCTCCACCAATAGAGCTATGGGCTAGGCTATCCTACATCTCTTGATTCCATCAAAATTAAACTTTTTCTACCTCTCTAATTCAACCAAAATGCAAATATTAAGCCAAGCATTGCTGACTTATCATTGGGAACATTTCATAACTTACATAAATACTAGAGGCCCATTGTATGAAATTCATGCATGGGGGGGGGGGGGTGAGGGGCTCTGTCCAGCCTGCACTCTCCAATCCAGGCTGCCCACTGGCCTGGAGTGCACTGTCCAGGGCAACAAAGCCAGGTATCCCGCCCCACCCTGACCACTCTATGCCTCCGCATCTGCATGCTGCCTACAGGCCCTCTACGGGCAGGGTGGAACTCCTGTGTCATCGCCATGTTGATGATGCAAGCATCCCGGCCAGGCCGCCGCCATCTTTGTTGTGGAGTGACTCTCAATTTGTATATTCCCTCCTTATTGGCTGTGGGCACCACCAATTTGTCATGGAGTTATAATTAATTGGCATATTCCCTCTTTATTAGATAGGACAAGCATTAAAATGACAAAATAAAAACCAATGATTATAGGAAATCCTCAGGTTAGGTCGGACTCAACATGCGTCATTTCAGAGTTACAGCTCTACCTCCCATCCTATATAATAAAAGAGGGATATGCTAATTAGCCGAGATATGCACTTAATAGTCACAACCAGTCAGGTGCAGCCTGAGAGCGGCCCCAGCAGCACATGCACGGGTGCCACCCAGCCCGGAGGCCACTCGACTGGGGGTCACGAGCAGACACACCTCGATGCCTGGCCTGGGAGACGCCCCCGGCTGCAGTGGCCACCAGCGGAGGTGCCGCCCGGCCCAAAGAGTCACTGGAGACTTTGGTTAAATAGTTAAAATCACTATGCTCTCTCTAAAAAAAAAAAAAAAAAAAAAAAAAAAAAAAAAAAAAAAGAAAAACAAATCTTTGGGTGAGGATTACAAAAAAAAAAAAAAAAAGATGTGGGTGGTAATTTTTCAACTACCACTTTCAAGGTTCTAAACCTTTGAGAAAAAGTCCATCTGAGTAAATATGAAGCAATGAGATTATAAAAATTGTCTACTCTGTATTACCTGAAAAAGTCCTCTCACATCTTCCACCTTTCCACAGTTTAATAGTCTTGTCTGCTGATCCAGTTAACATTAAGCCCTGTTCAGGTAAGATCTTTACAGCCCAGACTGCAGCTGTATGACCCTGAAAGTAAAATGGATATTAATTAAAGTTGCTACTGAGTCCTTAATTATTATCTAGCACTTTCACACAGAACTACTGTACCTGTAAGGTCATCATGCATTTGTCATTCAGCCAGACTTTAGCAGTGGTGTCCCATGAGCCACTAAGTAATGTCCCAAATTTTCCAGATGAAAGACTACAAACTAAAGGGAAAAAAAAAGAGGCATTCACATAGAAAATGTTCAATCTTGTTAGTTATTAAAGCATTGCAATTTAAAAAACACAGGGATAGTATATTAGCCAAATAAGGCTTAACTCAATGGAGATGCAGAAGTGTGCACTGATCAAGACTGTTGTCAGGCTGCCTGATGCAAGTACTAGAGATGACACTTCTGAGCTGTCTGATCACAGGGATATACTCAACCTCAGGTTCCTCATCTGTAAATGAGGGAATAGGATTAAGTGGGTTGCACAATCTAAGAAACCACATAAGGCAATGCAAATGATTTTGAAATGCTGTTTATATAGATATTTAGGGTCCCTTAATGCAAAAAAAACTGGAACTAAGTGTTCAATAGTAATGAAATGGTTAAGTGTTTTATTGATGTAAAATAATATAGGCTAAAAATTATAAATGAAGAGTCATCTAAAAACATGGAAACAAAAACAGAATAGTGATTAAAAATGGCAGATTGTCTGCAGTAATGCTTATCTACAAGGCCAAAGAAGACTGAAACTAGCATTAACTGCCTTAGCCAAATGGAGGAAGATTATAATTTAAACACCCATAAGAGGAACTCAGGAGCAGAGTGACAGGGTACTACAACTACGAGGCTCAGTGTGCAGCCACTGCTGGTTCCATGAAGGATGGGGCTGAGCAAAGGACTTGAAAAACGAGAAGAGTGATTCACACTCTGCACACAACACAGTGAAACACTAGATCTCTCCCCTCAGCCTGCAGTGTCAGGACAGTGCACCCTCACTCACTGCAGGAAATGAAGATGTATTCTCTGGTCACAGGAGCCAATTTAAAGGGTTCCAATGGCCAAATGTGGAACAATTTGAGGGGGGAAAAATGTTAGGGAGCCAAGTTCTTTTGAAACCCAGTAAAAGGACTGGGAGACGGGACAAGGTAAACATTTAACCTGGCTTCTCTGTATAACATTCTCACGTGGTAACCAAAGAGTTGATGTGGAAAAGTTCTATATAGAAAAATGCTAGTTATTAAATGCAGAAATAATAACAGAATTATAGTACAGTCATTCTGCAAATGTTAATGAAATACTGGATCTATACAATGATCATCATTAGGTGCTAAAAAGCTGATGGAAATTTTATAATGAATGGATGTATAACACAAGAACCTACGGATCAATCTTAACATCACAAAAAGATATTATGTGCCTCTTGATGGATATGTTAAATACCCATACGTCTTATAAAGTGTTGCCAAAAACTTGAATCTGTATCTGTTCAAACTTCTAGATTTAACTAATAGCTTACAAGTTATATAGGGGATTGAAGGAACATGTTAAAGGAAACAAAAAGGCTCTAATAAGCAAAATTCAGATTGTTGGACATTCTACAGGTAAAATAAGATGGTTTCCAGTGGAGAGGGAAAAAGAAAACAAACTAGCAGATTGAAAGATATGAACCTTGTTTGGGTCACAAGTAAAACAAACTGTAAAAAAACATTTATGAGACAACTGGGAAATGTACACATTCACTGGATATTTGATAAGAAATGAGATTTTTGTCTGGCCACTCTAGTTTTGTATATAATGAAGATTTCTCTAAGAAAGTTAAAAAAAAAAAAATCTGTTACACTCTGTATTGAAGATTTCACATACATTTATAAACTCAATGAAATTAAGTTTAAAGTATTTATGGGCCAAACTATTCTAGATACATTAAAAAAATAAGTACACATACTTCACTGATTAAGCATATCATTTTATAACAAAGAGCTGCTAAGCCATACATAAATTTGGAATTTCCGAGTCAGAAATAGTATTCACAAATCACAGAAAAATTATATTCAAAAGTATTTCTCTTCAATGATACTAGAGCTAAAACACATCTGTTTTTGCTGTATAAATAGATATAATAGTCAGAAGATTAAAAATACTTAATTTTCTTCAGTAAATTCCTTGCACAAAATGGCTGAAAATCCAAAATCACAAGTGTATCAAAATTATACAGCCTCTTCCTTTTATAACTGAACATTTTAGTCTTTTTTAAAAATATTTTTTGATTAATTTCAGAGAAAGGAAGATATATAAAATGATGAGAAAAAATCATCCATCAGCTGCCTCCTGCATGCCCCCTACTGGGGATCGAGTCAGCAAGGTGGGCACATGCCCTGACCAGATCAAACCATGACCTACCGTGTTTCCCCGAAAATAAGACATCCTCCAAAAATAAGATCTACTTAGAGGTTTCCTTTGAGTGAAATATAAGGCATCCCTCGAAAATAAGGCCCCCCTAGGCTAAACATGAGAGATTTGGTCCACTGATTCTGAAAGAAATGGAGTCACAGAAATTCACCAGGAAATTCAGGAATTGGATTGTTATGATGATGTTCCAGAAGATGGTGAATAAATGAGTAAATTTTTGATACTGTAGGATTCACAGTTAGTTTG
This sequence comes from Pipistrellus kuhlii, assembly GCF_014108245.1. Classification (NCBI taxonomy): domain Eukaryota; kingdom Metazoa; phylum Chordata; class Mammalia; order Chiroptera; family Vespertilionidae; genus Pipistrellus; species Pipistrellus kuhlii. Next base: position 51,804,982 of record NW_023425427.1, read on the forward strand.
GTTTGTGTTGACAACTACTGTACTACTGTACCGTATACAGGTAATAAATTTCCTTTATTTTCATTTAACAATAAATGTGTACTGTATTCTTCCTCATGGAAAAAGACATCCCCTGAAAATAAGACCTAGCGCATCTTTGGAAGCAAAAATTAATATAAGACACTGTCTTATTTTCGGGGAAACAGTAGTTCATAGGTCTACACTCAATCATTGAGCCACATTGGTTGGGCTGAACACTTGTAAACTTTACTAATAATTCATGTAACCGAAGTTATAAAACAAAATTCTGATCCAAAAAAGGTTTTTACTACCAAGACTATTATAGCAATAGGTTAACAAACATAAGGAAAAAAAAAAGAGGGGACCAGTTTGGCTCAGTGGATAGAGCGTCGGCCTGCGGACTGAAAGGTCCTGGGCTCGATTCCGGTCAAGGGCATGTACCTTCCTCGCGGGCGCATCCCCAGTAGGGGGTGTGCAAGAGGCAGCTGATCGATGTTTCTAACTCTCTATCCCTCTCTCTTCCTCTCTGTGAAAAATCAATAAAATATATTAAAAAAAAAAAAAAGAAAGAAAGAAAGAAAAGAAAGAAAAAAACAGGAAAAAATTATCTCTAAATTTCACTTTCAAAAGAATAATTTTTTTTTTTTTTTTTTTTTCCGAATAGAAACACACCAAAGCACTATACTCACCAGCATTTTTGTGACCCTTTAGAATATAAAGTGGTGCTGGGCTCTCCAGTGAGAAAATGCAAATATTATGGTCATTTCCTCCAGTGGCGATTAGTCCTTGAGGATGTGAGTCACTTGAAGGTATGATGCACACGCAAGATACAAAATTGGAGTGGCCACTCATACAGTGCATTTCTGTGAAGCCCCTGTTAGGACTAGAAAGACAAGATAATAAATAAAACATACATTTGTTCTCTAACATAGCCTAACAGTGTTTCCCAAAGTGTAGTAGGCGTACCCCTGGGGGTACGGGAAGTTTGGAGGGGGTACGCGTTGCACCGGAGTTTGGTGGGGATATGCGCTGCACCATGCTTAGCTGTGCCTAATTCTACGTTCTCATGAGTACGAGGGGTACTCAGTGTTACGAAAATTATTGAAGGGGTACACATATCAAAAGTTTGGGAAACACTGGCCTAGAACATAATTGTCAAAGTACTCATTTTCATTTAGCGTCTAAGTTGAACTTTACAGACTGCACACTATTTCAAGTATCTATTGCTTTAAATTAAATATTAAATAGCTAATATATATCAGCTACTACAAAGATTTATATCACCTTTGGAAAAGTTTAATTAGGTTTTCATTAATAACAGTATGTTAACTAACAGGAAGAACAAGGAAGGAAAGAGAGGGTAACAAATATATTAAGTTGCTTTCCTCATCCTCTGTTTTCATTTCTACTTATCAGTAATTGTTACGGTGAGAAATCCATGGTGAAGTGAAACATTCATGCAATTAGGATAATAGAACCCACTATCAATAAGCCTTCAACAGTGAGGACATTTTCACCCTAAGAAACGTAATTACCGGTATGTATCTAAATAGAAAATCATTTTCAATATGCAAACTATAGGAACTAATACAGCTATGTATAAACGACTGCTCTAGGAACACAGCACATCAACTCCGTGGGGATCAGAAAGATTACCAATTTATACACCCTTAGCATCACGGACTTACATAACAAGTCTAACAACAGATTATGATATACTACACGGAAGGTGGTTAGTTACTGAGGATATAAATAATTATATATCTGACTCGAGCTAAATCAAGGAATTTGCAGTCGAAAGAGATGAGATAAATACACATAAAGAGATTAAGACTTCTGAGTAAAGACTGAACATACTCATCTATTTTTACTCCCTTCCCAAACACCATTAACACAGTGGGGGGGGGGGGGCGCGCGGGGGCGGGGGGGGGGGCAAATAATGCTGCTAATTTTTGAGCCTTTTGGGTATTCATGGGTAAATTGGTTCTCTACTTTCCCTGCCGCCTGCCTAGAACTAATTTTTCTCATGTCTCCCAAGACTCTTACTACTTTCTGTCAGCTTCACTACTGGAAGTTATAGTCCTGTTTGTTTTTTGTTTTCTTGTTTGTTTTTTCTCATTCTTCCTAGCCTTGTGGGTTTATGCCTTTCTTAAAATATTTATGTACATATATAATATACACACACATATAGATATATGCATGCAGACATGTATCTACATATGTAGGCAGCAGGGAACCAACCTACCAATAAATCTCCAAAAGGCTAAAGAATCAACAGCATTACGTATGTACCACTAAAAATGGGGACAAGAAAAGGTAGGAACTAAAATAAGGAAGACTAGTTGAAAGTTTTCAGAATCAGAAGATGAATCATGTGGGGGGAAAAAATCTTCAAAGGAAGGTATTTGGCAGTAGCTATTTTTAAACTTGTCCACTTTATTTTGACGGGTTTTTAAAATGTGTTTTTAAAAATCATTTTATCAATAAACCCAAAGAAATATAAAAGATAGGATATGATTAAAAAAAAACCAAAAAACTAATATTTAAACCACTAAATTGACCTGTGTGTGTCCTTGAGAATCCCAGTACAGATGTTTGCATGTATCTTTCTTATTCATCTGTGAATTTCTTAATGGCAGAATCCACACCTGGTTCTTTTTATCTTCTCAAGTTCCCAGCACATATTCTACATGGTGAGAATTAAGTAATTCTCAAATCAATAAGTAATACCTCAAGTACTAAGAAGAAAAAAGCAGCTAGACACCTCCCTCTTGCACCCCAGCAAGTCTGGAGCTTTTTTTTTTTTTTTTTTTTTTTTTTTTTTTTTTTTAGCAAGGTCAGTCTTTGGGGACACAAAGCATAGTTGAGCCCTGGGATATGAGAAACAGGTACAATCATAATGGAGGCCAAGACCACCAAAGACAAACTACTGGAGACCAAGCAGTAGGCAGACCAGCCCAAGGAATTGGTCCACAGTTAACCCTACTTGAGGCTCACAGCCAGCCAGCCCCACCATGAGGAGTGAGTGCTATTCAAGTAGTGAGAAACTTTTAAGTTCTCCCCACTTCACAGCACAGAATAAGGATTATCAGACATCTGGGGAAAGGCTTCTCCAGCAGGAAATATATAACGACCAAAACAAAAGGGAGGGACCGAAACCGGTTTGGCTCAGTGGATAGAGCGTCATCTGCAGACTGAAGGGTCCCAGGTTCGATTCTGGTCAAGGGCATATACATTGGTTGCAGGCACATCCCTGGTGAGGGATGTGCAGGAGGCAGTTGGTCGATGTTTCTCGTAGACGTTTCTAGTTCTCTGTCCCTCTTCCTCACTGTGGAAAATCAATAAAATGTATTTTTTTTTAAAAGGGAGGGGAAAAAACAATTTAGAGGAAACAGACCAGGATAAAATAACTTTAAAAAATCAGCCCCGGTAGAGTGGCTCAGTTGCTTGGAGTGTAGTCCTGTGCACCAAAGGGTCTCAGGGAACATTTCCAGGTTGCAGGTTCAATTCCCAGTTGGGGTATATACAGGAAGCAGCTGACCAATGTTTCTCTCTCTCTCTCCCACTTTTTCAAAAACATATCCTTAGTAAAGGAGTAACAAAAATTAAACAAAAAAACATCACTACCATATTCAGAGATATAAGATATTGCAGACATGAAACAAGAACATAATTTGATAAGTCAAGGCAATTTCGAGAAAGTATAGCAAAAAGAAAGAACAAGAGAATTAAAAAAGAAATTTAGAAACAAGTTCAATATCTGGGTAAGTTCCAGAAAAGAGCACAGAGAAAATGAAGACAGAACCAAAGAATGAACTGAAGAAAATATCCCAGAACTTATGGATGAGTTTTCATATTTAAAGGGTCCACTAATGACACCCTGAACAATGGGTGAATAATTGATTGCCTTTTAGACAGAACAAAATAATAGATCAAGAATCAGAATGGCTCCAGTCATCTCAACTGTACACTAAGGCTAGCATACAATGGGACAAAAGCTTAAAAATATTGGAGGATATTATTTGAAAATTAGAATGATGCAAATATTTTAAATATTATTCCAGTAGCAAGGCAGAGTAAAATCCTTTTTGGACTTGCACTGCTTTCAGGAAGCTCCTGGAAGATGTGCCCCAGTAAGAAAGACATCAAGAATCAAAACTAAGAAGGAGAAGTAAAAGGATATTGCGCTCTAGCTGGTTTGGCTTAGTGGATCGAACCTCATCCTGCAGTCTGAAGGGTCCCAGATTTGATTCTAGTCAAAGGCACATGCACAGGTTACAAGCTCGATCCCCAATGATTCTCTCTCATCGCTGATGTTTCCATCACTCTCTCTCTTTCCTCTCCTCTCTGAAATCAATAAAAACATATTTTTAAAAAACTCTGTAATAAAAGCACCAGGGTGTAACGACCGATCCATACCAAAGGCTGACCATCAGGAAGTCAGCACTGGGTTGCCATGCTGACCCAGCGCTGACTACTGCAACTGCAGGCTGGGTGACCTAGCAGTGACTGCTAAGGGGGCTTTGAATCAGGCCCAGAAAGAGACCTGAAGAGAGGAGGGGCTGATCTGTAGCGTGTGAGGCAGCTTTTGACCGGCACTTGTCTCTTTCTCTCAAAAACTGGTCAGCAGCCCTGCTTCCATTTCTCTTCTAGTCTCCACCAGGGCTGCTGATCAGCCCTACCTTTCTAATCAGGCCCTGTTGATAGGCCCAGAGATGCTGAATGGCATAGTAACTGACCAATCAGAACCAAATCTGGGTGAATGTAAAAAGCCAATGGTTGCCTAGGAGGTGGAGCTTTTGACGCTGACTGGCATAGAAATTGACCAATTAGAACCAAATTGATCAGCATGGGCAGGCAATTGGGGGCAGAGCAGGCCAGCAGGGGAGGGCAGTTAGAAGTGAGCAGGCAGGCAGGCAGGCAGGCAGGAGCCAGCAGTCCCAGATTGTGAGAGGGATGTCCAACTTCCAGTTTAGGCCCAATGCCTAAACCATCAGTCGGACACCCCCCAAGGGGTCCTGATTGGAGATTGGAGAGGATGCAGGCTGGGCTGAGAGACCACCCCCTCAATGCACTGGGAGAATTTCATGCACTGGGCCACGAGTAAAAAAATAAAACACAAGAGGTCCAAAAGGGAAGAGAGGAGATGATAATAAAGGGAGGTCGTAGTATTAGTTGTGTACCAGGGGCAGACACAGGAGGTTAGAAAGTTTTCACCAAAAGAAAGACAAAACTGTAAAATATCCAATTATGTCTAAGTCTTGAAAAGAGAAAGATAAACTAGCATTTAAAGCTGAACTAGTGAGACATACAAAATTAAGCAAATGAAAACCGAAAATAAGGCAATTAGTAGCTATAGGGAGATCATAAAATAGTTGAAGTTATTAGTTTACTCCATAGCATAGGTACACACAGACTCTGTACTGTCACAATAATGATTCAGTTTAAATGAAGTCAATTTACGGGCGTATGTGATGGGCATTGGCAGAAAGTGAAAAGAGCTAAATGCTCATATTCCACAATAATATCTATAAAAAATACCTGAAATACACTATTTGAAAAATAAAACTAGCAATATAGTCATGCACTGCATATGATGGTAATCCCATAAGATTACAATGGAGTGGGTTACATATCTGTAGTGATGCTGGTGTAAACAAACCTACTGGGCTACCACTCATATGAAAATATAGCACATACAATTATGTACTTGATAATGATAATAAAAGGCCACATAACTGGTTTATGTATTTACTATACTAGGCATTTTACGGTGTTACACTGCAGGAGCCTCATACATCTGTTTATGGCGTCTCTGAATTTGTATCATTGTTTCTGTGCATGATTTAACCAGGTGTTGTTTTATACAGTAATGTGCTGTACAGGACTGTATCTTAAGAGCATCTAGCCTCGGTGTGTAGTCAGGCTATATCATTTAGATTAGTGTATGTGAACTCTGCGGCTCGCACAGCAAAATCACTTATCGACACTTTTTTCAGAATGTATCCCCCTAGTTAAGCAGCACATGTATAGCATTTTATATACAGAAAAGAAAGCAAAATAAAAAATAAGCAGTTAGGAGATGAAAATTTTGCCTTCAAGAAATGGAAATAGGGCCCTAACCAGTTTGGCTCAGCGAGCAGCAGCAGCATGATTGGATTTACCTGTTGAGAAATTCCTGCTAGCTGCTGGTGGAGGACAGATTGCAAAGGGGAAATGTGGAAGTAGATCATTTTGGAGGCTTTTGCAGTAGTGTAGCCAAGACATGGTAGACTAGACTAGGGATATTGTAGAGCAGACTCCTGTATTGAATTGGAGATGGCTTCTAAAGGTCTCTTCTAAGGTTTTGTGATATTCCAAACCACCTCGTAATGGTCATGTGTATTTGAACACAATTGCTGTTAATGTGTACATTTAAAATTGAGGTAGTAGAAGCATGTGTCCAAGAGGATTTAAACATTGAAGTGAGGAGTATCGAAAGTGGATGCCAGATGTCATGGCTCCATCTGTACATGTTGTGTATGAGTGAGCTAGGTTGACAAGAACTTAAATCACTGGAGTGATTGTGTTTACCAGGAACTTGAGGAACCTCAGGCTGAAATGATCCTCTATCTGAAAACTGGTTCTTTTGTTTAACTTGTGTTGTTTGTTTTGTTTTTCAAAATGTAGTTATGTATTTTTTTCACCTGACACTGATTGAGAGCCTGCATTGTGCCAGGCACAGGGCTATATAGATGGTAGGTGATTAGAGAGAGAAGATAGTTTTACTTCTCATTTCCAGTTGCTTAGGGTAGAGCATCTCATAGTCACTTCTTCCACACCCCAAACTAGAGTGTCTCAACCATACTTTTAGTGTTACAAAAATGCTTTCAGTCTGATATCCTGACATATTTTGATTTTTTTTCTTTTACAGAGAGGAAGAGGATAGAGAGCTAGAAACGTCGATGAGAGCGAAACATCGACCAGCTGCCTCTTGCACACCCTCTATGGGGGATGTGCCCACAACCAATGTCCAGGCCTTTGACCAAATCGAACCTGGGACCCCTCAGTCCGCAGACCAACGCTCTACCACTGAGCCATACCGGTTTTGGCTATCCTGACAATTTTTATTTCATTGCATATTAATACAGTAATGAAGTGCTGTAAAATGTTTGGAGCCAAGTATTGTAGTTAATGAAGGTTGTGTTCCTTAGGTTTCTGGATCAGGTGGTGTAGGGATGGGCTGGAAATGATGGGGGAATTTAATTTCAGGGATGCAATATAGTTCAAGGGTTGACTAGATACCTCATCTTTCTCAAAAGTCCATTGGGAACCCCCAAAATACCTGGGCCTTCTGACAGTCCTTCAGAAAGGAGATATATTTTCTTTCTAGTTTTTTGTTTGTTTGTTTGTTTTTGGTTGTACATTAAACTGAACCAGTCAGCATACCATTCTTTGAGATTGCTTCAGGACGCTATAAGCCCACTCACATTAAACTGGATTTCTCAAGTCTATCACAGCTTTGCTTTGCCTTTTGAAAACTATCCATATATTGGAAGACACAACCACAGATTTTACATCCTGCATTAAATCTCTCCTGACTATGCCATGGTCTCATAAACACTCATCACTTTGGGACCTTAGACAAATACTTCTATGGGGTTTGTTAAAACGGAGAAAGTCCCTTCCCACTCCGCATTTCCTTTTTTATTTTTATTTTTTATTTTATTGTTTAAAGTATTACATATAGTAGTACATATATCTCCTCCCCCCCCTCCCCAATTGACCTTCCCCCTGCCTCCCCTATCCCCTGTCACATGCACTCATCCCACCCACTGGTGTCCATTGGTTGTGCTTATATATATTTTATTGATTTTTACAGAGAGGAAGGGAGAGGGATAGAGAGTTAGAAACACTGATGAGAGAGAAACATCGACCAGCTGCCTCCTGCACACCCCCCACTGGGGATGTGCCCACAAAGTACATGCCATTGACCACAATCAGACCTAGGACCCCTCAGTCAACTACCACAACCCTTCCTCAGCCCTCATAGACTTGCCCCACCTGACAGCTCACTCCCTCCTGCACAAAGGGGTTTTCTTCTTTCTCAATCCAGGGCCGCTGTGTTGGTCCCTCCTACCACCTACAGTACTCCTCCAATTCAACTTTCCTTATTCCTCGCTCCCATGACAAGCTCCATCTGTGTCAGATTAAAAAATGAAAAGACTTTCTCACAGAGGTTTCCTTCTTTAACATCTCTCTCCACTCAATTCTATATAGATACTGGTTTTCCTCCTGCCAGATATGTAATTATTTTTTACTAGTGGCCCGATGCACGAAATTCATGCACAGGGTGGTGGATGTCTCTCAGGCTGGCCTGGGACCGCCTTGGGGGATGTCCAACTGTTGATGCCCCAGAAATCGGGTCTAAACTGGCAGTCGGACATCCCTCTGGCAATCTGGGACCACTGGCTCCTAACTACTCACCTGTCTGCCTGCCTGATTGTCCCTAACCAACCTGCCTGCTGGCCTGCTCATCCGCAACTTTCCCCCCTTTCCCCTCTGTTGGCCTGATCACCACCAACTGCCCTCCCCTCCTGGCCTGGTCTGCCTCTACCCAGCCACATGTCTTTGTCCAGAAGGTCTCCCGGTTTAGTTAGCATATTAACCTTTTATTAGTATAGAAGATTGTTTTTTAATCCATCTTCCTTCCCACATTATAAGCAAGTTCTATGAAACACAGAATTTGTCTGTCCTCTTAATCCAGGATATCAAACAAATTAGAGGGCACTCCACCCATAGTTATCTGAATTTATGGGCAACCCAAACTCTATGAAACCTCCACTGATGGGAGGCTAACAAAGTAACTCCCCTCAATTTTTCCTTCTGAACTGAAATCGGTTTCCCAGGTCCTAAATTTCCGGTTTACCATCAGCCAAATCAAGGCTGAACTCTTGGAACTTGATTTGGCCTGGAGCTTACTTAACCTTCTGTGCCTTTATTATGTTAGTTAGGAGGCAATGGACTTTCTCTCCTCAAAAAAACAACACATCCCCCACACGTCCATAACACATCTGAGATCTCATACCCTCCCTCTAAGCCCATCCCAGACCCCAGACTAAGAAACTCTGACAACCTGGGACAACTTTCTGCAATGCGATTTGTGAGGATTCGGGTTCTCACATGGGAAGGAAGACTACAGAGCAAATTCCAGAGCGGATGCTTTCACGCTGCCTCCTTCAGGGCTGTGAGCGGGGGGCGCCCATCCATTTTTTTAAAATCTCAAAGCAACACGGGACATCATCGTCCGAAAAACTGAAGCCCCAAGAGGAAAGAAAGAAAGTTCGTCCAAGGTCACCCACTCACTAGTAATCAGGTCGGGACCCGAAAGCAGGTCTCTGTCCACCTCACCCCTCCAACCCCCAATCCGCTGCTCCTTCCACCAAAGCGCCCCGGAATCCGCTGCCTCCTCCACCGCGCGCCCCGAGCGCCGGGCTCTGGGAACCGGGAGGGAACGCAGCCGGGAAGGGAGGGAGGGAGGGAGCGGGCCGGACGAAGGAAGATTCGCTCTCTCCCCACTCGCGGCGGAAAGCGTGCACCTCAGTCAGGGCGAGGGGGTGCCGGGCTCGCGGCGCTCACCTGTCCGGGACCCAGAGACGGGTGGTGCGGTCCCGGGACACGGACACAAAGGCCCCCGGCGGGTAGAGGCAGCACACCAGGCCCCGCACGTCCAGCTCGTGGCCCTGGAGCGAGCAGCTCAGTCGGTACCTGGCGGCGCCGCCGCTCTCCATGGCCCCGGTCGGTCGGCCGCTCGGGGGCGCCCGGGCCGGGCCGCGAGCGGGATCCGCGGGCCGGGGCGGCGGGGTGGGCGAAGGGCCGCGGCGGCAGACGGACGTGCAGGGCAGAGGCAGAGCTCCGTGACCGGAAGAGCCCGAGCGCCTGTGCGGAAGGGCGGCCGGGAAGGGGCGCGCCGGGCGGGCCGAGTGACACAGCAACCCTGACAGGCACGCCGGAATTTATCATCAGCGCCGGCCGGTGACGCAAGCCGTGCGCGCCGCCCGCCGGCCCGCGGGGAGCGAGGCTGCTGCCCACTGCGCTCCGGACGGGGAGTCCCGGGGTCTGGGGGTCCGGGGAAGCCACGAAGCCCGCCCGGTGTGCCCCGGCGCCTCTAACCCGGGCCTGGCCAAGGCCGCGTTTTGTTTTGTTTTCCTGAGCCCGGGCTGAGCCGGACAGTACACCCCGGGAGGCAGGCTGGGACTACAAATCCCACAATGCCGCGCGACGGTGTGGCGTGAGCCGCAGATGCGCGTAATCCTGGTAGTTTAAATCTTCTGTCTGCGGAGCTCAGGTTTATGAGGTTACTTAAAGAGACCTGTGAGGGCAGCTTTCTGTGGAGTTCTCCAAACCTCTGCATAGTCTCCTGATAGCTTAACAAGTTAAACGTGTGTGTTTTGGGTTTTTGTTGTTGTTGTTTTGTTTTGGTTTGGTTTTTTAAAATTAATTAAGACGAGAGAATTTGGGGCCAAATTGGAAACAATCGCTTGCCTTAAATTCTGTGAACACTAAACTGGGGTCTTGGTAGTTAAAACATAGTATTTTGTGTTAAGCATTTTAAAGATTTCAACTAATTTCAACTCCTGTTGATAATAGGATTTATAATCTGATAGCGCACCAAATTAATTTGAAAAAAAAATCATTATTTTAAATCCTAGAACACATTCTTATGTGAATAGGGGGTTAAGTTTCTTATATGTGAGTAGGGGGTTACATTTTTCTTAAATTTCCTTTTTAAGGCTTGTGCAAAGCGATTAAGGAAGTGATCAGCTGTGCATCCAGCAAGCAGAACCTATATGCATGGTCAGACCAACCCACCAGGAGTCAAAACATCATCTCATTACCTGATGATTAAGGACAATCGCTGACTTCTTCAGAGGACCTCCTGAAGATGAATTCCATTCACCCTAGCCCCTTCCCGCTTTATAATCCTGTTCCTTGCACCTTGCTGTAAGACAGGCTTTGAGTGCTTATAAGCTCCCTATCTTCTTGTTGGGCTAGCCTTCTCAATAAATGCCTTATATGATTCAACCCTGCCTTCCTTATTGAACACAGCGACAGGCAGCCCCACCCCAACAGGGGATTTCCCAGTAACAACATCTGTAAACAAATGAGAAGTGCTGACTCCCCCTCACATTTGTTCAGAAGCAATGAGGGGGAGCCCTGGCCGGATTGTCTTCCCATGCACCAAAATGGTCACAGGTTTATTCCTGGTCAGGGCCCATACCCCTTTGCCGGCTTCATACCCAGTAGGGTGTATTCAGGGGACAATAATTGATGTTTCTCTCTCCCTTTCTCCCTCTCTCTAAAATCAATAAAAACATTTAGAAGTATGAAAAAAGTTAAAGCACCAAGGAGGAGTCCGTGGCTGGGTAACTCAGCTGCTTAGAAGTCCTCCAGATAGCCAAGGTTGTGGGTTGGATCCCCATCAGGAAACATACAAAAATAAATGAATGCATAAAAAAAAAAAAAAAAGTGAAACAACAGATCATCTCTTTCAAAAGTAAAAAATAAAATAAAATAAAACAATAAAAGCTTTAAGGGGAGAAATATGCATAACATCAATAACCTCTCCAACAATATATGGAGTGGTTGGACAGTTAAAGTTTGTAGGGGAAGGAATCTTTTCTTTCTACCCTTTAGATTTTCTGCTGGAGCTCTGTAACAAAAGATTAGCAGGGGAAAAACTAACAAGTTTGTTAATATGTCATATACTCAAGAGAATAACTCAGAAATGAGTGACTCATGAAGGTGGCTGGAGCATCTTAACAAAGGAACAATAAATTTTTATGTAAGCAACAAAAAGAAAATGACCTTAAATTTTTACAGGCATATAGTTATGGGAAGGCAAATATGTGAGAAACATATGGTAGGTGAAGACGAATTAGTATAGTTGGTTGTGTAGGTTCCTCATGTGCAGGAAGGGAAATCTTTGAAAATTTATGTCCTCTTTTGAGGAAATAGAGGAACTTTAAAGAGCTTTTCTTGTATCTGCTTTTCAATTGTCTTCAGCTCAAACTAATCCTTATACCAAAGTGACATATTCTGAGGTGGCAAATTCGACTACCCTTCACTACAATGACCAAAAGGAAAAAAATGACCACTACGAATATGTTGGGATCAAGTTGTATAGTTTAATAAAAATATTTTACAAACTTAAGAGTGAGAACTCAGCCCCATATCATTATTTTGTTATAGTATTCCAGGGCAGGAGAAGTAGGGAAACTGAGACAGGAAAGTTAAAACAAGGCCAAACAGTATGGGCAATCTGCAGCCAGCTTGTAACTAACAAGCCTTTGTCTTCCCCAGCCAAGCACATGAGGGCAAATAATCAACAAAACCTCCCTCATGAGAGAATAAGGAAAGGGAAGAGGAAAGGGGAAAGGGAAAAAAAGGGCAGTTTTACTCCCTAAGCCAGTGATTCTCAACCTTTCTAACTCCCCGGCCCTTTAATACAGTTCCCCATGCTGTGGTGACCCCCAACCATAAAATTATTTTCGTTGGTACTTCATAACTATAGTAATGTAAATATCTGTGTTTTCCGATGGTCTTAGGCGACCCTGCTAGCAGTTCTCAGTGACCCACAGGTTGAGAACCACTGCTGTAGAGCCCAAGACCATTGAAAAACACAGATATGTACATTACAATTCATAACAGTAGCAAAGTTACAGTTATGAAGTAGCAACGAAAATAATTTTATGGTTGGGGGTCACCACAACACGAGGAACTGTATTAAAGGGTCCCATCGTTAGAAAGGTTGAGAACCACTGCGCCTAAGCAGAGAAGCCAGCAGTCTCCAGACTTGGCAAGAAAAAGTTGCCAGGTGTTCTCATAATTTCTGGGACGGCCACAACAAATTAAAAAAATAAATAAATAAAGTGAGTGGGGCTGTATCAAATTTCAGCAGAGGAAATTTGAGGCCTATAGACAGAAAGGTATATAATGCCTCAGGGTGCCATCCAACCTGCTCTTCAGATTAGCTAAAATGTGCTTCATAAGCCAGGTGTATAGGTTTGCTTGCTTTGTGTTTGCTTATTTTCAATAAAGATGCATGCTTTCAAAGCTTTAATAAGTTGGCTTTTCACAACGCAGTCAAGGTCTCTCGTGTAAACTCGTTTCTTTGAGAAGAGAAGGACTGAGGGTGGGGACAGACCTCTCCCACGGGCTCAGGGGGCTGTTTTGTCTGGTAACACGCCTCTGGTATTGGTGAGAGGTGTCTAATAACAACTTTGTATTGTGTTGGTTTTAAACTACTTTCATGCAGGCACAGAGTAAATTTGGAGATAAATAATGTATGTGAGTGGGAAATAATGTGAAGTCTGATGTATACACACACATGTAATGACGGTACTGTGTAGCCAGACCCCTATCACCTGCAATAACATTTAAGGTCCATCTATATGTAGGAAGACAAGAAAATAAACTGCAAGTTATTTTATTAGACAGGTGCAGCATTTCTTATATTGGTTTTCTTCTTAAAAACACCGATTTTAAAATAATTAAAAAAAAAAACCGACTTGCAATTTTTTCTCACCCATTCTCACAAATGTGTACCAAAAAAGCTCTGAAAAGAAGCTTAAAGATGTGAAACTTCCAGTAAGATGAGGAGGAGCAGAAGGCACTAGAATTGCATCCATAGGTAATGCTGTGTTGTATACCATGTGCAGTCCCAACAGGAAGGAAAGCTACCTCTAAACGGAAGTAAAAAGGCTGTGCAATGGTGCCTCCCACAGAATAACACCAAACAACTTTTATTAAAAACTCAACCTACTGCCCGGATGGTGTGGCTCAGTGGTTCAGTTTTGTGACCCCTGAGCCAAGAGGTCACTGGTTGGATTCCCAGGCAGGTCACTGCCCTGGTCACAGGCTGGATCCCCAGCAGGGTGGGTGCAAAAGGTAGAGAGTCAATGTTCCTCCACCAGCGATGATTTCATCTCTCCCTCTTTCTTCCTCTCTAAAAAATCAACACATTGCCAAAACCGGTTTGGCTCAGTGGATGTAGCATAGGCCTGGGGACTGAAGGGTCCCAAGTTTCATTCCAGTCAAGGGCATGTACCCAGGTTGCTGGCACATCCTCACTAGGAGGTGTGCAAGAGGCAGCTGATTGATGTTTATTTTTTATCGATGTTTCTAACTCTTTATTCCTCTCCCTTCCTCTCTGTAAAAAAAAAATAAAAAAAATCAATAAAATATATTTAAAAAAATAAAAAATCAAAACATTAAAACAAAACAACGTATTACAAGGTAACAGACGGGAGAGTGCATAGGAAAGTAATAAATCCTGTGAGTACAGGTCGGTCACACAATCGGAGGGCTTGTTCTGATTATTTTAAACAAAACCCACAAGGTTTTCAAATAAAATATTATTTCCCAGTCCGCTGGATGTTTCCTATTCTTCCCAGAAAAAAGCTGGGAGTGACTCAATTCTCGCGAGAACTTTGTACTCTCCCTCGGCCAGGAGGTAGTAGGAGTCGAGGCCAGGGATTGGCCAACTAGGAGGCGGGGCCTCTTCCGCCCCGCCCCCGTTGCCGGGATACGCGGAGGCGCGGGGCCTCCCGTGGTTTCAGCCCCGTGGGCCCCGGAAGGCTGCGCCAGGGTGGGCGAGTGGGCGCGTCCGCGGGGCGGACTGGTGCTCCCGGTGGTGGCTGGCTGAGCCGAGCCTGCCGACCTCCCTCCTCCTGCCGCGCCAGCACAGGTGAGAAATCCTGAGTCCCCTCTCCCCCCATCCCTCCGGACCCATTATCTCACCTTGGAGATGCTGCTGCGCTCAAACAAAACAAGTCCGATCTCTCCGTGTTTTAGTGATTCTCAGTCCGGTCGCCAGGCCAGAGCGTGCACGGACCCCTCTCGCTGTCCCCTGAGCAGACCTGCCAGGGCCAGGCCAATGGGAAGGATTCAGGAGCCGCAAAGGAACAATTCTTAGGGTTCAGAGATGTTACCCAAAATAATACAGATGTATGCCTGCCCTGTACAGCAGTGGGACTTAGCCATGTAACACTTCTTTATGTGTGTTACTATGGCTGGTTTAGGGAAGATAGGGATAGTAATCACAGTTAGGAGCCAGGTGTTGTACATATGCTATCTGTAATTTTAACAGCTCTGCAAGATAGAGGCTGTGGCCCCCTTCTGTTTTATAGCTGAGGATGCACCCCCAGAGGTGGTAGCTGTCAGAGCTGAAGTTTGTATCCTTTATCTTTCTGGAGTCAAAGGCCAGGCTTCTCTGAGTATGTATGAATAACCCCCAAATTAGTGGCTTTTTTGTTACTGGACTCCTCCCTTTTATATTGCCACCTAGGACTGATCTCCTACTGTGCTTTTATCATGATAGAAAGCAGTGGCAAAGAAAATGAGGTAGAAATCTGATACACTGTACATTTTATTTTTTAGAATATTTTAAAATTGACTTTAGAGGGAAAGAATCATTGATAGGCTGCCTCCTGCGCGCCCCCTACTGGGCATCCAGTAGCAGCTCTGGCATGTGCCCTGACCAGGAATCCAACCATGACCTCCTATATTCATGCTCAACCACTGAGCAACACTTTGGCTATTGTACACTATCTTATAGGTATCAGGAAAGCTAGAGTAAGGTTGTGTAATTCTGCTGGAAACAAAGGTTTATTGGTGTTAGCTTTCTTTGGGAGAAATAATTTTGACCATAGACCTTTTCTGCCTTTCAAAATGTTATTTCATAAAATTCCCTTTTCCGTTTGAAGTAATAATAACTCTCTTACTTTGTCCACCTAGTTCAAAATGGCAAGGAAATAGAACCGTAGAGCTAGCTGGAATGGGAAGATTTTCATTTTGGTGTGAACATACTAATAGGAAGTGATAATGGGATATCTGAGTAGAAATTTCCAGTAAACAGTTGAAAATTTAAAATTGGTGCCCAGGTTAAAGGACACACCTGGAGACATTGATTTATAATCATCAACATAGTTAGAGTTACAAGAAAAAGGATGAACGATTATAGAATAAAAGCAATCCAAGAAGCGGGCATGGAGTGTAGAAACTGAGAAATCATTTTAGTTCAAGAAATGATTTGTTTCTTTTTTTTTTTTTAATTGATTTCAAAGAGGAAGGGAGAGGGAAAGATAGAAACATCAATTATGAGAATCATTGATTGGCTGCCTTCTGCATGCCCCCCACTGGGGATTGAGCCTGCAACCTAGGCTTGTGCCCCTGACTGGAATCCAACTTGGGACCCTTAAGTCCACAGATCAATGCTCTATCCACTGAGCCAAACCAGCTAAGGCAGTTGTTGTAGTAAATGATTTCATGGTTCCAAATGGGACATTAATGTCAAATTGGAACAAAATGAAATCAGGCTTTGTAGTAATACCTGGAATGGCAATTTACAAGAAAAATCATTGTGGATTTTTGAAGGAAGGGTATGTGAGTCACTAGTGTCTAGCTATAGAAGATATCGAAGGAGAATTGAACTATTCCTTGTCTCTGAACAGTGGTTAACGTGAACAAACATGGCCAGTAATCACAAACCAGCAGCTGCTCGCCCTGTTTCCCGAGGTGGAATCGGGTTGACAGGAAGGCCTCCTTCTGGAATCCGACCCCCATCAGCAAACATTCGAGTGGCAACTGGAGTAAGTTTAAAATCTATTGAATTCTTGTGCATATATCTTGGTAAAGTTGTCTATAATAATAAATTCTTGCTTGCTCTTTCTTTTTTTTTTAAAAAAATATTTTATTGATTTTCTACAGAGAGGAAGGGAGAGAGATAGAGAGCTAGAAACGTCGATGAGAGAGAACCATCGACCAGCTGCCTCTTGCACACCCCCTACTGGGGATGTGCCCGCAACCAATGTACATGCCCCTGACCGGAATCGAACCTAGGACCTTTCAGTCCGCAGACTGACGCTCTACCACTGAGCCAAACTGGTTTCGGCATTGCTCTTTCTTTACTTTATGAACAGGCTGACTACATATTTGTTTTTTGAAAATGTTGAGAAGTATAAATGTGGGACAATGTCTGGAAGACACTGTAGAGAGAAGAGGCATGCTCATGCTGATATGCAAATGTATTTTAAAACTACAAGTATGCAAGTAGTGTAGTGTAGTAGTGTCAAAATCAAATGAAATGGATAGACCAGAAACAGAATCAAGACATGTAAAAATTTAATGACTAAGCTGGCATTTCAAATTAGTTGAAAAAGCATGGAGTATTCAGTAGTGCATTCAAATGACTTAAAACCATTTGTTTTTAAAAAATTGATCCCTTCCTCATTCATAATTTTAGATATGTTAGAAACTTTAAATTTAAAAATGGGGAAATGATAAATGTATAAGTGGAAAATATAGGGAAATATTTCATATAAACTTAGTATGGGCTCCGACTTTGTAAAATGACACAAATACTGAAAAAGAGGGTATTTTTATATTTTAATTCATCATATTGAAAACACTGTTGAACAGCTAAAAGAAAAATGGCAAACTGGTAAAGGAATATTTGCAATATACATGTCATACACAGTTCAGAATATTTTAAGAGTTCATTCTGTGTTAAACTTATAAACCAATCTAAATTCAATGAGATTTCTTCTGGTGGTAGTGTATGTGCGTGTGTGTGCACGCGCATGGGAGATATCATTTATAAAACTAAATTTTATCTAAAACAATAAGAAAGTACGATAGTTTAATATAAAAATATCTTATAAATAACAAGTAAAACAATGTTCTGGTTGCCATAGCAGTCTAGAAATAAACTCTAACAAATACTAAGAGCTTATATAAGAGTAGAGGCCTGTGCATCAAATTCATGCACTTGAGGGGGGTGTCCCCTCAGCCTACCCTGCTCCCTCTCACAACTGGGAGCCCTGGGGGGATGTCCGACTGACGGCTTAGGCCCACTAAGCCAGTGTTTTTCAACCTTTTTTGGGCAAAGGCACACTTGTTTCATGAAAAAAATCAAGAGGCACACCACCATTAGAAAATGTTAAAAAATTTAACTCTGTGCCTATATTGACTATATATAAAGTAATTCTCTTGAATAGGAATCAAATAAACACAAAGAAAGTATTTTATAATTACTTTATTATGAAATATTAAGTAAACAAAATAGTGAAAAATTATAAAATTCTTGTCTTGTCTGCACCTACGGCACACCAGGCAACATCTCGCCGCGGAACAGCGGTTGAAAAACGCTGCACTAAGCCATCAGGAGGCAGGAAAGGCTCCCAGCACTGCCGCTGTGCTCACCAGCCATGAGCTTGGCTTCTGGTTGAGTGGTGCTCCCCCTGTGGGAGCACACTGACTATCATGGGACAGATCCTGCATTGAATGTCTGCCCCCTGGTGGTCAGCACGCCTCATAGTGACTGCTCATTCCACCATTCAGTTGTTTGCATGTTAGCCTTTTATTATGTAGGATATGCTGTAGATGAGGCCCCCTAGAACCATAGGAAATGCAACAAATTCACTGTTAACTCATTCTTGAATTGCTCCCACTTAAAAGCAAATTCCCCCCCTCCTGCCTATGGGGCATGTGTTACACCTTGGGAACCACTGGGCTTGACACTTCCTCTCTGAGCTTCATTTCTGAATACATACACGTAGACCATGGGAACTATAATCTCTTCTCCGCCTACTTTACTGGGTTGTCATGAGGAGGTTCTGAGCTAATAAACCTAGAAATGTTTCATTAAGTAAGTAATGTCTACACAGGAAGGGATTGTTATTTTTAAGCTCATATATACGCTCGCAGGTAGCAGGTGCCTGATTAGGGGAGGAGGGCATGATTGTTCCCTGGGACTGTGGCTATGGAAGCTTTGCAGAGGGATCCACAGGCCGTGGAGGGGCGGGCTCTGGGTAGCAGTGGTCTTCCCTGGAGGCGCTGGCAGGGGGCAGAGCGTTAGGAGGGCTCTATGGGAATAGTGAGGCTGAAGGGGGAGTAACTGTCAAACCTTCCTGCTTGTCGCCGTTCTTTAAATTGTACCTGGCTGTTTCACAGCTGTACCTGCTCAGGGCGGAGCTCCAATCTCCTGGAGTCGGTAGGTGCTAGGCCAGGGCGGGTTTAGCTATATCCCCAGTGAGGTGTGGCACACTTTGCAGTGGAGGTGGCACTGCTGCTGTTGGTTGGGGGGAAAGGGTCTGACGCTGGGAGGCCGCTTGGCCCTGCCTCCGCCCGGGTGTGGAATTGTAGGGATGAGAGGCGTGCCTGGCCCTAGCGGAGGGGGCCTGGCAGAGGTGGACTGCAGACCCCGGGTGCCTCAGAGGTGCTGAGGGATGGTCGGGTGGTCGCCGGCATGCTATTGTTGTAGGGGCGTTGGGGGAAGAAATCGGGAGTCTGAGGTGCGGGCTGTAGCTACCCCCAAGCTGGGTCATCTCCCTATCCACCCGGGGTACGGGGGATGGGATAGGTGTTGGTGCAGGGGGATTGGAAGGGCTCCCCTTGGCCACTTCCCTTCCTTCTTTGCAGTCTGGGCTCCTGTCAGGCACACTCCTCAGACCCCCTGCTGTGTGTGCAGCCTCCTGCTGGTCCGTCAATATGAAAATTGGTCCTTACTGGGACACCTTAACATATTGCCTCTTTATATGTATTAGAGAGTGTCATAAATAAGTGAATCAGAGAAAAATATATTACAACAAAATGTATTAACTTTATAAACTGATAATTCTAAGCAGACTAATATCCTATAAAGATATCAATGCTGAAAACACCAGATGACAAAATAAAAATGAACTATAATAATTATATAGAGATAACCATGGTTATTTGTTACTATTTTTTGTATAATCCTCCAGACTTTTTGCTTTACAAAATGAAATTATAAAATATTTTTTTGTAAACTTATTTTGTTATATACTACAACTTATTTAGCTATTAATTTATGGTTATATGAGGAAAAATATCTGGACATTTAACTCCTTTCCAGTTTTGAAGTATCATGAAGTCTACATATAGAAAATTAAAATTTAAAGCATTTTACTTAACACTATTTTATATTTCAACCAAAAAATATGGGACTATTTTATAAATTATGTCAAACTGAGATTTTAATATTCTCTTTTTGTTCTTCATAGAAAGAGTTACAGTGCTTCACAGTGTTTATTAAAAGTGAGATCTTGTCTGTTACTTAGATATCACCTGGAACCGCAAGACCAGGCTCCCGTGGAGGCCTCATAGGGACAGGAGTTCTGTCTTCTCAGATTAAAGTTGCAGATCGTCCAGTAACACAACAAGGTTTGAGTGGAATGAAAACTGGGATTAAAGGTATCTATTTTAAGAAGATGAATACATTTTACATAAGAAATATTGCAGTACCACATTACTAAATCAGAATTACAGAGTGAAAGAGGCATTTTTACTCATTTCTTATTCTGTGATTCACAAAATAAGAGAATAACATTATTAACTGCAGAGCTATTCTATATGATAAAAGGCTATATTGCAAATCCACAGGGGGAGCACTGCTCAGCTAGAAGCCAGGCTCACAGCTGGCAAGCCCAGAGGCGGTGGTAGGAGCCTCTCCCACCTCTGCAGCAGTGTTCAGGATGTCCCACTGACAGCTTAGGCCCGCCCTAAGTCATCAGTCAGACATGCCCCGAGGGCTCTTGGTCTGCAAGAGGGCATAGGCCAGGCTGAGGGACTTTTCCCCTCCAGTGCACAAATTTTGTGCACCAGGCCTCTAGTTTACATATGTGAAATATTTTTATCTTCATTTCTAAACGTGGAGGTTTGGTACAAATTCAAAAAATTTGAAATAAATTGAAGAAAAGCTTAAGAATAAAAACAAACAAACAAACAAAAAAGGCATAACAATACACTATATTATGATTCAAATAATTGGTCACACACACACACACACACAAGCATACATATATATATGTATATAAAAGCATGGTGAATTGTTTTATTTTCTATATTTGTGGCAAAGGATTTATCAGGAATGAAGAATTTCATTGGTACAGAATTAACTATAAGATATTATAATACCCTTTATAATATTGTATATCATGCCTTTTAGGAGACTTCATTTTCTTACTTGTATTATAACAAACTTAGCTCACAAAATATTAAAAACCAATAAATTATTTAGAAATGCTTGGTTAATCAATACTGTGGGAAAAAATGAGTCAAAATTATGTAGTTGTTTAGTCTTTAAAACTCTATTCATGGAAATGTTTGGGTGTTTAATATTACCATATAGCTTATTAAACATTAACAGTAGAAACATATGAAATTATATAAATAATTCAGTGAAGAAAGGTAGGGGAGGTTGGGTGGATGGGAAGAGATCAACAAAAGAACTTGTATACATGTATACATAACCCCTGGACACAAACAATAGGATGGTGAAGGCCTGGGTGTGGGGGTGAGAGGTCAATGGGGGGGAAAAAAGGGGACATATGTAATACTTTCAACAATAAAGATTATAAAATAATTCAGTAAGTATTTGTACTTTATTAATTTCTCCTTCAAAACAGGACCCAATATCATTTAGTCAGTTTCTACCAATATATTGCAAAGCCTTGTGTAAACATTTTTATTGTTACCGCTATCTGTTGTGATTTTGTCCTGACCTATTCTAGTGTCCCATTTCCCATCCTAATAAGACATTCTCTCCCTCTCCTCCCCTAAGACCTCCCTAGCTTTACACCTCACACCTTGCAGGGCACTTTATCTGCCTCAAGATTTGGGACATTTAACCTAGGAGTACTTTCCGTAGTCCTGAAATATAAGATCATGTGTATAAAAAAGTCTCTGAGACAAATTATGAAAAATCATCATCTCTTGCATTGACAAGTTCAGTCTAAAATCTGCACTGTCCATCATGCTAGCCAATAACTACATGTAGCTATTTAAATGTAAATTAATTAAAATTAAGTAAAATAAAACTTGAGTTTCCCAATAGCTCCAGTCACATTTCAAGTGCTGGTAATCCCATTTATTGGGCAGTACAGATATAGAATATTTTCTTTATTGCAGAAAGTTCTCTTTGATAGCCCTTTTCTAGACTCTCTTTGACCAAGTTTCCATTCAGTCAACCTGTGTCTTAAGCTCATTTTTGTGGCTTTACTCAAGTTTCTATTATATCATAATGGTAAGACATTAGTTCTCATTTCCATTTCAATGATTCTTGTTGATTATCTGATTTATTGGCACATTCATGAGGACTGTCAGAAAATTTTGTGGTATAATTCTGTTTATGCTTTTGATTTGCTGTTTTGGTGGCATTTTCGAACTGAATACTAATGCTTAAAAAACATTTTTTTTTTAGGTCCCCAGAGGCAAATTTTAGACAAATCTTATTATCTTGGGCTTCTTAGGTACGTTAAATAAATGTGTTTTTTTCTAGGCATTACATGAAGTTTTAAGATAATTAGGCATATGTTGATTTATAAGAATTATTTTGTGCTCTAACATAATTTTTGGATAATTTGGCTGTATTACAAAATACATGTATAATGCAAAGTTTTACCTAAATATATAGAGTGTCTCAAAAATGTATATGCACTTTGAATGATTATAAAGTCAGTGTTTATTAATATACAGTTCATTTTCAAAATTTAAAAATGTCTATGGAAATAAATATTTTTGTTGTTGCTGTTAATGCCTATTTTCAAACTGATGACCGTTCTGGTTCAGGCACTGCTGATTATGTGAAGCGATGCAATTGCAAATATCCTGAATCATTTTGGCTCGGCTTGTGTGGCTCAGTGGTTGAGTGCTGACCCATGCACCAAAAGGTCTGGTTCTATTCCCAGCCTGGGCACATGCCCAGGTTGTGAGCTTAATCCTTGGTGGAGGGGTGGGAGCAGGTATGCAGAAGGCAGCTGATCTATGTTTTTCTCACATTGATGTTTTTCCCTCTCTCCGTCTTTCTGAAAAAATCCATACAAACAATAAATCCATAAAAACAGTATGGCTTGATGGTTGGAGGATTGAAGGCTCAATTCCTAGTCAAGGGCACTTGCCTGGATTGTAGGTTTGCTCCCTGTTCCCTGGTTGGGGTGTGATCAGGAGGCAGCCAGTCAACGTGTCTCTCTCATATCAATGATGTTTCTCACTCCCTCCCTCCCCCGCTCTCTTCCTCCCTTCTACTCTCTGAAAAGCAATGGGAAAAATGTCTTCTGTTGAGGATTAACAAAACAAAAATTTCAATAAAAACGTATTTTTAAAAAAAAGAATTATTTTGTTGGGTATTTGTGCACCCTCAATTTGTTAACTTTTGCTGGTTTTATACCAAAAACTTTACATATATATATATATATATATATTTGTATTGATTTTTTACAGAGAGGAAGGTAGAGAGACAGAGAGCTAGAAACATTGATGAGAGGGAAACACTGACCAGCTGCCTCTTGCACACCCCCTACTGGGGATGTGCCCGCAACCAAGGTACATGCCCTTGACCAGAATTGAACCTGGAACCTTTCAGTCCGCAGACTAACGCTCTACCACTGAGCCAAACCGGTTTCGGCTAAACTTTATCTTTTATGTAACCTCATAAAAAAGTCTAATAGATAAACCTTTGTTTGAAGCTTATTCTGGCTTCACCCTTTATTTTAAATCTGTCAAATCTGAAAACAAGTGAAAAATAAGTGAGTTATCAGCTGTTAAAATGTCTATACATTATTTTTTTGGGGGGGACCTGTGTTCCAAAAAAAAGTATGCACATTTTGAGTAATTATCTTTCAATTACATATCTTTCAATTGCATTTTCAAACTTCCAGTAGCATTTTAGGATGAATTTTCTTTGTTCAAAGCTAACTGATAGTCTGGCTGAAAAGAAAGAAACATCAACTGAAATGTTAGCGGTTAAAGTGTGTATACATGTTTTTGGGACACCCTGTAGATTTGGTGAGTTGTTACAAATGTGGCCAAATTTTAATTAATTCCTAAGCTTTGTTATATATCTCTATGCAGCTCTAAATCAAGAACATATGTCTTATTTTCTACCTACCTTTTTCCTCTGCTCAGATATCCTACTATCTTATTTCCATTTTCCCATTTTACTTTATTTTCTTCTTTGCTCTTCATTTATACCTTCTTTCTCTCTTATTTCCACTTCACCTAATCCTCCTATTGTGTCCTAAAAGTTCATTTTTCTTTTAGTCCTTCTTGATTGTTTTCTCGATTACGTGAGGCTTTTTGATTCTCCAACTTCTAGAATAAAGAGAAGTCTGTTTTTCCTATCTACTTTTGAAGCTAACATCAATGAGAAAGTGAAGCCATCATTGTATAGCATCTCTTGATAGCCAGACACTTTTTATTCAAAAGAAGGAAACAAAATAAAGCCATTTGTCATCGTTGCTTGCCTCTCTTCTCCAAGATTTGTGATTCTGCACCAAAGAAGAGTAGTTCTAGCTACTTGTATAATTGATTGATTCTAGAGCAGTGTTCAACTGGTGGTGATTTTGCTTCCCAGGGAACATTTGCCAATTTTTAGGCCCATTTTTGGTTGTCATAATTGAGGTTCGGAGGATATGGTACTGGCATCTAAACTAGGGATGCTGTTAAATATCCTACACAGCAGAGGATGGTCCCCCCACTCCATGCCAAGGTATTGCTTAGTCAGTCATCTCACTCTTGAGACACCCTGTCCTAGAGGGAAGCAGGAGCTGTGAGAGTGACAGGCATCTACTTCTGTCTCTGGATTGTACCAGTTTGACCAGGTTTCCATTCTGGTCCTATGTCATCTTTCTTATTGAGTAGAGAATCTACGTTAGCTTTTTATCCGTTGGGATATATCTCATTCTTAAATAAGCCACTGAAATTATTTTTAAGTGAAATTTCACAAAACCATTTATATTATTATTACACATTTATGAAAAGTTTTTTGTTTGATTAGAAAGTCTTTTCTTGACTAGAAGTACTGCTGACTTATTTTTTTTTTTCATTTAGAAGTAAAATAAATGAACTTACAACAGAAATCAATAAACTTCAGAAAGAAATAGAAATGTACAATCAAGAGAATTCAGTTTATTTGTCATATGAAAAGAGGTGAGTAATTTTGCAGCTAAAATATGCAAGATCTTTTTATCAGTAGCATTTAATGTGATATATTTCAGGAATTTTATACTGAATTTGTTCATAATGTTCATTTGTTTATTTATATATTTATAAGTGTATTTATTTTATGCTTGCAGAGCTGAGACTTTAGCTGTTGAAATCAAAGAGTTTCAAGGACAACTAGCAGACTATAACATGGTATTTGCTTTTTCGTAGAGATTTTCTTTGAATATTTTTATTGCTTTTTACCACTTAAAAATGTGTTATTTTAAATACCAATTAATATGTGAATACATGCATATTGTAAAAGATTAAAACTATAGAAAGTGCAGAGATTAAAGTGTTGTGGTCTTGGCCTGGTAGCTCATCTGGTTAGATCGCTGTCCTGATTCGCAAGGTTGCAGGCTTGATTTCTGCTTAGAACAAGTATAAGAAGCAACAAAATGACATCTCTCTTTCCTCTTTTTCCCTCTCTCCCTTCTTCTCTCTCTCTAAAAGTCAATAAAAAATTAATAAATAATTTACATTTTTACTGGTGTAATTTAAAACAGTTAACATCCATCTCCCCTGGGGAAGAGGGGAGGGAGGGAGGAAGAGTTTGGAGAGTAGTTGAAGAGATCTTCTCCAAACTTTTTTCTTCTCTGGACCTTTCTTTATAAGCTCAGACATCTCAGAGCAGGCAAAACTCTTCAAGGTACAATCTGCAGGAACAGTAGTGGTTCATTATTGCTTACTTTTTTATATTCCTAAAAATGTAGTTTATTGATTGGCCAAAAGCACAGTGTATGCTTACTTAGGTAGCTTACTATTTGTTTTTATCTTAGGAGATAAAATACTTGGAAGTAGTCATACTTAGATGAGTATTATTTGTAAGATTGAATACCTATATGATGGATTAAGAGAAATTTTATACACTAATAGAATGTATTTTTTGTGTATTTTTATTTTTAGTTGGTAGATAAACTTAATACCAATACTGAAATGGAAGAAGTAATGAATGATTACAACATGGTAAGAAAATTTATGAGCTGTAGATCAATTTAGATCATATCCTCCAAAATAAACCTTATGGACCATAGAAATAGGTATTACTCTAATCCCAAATACCACTATTATAATTGAGTTCCTTAGTTGTGCTTTTAAAATTATTTCCGGTTCTCCCAAGTGGATGATACCATAGTGTCTTTCAAAAGGCTATGTTTTAACAGGTCCTGCATTTAGCATTAGTTAGGGAGTCCCATCCACATTTTCTTATATACACATTAATTTGCATATAAATTTATTTGAATTAATATTTGCATAAATGGAACTGAGTACTCAATGGATATATTATGGTACCTGTATAGAGTTCTATAAGAAAGTGAGAAAAACAAATAGTTATATGATGTCAGACATTAATACTACTTTTGATTGGTAAATGAGATGTTAACATCTAGTTTATTTGAATTATAAACACTTGGATGAAAATAACAAGCAACTTATGATTTACATAGCTTATCATTTATTTACACATTCAAAGTTCTATAAAATCATCTATAATAATAAAAATGTAATATGCTAATTAGACCAGACAGCCGGATGGCCTTCTGGATGAAGCTTGGGCTGTGAGGGCCGAGGCAAGCCATGGCGGCTGTGAAGGTGGAGTCCCTTACACAAATTTCATGCATCGGGCCTCTAGTAGAATTTATAAAATTTTCTAAATTGGGTTCTAAAAGCATGATAACTTAGTGAAATTATTCTTGACTTTTAGAACACAGGAGAAATCCCAATTGGAAAACTATTTTAAAAAATATATTTTATTGATTTTTTACACAGAGGAAGAGAGAGGGATAGAGAGTTAGAAATATCTGTGAGAGAGAATCATTGATCAGCTGCCTCTTGCACACCTCCTACTGGGGATGTGCCCTCAACCAAGGTACATGCCCTTGACCGGAATGGAACCTGGGACCATTCAGTCCACAGGCCGACGCTCTATCCACTGAGCCAAACCAGTTTTGGCTGGAAAACTATTTTTAATGCGAAATGTAAAAAGCAAAAATTTCTCCATGTGTTTTGTCAGTTATTTGGGGTAGATCCAAATTCTAGACTGAATATGTACAGGTAGAGTCATGTAAAATGCTGAATTATTTAAGAATAAAATTTGTGTTGTGTCTAAATTTAACATATTATTAACCAACTGTGAAGGACCCAATAAATACTTGAGATTTTTATTTCATAAATTAAGTTTACTTTGGAATATTTGACAAAATGAATACTTTTGATATGAGATTACCATGTCTGTGAAAAAGACTAAAAAATATCTGGTATGCTGATTTGTTATTGAAATAAATACTATATATTTTAAAAAATTTTTCATGTAGCATTAGAATTATTATAATAATCTCTCATTTAGTTTATAATCTAAATAACCTTTAAATAGTTTGATTTAAATGGCAATTTCTTATCCCTCACTGTTGTGTTAACTCTTTATTTAGCTTAAAGCTCAAAATGATCGAGAAACACAAAGTATGGATATCATATTTACAGAAAGACAAGCGTAAGTACAATCGATATAGAAATAAAACATTTATAAGTGAGTTGTATTAGGTAGTTTAACTTCTGAGTTATGTACTTCCTTACAGATTTTCTTGTTTTTCCCGGTTGCGTTTTTTAATTTAAAAAAGTTGAATATTTGCAATGTAAATTATTATATACACAGCTATTGTCTTTATTTACTACTAAGTACTGAAATTCTGTACAAATAAAAGCATTATATAGATTAGATAGATATAATTTCTACTTCTCAGAGTTTAAAAGTCTTAAGATGGATCAAACATCCTTATCTCTACGGTTTATAATTTTAACCTGGGCTTTTTAACTAATTTGAAGTATGAGATTTAAACCCCTGTCTAATGAAAGGCACATTACTTGTAGTATTTCATTATCTCATATATTATCCAATTATTAATTGATAATAACTAGACTAAATCCATGTCAGAGATTTAGATTATATGTGCATCTTTATATATTACTGGTTAAAGATTAAATACCAAGGGAATTATGGCAGTGACACTAATGCCTATAAAATAATAAGTGGATGTCTGTTTGGGCTGCTATAACACCATATCATAGATTGGATATCTTATAAACATCAGGAGTTTATTGTTCACAGTTTTGGAGATAGGGAAGTTCAAGATCAAGGCACAATGTGGTCCCTTTCCTGTGAAGGTCCTCTTCCTGGTTCATGCCTGGAGCCTTCTGGCTGTGTCCTCTCCGGGTGGAAGGGTCTGGGGAGCTCTGGATCTCTTTTTTTTGTTGTTTAAATATACTTTATTGATTTTTCTTACAGAGAGGAAGGGAGATTGAGATAGAGAGCTAGAAACGTCGATGAGAGAGAAACATCAACCAGCTGCCTCTTGCACACCCCCTACTGGGGATGTGCCCGCAACCAAGGTACATGCCCTTGACCGGAATCAAACCTGGGACCTTTCAGTCCGCAGACGGACGCTCTACCGCTGAGCCAAACCGGTTTCGGCTCTGGATCTCTTTATAAGGGCACTAATCTCATTTACCAGAGTTCTATCCTCATGACCTGCTCACCTCCCAAAGTTCCCACCTACTAATATCTTACCTTTGGGGGTTAGGATTTTTACAAGAACTTTATAGAAATGCAAATATTCAGACAACAGCTGTGGTTAACATAATTTTCTTCATCTGCATTTTGACCTTAAATATTGTCTAAGGCAATATAAACATAGATGAGCTATTTTGTACATACATTTACTACCTACATTTTGCCCCCAAAAATATATCAACAATAATCTCTTTGAGAGCAAGGATAATAATTTACCAAAATTACCAAAGTTCTGTAACACCAAATATACTGTCATGTTACCTCTGCAGTAAATATTTAATGAAAACTAGGATGTTAGAATATAATAATAAAACTTTTGAAAGATTTATTTGATGCTCCTGTAAAATGCTGTCTGAACAATTACATAAACTGGGAGTGTCTTCCCTTGTACAAAAAACATTCCATATTCCTGGTAACCCAGCTCTTACATGAAAACTTTCCTTTTTGTTATTGTTGTTCTATTATTTAGTACAAATAGTTATCACTTACTTTATATAAGATACTCTTCTAGGTTTTTAAAGAATAAGAAATAATAAGCTATAGCCCACTGAAGACCTTATGATATTTATGATATTTATGTCCTCATTTATTTCATCATTTATCTATAAACTTACATAATACCTAGGTCAGATTTGTAAGTATTATATGTACATGTTTCATAGATAATTCATCCTAAATGATAAATCATAGGTTGTAAGTTTGAGAATGTTACAGATTTTTTATTTCTATTTGGTTCATTTGGTTGAAGAAATAGTTCTTAAAATATACAAGTTTGTTCTAAAAATGTCAGCAGTTTAAAACTTCAGATCTATAGTTTGTAATTGAGGCTGAATGAAATAGGTTATCCTGACCCTTTCAAGAAGAAATTTAAGTTATGAACAAAAGTTATTTTATGAAGTTTACTTTTATATGCAGCAGTAAAATAAATTTATTGTATGTATTAAGCAAATAACCAAAATCTCAATAACACAAAGATCTTGATACCCCTCATTCAGAGGGAGCAGGAAATGCCATACCTTTCGAAGGAAGATGTAAAAAACTTCTGTTTTCACGCTCTTCTACCTTAATCTCACCATTTAGTATGGTTTATTATTGAACATCTATTCACAAGTTGGTTATAATATATAGCCTCAATATATTACTACAATTCTTACACACCTGACTTTAATTCAGTTACATACAGCTGCATGAGCTAACGATTCTTTTCAACTTCTGATGTAGATACTTTTCTAATTTGGTATTAGTCAAGATCAGTTATCTTTTAAAAACATATGTAATTACAACTTTAAGCCCATTTATGTATTTTTGTTTAGTCAGATATTTATTGACTACCCAATATTCATTTAGAAGAGATTAATGTAGTCTTTACTGATTCATAATTTCATTTTACTCTGCTTCTCAAATATTAATATTTGCCTCTTAAATTACGACATATTTGGTAAAATGATAGATTATTTAGAAAAAGATTCTTCATGTTTTTATTATCTCATTTATACTTCAGATTGAGAATAATGAAGTATTAAGAAATAGTATGCATAAAGCACTTGTATTCTTTAATGAATATTGAAAACATTTTGATAAACACAAGCAAATATGCATGATAAATGAGTTCATTTTCTATTTCACTGGGTATATCATCGCAAACATTTTTTGTTTTCATCATAGACATTTGAACTGAATTTATGTATTGATACAACCTTTAAAATGACTGCGGAATGTAACGTACATGTACATTATTTGTAGTCTCTTTTTTTTTTCTAAGAAAGTACCAAGTAAATACACATTTTTAAAACTGCATTATAGAGAAATTTGAACAAAAATAAAATAATGTACTATTGTCCTGTGTACCCATGACCCTGCTCCACCTGTCCACAATAAACCTTGCTTCATCTATACCCTTAGCCATTGTTCCCTTTTCTGTACTATGAAGAAAGTCTGAAAGATCATTTCACCCATGAATACATTTCAGTGTTTTAGAGATATTTCCTGTAAATGATAGAGATAAATACATTTAACCTTCCCACATACGATAGATTTTTTCCTCTCTTTTTTATTAAGATATTATATGTGTACATATCTTACCATTGCCCCCCCCCCCCGATATAATATATTTTGTTACAGTTTGTAATGCCACTGTTTCCATTAAATTAATAAAATTGTGATTATAGCCAATGGATTATAAGGAGTTGACTTTTATACTCTTCCTATAATAGTCTCAAGGCCAGTGTTTTTTAGACTACGCTCTTTGGACCCTTATTGTGCTATGAGCTCTTAGTAGCCATACCTCAAAGAAAAGTTGGAAAATTCTTGATACTTTGCCTTTAGCTTAATAAAGTTTTGGATGAGTCCTATATAGTAAAGAATCTTATTTCACTTTGTTTAAACCTAATATTTCCTCTAGTAATTCTTTAGTAATTTGACCATTTACATATCGATATTTCCCCCCTATTAATACTTCTGACTTCTCTCTGGAAATTGATGTTCTAGAAAATAGTTTGGGAAACATTCCTTCATGATCTGGTTCCCAAACAGTTGTTCATGGACCAACTGAAGATTTCTCAACCCTAAAACAACTTATTTGAATAGAAATCTCCCTAAGAGAGGCAGACATATGTATTTTTTAAAAATAAGATTATTTATAGATAATTTTGATACCCTGCATGTGGTGACAAACTTTATAACCCAGATCAGTAGTAACTTATTAGGGATTGTGCCTGGACATTGTGCTATGCTCTAAATTTCTACTAAGTTTTCAGGGAATTATTGTGTTAATTCAGGAAGCATTAAGAAAATGTTTTCCAATTCTTTGAATTCATTCTGTGAGCATAAAAAAAAATAAATCCAAGTGCATTGTCAGTTTAAGCTATCTCTGTTCCTTACTCTGACTCATGATATAAATCCAAAAATCTTTCTCTACTGATTCCAATAAGTAAAACTTGAATATAACTTATCTGTATTATATCCAATATCTGAACTAATATGAGAATCAGTTTATTTCAATTAATAACTTACTTTAGGCTTTTTTTTTTTTTTACTAGTATATATAGTCTTCTGAATACTGCTGAGAATAGTATTGTAACTGTTAGCTACCAAGGAGTGCCAGTTACTGTATTTGGATACCAATGAGAAAAACATAATTTTATTATATTAATATGTGTTGCAATTAATATGAAGGTCTACTAGCTATAGTTAGGTATATCACACATAAAAATCTCCATGTCTAAACAGTGAACTGGTAACATGTTTAAAATAATAAAAAATTGAAAGAAATTAATTTTCTTTACATAATTCATGAGTATCTATGTATTTATCTTCAATAAACCCATCATCATCCACTACAAATGAATGTAGTTGTTCAAATATTACTGTAGTGTCTTCAGAGTTTGTATCTGGTATCTGTGAAAGAGAACTTGGATTTTGGGTAAAACCATCTTCATAGGTTTCTACTTCATGTTCTTCCAGGTGATGATGTTTATAACTGATCAGAGAATTATACCATATTGGCAATTTGATAGCAATAAAAATGAGGAGAGAAGTCACCAGTACAGTCATTACAACACCAACAAGAAAAGCCCAGCTTTTTCCAAGAGGTCCACGTTCTTAAATAGGATACAGAGACAGAGAGAATGAGAGAGGGAAGATATTTTGTTAAAATGACAACAAAAATTACAGATCTTAATAACTCCCAAATATTGGTATTAGAAATGAATGTACTTTATAATTTTCTTTAAGTAAAAGTTAATAAAACTACAACATAAAGACATAAAGATATTTCCTAGAGTGGTAAAAGAATAATTCCTGTCTTTACAGGTATTGTTTATCCATTGACCTAGGAACATTGTAAGAATTGTGACTTGCCCTGGCGATTTGGCTCAGTGGTTAGAGTTGGCCTGCAGACTGAAGGGTCGGGGTTTGATTCAGATCAAGGGCTCAGACTTTAGTTACAAGCTCCATCCCCAGGCCTCCGTCCCCTGGACAGGACACGTGTGGGAGGCAACCAGTCAATGTGTCTCTCTCACACTGATGTTTCTCTCTGTCTCTCTCTCCCCCTTCCTTCTACTCTCTCTAAAACTTAGTGGAGAAATATCCTCAGGTGAGGATTAACAAAACAAAAAAAGAATTGTGGCTTTACTGTGTAGTTAAAATTAAGCCTAAGAGTAGTTAAATAATATGCCTAGTGGCATTTGCCTGATAATTAGCAGAACCTGTTTTGGAAACCCAGTATTTTGTAAATCTTTTGTTGACATGAGGAATTTTACATTGTTTCTAGTAACTTAAAATTTAAATTTTAGTATGCTATCTTCAGCATTGTTAATATTCAATACCAGTACATTACCTGAATTTCTTGTTAAGTTGTTCAAAGAGCTATTAAATGTTGAGTTGCTAATAGACTGAAAATTAATCTGAAGGTCTTCAGTTATAGGTGAAGGAAGTTTTGAGTAGCATTCAGCTTTGTAAGGTACTGTTTTGATGCTGTAGCATTTCAGTTTATCTGGGTAGCTGCACATGGTGATGTTCTCATTTTCTAGTAAATCAAAGGATAAAATATGATTTATTATGGAAAATAAAATAATATGGTTAATAACATTTTATAGTTATTTAAATTAGAATTTTTGACATGTCATTATTGGTATTATAAGAAACTCTTATTACCTAGCAACACAAGGGAAAGATGCACATATCTGTTTATTAAGTTACTTTATAAATGTAGCTTAAGTACAGTATCTATATGTTGTTTAGTTTGTAATAGTAAAGATGTTATTAAGATTGCAATGAAAATCTGGGGAAAATGGGAGACTTTTCTGGGGCGAAATAACCAAAAATCAATCACATTTTGGTTTTGATTAATTTAATAATGATAGCTTACCTAATTTTACATTGGATGTGTTTAGCCAATTCTGCAAATTCAGTAAATTACAGGAGCAGTTCCATGGATTTCCATGTAAAACGATTAATTCCAGATGAAGCAGTTGTGGTACATCAAAATAGCTTATCAAATTGCCTTGCAGATTCAGAAGTTTCAGGTTTTTAAGAGGCACAAATATGTCAGGACTCAGTTGTAGTATTTTGTTCTGGCATAGATATAACTGTTTTAGTGTAGTTAAGCCTGTAAATGCACCCTGTTGAATTGTGTGGATAGAGTTTTGACAAATATTTAAAATTTGTAGGTTGGAGAGGTTACCAAAACTATTATTATATAAGATGGTGACACTGTTTTCAATCAAGTAGAGCTCAGTGAGTAAATAATACATCTGTAGAATACTTGTGTCTGTAATATTCAGAGTAATTTGGTTATAACTGAGATCAAGTATAGTAACCTCTTTATTGATATCCGCTGGAATCAAATAATAATTCTGTTTAGTGAAATTGCGTTTGACTTCCTAAAAAATGAAAAAGAAATTTATTAATCAGAAAATATTAACAGAATTTTCTAAATTTCATATCCTAGCAATTAAATATTGGAAGGAAATAGTTTAGAAAAATATCTATTGTCTAATCTTCCATTATTATAGTTTGAAAAAGGAAAAGCAGATGCTTTTATTTCTTTATTGGGCTGAAATATTGAAGATTAAAGAAATTCTGATATATATAATTTGTTGAGCAAGGAGATTCTAGTTTGTCATACAGGTATCTTCCAACTGTTATTGTGTAATCATTACAGAAAGAAAGACTTTTGGTGTATTCCCATTTGTATATGTGAAAATACATGATGAATATTAATTCTGTTAAAAAATGAAGTCTGCTTTTGTCAAATTAGAATCTGGCTCAGAGATCACAGATTTTGAATATACCCAGCTAACTAAAGAGTTAGTTTTGATGGCTTGGTTTAGATTTTTTGTTTCTTTGCTTTCTTTTATTACTTTGTCACATTCAAAGTGTACCTTTGAAAATATTTTCACTGTCTTAATTGTAAAAACTTACTGTTTTAAAAGTCTGGCTTTCATCTGATAATACTAGCATGAAGAAGGGCCAGAACAAGATCGGAATGCGTGCGGCTTTCATACTGCAGGCCTGATGGGAAAGAGAGCCATGTCAGTAGGTGACTAGCACTTCCGAGATTACTGAAGACATTCTGCTTTCCTTTTTTCTTCTTTTAAATCTATTTTTTCTTAAAATATATAAAATGTGAAACAATTACACGTTCCATTTCTGTACTTTAATCTTCACAAAGTAGAAAGCTTCTGTGGAGAATGGAAGTATTTTTTTTAAGTGTCTCATTAGTTTCTAGATCTATTGAAAATAAGGTCCAAAGTATATGTATTTATGTATATGTGCGTAAGTATACTCTCTTTTCTTTATATTTTTATCACCATTTATCTCCCCTATATCCTCTTTCACTTCTACCCCCACTTCCCATAATCACCACACTGTTGTCCATGTCAGTGAGTAGTATATTCTTATATTGCTATTTCTTGTTTTTATTTTTTTATTTTTTTATTTTAGGTGTTCTTTGTTGGTATTATCCATTTACCTACAAGTGTAGGAGATAAGGGTCTTTGGTTCTCTTTCAAACACCCTCTACTTTCATCTCTAACACAAAATATATATATATGTCCTGTCTCTTTAGTCTTCATACGTAGTTACTTATAATTTGGGTTAGATGAGTATTCCATGTGTCACAAATGTGTAAATGTTATCAATGTCTGAGCCATATTATAGGATTGCTTTTCTGTTCCTGCTCACAATTTTTTACTAAATTAAATGTACTTTATTTAAAAATGTGCTTTTTTATGTGCTTAGTTTCCTTTTTCTTCTTCTTCTTTTTGAATGCATTTATACCCAAACCCTTCTTTAACAAATCACCCAATGTTGTATGCATTTCTGATATTTAATCTGCTTAACGAAGTCTCTCCCAGAGCCTGTTGCCATGCTGTGACCTGGAGGGACTGGTGACTGTACCCTCTACACAGCCGCTGACCTCCACTCCCCTTCCGCCCTGCGGAAGACATTCCCTTTTGTCTTTATGGCTGATGCCTGTGCTCTAGAATGCCTGTCTTGGATTACTGGGGGTTTTTTTGGTGTGTGTTGTTTTTTTTGTTAATGGAGTTTCCTGCAATAGCTTCCTAAGGAGGTCTATAGGTGGGACTTTTTTTAGACCTTGAAAGATAATTTGGTTAGAAGTACAGTTATAAATAGGAAATAGTTTTCTCTCAAACTCTTGGTGGCATTGCCCCATTGTTGTAGGGTTTGTAGTATTATTGTGAAGGACTATGATGCTATGCCATTCTAGTTCTTTATCCTTTTATATAACTTGTCTCTTATTAAGCTTTTTTTTAAAAAAAAATATTTTATTGATTTTTTTACAGAGAGGAAGAAAGAGAGATAGAGAGCTAGAAACGTCGATGAGAGAGAAACATCTACCAGCTGCCTCTTACACACTCCCTACTGGGGATGTGCCTGCAACCAATGTACATGCCCTTGACCGGAATCGAACCTGGGACCTTTCAGTCCCCAGACTGATGCTCTACCGGCTTCGGCTCTTATTAAGCTTTTAAAATTAACATTCTGAAGTATCATGGATCTTCTTGAGAGTCTTTTCATTCATGAAACTGGGTACTTACTTGGGGGTGCTTTCAATCTGGAAACTATCCCTCAGTTCTGGGAAATTTTCTGAATTATTTCATTTGTAATTTTCTTTCCCATTTTTTTTTAAGTCTCACTACTCTTTAGAACTGCTTTAATTGGGTGTGTGGGTGTTGGATCTCCTAGAATGATTTTCTAATTTTTATCTTGATTTTCCTATATTTCATTTTATTCTGCTTTCGGGGATATATCCTCAATTTTATTGTTAAACTCTTTAAGTTTTCCTTTTCCACTCATTTTAATTCTAAGAGCTCTTTTTGTTTTCTGAAAATTTTCTTTAATAGTATCTATGCCTTCTTGTTATGCTTTTCCATTTTGTAATGGTCAGTATCCTTTATATTAGAGACATTCTGGCTTCATATATCTGTTAATATTTGCTTTGGAACTTACAGATAAGACTGGGCAACAAAAAAGCTATTTGGATGCAACGTTTATATAGGTCTTATTTCTGTAGAGTAAAAACCTTCCTGGGCTGTTTCTTTGGGGAGTCCCTAAATGTCATTATCTTGAGATCTTTTCCTTGGACTAGTTGGATTCCCAAAATGACTTTTCTTTTTTTGTTAATCCTCACCAGTGATATTTTTTTCCCCATTGATTTTTAGAGGAAGTGGAAAAAAGGTGTGGGGAGGGGGAGGATGCAAATACACACACACACACACACACACACACACACACACACACACACACACACACACCCCGATTGGTTGCCTCCTGCATGCACCTCAACCAGGTCCCCAGGCCCCGGAATGGAGCCTGGAACCGAGGTACATGCGCCCCCTCAGTCTGAGGGCTGGTGTTCTAACCACTGAGCAAATGGACTAGACCAAAAATGACTTCTCTAATTTGCCTGAACAAAGAAAGCCAAATGACTAGCATTTTGAGAGCTAAGTCGTGGAAAAGGAGGGTTTATCTCAATCTTTAGTATGTAAACCTTAACTTACTTTCCCTTTTTTTTCTGGCATAATAATCCTGCACTCATTTGTGCATGTTGCCAGATTCCCTTTTTATTCTCCACAGAGGGGGAAAAAAGCCTTAATCTTCTGTTTATGTGGGCGAGGAGCTTTACCTGACTGGGCAGAGACAGTAGGCAAACTTTAAACTATGTTCTAGCCCCTCCTCTACTTCCAGAACACCTGGTGCTGCCAATTTTTGGCCAGTTTGGCATTTTGCAGTGTAAATCCTGTGGCTCCTCAGCTTTCCGCTCTGCTGGTTGAGGGAAATTTTGCTTTCCCAGTCAGTATCCACTTAACTATTAATTGTCTAGTTTCTAGGTTTTATTGCTGTTGTGTTCTTTTTTCATTCTCTTTGTTCTTAAGAGTTTCTATTCCTTCCTGCCTTTTATTTACATTTCAGTCAGGTTTGGGGCGGAAGTCAAAGTTCATGGGTACATTTATTATACCATCTTTAACTAGAAGTTGCCATTTATTGGAGTAATTTCTTTTTTGTTTAATAGTTACTTTCCATTTAGTGATTTTACTCATGACATTCATGCTTCTTGTTTTTATGTGTGCATTTTTTTAAGTCAACACTAAAACTGCTGCAAACAAAGGATGTTGGAAAGATATGAATGTACCACCCTTACTGATTTTCTGTAATTTGAGTCTTATTTTCTTTTGAGCCTTTTAATTTATAGCATATGTTGCTAATGATTGTTAAGGAAAAGTTTATTCTACTAGAGCAGGAAGTAGAAAACTACTCAGAATGAGCAAGACTCATTTCACGTTACTAAAGTCTTGTTACCTCGTTTAGAAAAGAGGTATTTATTGTTATTTTGATACTACTCTATTCCAGTTAACCCACTCCCACTCTTTGCCTTCAATTTGTTTATGCGTTTATACATATTTCCCTCCTTTCTCCCTTTCTGTAGCTAAATCGAATTTGTTAGAAAAAAGCCACTATTCCTCCTAGATATTAAAACTTGGATATAGATCATAATAGAATCCATTTTAGAGTCAGAAATGAGTTCAAGTTATCACTTATTCCAAACCACCGCCCATAGAAGGGTATCCCCAAATCGTATATAAAAGGCATTTTGCCCATATTTAGTGGTCTCTAGGAGTGTGTGCAGCCTCTTCATTCTCTCGTTTCAGTATTTCTCAGTGGTGTTGTTCTTACTGTTGTCTCTGGCAGGTTCCAGATGTGGGTAAGGGAGAGTGCTGTTTTTTTTCTGGAATAAAAAGGATAGGGATCATTAAAGGAAGCAATTAGACTACAAAGAAAATTACATGAACCTAAGTGAAAAGTTGATATGGAGTGAAGCAGCTGAAGAAGGTAATGGGGGTAAGGCAGGACCCTGAGCCTATTTGGAAATAGAGATAGGGTCATCTTGTGTTTATTATCTTTATCATCTATTTAGTACCAATAATTATTTTCTCCAGTGTGCTAAAGGAAATAAAATTATAAGAATCAGAAAAGAAGTATTTCTTTCTCTTTGATACATTTTTTTAAGTTAGAAGCAATATATGCTCAGAGCTTAAAATAGATTCTATATAAGAAAGCATTCAGCAATCTAAAACATTAGGCCTAAAGTCATAAAATGCATTGATTGAGCTCCATGCTCAATGGGGCTTTCTTTATATTTCTATATCTTTTGAGAGGGAAAAAATTGAGAAGGGGGGTAGATGTTGACCATCCAGACACTGAATGGATAAATCCCTAGACAGAGGAAACATTTGCTAGCATTATTGGCTATCTTGAAAAAAATCAGATTGTCAAAATAGCTAGCCAGTAGATTATGAAGAAAATGTTCTTGAGTCAATTTACCTCATTTAAAAAGTTGGATTTTTTTAAATTTGAAATTTATTTTGAAATTTGGGTTTAAATGTAGTAATTTAAAAAATAGAGAACAAATATATGCTTATTTTAATTATTTTACAAACTAAGTGCCTTTTTACATAGCCTACAGTCTTGAGAGAGAGAGAGAGAAAAAAAGAGAGAGAAAAGCTTTATACAAGAGGAAATGATATTGCAAAAGAAACAGTGTTGTTCTTATGCTGTTTTTAAGTACAAGTTTCTTATGAGTTTTTGATTATTTGCTATTCAGGCGTCTTCAAACTACGGCCCGCGGGCCACATGCGGCCCGCAGAGGAGTCTGATCCGGCCCGCCAGGTTTTTTGGGCAGTGAGCGCAGCCGAGGTGTTACAGTAGGAATTAGTAGTTCATATAGTCCGGCCCTCCAGCTCTCTGAGGGACCGTGATCTGGCCCCCACTTTAAAAAGTTTGAGGACCCCTGCATATGATTGTTATATACTATGAAGTAAAAATATGCTGCACTTATTTTGGTTTTGTTAAAGGTATTTATAGTTTCCCACTAAATATTTTAGATATTTATGCCAAATATCAATGTATTTTGAAATAAGATGTTAATAACTCACAATTAATTTCACTCTTATAATTAACCATTTTATAGATTTTTTCCCCCCTCTAGTTTAAAAACTTGTAATGGAAAACTTCAAAAAAAACTTCTAAATAAGGAGAATAGTCATCACCCAATTTCAACAATTATCTATGGGTAGCCAGTAATTTTTTGTTTTAAAAATTTGTTTTTAAGTTAATGTCACCTCAAAATGTTGTGTGATTAACATATTTCATAATAAAAAGATCAGATAAATTTGAATAGATAAAACCTTTTTTGAAAAAGAAAAATAATTTTTATTATATTATAACTTTATTTGGGAAATACTTTTTGTCTAGTATAAGGTTAATATCTATAGAGTGTGTGAAAATATAATCATATTCTCTGCTCTTACATCATTTTATAAAGGCATAATTTTTTATACAGATTTAACAAACAAATATGACTTTTTAAAAAAATTCAGCAACAACCACCAAATCTGTAAATATATAAGATCTTACCTTTACTGTTTTTTTTGTCTCTGAGATTGGTGTGCTAAGGAATCTATTCTGTTTCTTTACTATTAAAAAGAAAGCTATGTCATATGATTGCACTTCACTTTGTTTTTACCTTTGTACCCAGTGAGCAGGTGATTAAAAAAAAAAAAAATCCCACACACTGGACTTCCTTAGCAAAAGATTGACTAGAAGAATAATTTCTTAAAGTCATCTTTGACTTCTTTAGTATAATGAGTAAGGTCGTTTTCATAATCTTTATGTTTAATTACCCTTAATAAAGTTAAATATTAACAACTTTACGAGTTCAAGTATATAAATTTGAGAATTCTACAGTGATTAAAGTATTATTCCTGAAGTTATTTTATGTTTAGAAAGATACAAGTTGAAAAAATACCAAATTTAGTACTCCACTGAGTTTTTTATGACACCATCATTGGTGATTTTCTGCCAGGTTATAACCTGAGCCAAGTCCTAATATCAAAATATTTGACACTTGCCAAGACCAGTTTGGCTCAGTGGATAGAGTGTCGGCCTGCGGACTGAAAGGTCCTGGGTTCGATTCCGGTCAGGGGCATGTATCTTGGTTGCGGGCACATCCCCAGTGCAGGGGGTAGCTGATCGACGGTCTTTCTCTCATTGATGTTTCTAACTCTCTATCCCTCTACCTTCCTCTCTGTAAAAAAATCAATAAAATATATTAAAAAAAAAAAGAAAAACATTTAACACTTGACCATTATGTGGCCTTGAGAAAATCAGTTACCTGCCTTTTGCTGTTAACTTCTCTGTAAAATGGAATACTGTACAACACTAGTTCTCATCTAACTACATTGAGACATGTCAGAAAGAAACATGGTTAAGAGGCAAGTAATCATGGAGTTCAGAATGAGTTTGTTTCATACGATTAACTCTTCTAGGCCTCATTATCTCCTTAATCTATGAAACAAAAAGACTGAAATAGATGATCTTTTCTGTTTGAAAGTTCTATGATCCCATATACCCTTATAAATTGTAACAACAGTAAACATACCTGTAACATCAAGCACTGTAGCAATTGAGGTTCCAAGTAAAGAAAGACACTAGAGTGAGACAAAAATAAATAAAAATTCCAGGTAGTCAGTTTCATTATGTTCGTCATTTATTTGATTATTATGATGTCTGTACAGAAAGGTTTCTGAGTTTAGACTATCTTATGCTAATGGAGTATGAGTGTGTAAAGAGTGTGAAGGTCACCAATATGTGGATATGTAAGACTTAGCTAGTGACTGTGAAAACTGTAGAAGTTGGTTATCTACTTGTGAAAGGGATTAAATAGTAGAATAATCATTTTGAAACTTAAAATATAAATTTATGGCATTGGAATTAAAATTTATCTTTAAGAAAGATTTTCTATGTAAATCTTGAAATATTTACATGATAACTAGCATCTTACCTTTTTTTTTTTTTTTTTTCCAAAATGTTTCTCTATCCTAATGATAATTGACCTTACATAGGGTAATAACTAGCACATCACTGGTATTTCTTGTGGTTATATGATAAATATTTGTAATTAATTTCACTACTACTTATAGATGGTTGTACTTGTAATGTTTCTGTTTTGTTTTTTTGGGAAATTATTACTTTGCAATGCTATAATATTGCTGGTAATCTGTGGAATACCAATTTTACTCTACATTTTAGTTGTATTCCATGGAAATTGTTGTGTGCTGCTGCAGTTAGATGTCTACCCGAGCAGCCATCTTGGATCCTCCCTGGAATACCAATTTTAATTAAAGCAGTGGATAAAAGAGAGTTTAAGCAAAACATATTAATCTAAAACTATGACTTTTAAAAATCAAGTTGCACTATAGGTCTCTCTACTCCCAGTTCAGTCAGAGTTGTATTACTTTATATGATTTACATGTTA
This sequence comes from Pipistrellus kuhlii, assembly GCF_014108245.1. Lineage (NCBI taxonomy): Eukaryota > Metazoa > Chordata > Mammalia > Chiroptera > Vespertilionidae > Pipistrellus > Pipistrellus kuhlii. The sequence goes on from NW_023425427.1 coordinate 51,846,933, forward strand.
AACTTCCATACCGTATTTCATTTGTTCAAAGAATTTTGTAGCTATGAGTTGTTTGAAAACAACTCTTCTAAAATGTAACTATCTTATTTGTCTTAAAGGTATGATAGCAAAAATTATAAATACATCCTCATGTTGAAGCCTTAAAATTTTCTGCGATGATTTTTGTGTTTTCTTATAAGAATGTAAGTAAAATGGAGAGTAAGAAAATAGAAGCATTTGGGGGTTGAGAAGAAAAAGACAAAGTAAGTCTGTGCTGATGGGGGCCAAGTTTTGTACAGGTCAAATAGAATTATTTTGTACGTTTGAAAGAACTTTTAGATCATAAACTATGATTGAATAAATGTAAGTACCCTATTTAAATGAGACCAGGACCTGAGTAAAAGTAATGTTTTTTTCCCCTCAGTATAGTAAGGAATATTGCATACTTTTGGTTTCAGGAAGGAGAAACAAATTAGAAGTGTAGAAGAAGAAATTGAACAGGAAAAACAAGCAGCAGATGGCATTATAAAAAATATGTCTCCTGAAAAACAAGTGAAGTACATAGACATGAAAACCACAAATGAGAAATTATTACAGGTAATACTGATTGCTCCTTTGGGACAGGCATATAGCAATCTTGCCACTAGGGGCAGCACCAGCATCCCCTGAGAGCTTGACTAGACTCACTCCACAGTCTTAACAAGGTCTCTGGATGATTCATAGGATATTTAAATTTGAGAAGCACTGCTTTAGAAAACTTTATTTTCTTATGCTGCATGATGACCTAGCTTTTACTATATTATTTGTTCAGTCTATGCGTCCTTCATTTTTGAATGTCATAAGGACATATGAAAACACTTATTGTAATCAACTTTTAATAGCAACATTAAAAGGCCTAATATACCGGAGCCATATAAAGTGAATATTTATATTTTTTCCTTCCTGCCTAATAAACCTCAAATCTTTTTTTTTAATTACAAATATTTAATGTTGATACTATTGCAGATGTCCCCCATATCTCCCCTTACCTACCTCTACCCATTCCACCTCCCCTTCCGTTGGCCTTCACCACACTATTTGTGTCCAGGGGTATGCATATGTGTTCTTTAGCTAAACCCTTTACCTTTTTTTTTTTTTTTTTAAATACACTTTTATTGAATTCAGAGAGGAAGGGAGGAGTGAGAAATAGAAACATCAATGATGAGAGGGAATCATTGATTGGCTGCGTCCTGCATGCCCCACACTGGGGATTGAGCCCACAACACAACATATGCCACAACCAGGAATCGAACTATGACCTCCTGGTTCATAGGTTGATGCTTAACCACTGAGCCACATGGACCTGGCTCGCTTTCCCTTCTTTATCTGATCACCTCTGCCCTCTCCCTTCTGGAACCCACCAGTCTATTCCATGTACCCATGATTCTGGTTCCATTTTATTCTTCATTTTATTTTGTTCATTAATACCTTCATTAACAGTTCAATATAACTTTTATTTTAGACCGGATTTATAAGATACAATGAAAAATATCAAAATATAGTTAATCTTACATAGGGGTTCTCAAATGAGTAATAATCAGCTTAAGAGTTTTATTCCTTAAAGATGTTGAGTTATGTAAATTGCTAGAGGTCTGGGCCCTGAAAGAAATTAGGGACATATTAAGTCTTCTTACTTCAATAAAAATAAAATTTTTTAAAATAAATCAATTAAATTTAAAAAGGAATTAGAATTAGGGAAAAATATGAAAATATAGTTTAAAAATCATAACTTTAAACAATGACATAATGAGTTTGAAGGCTTCTGAAACTTACTGGATGGTTACAGTGATGTGATGATTTAGTGTGAAAAGGACAGGCTGCCTCCAACAAGTTTATAGAGGGTATGTGTTTTTTTTTTAATCTTCATCCAAGGATATGTTTCCATTGATTTTTTTAGAGAGAGAGAGAGAAACATAGATGTGAAAGAGAAACATAAATTGGTTGCTTCCCATATGCCTGGATTTTGGATCGAACCCACAACCTAGAAGTGCGCCTTACAACCAGAATCAAACCTGCAACCTGTGTTTGGGATGTTTGGGATGATGCTCCAACCAACTGAGCCACTCAGACATAAAAAATAAAGTGTTTTTAAAGATGGATCATGGCAAAGTTTTTAGAAATAATGAAAAAATTGGAAAAAATAGCAGTGAATACTACTAAATAACACAAGATAAGTTTTGAAGATATTTACAAAATTTACTTTGTCATATATATATTTGAAATGTTGAGAAACAAAAATTTATTCTGGCGTGTTATTTTTTTCTCTCCATTTTATTGATTTTTAGAGAGAGAAAGGGAGAGGGAGAGAGAGCAAGAGCTAGATAGACAGACAGACATTGATATGAGAGAAATATCGATGGTTGTCTCCTGTACTCTTTCTGACTAGGGATGGAGCTGCAACCTGGATTTGTGCTCTTAGCTGTAATTGAACCTGCGACCTGGTGTATAAGATGACACTCCAACCAATTGAGCCATGCCAGCAAGGGCCAAGTTTATTCTTAATGTAATTGACATATGTATTGTTTTTTTCTCTTCTATTTAGGAATTAGACACACTTCAGCAGCAACTAGATTCACTGAACATGAAAAAAGACAGTCTGGAAGCTGTAAGTATAAAATTAAATAAGATTTCTTATATTACTCATCTACAAAAGATAAATATATCCTAATATATAAAAACCCAGAGTCTGTAACAACCAACCGAAGGCTTGACCAAACACTGGACATAGAAAGGGAGTGGACTGACAATTCTAGGGGGAAAAGAGAGTGGGGGTGCGGGAAGAGACTGAACAAAAATCGTACACCTATGAATGAGGACAGTGGCGGGGGAGGGGGGATGAGGGGGGGAGGTAAGGGCAGAGGTAGGAACCTGGTGGAAGGGAGCTTTGGAAGGGAAAAAAGAGAGGAACAATTGTAATAAACTGAACAATAAAGAATTATTAAATTTTTAAAAATGCCATAGATTTCTTGGCATTAATTTTGTATCCTGCTACATTGCCAAATTTGTTTATTAAGTCTAATAATTTTTTGATGGAGTGTTTAGGGTCTTCTACATACAATATTATGTCATCTGCGAATAATGACAGTTTTACTTCTTCTTTTCCAATTTATATGCCTTTTATTTCTTCTTCCTGTCTGATTGCTATAGCTAGCACTTTCAGTACTATGTCAAACAGGAGTGGTGAGAGTCGGCATCCTGTCTTGTTCATGTTCTTAGGAAATGGTTTTAGCATACAATGGAGTCAAGACAATTTATTCAATAAATGATGTATGGAAAATTGGACAGATACAAGGAAAAAAAGTGAAACTAGATCACCAACTTACACCATACATAAAAATAAACTAAAAATATTTAAAGGACTTTAACATAAGATGGGAAACCATAAAAATATTAGAGGAATTCACAGACAGCAAAATCTCAGACATATGTCATAGCAATATCTTCACTGATACAGCTCCTAGGACAATGGAAACTAAGGAGAAAATAAACAAATGGGACTACATTGAAATAAAATGCTTCTGCACAGAAAACAACAACAACAACAAAAACAACAACAACCATCAACAAAATAATAAGAAAGCCCACTGCCTGGGAGAACATATTTACCAATGTTATCTCTAATAAGGGTTGAATCTCCAACATTTACAGGGAACTCAAAAAATGGGCACAGGACCTATATAGACACTTTCCTAGAGACATATGAAAACATGCTCAAAGTCACCAATCATCCAACAGATGCAAAGCAAAATGACAAATGAGGTAACTTCTCACACCTGTCAGAATGGTTGTCATCAACAAATCAATAAACTACAAGTGCTGGTGAGGATGTGGAGAAAAAGGAACCCTTGTGCACAGCGGTGGGAATGCAGCCATTGTGGAGAACAGTATGGAGTTTCCTCAGAAAATTAAAAATGTATCTCCCATTTGACCCAGTAATCCCACTTCTAGGAATATATCCCAAGAAATCAGAAGCACCAGTCAGAAAGGATATATGCACCCCTATGTTTATAGCAGCACAATAGCTAAGATTTGGAAACAGCCCAGATTAAAAAGCTATGGTACATCTACACAATGGAATACTGCGCTGCTGTAAAAGAAGGAACTCTTACCATTTGCAACAGCATGGATGAACCTAGAGAGCATTATGCTAAGCGAAATAAGCCAGTCAGAGAAAGAAAAATATCACATGATCTCACTCACTTGTGGAATATAATGAACAACATAAACTGATGAACAAAAATAGATACAAATTCATAGAAACATCAAACAGACCATCCAACCTAAGAGGGAATGCAGGAGAGGGCGGTGGTAAAAGATCAACCCAAGGACTTGTATGCTTGCATATAGGCATAACCAATGGACACAGCCAGTAGTGGGTGAGGGCTTATGCTGGAGTGTGATCTGCTGGGCAGAGGACAATGGGGAAAAAAGGAAATGTATGTAATACTTTAAACAATAAATTTAAATTTTAAAAAAGTTAAAAAAAGGAAGAAAATATGCAGGGATCTATTTTTATTCTTCCAGTTTAGAAATGTGTTTTATAGCATTAATGATTAATCTAGGTACTCGATGCTGGTGGTTTAAATGTGCCCTTATTTTTATAAACTGAAACCTATTTGAAATATTTTGGATGAATACATACATTTTTCCTTTTTTTGCTCCCTTCAGGAAATAGCACACTCCCAGGTAAAACAGGAGGCTGTATTGCTGCATGAAAAACTTTATGAGTTAGAGTCCCATCGAGATCAAATGGTTGCTGAAGACAAAAGCATGGGATCCCCAATGGAAGAGAGAGAGAGATTACTTAAGCAGGTAGGAAAAACAAACATACTTATTTTAATATGTCATGATTTGTGAATGTGTTTATTTTATTTAAGCCATATGAACTGACCAGAAAGCCAGTAAGTTTATGAGGTCTTTAAAAAACAGTGAAGTGAGCTTCACCTAACAGTATGAACTACTTGACCATTAAAGTCTAGTAAAAATCATCTCTGACATAAAGTGTTTTTTTTTTTTTTAATGTAAATCTTAATTTTGTGGTGGTCATGCATGTTATGGCCTTTCTTTTTCATGTTTTGGATTTTATGAGGAAAACTTAAAACTTTTCTTTGTTAGTGAATAAATAATTAGATAACCTTACTGAAGATCTCTATTATTTATTTTCGGCTTCATATTTAGAAATCAAGTGTCCCACAGCTAATGACTTTTATTAATGAAATTAAAATCTCCTCTGAAATCTGCCTGGTCAGAGTGACTCAGTCGGTTGAGTGCTGTACTGTGCACTGAAAAGTTGTGGGTTTGATCCCCAGGTAGGGCACATACAAAAGGCAGTCAAGCCTTGTTTCTCACATTGATGTCTCTCTCTTTGTCTGTCTCTCTCTCTCACCCTCCCCCCTCCTCCCCTGCCTCATGTCTTCAGGTGAGGATTAAAAAGTGAATAAAGAGCCAGGTTGCTGTGTCTCAGTGGTTGAACATGGACCTATGAACCAGAAGGTCATGGTTCGGTTTCTTGTCAGGGCACATGCTGGGGTTGCAGGCTTGACCCCCAGTAGGAGGCATACAGAAGGCAGGCGATTAATGATTCTTATTATTGATATTTTTTTTTATCTCTCTCTTCCTCTCCCTCTTGGAAATAAATAAAAAAATATTATTATAAATAAATAAAATCTCCTATGAAATTACAGTATGTCATATGGTCATGTCACATGTATTCACTAGCTTTCTTACTATCCCAAGGCTGACTTTAATTTAATACTGAGTTATAATTAACCTATTATTTATCGTGAGGTACTCTTAACTATAGGGCCCTTAGGAGAACTGCATGTGTATTTGAAAACAGCTAGTCAGGAGCCTACAAATGGAACTCCTTTGTAGTCTTACATTGAACCCAATAGGTTTGGAGGAACCTTAGGGATCAACTCAGGAGCTATTTAAGTATTAGGATCATTCTAGAAAAGTATTAAAATCTAGATTCTCTGAAAGTCCTTGGAAAAAGATCAGTGAAGTCAAGGGACTTGGTTGGGACAGGTTACCAGAACAAATATAATAAATTTGTATTTCAGGCAAAGAATAATATTTTAGTATATATATGTAAAGTATATTTTATATTGCATAATGTATAGTATCATAAAATTTACTTATCTGAAATTCAAATGCAGTGGGATAAATCTGTCAGCCCCACCTTATATATGGGGGGTTTATATCTTAGATATTTATGTAAACTGATCCAGTTAACCTCATGGTACCATGTGGATTAGTATGAAAGTATGTCACCACCCTTTCTTTCAGAAAGAAATAAAAATTTGTGAATAGTTCCTTATTGATGTTCCTTTTAACTTTAAAGATTGAATTTTAAGTAAGTTTCAAGAGACAAGATTTGACATTTTAGAGCAACATACCTTAGAATTATTTTTAAGATAGCCTAACAATTAATAATTCTTTGAACACCATTTTCTTTTTATGCCTTTATAGGTTAAGGAAGATAACCAGGAAATAGCTAGTATGGAACGACAGTAAGTACATTTGTACTAGGACATTTTGCATCCCTTTCTCATCTTTTAAATTATATTCTAACTGTACAAGAGGTGCATATTATCACAATAATTTTGGTGTGGTTCACACTGATAATATTGACATAACTTTCAGTTTTAACTACATTTCGTACAATTCACATATTTAAAGCATACGGTTCAGAGTTTTATAGTATATTCACAGAGTTATGCAAGCATCACTTCAGTCTATTTTTTTATTTTTTAATATATTTTATTGATTTTTTTCAGAGCGGAAGAGAGAGGGATAGAGAGTTAGAAACATCGATGGGAGAGAATCATCAATCAGCTGCCTCTTGCACATCACCTCCTGGGGATGTGCCCCCAACCAAGGTACATGCCCTTGACCTGAATTGAACCTGGGACCCTTCAGTCCGCAGGCCAACACTCTATCCACTGAGCCAAACCGGTTTCGGCACTTCAGTCTATTTTAGATCTCTTTAGTAACTTAATTACACCCTTCTTGTTTTCCACACCCAATCATTCCCTCATCCTAGCCTTAGAGAACCACTTTTATTTTATGTTTGTAGAGTGACCTATTCTGGATATTTTATATAATGAATGGAATCATATAAAACGTGGTCCAATGTGGGTGCATTCTTTCACTTAGCATAATGTTTTCAAGGTTCTTCTGTGCTATAACATGTATCGATAAATATTCCTTATGTGGATATACCATATTTATTTCTGTCCATTCATTAATGGATGTTTAAGTTGTTTTCATTTTTTGGCTGTGATCATGCTGGTATGAAATTCATGTATCACTTTTTGCATGTTTTCACTTCTCTTGGGTATACACCTAAGAGTGGAATTAATGGCTCATATAATATATCTATATTTAATTTTTTAGGAGTCCATTTTATACTTTACCAGCAGTGCATGAGGGTTCCAATTTCTCCATGGCAGTTGGGAGGGACCAGGCCTGCAGGGGAGGACAGTTAAGGGCAACCAGGCCAGCATGGGAGGGCAGTTAGGGGTGACCAGGCCTTCAAGGGAGGGCAGTTAGGGACAATTGGGCCAGCAGGGGAGCAGTTAGGCGTTGATCAGGCTGGCAGGGGAGTGGTTAGGGGGTGATCAGGCTGGCAGGCAGAAATGATTACGGGCAATCATGCAGGCAGGCAGGCAGGTGAGTGGTTAGGATCCAGCAGTCCTGGATTGTAAGAGGGATGCCTGACTTACATGGGTCCCAGATTGGAGATGTTGCAGGCTGGGCTGAGGGACATGCACACATACCCCCGCACGACTTTCGTACATCGGGTCTCTAGTTTATATACGTAAAAGCCTAAGTGACTGGCTGACCAGTAGTTATGACACACCCTGACCACCAACGGGCGGACACTCAACGCAGGAGTTGCTGAGCTGTATTGACTTGGCAACTGCTGTTCTTGGGTAATGCACTGGGAACCAGAGAAAAGAGTAAGCTAGATATTTAATATTCTTTTCCCACTTAATTGTCTTGCACTTTTGTCAAAAATCAATTATATATAGATGCAAGATCTGGACTCACAGTTCCATCCCACTGATAGATTTAGGGTGAGTGAAAATCAAGTCACAAATATTCCAGAACCACAGTAATGATTACTGTATATGAAGTACTAGTACAACTGCTTTTGCTAAAATTTTAACCCATATAATCTTCTATCAATGCAAATTTTCTCTTATTTTTTAATGTTTGAGATTAATTTGCCAATTAGTTCAGTTTATATAAACCTACCAAAAAAAAAAAAAAGAGAATATTTTTCACTTCCTTAATGCTTTAAGTCATGCTCAAAAAAAAAAAAAAAAAAAAAAAAAATATGGGCAAGCATCAGCTTTTGGAGTCAGACAACCTAACATCTGTAGAATATACTTTCAGTTCAAATGTGAATCATGAAAAAAGATCTATCGATAGAAAAGAAATTTCTAAATTTGTAGAATTATCCTGAGAATAGGGCACATATTTGTAGATATTGTTTATGCAGCTTAGAAAAGACATGATTTTTCTAACATCATCATTAAATGTTTTCACTGAATACCTATACTATCTGTTATAAATTCATTAAATAATATTTTTAATAGGTTAACAGATATAAAAGAAAAAATCAATCAATTTCATGAAGAAATTAGACAACTTGACATGGATTTAGAAGAACACCAAGGTACTTTTTCTGGCATTTTTATAATGTATATTAACAGCTATTTATATAGCAGTATTGATACAGTGTTAATTTGGGCCTCGAAAACTGTTTATACGGGATTTATTATTTAATTGTGACATCACTAACTTTACTAAAATACTAAAGTATAATACTAAATATTACAATTAATATTAAATTATTTAAGCCAATTCAAACTTGAAATAGCTTAAATTGATTATAGAATGATAAGAATTTATTTTCCTTGGCAAAGCAATTAAAAAAATGAACTAAAATGGTTTCAAATTATTACTGATTTTAAAGTTATATTTTCTCAATATAATGTTATTAATTATTAATTAACTGGGTTAACTGATAGAGTTGGGAGGAGTGAAGATCAAGTCACAAATACTCCAGAAAGACTTGTTTAGGGAATGTAGCAAGTACTGAAATTTTTGATCCTCTTCCAGCTTTTTCTAGTAGTGCGATCTGAAGAGCCAAGACGGGAACCAGAACACTTGGGGAATCCTGGGGTCTAAGCACGTGGAAGTGCTGTGCTGGGGAATAGGGAGCTGCTGTGCAGTCAGGGGAAGAGGACGGGTATTAGAATTTCTTAGCCAGCTTCTCGGTAGTAAGGGAGAGTAAGGTGGGTTTCTCACAGCACTTTAATCACAGATTAATTGCAAACCAGTTAGTATGCTCTTGGATTATCAAGAATTGACTATATTTTTTATGAGTCAGGTGTTATATTATAAACTGTGCATATATATGTATACCTACTATGTCTGAAGAACATTATTAGCAAGGAAAAAGGGTATTCTATCCCTAAAATTTTTTACTTCAATTTTAAATTCAGTGTACTCAGTATTTATACTTTTTTTGATTTATGAATAATAGAACTAGCTACTGTTGCTTGATTACTTACCTGATCTTTGCAAGAACCCTTTGAAGCTTTGTAACCCCTTTTATACTTGCTGAAGCTCAGAGAAGTTAAGTATCTACACTGACTACATATGTTAGCACTGTCTCCCTAGGTGCTTGACTTTCCCTTTAGGCTATAAGTTCTCCAGGACAAGGACTATCTCTTATTCACGTTGGTAAGCTCTTTCATCACAATGTCTGGGAAAATAAGCAGTAAATGTTTGTAGAATGAACTAAAGTAAAAGTTGGGCTCTAGTCATTTTTGGGGGGCCCTCTAGTTCTTCAGATGTACATATACACTCTTATCCAGAGAGTTTGATTCGTTTTATCACTTTCTAGAGAATTCTTACCTTGGGTTTTCTTATTGACATCTGTTTCTTCAGTAATCCTGAGTCAAAATTCTGGGCAATCTGCTTCTTAAGATGTAGAGGATAATCAAATTATTGATATTTTGACTTTCTGGTCCATACTTAGCTCTGCTTCTGGCTTTATTCTCTCTGGTCCTCTTTATTAATTTCTTAGATGCCACCTGACTGCTTCCATTTATAATCCTGTGTGTAATCCAACTGGATCGCCTTTTGCCTTGTAGTAGGGGTTCTGATTAATATAGCATGAAACCATAAATGATGTATATACACATCTGACTTTGTTAGTAGTTGCTTTTAGTTTTTAAATAAACTTTAAGAAAGATTTGCATTGCCCTGGCCAGTGTTCTCAGTGGTTAGAGTGTTGGCCCAAACACCAAGTCATGGGTTCTATTCTCAGTCAAGGGCTGTTTGCTGGTTTGATCCCAGCCTCAGTAGGGGAGTTTGGGAGAGGCAATCAATTGGTGTGTTTCTCTCTCTCTCTCTCCCTCTCTCTCCCTCTCTCCCCCTCCCCCCTTTCCCTCATTCTCCCTCCCTTCCACTCTCTAAAAATCAATGAAAAAATATCCTTGGGTGAGGATTAAAAAAAAAAAGATTTGAATAATTCATTTTAAATTCAAAGGCAGCCTTCAGTATTGGGTAAGGAGCAGTTATGTTCTAACTAGATATTAATGGTGGCCTTGTAATTAAATAACTCTGTCGAGGGCATTATATTTATTCATTTTAATAAGTTTTTAAGGCTATGATTTACAAAAGTTACATTGAATAATTATGTCTCCAAATTAACTAAATAAAATCAATTAACATTTATTTGACTTCTCTCTGAAAATCTTCATTGTTTCGTATGCTGAGTTATCAGTTTCTGTGACAATCTGGAATAAAGTAGAAAAAAATCTTCACAAAACACTTAGACTTTTGACCAATTCTATAAGGATTTCTTTGCTCTCAAATATTTACTTAGTCTTTGTAAGTGATATAAAATATAATATCTCATAACCAAAAATATTTGTTAGAAGAAAGTATCATTACTTTTTTTTTTAAATTGCTGTGGATGTCCTCTTATCATGTTATGTATTTGCTAGACTTCACCCATATATTAGTTTTATTTTATTGATGAATCAGGTAATTTTGTTATATGGGCTCTAAATATATTTAGGTTTAAATGTATATACTGTCTTATATTAATTGGGGAAGGAATTGTTACTGTTTTCGCTAACTAGAAGCAATGAGAAAACACTGTTGAAAATTGTTACATGTTCATTTTGACTACAAACGGCATGGTTATTAAAGCACAGCATTATGGGCAAGTGCCATGCTACTTTTTAGAAGAGCCCAAACCCATCCTGATTTCTCTTTAGAGGACGTGCCCACCTTTGAATATTTACTAATTGTTGCTTTTTTAAATGTTGCACCTGTATGAGAAAGGTACAGTAGTAGGAAGAGCATTGTTGCTCTGTGTAAAGAAGAAAACAAATAGATAATAGTAACCTATATTCTCAACACATGCTATCATTTTAAATAAAAATCCTTTTACCACAAGGTTTACTTACAGCATATAGCTGAGTAATTTGTTTGTAATAAGGTAATTTTTAAGGTTTTTATTCTCACCACAAATTAATACTTAAGTGTTTATATAGTAGCTCATATTGAAGGTCCCTCAAAATAAATGTTTCTTGGTCCACTGAAATCAGGCCCTTACTTTTCACTATTTTACATTAAATTCTGTATAGAACGGTGTTATTACTTTATGACATGACAAAATCTTTTATGGAATAGGAGCACAAAATAAGTGATCAGGCTGCTATGTAGAATTCCTGAGCCATTTGAAACTGAGTTGGTTCTCAGCTTTACCCAACACTGGCTTGTGCTTACACTTTCTACCATTTGTCCACCTGCTTCCAACTTCCAAAAATTTATTATTATTGTTTCCTTTTCTATTTTTCTCATTGCTGGAGTTTTACCTTTAAAAATTCTTTATTCTATGGTTTTAGCGACATTTAACGGAAGGGAGGAAGTGGGATGGAAATTAGATGTGCATGTTCAATTTGCCATCTTTATCAGAAAATTATTGGTTATAACTTAACTTACCCAGAATTTCTTAGAGTTTTAATCACTTTGGATGTACTTGATTTTGTGTGTGTCAGTGTTTATGTGTGTGTTTTGCCTAAAATGAATTATTTCCTTGTGCTTTCATTAACTGTGCAATTAGCTTTAGCATGCAGGAGTTACCCATTTCTGCTTTTTAAAAAACCTTTCTTTAATTAATTGTTAAAGATTCCAATTAATTTTCTTTTTAAAATTTTGGGTTCTTTATATGTGAATCTGATATGTGCTTAATGTGAAAAAATTTAAGCAGTATAAAAAGTATGTAAAGTAAAATGTTATCTTTTTCCTCAAACTCGTTCTGGTCATCAGAGGTAATCATTTTTTATAGTTTGATAATTAGCTTTTTAGTGTTTTCTATAAATATACAATCATATATTTAAAAATATACAATATGTAATAATATATAGTTCTTCTAAGCTTGAGTTTTTTATTTAAAAATTATATGTAATGTACATTATTCCATATGAGGGTGAATACACCTCCTTCTAAAAAGTATATGCCCAACCGGTTTGGTTCAGTGGAGAGAGTGTTGGCCTGCAGACTCAAGGGTCCCAGGTTCAATTCTGGTCAAGGGCATGTACCTTGGTTGCAGGCATATCCCCAGTAGAGGGTGTGTATGAAGCAGCTGATTGATGTTTCTCTTTCATCGATGCTTCTAACTCTCTTTCCCTCTCCCCCCTTCTCTGTAAAAAAATCAATAGAATATATATTTTTAAAAGTATAGCATAGTGGCTTTAAAACCAGATGAAAAAATGGTGCCTAGCACATAGCAAGCATTTGCAACAACTATTAGCTGCTGTCATTGTTGTTCAGTATATTTGTTATTTCCATATTGGTATGTAGGTTGTTTCTTATTTTTCACTACTAAGTGCAATGCTGCAGTAGATAGCTTTGCTACATATGTTTGTTAACTTGTCTATTTCTAATGGGTAAATAAGATCTACAAATTGCCAGTTTAAAAATAGTCACAGGGCTGAAACTGGTTTGGCTCAGTAGATAGAGCGTCGGCCTGCAGACTGAAAGGTTCCAGGTTCGATTCGGTCAAGGGCATATACGTTGATCGATGATTCTCTCTCATCGATGTTTCTAACTCTCTATTCCTCTCACTTCCTCTCTGTAAAAAAATCAATAAAATATATCTTTAAAAAAAATAGTCACAGGAATATCAAGTACAGAATCAGGAATATAATCAATATTGCTGTAATATTACTGTAATTACTGAAATAACTGTATGTGTTATCAGAATGTTTATTTCTTAATTATATAAATAGTCGCTGGGTTGTATTGAAACTAATATTATATTGTATGTGAACTAAATGAATTCTTAATAGAATGTTACTTATGTTCACAATTTTTATTGCTTTTGCAAATTTATTTCTGAAAAAGTTGTACCATTTTATACAGTCAATTGCAGTATATGAAAGAGCTTCCTTACCAATGCCAGTTGTTATAAATTTCTTCATTTTTCTCAGTCAAGATAATATACACTTTTCTGACAATTCCCTGTTCTCAAAGACCTGAATTTGTGGTACTTCCATGATCCACAAGGTGGGGCTAATTTTCTGAATATCTACATACACAGGCAGGTTTGATGAATAGTTAATATAATACAATATAGTCACATACATTCCCAAGAAGGATTTTTGGGAGTTATTACTTATTACAAATTATTCCTTCATTTTAAAAGTACAGTATCTTCCCAGAGATTGATTAGATTGTAAAATTGTCTACCATATGATTCTTAATACAACATATCACAAATATCTAAATAAATAACTGCTATAAGTGATAAATATGTATCATAATAGGAGTTTACATGAAATGCTATAGGATCACTGTCTGAATGAACTCATTGCAATTTATTCCATAATTTATATGTTTTTTTTCAAGAGTTGTAAAAATATAAAACATAACACTTAGAATATTTCTTTATGCTTAGAATTTCAAGAACCTGGTTGGAAGCTTTGGTTCTTTGGTTATTTTAGGTAAAAGGGAATTTATAAAAACAGAATAACTTTATTTTAGAGCACAGGTTCTGCAACCAGAATGCCAAATCTGGACTGTGCCATATTACTGGCTGATTTTGGAATTACTACTTGATCTTTATGTATCTTAGTTTCCTCATCTTTACAATTGAGATAATAACAGTAGCTAAATCACTCTCAGGGTTGCTGTGAGAATTAGACAAATGGTGTGTGTGTGTGTGTGTGTGTGTGTGTGTGTGTGTGTGTGAGAGAGAGAGAGAGAGAGAGAGAGAGAGAGAGAGAGAGAGAGAGAGAGAGAGAGAAAGAGAGAGAGACTCAGAATAACTTTCCTGGTGATTTTCCCAAAACATGTTTTGGAAAGTATTTTCCCATTAGCATTTCCCCCAGGATGTACAAAATGATCTAATTTCAGAGTGGTTTATCTTCTGGTATTTGAGATTTCAAATGGCATATATTCATTGCTATTCTAGTTTTTAAGTATACATTTAATGAAGAAAAATGGATCATTGCTTATTGTCTAAGTTGGAGATTATGTCTTTCATTAGAATGGTGGTATCTCCAGACCAAGTGTATCAGCACCATCTGAAACTTATTGGAAATAAAAACTATTGATCTCCGCCCCAGGCCTACTATTATAATTGTGAAACTCTAGGGATAGGGCGTAGCAATTTGTGTTTCAACAAACCCTCCTGATGGCTCTAATGCAGATTGAAGTTTGACAATCACTGCTTTAGGCAGTAACTGAAACATGCTGTGTTTAGTACATGCCAAGGACTCCTCATTATGCCACCAGGCATTATTGACATTACTCTGTTGAATAGTCCTTTTTCTTTTTCTTTAAAATTTTGAGAGTTTTAGCAGTCATTTAACTTTTATATATTTAGAGAATTATTACATATTTTTAAAGTGGTTCCAGTGTGTAGAAATAGAATTATCAGATCTTGTTTAAAGAAAATTTCCTGATTAAATTTAAAACTTTTGTAGAGAATGTGTAATTGGTAAGTTGGGTTAAACCTTAAAGCAGAAGTTATTTTAAAACAATAAATTTATATGTGTTCATTTTAACATACCAGTTTAATAGTAGTTGATAAGCTAGTTTATTATATACTGCTATAATGATGTATGAAAAGTTGGTGGGAGAGAGAGACCAGGTAAAAGGGAGGAATTTCATAGGATCCCAAAACCAGCTAAAATTGCCCTAACTGGTTTGGCTCAGTGGATAGAGCATCGGCCTGTGTACTGAAGGGTCCCAGGTTCAATTCCAGTCAAGAACATGTACCTTGGTTGCAGGCACATCCCCAGTAGGGGGTGTGCAGGAGGCAGCTAATTGATGTTTCTCTCTCATTGATGTTTCTAACTCTCTGTCCCTCTTCCCTCATCTGTGTAAAAAATAAATAAAACATATTTTTTTAAAAAACTTTAAAATTGAAGTAGGAGTGGAGGAGGAGGAAGTGTCCTGGCTTGCTAAAATACTGACAATGTTAAAAGGGGTTCAGGTAACAGCTCAGTATGAATTAATGTGACTTAGTCTCCAAAAGAGCTGAAATCCTAGTTTGCATTAACGAAAAGATGAATATGTATACTATGGGAAGTGATAGTTTTTTTAGAATCCTGTTTCTTAGCATCATATTTAAAGGCGATAAAAAAGAACTGGAACTCATTGAGTAGAAAGATAAAGAGAATGAAGCCATGCCACATAGGAACATTCAAAGGTACTGGGAGACTTAGCTTGCCTCAGAAGGACCCCAAGTGCTGGAAAGGAAAAAAAAAACCTGGGTGTGTAAAAGTCTTTTAGAGCTTATTCTTTTTAATATATATATATGTTTTTATTGATTTCAGAGAGAGGAAAGGAGAGAGCTAGAAACATCAGTGATCTATAGGCTGCCTTCTGCACATCCTTTACTGGGGATCAACTGGGACATGTGCCCTGACTGAGAATTGAACTTTGACCTCCTGGTTCATGAATCGGTGCTCAACCACTGAGCCACACCAGTTGGGCAGGGGTTTATTATTGTCCCACCTCTCTAATTTTATTTGCTTTCTGCTACCCTTTCACCTCCAAAATCAGTAGCCTGCCATGTTGGGGATTTTGAGGCCAGGGGAATCACTAGCCTGTGCCCTGTTGGATATTGATCAGAAGAGAAGTTTGGGGTAGCTACCTGTAAAATGGCAATCAGATCTTTTATAAGGTCAGACTACTTTTTAGAGCAGTAGTCGCCAACCTTTCAGACCTCATGGACCACCAATGGTCCATGGACCACCGGTTGGCGACCGCTGTTAGAGTATAACAGTAAAGGTAGCACTCTAAGCCCTGAGTTAAGAGAACATCATTTGATGGAAGAAAAGTAAAGGCTCAGAAGAGCGTACTGACAGTGAAGACAAAGGTGACTGTGGTGGTATTCAGCCCTTTGGCAAGAGGATTAGTAGTATATTTCCCTTACTCCACTGGCTGGCTAGCAGAGAGTATCAAAGAACAACAGTGTCTTTTCTGCAATATCCCAACTCTTTTATAATAGTCCATTCTCATTTTTTTCTTTCCTCCCTCAAAGTGGAATTAAGCCTGTATTTATAGAGTAAATTTTGAGTTATTTGTCATAGTAGTGTATACATTTCTTTTAAAAGAATTTTTATTGATTTCACAGAGGAAGGGGAATGGGGAGAGAGAGAAGGAAACATTAATGATGAGAGAGAATCGTGGATCGGCTGCCTCCTGCATGGCGAACCTCACTGGGGATTGAGCCCACAATTTGGGCATGTGCCCGACTGGGAATCAAACCATGACTCCTGGTCCATAGGTTGATGCTCAGCCACTGAGCCACACCGGCTATGCAGTATATACATTTCTTGAAGGAATATATATTACGCATCTCTATAATTTCTACATTACCTATTAAAGTGCCTTGCTGAAATGATTCTTTATTAAAAAAAAACAACACCCTGAACTCTTCACCCATCTAGTTGCCATATTATTTTATACATAATTTATATTGTATTTTTAATTTTTTATTTTTGAGTTGTACACCCTTCTGACGTAGACTGGTAGCTATCTTGTTTATTCTGACATGTGTAGCGCCTGTTACAGTGTCTGGCACAAGTAGTTACTCAGTCAATTTGAAATATATTATGTGCGACCATGATCACATCGAGTGCTCAGAACTTGAGGATAGCTCTGAAATTCCCTGGGTCCCTTTGGTCTCCTTGTTCTTGATTTTACTACATTAGACCCTTTGCTTGCCCGCTTTGCACCTCCAGTAGGATATACTGATCAGCTTCCCATATCTATGTCTTGTCCTCTCTTGTGATTGTAAATCTAAGGACAGATTTGGTAACTCTCCTGGCTTAGGACTGCCCACATGAGCCTCCAACATTAATCCTCCAATTGAAAAATCATAAAATAGTGGAGTTCACTAGTGCCCTGAATTCTTTTCCTAACAATAGTGATACCGAAGGGAGTTTTATGGAGCTTGGGAATCTGCTAAGATGTACGGGAGCTCTGTCCTATCTAATCCAGCTGCCAGCTCTAAAGCTGGAAACGCTGAGCAGATATGCCTTCCAGCTCGGTTTGATGGTGACTAGGAGCATGGATTTGAGGGGAGCAGAAGGGAGGAATTCCCTTGACTTGGATGATAAGTGTATGGTGAAGTTCTTACAAATGTATTAGGGGGTACAGAGGGGTGTGGCCTGTGAGTTTAATTGTGGCTATACTAGTATTGAGATGTCCTGAAAGGTACCCAGATGAGTATATCTAGAAAGCAATTGGATAAAACAATTTGAAAATTAGGGAAAAGTCACAGTTGAGGGTTCTTAAACTACAAGAATTGGTGGGATTTCCTTGGGTGTAATGTAGCACTAAAAGTCAATTAATAGCAGAACTCAAAATTTAAATGAAGAAAAAAGAGAACACCATGAAGGGAAGACAGAGAAAGAATTATCTAAGAGTAAAAAACAGAAAAGCAGTCCCAACAAAAAACATAAGGGAAAACATTGAAAGAAGGCTGGATGGATCTATAGTGTCAAATATTGCGGAATAAGATAAGAGTTGAAAACTGACTCTTGAATTTTATAATTAAAGAATAATATAATGTTATTGAGAACAATTTCATTGGAATGGCAGGAGGTGACACCTCATTGTGATTTCTTGAGATCTTATAGCAAGATGAGAAACTGGAAACATGTGTAGAAGATTCTCTTAACTTTAGAAGAGGAAAGATATGATGCGTTAAATTCCTGTAAAGTCCTGGTTGCAGGCCTCCTCCTAATCCCTTAATGCCTGACTCATCTCTCAAGAGTGCAACTTCTCAGACAGCCGCAGCAAAGAACCAGCACTCAGAAACCTAGGCCGCGACAGGTTCGGCAGATACTGACATTTCTGCTGCTTCTCAGCTGTTTCATAACATTTACTAGTACATGCACATCCCCCTGCCATGAGGGTATTCCAGATCATGTGTGCTACAAATGCCACTTCTTTCTCTGTTTCCCACCCAAAATACATTGCCATAAGGTAATGACTGGTGACATTTAAAAAAAAAAAAAAATTTATTGATTTTTTTTACAGAGAGGAAGGGAGAGAGATAGAGAGCTAGAAACGTCGATGAGAGAGAAATATCGACCAGTTGCCTCTTGCACACCCCCTACCGGGGATGTGCCCGCAACCAAAGTACATGCCCTTGACCGGAATCGAACCTGGGACCCTTCAGTCCACAGACCGACGCTCTACCGGTTTCGGCTGACTGGTGACATTTTTATATTGGGTCTAGTAATAATTAATGTCGTTTTAAAACATTCGTTTAAAATCTTGCTTGGCATTGACTTGTATTGACATAATCTTCAAACACGTGGTATCTACAGAATGTGTGAAGTGCAATTAACAAGTTTTGCTTGAAAAAGTTTGTGTTTGGTTTGGTTTTTGTTGCAAAACTAGGGCTAAGAAGATGGCGGATGAAGAGCATATTCGGCACTGCATGCTTTACGAGTTCCAATTAGGAAGAAAAGCAAGTGAGGCTGCAAAAAACATCTGTAGTGCTCTTGGTCAAGATGCAGTTAGCGCCAGAAAATGCCAGCGTTGGTTTGAGAAATTTCGTGAGGGAAATTTTTCGTTAGATGACAAGAGTGGTGGAGGCCGTCTG
Organism: Pipistrellus kuhlii; assembly: GCF_014108245.1. Classification (NCBI taxonomy): domain Eukaryota; kingdom Metazoa; phylum Chordata; class Mammalia; order Chiroptera; family Vespertilionidae; genus Pipistrellus; species Pipistrellus kuhlii. Next base: position 51,866,116 of record NW_023425427.1, read on the forward strand.
TCCAATTTTGATCAAGAAGCTCTTCAAGCTCTTTTGGTGCAAAATCCTCAAATTGCCCAACAAGAGCTTGAGACAACTTTAAATTGTTCACAAAAAACAATTTCCAATCAATTGCGTGCACTTGGCAAAGTCCAAAAGTTTGGAAAATGGGTTCCTCATGAGTTGACCGACAACAACCGTAATCAAAGAGTCACAATTTGCAGTTCGCTCCTCTCTCGTCAAAAACCGTTTGCCGTTTTTAGAGCAAATTGTTACCGGAGATGAAGAATGGGTACTGTATGTTAATTTGAAAAGGTGGCCTCAATGGTTGGACAAAAATGAGGCTCCGCAGCCCACGCCAAAACCTGACTTGCATGCGAAAAAAGTGATGTTGTGTGTTTGGTGGAATTTTAAAGGAATTCTTCATTATGAACTTGTACCATCTAACCAAACCATTACAAGTGCAGTGTATAGTGCCCAATTGGAAAGGTTAGCCCAAGCTTTAAGAGAAAAAGAACCCGCGCTGATTAATCGGAAGGGTGTAATTCTTCACCACTATAACGCACGACCGCATACTGCAAGAATCACTGCTGAAAAACTGCGCCAGTTGGAATGGGAAGTTCTCCCTCAACCTGCATATTCTCCTGATATTGCCCCTTCCGATTACCATTTGTTTCGTTCTTTGCAAAACTTTCTTCTTGGAAAAAAATTTAATAATGAAGAATGCCTCAAAAATGCATTGACCAAATTTTTTGCATCAAAATCACAAGAATTTTACAACAGAGGGATTAAAATGCTTCCTGAGCATTGGGCACAAGTAGTAGAAAACAACGGCAACTATATTGTTGATTAAATTTTGTTGTATTGTTTAAATCGATTTAAAAAAAAGTATTAGGAAACGACATTAATTATTACTAGACCTAATAGGTCTAATCTTAACCCATCTTTAAAAAAATGTAATCATTTACAAAGTTTGTCATTGGGAACAAATGTTCTCTCTTCCTTCCCCTCACAACTAGTCATGCTCTGAGACCCTTGCTGATCTTTTGAACTGAGTAGTTCAGTGAAGTTGTTAATGCAATCAAAGCCTTAGCCTAAGTGAACCCAGGGTTCCCTGCTGGTTCTGGTGCCCCCTAGTGAGGAATTCATGACCACTGGGTACGCACTGTCCTTAGACAGTAGCTTTCCCGTACAGTTTTTTATTACCAGTACTGTTTGGGGGCCTTGACAAGATTTTATGAGTATCAGAATGAGTCTGGGTAAAATATTTTCTGACCAGAAAGATAAAAAAGCTGTTTGCCGACCCAGGTCTCTGACTGCCTTCAGCTTTGTGTACTCCTAACTCACTTCCCACCAAGCAAGTCTGTGTACAAGTGGAAATCCTGCCTCCATGTAATTGGCAGCTCTACCCGATTATGTTCCTCTGCTCCCCTCACTTCATTGCTACTCTAGGCAGTACTGGGAAGAACTGTGTGTGCCATAGGAAGTCATATGGAGCACCGGCTAACCTGGGTTTTAGTCTCTGAGTCTATCAGCTCTCCCCTTTTCTTTGAACTCTTCTTTCTAAAGTCCTTCTAGACTTTGGCTTCTTATCAGGAACCCTCTTAGCTTCTTATTCCCTCCTTCTTTGCTTGGCATCCTCCTCATAAGCTTCTTTAGTCTCCACAGAATGAAGCAAACACACATTTATTCTGCTTACTCTCCGTGGGGCCCTGGGGAAACAGGGCTGCAGCTGTCTCACTAGCCCAAGAAAATACCAAGTGCCTCCAACTCAGTTTTGGTTACACTGGAAATCCTCTTTGTATAAAGAAATTTAATCCATCTCTGCTAATGATCTTTCCATGCAGCCTGTGTCAGATTTCATCCAGCTGTCTGGTCCTCAGATTTTTGCTCTTTTAAATGTGTCTTTTACATATATTAAATGAAACATGCCCCAAACTGATGTAAGCAACTTCTTCAACTTACTGCTTCACTTTTTAATGAATAATACCACCATGTCCTGTAGTTACTCAAGGAGAAACCTGGGAGTTAAATTTGACTCCTCACTGTTTAACCATCACCAGAATCCTTTGTCTGGCTCTGAAATGTCTCAAACCAATATTTACTGCCATACATCCTAATTTGCTAAAACTCTGCTCCAGGCAACCTTCATCTGTCACCCACATTACTGTAACAAGCGCCTAACTAGTCTTTAACCTCCATCTCACTTCTCTTATATTCTCCAGATCAGAAATCTTTCAGAAATGCAACGGATCATTTTATTCCCCCGCTTAAAATTCTTCAGGGGTTTTACCATTTGTCCTTAGAAGGAAGTCCAAACTTTTTTTAACATGTGTCTTATAAGATTTCTCATAACCTACCTCGTGTTTGTGCCACTTCTTCCCTTACCTTCTCTGCCTTGGCTGTATTACTCTTTCAGTCCATAGCCACAACTTAATTTGAAAGTAAGGACCTTCAAATTTCTGTACTTGTAATGCTTTGACTTTGAAATTAATATTCTGTTCTTTGACCAGGTAACTCTTACTCATTTTTTTCTTTTAATGCAGCCTAATTATTCTTTAGAGAAAATTCCCCTAAGCTCCTCATCTTTTTTTTAAACAATAAAGTATTTCTACAGATCTTCTAAAAATAAAAGTATTGTCCTTCTATAATACCCTTTATTTTTCATACGATAGCAATTAGTACCTTTTAATTTTAATTACTGTTAAATCCCTAGACTTTAAGCTCTGTCGGGGAGGTAACCTGCTATCTTGCTTGCCGCTGTGAGCTATTCAAAGGTGGAATAATCTTTCCTTGGCGCTTAGGTTTCCATTACCAGGAGTGTTCATGTGTAGGCTCAATAGCTCAAAGTTTGGACTGAAATAGAAAACCATTGGGAAGCCTTTAGGTCCTTTCCAAATAGTCAAACATACAAATAAACGGTTTTAACAGATTCTGTAAGTCAATGTATAAGAATTACACCTAACTGAAAGTACTGAACATTCAATGAATAATCACATATGGAGTACCTAAGAGATGTTTCTAATTTAGAATATCTTATCTGGAATTTATGAAATTAATATTATATTTTGTATCTCTCATAGGTGAAATGAATCAGAAGTACAAGGAGCTTAAAAAAAGAGAGGAAACTATGGATGGTAAGTGGTAGTCTTATAACTATGAAAATATTATAATTTTAGGTAACTGTTCATTTTACCAAATCAGAAATCTCATTTGGGAAGAAATAATCCTATCTAATAAAAGAGTAATATGCAAATTAACCATCACCCCCACGGCAAAAATGGCGGCCCCCATAGCCACAAGATGGTGACGCCCAGTCCCCACTGCTGGAGTGTGTGGGCCTGTCTGCCCAAGGGGGCAGATCCAGCCTTTCCGCTCCACCGATGCTGCAGCATCTGGGCCCCTCAGCCCCACTGGGGTTCGTGTAGACCAAGCGGCAAAGCTGGACCTGCCCCCAGACACTGCAGTGCCCAGACTACTTCCACCCCCAACTACTTTCACTCCCTAGGACAAGCCCCCACCACCCCATGGTCCATGTTCATTAGTTATGCTAATATGCATGCATACAAGTCCTTTGGTTGATGTCTTACCTCCCACTGCCTTCTCTCTGAGGTTGGATGGTCTGTTCAGTATTTCTTTGTCTCTGGATCTATTTTTGTTCATCAGTATAAGTTGTTCATTATATCCCACATATGAGCGGAATAATGTGATATTTATCTTTCTCCAACTGGTTTATTTCACTTATCATGCTTTCTAGTTCCATCCATGCTGTTGCAAATGGTAAAAGTTCCTTCTTATTTTTTTTTTCAATAAATTTTTATTGTTCATATTATTACAAATATTCCTCTCCCCCCCCACCACCATTGCTCTCCTCCACCATGTTCCCACCCCACCCTCTGCCCTTTCCCCACTCCCCATTGTCCTCATCCATAGGTACACAGTTTATGTTCAGTCTCTTCCCACATCCCCCTCTCCCCTTTTCCCCAAGAATCGTCAGTTCACTCCCCTTCCATACCTCTGACTCTATTATATTCAACAGTTAATATTGTTCATCAGATTTTTTTCTAAATTTCCTTGGTTTTTAGATTCACTTGTTGATAGTTACGTATTTGTTGTTCATAATTTTTATCTTTATTTACTTTCTCTTCTGAAAGAACCCCCTTCAGCAATTCATATAATTCTGGTTTGGTGTTGATGAACTCTTAGCTTTTTTTCATTAGTGAAGCTCTTTATCTGACCTTCGATTCTGAGTGATAGCTTTGCTGGATAGATTATCTTTGGCTGTAGGTTCTTACTATTCATCACCTTGAATATTTCTTGCCATTCCCGTCTGGCCTGCATGGTTTCTGTTGAGAAATCAGCTGACAATCGTATAGGTGCTCCTTTATAGGTAACTACCTTCTTTGCTCTTGCTTCTTTTAATATTCTCTCTTTGTCTTTTTTTTATTTTTTATTTTTTAAATAAATTTTTATTGTTCATATTATTACAAATGTTCCTTTCCCTCCCTTCTCACCCCACCCTTTGCCCTTTCCCCACCCCCCATTGTTCTCATCCATAGGTGCACAGTTTATGTTCAGTCTCTTCCCACATCCCCCTATCCCCTTTTCCCCAAGAATAAACAGTTCACTCCCCTTCCATACCTCTGATTCTATTATATTCAACAGTTAATATTGTTCCTCATATATTTTTTTTTTTTTTAGTTTCCTTGGTTTTTAGATTCACTTGTTGATAGTTACGTATTTGTTGTTCATAATTTTTATCTTTATTTACTTTCTCTTCTGAAAGAACCCCCTTCAGCAATTCATATAATTCTGGTTTGGTGGTGATGAACTCCTTTAGCTTTTTTTTATTAGTGAAGCTCTTTATCTGACCTTCGATTCTGAGTGATAGCTTTGCTGGATAGATTATCTTTGGCTGTAGGTTCTTGCTATTCATCACCTTGAATATTTCTTGCCATTCCCGTCTGGCCTGCATGGTTTCTGTTGAGAAATCAGCTGACAATTGTATAGGTGCTCCTTTATAGGTAACTATCTTCTTTGCTCTTGCTTCTTTTAATATTCTCTCTTTGTCTTTTGCTCTTGGAATCTTAATTATGATTTGTCTTGGTGTGGTCCTCTTTGGATTCCTTTTGTTTGGAGTTCTGTGCGCTTCCTGGACTTGTAAGTCTAATTCTTTCACCAGGTGGGGAAAGTTTTCTGTCACTATTTCTTTCAGTATGTTTTCGATGTCTTGCTCTCTCTCATCTTCTGGGACCCCCATAATTCTGATGTTGGTTCGCTTGAAGTTGTCCCAGAGGTTTCTTACATTATCTTCAATTTTCTGGATTCTCTTGCCTTCTAGTTTCTGTGGAGGAGTGTCTTCTGGCTCTTTATGTTCCAACTCTTTGACTTGATTCTTGCGATCTTCCATTCTGTTTTTTAGGACTCTGTATAATATTTTTTATTTGTCAATGTATTCTTTATTTCTTGTTGATCCCTTATCATTTCTTGTTGATTCCTTATTCTAGTTGATCCCTTTTCATATCCTCATAGGTCTTATCCATCTTTTCTAGGAAATTCTTGAAAAACCTTATAAGCGTAGATTTGAACTCTATATCCAGTCGCTTTTTGTCCTCCATTTCTTTCGTTTGTGATCTATTTCATCTCGGCATTTTCGCAGCTTTCCTGAGTTGGTAGCCTTAAAAGTCTCTGTGTTCTGCTTGGATGGGGCGGGGTTTCAGGGTGGAGCCTACAGCTTTGGCTTCCGTCAGTCCCACCCTATGCAGGTTCTTCAGTACTCCATTACAAGCGCCTCTGAGAGAAAGGTGCTATCGATTTTCGCCTGCTGCCCAACAGTCTATGCTCTCCCCCAATGAGCCCGGTATTGGGGTTCAGTTCAGTTGGAAGTGGAGTTGGAGGTGGCGTTCAGAGCAGTCTGGAGTCCCTGTCTCCTTCCCGCCAGAGCAGTCCCGCAGCACAGCCAACCATCCCTTCTCTGCGCACAATGTGCGTGCTTCTGGGATTTCCTTTTGCCGCTCCCCCGGGGTTCCGCCTTACAGCCCAGCTCCCTCTGTGTGAACCTGGGTTCCCGGGGTCTGGCCTAGAACTGGGGTTCAGAGCAGTCGGAACTGGGGCCCAGCACAGTCGGAGTTTTATCTCCTTCCCGCTAGGGAACGCCCGCCAGGCACCCAGTCTCCCTCCTCTCTGGCTCCGTCCTCTCCCTGCGCTGCGTGTCTCTGTACCTTAGGCTTTTACAGCTCCTCCGCGCTTCCTTCTGGTTTTCTCCTTGCTTCTTGTAGAATTTCCAGTCAGTTGACTTTCCTGTAGTTCTGGGTAATGTCCATTTTATATTTTAGTTGTATTTTATTGAAATTGTTGTGTGCGGCTGCGGCTAGGTGTTCACCTGTCAGCCATCTTGGAATGACTCCGGAAAAAAGGTAAAAGTTCCTTCTTTTTTATAGCAGCATAATTGTAGATATACCCCCATTTTTTAATCCACTCATCTGCTGATAGACACTTAGGCTGTTTCTAAATCTTAGCTATGGTGAATTGGGCTGCTATGAGCATAGGGGTGTATAAATCCTTTCTGATTGGTGTTTCTGGTTCCTTGTGATATATTCCCAGAAGTGGGATTACTGGGTTGAATGTTAGTTCCATTTTTAGTTTTTTGAGGGAACTCCATGCTGTTTTCCACAGTGGATGTACTAGTTTGCATTCCCACCAGCAGTGCAGGAGGGTTCCTTTTTCTCCATATCCTCACCAACACTTGTCATTTGTTGATTTGTTGATGATAGCCATTCTGACAGGAGAGAGATGGTATCTCATTGTCCTTTTGATTTGCATCTCTCAGAGGATTAGTGACTTCGAGCATGTCTTCCATATGTCTCTCGACCTTCTGTATGTCCTCTTTTGAAAAGTGTCTATTTAGGTCCTTTGCCCATTTTTTGATTGCATTGTTTACCTTCTTTTTGTTAAGCTGTATGAGTTCCCTGTAAATTTTGGAGATTAAGTCCTTATCTGAGATAGCATTGGCAAATATATTCTCCCATGCATTGGGCTTTCTTGTTGTTTTGTTAATGGTCAATTTATTGTTTTATGTTAGCAGTAAAATTATTTTTAACTATATGTTTTTAATTTTAGAAGATCTGTAGATACTTTGAGAAAGTAAATAAGAGCAAATTGGGTACTGGTTCTATATTAGACAAGAAGAAAAATGAGTTCTTAGAATATTTATAATCTGAACAAATTATTAAACTTATTTACTTGAGATTCAGCATTATAAGTAATATAATATAATACTGATTTTCAGATATTATAGTAATCAGTAATGTTTTCAGAAGTAGTGTTAGTGGCTAATTATAGATATTAATAATTGTAGATGTATCAAAGAGATCCTATGTAAACACAGGTTTTTTTTTCTGATTTTTTAAAATTAACAGTTACTTTTGGACCCATATACATTTTTAGTTTACTTGTATCATATAAGTTTATAACAATTAAGCTTTAAAAGTTTGAATGTAGAAATGTTCTCATTGAGTAATTGCCCTTGGGTTAATAAAATATTAGACATAGATAGTTTTAAATTTGCTATGAATTTCTACTCCTAAGACCCACAAATCAGTGTTTATATAGTGTGAACTATAGCAAGAGTAGCCTCTCATCATATTTCTCAATTGGCAGCTTTTATTGAGGCTTTTGAGGGAAATAAAAATCAGGAACTGGAACGGAAGGCACAGATAGAAGCTGACATTGTTGCACTTTTGGAGCACAGTAGTCGGGTGAGTACCATGTACCTTTCCTGGTGTCCTCGTTACTTTTACTGTGATTACCTCTTTCAGTTCAACTAAAAAATGCATGGTTCATTACTGCATTTGTTCATTTAAACTGTTCCTTTAAAATTCTCTTGCTTGTTATTCTATTTCCTTAAGCTATTAATTTTTTGTCTTTCGAATTCAGCTAATTAGTTGTATTATGGGGAAAAGAATGACATGTATATCAATATTATATATATATATATATATATATATATATATATATATATATGATGTCAATATTCAGCAGTAAGTGAGGGACTAATTTAATTATTAAGATTTTCTTCTATTGTTAATTTCTATGAACTTTTAGAAATAGCATTTGCACAGATAAACTTGAAAAGCCAGATACACGATATTGGAAAATGTTAATATATGTTTTTAAATATATTTTACCCTGTAATATATATTATAAACAAAAAGGTACGAGGTATCTAATGAGTATCTTGTTTCACTAAAACATGTTTATTAGGCAGCCACTGGTGTTTGGTACCAGGAGAGGAGAAATACGTGTTTCTTTTCAATATTCTTAGTGTTTTAAGACTTGAATTGGTTCCTAAAATAGTATTGTTGAGTTTTTTGTACGATGAAATAAAGCAAATCTTTTTTAAAATTCTGAGTTTTAATTTAGCCTGTTTTTATTGAGAAAACCTGATTTGCATCTCACTCTGTTCTTCTATGAAACATATGTAATAAATGATGTATTTCAAAGAATACCCATTCAAAATATCCAATCCTTTAGCAGTATTTTCTACGAGTTTTGTTGAAGAGTTAAATTTGTGGATTTTTTAAAAATTGTTTTTATTTCTCTTCATATACAGAATATAAATCGTATGAAACAGATATCCTCTATCACCAATCAAGAGCTGAAGATAATGCAAGATGATCTCAATTTTAAATCTACTGAAATGCAGAAATCACAAAGTACAGCTAGGAATTTGACTTCAGGTAAGAAAACAACCTAGATTTTAAAAACCTTTTTTTTGTGTGTGTAATAAATGTTATTCTCTTTGATTTTTGTTTTAAAGACCGAAGACATGATTTATGAATGCTTATTTCTTCAAATCATTTATAGTCTCAGCATTTTGTGTGACTTTTCACAATAATTTAATAGTATTTCATTGAATAGTCTTATTCATTTAACATTTATTAAAATATCTATATCTGTATTATAACTTAGTTATTCCCAGATTAAAAAAAAAATCCACTCTGTTCCCCCTAGAAACTTCCAACCTGGTGGAATTGAAAGTAAACATCTATCTTCTATAATAATAAAAGTATAATATGCTATAATAATTAGACCAGATGTCCTTCCGGACCACCTTTCGGATGAAGCTGGGGCTGAGAGGAAGCCTGGGTCCTAAGTGCCAGAGGGAAGCCAGTGCCAGCAGCCAGGGGAAGGAAGACTTACTCTTTTTATTTGATTGATTTTTTTACAGAGAGGAAGGGAGATGGATAGAGAATCAGAAACATCAATGAGAGAGAAACATCGATCAGGTGCCTTCTGCACACCTTCCACTGGGGATGTGGGCACAACCAAAGTACATGCTCTTGACTGGAATCAAACCTGGGATCTTTCAGTCAGCAGGCCGATGCTCTCTTCACTGAGCCAAACCCGTTAGGGCAAAAAGGCCTACTCTTGCACAAATTTTGTGTATCGGCCCTCTAGTCCTATATAATAAAAGCTTAATATGCAAATTGTCCCCTCCACAGGGGGTGCAACCAGGGGGTGGGCCAGCAGCAGCAGGCGGCTGGGAAGGGAGGTCCCCTCCCACCCCTGCCCTGGACAGCGGCGCCAGCAGCAGTGACAGTGGTGGCAGGTGGCAGGGGAACAGGAGAAGGGAGGCGCCCTGGCCAGCAGCTGGTAGCTGCTAGGGACCCTACATTCTGTGCACTGGGCCTCTAGTTAAAATATAGTGAAATAGTGCTATAATAGAAGCACAGGAGCAATGGAAGTACATACATAGGACTCATGTTCACCCCAGTCTTGGGTAGTTAAGAGAAGTATCCTAGAGGAAGTAATGTTTATATTATAATTAGTTTCAGCAATGATGATTAATCTGAGAATAGAACAGCACTGTCCAACAGAAATGTAATGCCAGCCACATATATAATTTTAAGTTTCCTAGAAGCCATGTTAAAAAAGTAAAAAGAGATAGGTGAATTTGAATAATGTATTTCATTTAACCCAGTGTGTCCAAAATAAGACCATTTTAACAGGTAACCTATATATATATACAGAGTCAGGGTCTGTAACATCCACAACTACCGAAGGCTCCACCTAACACCCAGGCTGCATGCGCAGCTGGTCTGGTGGGTGGCGACTTGTGGCATCGGGACCAGGGGAGGCGGGGCCAGCACTCACACTCACTCACAACCTCACACACACACACACACACACACACACACACACACACCACCCACCAGCTCACAGCCTTTTATTCCTTTCTTTCCCTCTCTCCCAGCTCACTTTCCAGTTGAAATGTGACTAGGACTTTCATTACTCTGTTGAATAAGAGTGGTGAAAGCAGACATCCCTGTCTCTTGTTTCCAATCTTAAGGGAAATGCTTTTAGTTTTTGTCCATTGAGTATGACATTGGCTGTGGGTTTGAAATATATTGTTTTTATTACATTGAGGAATGTGTCCTCTATTCCCACTCTGCTGAAAGTTTTTCTTATAAATGGGTGCCAAGTTTTATTAAATGCATCTTCTGCATCAGTTGATATGATCATGTGGTTTTTATCCACTTTGTTTATGTGGTGTATCAATTTTATTCATTTGTGGATATTGTACAAACCTTGCATCCTAGAATGAGCCCTACTTGTTCATGGTTTATAACCCTTTTAATGTATTGCTGAATCTGGTTTGCTAATATTTTGTTAAAGATTTTAGCATCTATGTTTATCAGAGATATTGGCCTGTAATTTTCTTTGCTTGTAGTATCCTTATGTAGTTTTGGAATTAGGATAATTCTGACTTCTTAAAACAAGCTTGGGAATCTTCCCTCTTCTTAAATTTTTTGGGAATAGTTTGAGAAGCATAGGTGTTAGTGCTTTGAATATTTAGTAAAATTAACCTGTGAAGCCCACCTGGTCCAGGACTTCTGTTTATTGGGATTTTAAAATTATTATTATTGTTGTTGCTTCAATTTCAGTAGTAGTAACATGCCTATTTATATTCTGTGATTTTTCTTGATTCAGTTTTGGGAGATAGTATGTTTCTAGGAATTTATCCATTCCTTCCAGATTGCCCAATTTGTTGGCATATAGTTCATAATATTTTCTTAAAATCCTTTGTATTTTTTGGTGTTAGTTCTCTTTTATTTCTGATTTTATTTATTCAGGTCTTCTCTCTTTTTTTCTTTATGAGTCTGGTTAAAGGTTTGTCAATCTAGTCTATCTTTTCAAGGAAGCAGCTCTTGGTATGATGGATCTTTGGGTTGTTTTTTTAAGAATCTATTGCATTTATTTCTGCTGTGATCTTTATTATTTCCTTCCTCCTATTCACATTGTTTTTTTTTTTGTTTTGTTTTGTTTTTTGTTTCTTTTTCCTGTTTAAGTGTAGAGCTAGATTTTTTTATTTGAAATTTTTTCGTGTTTCTTGAGGTAGGCCTGTAATGCAATGGATTTTCCACTTAGGATTCCTTTTGCTATGTCCCATAGGTTTTGGTTTGTTATGTTTTCATTTTCATTTGTTTCAAGGTATCTTTTGATTTTGTCCTTGATCTTGTTAACCCAGTCACTATTTTGGAACCATGGTATTTAGCCTCCATGTCTTTGTGTGTTTTTCTGTTTGTTTGTTTTTTGTGTTTTTTTTTCCTTGTGATTGATATCTAGTTTCATACCATTGTGATCAGCGAGGATGCTTGATATAATTTAAATCTTCTTAAATTATTGACATTTGTTTTGTGTTCTAACATGTGGCCTGTCCTACAAAATGTTCTATATATACTTGAAAAAAATGTATACTAGTATTTTGCTTTGAAATGATCTGCTGCTCTGATTAAACTTAACTGATATAGTGCATCATTTAATGCCATTGTTTCCTTATTGATTTTCTGTCTGTAGGATCTATCCATTGATACCAGTGAGGTGTTAAAATTCCCTACTATGACTGTATTACTGTCAATCTCACCCTTTGTGCCTATCAAGATTTTCTTTACACGTTTAGGTCCTCGTACGGTGGGTACCTAAACGTTCACATGGATTATATCCTTTTGTTGGATTGCTCCCTTTGTCATTTTTTTAGTGTGCTTCTTTGTCTCTTACTACAACCTTTGTTTTAAAGTTTATTTTGTCAGATATATGTATTTCTCCCCACCTTTTTTTTTTTCATTTTTTTTTTTTCATTTCACTTGCATGAAATTTCTTTCATCCCTTTACTTTTAGTCTGTGTGTATCTTTAATTCTGAGGTGGACCTCTTGTAGACAGCATATATATTGGTCTTCCTTTCTTATCTATTCAGCTATTCTATATCCTTTGATTGGAACATCTAAGCCATTTATATATAAAGTAATTATCGATAGATACATATTTATTACCATTTTATTCTTTTCACTATGTTTGTTTGTTTTCTTTTTTTATTTCTTAAAGCAGTCCCTTTAACATTTCTTATAATTCTGGTTTAGTGGTAGCAAACTTCTTTAGCTTTTTCTTGCCTGGTAGGCTCTTTATTTCTCCTTCCAATTCAAAAGATACCCTTGCTGGGTAAATTAGTCTTGGTTGTAAGTCCTTGCTTTTCATCAGTTTGAAAAATGTGTTTTTCATCACTTTCTGACCTGAAATGTTTCTTTTGAGAAATCAGCTGACAGTCTTATGGGAGCTCTCTTGTAGGTAACTAACTTCCTTTCTCTTGTAGATTTTAAGATTCTTTCTCTGTCTTTAAACTTTTCCGTTTTAATTATGGTGTGTTTTGGTTTGGACCTTTTTGTATTAATCTTTTTTGGGATTCCCTGCACTTCCTGAGCTTGCATGTCTTTTTCCTTCACCCAGTTAGGGAAGTTCTCTTCAAATAAGTTCCCTGTCTCTTGCTCTCTCTTCTTCTTCTGGTACCCCTATGATGCAGATGTTGTTACACTTTATGTTGCTCCAAAGGTCCCTTAAACTACCCTCATTTTAATTTAATTTATTTTTTAATATATTTTATTGTTGTGGGTTTTTTTTGTTTTTTGTTTTTTGTGTTTTGTGTTTTTTTTTACAGAGAAGGGAGAGGAATAGAGAGTTAGAAACATCAATGAGAGAGAAACATTGACCAGCTGCCTCCTGCACACCCCCTACTGGGAATGTGCCCACAACAAAGGTACATGCCCTTAACTGGAATCGAACCTGGGACCGACCCTTCAGTCCGCAGGCCAACCGATGTTCTATGCACTAAGCCAAACCAGTTAGGGCTATTTTATTTTTTTGTTGTTGATAATCCTCACCTGAAGATATTTTTTTCATTGAATTTTAGAGAGTGGAAGGGAAGGGGAAAGACAAAGAGAGAGAAATATTGTTGTAAGGAAGAAACATTGATTGATTGCCACCTACATGTGCCCTCACTGGGGCCAGGGATTGAGCCTACAATTGAGGTAGTGCCCTTGACAGGAATCAAACCTGAGATCCTTTTGTCCCCAGGCCAAACTCTAAAACAGGCCAGGGCTACCCTTATTTTAAAAAGATGTTTTCTTTTTGCTGCTCTGATTGGATGTTTTCTGCTACATTATCTTCTAAATTGTTGATTTGATCCTCTGCTTCATCTAACCTACTACTTACCTCTGCTACCCCCTGAGTCTGCCCGGATCTCCTTCAGATCCTTCCAAGAAAGTCTGCACTGTGGGCCCAAGCTGGCCACAGCCTGCTGACTCTGCCATAGGGCACTAGTTTGGCAGGTCAGGGCCACAGGGAGCTGGGAGGGCGGGCTTAATGTGTTCCCTCAGGCTGATGCCTTATGGAGGGGAGTGCTTAACTGGGAAAGATGTCATCTGTGGAACTGTGGGACATGGATTCAGCACTGGCACCTTGGCAGCTGTCCTCCAGCCCTCTCTGTATGACTCTATTCTGCTCCGATCCACTGCATCTCTGCCAGAAATTCGGATGAAAGCCTGCAACTGAGATTTTGTGTGCTCACCCTTTGAGAGGGTACTTGGTTTTCTATCAGACCCCTGTCTCTTCCTTGTGGACAGAATTCCCACTGATTTTCACAGCCAGATGTAATGTGGGCACCTGTTCTCGGCTCTGGTATTCCAGGCATGGGAGCCCAGCATGGGGATGAGACCCCTCACTTCTCAAAAAGTACTTTTGCAGCTGAGAGGTCCCTGTGGATTCTCTACTGTCACATATAGGTGCAGGTCTAGCACCTTTTTGTGTCTCCGCCCTTCCTCTTACTCTGGATGTGGCTTCTTCTGTAATCCTTGGTTATAAGACTTCTGTTCAGCTAGTCTTCATTTGGTTATTCAGGTAGATTTTTTCTATAGTTTAGTTGTCTTTTGCATTTGGTCCTGGAAGGAGGTGCCTTTCCCCTACTCCACTTTCTCTTGTATCCCTACCATCTCTGTGTCTTCTGTGGGGAGATACTTTATGCCCTTATGCCCATTTCATATTGTGTTGTTTGTTTTCTTATTGTTAAGGATTAAGAGTGTGTGTGTTTGGAAACCAGTAGAGGACCTATGTTTTCTGCTCAAGGGTTTCCATTTCTAGACAGACAAGCAGTATGTTGCTGACTGTGACTCCACAGCCTCAGACCAAGTGGACTCCACTTGACTTGACTTTGAATGAGATGACAACTCTCTCTCTCCTCCTCACAGAACAGAGCCCCAGTCTACTTAATTTTTTTTTTTAAAGATATCTCCTCAAGAAAATAAGAGATTTATAAGACCCTGCACAGGTGACTATCATGAGTAGCTTGGGGGCTATCTCTCAGGCTCTGCCTCTCTAAGTTTGTTTCTCTCTGTCACACGCAGACTCAATCTCACTTAGGTATGCCTGCCTACTGAAATCACGTTTATATGGTCTAACAGCTCAGATCCTGCACAGTTTGTCTATGTGTCTATATAAGAGGACCCATGAGGGAGCCCTTGTATATTGTTGGTGGTAATACAGATGGGTGCAACCACTGTAGAAAACAGTGTGTAGTTTCCTCAAAAAATTGAGATTGAAATTGCCTCATGACCCAGCAAGTCTACTTCTTGGAATATATCCAAAGAAACCTGAAATATTAATTTGAAAGAACATACGTACTCCTATGTTCATTGCAGTGTTATTTACAGTGGCCAAGATTTGGACACAGCCCAAGTGCATACCAGTAGATGAGTGGATAAAAAAGCTGTGGTACATTTACACAATGGAATACTACTGGGCTTTAAAAAAGAATAAAATCTTTGGATCCAATCATCTGCTGACGGGCACCTAGGCTGTTTCCAAATTCTGGCTATTGTAGATTGTGCTTCTATGAACATAGGGGTGCATATATCCTTTCTGATTGGTGTTTCTAGTTTCTTGGGATATATTCCTAGAAGTGGGATTACTGGGTCAAATGGGAGTTCCATTTTCAGTTTTTTGAGGAAACTCCACACTGTTCTCCACAGTGGTTGCACCAGTCTGCATTCCCACCAGCAGTGCACGAGGGTTCCTTTTTCTCTGCAACCTCGCCAACACTTGTCGTTTGTTGATTTGTTGATGTTGGCTATTCTGACAGGTGTGAGATGGTACCGCATTGTTGTTTTGATTTGCATCTCTCGGATAATTAGTGATTTTGAGCATGTTTTCATGTGCCTTTTGGCCTTCCTTCTCTCTTCTTTTGAAAACGTTCTATTTAGGTCCATTGCCCATTTTTTTAATTGGATTATTTATCTTCCTTTTATTTAGTTGTATAAGCTGTTTGTAGATGTTGGAGATTAAACCTTTATCAGTGGTATCATTTGCAAATATGTTCTCCAAAAACTATGGTACATCTACACAATGGAATACTATGCTGCCATAAAAAAGAAGGAATTCTCATCATTTGCAGCAACCTGGATGGAATTGGAGAACATCATGCTGAGTGAAATAAGCCAATCAATGAAAGAGAAACACCACATGACCTCACTCATTTGTGGATAATAAAGAGCATTATAAACTGATGAACCAAAAGATAGATATAGAGACAGTATATCAACAAGTAGACTGTCAAATTACAGCGGGGAGGGGAGGAAGATCTGGGGGAGATAATAGATCAACCGAAGGACTTGTATACATGCATATAAGTACAACCAATGGACACAAAACTCTGGGGAGGGAGGGGATGTGTGGGAGGGAGGGAGGGGGGGCAAAAAAAATCAATAAAATATATTAATAAATAAATAAATAAATAAATCCTAAGGGGGGGGAAAAAAAGAATAAAATCTTATATTTTGTTTCAGTGTGATGGACCTGGAGAATATTATGCTAACTGAAATAAGCCAGTCCGAGAAAGACAAATACCATATGGTTTCACTCATATGTGGAATCTAATGAACAAAATAAACAAAATAGAAACCATACTGATAGATACAGAGAACAGACAGCTGTCAGAGGGGTGGGTGGTTGGGTACTGGATGTAAAAGGTGAAAGTATTATGTAAAAGAAAAACAACCTACCTCATAAACACAACAGTATGGTGATTACAGATTACCAGCAGGAAGGGGGTTGAGAGGATGTAGAAGAGACTAAAGGGGGATTATATGGTGATGGAAGGAGACTTGACTTGAACACACAATACAGTATACAGATGATGTATTGTAGAATTATACATTTGGAACAAATTATTAACCAATGTCACTGTAATAAATTCAATAATTTTTTTTTTTTTAAGTTTGAGAAACACTAGTGTATTGCATGAGTAAAGAGGCAAGGTATCTGTCAGCAATCATTTTTATTTATATTTTTGGAAAGGAAACTCCAGGGAATAAACAAATGCACTGATGGCAGAATATTTGAGAAACATTTCCCCAGGTCAAAGTGGTTCCTTCTGAGATTTTGCCACTGTGTACACACTGCTTGGTAAACTTTGTAACTTCACAGCATATCAGAAGGAACTGGTCTGCATCCTCTTCCTGTCTCTTCCCTTGGAGAAGCCTTTAGCTTTTCATGGGGATTTGCTGTTACAGGAAGATAAACTTTACTCTATACCAACCACCATTTTCTCCCTTTTGCTAGGAAAAGCAGTTTGTGTACCTCCTAAATATTTCCTTCATATGTCTTCAAATTAAACTTGTAGTTAGATTAACATAACTGTTTTCACCTAACAGTCAAAATATACCAGCTAAGTACATTTCCTATTCAGAATATTGAAACCATAAGCCTAAGTGACTTTTTTTTAGCACTTTAATTCTCATCTGAACTCTTTTTGACCTTAGAGATATGAAACTAACTAAACAAAACCTTGTCAACAACATTTAAATCCATATACATATATACGTTTTTTAGTAACATGTGCCAATATGGTTGAGTCTTACTAGTAAGACTCTTAAAGCAACAAAAATGTTTAAGCTTAGTTAAACCAAATTAAAATTAAAATAAATTTAGTTGCTAAAAGCTTTCTTTTTTAAAGCAATGTCTTTTGAAGTTTTTTTTTTTTTTTTTTTTTTTTACCATTTGATATTTTAAACTCTATGTGATAATTCTTATACTTGTGATTAGAGTCACCCAATTTTGGAACCTGAGATTTGTATTATAATGTCACCTTCTTGGTATATTTTTAATCAAATAATCTTTTTGGTTTATTAGATAGAAGGGAAAGGTTTGCATTTGATTTTTTTTAGTTAGAGAATCTGTATAGATAATAAAACTAATTGCAAGTAAATCTTGGTAAATCTTATATGAAGAAACCGACTAACTTAATCATTGTGTGCCTACATATCAGGGAGACATATAAGGAGATTGAGTGCCAGGCATACCTTGCTTTATTGTGCTTTGTTTTACTGCACTTCACAGATACTGTGTTTTTATCAACATCTAGGCAGGATCCTCGACCAACACAATGATTACGACTCACTGAAGACACATGATGGTTAGCTTTTTTTAGTAATAAAATATTTTTAGTTAAGGTATGAATATTGGTTTTTTTTTGTTGTTGTTTTTTATATATAATACTACTGCGCACTTAATAGACTAAACATAAGTTTTATATGTCCTGGGAAACCAAAAATGTTGTGTAACTCACTTTATTGTGATATTTGCTTTATTGCCGTGGTCTGGAACCAAACACATAATATCTCAAGGGTTATGCTTGTGTAAACCCTACCCAAATTCTGATCTGACTGCTGAGCTAGGTGTGCATTTGGCAGACTTTAGGAGACTTAGGAAAAAGCAGCAGCTAGAAGTTGGCATACCTGATAGGGAGATTTCAGATACTGCCCGTTCCAAAGGAGAAAAGTTGAAAGTTTTAGTTCAGTGAAGTTTATTGCTCATTTATGATACAAGTCATTCTTGAAAGGAGCAGTAGAGTTTTTACAACATGTCATTTAAAATGTCCATTATATTGTATTATAAAAACTTACTACACAGGTGAAGAAATAGAAAAATGTCAGTTAAGGGAAAAGCAGTCACTATACATTGAACCTGAGATAATCTAAATGTTGAAATGAAAAGGACTTTTTATAAATATATTTAAAGAATTAAAGGAAAATAAAATAATAATAAGTGAACAGAGAATCCCACAGAGAAATGAAATTAGAAAAAAAAAGAACCAAGTGAAAATTCTAGAATTGAAAATATAAGTAAGTGAATAAAAATCATTGATTGACCTTAATTGAAGACAGCAGAAAAAAAGTTGGTGAACTTGAAGACAAATCAATGGAAATTATCCAGTCTGAAGAAGAAATAAAAATGAATAGAGCCTAAATGATCTGTGGCACAATTTCAAACAATCTAACATAAATGTAATTGGTGTCCCAAACAGAAAGAAAGGAGAGATAGAGAATGGGAGAGAAAAGGTAGTTGAATAAATAGTGTCTAAAAATTTCCCAAATTTGATGAAAAATTTAATTTTATGGCTCTAAGAAGCTATTGAATCTCAAACAGGATAAATATAAAAATCCTTCACCTAAGCACATCATGTCAAACTGCTGAAATGCAAAAACAAACCAACAAAAAAAACAATGAAAGGAACTAGAGTCATATATATGGGAACAATACATTTCATTACAAGATTAAACTTTATCATTAAACATTAATTTTAATTTTGAATTTTACTCTAAAAAAGTTATTTTAATATAAAAGTCTTTTATCCTGAAATCTATACATAATAAAAGGAAGATGTTTACATTTGACTTTGATACTGTAAAAATATCCTCATTATTTTTCTGAGGGCACATGTATTCCTACTTTAAAATAGAGAAAAAGTGAAGGCAAAATGTTCTAAGATGAAAATGTATTACTACTGTATACCCCTATACAGTAAGTAGCTATTGGGTGTATAGGATTACTAATGTGTAACTGAGCACACAAGAGAAAAGGAAATTTGCAAGGCATGTTTGAATTCATATTTCTTCATCCTAATATTCAGGATAGGAATTTCATTTCCATATTGGTTTCCATTTTTTAATTAGTTCTAATCAGATTTTACTTTAATATAAGGAAAGCCAAACAAAGAATGATGCCTTGAGGAAAGAAGCATGAAGTAGCAAAATTGACCATGTGTTTGTTTTTCTCTTCCCATAGCTCAGTGTTGCTCATAGAAGCATCTTTTTTTTTAACCATAAAGTATTATTTGCTATCTTAAAAACAAACCTTTCACTTTGGCTGGTATTACTCAGTGATTAGAGTGTCGGCCCAAGCACCGAAATGTCACAGGTTCAATTCCCGGTCAAGGGCATGTACCTGGGTTGCAGGTTCGATCCCCAGCCCCAGTCAGGGTGCATGTGGGAGGCAATCAATTGATGTGTCTCTCTCACCTCTATATTTCTTTCTCTCCTCCTCCCTGCCCCCTTCCACACTCTCTAGAAACCAATGGAATAAAATATTCTGAGGATTAAAAAAAAAAAATGAACCTTTTATAAAGATGATAATATAATTGAGCACCAAAGCCTTGACTGGTTGTGTGACTTTATGCAAACTACCTTTCTAAGCTTCAGTTTCCTCATATAACATTTACCTTCTAGGTCTATTATGAAGAGTAAATCAGAGAGCAGGTAAAGCCAGGCACAGTTTAGGGTCTCCATAACACTGGTTCTCTCTTGTACCTTTCTCTCCCTTTAAAAAGCAACTTTTAAAGTCAGAAACAAAAAGTTAAGTTTTTTGACATATAGAAGGTAGGTATCATATAATTTTATTAGAATTGAATATTTTTAAAAATATTGTTTTCTGATTATAAATGTATCTCAGAGGATTTGGGAGATACAGAAAAGCATAAATAAAATAAAAAATATTTCTAATCTCATTTTCAAGAGTTTATTATTAGAAATTTGGTATTTGTTGTTCCAGTCTTTTTATTATATTTTATCCCTCTTCAAAAACAGAAAAAGCCTTTCCCAAGTGTTCTCTGCCCAGCTACCATCACTCCCTTTCACAGGTTTCACAGCCAGAATTCGTAAAGCCTTCCTCTCACTCTTGGACCTGTTTCTTTCTAAGAAATTTCTTCTCCACAGATACATCAAGGTCTTCCCAGCCAGTAAGTCCAACACATACTTTGCATCCTTTTCTTTTTTAAATCTCTAGTATTATGTACTACAAACCACTTCTTCATGAAGTGTCTTTCTCCTAAAGCTTCTGATTTTCCTCTTCTTTGGTCATTTCTTTCTTTTTTATAGGATTCTTCATGTCAATTTATTTGTATAAGTTCATCATGAATTCTTTTATCTTAATGATTTCAACCATTTCCATCTCTCTATGTTGATGATTTCAAAATCTGTGTCTTCAGACTTCAGTAGGCCTATACATCGACATGTTACTTTTTGTATGTTTCTGAGGTATCCCAAAAGCAATGTATTTTAAATTGACTTCAACCCATCATTTCACTCCATTCCCCAAACAAAAGTTTGTGCCTTTCTCTGCCTACCCTACCATCCATTTGCTCAAATTGAATTGAATTCTGCATTGATTCCTTGCTCAACCACTGTATCCAATTATTTTATTATCCCAAAAACCTAATATGTCTTGACTCCCTTGAGATCTCTCCTACTTTATTTCCTCATTTATTTCCATTTGCTATAACTGTATATTTAAGATATGTAGTCCTATGCTTTGTTCATTGCTATATCCTCCAGGCCTAGAAGTTTGCCTGGCAAATAGAAAGCATTTAATAAATATTGTTTAATAAAAAATTCCCAATCTTACACCAGTCTAAAATTTCTTGCCTAGATTGCTGGGCCAACACTTAACCAGTTGTTCTGTACATAGTTATGTTATTCTAATTAATTGCGCACTTTGCAAGCAGGGTTAATTTTCTAAAATTTAATTATGCCACACTGATTTAAAACTCATTAATGATTTGTCCTCCTAGCCATTAGAATAAAGTCCTAGTGTCCTATCTTAACTTAACTGGAACTGAAATCCGTTTAATTTTTCAGTTTTATCTCCTACCATCACCCTTTTCAAACTCTGAGTTCTGATTACATGGAACTTTATTATTTACCCGAAGATTTCATGCTTTCTTCCCTCTGGACTTTGCACATGTGTTGATTGTTTTCCATGGAACACTTTTAATTTCTCTTTTGTTGGGCTGATTCCCAATCCTTAAGGCCTCAGTTAAAAAGGATGGTTTTGGAGAATTTTTTATTACTTTTTTTTTTTGTCAATCCTCTCCCAAGGATATTTTTTAGAAAGAGTGAAAAGGTGGAGGGGAAGGGGGAGAGAAAGAGAGAGAAACATCTAGGTGAGAGAGATACATTGTTGGTTGGGACTCCCACATCTGCTCCTGACTGAGGCAGGGGCTTGTTGAAACTGCAACCCAGGTACCTGCCCTTGACCAGGAACCAAACCCTTGGACCTTCTATCGAGGGCTAGTGCTCTAACCACAGGGCTCTTTTGACTATGCCCTTGCGGTACCCTGTATTACTCTCTACAGAAGTCTCCCTTTATCTGTAATTTTGCCTTCCATGGTTCTGGTTACCTGGGGTAAACCGTGGTCCAAAATATTAAATGCAAAATTCCAGAAATAGACGATTCTTATTTCACACCCTTCTGAGTAATGTGATGAAATCTTGCACTATTCTTCATCCTGCCTGGGACATCAATCACCCCTTTGTCCAACATATTCACCCTGTATTATCCTATCTGCTTGCTAATCATTTATTAGCCATTTCATTATCAGATCAATTGTCTTGGTATAGCAATGCTCATGTTCAAATAAACCTTATTTTTTGTTATAAGCATTCTATTTTATTATTAGTGTTTGTTTATAACTTAAATTCTAAATTCATTTATAAATTAAACTTTATCATAGGTATATATGTATGTGTGAGAAAAAAAATAGTATATATAGGTTTCGGTATTATGCGAGGTTTCAGTATATACCCACAGAAAGTCTTGGAATATATTCCCCACGGATAAGGAAGGACTCCTGTAGTTATCCAATTTAATGTACTTGCTTGTTTTATTTCCTGGCTTTACTTCTAGAATGTAGCTCCTTGAGCACAAGTAATGTCTCTATTTGATTTCCTCTATAACTCAGCATCTGGCATATGATAGATGCTCAAGGCTTTTGAAACAAAGAATGAGACACACACATACACACACATGAACATGTGTGCAGTCAATTTTTATTATACATGGATTCTATATTTACGAATTTACCTACTCACTAAAATTAATTTGTAATTCCAAAGTCAACACTTACAGCACTTTCATGGCCATTTGTGCACATGTGTAGACGTGAAAATTTTGAATTGCCTGACATGAGCATTTCAAGTGGAGGCAAAATAAGGCAAGAACTTGCTGTAGTTCTCATGCTGTAAACCTGTCCTTTTTGTGGTAGACTTAGTGCCACTTTTCCCCACATTTTGTGCTTTTTGTGGTGATTTTGCTATTTAAAATGCTCCCCTCCTCCCTCCCCCGCCCCATCACCAGTGCACAGTGCGTAAGTGTTGGCCAGTGTTCCTGAGCACAAGAAGGCCGGGATGTGATATGTTTTATGGAGAAAAGCTTTTTTCAGACATAAGTTGGCCTGATCCCCGTGAGGTCTGTCGGCCTGGCCTGGGGGGTTCGGGCTAAAGCCGGATCTCTTACATCCCCTGAGGGGTCCCGGATTGCGAGAGGGCACAGGCCAGGCCAAGGGACCCCACGGGTGCATGAATCTGTGCATCGGGCCTTCAATTTAAAGTAATGACTCTCTATCTCATCTGTTATAATATTAAAAAAAAGAAATGTCTCTTTTTGTATGTTCATATGAACATGGAAACAGGTCTAGCTAATACACATTTTATATCAGGCTACGTTGATTACCTAGGGCAGTGTTTCCCAAAGTGTGGTACGTGTACCCCCAAAGGTACGGGAAGAGTTCGGTGGGGGTACGTGTTGCACCGGAGTTTGGTGGGGATATGCACTGCACCGTGCTTAGCTGCGCCTAATTCTACGTTCTCATTAGTACGAGGGGTACTCAGCGTTACGAAAATTATAGCAGGGGTACACATTGGTCAAAAGTTTGGGAAACACTGACCTAGGGGATGAGTATATTTTTTCTTAATTTATCTTTGTATTGTCTCACTGGTTGCAGTGAATATGTTTGTTTGTTTTTGCAAATACTCTTATAAAACATGATTTTTAATGGTTGCATTATATTTCCTTTTGTGAAAGGAATAAAGTTTTGACTAATTATGAACTTGAATTTTCCCATGTTTCAGACAGTCAACGTCTACAGTTGGATCTACAGAAAATGGAGCTTCTGGAAAGTAAGATGACTGAGGAGCAACATTCTCTAAAAAGCAAAATTAAACAAATGATGGTTGATCTGGAGACATTTAATGATTTGCCAGCTTTAAAAGCATCAGGTGAAGAAAAGAAAAAGGTAAACAGTATTATAAAATTATTCAAGTTGTTTTTTCTTTATCAAACCTAATATATGTTATTTTTAGTTGGTTATTTGATGTGCATTAAGAAAAAAGAAAGATGTTTACACATATAGTAGGAGATTAGAGGGATTTAAGTTTTTTTATTTTTAAATATATATTCTTAATTGATTTCAGAGAGGAAGGGAGAGGGAGAGATAAAAACATCAATAATGAGAGAGAGTCATTGATCAGATGCCTCCTGCACTCCCCTTACTGGGAATCAAGCCCGCAACCCGGGCATGTACCCTGACTAGGAATTGAACTGTGACCTCCTAGTTCATTGGTCAATGTTTAGTCACTGAGCCAAACCAGCCTGGCTGGTGTGATTTAAGTTTTAAACCAAAGATACAAATTGAAAAACAAGGGATAGAGCATTTCAACAAATATGAGCTTTGTTAAATGCAGATTTGATTATGATATTTCCCTGTTTAAGACTTGTCAGTGGCTTTTTATTGCATTTACATTAACATAAATTTGGTGGGGCAGAAATAGATAGGGAAGCCTTAAGAGAGTTATTAAAATAGTTAATATTTATTTAGCTTGTTATAGTTCAAAGGATGTTTTTACAAATAGTTTTAGAGTAATTATAGCCTTGGTAGAATTTTGTCAGAATATCATTGAAAGTATTTGTCAAACTCAATTTATATTGACTTACTAGATATTGCTAAAGCCTGTTATTTACTTCTATCTGGATCTATCTAGAAATTACATCAGGAGAGAGCAGTATTATCAACTCGCAGGAATGCCTTTAAGAAAATAGCGGAGAAGCTAAACACAGAATATGAGATGCTAAAAACACACCTGCAAGAAAATGAGACACATTCTCAGGTAAAAAGAAAAAAACAAAATTTACAATTAATTTTAATTGTAGACTAGCTGTCCTGTTCTCTTCATATTCTCACCTCAAAATGACCCTTTCCTTTTTCCCCCACCTGTTTTATTTACCTTCCAAATTTTATAGCTTTGTAGATAGCCAGATAATCTCCACTCTGAGTGAATTTACTTCTGCTCTTCTGTCTTCTATAAAGCTATATTGAAGGCCTTCTTTATGCTAGGCACTGTTCAGGGCACAGCTGTTAGGATAATACAATAGTTTTATTTTTATTTTTATTTCATAGAGGAAGGGAAAGGGAGAGTAAGATAGAAACATCAACGATGAGCTGCCTCCTGCACATCCCCTATTGGGGACGAAGCCCATGTGCCCTGACCAAGAATTAAACTTTGACCTCCTCGTTCATAGGTCAATGCTCAACCACTCAGCCTCACCAGCCGGTCAGGATAATTTAAAAATTTTTAAAAAGTAAAGCATTTTTAATGCAGAAACTTTGCTAACTCATAAAATCTATAAATAAAGAAAATAAAAGCTGATGACTAATATTCCACCATCCAGAAGAGGTAATTCTTGTCATTTTTATGTGGGTCCTTTTAATCTATATGTATACTAGAGGCCCGGTACACGAAATTTGTTCACAGGGGAGGGTCCCTCAGCCCAGCCTGCACCCTCTCCAATCCAGGACCCCTGGGACATCCCTCTCATAATCCAGGACTGCTGGTTCCTAACCACTTACCTTTCTGCATACCTGATTGCCCCTAACCACTCTGCCTGCTAGCCTGATTGCCCCTAAGCCCTCTGCCTGCTGGCCTGATCACTCATAACCACATTTCCCTGCTGGCCTGATCACCTCTAGAAGAAAGCATAAGTGACATTAGTCTTGACAAGGATTTTTTGATATGACACCAAAAGCACAAGCCACAAAGCAGAAATAAGTGACCTACATCAAACTAGAAAGCTTCTGTTCCTTTTGCAATCAACAAAATAAAAAATGAAACTTGTGGAGTGGGATAAAATATTTGCAGATCATATATCTGATAAGGGATTAATATCTAGAATATATTGTATAAGGAACTTATACTAGATGTTTTAAATAAGTTGTGGAAAAAAACAGAATTGTGCTTCATGATAGACTTGGAGATTTAAAGGCAAATCTCAAATATAGATGTATAATATGGGGGGAAATTGACCATCTGGCACAGTGTTGCTTTATAGCATTATTCATGTAGCACTTACGAGGTCTGCTGCTTTATAAGAAGGCCACTACTTTGTGTAAAACAAAGAGGGAAAAGTTTAGTACTTGACTTTGCAAAAGGTTATTAGATTTATTGTCAGAAAGTGCTGACTGCTTCCTTAAGTCCACCTTCACTTCAAGGTCCTGTCTGAGGAGCGAGGTCTGATTTAGTAGTGTTAACTCACAGCACATAAGGTTCACATAATTTATTAGTTATGACTCATCTTAATATCTAGATTTATCTTTTTGGAGGAAACAATAGGATGGATACTACATTAAGTCTGAACTTATGGCCCGAAAACAACTTTTATCATGAGAGTACAAAGAAATGTTACTAAAGCTGCTTTAATTATCAGACTTTTAAAAATGATTATTACTTCTTGGAAATGTCTGGGCAGAATATTTTGTGTTTTATTTTTCAGAAGGCACTTTGCTTAGAAAAAAAACATAAACTATGTGTATCTTAAAAAAGAAAGACTGTAACCCAGAGTTACAAGGTTAATTAAATCAGAAAAACAATTTAATTCTATAACAGTAAAATTGTCTTCTGAGGAAGCAACCGTCAATATAATATCCACATTAGCTTCCTGTTGATGCAGAAATTGTTGTAACAGTGCCAGGGTTTCACCAGCCCTCTTATAATCTTCACACTGCAGCTCTGCTCTTATCACGGCTTGTAGAACTAGACAGGAAGTGAGCCCTGGAAATAAGGAAGCCTTTCCTATATAGCTGAACCTTAGGCAGTGTTAGAATATACGTTACATTGATGGCGTTAGACTTCCAGATTTTAAGGAGACATTCCCATCATGTCTCATTCTTTTTTAAGTTCTTTTAGGAAAGGTATAAATACTAAATTGTCTTTCGGTTGACATGTTCATTGGTATAATAAGTATTTTAAATATATCCCTGCTAAAATAAACATAGACTAACCCTATTGTTGAAGGCAACGTTGTATTTATTAATATATTTACTATTATTTAATATTCTCTAAATTTCTTTTTTGTCTATAGCTTTATCTCATGCAAAGAGCTGATAAGATTTAAAGTTGTGTTATTGGTGTGTTTTTTCCTTATCCTCTTAAAAGTGTGTATAATAATTTTTGTGAATAGGAATTCTGGTTAACATTTTTCTTTTGTGTTTTTAGCTTACAAATTTGGAAAGGAAGTGGCAACACCATGAACAAAATAATTTTGTGATGAAAGAATGTATCCTTTAAAAGGCTGCAAATGAACTTGATCTAGTGATTTTTTTTTTCCTAGAAATTTATTTACAGACTGAAATGAAATAATACAACACACATTTTTTTTTCAGGTACCTAATGTGTACAAAACACTGAGCTAAACTATGTGGGAATAGAAGAATAAAACTTAGTTTCCATTCTACAATAGTTAGGGGGTGTGTGTGTATGTAGCAAAGTAACTTAAAATCAGTGTGGCATAGTGACTTAAGTGTACAGGATGTTGAGTCAGTAGATAGGCTAATTTTAAATGCTGTGGACTTTGGACAATTTACTTTGTTTAACCCTCAATTTTATCATCTCAAATGTAGTTAATAGTTCCTTTTAGAGAGTTGATGGGAGAATTATATATACCCATATGTGTGTGTCGGGTGGGATGTTTATCATTGTTTATACTGCTGTACCTGTATATCTGTGCAGCAAAGGAGATAAACTAAGTAGTCGTATGAGAGTTTTGACCTTCAATCTCATTTGTTTCAACTTCATCTTATTTCTACCAAAATGGTACCTATGTCCCTGCTTCTTGCTTATCTTTTTGAATGCCTATAAGAGGAAGCAGCTGCTGAGGACATGCATTGTAGAGTTGTAAGAAACATTTCCCCAAAGTAGTTTTCTATGCCCTGTCTCCTTTCAAGGACATCTCTGCTTGGAGGATTAAATCCTGATTCCAGGGCAGCATGGACCACAGCTTACTTCCAGATGAGATGCATCAGGGGCTCTATTCCCGGTGGCCATGCAACTTAGTTTTAAAGCAAAAGACTCCCATTCACAATATGCTGATGTACAGCACTCTAGTTCTGTGCAGCATCAAGTGAAGTCTGGAGACTGGTCTGGAATTCTTTGTGGTACTCTAGAACAGCGTTTTTCAACCGCTGTTCCGCGGCACACGAGATGTTGCCTGGTGTGCCATAGGTGCAGACAAGACAAGAATTTTATAATTTTTCACTATTTTGTTTACTTAATACTTCATAATAAAGTAATTATAAAATACTTTATTTGTGTTTATTTGATTCCTATTCAAGAGAATTACTTTATATATAGTCAATATAGGCACAGAGTTAAATTTTTTTAACATTTTCTAATGGTGGTGTGCCTCGTGATTTTTTTCATGAAACAAGTGTGCCTTTGCCCAAAAAAGGTTGAAAAACACTGCTCTAGAAAACATGGTTATTTTGAACATTTGATAGTTCTAAGACCAGAATTTGATTGAGATGCATAACATTAACTATAAAAAAGCTTTCTATTTTAAGAGAACTTTTTTGAAACCAGTTCTGCTTGGCCTTTTATGTTTCAATTGATGCTTAATTTGTTTAAATAATATGTTTGGTGTTTTTTTTTTAAATAGCTTAATTGTGCTTTTCCTGTCCCATCTTATTTATCAATAAGGAAAATACTAATATTTGGTTCCTTTCTGACCCACAATTATATTACTACTAGAGGCCCAGTGCATGAAAATTGTGCACTGGGGGGGGGAGAGGGGAGTGTCCCTCAGCCCAGCCTGCACCCTTTCCAATCTGAAACCCCTCACATTCCGGGACTGCTGGCTCCCAACTGCTCGCCTGTCTGCCTTCTGATTGTCCCTCACCACTTCTGCCTGCCAGCCTGATCACCCCCTAACCACTCCCCTGCCAGCCTGATGGATGTCTAACTGCCCTCTCCTGCAGCCTGGTCATCCCTAACTGCCCTCCCCTGCAGGCCTGATTGCCCACAACTGCCCTCCCCTCCCTGCCATCTTGTGGTGGCCATCTTGTGATGACATGACGGTGGCCATCTTGTATGAGGGTGTGATGGTCAATTTGTATATTACCTCTTTATTATATAGGACTAGAGACTCGGTACAAGAAATCTGTGCACTGGTGGGGGCAGGGGAGGGTAGGAAGGGGCGTTGTCCCTCAGCCCGGTCTGCTCCCTCTTGCAATCTGGGACCCCCTTGGGAGATGTCTGACTGCGGTTTAGGCCCCCGGATGGTGAAAGGGATGTAGCAGTGCTCCAAGAGGCGGAAGACCAGGGAGGATCCAGAACCGGGGCCAGGCGCCAATCCTGGCCCACTACACCTGCTGCTGCCACTCTGTAGTGCTGTGCGAAGTCTGAGAGGCTCCTGCCGCCACAGCTGCACTTGCTAGCTGTGAGCCTGGCTTCTGGCTGAGCAGCGCTCCCCTGTGGGAGCGCACTGACCACCAGGGGGCAGCTCCTGCATTGAGCGTCTGCCCCCTCATAGTCAGTGCACATCATAGTGACTGGTCAGCCTGTTCCAGTGGTTCCACCATAACAAATCTTATATATAGATATAGATTTTTATTGGTAGTGTTCGCCCTTAACTCATGTAATTAGTCATAGCAACCAAGAGTCAAGAGAGTGATTACCAGACAGTTATGAAGAATGTGAACAAGCAGATTGCAGAGTACAATAAAACCATCATGGATGCTCTGCGTAGCATGAGCAGAAACTGAGTCTGAACCAACTGCACGTCTCTACAGAAGTATCCTGTTGCTATGAAACTTTAAACAAGCTGACTGAAAAATAAAAAAGCTTACCCTTGAAGAATCTTACCTAAGATGTTTGAATGCTATACTTTTTATGGCCTCTTTGAAGAGTGATGTTTTAAATAGTAGGATAATTCAGTAATTAATTGTGCTTTTCCTGTCCCATCTTATTTATCAATAAGGAAAATATTAATATTATTTGGTTCATAAACAGTTTGCATTTAAATACTATCATCTCTGCCCTAGCCAGTAGTAGCTTGGTTCCAGCATTGTCCCCATACATCAAAGTTGTGGATTCGATCTCCAGTCTGGGCACTTGTAAGAAACAACTATTGAATCCATGGAAAATCGATGTCTCTTCTCCCCTCTCTCTCAAATCAATAAAATTTATTTTAAAGTATCTCCTTTTATGATATTTTTGTTTTGTGTGGGTGATGAGATAAACTAAAAGTGGTTATTGAGAGTCATTTAGATGGTATAATTCATCTATGGCAGAAATTTTCAACCATCTTTTTCATCTCATGGCACACAAACTACTAAAATTCTGTGGCATGCATGCGCATGTGCACACACACACACAACACCCAAAAAAAACATATTATTTTGCTTATGTGACAAAAAATAGGTATAATTTGATTGACTTTCAGAAAAATAATAATGGTAATTACCTAACCTTTTTGCTCCAAACCGACTTTTTAAAAAATCAGGTGCCTATACTTGTATATAAGGATTTCTTTTTTGTTGTTAAGTTTAATTAATTAATTAATTAATTACTTTTATGAATTTATTTTATTGTTTAAAGTATTACAAATAGTAGTACGTATGTCTTCTTCCCCTCCCACCCCCAATGACCTCCCCTGGCCTTCTCTACTCCCCTTCTCCTCCCACCCCCACTCACCCCAGCACATGCAGGAGTTAACCAATAAGGTACAAACATATGCAACCTGATCAATAAGATACAACTCTTATATAACCTATACATTTATGGTTAAAGACAGAGCATGCACACCTGATGGCTAGTGTTGTGTTGGCTGTTGCTATTTTTTTATTTTCACAGTCTAAGGGAAAAGAAGTCAGTGCCCCTGACTAAATAGTCAGGTATTGCAAATAAATTTTAAGAATTCTTGCAGCACCCCAGTTAAAAATAGCTGCTCTATGGTAGTAAATGAAATCTTTTCATATGTCAACTCTAGAGGGATGCATGGAGTGTGATTCTGATTCAGCACTTATATCAACCTTGTCAATTTTTGCTTCTAAAAAAAGATGATAAAATTAAAAAGAGGTGTTTAGCTTTGCGCAGTGCTTAAATACAGTATATTTGATGTGTTTTAAGGCATATAAAAGCACAGGAATATGTATAACACATATTCTTTATAAATCAGTTATTCCTAAAGATTTAAATTTAATACATTTAACCTCTGCACTTTAAATATATTTCCTTACATGTATATGTTGGGAAAAAATATGAAGTTTAATGATGTCTAAAGAAAAGATGAAGGACAGTGTAACGGCAATTAACCACCAAGAAAACCACAGGCCCACTCTCCCCATTCCATCTGAGCAGTCTTCATTTTCCACAGCAGTAAATGTTCTAGATACGTCTTGCAGACATCAAAGTGTAGTGCCCATTCAAAGGCAATTGATGTTAAGGCTCTGTAAATGATACTATTTTTTTTTTGGTCCTTTTGAAATATATAAGTTGTGCTATAAGAAATCATCCTGTCAAGTGTAACCATGGACCGCAGAGTTGTACTTCTGGAATCAAGAAAGTAATGTATATTTAAATCAGTTCCCGTCATAACAGGTAGAGCACATCTAGCTCAACTGTGAAAAGACACAGAATCACCTTGCTGCTGGTTACATAGCCTGGGGCTCTTTCTTCTCCCCCACATCCCCCCACTACCACCACCACCACCACTCCCTCCCTCCCACTGCCTCCCTGCCACAGCTTTCTAGCTTGGGGTGGCTTGTTAGAGTAGATGTGAAGGTTTCAGGTCACTGCCTGTGGGACTACTGCTGGGTATGGTGATGTTTCGTTTGCATCCCCGGTTTCTTAATTTTTAAGTCTTAAATTAGGCCCTTCCACTTCCAAGCTATCATCCTTTCCCCAGTCTCTACTACCACCGTGGCTGAAGCATAGATTGTAACCCACTCTGCTCCCCTTTAGAAATTCAGGGGTTTCCTGTGTCCTTCTCCCTCCTACCCCATTATATCACAGGGTGCTGCTTTCTCTTTCCCCCTCCCCAAGTCCCTTTCTTGCACCATCAACACCCAACACTTTCCATGACACTCCCTTGCTTTGGGCAGAAGCCAGCAGGTAAAGTTGGAAAGAGTCTGACTTCCCTCAGCTACTTTTGGAATCACATTCATTTACTCTCCACCAGCCCAGGAAATAAATGGATCCATAGCCTGGCCACCCTCTGCTGTCATCATCAGCTGACATGTTTTTTTATTTTAGCTCAGGAAGACCACAGAAGACACTTGTAAGCACACACACTGCCTGTGAATGAATTGTTTTGTGTGTTCCTATCATTGCTTTTGCTTTTACAAATTGAAGTTTGAAACAGGGCTCTCAGGTGGTCATCTTTGCAGTCCATTTGGGTCTACTTTGGAATCTGACAACTGGCACAAAGAGAATGTGGAATTCGGTGCAGACTTCGGTTTCGGTGCTGCAGCTTCTCACGGTCCTCAGCGGGGATGAAGAAAGAACACGGTGTGCACGGCAAAACCCCGGAATTGGCGGACTTGACTTCCTGGCAAATTGCTGCACTTTTCCACTTTTCTGTTCAGGACCACTAGTTGCTGAGATGTGGATGCATACTGAAATAAAAGCAGCTCATTCTGTTAAAAATAAATAAAGGTAAATTGTTTTCTTTCTTCTTGCCTACTCAGAGCTCTTAATTTGCAAATGTGCAATAAGTTAAAAAAAAAAGTGCATATTAATACTAGACTATAAAATAAGGATTTTTTCCAGAGTGGTAGGGTTGTGGGGTTTTAATTTTTCTTGGACTTCTTGGTACTTTCATAATTATCTATGATGTACATAATTTCACTTAGAAATGCAATAAAAATTCAAATAAGTTAGCACTTTAACTGGTGGAAAGGAGATATGATAGTAAGACAACTGTCTAGACATTGAACTAGAACTGAACCAGTCTTCACCCAGAAAAACAACAACAGGAGAGAGATAGTCTATCCTTTAAATATACATTATGTGCTTCCATTTTAGCAATGAGCAGTTTGGCAGAGAAAAAAAAATTATTGAAAAAAAAGCAAGGTTTCCAACTTCCGTTCTAAATTACTCATGTGTGATATTTGGGGAACATAATTGAGCAGGATTTCTTTAAACTAAAGCATGTGTTATCTGAGGGAAATTCTCACTAATGTCTCTTCCTTCCTCTCAGAGCTTTTCAACAAATCAAACAAGAATATTCTCTCTGCTAGGATAGAACTGGAGGCTACTATCTGCATGACCTGGCTCTTCCTTAGTCAGCCACGTTGCTCAGTGAGTTCCACTCCTGTTAAAATAACACCTTGTAAGTCATGTGAAAAGAAGCTGCAGACTGAACAAACATGCTGAGTAGTTGTTATTTTTTTTTAAAGATCAACATGGAAAAGTTAGCAAGTCGTGCTTTTCCCATCCTTATCCTTTATCAATAAATAAACATGAGTTCTTGATACTTTTTCACTAACCAGGGAGTCTCTAATTTGGATATTCTGGTTTCATGTTAAAGTGTAAATTTTACCATGGCCAGTGTTACTCAGTGGTAAGAGCATCAGCTCTTGCACCCAAGAGTTCTGGGTTCAATTCTCGGTCAAGGTCATCTATCTGGGTTGCAGGTTCCATCCCCAGCCCTAGTCAGAGCACATGTGCGAGGCAACCAATCCATGTGTCTCACACCAATGTTTCTCTCTTTCCCTCTCTCCACCTTCTACTCTCCCTTAAAATCAATGGAAAAATATCCTTTGTTGAGGATTAACAAACAAAAAATAAATAACTATAGTATAAATTTCAGTTCAGGGTTACGGGATTAGGGAATGGAGCAATGCCATTCACACTGGAAAAGAAACAGCAGTTACTAGTGCTCCAGAGGTAGGTGCTGTCTCCCTGTTCAATTTCCCTGTCACTCTTTTGCTGCATGAGACCAGCATAAACAACCTTTGCCAATAAGAGTATTTAGATGGAATTAAGTAAGATGAAATCAAGATGGACTTCGTACCAAAGTATTATAGTGATATATTTTGTTTTCAAATAAATTTTTATTTTCCAAGTACAGTTGACATAAAATGCCAGTTTCAAGTGTACAACCCAGTGACCCAACATTTATGTAACTTATATAAATGATCACCTGATACATCTAGTACCCATCTGACAACATACACAGTTATCACAATATTATTGACTATATTCCCTACACTGTACTTTATGTCCTTATGACTATTCTGTAACTACCAATTTGTATTTTTTAATCTCTTCACCTTTTCATCCAGCCCTCAAATCCTCCTTCCATCTGGAAACCACCAAAATGTTCTCTGTATCTGTGAGTCTGTTTCTGTTCTGCTTGTTCATTTATTTTGTTTTTTAGATTCCACATGTTAGTAATATCTTCTGGCATTATTTGTTTTACTTATTTCACTGAGCACAATACCCCTTAGGTCCATCCATGTTGTTGCAGATTGCAAGATTTCACTATTTATTTTTTTATGGCTAAGTCATAATCCATATATGTACCACTTCTTTATTCATTCATCTAGTGATGGGCACTTAGGTTGCGTCCATATTTTAGCTATTGTAAGTAATGCTGCAATGAACATATGGATGACTATGTCTTTTTTATTTATTGTTTTGGGTTTTTTTCAGAAAATTATCCAGAAGTGGAATTGTTCGGTCCTTCTTTATCTTTTGCTGTATAACTTTATTTTAAAGTCTATTTTATCTGGTATAAATATGCTATTCCAGTTTGTTTTGCTTTTCATTTCCATAAAATATATTTTCCATCCCTTTACTTTCAGTTTGTATGTATATTTCACCGAAGTGAGTCTCTTGTAGACACCATATGTAAGGGTCTTGTTATCCATTCAGCCACCATATGTCTTTCGATTGAATATTTAATCAATATGCATTTACTTATTATTGATTTGATTTGATTTTTTTTTTTTTTTGAAATTTTTTGTGAGTTTATTTGAGCCTTACTGTCGACATATGCCGGGAAGCAGAACCTCAACGAATTGAGATAATGCTCCAAAGAATGGCAGGTTACATTTCTCTATTTATACACTGAAATCAAAGGGGGGACATAGGTGAGTTACATGAAATTCATTGGTGATGGAGTAAGGAGGCGGGGGAAAGCAAAGTGGTGGGAAACTCCTGGGATTGGATAAAAAGTAAAATGATAGACATGTACTCAGGTTTATTATTGGTTTTAAAAAGGGGAAGGGAAAGAGAGAAAGAGAAACTTAGATGTGAAAGAAAAACATCAATCAGTTGCCTCCCTCACACACCCCAACTGGGGATCGAACCCACAACCTGGGTATATGCCCTGGCCTGGACTCAAACCCACCACCTTTTGGTGAATGGGGTAATGCTCCAACCAACTGAGCCACACCAGCCAGGGATAATCCATTTCTATTTAAAGTAATTGTTGATAGGTGTGTATTTATTGCTATTTTATTTGTACTTTTTATCTTTTTTTTCCTTCTATTTCTTAAAGACCATTTAACATTTCTTGTAATATTAGTTTGGTATTACTAGTTTGTTGGTGATGATTTTCTATAATACTTTTTCTTGTCTGGGAAGCTCTTTATCTGTCCTTGAATTCTAAATGTAGCTTTTCTTGGTATAATAACCTTGGATATAGGTCCTTCATTTTCATCACTTTGAAAATTTTGTGCTTGATCCCTTCTGGCTTGAAGTGTTTCTGTTGAGAAATCAGCTGACAGTCTTATGAAAGCTACCTTGTAAACTATCTTTTACTTGGTTCCCTTAAGATTTTTCTTTTTAATCTTTGGCATTTTAATTATGTGTCTTGATGTGGGCCTCTTTAGATTCATCTTGTTTTGGACTCTCTGTGCTTTCTGGACTTGTATGTGTATTTCTTTCAACAGGTTAGGGAAGTTTCCTGTCGTTATTTTTTCAAATAGATTTTCAATTCCTTGACTCTCTCCAGTGCTCCTATAATGTGAATGTTGGTATGCTTGAAGTTGTTCCAGAGGTTTCTTAAACTATCCTCATCTTTTAGGTTCTTCTTTCTTTTTGCTGTACTGATTGGGTATTTTCTGCCACTTTAGCTTCCAAATTGCTGATTTGATCCTCTGCTTCATCTACTCTATTGTTGATTTCCTGTAATGTAATCTTCATTTCTGAATGGTTCTCTTTTATGTTTTCTTTCTCTATTTTTATGTTTCCCCTCCATTTGTTGGAGTTGTACTAAGTTTATTTACTCTTTCCCTAAGTTTATTGAGCATTTTTGTAACCAATGTTTTGAACTTTGCATCTGATAGATTGCATACTAGTATTTAGTTCTTTTTTGGAGTTTTGTTCTGTTCTTTCATTTGGAACATGTTTCTTTGTCTCCTTATTTTAGCTGCCTTCCTGTGTTTGTTTCTATGTATTAAGTAGAGTGTCTATGCCTCCCAGTCTTGGTAGAGTGGCCTTATATAGTAGGTATCCTATTGAGCCCAGTGGTGCAGTCTCCCCAGTCACCCAAGGTGCACCCACTCATTTGGCCTTATTTGCATCCTCCTGTTGTACTCGAGCCTTGATTACTGTTGACACTTCAATGGGAGGGATTTACCCCCAGACAAATCAGCTTCAAGGACTGCTCTCACATGACCACTGTGAAACATCTGCTGTGCAGGGGCCAACTCCACAAAGCAGGGCTTGCTTCAGTAGGGTTCTGATGTCTGCTGAAATCCATGCCTGAGTGTGTTGTTTATGGAGGCAATTGTGTGTTACTTAGCATGGTCTGAAGTTGTCCATCAGTGCGCTGGTTCTATGGCCTCCTGGGAGATGCAGAACAAGGTCAGCCACTGCCTTGTCCTGCCCAGGGCCACCTGGCATGAGCTACAAAGTGAACGTCAGATGCATGCTACGTGCTCTGAGCTTGGATGTGCCCAGGAGAGGCCAATCTGCTCACCAAAGTCGGCTGCCACTAGTGCTAGGCTTGAGACCACTTGCCAAGAGGTACTGGCCATGCAAGGCCAGATGCTGCCTGTTTAAGAGGTTTTAGGAAAGTCCACAGAGTGAGCCCAGACAGGCTATTTGTGTGGAAAAGCTACTGGGAAAAACAAACAAACAAACAAACAAACAAAAAAAAGCTTGAGTGGGTCCAAAAGTTGGGTGGGATGAGGTCTCAGGGAATCAGTAGGGCAGGATGAAGTGTTAGCCAGGTTGATAGAGATTCAGATATGGTGCCCACCTGCTGGCTCTGTGTGAGGAGGGCCTAGCAAAGGAACAATGGCCTCAGCTAGCACTTCTGTCCGGGAGAAAGCTGCCCCTCCAGACCTCGCCCTGATGCCAGACATTGCATTTATTTCCTGTATGTACCTGGCATCTTTTGAGCTGTTGCCCCAGTGCTGGAACTCATTGGGAGTGAGTCCAACTCCATGTTTGGACCTTTTAAGAGGAACATTTGGGACTGAAGAAGCCCTCCTTCTCACTCAGCCACTATGTTCTCAGTTATGAGACTTCTGTTCATTTAGATTTCAGATGGTCTGAGTGATGGTTGTTTTTTAGTTTAGTTGTAATTTTTTAAAACACTCACCCAAGAATATTTTTTTATTGATTTTGGAGAGAGAAGAAGGGGAGGGGGAAAAACATTGATGTGAGAGAGAAACCCAGTGGTTGCTTCCCAAATACATCCCAACTGGGTTCAAACCTGCAACCCAGGTATATGCCCTTACTGGGAATAGAACTCACAACCATTGGTGTATGGGATGATCCTCCAACCAACAGAGCCACCTGGCCAGAGCAGTTTAGTTGTAATTTTGATGTGCTATGGGAGGATGTGAGTACCCTATTTACCTATCCTCCATCTTTACCAGAAGCCTGTGATAATCTATTTTAAAATTAATCTCCATCTTTCATTTTCATGTGCCTTTTTATATAAAAGTAGGTTTTGTCCTTAAGTTGCAGATTTTCACTCTGAGATGTGAAATTGAATATCTTCAAAATAATTTTTAATACAAAAATAAGAAATATAGGAAAGACAGATAAATAGAAAGAAGGAAATAACTGACTTGTGATCTCACCAGTCTTTTTAGATGTCCATCTACATATCTCACACATATCTGTTATATATATATATATATATATATATATATATATATATATATATATGTTATATACTAGGGGCCCATTGTAGGAAGGGCTTCCAGTAGGCTTTCTTCCTGCCACCACCATCTCTCCTGTCTCTCCCCACCCCCCCGCACTTTCCCTGCTGCCTCTTCCCTCCACCTCCCACTCCACACTTTTCCTCCCACTGCAGCAACCTGCCCTGCCCACCCAGTCCTGCCTGCAGCTGCCCGCTGCCACCTCCCACCCCACCAGCCTTGCTTTCCAGTAGCTGCCTTGCTTTCTGCCTTCCCTCCCTCTTCCTTCTATGCTGTCTTCAGTCTTCACTCCTCCCTCCCTCAGCATTTGCAAATTAACCGCCATTTTTGCTGGGTTAATTTGCATACTTGCTCTAATTGGCTGCGGAGCGTAGTAAATTAGCATTTTTCTCTTTTATTTGTGTAGATACCTATCTATGTTTTACTTATGTACATCTAATAAAATTAAGATAACATTAGTTTTTAAAAAAATTTTTAAATATATATTCTTATTGATTTCAGAGAGGAAAGAAGAGGGAGAGATAGAAACATCAATGATGAGGGAAAATCATTGATCAGTTGCCTCCTACAAGCCCCACACTGGAGATAGAACCCACAACCCAGGCATGTGCCCTGACCGTGAATTGAACTGTGACCTCTTGGTTCATAGGTGGATGCTTAACCACTGAGTCACACCCACTGGGCTAGGATTACATTCTTTAACTTACTTTGGATATATGTAATTTTGCAAACATTTGTCCATGTTAAATTGCTGCATGTTATTCTGTTATATGAATACTTTCTAAAAACAAACCTGTATTATTAAATTAAGTTTATGATATAGAGGTTAAGTGTAAGGTTTGGATAAAGTCACTGAATTTGAATTGCAGCTCCACTACCAACTTGTTGTATGACCTTGGGAAGTTGCTTATCTCTCTGAATTTCAGTTTCTTTATCTGCAAATGAAGTAATAGTGCTTACCTCATAGAAACAGGTCAAAGAGTACACGGACCCCAAGGCTGTTGACATAAATGGCTCTCGGAAAGGTGCTTGACTGGCAGTGTGAAGGAGTGCTCACTTCCCTGCAGGCTTAACCTGGGCATTATGCAGGGTCACAAAGCACAACCACATTTGGTTTAGTTTCTTTAAATAAGTCAAACTGCCTCCATTACTGTACTTGGTAACATCATTGTATTTTAATTAAGAATATGGAGAAGTTGAAACCGGATAGAGTGTCGACCTGTAAACTGAAAGGTCCCAGGTTCGATTCTGGTCATGGGTATGTACCTTGGTTTTGGGCACATCCCCAGTGGGGGGTGTGCAGGAGGCAGCTGATTGATGATTCTCTCTCAACGATGTTTTTAACTCTCTACCCCTCTCTCTTTCTCTCTGTAAAAAAATCAATAAAATATATTTATAACAACAACAAAAAGAGAATATGGAGAAGTGCCCCAGCCAGTTGGCTCAGTTGGTTGGAGCACTGTCCTGTATACCAGAAAGGTTGTGGGTTCAATTCTTGGTTGAGGCACATGCCTGGGTTGTGGGTTTGGTCCTCATCAGGGCATGTACAGGAGGCAGCCAGTTGCTGTTTCTCTCTCTCTCTCTCTCTCTCTCTCTCTCTCTCTCTCTCTCTCTCTCTCGGATTTAAAAACTGGAGAATGTGTTTTTATACTAAAAAGTGAAACAAAATCCAGTTGTTAAAAATATCATTTTTAAAATATTTATTCATTATAACTTTGAATGCTTACTGCTTAATTTTAGAAGATGCTAGATTATACCTGGTGCTTCAGTGTCTTCTCTTGAAATATCCTAATATTCTGTAATGTAACCTGGAAGGGAATAGGACTAACCCATATAGAAATCACATGCTGGGTAAGCATTCTGTTCTGCAGCGGCATTGTCTCTGTCCTCCCAGGAGACAGTGTGATTACACATAGGGAGAAGCTGTGTCATAGGAGGGAAAATAATACCATTGGAAGTCCAATACGCAGGAGAGTTGGAAGGAAGCATGAGTCAGAAGAATTCAAGAGGTCTACTGCCTAAAAAGAGACTTGAAATAGATAAGCCTTTCACAAGGGACATACAAAAACTAAAATGACATTTGCAAAATTAACTTCTGTTTTATTGCAGAATCTTTATGCAAAATATCATTCTTGCCATGATAACAACCTAGTAATACCATGGAATAAAGGCAGACTTCATTAGTTAAATAGGGTCAAGAAAGAACTATTCCTAACCAAACTGAAATATGATCTCATTTTCTGTGTTATCATTTCCAACAGATAAACTCACACTATTAGAGGAAGTCCAGACTGACATGAAGGCAAGAGTATTTGAGTCAGTCCATAAGCTCACCCTGAATTTTATCGAAGGAAACTCTAGTTCATGTGTAACCGCCTCTCTCAATCTTTAATTAGCTTCTTGTTAAAATGAACTTTCCCTTAGTTGACTGGAGTGGGGGAAGGTGGCCCTAGAGGTTGACAAGCGCCACCCCACCCCCCTGCCAAGGACAAAGCAGGGACCTTGTCTCAGGATTAGGGGAAATAGTTAAGAAGGAGAGGAAAAGAAAATTGCTTTTCCAGCTTCTCTAACTTCCCATGCAGCCTACAGAGAAAGGCGAGCATCCCCTGGGAGGAAATAACAAAAGTGCCAAACAGTAGATGGATGGATGAGGTCTGCATCCCTGCAGTGTCCCGGAGCTCTTGCCTAAACAATGTCACATACTCCTGTCCCTTGCTCATGGTGGTTATCAGAGGCCAAATGGACATTTATTACCAGTTGGCCCTGCCCTCCTGGGGACCTCTACTCTTGAAGCTCAGTTCCTTTTCCTGCCAGAAATACCTGGGTCAGAGAAGGGGGCCTGGTGAAGCTGCAAGAGTTCAGCTGCCTGTTTCCTTCCACAGCACATGAGGTAGCCCGTGAAACCCTATGATGCATCTGTAAGAAACCTGAAGAGACAACTGTTTGAACAG
The DNA here is from genome assembly GCF_014108245.1 of Pipistrellus kuhlii. Classification (NCBI taxonomy): domain Eukaryota; kingdom Metazoa; phylum Chordata; class Mammalia; order Chiroptera; family Vespertilionidae; genus Pipistrellus; species Pipistrellus kuhlii. The sequence goes on from NW_023425427.1 coordinate 51,906,938, forward strand.
GGTGTCAGGGAATAGGCGATAAAGGAGCCCTTAGAAAACCACTCACCACTGCGTTGTCCCTAAGGTACTTCCAGCTCAGCTAATATTATTATTATTTAACCTCCCCCCGCCATAAAGTAAACATTCAGAGTTTTTGTGGCTAAGTTATCTTTTCATCAAGGGTAGGTTGGATTCCTACCAGGTTTGCCTTACCACACACACTGCTTTGTCAGACTTGATAGCTAACATACTTCATAACTCACTGTGCACTGCCATTCCCCTTCCTCAACAATAACCCAACAAATATGGCAAATATTGGCCACATCTCTTCACTATCTTCTCAGTAAGAATTAGGGTATAAACAGTTGAAAATAATTTTTTAAAATATTATTGGTTGTCTGAAATTCTATGCTAAGCTAATGTTTTTACATTGTGTGGCCATGCCTCAAAAATTATGACATAGACAAAAAGAGCATTTCCAAATGAAGACGGGAGAGGAAATTTAGCACTAACACAGTACACCCCAGTAAGAAAAGACTGCTGGGCCCCAGCTGTTTGGCTCAGTGGATAGAACATTGGCCTGTGGACTAAAGGGTTCTGGGTTTGATTCTGACCAAGGGCATGTCTGTTAGTTGCAGGCTCCTCCCCAGCCCAGGCCCTGGTCAGAGCTGTGCAAGAGGCAACTAATCAATGTGTTTCTCTTGCATCGATGTTTCTCTTGTCTTTCCCTCTCTCCCACTCCCACTAAAAATCAATGGAAGAATATCCTTGGGTGAGGATTAACAAAAAACAACATCAACCACAAACTGCTGGGATTCTGATTACTACAAATGACCAAACCCTTTGTCCTGTCTTCTAATAATCTGACTTCATACCAATTGCATCCATCGTTGTAAAAACATCCACCACACAATATGATTAGACATTTCTCTTTTAAAATCCTCACCTGAAGATATTTTTTCATTGGTTTTTAGAGAGAGTGGAAGCGGGGGGTGGGAGGGAGGAGAGAGAGAGAGAGACATTGATGTGACACATCCATTGGTTGCTTTGGTTGCCTTTGCGCATCCCCCAACCAGGGCTGGGGATCAAGCCTGCATCCTAGATATGTGCCGTTGACTGTAATCAAACATGGGACCCTTAAGCTGACACTTTTTCTGCTGAGCCAAACTGGCTAGGGCAATTAGACATTGGTTTAACCTTTCTTCATTGAAACAGCTTCATATGTTTAATCTCTGCAAAGATTTCCCTCACTTACTTCATATTAACCCAGCTAGTTTTTGTTTTTATATACTACTAGTAGGTAGATTTGATACATCTCGTCTTGGCAGAGTGGCCTTATGTAGTAGGTATCCCATGGGGCCCAGTGGTGCAGACTCCCTGGTCACTTGAGCCCGGGGTGACCCTTGTGTGGTATGTGTGTCCTCTTGTAGTTGAGCCTTGATTGCTGTTGGCATGTCAATGGAAGGGATTGGTTCTCAGGCTGACTGGCTATGAGGACTGGCCCTGGCTGTAGTGGACAAGCTGTTGTGCAGGGGCTGACCTCAAGGAGCAAGATTCACATTAGTGGGTTCTGGTGCCTGCTGACTCTGCTTTTTGAGGGTGTCATTTGTGGAGCTAACTGGGTGAAACTCTGGTATGGTCTGAAGCCAGTCACTGGCTGTATTGGTTTTGAGGCCACCTGGTAGGAGCTACAAAATGAGCTGAAGATGGTTTTCACTTGTGCTGTGTACTTAGAGCTACATAGGATAGGCTGTGCTATGAATCAAAGCCAACTGCCACTAGTGCCAGGCTGGTGGCCACTTAGCCTAGAGGTACACTAAAGCCAGCCACTTCTTGTTTGGGGTTTGTGGGCCTTCCAGAGATTTTAGGGCAATCTACAGCATGGGTGGAGGTCAGCCACTTGTGAGTAATAGCTGCTGAAGGAGGTTCAGGCCCCTGCGTGTGCTGGATGGGTTAATTTTGTAGGGAATCTTTAGGGTGAGGTGAGTTTAATGGAGACTCAGATTTGGTACCCACCTGTGCCTGCCACCTGGATTGAGGGAGGACTTAGTAAAGAAATAAAATGTCAGGGAGAGCTCTCCCTCCAGGCCTCGCCCTGAAGTCAAACATGACTTCATATGACCCTAGTGCTTTTTGAGCTGCTTCCCAGTCTAGCAGCAAGATAGTCTGTGCAGGCCCTTCAAGAGGAACAACCTGGGACTCCAGTAGTTCTCTGACTCACCCAGCCATAACCTCTGCTGATTTTCACAGCCAGAAGTGATGGGGGCTTCTCTCCCTAGCACTAGAACTCTGGGGTGGGGCCTGGTATGGGACTGGGACTACTTGCTCCTCAGGGTATGGGGAGAGGAAACCGCTGCAGCCAAGATATCCCTCCCAATTTATAACCACCACACATGGATGTGGAGCAAGCCCATTCTGTGTCTTTGCATCTCCCACCACTCTCCACGTGGCTTCTTTATGTCCTTAGCTGTAGGAGTTCTGTTCAGCTGGTCTTCAGGTGATTCTCAGTGGTGGTGGTTCTGTAATTTAGTTGTACTTTTGACTTGTCCAGGAGAAATTCATTTTAATACATTTTATTTAACTCAGTATATCCAAAATATCATTTCAACACGGAATTAACATAAAATTATTGAGATGTTTTATAATCCTTTTTTTTTTCTCATTCTAACTCCTTGAAAACGATGCATATTTTATACTTACATTAGGTCTCAATTCAGACTAGCCACATTTCAAGTGCTCAATATCAAAATGTGGATAGTAGCTACAAACTGGACAGTATAGATTTAGAATTAAAATTTTTTAAATTTCAATTATAGCCACCAGAGGAAGCCAAATAAATGGCTGTCTTATTAAATAGAGGAAGACTGTTTTATAAGAAAAAAACAACAGCACCCTTTCTTATGTGAGATGATGATCTAAAATTGGACTTTTTGCATTTCCTTTGATTACTCTTAATTTACACTCATAGTTCATTGAAGAGTAATCTTAATTGGGCTAATGAAGAAAAATATATATGTAGTAGCTAGGAATATTTTACATATTTTCTTCTGAATGGGACTTCTGAAAGAATATGGCCAGATGCTCTGTAACTTCAGTAGTTGAAAGTATCAGACAGTTTGTAAACTGTGTTTGGACAGTGAATAGCTCCACTATTCAAAATTATTTTGCAGCCTATACTATATGATATAAATATCTTATGATACCATTATAATGTTTTCTTCATTTATCCATGCACCTAAATAGTAAATTTACTTGTCAGAGATTTAAAAAAAATCTTTGAATTATGGAGCTATTCTAAGAAAATCTCTAAACTGAGACCTCTTTTGGAAAAAAATCTGTGCAGGGGAGAGTTTTTCCTAGTCTCTCCTTTAATGCACCTACTTCCCCTGTCAATAAATAGTACATTGAAAATCTCTTTGACTAACCTCACCTATTATTTAAAATATTTTTCTGGGGAACGAATATAAGATCGTTGAAGTTCAGACACATCTTAATAGGGACTGTTTAACCATGCAATTTTTTGACCCAGCGAATTATCAAATATTATTAGTTGACAGTTTTGCTGTAGGTTGAATCAGATAGACTTATATGGCAGTCTGCTGCCCTTTGAGCTCTGCATGGAGCTCTCCCCGCCCCCTTCCAGCCACTCTCTGGCTTCCCAGGCCTTCCTCTTAACCTCACAGATCTCTGGCACTAATATCAGCAGAGGAAGGAGTGGGGATGGAGGCAAGTGGATTAAAACAATGGGGAGGGGAAGAAGACAGAGAAGGCAGAGTACCTTGTGACCTTAAAATAATGAGCTGTGTTTTCCTGTGTGTCTGGTGAACTGTCTCCAAAGACAATTCCAAAAAAGAAGCTATAAAAATGTTTACAGTAAAGGCAACATCCTTGGGCTATCAGATTTGCTACTTTGAAGCTCCACACACATTTGAATGTGACTGAAAAGCAGATTTCATTATATTTGAAAGGTAGAAATGGGGATGAGGTGAGGATCAGTTTTATTAATTGAAAACATTGTTTATAACTCATTTTACAATATTTTGAAGTAATCGATAAAGAAGCAGTGTATCTTCTGGTCCCATCTATTACCAAAAATTAACTAGGACTTCTCAGTTGAGAAAGAAAGAAATTTCCAGTTTTGTTGATTCAGAGTGGAACTCTGCTGTGTAGATCTGAATTTTTCTAAGTTTTACACCGAAGTCACAACATAGTGAAAAACAAAGAGTGAAAACTTCAGTCCCAGTAAGATTTTTAAATACCCATAATACACAGAGCAGTACCCTCCAAGGATGTCCACATCTCAATCCCCAGAACCTGTGAATGCTCCTTACAGGGAAAAGAGACATTGCAAAGGTATTTTAAGGATCTTGAGATGGGAAGATTATTCCGGATTATCTGAGTTGGCCCAATGTAATCACCAACATTCCTTTAAAAGGAAGGCAAGAAAGTCAAAGTCAGATAAAAGTCAAAAGCCAATTAGAAGCAAATGTTGGAATGATGCACTTTGAAGATGGAGGAAGGGGCGATGAGCCAAGAAATGCAGGTGGCCCCGGACCCTAGGAGAGGAAAGGAAACAGAATCTCCTCTAGAACCTCCAGAAGGATGTTAGCCTAGAGTCTCTCAGAATGTTGACCTCCAGAAGTATAAGCTAATTTAGGCGTCTTCAAACTACGGCCCTCGGGCCACATGCGGCCCGCAGAGGAGTCTGATCCAGCCCGCCAGGTTTTTTGGGCAGTGAGCGCAGCCGAGGTGTTACAGTAGGAATTAGTAGTTCATATAGTCTGGCCCTCCAGCTCTCTGAGGGACTGTGATCTGGCCCCCACTTTAAAAAGTTTGAGGACCCCTGAGCTAATGTATTTGTGTTGCTTTAATCCACTAGATTTGTGGTAACTTATTACAGTAATGATATATATGCAACATATGCCACAACCCTCTGCAATTATAGTTTTTACCTTCAGACTTATTTATCATAATTTCATTGCCAATAACAGGAACTACTAATGGTGTGGAGGCCATGATATGGGGAAAGCAAAATCTATCTGTATATATAAAAGCAACCGTACCAGCAAGTAAGGCTGCCTGTTTCCACTTATCAAATATATTCAACTAATACTTACTGAATAAATAAGTGACCAAAATCAACACAATGCCTGCCCACATGGAGCTTACATTCTAATGGAGAAGACAGACAAACAAGCAGCACAAATTCATAGAATCATCACTCTTTTTGGTAAATGCAAATACTGATTCTGAAAAATTAAACCAAGTGTCCCTTTGTAAACCCAACTGTCAAGTTCATGAACCCTTTACTACTAGATATGCTTTCCAGAGGCAATCAATTATAATCCCCAGGGGTTCCTCAAGACCTGACATCTCATCTATTTCATATCAACTTTCTCAAATATTATTTCCAAAGAAAAAGGCAATGAATATTATAGCCTCTGTTCCAATGATTTACCTCTAGCCTAATTCCATGTTCTGGCCTACATCCTGGAATAACCTAATACTGCTGGGTCTTAGGTTGGCTTAAGCATCTTTATATGAAAGGGTTTTGGGGAAGGGTAATCTCACTGGAAATGTGGCTAGGAGACTTTATCTTAAAGATCTATTTGAATAGCAAGCACACATTTTATTTGTGAAATAGTGATATAAATTAAAGGGTGGAATTTGAAAGCTGCACTGGGACCACTCTTTGGTACTACCACTTTAAAACAGGTAAGTAGAGAGTTGAAGATCTTGTCACTGTCAGGGGAAGCTTGGGACAAAGTCTAATCCAAATGAAGAGGAAGGTTGAACTCAAGTGAATCAAAAAGCCTAGTTCACTGGAAATGTGGCAGGTACCAAGCAAGCTCTATCAGTGAGCCTTTGCATGACTTGTAGGAGAGCACCTCCCAACAAAATGCGGAAGTGTAGTCTATATGCCCGAAATGATTAACCAGTAATTTTCCCAAGAGACATTTAATGGAACTGTACAGGAAGTTTCCTACCATCCATGATCAGGCTGAACAAAATCAAACTCCAAGCAGGAAGTAAGCCTGCATGCAAAAAAGAGATTTAAAATTTAAAAAACACCCTTTATTCCTTCCTTTCCCTTAACCCTTATATTCAATTCAACAGCAACTTCTAAAACTTTACCTCCAAAATATCACCTGATTAGTCTTTTTTTTCTTTTCTTCCATTTTTATTGTATTTTGCTTGGACCTTAACCGATCTCTTGCCTCTCTATAATTCATTCCTTAATACTCTCAATTTTATTGAAAAATATGAAAAGTTCAGTAAATTCAAAGAATTTTATAGCACAAGTATACTTACTACCTGGGATTAGCAAGTTGTTAATGTTTTGTCATTACAGACATGAATGTCATTTCATATATGATATAAGCAGATATTGTAAGTATGGTGATATCTTTGTTCTTTTCCTCGTTGCCTAACCCACACCTATACCTTAAATTGGTGTATATCCTTTCAGGCTGTTTTTACACTTTTACTCCATACACGTATTTATAAACAACATATGGGATTGTCTTGTGTCCTTTAAAATTTACATAGAAGGTATCATTCTGGCCGAAACCAGTTTGGCTCAGTGGTAGAGCGTCAGTCTGTGGACTGAAAGGACCCAGGTTTGATTCTGGTCAAGGGCATGTACCTGGGTTGCGGGCACATCCCCAGTAGGGGGTGTGCAAGAGGCAGCTGGTCGATGTTTCTCTCTCATCGACATTTCTAGCTCTCTATATCTCTCCCTTCCTCTCTGTAAAAAATCAATAAAATATTTTTTTTTAAAAAAAGAAGGTATAATTCTGTATCCTTATTTCCCACTGAATATTACTTTGTTAAGTTACCCATGTTGATTCTTACAGATCTTTTTTAGTCATTTTAATTGCTGCATGTTATTTCACAGGATAAATAAACTACAAGTGACTTTTTGCAATTTTCCTACTGATTGGCATTGGTTTGCTTGTATTTTTCTCTATTAGGCTGCCCCAATGAGCTTCCTGGCATGCTGCTCTTTGTGATCATGGGGAGAACTGTCATTACCTGGATGGGGAATGGAGAATTGATAGGGCACAGGTATGCACATTTTCAATTAGTTCTTCTCAAAGTGGTTATGCTGGGTCACACTCCCACCAGTTGATTCCAGAACGTGGTGCTTTCAAACTTTAAAATTTTTTAAATTATTGTTTAAATGGGATTTCCATGATGACTAGTGAAGTCAAGTATCTTTTCATATGACTACTAGAGGTCCGGTGCATGAAATTCTTGCACAGGTGGGATCCCTAGGGCTGGCCAGCAATCAGGGTCAATAGTGGCCAGGCTGATTAGGGCCAGGCAGAGAGGAAGCGACAGTTGATGGGTGAGGAAGGAATGGACACCAAACACCGATGCAGCCATCGTCGGTGCCCCGCTACCATGTGTTTCCCTGCCTCTATGCAGTTCCCTGCCTCCCTCCCTTCTTTTCTTGTCACTGTGCCACCACTGTGGTGGGTGGGAGGCAGGCTAATCAGGACTTGCCGGCCAGAGGGAGGGACAGGGCACAGGAGGTTAGTCGCCAGCTCCCTTCACCCCCCTGGAAAAAGGGCCATGTTTGCTGCCACCCACCCATTCCATCCCAGGGGCTAGCCCCAATCGGGTGATCAGGGCCTGCTGGCCAGAGCGGGAGAGACCCCGGGAGGTTGGCCAGCCATGGACATCCCCGCGGCTAAGTCCCCCAGGAAGGCGCACCTGCTGGGCGCTGGGGGAGCGAGGGAGGTGGGGGCAGGCTGGCCACCATAAATCTGCCTACTTATAGCAACAAAAAAAATATAACATTTTATGTTAGCTTTATAGAAAATAGCACTTGTACATTACAGTCATGCAGTAGTGAATGTGACTTCTTAAAAAGAACAAAACACTTCTGGGTAAGGGTTTCAAACAGACACATTCATTCCATTGGGATATGTCCTCTTTTTCAATTATTCTAATTGGCAAGTGGGGTTGGGCAGGGGATGGGAATAGGGATGGGGTGCAGGGGGCCAGGAGGCGGAGAGAAAGAAAGACACCAAAATAGAAATCTGATCCAAGTTTATGTTCATCAGCTGGTTACTTTGCCCTCCTGAGTGTGCTGTCCCCAAACAGGATGTCTGAGCATCCGGGTGGCACACAAACAGTGGCTGTCACACTGTTTCTTGCAGTTTCGTTGGCTGCTTATTCTTTTGGCTGTTTTGGTGTGCAGTGTGCTGATATATGCCAATTAAATGTTTCCCCCTGCTTCTCTGGCAAGGACTGAAGGGAAGGGGGAGAATCCTGAGGAGAAAAAGGCTATAGTTGAAAGTGTAGATGATGCTAAGCCCTCCGGCAAGTCCAAATGAAGTCTTAGAAGAATTAATTGCTCAACTTACCAAGTTTATAGTATGTCTTTATAGTGAGCAGTATAAAACACCATAATTTACATATAGGCATAAAAATTTTATAAAACAAATCTATCAGACATTTGTGTTAATAAGAAAACTAATAGAGTCTAGTTAACATTTTAAAAATTTCTCCATCAGTGATTTCCATAAGAATAGGAGCTCTGTACATAGTAAATATATAATAAGATTGACATACTTAAATCTGTACACATTTTAAAAATATGATGAAAGATAAAAATTAGCTAAAGGAAACTTCAAAATGATAAAAACCTAAACTATAATGCCTCTTTTCTACAGATCAACAGAAAAAACTATAATGCCTCTTTTCTACAGATCAACAAATAATCATGGCTTATTTTATGATTAATTCATGGCCAAATAAGCTCATTAAAATGGATGCTCATTGGAGCATAATCTATATACCAAAATGTGGTGTGTTTGAATTCACTTCAAGAATAAGTCAAACTCTCCTAGAAATATGTTTAATTAAACATGAAATTTGTTAACATAAATTTGTTTAGCTATTCTTATTAGCTTGCTTTCACAACACAGGGAGAAACAGAGATAATGAAAATAGTAGCTTGTTTCTTATCAATTTTCATCAAAATTACTCTGCTCAAAATGAGAGCATTCTGGAAAAATTGATATATATTTTACTGAAAAATTTGTCATTTTTTAAAAGCACTAAGCAGACTTAATTTTGTTGTTTTTAAAAACATAACAACTCAAATTAAGTGGGTAATGTGTTCATGGAAAGGGAGAGGGATTCTTCCTCCATTGCTGAGAGAAGTCAGGGGAGAATATAATTTTTTTTGTTTTTTTTTGCAGGAACATTGAGATTGTCTGTCTTTCTGAGCTCTAAGTTTGTATAAGCGCTAGGCCTGGTCTTTATCAGTTTTCCACTGAACTGAGAAACGAGGATGAAGGTACAGACCAGGCATATCTCCCAGTGTGGGAGTAACTAAGAACTACCATATCTCTTCTTTTAAGTCTAAATCTTCAAAGGGGTAATGATTAGAGGTTAATTTAAACCATGGAGCCAAGAAAACCCACATACCTAATACCTGCCTGTCAAAGCAGGGACGGTTCAGAACTTGGTTGCATAATTGGAGGAGAGATAGAATCTTTGGTGTCAGAATGAACAAACATCTATACAGTTATACAAGAGCTGCCTAAACTCCAAATGGTTCTTCCCATCATTTGGAGAATTTTTGGAGGAGGGAACCCTGGAAACCCAAAGCTTATCCACCAGCCAAGGAAATTCAGCACACACCAGACAGTCATTTCCCTAACTAACCTGTCCTCTGTTTTCGACTCTATGGCGGAGCCTGTTAGTTGTGCCCTGTCTATATTTTGTATTGTGTTATTCCTTGTGTTATTTATGGAGAAAACAGAATAGGAATGCCCCGCTGAATTAATTGTTGGATAAATACTATGTAATGTAACCAACCCAGACTTTAGGTCCTCATTTGAGGAACCAAACCATGTAAATAGAAAGAGTATAGAACCCGACAACTGGAGGCGTCTCTGTCCATAAGCCAGCTCTGCGGCTTTCCATGTGTGTGTTCTGGGAAAATGTAACAACTTATCTGCACCCAAATCTCCTTGTTTTTACATTCTTTAACTTAGTGATTTCTCTGATGATCTTTCCATGTTTGTTATTTTATTGAAGATATTAGCTTTAAGAGAGCCATAAAATGTTTAGACATAGATGACAGAACTTGCATATATGCGGTTTTAAAAAAATTAGAGTTGAAAGGCTCCTAGGAAAGTGCATTGATCCACTTGACTACACAGCCAGGCTTCTGCCTGCCCCCGAGTGACTGCCTCGAGCTGGCCCCTCTCCCCCACAATGTCCTCCTGCCCCATCCATTTACCTATATTCTGTCCACACTTAAAAGCCCACTTTCCTCTCTCTGAAGCCTTTTCTGAAAATTTCAGTGATCATTGAACATTTCTAGTAAACGGGACTTAAATTCGCTAGGTATTGCCACCCTTAGCTATGTGCTGTATAATATACTGTTTGTTTTACATGCATGACTTATGCTTAAATTATTCATTCTTTTATTTAAATCCTGTAAGTATTCATTGACAATCTACCACACACTGTGATAGAGGACTTTACCTCAGGAATGTTTCTTTGTAAAATGCAAATTCCTCTTTCAAAGTTGTGGGACACTGAATAAGATAACATATGTAAGTGTATGGATATGTCTTAACATAAATGTCTGTGTGTGTGTGTGTGTGTGTGTGTGTGTGTGTGTGTGACAAGAATATAACAACAACAACAAAAGAAACATATTGTAACTAGCCCTGCCGTCTTTATTAGAATATTGTGGGATCTACTGGGAGATGTTATAGGACTCTCTTTCACGGCCCGCATAGAAAGAGTTCCAACTCAGGGTTCAGCTTCTGGAGAAGGGCCGCACATAAATGAAAAGAGACTTGAAGAAATTCAATTTGGTGATTTGGGGGGCCAGGCGGTAGTCCAACTCTAGTGGGAGAACTACTCCTACTCTGGCCCTGCCATCCCCTTTTATTGAGGCTTTGGGGAAAACATCTTAAGCAACATAAACAGAAATTTACATGTAGCCCTTAGGCAGGAAATAACAGAAACTTTCACGGACAAGGTAGATTCTGCTTCAGCTAACATAATCTCAACTAAAGGTTAGAGCAATTAAGGTTGTTGACCAGCCTTCCTGGCTTCCTGTCAACATCTCTTTTTCAGTGAAACTGATTTGGTTTCCAGCAAGATGTCAGTTGAAAAAGTTTTTTATCTTTACAACATTAATATAATTTCATGATCAAATGCTTAGAACACTGGGATAAAAACAGTAAGGTAGGCTCCTTAACACCCTTTCCACCCCCCATTAGTGAACTTGTTTCATACATTTGTTTGTTACATTCTGTATTACAATACATCCTGAGATCACTGAGGCCTTCTAAATAATCTTTAAATATTTGCATGCATCTAGATTCACTTTTGTGCTGTAAAGTTCTATGGGTTTGACAAATAGATGCCTAGTATCACATATCTAACCGTTACCATATCACACTGAATCGTCCCACTGCCCTAAAAATCCCCTGTGCTCCACCTCTCAACACGCCCTCCAAAACACTGGAAACCACCAATCTTTTCAGTCTGTATTTTGTCTTTTCCAGAATATCATATTATTGGAGTCATACAGTTTGTAGTCTTTTAAGACTGCCGTTTTTCATTTATTTTTAAATTTTTAAATTATTACTATATTTTTTTTTTGCAGAGAGGAAGTTTATTTCACTTTCCAAGAGAGGAAAGGGCCAGTGCATTGCTAATCAATACAGGGCAAGAAACTAAAAGGGCTCTACTTTGTGTTTGTGTGTGTGTGTGTGTGTGCACCACAGAATTTAATTATTATTATTTTTTTAGTTTCTTTTCTTTATTAAGGTATTATATATGTGTCCTATCTCCCTTCCCTTCCCCCATCCCTTAACTCATTCACTCACCCCCCTGCTGTATGTATCCATTGGTTAGGCTTATATGCATGCTTACAAGACCTTTGGTTGATTTCTCCCCCTTTACCCCCATAAATTTAAGATTCATCAGTATCTATGCGTAGCTTGATAGCTCATCCTCTGTATTACTGTTCCACTGTATGGGAGTATCTGAAATACTGTAAAAGTACTGTCCTGTTCTTATTCCATGCTTGTAGTCTCTTCTCATGTCTATTAGAATTAGACCTTTTTATTTTGACATCTCCTTCTTTCTTAGTAGTTTCAATTTTCTTCAAGTTGCTTTTTTTTCTGGCTCTTTTTGTAGACCTCTGCTTTTACATTAAAGGTTTCTCTCGAATATCTGTTTGTTCTGGCTGGCTGTGTAAGTGTGGGGCACAAAGAAGGAAGAACTACTTATACATGCAAAAACGTGAGTGTCTCAAGTGATTTAGATTCAAAATGCTATAGATTATATAATTATTTTATGTGACATTTTAAAAAAGTCAAAACAATAGGGATAGAAATACATATCTGTGATTGCGGGGGCTGTTGGTTAAGGGAGGAGATTTACTGCAAAGATGCCCAAGGGGACTCCAGGGCAATGCAAATGGTGGTGATTGGAGTGGCGATTACACAAAGGTATGCATTTGTCAGAACTCATAGGACCTCTTCCTCTCAAAGATGAGAAAAGGATGAGGTAGACATCCATCCCAAGCCATCAACAAGGCCTGTATGCTCACTAAAAATGCTACTCAAATCTTGTTCTTAAATCACCTAATTGTCTTTGATTGAATGAATACAAAATGATTTTTATAAAAAGTAACTCATAGGACTGTACACTTAAAAGGGATGCATTTTTGCTTCACCCCCATTACTCCATTAGGGTGGCCACTATTTTTTTTTTTTAAAGGAAAATAAATTTGGTGTGGATGTGGAGAAATTTAAACCATTATACAATATTGGTGGGACTATAAAATAGTGCAGCTGATAAGTAAAACAGTATGGAGGTTCCTCAAAAAAATTCAAAATAGAATTATCATCCAGCAATCTCACTTTTGAAAGCAGAGCTATCTGCATACCCATGTTTGTTTACTGCAGCTTTATTTTCAATAGCCAAGAGGTGGAAGCAACCAAATTACCCATCAACTGATGAGTATATAAAGAAATGTGGTATATGCACAGAGTGGAATATTACATGGCCTTAAAAGAATAAAATTCTGTTACAGGCTAAACATGGATGAACCTTAGGGACATAATGCTATGTGAAATCAGCCAGTCACAAATAGGCAAATACTGTATGCTATATGATTCCACTTATATGAAGTACGTAAAATAGTCAAACTCATGGAAACATGAAGTAGAATTATGGTTGCCAGAACCTGAGAGGAAGGGTAAATGAGTTGTTCAATCAGTACAGAATTTCGGGTTTGCAAGATGAGAAAGTTCTGGAGATTTATTCCACAAAAATGTGAACATTTGGAGGCGGAGCTTGAAGATGGCGACCGAACAGTCGGACTAGTTCTGACTCCCGGCCCAGAACAGATAGAAGCAGTGTCTGAGTCGCTCAGGGAATGTTGATTTGCAGCTAAGGGGCTTCGGAATTCTCAAGGAAGGTAAGGAAAGGTCCGCTGGACAGGATTTCCTGACCAAGAGGCCAGCACTGCCGCGGCCACGGCGAGCCCTCCCGGCGAGCTCTCCCGGAGGGAAGGCTGCGCCATCTTACCAGGAAAGGAGGAGCCTCTCTGAGGCCTGGAAAGCCCACAGCAGGGAGGTCCATCGAGCAGCTGAGACGCCCGGATCGGCGCAGACACGTGGATTCAAGGCAGTTCTTCAGTCACCCACAGAAAGGAGAAGGAACACCACATAACCAGACATACTGAGAAGAGAGGCCATGGGGAGAAAAAAACATAGTCCGCACATGAAAGAAAAGCAGGCATCACCAGAAAAGGAAGTAAATGAGCCAGAGGTAAGCAGCCTACCAGAGCAAGAATTCAGAATAATGATCATTGGATGGCTAAAAAGAATGGAAGAGAAACTTGACAATAACCAAGAAGAAATGAGGAAGAACCATGAGGAATTGAAGAAGAACCATGAGGAATTGAAGAAGAACCAAGAAGAAATGAAAAATGACATCGCTACCATGAAGAACTCAATAGAAAGCATCAAGAGTAGACTAGATGAAGCAGAAGACCGCATCAGTGAGCTAGAAGATAAGATGGAAAAAAATACCCAAGTAGAGCAGCTTCTAGAAAAAAAGATTAAAAAGCAGGAGGAGAGCCTATGGGAGCTTTGGGACAATACAAAACAAAATAATATTCGAATAATAGGGGTTCCAGAAGGAAAGGAAACTGAGGTAGACATGGAACAAGTATTTCAAGAAATAATGACAGAAAACTTTCCTGAAATAGAGAAGAAAAAAATCACACAAATCCAAGATGCTCGCAGAGTCCCAAGCAAAATGAATCCCAGAAGACAGACTCCAAGGCACATTATAATCAAATTGGCAAACAACAACTACAAAGTAAGAATCTTAAAAGCAGCCAGAGAGAGGCAGAAAGTTACATACAAAGGAACCCCCATCAGACTAGCAACTGATTTCTCAACAGAAACTTATCAGGCCAGAAGGGAATGGGATGAAATATACAAAGTCATGCAAAGGAAGGGTCTGAATCCAAGAATTCTGTACCCAGCAAGGCTACCAATCAAAATTGAAGGGGAAATCAGGAGCTTCACAGACAAAAAAAGACTGAAGGAATTTATCTCCACCAAACCAGCAATGCAAGAAATGCTAAAGGGTCTACTGTAAAAATAAAGAAATAGGAAGTGAAGAAGGAACACGGGTATAGAATAAAAATGGTGTCAAATATGTACCTATCAATAATAACCTTAAATGTAAATGGATTAAATGCTCCAATCAAAAGACATAGGGTAACAGATTGGATAAGAAAACAAGATCCATACATCTGTTGTCTACAAGAAACCCACCTCAGAAAAAAAGATGCACACAGACTGAGGGTAAAGGGATGGAAAAAAGTTTTCCAGGCAAATGGAAATGAAAAAAAAGCTGGGGTAGCAATACTTATATCTGACAAAGTAGATCTCAGAGTGAAGGACATAATAAGAGATAATGAAGGCCACTTCATAATAATAAAAGGAACAATCCAACAAGAAGAAATAACCCTGGTAAATATATATGCACCCAATACAGGAGCAACCAAATACATAAAAAAAAAACTGCTGGAGGACATTAAGAGAGAGATTAATAGCAATACAATCATAGTAGGAGATTTTAATACCCCACTGTCACCCTTCGACAAATCATCTAAACAAAAAATCAGCAAAGAAATATCAATCCTAGATGACTCACTAGACCAGATGGAATTAATTGACATCTTCAGAACACTCCACCCCAAAGCCACAGAATATACATTCTTCTCAAGTGCACTTGGGACATTCTCAAAGATAGACCACATTTTGGGACATAGGCAAAGTCTCTTCAAATTCAAGAAGATAGAAATCATATCAAGTATCTTCTCAGACCATAATGGCATAAAACTGGAAATTAACTACAATAAAAATAATCCAAAGAAATCAAACACATGGAGACTAAACAGCATGCTATTAAAAAAGGACTGGGTTACCAGAGAAATCAAGGAAGAAATTAAAAACATCCTGGAAACAAATGACAATGAAAACACAACAATCCAAAATCTATGGGACACAGCAAAAGCAGTTTTGAGAGGGAAGTTCATATCCTTACAAGCCTATTGCAAAAAACTAGAAAAAAGGGTAACAGATGATCTAACTCTACAACTCAAAGAGTTAGAAAAGGAGCAACAAGAAAAGCCCAGTGTAAGCAGAAGGAAGGGAATAACAAAAATCAGAGCACAGATAAATGACATAGAGACCAAAAAAACAATACATGAGATCAACAAAACCAAGAGCTGGTTCTTTGAAAGAATAAACAAGATAGATGAACCTCTAGCCAAGCTAACTAAGAAACAAAGAGAGAGGACCCAAATAAACAAAATCAGAAATGAAAGAGGTGAAATAACAACAGACCCTACCGAAATACAACGGATTGTTACAAAATACTAGGAACAACTCTATTCCAACAAACTGAACAACCTTGAGGAAATGGACATATTCCTAGAAAAATACCAACTTCCAAAACTCGATCAGGAAGAATCTAAAAATCTCAATAGACCAGTGACTTGGGAAGAAATTGAAACAGTCATCAGAAAGCTTCTAGCAAACAAAAGCCCAGGGCCAGATGGCTTCACAGGAGAGTTTTACCAAACATTCAAGGAAGAACTAAAACCTATCCTCCTCAGATTTTTCCACAAAATTCAAGAGGAAGGAACACTTCCAAACTCCTTCTATGAAGCCAGCATCACCCTAATACCAAAACCACATAAAGACAACTCAATGAAAGAGAATTACAGGCCAATATCTCTCATGAGCATAGATGCCAAAATCCTCAACAAAATTCTAGCAAATCGGCTCCAGCAGAGCATCACAAAGATCATACACCATGACCAAGTAGGATTTATTCCAGAAATGCAAGGTTGGTACAATATCCGAAAATCAATAAACGTGATACATCACATAAACAAATTGAAAGATAAAAATCATATAGTCATATCAATTGATGCAGAAAAAGCATTTGATAAAATCCAACACCCTTTCCTGATAAAAACTCTTAACAAGGTGGGAGTACAAGGATCATACCTCAACATAATAAAAGCTATATATGATAAACCCACAGCCAACATTATACTCAATGGGCAAAAACTAAAACCATTCCCTCTAAGAACAGGAACAAGACAGGGATGCCCACTCTCGCCACTCCTGTTTGACATAGTACTGGAAGTACTAGCCATTACAATTAGACAAGAGGAGGAAATAAAAGGCATCCAAATTGGAAAAGAAGAAGTAAAGTTATCCTTATTTGCAGATGACATGATATTGTACATAAAAAACCCAAAAGATTCCATTAAAAAACTAATTGACTTAATAAATGAATTTGGCAATGTAGCAGGATACAAAATTAACGCCAAGAAAACCATGGTATTTCTATACACCAACAGTGAAACTACAGAAACAGAGACTAAAAAAGCAATTCCATTTACCATCGCACACAAAAAATTAAGATACCTAGGAATAAATTTAACTAAGGAAGTAAAGGACCTATTTGCGGAAAACTACACGACACTGAAAAAAGAGATAGAGGATGATGTAAGGAGATGGAAGAACATACCTTGTTCATGGATTGGTAGAATCAACATCATCAAAATGTCCATACTTCCTAAAGCAATCTATAGGTTCAATGCACTCCCCATTAAAATACCAACTGCATATTTCACTGACCTAGAAAGAACTCTCCAAAAGTTCATTTGGAACAATAAAAGACCCCGAATAGCCACAGCAATCCTGAGAAAGAAGGGTAAAGTAGGAGGGATCTCAATACCGGACTTCAAACTGTATTACAAAGCCACTGTTCTCAAAACAGCCTGGTACTGGCACAAGAACAGACATATAGATCAATGGAATAGAATCGACAACCCAGATATCAACCCAAATCAATATGCTCAATTAATATTTGACAAAGGAGGCACGAATATACAATGGAGTCAAGACAGTTTCTTCAATAAGTGGTGTTGGGAAAATTGGGCAGACACATGCAAAAGAATGAAACTAGATCACCAACTTACACCATACACAAAAATAAACTCAAAATGGATACAGGACTTAAACATCAGATGGGAAACCATAAAAGTACTAGAAGCATCCACAGGCAGCAAAATCTCAGACGTATGCCAAAAGAACTTCTTCACCGATACTGCCCCTAGGGCAATGGAAGCTAAAGAGAAAATAAACAAATGGGACTACATCAAAATAAAAAGCGTTTTTACAGCAAAAGAAACCATCAACAAAACAACAAGAAAGCCCACGGTGTGGGAGAACATATTTGCAAATAACACCACTGATAAAGGTTTAATCTCCAACATCTACAAACAGCTGATACAACTAAATAAAAGGAAGGTGAATGATCCAATTAAGAAATGGGCAATGGACCTAAATAGAATATTTTCAAAAGAAGACAGAAGGAAGGCCAAAAGGCACATGAAAACATGCTCAAAGTCACTAATTATATAAGAGATGCAAATCAAAACAACAATGCGGTACCATCTCACACCTGTCAGAATGGCCAACATCAACAAATCGACAAACGACAAGTGTTGGCGAGGTTGCGGAGAAAAAGGAACCCTCGTGCACTGCTGGTGGGAATGCAGACTGGTGCAACCACTGTGGAGAACAGTGTGGAGTTTCCTCAAAAAACTGAAAATGGAACTCCCATTTGACCCAGTAATCCCACTCCTAGGAATATATCCCAAGAAACTAGAAACACCAATCAGAAAGGATATATGCACCCCTATGTTCATAGCATTACAATCTACAATAGCTAGAATTTGGAAACAGCCTAGGTGCCCGTCAGCAGATGATTGGATCCAAAAACCATGGTACATCTACACAATGGAATATTATGCTGCCATAAAAAAGAAGAAATTCTCATCATTTGAAGCAACCTGGATGGAATTGGAGAACATCATGCTGAGTGAAATAAGCCAATCAATGAAAGAGAAATACCACATGACCCCACTCATTTGTGGATAATAAAGATCATTATAAACTGATGAACCAAAAGATAGATATAGAGACAGTAAAGCAACAAGCAGATTGTCAAATTACAGCAGGGAGGGGAGGAGGATCTGGAGGAGATAATAGATCAACCGAAGGACTTGTATACATGCATATAAGTACAACCAATGGATATAAAACTCTGGGGAGGGAGGGGATGTGTGGGAGGGAAGGAGGGGGGCAAAAAAAAAAAAGTAAAAATAAATAAATAAATAAATAAATGATAAAAAAATGTGAACACTTAGCATGCCCCCCGCAAAATGTATATGCACGCTTAGAATAATTATAAAGGCAGTGTTTATTAAAATACATTTCATTTTCAAAATTGAGTTACAGTGTATATATATTTTTTGGGACAGCCTTGTAGTTAATAATACTGAAACATATAATTAAAAATGGTTATGATGGTAAATTTTATGTGTTTTGTACCATAATTTTTAAAGAAGTGGCAGGTTAATTTTACGGAATATAAATTATAGCTCAATAAATCAGACTTCTAACAAAAATGACCAAAACCTTTATTTTTTTAAATTCTTGCCTTTTGCATTAGGACTTTGTAACTCTATGTATTGAAAGGTGAAATCTAAAATTAAAAGCTTTCACTGTCCACAGTGTTGTATCAGTTTACCTGAAATACCATGGAAACTAATTTAATTTTGTGCTGTTTTCTTCCTAAAGTTTTTTCACTAGGTAGGTTATTGCTGCTATAAAATTGACATTATTAATAGCTTCTTCAATAATTTAAAAAAAAATGGAGGCTTAAATGGTATAGATTTTTTATTTTTGACTTAGTCTTTTCCAATCAAAATAACCTTAATTTTTACATTTTTCCTTCAACCAACGTATAGTTATTAAAATAAAATAAAAAAGGTGAAGTCTAGCCGAAACCGGTTTGGCTCAGTGGATAGAACGTTGGCCTGCGGACTGAAAGGTCCCAGGTTCAATTCCGGTCAAGAGCATGTACCTTGGTTGCAGGCACATCCCTGGTGGGGTGTGTGCAAGAGGCAGCAGATCGATGTTTCTCTCTCATTGATGTTTCTAACTATCTATCCCTCTCTCTTCCTCTCTTTAAAAAATCAATAAAATATATATATTTTTTAAAAAAGGTGAAGTCTATATTTATACCTTATGGATTAATCTTCGCCATGTGACTTAATTTGGTGACTGGAATGTGGAGAAATAATGATGTGCCAGGCTTAGGCCTTGTTATAACTTAAAGGAAAACATTAAAAATGTTGAGTTTATTTGGGCAAAAATCAATTGGAATTAGCACCAAACGAAGTGGTTCAGGATACTCCACCCACAGGAGCCGGGAGAGGCCTTATGAAGAACAGGTGAAAGCAAAGTAAAGAAATTGATTGGCTGTAGCTTTAAAGCCCACCTGGCTGTTTGTCTTAGCTTTTTGCTTTCCTAACCCTGAGGCGTGCACAGGCTTACATTTGGTTTGGCTGGTGGGCTGCCAGGGCATCAGAACCACGCGAAGCTAGTGGCCTCCACGTTTAATTAATTTAACAGCCTCAAGAGAACCTGCTCTCATGGATTTCTGAGCCTGCCATGTGAACAAGCCTGGCTAGTTTGCCGAAGGATAGGAAATCTGTGGCTCCTTCAATCTTGTTGCCTCAGAGACCGACTGTTGCTAATTCCCGAGGCTGAACTCCATAATGATTGACATGTGAGTGCAGACACGTGAGGGAGGACAGGTGAGATCAGAACTGTGAGTGTGAGCTGCTGGCCCGCAGAATCCTGAGTTATATGCATGTTTGTTGTCTTAGCCGCTAAGTTATGGGCTGGTTGTTGTCCTGAAAGCTACCTATGGAGAAAAGTTTTCACAGGTAAGTGAAATACAATCTGAATTGTATTTTGAAGGATGAATAGGAGTTTCTTTTTCTTTTTTTTCCTTTTTTTTTAAGATTTCTTTTGGGGAATGGAGTAGAAACATCCTGAATCTATTCTGTCTGCAAGTTGGCCTGATAGTAATTTTGAGGCAACCTAGTTACTCTTTCCTGTAAGCTACTGAGAGAATAGCACAGGACCAGCTGAAATAAAGTACAGTCCCTGCCTTATGGGGCTTGCAGCCAGTCTAAATGGAAAGATGAGGCATGAGCAGAGGAGAAGGAAAAAAGGCATGAGAAGTGCTGCCTCATGGCATAAAGGATCCCAAGGCAGAGACTACTGAAACTTGTAATGCCAGTTTGGTGTTTAACCATGTAGTGCCCAATTTTATTATTTAACCTTTCCTGTTTTGATGCAGTGTCGCCATGCTGAGACTGTGCTATTGTGAGTTTCAAGAGCAGAGACCACATATTCTATATCTGTATCTATTCCTACTAAAGGCTGGGTGCATGAATTTGTGCACAGATGGGACCCAATTGGGGATGGGGCCAGCTAGGGGGAGAGGCCACTGGCAGTTGGCGGGCCAGCCCTACCCTGCCCCAGGGTCGAACTCCTTCCTGGTTGAGAGGACAATTTACATATTAGCCTTTTATTATATGTGATGATAGCTACTAGCACAATGCTTGTTATTTAGGTGCTAAAAAAAAACAAAGGTTAGAGTGAATGGGGTTCAGAGGGGTCAGGTATTTTCCACAGCCCTCAGCTCCATTCTGGACCAGAGTGGGTGTTGCCCTTTTAACTGTGATGTCCTGGCTGAAGGCCAAGATTCAATTGTTGATGACCCTTTCTGCTAGCCACTGTTAAGGACAGCAGTTGCCAAAAAAGCCCATGCAAGTCCTAGAGAAGCCAGGAATGGTGGCTCTGGTAGTTCAGTCCCATGGTCCTGCAAAATGTCAGAATGCCCACCCCCATCTGAGTGCCTGCCTCACCCCCTGGAGGCTGAGGGTTCTTGGAGTCTGTGTCTTATTGGCTAATGGTGTTTTAAGGCACATTCTACTGCTCTGGGTCAACTGCCTCACGAATTTCTCCCAATCTTCTTAAAGTGGTGTGTATATATATATATATATATATATTAATATTTTAGAAAATTATAAAGTAGAAAATAAAATGTAGTCTTCCAACAATCCAAAAATAATAACTTTAACATTTTGGTGTATATTTGTCATGTGTGTGTGTGTGTGTGTGTGTGAATAAGTTTCACTCTATTTTCACTCTATTTAAACAGCATTTTTTCCAGACAACAATCTACCATAAACACCTTCTACATCTCTAATGTCAGTATGCTTTCACCATGATATTTTGACACTTGACTTATTTTATTGTGAACCAGGATATATAGAAAGAATTCATTTTGTTGGGTGTTTATATTGTTTTCACTTTTGATTATTACCCACAATGCTTCTATAAATGTAGGGACACATCTTTATTTTGGATTGCATTATAACAAACAAGTGGATTTTCTGAACCAAAGGATGTACATCTTAGACACCAATTATAATAACACTAAAGGCCTGGTGCACGGATTTGTGCACCCGTGGGGTCCCTCAGCCTGGCCTGTGCCCTTTTGCAATCCATCCCCCTTGGGGGATGTCAGAGGCCTAGTGCATGGATTTGGTTCAATCCCTGCAGGCCAGGCCGAGGGACCCCACTGGTGCATGAATCTGTACACTGGGCCTCTAGTATGCATATAAGATCTTTGGTCAATCTCTTTCCCCTCCCCCCTTCCCTCTGAGATTCATCAGTCTGTTCCATGTTTCCATGCCTGTGCTTTGAGCATCTGCCCCCTGATGGTCAGTGCATTTCATAGCTACTGGCCGAATGATCTAACTGTTGGACACTTAGCATATTAGCCAAAGATATAGATATAGATATATAGATATATAGATATAGATATAGATATAGATATAGATATAGATATATATTGTACAAGTTATCTAACACATCTCTTCACAAACACTTCCTTATCTATTGAAAATTTTATCAATCTGTCTCCAAAATGTTTGTTTTTTTATAGATTGTTTTCATATATAAAGTGCAAGAAAGCAGAGAGAAAAAAAGAGACATATTGGGCAAATGCTTTGTTTTGTAGACTTGTTGTTTTGTTGTTGTTGTTCTGGTCTCAGTGTGTCTGGCTTCACCAAATTAAACTGAGTAGCTTGACTCATGAAGAAGCCCCTTTGACTTCCCTGGGCATTGGGGACACCAGAGAGCCGGAGAGTAGCTTTTACTATTTTGGAATCACAGTGAGAACTGGTGGCATTTCTCCGTGTCATCAGACTTTTCCATTACCTGTCAAAGTGTCACTTCAAATACTTCTCTAAGGTCTGGGTACACCCTGTTGGTGTTTATGATGTTTCCTATATTTCTCTTTATTTACTTTTCTGCACAAAGGTGAACTATTAATTAAAAAAAAAAGAACCATATATTAAACTTGTAAAAATTGGAGGCAAAGAGACCAGGGCACTAACACTGCCTCTGCAAGGCCCAGCTGGGTGAATCTTTAGCTGTGTGGGGCTCCTTTCCTCTTTCCAGATGGCTCTGTATCAGTTCAGGAGGGAAGATGGGGTTGTGAATGGGGAGCAATGCCAGGAGCTTGTACTCTATATGTACTTCTGTGAGTGAGGTATACAGTACCTCACTAATTAGGTATTATTTGTCTGCATTGTAAAGATGAAGAATTGAAGGTTCCTAATGTGCATTAAATTGCTGAGGTCATATAGGGAGTAAATTACAGCTATATCATGTACTCTGGGTTTGCTTGACTCCAAAGCCTATGCTAGATGTGAGTATATGAGTAAGAGTGGGAGTATTGTATTTATTAGTTTAAGCATTTATTTAAGATCTATGTTCCAGACACTGCACTCAGGTCTGGGATTCAGTGGTGAATAAATTTTATATGGTCCCTGCCTCTTGAAGACTGTAGTCAAGTGGAGGGAAAGATACATAAAATGATGAAGTACCGATATATAATTCCCACTTGTGATTAATATGATGAAACCAAAGAGCAGGGTTTTGTGGGAGAAAAAAGAGGGATAATTCATTTGAATCATGGAAGACATTTCTTAGGCTGAGAACTAGAAGATAACTGGGAGTTAATCAGACAAGGAAGGGAAAACGGTTTCAACTTGTTAAGGTGGATAGAGCAGTGGAGGGTAGAGATCTTATTGCCTGGGACCCAGAAAGGCTCCTTAGAAAATGCAGATGCCCTATGATGACCACAGCCCGCTTTCCAGAGAAGGGTTGTGGTCATGTCCAAGTATGTGGTATTTCCTTAACATGTTATGTGTTATTAGGGAGACGTCCTAACAGATGTGGAGATGGCCTCTCCCTTCCCTGGGAAATCCTGGCATGCCATCCAGTGTTGCAACTTCCCAATCTGTTGCCAGTCGGCTCTGTAACCCTATTGGCCCCACAGTGCATGGAGCTCCTTCTATTGCTCCGTGACTGCTTCTATACGCTCTGACATCCACAGGGCAGAACAAGTCTGGTCACGTGTGTCCACAAGTCATCTTCCCTTCATTCCTGGAAACGACCTGCCACAGATGCAGATGTCCAAGAGAAAAGGCGCTCAGCCTTCTGACCAGCTGCCTAATTCTGGTCTCAGGAGATCCAGCAATATTTAAGAAATGGAATCACTATTCTGGGGAATGGTGGAAAGGATTGCATGGAAAATGAGATTAAACTACATAGTTCTTTTGAAGAAAATGGAGACATAAACTGAGCAACATGGTTGAATTACAGAGAGAAGAATGAAACGGAAGCACTCACTCTGGGTCACAGGGAGAGAAAGAACTTGACTAACACTTTGGGTTCAGGGGACATCTTTCTGTGTGCTGGAGGGATGATGAAACTGGGCTGCTTTGCTGGCCAACACGGGGAGGAATTCCAGAACAGGAAGCAAGCTGGTGGCATCTTCAGCCTACAGAACCAGTCGGCAGGAGGGAGTGTGGGCAATGATGACTTCCTTGTGTGGACATCAAGCACTAGCAGAGGGAGCTGTGCCTGCGGAGGCAGGTGCCCTGGGATTGATCATTGCCAAGGCCTTTCACTGCTGACCCCTGTGGCCTGGGGCCAGTAGGTCTCACTAAGTCTCAGCCACCACATTCTTAAAAAAAGCACACTTGACCCTCCCAGGCTCCCACAGGGACAGCGATGCAAAGCTAGCATCCTCTCTGAACTGCCCAGGTGGAAGGACCAAGGAACCAATGTGGGGATGCTGAGAGCGGGACAGGTCAGTCGTTTAGACTGTGCGGTGTTACAGTCAGAAGGGAAATCGCTCACTGCCAGTCTAAATCCTTCATTTTACAGTTGAGCAACTGAGGCCTAGAGACTGGAAGTGACCTGTCCACAGTCCACAGGCAGGCAGATTGTGGCAGAGCCGGGCCTGAAACCCAGGACCTCTGACTACCACACTGGTTGTTTACTCCGCCAAGCTTAAAGCCATTCATGGGGCCAGAGAATGGCTTTCTGGCAGAAGCTCCTGGGACTGAAACCAGAAACAGACTGGGAAGGATAAAGAAAATAAGTTCTGTGAATTAGGCACAGTGCCAGATGTCTTTATGCATTTTTAATTTTCCCTTAACCCTCTCGAAACCCCCAGGAATAAGATATTATTGCCATTTTACACCTGCTCATGGAGACACAGAGGGCTTAAGTATCTTATCTCAGGCCTCGCGTGTGGCTGAGCCCAGACTTGAACTCAGCTCTGCTTGCAAACAGAGCCTGAACCTTCTACCCCAGTAGATGGGAAGCATCCACGTCTCAGGATCATTGCTGATGGGATAAAACCTGGGAGAGATTAGGCAGGGCTAGCGGCAGCTGCCTTGTCCCATGGCCAGAAGGAAAAGAGGGCAGAGTGAAGACCAGTGGATCAACTCTAAAGTCACATTTCAGATTTTAGAGAAGTTTTTCTCTGGATCCGTGGCCCGCAGACTGTGGCTCGTGAGCCACATGCGGTTCTTTGGCCCTTTGAGTGTGGCTCTTCCACAAAATACCATGGCCTGGGTGAGTTTATTTTGAAGAAGTGGCATTAGAAGAAGTTTAAGTTTAAAAAATTTGGCTCTCAAAAGAAATTTCAATAATTGTATTGTTGATATTTGGCTTTATTGACTAATGAGTTTGCCAACCACTGCTCTGGATCAATCAAAGGTCTCTGATCTCATTTTAGGGATGGCTACTCCAATGGCTAGTTTCCTTTTGGCCTATGTGCTCTCTCTGCTCTGATGAATAATATTTATATCCTGATTTGATCACTTATGTTTGGTTTTTACACAGGTTATTTAAAAACTTCTGTTCATAATTTTCTCCTGACATGCCATTGGCCAATAGCCACAAAATCCCTCTCAGTATTAAAATTCTTCTATGCCAAGTTCTTCAAGAAATTAGATCACCTTCTGATGAATTAGTAATAAAAACGAAAGCCACAGCTAGTCGCAGGGATAACTTTGGGCTCTTGCCCGACAAGTAAATCCTCTGTGTGAAGGAACGCAGGCTAACAATTTTGGACTCGGGTCTCTGTGGCCACATGGTGACATTGACCTCACCGGTAGGTAATTAGCCAGATTAGCTGCTGTTCAGGTTGTGTTCTCTCATCACGAAACCTTTTCCCAACTCGAACCACGTGGGCTTCCACGAGAAAACAAAAGCACACACCGCCCCCCACACCCAGAAGCCCCTTCTGTTGGGGATCCCGAGGGGACCCGGGCAGGCGAGCTGTTGGAAGGCAGAGGAGGGCTGGTCTCCATCGCATACCACAAGTAGGTGGAGGGCTTGTTGTTCTGTTTCCCGCCCATGAGAGGATACCCCTATTGTTCCTGAAAATGCTGACCAGGACCCACACTTCCAACCAAAATTCCTCCACCCCTACGGCAGCTGCCAAAGCAGCAGAAGCAGCAGCAGCCACAGATAAGTGTTTTGATGAATTGCAAGATGGAGAGGGTTTGCAGTGCCCCCAGCCCTGCTGATACCGAATGCCTTTAAGATACAGCCTTTCCCATCCTAATCTACAAAGGAAACAGGAAAAAGGAACTTAAAACTCCCTGTGCTCAGAGACAGAAATGAGGCTGTTACAGCCTGCCTCTCTACTGTTTCTTCTCGCCTCCGACTTGTAAACAAGAACCAGTAGAACGTGAGAATGGGGAGTCACAGCCCTCGGGGTGCTTGAAAGGGTCCCCGGAACCTCATGCACATCTGTGGAACCTGGATGGAGAGATGGGGGAAAGCATGGACTCTTTAGCCGGCTTAGTTCTCTATGGACTCAGCTTGCTCCTTTCTGGTAAGCGTTGGCTTTATTTATTTTATTTTATTTAGTATTATTTTAAAACGGTGATTCTGGGCGCTCTCAGTCTTTCTTAGTGCTGGTTAACAAGAAGCAGCTGTGGCATGGGCACTGTTTCTCTGTTTAATATGTAACGCTCCACTTAATGCGCTTGAGTACTGAAATGCAAAGTCCTCGTGGCATGAGCTGCCTTTCCCCGAGTTTCTCTTCTGCATAGTTGCCCCATGTGGCCACAGACTCCATGAGAATGGATAAAGTCATTTTATTGGAAGAGATTTGCTTCCTTGGTACATTATTTGGTGGTTCCTTATGAGGGATTGTTATCTTAATTTCAAACAAGAAGAAGAAACCTGGTTTCCCCTACTTCGAAGAAATGCACGCTGAGGATTACGGAACCCACTGAAGGCAGTGTACACATTGTCATTTTTCAATGAGAGCAAAAATGCTTTGTCTACAGATTTCATGTCTGCATCCTAGTTTATTAAAAGCAGTCAAATTAGTCAAAATAGGCTTATTATTTTTTTTTTCCTAACGGTTGGGGTCAGGGAGTTTAGGGCTATATAGTTCTTGTTTTGTCTAGAGTATTTGGTGGAAAGTCTTGATTGGCCCAGTGAAATGCAAGTGTAGGTAGTCACCCCGCTCCCTGGACGCTGGAGAGCATGGAAGCCTGTTGTGGAGCTCAGGAGTGGGCGGCCGGTGGTTTTTAGAGTTTGTGCCTGTTGTTTGGATTCTAAATAGTGTGTGACCCCGTGGTGTGTGCCTCTGGCTGACAGTGGTATCAAAACTTGAAGTTCAAATAAATCACAGCTGCAATTGCCATCAATCTCTCCCCTTCGGTTTGGAAGCATCCTAATTATTGTCACGAAAATAGAATTGATCCTGGAAATGTGTTTGACAAAATTTGCTGACATGATGGTGCAGGTTATGTTACATTAATGAGACTTGATCCGAATATACATACACATCTGTTATTTTCATGTCTTTCTGTATGTTTGAGATTTCAAATATTCGAAAATTAACCCAATAATATAACAGAATTACATTTAAAGTCACTTGGTTATAGCTCTTCAGTTTGCTTTCAACAACCAATTATATGGAGGATTAAATAATATTTTTAAAACTAAGAATGTGTAGTACAAATTGCTGAAAATGAAAGATTATCTGAGATGGTGTCGATACTCATATAGAAATTGTTCATATTAATATAGTAACAATGTTGATTTCTTTCTAAGAATTTGTACCTTTACACTAAACAATAATCTTCATTCCATTGGGCTTGTTTCTTCTCTGTGTAACATACTTATTGGTGATAGGAAATCTAGGACCAATTCTACACCAGGGTTTAGAGTGACTGAAGCCCAGGAGTCTACAGATGCTCTGAGGTACTTTTTAGGTTAAATAACACACACACACACACACACACACACGCTCACATATGCTCACATGTGCGCAATTGCTTTTATTTATCCCCCCTCCCTCAGCCTAAAGTGACCATGTATGGCAATATGGTCTTAGAAAGGCAGTCATAAATTAAGCAAAAAAGTAGCCAAATGAGTGGCTCCATGTCTAGACTTGGTTCTTTGAAATCATCACAGACGTCAGCAGGGAGAGGCGCAAACAGAAAAGTTTCATGATCTTGTTGAAAAGGGAGGGTGACACTAACAAAGTTGCTTCTGGAGTAGGTCTGTTGTGTTGAATCTGTTTTTTTTAATCCTCACCCAAGAATATTTTTTCATTGATTTTTAAAGAGAGTGGAAGAGAGAGGGAAAGACAGAGAGAAGCAATCCATGTAAGAGGACACATTGATTGGTTGCCTCCTGCACATGCCCTGACCAGGGCCCAGACTTGGGAGAAGCCTATAGCCAAGGTATGTGCCCTTGACTGGAATCAATCCTGGGACCCTTCTGTCTGCAGGCAGACGCTAACTGGCTAGGGCTGAATCTTAACTTACATTCCCAGTCTGTCTCTCAATGAACATGAATACCCAATGCTTGGAAATTATAGTAATAAGAATCCAGAATGATCATGTCTTTAGGCATAGGATCCATTAGCCAAGCTCTCCTGGTAGACTACAGCAATGGAGCAAGGGGCTCATGGGTTTACTCTCTAATCTAGTGGGTTGTTTCTCCTATTTTTCTGAACAAATAGAACTAAAAGAATGATGTCACATTTACCTCAATGAAAGTGCACTGGCTTGCAGATGCTCACCCATAAGAGGGCTGGAGGAGGTGTGTAATTTTAATTTTAAGATTTCTCTCAAATCCACCTAGATTCTGATATATTGCCCTACCAATTGAGAATCGTGGCCAATTTCAGTTTACAGACAAGTTATAATAAATGTATTAATTTCTCCCTACTCGCCCATCTTCACCAAACCAGACTGCTCTCTCTAAAGAGTTGTGTATACAGAAAAAGAAACTACATCACTCTTTCTGCTTATCATAGCATGTCCTATGAGGTCAATACTGACCTAAGGGGAAGTCTCTGGTGGCATGCTTTCATACCTCCTTTTTGTCTCATTGGACATTTTAAAAACAACCTGGATTCAGAGATAGTGGATATCTTGTCTGAGATGGCAGAGGAAATTCAGTTTCAAACACACCTTGGGGATAGTGAGGGCTCATTTCCAGACCACCACAATAATATGAGCATTGCAATAAAGTGGGTCATAATATTTTTGCTGTTGGAAGGTCTTGCACTCAGTTTGTAAAATCACAACATCTGTGAAGCACAATACAGCGAAGTGCAACAAAATGAGATATGCCTGTCTGTATGAGGTCAGGAAAGTGGTTCCAGATGGAACTGCCTCATTAGGGTTGGTCATGTAAGGCTTATACCAAGTCTGAGTAATCAAGGGTGGAGGTCCGAAGCTAGGATGAGAGACACACCTGGGAATTACTTTCACCGGGAGGAGTTTTGCTTCCTTCACAAATGCTCCTTCCTAACCATTGTCTTTGTTGGGAGGTCTCTGCATTTCCTTCTCAGCCCTACCTTGGGAGAGCTTCCTGCAAAAGCCGAGCTCTTCTAAGACATCTCTCCAGAAGGAAAAGACACTTTTAAGTCCACCTCGGAAGATATGCCGTGTCCTTTAAGGCATTCAGATAGATGGCCTCCAAAGTTGTCTGACATTATCAATTTGTTTTCTGGGGTCCTTCCCCTGAAAAGACACGTGTGTGTGATGTCATGTCACCTGCTTATTCCCTATAAATGGCTTATTATTAAAGCACAGAATCAGGATTCAAATAGATTTCTCTAGGCTAGAAGAGTGAACCAAACAAAAAAGATAAATGTCAAGTTATGCAATTGGGAGAGATGTTTGTTAAAAGTTCTAGCTTTACCAACTTTTGGTGATATACAAAATTCATAGGAATGAGCACATCATCTGCTTGCTAAAAAGGTAATACATAAGCTGTAACAGTTTGCATTAGTAAGAAATATAAGGTCTAATTTAGAAATAGTCATCACTCTATTGCTCAGTCTAGAGCATATCTATTAAACACTGAAGACAATGAGAAATTTGACGGTAAACATAGTAGACAGGCAAGAAGGTAAGTGCTTTAGAAACCATGTCATATGGAATATTTAGTGAGAGAAAGAGCTGAATGGCAGTGTTTAAGGATTTCCATGTAGAAGACATCATAGATTGACATTGTGTTTTGCCAGATCTAGGATCCAAGGGTGGAGGGAATTGCAGAAAGACAGTTTGGCTTTATTGATGAAAACCTTCTAAAAATTCTATTAACAGTCCCCCCCCCCCCCCCCCAAGGAGTGGAGAGTGCTCAGGCTACATACTGGAGAGTGCTCAGGCTTAGGTTGCGTGACTGCTTATTAGGAATATGAAAATAATATGTAGTGTGGTGGTTACTACCCTGCCTTTCACATTCTTATTTTATTATCTGTCTATAGCTCTTCTTCAATCACTTAGCAGATGGAGAAGGATTCAGAAAAGCCACCAAGATCTTTGCCCAATTAAACCAAACTGGGTGTGTGTCCTGAATGTGGAGCCAAATATATAGTCAGTTTACATTGAATTTTAAGTCAACATGCCTTTTGTGAAGAAGAAAAAAAAAAGCCATATGAACATGTGCTATGATGACTGTCTTTTGAAGCCACTGCTCTATGGTAGAGCTAATCAAGAATGCAGAAGAAGAATGGATTGTAAAGTCACAGATCTGGGGTTAAGCCCAAATTGGATGAGCATGGGCAAGTTATTTGGCTTTCCTAAGCCACAGTTTTACCATCTTTTATGGATGAGAATATCTATTTCCCAGAGTTATAAGCTCAGGTTTGATAATGCATGTACAGTATTTAGCCAGTAAGAACACACTTAATAAATGAAGTTAGTGTAATCAAAAGAGAAGTATTACTGTAAAGCCAAAGCTAGTTCAAGACTGATCTAATCTTTTCCAAGATGTAGGGGAATCATTTGCTATTCATAGAAGCAGTTTCCTCCTAAAAGACCTCAACAGAATCCAGTCCCTTAAATTTTGTGCTGGTCACTGCCCCTCTGACAAGCCAGAAAGCTTGGCCAACTATCCAATGCTTTTCCTCACCTATCCATTCATCCCTTCTCATGGCCTTTCTGCCTCTACCAGGCCCATCTCCCCAATATATGGGTTCTTCCCTCTTGGCTTTTGTTCATGCTATGCCCTCCACTTGGAAATGACATCCTCCATGTCCACATTACAAATACAGATCAACTCAACTTGCCCGAGCCAACTCTTCTCAGGATGTTCTTTTCCTAATTCTGAGTTTCCTTGCCACACAGGCTGTATTTTTGAGCTCTGGGCACATCGATTGAGCCAAACAGCCTCTAATATATTTGACAACAGATATTACTTCTTTTTTATTTTTCATAGTGCATATATTTGATGTTTAGTGATCTTGATTGAGTTTAATATGTCACAGTGAGAAACTTGGTATTTGGCACAGTAGACCTGAAATAAAGAAAGTTGTAGAATTTTAGCCACCCTGAAATAATCATATAATAATAATAATAATAATAATAATAACAAAACAATAATAAATCAATTTCATATACATTGCAAATGGCATTTATTTATATCTTAAAAGGTTGCCTTAAGTTAAATATTTTATGTAAATAAGGTAAAAAGAAAATGCTTTTTCCCCCTTAGGTATGAAACAAAAAATGTACACATGAAAATGGGTTTAATGAGGACTTTCCTAATTTAGGTATTGTTAAATACTACCCAAAAGATATATATTATTCAATAGACATTTATTGAGTTATTGCCTGCCTATCATTCTTTCATTAATGCATTTAATCACCTATTATTTCAGTTAATGAATACATATTGAGAACTTTTTTTGTGCCAAGTACTGTACTGGATGCCAGAATGCTAATAAGGATTAGGCTCCCCCTCCCCACCCCCCTTGCTAAACTCACATTTTAGGAGAAAAGATGAATATAGGCAGATGAGTTATATGACATTGTAATAAATGATATAGTAGGATTATATACAAAACCTAGCTTTTCAAGAGCTAAAAAAATTTTATTAGCTTCAATAAAAAATAGAAACTTTTGCCCAGATAGTATGGCTCAGTGATTGAGTGTCAACCTATGAACCAGGAGGTCAACATTCAATTCCCAATCAGGACACATGCCTGGGTTTCAGGCTCACTCCCCAGTGGCATGCAGGAGGTAGCCAATCAATGATTTTCCTATCATCATTGATGTTTCTGTCTCTTCATCTTCCTTCCTCTCTGAAATAAATAAAAATACATTTAAAATTTGAAACTTTAAAATTGAAATTAGAAACATTCAATTAAATGTCTAAAACACAATGTCAACTTCATTAATTGTAATAAATAACATTAATTTTAATAGTAATAAATATTGCCAAAAATTAGAGCAATTGTAGCTATGAGTTTACTCATAGACAAATGATTTTAAAAGTAAGAAAAGAAAAAAGAAAAGGAACTAAGAACTTTCCATTACGGGGAGCAGGGGGTATGAAATAGGGCAGGCTCCAGGAAGTTGAGTAAGGCTAGAATGTAGGGTGGAGGTGAAGAATCAAGATTGGGGTCAGACTGGGAAGGGCTGTTAGGCCATTTTAAGCAGCTTAGACTTCATGCTGTACATGTTGAAAATTGGCATCGTGTTTGTTCTAGCATACCTGATGTATGTCTTAGAATATTCGTTCTGATCATAGTATGGAGGATGAATCAATATGGCAGAGACTGTAGGCCTGGGCTGATTATTGATGGTTTGTGGGAGACTGAGAGAAAGGGGAGAGAATAAGCTTGGCTTCAAAATTCTGGTTTGGGTGATGCTGGTGACATTCAGTGGGTGAAACATGGCAGAAGGGACTGGTTGGAGATGGGCTGAGATGGAGCAAGGACTTACTTTGTACATGTTGACCTTGAGGTTCCATGTAAAGGGAAATATTTAGCAAAATTTGCCTTTCTGGGTCTGAAATTCAGAAGAAGAGAATTGGGTAAGGGGTTGAGACAGAAATTTTTGGTTTATGATAAGTGAAGCCATGGGCATGACTATGTCTTCAGCTTAAGTGGGTGGAAGAAAAGGAGGGGTTAGCTAAGGGTTCTATGAAGAAGCACTCAGGAAAGTGGCAGGAGAGGCAAATGATCCAATTAGATTCCAATTAGATTCCTTTCCCGAGATTCTAGAGGATTGTTCTGTGATAGCTAAGGACAGAGAATTTTAAGAAGGGGATAGTAAGGTGGAGCAGCAGAGTGATAGCCTCAGGGCCTGGCATGGGGGACCCAGGCTGTAGGTGTATTGTCTGATAATATTCAGAACTCAAACTGGAAGGGATGTCAGAGGATCAACTGGCAGTGCTCCGAGCCTGCAGGAAAGGGAATGTCTAACACTGCCTCCCTTATTTCTGGAATTTAAAACTGATAACCCGATTCCCACTAGTCTGGCCAGACTGTTTCTTTTCTTTTTTCCCCCTCTTTTTCTTAATCCTCACCCGAGGATATGTTTTTATTAATTTTAGAGAGAGAGGGAGAGAAAGAGAGAAATGTTAATGTGAGAGAAACATCCATCCGTTGTTTCCCATCAGTGCCCTAACCCACAGTTCTAGGTATGTGCCCTGATTGAAAGTCAAACCCGCAACCTTTTTTGGTGCATGGGACAATGCTCCAACCAACTGAGCCACCCAGCAGGAATAGCCACACTATTCTAACTCACCTCACAAGTGCAGAATGCTGTTTAGAGTGAGCCATGCCTACTTTTGTGTAGATCCCACCCCCCACTGCCTCCTTTTGTCCCTTCAGGAATCTGACTACCCTTTCCCCTGTGTCTCTTCCCAAAGACTGCAGGGACAGGTGTGGGATGTGGGTCAGCCAGATGGACAGGGTCCTAACTCATTTCAGCACATCTGTTGTTTAGAGGGAGTGCATTCCCACTGCCTGATGATGCCTGTCCAAGATGGTATGGGTGTGACAAAGAGAGGAGAACATTTAAAGATGAGGCAAAGGGACCCGTTAGGCAGCTTCTTGAGGGGATGGTGTGTTGTGCTGTTTGCTCTCTGCTTGTCACAGACCCTTGCCCAGGGCTTGCCAGCGAGGTGTGTGTGGTGGCCACACCCATCTCAGTAGATCTGTCAGCTTTCCCGCTTTTGTTAGAGGGTGATATCATGCTTCCTGGGGGGAGCGCTGGAAGACAATGCTCCGCCACTTTCCTCCAGATACAATAGGCGGAGTCAGGAAGGCAGTATTGACATTGCTGGGCTGGGAGGCACTCGCTGCTCTGCAGCCGTCAGATGGTGAACCAGCTTAACCTTGGCACACACGGCCTGGGTTGTGCAAGGCGTCTGGCTGCAGAGCCAAGGGGACTCCACCCTGGGGACAGGAGTGTGTTAGACATCTGGGAATCTGGGATGGGCTTCAAATTCCGATCCCTGTGTCAAAAACAACCACAAAACAATAATAGTACCCGTAATAACAAAAATAACTGCCACAGATGACTACCTCTATGTACCAAGTGTTTACTATGATGTTACTATCTCCCAACAACTTTGCACAATAGGTATTATTATTCTTATCTTAAAGAAGATTTTTAAATTGATTTTTAGAGAAGGGAGAGGGAGAGAGAGATAGAAACATCTATATGAAAGCGAAAGCTTGATTGACTGCCTCTTGCCTGCCCACCACTGAGGACCTAGGCATATGTTCTGACCAGGAATCAAACCAGGAATCAATGGATGGGCCGATGCTCAACCAATTGAACCACATCGGCCAAGGCCAAGTTTTAAAATATATGTTGAGCCCTAGCTAGTTTGGCTCAGTGGATAGAGCATTGGCCAGTGAACTGAAAGGTCCCAGGTTCAATTCCGGTCAAGGGCACAAGCTCTGGTTGTGGGCTCAATCCACAGTGGGGGACTTGTAGGAGGCAGCTTATCCATGATTCTCTCTCATCATGGATATTTTTATCTCTCCCCCTCTTCCTTCTTCTCTGAAATCAATAAAAATATAAATAAAATAAAATATATGTTGACATCAAGGTTCACACAGGTTAAGTGACTTGCCTGAGGTTGAACAGTAGTAGACATCCATTTTGTTGTACTGCCTGGCATCTCAGTTTTTAGCTGCTGCCCTGATTGCCCTCCACGTGATTCTAATAGGACTGTGGTCACTTCTCTCACTGTACACCATCCATCTGACCACGGCAGTTGGTTCAGGGGGAGGGTGCATGACCAACAGGGTCAGATAGACTCTTTTCTGGGAATTTCTGAGCAATATACTCTCTTTTCTCAATGGAGACACTGTACGTCTGGAGCTGCCAGCTTCCGTAGGCACTTGAAAGAAGCAGGTCTTTGATAGGAAAGACTGAGGACAGTAACAGAACAGGAGCAATTCAGGCACACCGATGTTATTTGAGCACTGGGTCCAGTAGTTTTAGATCAGAGACCCATTTCTGTGCCTTCCAATTATGGGAGCCAGCCACCCTTATTTGCTTGAATTACTTTGAATCCGTCTCTTGAAAGTGAATAGTCCAGAGTGAGCCATGGTCTCATTAGGAAATGACGGAGATCAGAGTTGAAGTGAGAATGACCTGACCCGAAATTCTGAGCTCTTTCAAAAACGTCACAATGCTGTCTTCTAATGAGTATTTCATGTTCACCTCAGGCTGGTTCCTGGAAATGAGGCTGATAACAGTATTCATGTGATTTGGGGGAAGATCTTAAAAGAGATACTACTTAAAAGTACTTAGTACAGGGTTGCGACACGATGAGCACTCAATAAAAATCAAATGCTCTTAATTATTTGCTTATAAACAAAGCTGGAGACGTATATTGCCTTATGCCAGTCCTTTCAAATCACAGATCCATCCCTGCGGGCAGGTGACTCTGTATTCTGTGCCAGATGGAACTCCCCACTTCTCTTGGTGAAACTCAGCATTGGTACCCTAAGCTTGGCCCTGTCTCAGGGACAAGGAGAGAGAAGATAAGAGGTGTGTGTTTTGGGAATTTTGCTAAAAAATCTGGTGCCAGGTGCAGTGGGGGTGAGGGTGTCCTACATGTGGCTCTACCAGCTCACAACATGGTGCTCCCTACTTTCCTCCTGCCAGCCCCTCATTGCCTCTTTCCTCTGGTCCTGACTGACCTGAAGCTGTAGGGTGACTTTTCTCCTGTTGGACCCTAATTCATTTATCCCAAACCTAATTCTTAGTTCTTGACTGCTTACTATAGAATTGTCATCTCCAAATGGAATGTGCCAGACTTCTGACTAAGCTCATAATTGTATTATTGGACCCATCTTGGAAGGAGGGATTGTGTGTGTAACAATAACTCTGCTCCCATTTCACCACCATCTTCCCACTGATTTCCTCTCTCAATTCCTCTTGTGTCTAGCACCTCTCGAATCCAGAGGGCACTTTCTGATCTTCTGGAGTTGGTTTAAACACCTACCTATTTACTATTTACTGCTACCACTTCAGATCAAAGAGCAGGGGGAAGAAGGTAGTTGGCCGTGGTAAGCAGCTTTTCAGGAGCCAGTCTTTATCTACCTACCCAGAGTCTTGTGCTTCTTAGTCCCCCATGCTATGTTGGAGGTGTATTTCAGTCATACCAGGCTCTCTGCAGTTCTTAGACATACACTCTCAAGCCTCTTTGCCCTTGTGTGTGCTGTTTCTTCTGCCAGGAATGCCCTCTTCACAGTCTCTTCTCCACCTGTTTAACTTACTCATGCATTGATGTCTATCTCAGCTATTATTTCTTCGAAGAAGTCTTCTTTAACCTCTTTAACTTGGGTAAGGGCCCTGCCTCAGTCTGGGTCCCACTAAAAATGTAAAAATGTGGCCCGAGGTAAAGGCACCTGTGCATGTAAACTGTTAGGGAAGCGATCCCCGGGGCAAGACTGAGGGACTAGGTGAGTAGAGCTGTACTAGGATGCATTATCACGTTGACCACTGCTCCAGGTACTCCAGACCTTCTGAGGAGCATTAAGAAATGAGACTCAGAATTGTTCACCTACAGAGGAAGAAAGGCGTTCATCCATTGCTATACTCAGCCTTTATTCAGGAGCTTAGGATGTGTAAGAAGCTAGAGGGTTAATGCTAGTGTCCTGTGCCAGAGAAAGTTCTAGGGGAAGAAGTGAGATATACTCTCTGGGGCTCTGGGTGGGCTACTTGAGGTTACACCTGCTCACAGTGAGGGGAGGCCTGCACAGAAGCAACACCTCAGAAGTAGCTGGGGTACCAGCTGGGATGGAGAGTTATATTGGTGCCCAACAGGTGTTGGAAAGAAGATCTCCTGTGCTTGCCTCTCTCCCAGTACTTAGAAAATTGAATTACAATTTACAGTTTATTTGTTGGTTTTACCTATGAGTCAATCAGCTGCATTTGGCATATCATATTCTCAGCACCAGAATGGTATGCTGGCTGCCAGAGAAGTGATTTAATAAATGATTTTTCCCTGGATTAAATGTTCTGACCTAGGGCTTCCCAATGTGTGCTATGTAGACTGTTGCTGGCCTGAAGGATGATTTTATGAGGTGCTTGGAAGAATATTTTTTATTATGACATCTATTAGTACATAGATATAGATATGTGTGTATGTGTATCAAATCAATCACATAATTTTATGACTATTCTGGCTTAACATGTGAAAGAAGAAAAGATGAGTTAAGGAGAATGTTTATACAATTTTACAAGTAGCATGTAGACTCAGCAAGAATCATGAAAGTGATGCATAAATCAATGAGTTTGGGAGATGTTGCTATAACTAAATTAGTCAATCCTTTAAAGATCCTCATGTGTACGTCCAAATAAAAAATAAAAAAGTAACCTGGCATGTAATTAAAACAGTCCTAGTGACATAGACAAAGTGGAAGAGAGTCTCATGGTGATCAACCTGTCTCAAATGACTGCCTTCTCCCAGGAAATCTGCAAAGTGGACATTAGTTAATAAATCACAGACAAGACCTAGCTTATCCCTTGGGCATATTGGGTATCCCTCAAAAAAGGCCCAGCAGTTGTCAGCAAACCAATGAGCAATACCTACCAGTGGAGGAATGGGTGGGTCAGTTCGTGCTTCCCAAAGTGTGGTACGCGTACGCCAAGGGGTACAGGAAGAGTTTGGTGGGGGTACGCGTTGCACCGGAGTTTGGTGGGGATATGCACTGCACCGTGCTTAGCTGCGCCTAATTCTACATTCTCATGAGTACGAGGGGTACTTAGCATTACAAAAATTATAGAAAGGGTACACATATGTCAAAAGTTTGGGAAACATTGATAAGCTAACATGTACTGAGCTCATTATATGTAGAATCTGCTAGGCAATGGAGTTACAAAGATGGTAAAAGAGAGGGACTGTCCCTGAGCGGCCTGCAGTCTGGTGGTGGAGGAGCTCTGCCCTGATAGAGGCTGACAGTAGACTGAGAACATGGGAGCTGGAACCAGTAATCTAGGCAGAGAACAGGGTCTCATCAGGAGGGTGACAATGGAGAAGGATAGTAGGAGAAGGCATTGGGGAAAACCAGGAGTGGAGTGAGGAGTGGAAGCGTTCTTGGCAGAGGGAAGCACATGGAAAATGAGGAACACCAAGTTTTAAGAAGCATTTGTGCAGTGGTTCTGCATGGCAACCCTCTAGGCTGCACTGAAGAAGGTGGCAGGGGATAAAGCTGGAAAACTGGGTGGGAAGAAGGCAATTTGTTTGAGGATGGGCTGAGTGGACAGGGACAGAGATACTCTGGGCGATGTTAGGATGTAGGATGAAGCTGTGTGAGGGAATGCAGTCACCCAAGGGGTAGATCTGGGAACACCTATATCAGGATGTAGAAGAAGAGGAAACTGAAGGCATTCAGTGAGACAAACTAAAGGAGGTTTCAACTACATCAAAAAATAGCAGAGGGGCCGATGAGGACAGGGACCAGGGAATTTGGCAATTAGGTGCTGTTGCAAAGCATTTTTAGTGGATGGGCTGGGCTGGGGTTGAGTACGTAAGCAGATCTCTTTCTGAGAGATGGCAGGTTCCTGTGTGCTTTTCTGTAAACTTGACTCTAAGTGACCTGGTAGGAGAAGGGGTGAGGTCCTCTCTGCTGTTGCTGACTCCGGCACTGGGAGTGTGTGAAGGAAGTTGGGAAAGACCTCTTCCCCTTCTCCTGAACCTGGTCCCCACATTACCTGAATTAGGGGATTATACAGTTTCACTAATATTTGGTAATGGAAGGAGATGTTTTCATGAAGGGGCCACACCGTTACCTAGAATAACAGAGTATTAGAACTGCCAGAGACTGAAGAGATTATCTCTGAAGTGACTTCACAGAATATGAACACCAGGAGAGGTATAGAATCTTTTTAATCTCAGGTGCAGCTAATGCGCCAGACCTTAAGAAATGCTGATATGATTCAACCTGCCTATTTTACAGAGTTGATACTGAGCCCCAGAGCCATGGTCAGTAAACTGCGGCTCTTTGGCCCCTTGAGTGTGGCTCTTCCGTTATAGAGATCTGGAACATTCAAACAACGCAGGAGAGTTTGGAGATTCACTTTATTCACCGCGGTGGGCTTAGAGAAAATGAATTCAAATTCTAAGGAAAGCTATAAGCAGAGCTTCCCTTTTTATTAAGGAGCCAGCCCTCTGTGCAATTAGTGGTTATCTCGCTGATGTCTTTGAAAACAAACAGTTCTAAATTTATCGGTATATCTAGTCTTGACCTGCAAGGTCAGACAGCTAATTTTATGATCCTCATTATACAAGCAGGGTAAAGCTGGCTAGAAAGCAAACATTTTTTTAGAATAAGAGGCCATCTAAGAAAAATAGCAGAAAATTCCAAACAGCAGTTTTTACAAAATATGGGTTTTCCTTCTCACTTCCACAAAATACTTGCCTGGGCAAGTCTATTTTAAAGAAGTGGCGTTAGAAGAAGTTTAAGTTTAAAAAATTTTGATATCAAAAGAAATTTCAATTGTTGTACTGTTGATATTTGGCTCTGTTGACTAATGAGTTTGCTGACCACTGCCCCAGAGAGTTCAACCCTTAACTCTGGCTCCCTCAGCTCATTAGAGACTAAGTTTCTTCACTTTAACAGAGTGTAGAAGGCAATGTACATTGGAGATGAACTCACATACTGTAGAGTCAAATGGGGTGAGCTTGCATTCCAGCTTTATCATTGTATTGGTTAGCTATTGCTGCGTAACAAACTACTCCCCAGACTCAGTGGCTGAACCCGTATTTATGATCATGCCTTTGAGTCATTCAAGGATTTGTTGCTCTATGCTTAGCACAGCTTGGTGGTATTGCTTCAGGTTGCAGCAGCTGGGGCAGCTCTGCTTCTTGCTGTAGGTGTGTGGGTTGTCTGGGTGACTCTGCTCACAAATATCTGATCCCTCCTGGATCAACATATTACCCACAGTCTATTGTTCTCATGGCGATATTAGCCCACCGAGGGCTAAGTAGAAACAAGCAAGGGAGGTTCGTAAGGCCTAGGCTCAGGACTGCATATTGCACTCCCAGCCATAGGCCATGTCCAAAGTCAAGTGCTGGGAAGTATACTCTGCCTATAATGAGGCCAAAGCAAGCATGTAAATGCAAGGAAGGTTGAAGAATTGGGGCCGACAGTTCAATCAGGGTTAGGGTAGACTTGACACACTGGTCCCACATCAGCCGTTCTTCACCAGCAAAAGGGCTCAAAGGAGTAACCTTCCCAATAGCCCCCAATTACTCACTTATGAATTCATTTCTTTCTCTCCTAAGTGCATAATGGCTGCAGATGTAAGGCCTCGGGCAGCGTGGCCTGCTTTGTGCGGCCTGGCCCTCCCTGCCCCCTCTCTGTGTGCATCTCACACCCAGAGTCAGCGGCGCTTTTCACACAAACCGTCTGCCAAGAGGCACAGGGCTGGAGCCAAAGCACAACAGCTGTGGGAGCTCAGCTGCATTCAGAGGCCTGGGGTAATCTCCTCCCAGGCCCAGTGAAGCACAGCCCTGGCCACTGAGTGACTCTCCAGTGCATTAGCCATCAGCAGCGTGTGATTCCAATATGAGTAATACGTGAATCCTGCCAGCTGCTTCTGGAATCAAACAGAAAGCAGTGTGTGTGTTTTTTGCCAGCCAGGCGGAGAAATCGCCATGAACTACACTACTATCTTCCCACAAAAGCTGGGAAGAGCTGGCCACTCAGGCGAACTTCAGCAGAGGCCCCCTTTCCTCTTCCAGATTGCTTTCTGATGGGACTCGGGGCTTATAACCCTACCATGCCCACTTTTGCACCTTAGGCTGTTATGCTCACAGATGTGTCTGGGCTGGAGTCCCACTCAACAAGGTGATAGCTGTGTGATCTTGGATAAGTCATACCACCTCCCTCTAGA
Source organism: Pipistrellus kuhlii (assembly GCF_014108245.1). Taxonomy (NCBI): domain Eukaryota; kingdom Metazoa; phylum Chordata; class Mammalia; order Chiroptera; family Vespertilionidae; genus Pipistrellus; species Pipistrellus kuhlii. The sequence goes on from NW_023425427.1 coordinate 51,948,444, forward strand.
TGGGGATAATAATGCTGCCCACACTACAGAGTTGTAGTGATTGCATGAAATACCGTATTTTTCGGACCATAAGACGCACCAGTTTTTAGAGAAGGGAAATGAAGAAAAAAAGATTCTGAAACAAATAGTGTCCTAAAATATTTTATGTGCATTAAAACCCAACATCACAGTCATAAACACATGTAATCAACCCTGTAAAGTAAACAGCAGCATTTAGAACCATTTTAGAGCCGGGCAAGCACACAGAGACCACACAGAGCCTGGCAAGTAAAAAAACTTTTTTTTTTAAAGTATATGTGTAGGCTATATTTGGACCATAAGATGCAGGGACTTTTCCCCCCCCACTTCTGGGGGGGAAAAAGTGCGTCTTATGGTCTGAAAAATACGGTAAGCAGAGCAAACGCGCAGCAAAGTGCAGATTCATAAAAGATGTGCAATAAATATTGGCTATTATTATTATTTCTTAGGTCTCCCTATGCCACTAGAGTTATTGCTCCCAAGAGCACCCTGTCTCCAAGAATCTATATATGCTATTCTCTTCCATTCATCCCATTGAAACATATCTCATTCCTCCCAACCCATTCTAGTCTATGAATATTTTTTGAGCTCCTGCTCTGTGCCTAGCACTGGGTCAGTGGATGAAAGATGAATAAAAACCCTGGACTGGTGGCTCAGTTGGTTAGAGCATCATCCCGTGGATTCAATTCTTGGTCAATACACAGACCTAGGTTGTGGGTTCTATCCCTGATCAGGGAGCATACGAGAGGCAACTAATGATGTTTATCTTCCTCTCTCTGTCTCTCTCTCTGTCAGTCTGTCTGTTTCTCCCCCTTTTATAAAAATCAACAACAACATATCTTTGGGTGAGAATTAAAAAGAAAGATGGCCGAAACCGGTTTGGCTCAGTGGTAGAGCGTCGGTCTGCAGACTGAAAGGTCCCGGGTTCGATTCTGGTCAAGGGCATGTACGTTGGTTGCGGGCACATCCCCAGTGGGGGGTGTGCAAGAGGCAGCTGGTCGATGTTTCTCTCTCATCAACGTTTCTAACTCTCTTTCCCTCTCCCTTCCTCTCTGTAAAAAATCAATAAAATATATTAAAAAAAAAAAAAGAAAGATGAATAAAATAAAGGCATTGCTGCTAAGTGTTTGTTGTTGGGGTGTGAGCTGCTGATAGATATATAGTAGACTCCTGTTATTCGTAGTAGTTATGTTCTGTATGCCACCAACACAGGGTTCATTTCCTTTAAGTTGCAACATTTTTGTCAGCCGTTTAATAAGGAACCCACTTTTGTGTGTATTTCTGTGTAAAGACAAAACATTAAACATAAATTGCTCATTCATTAGCACACTCCAGGCTAATAGCACTGTAACTCCTGGCTGAGCAAGGCTTACATGACACACATATGTTCTTGTAAGGCACTGCCGGCATGCCGGTGCATAGGAGCATCAGGGAGCACTCACCTCTGTGCTTGGAGGCCATCTTCAATGGAAAAATCGCCAACAAAAGGCACAGGAAGGTGAGTATGTGGCACTATCTGTCCCGGGAAAGAACACTGTTTGCGGCACGAGGGCTGAATAGAGTGATGCCTTGCTTCACCTCAGTTGGTAACATATGTATGAGGACCTAGGGCCTCTGCTGCCCGGCATGCAATCCAATGACCCAGTGACCGGGAAGTCACCACGAGTATTAATTTTGCGGTTATAAACAAATTGTAGGCAAATTCTCAGACATGGAATCAACAAATACTGAGGAGAGACTGTTTACACAAATGAGTGAATGGCTCAGACTGCAATCAAGTTTCCATAACAGTCAGGGCAAGCACAGGAGAGGAAGGACTAAACTGGATTCAGTCTGGGGCAATCAGTTTCCTTAGACCCGAGTCAGACTTTCCAGTGCAGGAGGGCATTTCCGACAGACCAGACCGAGGCGGAGCGTGGGAGGTGCAAGCCCTCCTTCAGCCAGATGAGCCAGGTTGGGGCTGGCAGGTAGAGGGGTGTCTGCCTCCAGCACCGGACTGGGTTGCCCAGATTTGACTGGGTGCCCTCAGGAGGCCTCTTCTCACCCTCATCCATTCAAAAGCAAGACCAGCACCCTGAGATGCCAGGCAGACTGGGTAGGTCAAAGGAGAAGACGACTTGTGTTGGATAGTGTGCAAAACTTAATAAACTCACCAGTAGGCATCTCTCTGTTCCTTTGGCAAAGCTCTCCCAGCTCCCAGTCTCCTCATTTCTTCCCTTACTCTTACTGCCTCTACTATTCCACTTTAATTTAACTCGTGCAAACCATTCTGCAAAACAAAGGCCAGCTCCTTTTTGACCCGCTTTCCCCTGGAATCTTAGCAGGAGCCCTGGCTTGTTGCTCAAGCATGCCTTTTTGGAGTTTGTACTCTACCCTCTAGGCCTCACTCCAAGGGGCTCATTGAAGTATTCATCCAGTGAGATACTTTACCCATAAAAAGTACAAGGTCCCAGATGAGTTGCCACTGCCTATCGTTGCTAGTTATTCCTCACAGAAAAAGTTTTTTTTTTTTTTTAATTTTTATCTTGGATGCATGCCCCATTGTTTCTGTAGTTTTTACAGAAGCCAAGTCCAGGTCCTAGCCACACTATATATTCAACAAATGAATAGATTTCTGCTAAACCGATGATTTGGGTGAAAGAGGCATCTCTAATATTCCCCCCCACAAGTTGATATATAATAGTAACCATTGCAGTTTTCTTATATATTTCACAGCATGGTTTTAACAACTTTCATCACATTAAATTCTAAACATTTTTTCCTAATAATTCTTAGAAAAATCCCAAATGGTTTTGAAACTTAACAAATAATTATAAAATTTATCTTGAAGAATAAGCAGGAGGAATAGCTAATAAAATCTGGGAAGTAAAAGATTTAATGTCTTAGGACCAACTCTACTAGATCTGAAGAGAGAGACAATGATGTAATACAGTGGGGGGACAGTCCAAGGGAGTGGACACACAGGTCAACAGACTAGAAAGTCCAGAAGCAGACTGGAGTTTATATAAAACCTTAATATCCTATAAAGAATACAAATCAGTGGGAAAGGAACAATAGTTGTAGGAAAAGTTATTTTTCTGCTTGGAAAAAGAGAAGTGTTTGAAAAGCCTATTTGTTACCTCAGACCAAAATAAATTGCAAATGGATTAAAAAGAATATATAAACATTTAAGGCATCAAAAGAAGATGGAAGTGAATATTTATTGACTTTTCATATGCAGAAGGACTTTTTAAGTTTAAAAACAATGGAAGAAACCACAAAAATAAAAATCAATGCACTTAGCTACATAAATATTTAAACTGTTAATCCAACAATAAGCAAAATTAAAAGGCAAAGAACAAATGAGAAAAATGTTGCAATGAATATAGCATAAGAGATTAAAGTATTTTTTTTAAAGAAGCTCATTGAAATGGAAGGGGAAAAATTACAACATTAATAGAAAAAGAGAGGAACAAATAATGCACAAAAGGAGGAAATACAAGTGGCTAATAAGCATGCGAAAAAGTTCACTCTCTACATTAAAATCAAATAAAATCAAAATAGGCACTATTTTTCTGTATCAAACCAGCAATGATTAAAAAACAAGTGAGAATACTCAGTAATGCATGGCTGGAGTTAATGAAATGTTTGGTCATATACCTCATACACTATAGCTTTTTATATAGAAATTTGGCAATGTAAGGTAAAATTTCTCACTTCTCACTGTGTTTGGATAGGCATGGTCTGGTGTTTGAAGAAGGATTTCATGATAAGGATGTACATTTTAAAATAATGTATATTCTGATTATCCTAAATAGACCATTATACATAGTATTAGTTTGAGGTTTTAGAGATACTTTTTGATGGTGATTTTAATACTTAAATTGTTATCACCTAACAGGATAAAAATAAATATGAAAGGACCCACATTTGCCAGGACTACTGTGTAATTTGGGGACATAAAATGTTTTTGACTGCCAAGATACTGATTTATGCACTGTTGTTACAGAAAGTAAAGAGATTCCAGAGACAATCTCTTCCTTAGACATTTTTATTGGAACATTCAGGTGGCCTACTGAAATAAGACTCGGAGCGATAGTGAGAAATGTTTCTTTCACAATATCTGGTTGATTTTTAAAGTTGGAAACTACTGTATGAATTGAGACTCTGGGTAATTATTTGAAATTATGACATTTGTACACTTTAGTGTATTTCTCTGGTTGCAAAAATAATTTATGTTCATGTAGAAAAACTTGAATACACAAAAAATATTTTAACAATTCAGTGACCAGAGTTAATTAGGTATGCTTCTTAATTATAAATATATAAATATAGACATTTCCTCTGAGATTTACTGCTTGAAAACCTGAAGCTCTATAGGTGCTTGGGGAATCAACTGAATGTGTGCAGTTATTTTCTTCTAAGTTGACATTTGAGTATTTCTCCTTTCAAACATTACAGTTTTGAAATAAGCCACACATATTTCAGCCATTAGGTCTTAATATCCAGCACACAGAATAGAGCAAAATTTTGGCTTTCTTTGAGTACATTATACAGTCTAATAACTAAAATCAATTTAACCTAGTTTTAACACCTGAAGGAGCCAAAATTAGTAGTATGAAAAATTCTGTTTGAAAGGTAGTCCTCTGACTGATTAGTCATATACTAAAATTCTGAGTCCAGGGATTCTGGACTTCAGTGTGTAGAGTACATGATAATCTTGTTATCTAATTATGACCTTAGACCAGCAATTTTCAACCCTTTTCACCTCATGGCACACAAAAACTAATTATTAAAATTTTGTGACACACCAAAAATATGTTTTGTGGTTTTTTTTTGCCTATCTGACAAGAAAAAATAGATATAATTTTGATTTATTCACACCAGAGGGCTAGTGTGTTTGCTGTTGTCATTTTTTAATTTGACAATCTAAGGGAAAAGCGGTCAGTGCCCCTGACAAAAAAATTGTATGTTTTAGAAATTCTTTTGAATTAATTTTTATACATGGGGACAGTTTCATTCTTTTGCATGTGGCTTTTCAGTTTCCCAGCACCATTTAAGTTATAATAGTTTTATCTTTGATCCTTTGTCAAACATCTGCCTGTATATATGTGATTTTATATCTTGGCTCTCTATTTTGTTCCACTGATCTGTGTGTCTGTTTCTCTGCCAATACCATGCTGTTTTGATTACCATAGCTCTGTAGTACAATTTGAAGTTCAGGTACCATGGTACCTCCAGATAATTTTTAATTTTTTTCTCAGGATTGCTTTGGCTATTCGGGGTCTTTTGGGGCTTCATACAAATCTGATGATTCTATTTCTTTAAAAAATGACATGGAGAACATTATGCTAAGCAAAATAAGCCATTCAGAGAAAGATAAATATCACATGAACTCACTCATTTGTGGAATTTAATGAAACATAAACTGATGAACAAAAATAAAGCCAGAGACAGAGAAGCATCGAATAGATCATCAAACTTTAGAGGGAAGGCAGGCAAAGAGTAGAGGGGTGGGTAAGAGATCAACCAAAGGACTTTCGGTCTATGCATGCATATAAGCATAACCGATGGACACAGACACTAGGGGAGTGAGGGCATGTGCTAGGGGTGAGAGTGGCCGGGGAGAGGTCAATGGGGAAAAAAAGGAGACATATGTAATAGTATATGTAATACTTGAAACAATAAATAATTTAAAGAAAGACATTGATATTTTGATGGGGATTCCAATATTAAATTTGTATATTGCTTTGGGTAAGATGATAATTTTAACTATGTTGATTCTTCCAATCCATGAACATGGTATATTTTCCATTCTGTTGTATCTTTTTTAGTCTCTTTTAATAATGCTTTGTAGTTTTCAGTATATAGGTCTTTCTCAATCTTTGTTAAATTTATTCCTAGGTATTTTATTCTTTTGGTTGCAATCATAAAAGGAATTGTTTTTTCCCCCCCATTTCTTTTTCTGAAGTTTTGTTGTTAGTATACAGAAAGACAATGGATTTTGGTACATTGATTTTGTACCCTGCAACTGGGCTGTATTTGTTATTGTTTCTAGTAGTTTTTTGGTGGAGGAGTCTTTGGGTTTTTCTATATACGGAATCTTGTCACAAAGAGTGATAGTTTTACTTCTTTCTTTTATTTCTTTTTCTTGCCTTAATTCAGAATGGATCAAAGATCTAAATATAATACCCAAAACAATAAGTAACATAGAGGAAAACATAGGTATGAAACTTACATAACTTGGTCATAGAAAACATTTTATGAACTTGACCCTAAAGGCAAGGAAAGTAAAGGCAAAAACAAATTAATGGGATTGTAGTAAATTAAAAGTCTTCTGCACATCAAAATAAACTGTCAACAAAACCAAGAGGCAGCCAACCAGATGGGAGATGATATTGGCAAACAGTAGCCCTGACAAAGGTTTAGTTTCCAAAAGAACTCATAAAATGCATCACCAATAAATAAATAAATAAATAAATAAATAAATAAATAAATAAAATTGAGAAATGGGCAGAGAACCTGAACAGACACCTCTCCCAAGAAGACATACAAATAGTCAATAGACATATGAAAAGATATTCAACTTTACTAGCAATTAGGGAAATGCAAATCAAAACTATAATGCAATATTGCCTCACACTTCTTAGAATCACTATTATCAACAAGAAGAGTTATGACAAGTGTTGGACAGGCTATGGAGAAAGTGGAATGCTCACTCACTGCTGGTGGATTTAGACTGGTACAACCACCATGGAAAACAGTCTGGTGATTCCTCAAAAATTAATAATAGAGCTACCATATGATCCAGCAATCCCCCTCCCAGGTATATACCAAAAAACTTCAAGACATGTATTCTCAGTGACATATGTGCCCCTATATTCATTGTAGCATTATGCATGGTGGCCAAGACATGGAAACCACCAAAGTGTCCAGTGACTGAGGAGTGGATAAAGAAGATGTAGTACATCTTTATGTTGGGTGGTGGGCACCTAGTGCAATTTACAAAGCTTGTTACATAGAAACCCACACCTGAAGCCTTTATAATTAACCAATGTCACCTCAATAAATTTAAAAAATAAAAATAAAATAAAATTTAAAAAAGAAAAGAAATTCTTGCGGCACACAGGTTGAAAATCGCTGCTGTAGACTATAAATGTGTGCCATCCTGAGAGGGAAACTGCAAATTAAAACTTCACAGCCCCTCTTAGAAGTCAAGTCCATCTGAAGACCTGACGAGCTAAGAGATTAAAGCTTTAGCAATGCAGCCCAGAGCACCTGGCCTCGGAGGGAATACACTTCTGAGCTTTCAGCAGCACGCATGGCAACTGGACTCATTTCTTGCCCATGTTTGTGTTGCTTCTACGGGCTCTTACAACATAAAACAAAGGAACAGGAAATGTGTGAAAGAAATGTTTAAAAGGATCCTGGTCCTGCTGCACCATTACTGTGCTGGGCAGTGTTCATTATTAGTTCACTCTCTGAACCTCATTTCCTATGGGTATGATGAAAATTCTACTAGAATGTCAGCATTTCTCTGTGATAAACTCTGCACCCAGGGTCACATCTCAGGACGGGCTAGTTGTGACGATTTTATAGGGGAGCAACCTCCTTTTTCTCTTCATGAGTTTCAGAACGTTAGGGGTTCCTAAATAATCATCACCATCCCTGTTTATTGACTGTTCTATTTGCCCTACGCTCTTAACACATCATTCATAAAATTTACAAAATATTTTTTCATCTGACTGTAGATCTATACATTAATCCATCTCAGGAAAATGCTTAGAGGTTGATATCAACACTTCCACTTTACACATGGCCATTCGGAGGCACAGAAGACTAAGGAAACTTTGAGGGCCCTGTATTACATAAAGGACATGTGGTAGACCTGGGATGCAGACCCCGCTGTTGGTTCCCCAGCCCCTGGCCACACACCGCATCTGTGGCTGCTCACTAAGCTTGCTGGCCTGTTAGGGTGCAATCCAGTCTGGGACAGGCATAGCCCCAGCTGGGCACCTGCAAACTCCGATGCTGGGACACATCACCACGATGAAAGTGCTACGGTAAACCCAAGGCTCAGCATGCACAGCACAGGCCGCTTGCTTCCCTTCCCAAGAATTCCATTTTTCAATGTTTATCTTTTTATTCTGTGTGTACAATATCACCAACCAGAGATAGCCACTGTTAACATTTTCCAGATAAGATTGAATTTGCTATCCCTCTTCGTGGAATTCTCATGTCCTCCTCCAGGTTTCCCCTGGGAATTCCCAGGGCACTCACATTCTCACGGGTCGGACCCACACTGAGTGCTGACCGAAATTGATTTTATTCAATTTAGACACTCCCTGGCTCACTCCTGCCTGTGTGGTCTCTGTTAACTTGGCGTCAGCCTGGACATTCAGTTCAGTCTTTGACGTCAATTAAAAATGAGAATGATACCAATATCTCTACGCACAGACAGACCCACAGGCACAGATATCTAGACACAAAGACACAATTGTAAACAGGGAGACACACAGATTTTTTTGTGAGCATCACGCACTGAGCAGGTGAGTTGAGGCAAAGATGGGATCTATGCTGTGGCAATGCAAACGTCACGTCGAGGATTAGTCACATCTGTTTGTTCAAATCCTTCAGCTCCTATCGTACTGCTTGGCCTTTATCTTCTCTTACCTTTTGTGTCACCCATCAGCAGTCTGTTAAATTTATGAATTAATTTAGGAAGGGTTATCACGTTTTCACTTAGGAACACAAATCGCTCTCTCCACGTTTTAAAAACTGTTTTATCTTTAAAAAATTTCATATTGTACATCTTTTCATATAGGTCCTCCACATTTCATGCTGGGCTATGAAGTATTAAGTGGTATATTAATAGAATTGTGATATACTAAATTGTTCTTGTTTTCTGGGGATAAGCCCATAGTATAGGTATATAGAAGGTATACTGTATATAAAGCCATAAATTTGTCTGTGAAAGCAGTTTGGAACTCATTGTAGCAGTTTTGAAAGTACACATTTTCTTACATTTCCTAGAAATCCTGTCTTTTAAGTTATGATCTTTTTTTGAGAATTAATAATTATTTAGAAGACTGCTTTATGATTTTTAAGGGGTTGGTTTTCTTTTTTCTGTTCAATGTTATATTGTTAATCTTGATTTATTTTGAGTGGTGTGGGAGTGTTTGGTTGTGATTTGGAATTATTGCATGAGCAATTTCCCTTTTTTGTACTTCACTGAGAGAGAGAGAGAGAGAGAGAGAGAGAGAGAGAGAGAGAGAGAGAGAGAGAGAACATGAGTTACTAAAAGGCTGATATCCCACTGTTTTGTCTTGGTTCACCTATACTGATTGTTAGTGAAATCTGTGCCATTTGGTACATACCTACCTCTTAGGTCACCTAAGTTCCCCCCATCTTGACACCTGGGTGCTTAGGTCCCAATAATTTATCAACTGAAGGGTTGATGTTTGGCCTGTCAGGGTCTTTCAAAACCTTGTCTGATGCTCAGATCAGTGTCCATGTTAATTTGGTTGGCCCAGATTGTTAAATATTTTGAATATTACCTCCAAGCCACACCAACTTAAATCAGGCAGAATCAACGACATGGACTTGGTGTAAAAGTCACATAGATATGAAATAGTGCGTGAGACTGCACTTGCCCTTTCTCTTCATGAGCCCTAAAGGAGCTTTGTCCCTGTCCTGTGGCTTCTCATGCTCCATTTGTGACCAGCGTATTTGGAGGTACTTAGTTGTGGTGGAACCTGATTCCTGAACACCAGCCAGCTACATTAATCTCCCGTATCTGTGGGGATGTGTCCCAAGACCCGCAGTGGACGTTTGAAACCACAGGTAGTTCAGAACCCTTTATACACTGAGCTCGTGGTACCCATGGGGATTGGGTCCCGGACCCCCGCTGATGTGCAAGTTCCCTTATATAAAATGGCATGGTATTTATATATGACCTACACACATACTCACTGTACTTTGAATCTCTAGATTACTTATAGAACTAATACAATGTACACACTATGTAAATAGTTGTAATACTATATTCTTAACAGACCAACTTTTTAAAAAATTTTTTAAAAATCTGTGGTTTGTTGAATCTGTGGATGCAAAATCCACAAATATGGAGGGCGGACTATATACTGTGTTTTTTTCCAATGCCTACACACCTCTAACTTAAAGGAAGCACTCTATGGCTCCTTTATGGCATATCCAAATTGCCAGTATCACTACTCTTTAGCTCTGGGGTCATTATTATTATTATTATTACTAGAGGCCTGGTGCACAAAATTCATTCACAGGGGCATGGGAAGGCGGTCCCTCAGCTCAGCCTGCCTGCACCCTCTCTATTCCAGGACCTCTTGGGAGACATCCTTCTCACAATCTGGAACTGCTGCCTCCTAACCACTCATCTGTCTGTCTGCTTGATTGCCCCTAACCATTATGCCTGCCTGCCTGGTCACCCCTAACTGCCCTCCCCTGCTGACCTGGTCGCCCCTATTTCTGCCTTGGCCCTGCCTCTGTGGCTTTGTCTGAAAGGCTATCTGGAAGATGTCCAGTCTAATTAGCATATTACCTTTTTATTAGTATAGATTTAAGTCCCATCAATTTAATAATAATAATAAAAAAGAAACACAAAAATGGAAAATGAGGGGTAGGGAAGAGGCCCCCAAGTGTAGGACACAGGGAGGCCTGCTCATGCCACCAGGCCTGGCTGCAGGGCCCCCTGTGTTGCTGTTGCTATGAGGTCAGGGGCAGTGATTGTGCTGTGGGAGCCACCATTCATCTGGGTTGAGGACACTTCATTCTTCTGGGGTGTGCTCAGCTCCAGCATGCCCAGGTCTTGTCCAGCAGCCAGAGATGGAGACTCTCTGGGTTATGCCTGGGTCTCATCCAGCAGCTGGAGATGGAGACTCCATGGGTTTTTAACAGTCAACCAACCAGCAGCATCTTGACCTTGCTAGCCCCAATATCATCCCTCCCATATCCATGAGTCTGTCCACATCAATCTTCAGCTTCGGGATCTTCTCTTCATGGCAATCATAGAGGCGCGTGAGTTGTCCCAGGATCTATTCCTCCACGTTGAAGCACTTCTGTAACTCCTTGTGGTCCTATTTGACCGTGACCTCCCCTGGCCCTCGTCATCCACGCTTCCTGGGCCCTTGCCTGCAGTACCAGGGAGCTCTTAAAGTAGACGGGCCCTGAACCACCACCTCCTGGCCCAGGACCCCGGGCGCCAGAGTCACGTTCCCTGTGGGGTCGCTATCTGCTATGATGGCCACCAGGGCCACGTGCATGTTGGGCCTCTTCCTGCACCACTGCCTTCGGGAAGCCCTCCAGAGGGCTGCAGGCCGTTGACTTGGTGGATTTGATTCCACAGGACTCCACATAGAAGGGAGTGGCGGTGGCAAGTGGAGCCCCCCAGTCTTGGCTTGGCCTGGCCCTGCCTCTCCACGCCGATCCACCAGCCCTTTGTCCCCATAGCAGCTTTCTTTGTCTCTCTGGCTTCCCCTGGGGTCATTATTAAGTAAAATAATGGCTAGGTTACCTGAACATTAGTGCTACCATACTGCAACAGCCAATCTGACACCCAAGGTGGTTTCTAAGGGACTAGCAGGTGTGTAGTGTATCCAGTGTGGAGATGTTGGACAAAGAGATGGCTCACCAGGTGGGCTGGAGTGGGATAGTGTGAGATTTCATCACACTACTCAGAGTGGCACACTATCTAATATTTAAGAATTGTTTATTTCTGGGATTTCCCACTTCATATTTTCAGACCATGGTTGATCACGAGTAACTGAAATCATGGAAAGAAAACATTGATTGGGGTTGTGTATGTGTGTGGCAGTGGTGGGGGGTGCAGTGGGCTACTGTACTTGATCTGGTTCTCACCCAAAACAACACGATCTACTCCAGGGCTGGAACAAAACCTAGCTGTTACATTTGTGGATAAATGATATAATTCCATATGATCCTTTATGGTCTATTAAAAGGATTGTCAAGAGTAGTTTGGTCTAGCCTGGCCACTGTGGCTCAGTGGTTGAGCATTCACCCATGAACCAGAAGGTCACAGTTTGATTCCAGGTCAGGGCACATGCCCAGGTTGCAGGCTGGATCCTTGGTAGGGGTCCTGTGGGAGGCAGCCAATCAATGATTCTCTTTCATCATTGATGTTTCTTTTTCTCTTTCTCTTCCTCTCTCTGAAATAAAAAAAATATATATATATTAAAAAATTAAAAATATAGTAGTTTTGTCTATACACAATTTTTACCTTACCTGCTGATTTTTAAAACCCTGTCTCCTATTAAATACATTGCAACATTGGGTATATTAAATTTTAGTAAGTATTGTATGAATGATGGGAGTGGGAAATTACACGTTAAGATATAATGTTATATATACACCTAACAGATACATACATATATACATACTAGAGGCCTAGTGCATGACATTCATGCACAGGGGGAGAGGGGAGGTCACCTCAGCTGGCCTTTGCCCTTTAGCAGTCTGGAAGCCCTCAGGTGATGTCCTAAGCCACAATTGGACATCCTCAGTGCTGCTGCTGTGCTTGCCAGCTGTGAGCCTGGCTCAGGGCTTCTGACTGAGCTGTGCTCCCCTGGGGGAGTGCACTGACCACCAGAGGGCAGCTCCTGCATTGAGTGTCTGCCCCTTGGTGGTCAGTGCGTGTCATAGCGATTGGTCGATTTGCATATTATCCTCTTACTATATAGGATAAGATAGATAACATATGATATGTATAATTTTATTCTGTTTGATTTTTAGTCTACATCATTCAAAATTTGAGAGAGGTACGATGATATCCCTAACAACTATCGTGCTTCCTCAAAGTCTTTTTGCTTTGACCAATTTTACAAAGATATTTGATTCTATATGATTGGAGCACAATGATGCATAACCACTATTTTTTCATGGTGGAATTTATTTTCTACTAGAGGCCCAGTACAATAATTCATGCATGGGTGTGGGTGGGGCCTGCTGGGGGGAGGGGCTGCAGGCAGGGCCAGGATTAGGCTGGTTGGCTGCCACAGTGTGCATCATAGCTGCTGGTCTTTCTGGTTGTTCTGGTTGTTCCGCTGTTCTGGTCTCTGGGCTTTAATATATATAGATGAACAGAACTGATAGGCTTTGTTCCATTTCATGACTTCTATACTGAATTCCACTTTGTCTGAAATCAATATTATCACTTTTGTTTTCTTTTTTCTTTTTATTTCTTGATAAATTCTTTGCCCCTATCTTTGTTTTTTAAAACTTTGTGATTTTGTTTGAAGTCTCCAATAAGCATTAACTTGGAAGTTTTATTTTTTTCTGAGAGTATTTGTTATTCTATAGGTGATTTTAAACATTTATCTTTAAGTCATAAAAAATATGTTTAAACTTCTCATACTGTTTTATGCTTTGATTTTTAAAAAAATGTTCCTGCTGCTTCCTTCTAGTTTTTATTTTTTTTCCTGCCTTTTGCTTACTTATATTTTTATATTTATCTTTTCTATTTTTTTATGTATACATCCTGTTTTTTTATTTTATTAAAATAAATAAGGTTATCCTTATGTTTTTTTTTTAATAACTATATACTCACCTGAGTATATGTTTTTTTTTTTTTAATTTTATTTTTAAAGAGAGAGGAAGGGGGAGAGAAAGACAGACAGACACTGATGTGAGAGAGACAACATTGATTGTCTTCTGTACATACTACCTGGGTATATGCCCTACAGCTAACTGAGCCATCTATCCAGGGTTATCCTTATGTTTTTTAAAAACACTCTTTAACATATACTTATCTGATTATAATAATAAATAGTGAAATCATATTTTAAATATCCTTGTACCAGTGAGGAATTCATCACACATTAATTTTCTCCCATTCTTCCTTAGCTTTCTAAGTCTTTGCTACCTTACTATAGAATATGAGGTCCAAGTTACTTTTTGCAGAACATATTTTCAATTAAAAGAAATTGTTGACATTAAAATATTTTAATAATAAATTTTTTTTCCTGTTCAATTCCCTTGGTCTTTGTGGTTATTAGATGCTGATGGTAGATTGATTGGCACAGTATTTACAGTTCTTCATTCTTTTGTTTTGTTTTCAGTGGGAAGTTGGGAGAGGCTATCCTTAAAGATGTGAGTCAGATGACAAATTTAAATCTTAAATACCAACTTCAGAATTAAGAAGATGCATTTCCATTTCATGATGTTACTTCAGAATGACCACACATTTGGTGTATCTTATAGTCCTTTGTTTTCTTTAATTCAAAACAAGTGTAGCCCTAGCTGGTTTGGCTCAGTAGATAGTGCATCGGCCTGTGGATTAAAGGATCTTAAGTTAGATTCTGGTCAAGGGCACGTACCTCAGTTGCAGGCTTCTCCCCAGCCCGGGCCCTGGTCAGGGCTCATGCAGGAGGCAACCAATCGATATGTTTCTCTCACATCGAGGTTTCACTTTGTCTTTCCCCCTCTCTTCCGCTCTCTACAAAATCAATGGAAAAAATATCCTCAGGTGGGATTTAAAAAACACACAAAAAAACACATAGTGGGTTTGAATTTTCAGTATGACAGTCTGCAAATTTGAATTGTGCAAAATAATTAAAACAAATTCCTATTATCTTTGAGATTTGAGCTTAATCTTGGAAGATATTGGGCTGGGACAGATAAACACATACAGTATAAGGAAGGGCAGCCTCGGTAGAGGGACCGCACCAGCAATGTCAGGAAAGGAAAGCCTGCATAGAGCTGAGGGCTAAGGAAACTACAGGCACTAAAATCTTGCAGTTGTTCAAGTGAGAGAAAATGAGGGGGTGAAAAGGAGTTGAATGTGACAGTACAGAGCTAGAATGGGCAGAATATGGGGCTAAATAGTGAGGGAGAGGGAGTTGTTAACAATAACTTAAAAGATTTAACCTTCTGGTATTGAAAAGGTGAAGGTTTACAAGATGAGAAAGGGATGATTAAGAGACTATGCTGAGTTCACTCTAGACACGCAGCATTTGAGAGGCCTATGTAGGTATCCAGTAGGCATTTTTATACTGCATGTTTTTATAGCTGGGAAGAGGTTGGAACTAGAGACCTAGATTTGAAACAAGTGATAACTGAAGTCCTGGGAGTTGGTGAGATCACTGGGAAAGCGGAAATGGGGTCTTCCGTAGTACTGGTCAGGCCATAGTCACTGGGCTAAAGCCACGGCCTCTTGCTGTGTTTTGGCAAGGAGGGTGATGGGAAATAGGATCCAAAAGAAAGCTGCTATTTTAGATTCATGGTGTTACACATCGAGGACTCACGCATTGCTAATGGGACGACCAGAGTGCTAAGGTAAATAGATACCCAGTAGAATAATCCACCCAGGGGACCGACCGTGCCTGCTCCCGGCCGGAGAAAAGGAAGAGCGATGATGAATTTGAACACTGTCCTGGATGTTTTACATTTAAGGTCTCATTTAGTCATCACTGTTGCTTGTTTTGTCTCAATCAGTTTCCTCATCTGTGATATGGAGATAGAAATGACTAATTCAGATGGTTGTTGTGAGATTAAATAAAACAATGCATGTGAAGTATCTGAAAGGTAATAGGCATTAATAAGTGGTAGCTATTATATGACTGCCAATGATTTCATTCATGTGTAATTGGCACTGCTACTGAAAAACTGAACTAGCAGATACTGGTAATTTGCAAATGGCTCTTCTTTACAGAAACAGCAGCTCTAGGGAGGTGCCAATGGCCTGCTTCAGGGTTGGGAGAGGAAGTACAGAACTGGGCTTCCATCTCCTGACAAGCCACAGAAAGTGTGGTTTTATCTATCTAGTTATCAGACATCAGCAGAAATGTTACTTACATAAAGGGATCAGCTGGAAAATGAACATTGCTTGAAAGGAGGTGCAGGGGAAGGAGCAGTTATCGAACCCAAATAGGGCAGTGACGAGAGAGGACTACCATCAGCCTGTGGCTTCTGAAGATGGCTCGGCAGGGAGGAAGCTAGGAGAATAAAAACCCTGTCCACACTCTCCTCCTACCTTATCTTCTGTTGCATCTACTGCTGAACCCAAATGGACAAGGACAGCTTTGCTGGAACCTAGGGCTGGGTAGAGGATTCGGAGAGCAGCTAGAGAGGGGTACACCCCATCAAAATGTAGAGAAAAACCAATGAATAGCCTGAGACTATGCTGGCTGCTAAATTTGACTTAAAAGTGGACCAGGCCCCTGCCCACACTCTCTCGAACATTGAATGAAATTGCCTCCTGGCTTTCATGTTTTTGGGCTGCTTTCCCTCAAGTGACGGCACAGACAGGCGCTGTCTCCCTGTCAGCTGCCGACGAGTCTGAGTAAATCTCACACTGACGACTTGAGATGATAAAGGAGCAGCTGCTCTCATAAGCCACTGGAGTGATAAACTGCCCAGCAGCTGCTGCACATAGGATCTGCCATTCCTTTTAGGTACCACATCTCTGCTGTCCAGTCCATCGGACACAGCCCCTGACCTGTGGCACCTGGAGGGTTTCTCAGGGGATGTGAGGGTGTGAGCCAAGCCTTGGAGGCAAGTGGTAGTGCTCCAGTTGAATGAACATGGACAGAGAAACGCTGGAGGAGGACAATGAGAAGGAGACAGCTCATGCAGACATTCTGAGGATGCTTCCTTAGGAAAAGTTCACAACATGTTGAGGATGAGGTCATGGCCACCGGAATGAATGTGAGCCTGGCAGGGCCCCAGTGACGATGGCACTCAGGATTTCCCAAGAATCCTTTGCTAATGAAGACACATGGATTAGCATCTCTTGGGACATTCAGGCCTGCAGTGTGATGGGGGAAACTGACGTAAGATGTAGTTGGAATTCCACCTGGCAAATGTATCTGTAATTTGGAAATAAGTATACAGAATTGTTTTAAACACAGGAGAGGGAATATGGCCAGACAACTGATTCCCAAATAGGTGGATCCTAAGCATGGAAATAGAGCACGTGAGGCCTGGAGGACAACAGGTTCCGGAATTGTGCACAAGGAATAGATGTGAGGCTGGGGGGCCCTGAGGCCGCTCCTGCTATGAAGTTAAGAGTGGAATCCCTGTGGTGAGCCAGAGGGATTGATGCTTCCAAACTGTCCTATTTCAGAGCAAAGAGCAGCCAAGTGTAAGAACCGTGCTTTCATAGACCATGATGACAATGTGAGGAAGGGTTCTGGTCCAGTGACAGGCGGGGTAGGGCAGGCTTGGGGGTCAGCTTTGGGGTAGGTAAGAGGTCCCTTTGAGAGTCCAAAGGCCTGTGGAGCAGAGGGCTTATGATCATCTCCCTTAACCCCCAAGGCTGCCGGCCCTCCGCCACGCTGCTGTGAAACTGCTCTTCCCGAGTCAGCACATGTGCAGGAGCAGGTTTCCTGTCAAGGTCAGTCCTGAAGGAGAGGGGCAGGAATCAAAGGGCCTCAGAAGGAAACACAAGGACTCTTCCTTACCTCGAGGTGGGCCTGTTTCCTGCCCATGTGGGTTTGAAGTGTGAGGCGGGTGGGCACAGAGCAGGACACAAAGCATCAGCAGTTCTTCCTTCTGTGGGTGCCTTAGCTCCAAGACGACTCTCGCCACCCTGTCCTCTGGGGCTGATGCAGACCACTGTGTCCCGCAGACTCACTTCATCCAACCGGCTCCATGCCGAGGTCATTCAATAGCGCTTCACACACAGGTCCAGGGCTTAGATGTTATTCCCCCCTTTTTACAGATGAAGAAAAGGAGACAGAACTACAAGACCAAAGCTCTGTTGCCTTGATGGTACCAGGCAATTAGTAATTCACGAACTAGTCACCTGGGCGTAAGGTATATGACTTTCAATGACTGTTGAATTCTTCCAGTTCAACTGAAATGTAGTGACATGGTGCTTGGAGCGGAGGAGATGAAGGTGAACGAGGCAGATCCTTTTCCTCAGGAGCTCCCTGCAAAGGAAGGAGACGGACATGTCAGTCATTAATTAGAATGCTGCCATTAGATGTGTTAGTTGTATCAATATATGCTGTTCTAAAATGTAAAATCTGTATTTTAAAATTACAAAAGAAATCCAGTACTGGATATGGAGAGCAATCAGTGAGCATCACAGTTTTCCTCATCCACCCCGATCCCTAAGCCGGACGATTTCATTAGCTAGAGGCAGCGCTGAGAGCAGGTTGGTGTATGACTGCTGCAGTGGTATCTCATGGGCTTTTAATTAGGATTTCCCTGATTGCTAATGATGTTGATCATTTTTCTGTGTGCTTATTTGCCATCTATATATGCATCTCTGGTGAACTGTCTCAACTCTTTTGTACATATAAAATAATTGAGTTTTTTTTTCTTGTTGAATTTTGAAGGCTTTTTTTTTTAAAGTTTGCAGAATACAAGTTACTTATCACATATGTGATTGAAACTATTTCTCCCAGTCTATAGTTTGTATTTTAATTTTAACAATGTTTTTCATAGATCAAGGTTTTAAATTTTGATATAGAGAAAATATTGGCAAATTATATTTTATGTACACTTTGGTGTCATAGGTCAGAAGCCCAATATTATGAAAACTGGTCTCATATTTCAAAAGTTTTATATTTTTCCATTTTACATGACTTATTTTCAGTTAATTTTTGTATAACGTAGGAGGTTTTAGTTTAGGATTCATTTTGTTTTTGCATGTGGAGGTCCAATTGTTCCAATATCATTTGCAGAAAAGACCAACTTTCTTCACTCGATTGTTGGAAGGTATGTTCTTGATATGAGTTGGTATAACATCAGTAATAATTTGTTAAAAGAAATAATTTGGAAATTGTTCCCTTGACAGGAGTTCAACCAGCAGGCAGGCCAGCCAACTGCCCATGTCTCCTCCCCCTGGCCAGGCTGGTCAAACCCCACCCATGCACAAATTCATTCACCGGGCCTCTAATACATACATACGTACACACACACACACACACACACACACACACACACTCTGAGTGGCCAGATTATTATGCATTCAGAGGTCATATTCTGGCCACGCAGTGTATATTATCTATATTATAAAAGGCTAGTGACAGGAATGCTGGAAAGACCAAACAACCGGTCACCATAAAGTGCATGGAACACCTCTCAGTCCCTCCCCCGCAGCCCACAGGCTCTGGTCGCAGCAAGGCTGGTGGCCTGTAGACAGGTGGGATGGGGGGCGGGTGGGCACAGCAAGATGGGCACGGGGAGGAAAGTGCAGAGAGGCGAGTGCAGCGAGGTGCACACTGGCCACACGATGTCACGCACTAGGCCTCTAGTGTAGTATATAATATACCATGTTAGCTTTTTTCCCTATGTGGTATCATCTGAGATCATTTAGAAAGGCTAACTCCCTTCCTTTGTCTTGCTCCTCTTAGCAACTATCATGATCCTGATCTTATTCCATCACAGACTCCCTTCTTTGGTTTGCTCTTTCTCAGTGGATTGTCACTTTAAGCTATTCTTGGTTTCCATGCAAGCAAATTGCCTTCTCTGTTGCAAGGTGAAGATCAGGACCCGGGAGTTAAAGAAGTTGTTTGATTCTGTCTTGAAGGATGCAGACATTTGGTTGTCAGAGTGAGTGTGCATGTCTTTGGGAACTGTAAGGGCAGCTGGGAAGTTGGCAGATGACTAAATCAGGAGAAGAGCCCAGAAAGAGAAGGTGGCTTGGCTCCACCTACAGCTTCCTCTCACATCTACTACATATTCTGAACCTGGATGAACATGGTATGATTAGAGAGAACCCCTCTCCCAAGTAAAATGGGCAGGAAAGCTTTGAAGGCAGCAGTGTAAGGCTTGGGGGAACTTCATTTCCAGACATTTCCCAACTCTCTGTCTTGTACCCTTTTCAGCTTTTTGGTTGCCTCTCCTCTCCTCAATGTCTTTCCTTCCTGCCCCAGTTGCTATCAAGCTCCAGGATTCTCTAGGAACCATCCTGCCAGATTTGTAAATATTCCAAATTCCCTCACGTTAAATATTCCTCCCCCCCACCCCATTTATACGGCTACCCTGGGGTGACGGAAAGGGTTCGGGAGAGAAATTGGCACTTGACAGCTGGCTTTGCCACCATCCTTTGTGTGACCATTGACCAGCCTCTTTCCGATGGCCTCCATTTGCCCTCTATAAAGTGTGAGACTTGTACCGAGCAATCTCTAAGAACCTTCCCAGTTTCAGTAGTCCCTGATTTGATGGTACCATGCTTCCTCCTGTCCCACCTCACAGAATGGAATAAGGGTACATGTGAGCTTTGTTAGTACATTTAGTAAGTTCCCACTGTGTGGACCTTCTATTTCCTTGAAATAAAAAGTTTCCAGCCAACTGACTGAAATGAATTCTAACTAGAACATGTGTTATTTATCCTGGATGGAAAATTTCTGGTGTTCGAAGGTGGGGAGAGGATGCCATTTCCTCCAGCAGACAGACAGTCCTAGTTGGCTGGGAGGCGGGGATGGGAAATGGGCATGTTCTCTGGGCAAACTGGCTTGGCACAACTCCTGGGCGAGAACAGTTTGTTGCTAAAGACACAGCCTATTCACATCACGGATGTCCCTGTTTAACTCCAAACTCCTAACTATACAATCAGAAGTTAAGCAACTTCCTTTAGTTATTTCCAATCTTGCGCGTTTTGGTATCATCTTGTTAATTACCCAGTATCTTCTTGGAAGGAAACTTGAGGATGAAGTTATTGCTCAGAGAGTTATTACATACATAAAAGGACCAGGGAGAACAACCACAACAACATAAAGATGGAAGTTTTGGAAGCATGCCTGGGGACTGGGTTTCTTCAGGGGAGACAAGAAGGCAGAGAAGATGCCAAAAATATTCTAACAGAGGATTGACATACAGAAATGGCGCCCGTGGTTCTTAGGATCCAATAAAAAGAAATTAATGCCAACTTTAGGATAAAATTAAGAAAGAATATTCTAGAAGGGAGTCCTATTAAATACTTATTTATTTTCAAAACCTTAGTATGTGTTTGGGGGAAGACTTTTCTGACTATCTCCTCATAGCCCTTTCTCTTTGCCTGGGTAACTCCAACTCTCCTTCAGGCCAGATGTCACTTCTCAGGGAGACTCACCTGACCCACAAACCCTTTACCAACTTCTACCAAGTCGGATTAAATTCACCATTGTGTTATTCCATAGCACTTTGTAATTCTCTCTCATGGTACCTATTATGGTTCCAGTGTTATATTTACTTATGTGCTTAGTTTTACATGTGTGTCTTTAGCATGTGCCTGTAAGCTACATGAAGGATAAGATCATATTTGTTTTATTCAGTGCTGTGACTCCAGAGCCATGTGCGGTACCTATCACATGGGAGGTTGTTAATAGACCTGCTTAGTAAAGGGATGAAAGTACATATAAATGACTTAATGAGAGGTTTTTTTTTTTTGTGTGTGTGTGTTTTTCTTCTTTTTGTTTTTTAATTAAAGAGAATTTTCCCTTTTGAACAGTATAAGCCAGTGGTCAGCAAACCATGGCTCATGGGCCACATGCAGCTCTTTGGCCCCTTGAGTGTGGCTCAGTGTTAGAACCACTTCTTCAAAATAGACTCACCCAGGCCAAAAACCGACTTCTGTGCATGGGCCACGAAGTTTCAATCACTCTGTAAGTGTGTGCCCGAACTTGGTATTTTGTGGAAGAGCCACACTCAAGGGGCCAAACGTGGCTCGCAAGCCACGGTTTGCTGACCACTGGTATAAGCAAACAACTAAACTGAATCCAAATAATCCAACCCAATATTTGGGGGTTTCTTTGCTTTGTTGGCTCATTACTTAGGGTTTTGGTTCCAGAATACTTTTGGCTAAGAACCTTTCAGTTTATTGCCCAACCCTGGATTTCAAAAATACTTTTGGTCAAGCTAGTGCTCATTGGGTAGTGCCCATTTAAAATATTTAAAATGTAAAGTATCTACTGCTATCATAAAGGTGGAGTGACCAAGCACAGCCTTGAAAAAAGTTTAAACACAGTCAAAGCAGACTTCCAAGAAACCATACAGACAGTTGTTCTGAAGACCTGTGACCTTATTCCAAACACACAGCACTGAAACTCCACACAACACTGCAATTCTCAGGCGATAAGAAGCACAATGAAATAGCCTCACTGTGCGATATTTAACTTGCTTTTTCCTCTTAGCCTGCCAGCACTTTGAAGAGCAGGAAGCTGGGTTCATCAGAGCTTGACTACCTGAACTTTAATGTGGGAGGAGAAGGCTGATTGCAATAAGCACGTTGTGCTAGTGAAATGTATTTTTATTGATGTTTATATTCATCCTTTTGTGTGCTTCATCTGTAAAAAAAAGGTAATTAAAAGTGATGACCTTGGGAGCTTTATATGTTGTTATTTAAGCAGATCATTTTTTCCCTAAAGCAGTGGTTGGCAAACTCATTAGTCAACAGAGCCAAATATCAACAGTACAATGACTGAAATTTCTTTTGAGAGCCAAATTTTTTAAACTTAAACTATATAGGTAGTACATTGTTATTAACTTTATTAGGGTACTCCTAAGCTGGCCTTTGCTAAAAATTCAAGGGGCCAAAGAGCCGCATGTGGCTCGCGAGCCACAGTTTGCCGACCACTGTCCTAAAGGAAAGCAATGTGAAGTCCAAATGTAAAAAAGAGATGGAGGGTGAGCCGCTCAGTGAGCATGTGGGTGTCCGGAACCTGCTTTTCATTTCACCTCCACCATTCTAAAACACTGTTTAGAAAATGAGAAATAACTCCTTGAATCAGTTTAAAAAACATGGCCCTGTCTCTAATTTCTAATTCGATTTAGTTTTAATGTATGGGCGGTGATTTAGGGCCACAAGGGCTTATAGTACTATTTTTAAAGAAAAATATTTTTGTGTCTTCGTTAACAGGCCATTACTCAAAGCAAATTGAGTACAAGGAAATATAAATGCAAATACAGGATTTAAACACTATTTTGAATGCACGACAATGTGATTTAGTAAGAAAATGTTACTGTAAGGATTAGATGCTGATCACAAAAGAAATACAATGAACAAAATGGCATTTTAGGATATTGTTATGCCTAGATTGTGGTGAGCAATCATTTGTTAACTTGGCAGATGCTATGCCACCATGGCAAGCATTTCCTTGTGAAAGACACATCGCATGTAAAGTATTGGAGAGTGTTTACAGGATCATTACTAAGGAAAAATAGTATGAATCCCCAAAACATGTACGATGTTTGAAATTTAGTATGATCTTACTTTTACTTATAGCAAACTCTTAGCCTTGATGATAGACATGAAAATTGAACTAATCAATGACTTTGATCAGAACCCTTCAGACTATGGCTGTGATGAAACAAGTCAGTGAGACTGGAGAGAATAAAGCTGTCATTTAAAAAAGGCATTAGGTATGAGCCCAGGTGGGATCAGTCATTTGGCAATTATTAGGAAAATGTCCCCAAGACGAGATTTGTTATATGGCACCCGCCATGCAATTGCAGTCATAGAACTCTTTCAAGAAGCCACAGGCCATAGCTGCACCCAATGCAATAGGGCCTCTATTCCCCTGTTTCTTTAAGAGGTGAAATGTGGCCACCCTCCTTATTAACCCATGTTTTAAAATTTTTTCCAACATTGTGGAATGACATCACATTTCTTATTATTAGTCCAAAGAAAAGAGAAAAAGAAAATGCATTATTTGAATGCAATCCAAGGACATTTGGAGAGGATGCAGGAATAAATGTTGAGAGACATATATTTCTATGGCTCTTGATTTCCTTCCAAGTGTGTCTTAAAAAAAATTTATATATATATATATATATATATATATATATATATATATATATATATATATAATTTCAGAGAGGAAGGGAGAGGGAGAGGGAGAAAGAGATAGAAACATCAATGGTGAGAGAGAATTATTGATCAGCTGCCTTCTGCATGTCTCCTACTGGGGATTGAGCCTTGACTGGAATCGAACCTGGGGTTCTTTCAGACTGTAGGCCAATGCTCTATCCACTGAGGCAAACCAGTTAGGGCCAAGAGTGCATTTTTAAGTGATGGGCAATGATCTTTACATTTTTACATTTAATTTTATGTGTAGGTAATATTACAATGGTTCAAAAGCCAGCATACATATGCATACAAGTGAAAAGCCTCCCTCCCATCATTGTCCCCCAGCTGCCCAGTTCTCAAAAGGATCACCCTTGTTCTTAGTTTTATGTATCACCTTCCAGAAATTATTTAGACATATCAAGTACAAATACGGATTCTTATTTTAGGAAAACTAAGTTGATGATTTTTAAGATCTCTCCCAGGAATCTGGTAAGGGTTTCTTCTCATATTCACAGCAATATACAAAACCTTTTTGTTATTTTATTGTAAATGGCATTACGAAGGACAGAGGACTCACTGTAGAAGAGGACTTCCTATAACTGGCATAAAGGTAATGAAGTATTGTCAAATTCATACTCTTGGATGCATAACTTTCCTATCCCAGGAAGTAAAAGGAGAGAACTAGGAGGAGCACGAGGAAAACGAAACCAGATCAATATCTAGAAACAATTGACAGATGACGTGAGGTTGTCTCTTCAAATCAACGGCTTGTTCTATTATTTCCTAAAGTCATTAAGTAATCCATGGCCAGTGCCAATGCAGTTCAATGAGTTCAGAGCAGATCCCTTGGTTTTGGCAAGTCACTCAGTTGGCCCTGGAAATGGGGCTGGTAAAATCCGGGCTGAGAAAATCCCAGTATTTCCTTCCTCTCGATGACTCTCTGGGAGCACACCTGGAATGAGTGAGTGTAGGAGATGAGGTGGTGCACCCACGGAGGCAGGGCCAGATGTGCATGTGGAAAAGGAGCTATGCTCTGGCGTTATCTGGGGAGGCTGTGATTCTGCTGAGTGTCCTAGCTCATTCTCTCTTGCAACATTTTTCTTCTCATAACCTCTGTTCTCTTTCTCAGGATCTTAATGTTATCAATTTGGTTGAAAAGCAGGCGAGGTGCTTCAGAGTCAGGCTTGGAATCCTACCCATTCTGCTCAAGGTTTCCTTCCTCAATCCCATGTATTGAGTTAACAGGACAAGAAAAGAAGAGTAGCCTCTAACTCTCACTTACATTAATATTTAACTTTTATAAATTCTTCCTAATTAATCAGATAAAAATGAACTCTTGGTAGATCCATCCTCAAAACCTCATTATATACATCAAACATTGGCAATTGCCATGAAAAAAACAAATCATTTGAGGACTTCATGGCAGGCACAATGCTTGGCATAAGTTGGCATTCAAAAAAGATCTGAAAGATGAATTCCAGTGAGCTCAAATGCTCACCAACCATTCATCACCTTTCTATGATATTTTGTAAAAACTGTAACATTTGCTTTTCCCCCTATAAACTTATTAATTACCAAACCAGTCTTTTGAATATGGGCAACCAAGTCCATTTAGATTTAGGAGAGCATTTAATTTTTTTTTTCCCTGAGAGGAAGGGAGAGGGAAAGAGAGAAACATGATGAAAGAGAATCATTGATTGGCTGCCTCTTGCATACCCTCTACCAGGGATTGAGCCTGCAACCTGGGCATGTGCCCTTGAACAGAATTGTACATGGGACCCTTTAGTCCACAGCTGGTGTTCTATCCACTGAGCAAAACTGGCTACGGCAGCATTTTCATTTTTAACTTCATTATCCTAGAAGTGAGAGCTAAGTGAATAGGTAGACATGGGTCAGACAGGTCTGGAGTAAAATTTTTCCATTCATCCACCCACCAATCCATCCATCTAACAAATGCATCTAAGTTATCTATATGTTGAGACTAAGCAGGATGTTCCTGTATAAATCAATGTGAACAAAACAGCTTCAATCCTCGTCTTTTTGAAGTTTACAATCTAGGGGAAGAGAAAATAAATAAAATATTCACACATTATGATAAACTTTATGAAACAAACAAAAAACTGAATTAGAAGCTAATGGGATGAGAATGGGAAGATATTATAGATAAGGCAGATAGAGAAGCCATCTATGAGAAAGGCACTTGAGCTGAGCCCCAAAGGATGGCATAAGTCAGTCATGCAGAGTGCAGAATAGTATTCTAGGCACAGGAATCAGCATGTACAAAGACTTCGAGGCAGGAAGGGGTATGGTGTATCCAAGAACTGAAAGACATCAGATTTGAATTTCAGCTCTGACTTCAACAGCTGGAAAAGATTGAATAAGCTACTCAACATTTTTAAGGTTTTATTTCTTTATACTTAAAAATAAGGTAATAGTACTTTTTTCACAGGGTTGAGAAAATTTAATGAGTATTTGATGAGCTAACATGTACCTTACTTGAATCACTTTACAGGGTACACAAAGATCTCTGAGTCTCAAGTTGGTCCTCATAATCCATGTGCTTGACCTCCTATTCAGTAGTTTTGGGAATTAACCATCACTGGAGCTAGAGAACATCCTCCATTCCTGGTATTTCCATGTTCAGCAAGCGGGGTGGGGGGATGGGGGGGTGGGGGGGTGGGGGGGGTGGCCTGGCCTGGTGCCACCTGCTCGCTGGCCCCACCCCATTGACTGGCTGTTCTGCTATTTGGTTGATTTGCATATTAGGCTTTTATTATATAGGATAAGTTCTTTGGTTTATCTCTTTTCATCCCCCCAACGCACATCGAGGTTATATCAGTCTTTGGAACAGATTCACATGGCTTCTTTTAGGGCTTTGTAAGCAGCAGTTTATCCTTTGGGCCATGTTAGTAACCTCTGTCTTACATTATGCTCCCTCTTCTAGGCACAGTGGATGGTGCCATGGACCTGATCTTGATCAATTCCCTACCTCTTGTGTCTGATGCTGAAACATCCCTCACCTGCATCGCCTCTGGATGGCGCCCCCATGAGCCCCTCACCATAGGAAGAGACTTTGAAGCCTTAATGAACCAGCACCAGGATCCACTGGAAGTTACTCAAGATGTGACCAGAGAAGGGGCTAAAAACGTCCTTTGGAAGAGAGAAAAGGCCAGTAAAATCAATGGTGCTTACTTCTGTGAAGGGCGAGTTCGAGGAGAGGCAATCAAGATACGCACCATGAAGATGCGCCAACAAGGTAAGATGTCCCTTAGTTGTGGCACATAAGGCCCATTGAGACACACACACACACACACACACACACACACACACCTTTGGTGTTGGCAGCTGCTCACTCAGGGGCTAGTATGAGCTGCGTAGGCATAGCTTTAAGACCTTGTCTGCCTAGAGACATTGCTATCTCTACCATACCAAGCATTAGAGAGAAATGAGACTATCCAGGCCAACTTCCTCACATTCAGCCCCATTCACTAGACATTGTGCATAAGATGAAGTGAAATATATGTTCTAAAAAGGGATTCACAGCCCTATGGAAAAATGAACATGTTACATGTATGTAATGTAAAAGTCATAGCAATGAGGACAGCTGTGCACTGCCAGACTGTTGGCTATTTTGAGCTTTCTCATTGACTTTTTTATTTGATTCTTTATTTATTTTTGCCTTTTCTTAAACATTCTTAACAGAAGCTAATGATTTCAGGGGAGAAATATGGTAGAGATAAAAAACTAAAATGGACGAAAACAGTTTGGCTTAGTGGATAGAGCATCGATCTGTAGACTGAGGGGTCCTGGGTTCGATTCTGGTCAAGGGCATGTGCATTGGTTGCGGGCACATACCTGGTGGGGGGGGGTGCAGGAGGCAGCTGGTCGATGTTTCTCTCTCACCGATGTTTCTAGCTCTCTTTCCCTCTCCCTTCCTCTCTGTAAAAAAAAAAAAAAAATCAATAAAATATATATTTAAAAAAAAACTTAACTGGTAACATCTATCAAAACGGAACCTAGTTGGTTATGGGAGTGTCAGTTATCTACTGCCACAGGAATACTGTGCAACACAACCACAGACCACAGAGGCATGCAACCATAGGCACTTATCGCTTGTGGGTGTGACTAAGTGGCTCTGCTGATCTTGTCTGGGTTTTCTCGCACGTAAGGATGTTGTGTGGCTGGTAGCTCATTAGGCTGGCCTTGGTTGGGCCAGCTTGACTCTGTTCCACATGCGCATGACCCTAGGTATGGTCTCATGGACATGGCAAAAATGCAAGAGAACAAGTGGAAACACTTGAGACTTCTTGAAACCCAGTGTTAGTATTATTCATTCTCATTTCTGCCTCATTTTATTGTCCAAAGCAAGTATAATAGCTGAGCCTAAATCAGATAGGAGGGCACTACCGGGTGACGTGGTGAAGAGTGTGGTTACAGGGAGGGATGAAGCACTGGGCCTTTTTTGCAGGCTGCCATTCTTAGAAAGAGATGAGGACTTAATTTTAGAAGTGGAGCACCTGGGCCCAGCTCGAAGCACACCAAGACTTTGAAGGAGCATATTGAGAGCCTTCTGCAAGGCTCTCCTAGCACAATGGTCAGTAGACTAAGGGGCCAAAGAGCCGCATGTGGCTTTCAAGCTGTAGTTTGCCAACCACTGTCCTAATAGAAGTGGGTCCTAAGCTCAGTCTTTAGGGAAGACCACACCTGGATGGCAGTTGGGAGGAGATGCTGCTGTAATGATTCTGTTCTGCCCTGAGGCTCCCAGGACCAGATAGGCAGCTGGACTTCTGCATTTCTAACAAGGTCCCAGGTGAGAAGCTTCTCCTGGCCGAGTCCACACCTTGAAGGGTAGAGTAGGAGCCCAGCTGGGGTTCACCTGATAACATTGCTTTGAATTTTGCTAAGGGTGGTAATTAAAAGATTCTAAGGTCAAAAGTGCTAAAACCGCTATTCATTACAAATGAAGGAAAAGGTTTCTTAGCAAAACTGTTGTGCTCCCCTTTGACTGACACCAGGGCGAGTGGGAAAAGAGCATGGCAGACATTCCCAGGAACGCAGCTCCCTGTGAGGGAAGAGAGGTTGAACAAAGGGATGTGAGGTGTGCCAAAGCTAGCAAGGTGAAAAGTCACCTCTATTATGTTTCACATGTGACATTTGGGATTCCACTGGATAAAGAATTATGTCCTTCTGCTGATCTGTGCACATTCTGGGTGAAGAGAATCTGAGACGGTACCCTAATGGATTCACAGGAATGAAATGTGAAGTGCCCCCCGGCCCTTTCTGGGTATCCCGGGATTGTCCTTGCCAGTGTGTAAATAAGGACCGGTAGAGCATGTTAGACCAGAACAGTGGGAGTCAAAGCCCGACTGCAATGGTCCCTCCACAGAGAGTCCAGGTCAGCACAGAGAAAGGAGAGGGCAAAGTCACTAAATGAGGCACCAGCAGGCTTAGATTGTGAGAACCAGGTGAGAGAAGATGGCTTGTGGATTCATCTTCACCTGAGTGTTAATTCATTCTCCAACTCTTCCTAGCTGTGTGGCCTGATTTTCTATAATCTGTGGAATAGGCATAATATCTTCAAAATTGTCTTTTAAGTTTTAAATAAGATGGTATAGGCAAAAAGCTAGTTCCATGAGTGCACTTAAAATGAGATATGATGCCCTAGCCGGTGTGGCTCAGTGGCTAGAGTGTTGGTCTATGGACTGAAGGGTCCCAGGTTCAATTCCAGTCAAGGGACAGGCCCAGGTTGTGGGCTCGATCCCCAGTAGGAAGCATGCAGGAGGCAGCCGATCAATGATTCTCTCACATTATTGATGTTTCTATCTCTCTGTCCTTCTCCCTCTCTAAAATCAATAAAAATATAATTTAAAAAATTTAAAAATAAGATATGAGTTGCACAGTGGATGTGTCCTAAAAAGCTGTGTAAGGGAGACATTGCGGAATACTTTACATAGTGATGACAGCAGTCTGTAAATGGTGGAAATGGATTTGATGCCCAGTAATTGGGTTTCAGAGCCGGTATTTCTGGCCACTGCACTACCCTTTGTGTATCACTCTCAGTGTCCACCTCTCTCTCCCTCATCCTGGGCACTTGTTTTATGAAGTACTACCACTTCAATGGAAATCCTACAGAGCAACGCAGGGCACAGCGAAGAGGTACAGGAGCGGAAGTCACCATATGTGGGTTTGAGCTCAGCTCTGCAACAGAATTATATGACCCAGGGCAAGTTACTTAATTGAAATCATAGTTTCCCCATTTGAAAAAAAAAAAATGATAGAGACTGAACCACATACACTCAAGAGTCAAATGAGATCATTAGTGTTATCTGGCTCACAGCAAATGTTCAATAATTATCATTATGGCTCTGTGGGATAAGCAGTAATTTAGTGGGGCTATTAATATTCCCACTTAATTGTGATTTTCATATAATCTACTTAACATAATTGTGGAGATCTATCTAAAATAGAAAAATAGGTAGTACTTTCCTATATTTTAGTAATAACAGCTCAGGCCATTGAACTGATTCTGTTTCTTTTGCTGACCATCCAACGGCTGAAATATGGTGTGAGCAAAGGGATGTCCTTCATAGTGAATCAGGAAAACCTCCAAAACTGTCTTTGTTGCACTCTCAGTTCCCTGGAACAACATCGTGGGAACCGCGAAGTGCCTGCCCAGGGGCATAGCCGGATAGCATCAACACTGCCTCAGTCCTGCATGCTGCTGACTCCTGCATCTGGGAGGAAGTGGAAAATCCATTTGAGATGTGCCAAAACATGGCTTAAATTGGCTCTCGCACTCCAAATGGCCAGCCTGTTTTTATCAATGGCCTCATCCAAAAAAGTGAAACGCAGTTTATTCAGACCTTGCTGGAGATTTCATTTGGGAGTGGGGAGGTAGATCTGACATTAGAGACATTTTCACATCCAAACATCTGTTTGGGTGTTCCATCGGAAGAAGCAGGTGATTTTTCTTCCTATTTTCATTTGAGAAAAAGCTGGATTTAAGGACATCAGACTTTCCACACGTAATTTGTGAAGTGGAAAGAGGTGAGCCATTTTTATCTAAATAACACAAATGAACATGTTGAAAGCATGAGGGAAGTAGGAAAATTTGAAATCAGATTCACTCATTAATTCTTTCATTCCACAGGTGTTCTTTGGCCTTTATTTGTGCCACACATGGGAGATGCAATGGTGCTAACACTTCCCAAGTTCTTCCTACTTATATACATTACTGTGCAATCTAGTCTTTTCCAAATGCTTATCTCCTGAGGACTATTATGATCCCATATTAAAAGAGGAGGTCTGTAGCTATTGTAATTTAGGTACACTCGCACACCTGGTTCCCATTGTTGGAGCTGGGATGGTTGACACAGGCCTGACTCCAGAGGCCAGACCCGGCCCACCTCGTGCTGCCTTCCAATGGACCTGCCCTCCTGGAGCTCAGGCTAATAGGGGCAATACCATAGCAGTTCACTGGGATCCCAGGGGTTGTGTAAAGCCCCTGGAAAAAGTGACAGCTAAGTGAAGACTGAGCCCCGGCCAGTGTGGCTCAGTTGGTTGGAGCATTGTGCCATGCCCTGAAAGGTCGAGAGTTTGATTCCCTGTCAAGGCACATACCTAGGTTGTAGGCTGCATCCCCAGTCAGGGCTTGAGCAGGAGACAACTGATTGCAGTTTCACTCTCACATTGATATTTCTCTCACTCTCACTCACTCTTTCTTCTCCCTTTGTCTCTCTAAAACAAATTAAAAAATTAAAATAAAATAAATGAAGACTGAATGAGAAGGAGTCGGTGAGACATAGGGGAAATGAAGTAGCAGAGAGAAAGAAGGAAATTCACAACTTAGACGTGAATGATCACATGGTCTGTTTGAAGAACTTCATATATTTTAGAATGAAGGCTGGCCCGGATGCAGGCCTGGATATGATGAGGCCGGAGAGCTGGTGTTGGGGAACAAATGTGGACATCTGGAAATTGTGTGTTAACTTTCACACTCAAAGATAGGAGGCCCTGAGTAAGGGACTTAGTTACCCTTAGTTACCCAACTCTGTCTCCCACATTGGTAAATTGGATATCCTGTTTGCACAGGGCTTTGTGAAGTTATACAAAACTAGAGGCCCAGCACACTGCCTGCTGCTGGCCAGGACCTTCCTTCTCCTGGCTGCCTGCCATCAGCAGGGGCCTCCCTTCCTGTGATTGGCCAGCTGGCCCCGCCCCCTGTTCAAACTCCAGTTGAAGGGACAATTTGCATATTAGGCTTTTATTATGTAAGATAATAATGAACATAAAAGTACATCTTATTATTCCAAGTCCTTATCATTAAAGAACACAACAGAAATTTTCCTCAATTATTTTTCATCCTTGAGAAACATTTTTGTTACTCCATCTATTTTTCTTCTCCAGCCCTAAAAGGAACAGTGAATTGTTTTTTAGTTAAGTTCTTCCCATTAAGGAGCTCATCCCAGTGAACCTGAGTAGCTCCTCCTCTTGTCCAGGCCTCAGCAGTCTCCTTTAAGACAAGGTACTGGGACCTGAAGCCTTTTGAGTACTAACCTCTGAAAGGTCTCTTCCATGAACTTTCTGTGTGGTCTTGGACAGGTTACATAACCTCTGTGTATCTTAATCTCTTTATTTGTAAAAGTAGGATCATTGTAATAGCTATCTCACAGAGATATTAGGAAAATTCAAGTCCTCAGCACAGTGCCTGGTGGCAGTAGGCACTGTTCAAAGGTGTTCATCGTTTTCATGACTCAGTCAAGGCCCACGACATTATGGCAAAGCTGGGCTCCTGGGTCATCAGCCTGGAGATGTGGGTGCAGGAGGCGACAGGCTGGGCAGCCGGGACTCCGGCGTGGCTGTGTTCCTACCTGAGGGAACAGGGAGCTCAGAGAGCACAAGGTATGGAATAATAGCCACAGCGTGGGGAGAGAGAGAAGCTGCCTTGGGGTGGAGTGTAGCGGGAAGTCTTGGTTCCTTTTCAGAAACAATGCTGGGCGAGAACTCCCATGGTCAGCTAAACAGGCAGGGGCAGAAACTATAAACAAACAACATGGAGTGGTCGGAAAAATTATCCTGGGAGCCCAGGAGCTTGTGGCAGAGAGCGAGTCACACACTCCAGGACTGCGGGAGGAAGCGCCTTGTCAGTGTGAGCACGCCCTCCAGAGCCCCACTGCCCCCAGGCCCCACTGCCCCCAGGCCTGCTGCCCTCCTACACGGCTGGTTCAGGTTGGTTCATGTCAGTCAAGTTGAGAAAGGCACCACTCAAGACCATATTACAGAAGTTGGCACAGCAGTGCTGCCGTTGATTTGTTTGGGAAGGATACTGACTTTTAAGCACTGGGGACTTGGCATATATCACTTAATATTCCCAGCAACCGTTGAAGGTAAATATTTTTACTTTCAAACTATGGATGAGGGCACTGTCGTGTTCAGAGCTTAAGTAGGTTGCTCACAGAGGCCCAGTGAGTGGCAGAGGGTAGTCTCAAGCCAGGACTGTCTTACGCCAGGGCTCACAGGCCTTTTGACCTACACCAGTGGTCGGCAAACTGCAGCTCGCTAGCCACATGCTGCTCTTTGGCCCCTTGAGTATGGCTTTTCCACAAAATACCACGGCCTGGGCGAGTCTATTTTGAAGAAGTGGGATTAGGAGAAGTTTAAGTTTAAAAAATTGGGCTCTTAAAAGAAATTTCAATCATTGTACTGTTGATTTTTGGCTCTGTTGACTGAGTTTGCCAACACTGGTACAGCATTCTCCTGTCTGCACCAAGGCATCTATGGTGGAGTCTGGCTGGGCACTGTGCCTTGGTCAGCAGGCACAACAAGCAGACAGACCTGAAGCCCGGACGCCGAGTGTGTGTCAAAGGCATCCTCTGCCTTCACAGGGCAGCTCTCTGAGCTCTTAATCAGCTTCTCAAGCTGTCCATCTAAAAGCCAGTCTGTGGGGATTCAGATATTCAGTAGAGGGTGTTTTGCACTGATTTCTAATTTAGATGGAATCTAGCCAGAGAATTTAAGTCTTCATTATTTACAGAGATGTGCTTTGTGGCTTCATAGCGGGCAGTATGCTTCACAATAGCCTATATTCAGATAGCTACGTACAGGGGTCCATGAATATCCAACAGACCTTAAATCGTGTTATTCCAATCTTTATTTGTCCTCAGTGACTTTGAGTCCATTTGATTCATCAAATTTTGAACATTTCTACAATGCTTTTGGAGTTGGCACTTTCTTTGTTTAATTGTCAGTTTTTGTTTCCTGGTTTTGAAGTTCTGCTATTGGGGGCACATACAAATTCAGGGTTATTTAACCCACCTGGTGGATTGTGTCTTTTTCTCATCTCATAAAGACCATCTTGATCCCTAAAATTTTGTTTTGTCTTCAGAATAGATTTTTTCTTCAGATAAAAATATTGCAATATCAAGCTTCTTTTAGTTATTAGTGCAGTATATGTTATTCTGTCCCTTTATTCTCAGTTTTATGTCATTACACTAAATGTGTAATTCATGGAAAGAGCACATAGTTACATATTTATATCTATTACAACACATTTATTTATTCTGAGGATCTCTGGCTTTTCACATCTTACTATGTCTTTTTTGTATGCCATGATTTTTCTTTGTGATTTTTCCTCCTTTTATGTCCCTGTTTGCTTCCATTCTCTCTGCCCTCAGTATTTAAGAAAGTTATAGATGTTCTGTTTCTCTTCTTTTAGTGGTTATTCTTACATTTTCTATGTTGGCCTACTTTCCATGTCAGTTATATCTCAATAAGGCTGAAACTTTAAAAAGTGGCTTAATTTAAAGTCTAGAGTGATTTCCCTCTTATTCTGTAGTTGTGGTTCTCTGTAGATTATGGTTTACGTTAAAGGAACTCAGGAACTGTTGTAGCTGGGAGACTGCGACAAGATTTTGTTCACACATCTTGTCCCATACATCAAGGAGCTCATGCAATACTTTGTTCCAAGCTTAACACAGAGACAGATGTTCCCAAAATTATTTTATGAGCCAAATCCACAATAACTTCTCCAGTTTCATCTTAATACTCCAGTCCCATGATATGTCATCTCATATATATCTAACTAAAGGGTAGAAGGCAAGATGTTGGGTCTTTGTCTTATTCTTCAATATTCCAATATTTACACCATTCATAGTAAGTGCTCCATTGTACTGAATCCACTTGAGAAATGCTTGAGGCATTCTAAAGCAATGAAAATCTCTCAAAAGAGTTCTATTTGGATCATGAATAAAGACATCCCGACATTTAATGAAGTGATTTTGCTTAATGTCTAATCATGAGGTTTTCAAAATATATGTATTATAGTAAAACTGTGCCTTTTATTTGTAGTAATTTTCAGTAACTCTTGATATTCTTTCTACATGGGTATGTTCATTTTCAGTAGTTTAATGACATCTTCTTAAAATAGCAATTCTTATTTTTTGTAAGGATATAGCTAATTCTAGTTTTGTAAATAAAAAAGGAACAAGTCCTCCCCACCCCCAATAAAAAGAGCAATGAGAATCATTTGAAGCAGGGGTCCTCAAACTTTTTAAAGTGGGGGCCAGATCACGGTCCCTCAGAGAGCTGGAGGGCCGGACTATATGAACTACTAATTCCTACTGTAACACCTCGGCTGTGCTCACTGCCCAAAAAACCTGGCAGGCCGGATCAGACTCCTCTGCGGGCCGCATGTGGCCCGCGGGCCGTAGTTTGAAGACGCCTGATTTGAAGCAACAACAATCTGAAAGGACCCAGAGAAAAGCCATTTATCTGGCCATTCGTATTCTAGTCCACTTAGAGGAAACTTGCTAAGGATTGCAGGAGGGCAGGTTCATCGTTAATATCAGGTTTTAGTTTAGTAATAGATATTAATCAATACAAAGTCCTCACCTCCCTAGCTAGTTACATGGAAAAATGTACATATGTATGTTGTATGTATATACTTATATTTTTACAGAGGAAATAACCATTCCTTTCATCAAATTCTTTGAAAATGATATTACCTTAAGAAAGCCACCAGCTACCACTGTTTTAATACCATGAAAACCAGCTGACAGCTGCCCAGTGCCAGCCCTCACCGTCTGAAGTTCAAATGGTGGAGAAAATATGCAACCTCATTTTCTCCTTTGTTTTTTCTCTCTCTTTTAAAAGCTTCCTTCCTACCATCTACTTTAACTATGACCGTGGACAGGGGAGACAATGTGAACATATCTTTCAAAAAGATGTTGATTAAAGAAGAAGACGCAGTGATTTACAAGAATGGTGAGTCTGTGCTTTGCTTCCTTTCAGCTCCATGGTGTGAGACACAGCTAGCACACTGCACATTGGGTCATTATCTTATTGCAGTCTTAGGAGCAGATGCTGGAAGTAAAGCTAATATGAAGCAAGCTAACCAAATTATATGATAGAAGCTCTCTTAGAAGATGTGTTTCGTGGCTCAATCAAGTAAATTCAAGATTCATAGACATATATGAATATACAGTATGAATTATAAATGTACAATAAACCCCATCGTGATGTGACAAGTGGGGTTCCAGATTCTGCCATATAAAATATTTGCTTGTTGATTGCAAAGTTAATAAAATGCTCAGCATGAGCCTGGAGAGCCACTGGCAATTGTCCTGGGGGCCTTACCTGTGCAACCCAAATCCATTTCTGCCCAGCTATGGTTTGGCACCACTTGGTGGCGAAGACCTGGTCTAGCTGTAATATCACTGGGGCTTATTCTGAGTTCTGTGGATGGATAAGACTTCCAGATTAAAGTAGTGATTCTAGGTATCTTCTGGTTAATTGATTAGTTGCCATTTCCCACCCAGATTTGCCTGCTTACCTCTATCTGCAGCAGGTAAGAACTTTAGCTTCCCCACATCTTCCTGTGTTTGGCAGTAGATTCCATAGGCTAATAAGCTATCTGTTCTATCACCATACCTTTCTCTACTGTTGGGAGTGCATTGAGCTCAGCCTTGTCATTCTTCTCCCACACTCAGTATGTTGGCTAGAGCACATTTTCTAATGGGTTATGGAAGGCCAATCAAATAGAGGAGCCCGACAAGGAAAGGAGTGTTTGAGTGTGAACCTTTATTCTCTTCCCTTCTCCTTTATCAGGTTCCTTCATCCACTCAGTGCCCAGGCATGAAGTACCTGATATTTTAGAAGTGCATCTGCCTCACGCTCAGCCCCAGGACGCTGGAGTGTACTCGGCCAGGTACATCGGAGGAAACCTCTTCACCTCAGCCTTCACCAGGCTGATAGTCCGGAGTAAGTGATTGAGAGGCCACTGTCTGTGATGGTATAATTGTTAGGATTTTTATTTGCAAGTAAACTGACTCTGGTACCTAAACCAAAACCAGGGGTTGGTTGGAAGTATACTATATGGACTCAGAAAATGGATGGAAAAGCCAGCAAGCAACTTTTCAGAATAGTTAGGCTCCTGGGAAGATGTGGGCTCAGCACCTGTGGGGAAGAGAGGACTTTCTCTCTAGGGTCCCACCGACCATTTCCCTAACAAATTCAGTGACGTTTCTTTTACTTCCAAGTTTTGAATTCCCACGATAAAGAATAAAATTGGTATCACATATGTCAGATGTCTATTTGACTAGATCAGTGGTTGGCAAACCATGGCTCGCGAGCTACATGTGGCTCTTTGGCCCCTTGAGTGTGGCTCTTCACAAAATACCACCGCCTGGGTGAGTCTGTTTTGGAGAAGTGGCATTAGAAGAAGTTTAAGTTTAAAAAATTTGGCTCTCAAAAGAAATTTCAATCATTGTACTGTTGATATTTGGCTCTGTTGACTAATGAGTTTGCTGACCACTGGCCTAGACCAACAAGATGTAGACAAAGGTAGAGCCACATAATCAGGTACAAGCACTGGGACCTCATGCTTGAATAGCTGCACCACTCCCATACAAAGGGGGATCTGTGACCTGGGCAGTCTCCTGAGAGGTATCCTCAGCGGGGTGAGGTGGGCCTGCTGGGTTGCTCTAGGATCTGGTTAAACATCAAGTCTCCTAAAAATCCTACAATTTCCAGATCACTTCACTCTCAAGTGTGATTTCTATTTTCAAGTTTGAAAAATGTAAGAGTTAGGGAACTAGTGAAAACCACCCTTCACCCAATTATAGTCAAAGTGGGAAGTAACCATCATCAATAGTTTTTACATAAAATTGATTAGTAGAAAACAACAAATTGGCCCTGAATTTTCCCCAGCTATGGCAGGTATTCATGATATTCCACACTGCGGGCGGATCATGAGCATTCTCGTGTTTTCATATTACATAGTTAATATGAAATTAAATACCCATTGCATTTTGAAGTTATTTATTACATGTTCTTACAAACTAATATCTTTTTAAAGTATACTTTGTAAAATGATTTTTTTTGTACTCGTTCAGTAGAAAGTTACCTGGCCACTGGGTAAATCTAGCAATAAAACTACAGGTGTGCAATGTGTTAAGTACTCAGGCTTCGGGTCTAAGAACTTGGGATGCTTTGTCATTTCTCTAATAATTGGGATCTCTAACTCATGAAGAGTATTTTGCTTTGTATGAAATTTATTCACTCATTCAGCAATTAGTGTTGACTTTGTGTCAGGCATTGTATTGGTGTTGAGAACACAAACATCATAAGATGAGCCACTGTTCCTTAGATAATTCCCAAATACAGTGGCTACATACATAAATAAGCAGATATTGCAATATAATAGACTTATGAAAAGTGTGGTTCATCTAGTTTGTGCAGGTGAATCCTTTTTACTCCACTACACTCGTGGAGAGTCTGAATGGCAAGGACACAATTTAGGTTCATTTCTTGGATGGTTTCTCTCCAGTCTGATATAGAACCATGCATCTCGGTGCTCAGAGTCTGAGTTAAATGGGCAAATTTTCCAGCAATATCAGAAACATCAGATTTTGATACAAGGTAAAAAGTTTAAAGCTTTTAAAAAAAATGACTCAGCACAGACTAGAATTTAAAATTCACCTGAACTTTTAAGATAAGGCAAAAGACTTCAAGTGCATTTTGACCTTCAAGTTGTCTCTTCCTCAGATCGCTGGGAGCACATGTTTATTCTCTTTGGTTCTTAGGGAGGAGTTCAATGAACCCGTTTTAGAATCACTGCCAATATCTAAATTCCTAAGAAATGTGAGTTTGGATACAATCATCCCATTTAAAAGTATTTTCCCCCCAGGATGACCTCTCTGACGTTTAGGCATTTGAAGGCGTTTGTCCACTTCTCCTGACTGTAGGGTGTCTCTCCAGGATGACTGAAGCCTAGGAAGAGTCAGTGCTCAGAGACTGTTTTGTAAAAATCACACTGCTTATGTGTATAGGGTTTATTTTTAGTATAAATTCTCTCCCAGACAAAAGATTCCTCACAAGCATTAAGTTTACAGGATTTCTCTCTGTATGCTATGAATCCGTGGTTTCCTAAAATACAAAACCATGAGGCTTGTGAAGAAAATAACAAAGCCTAATTGCATACTCATTGCTTATCAGCAAACTCTTCTCCTGACTGCTCCATCCCCAATCATTCCCTCCAGCTTCATTCTCTCCTCCTTCCCAGGATTCTATATAAAACTAGAGACATTAGTTTAATGGGACAGGAAGCCTATTTTCATTTCCACATTTTCCCATCATTAGTCTTCACTGTCCACATAGCCTGTGGTCAGACTCTTAAGAAATTGCTAATTGTGCAGAATAATTTTTCCCTTTCTAAATACTAAGGCATGTAAATATTAGCTTTGAGACATTTTGTAGCTCTGTCTAGTAAGTAGAAGCCTGAAGGAAAAGGTCTGTGTTGATGGTCTTCCTGATTATTTTAGAGAAAATACTGATAACCAGGAATTCTTGCCAAAGAAATTACAAGGTTACATTGGCTATAGGCATAGGTCCAAGCTTCACTATCATGAAAATAACATTCAGGGAGCAAGAGCACAGAAGAAAAATTAAATAAAATTTAATTATTTAATAAAATAAAAATTTAAATTCAACAACCCCCCTAGATTTTTTTTATGTATCCTTAGACCTAATTAACAAACTAAAGTCACTAAGAAATATGAATCCAGAAACATCTTAACATCCTTGTACTTTACGTTTGTGTATCTTGTTTCACTTTTTATATTTTCTGCCTGAAAAATAGGTGGATATTACTAGCATCTTTGGTCATATCCCTTGTCCATATTATACCAGAGGTTCTCAAACTCTGGCTATATCAGAATCATCTGGAAGACTTGTGAAGCCTTGATCGCTAGACCACCACCACAGTTTTCCATCTGGAGGTCATGGGTTGGGAGTCTGAGATTTGCATGACTAACAATCTCAGGTGATGGAGATACTGCTGATTACGGACCACACTTTTGGAAATCACTGTTCCACGCTCTAACCCACACCTGCAGCTCTGCCAGCACATGGTGCTCTCTTCTTGTCCGAGCCTTCACCTGGAACACACTCAACAATCATATCTCCCTGCTACTTAGATCAAGCATGTCAAACTTGCAGCCCATGGGCCGCATGCCTCCTTTCTTTGGCCTCTGTTCGCCTTTGAGTTTGACATGCTTGACTTAGGTGGGCCTGCAGATTCCGCTCACATAACCACCTCCTCTGGGAAGCCTTCCTCTGTGTCCTCTTCCATCCCCATGACAGGATTAGGTAATTTTTGTCTTTTGTTCCTATAATTTTCTGTTAGCATATCTGTTTCCCACATTAAGCCATTAGCCTTTGGAGAACAAAGATGGTACTTCTTTTTTACTCATTCACTCCAGTCCTCTGAAATGACTGACATGTAGCAGGTGTGCTGTCAATGTGCGTTACTCACCACAGCCTTGTTTTCCTTAACCGAAGGATGCGAGGCTCAGAAGTGGGGACCTGAGTGTAACCGTGCCTGCACCACTTGTGTGAACAATGGTGTCTGCCATGAAGATACGGGGGAATGCATTTGCCCTCCTGGGTTTATGGGGAGGACGTGTGAGAAGGGTAAGTGAAGAGTACTTGATGAGTAAATTGTGGGTTGAAAAAGGCGCCATTGGGTTTAGAATTTTATATGTGGAAAGAGCTGGGAATGGAAGTTTAATGGCCTCTGTGAGTTAGAAAAAGGTGCCTTTCCTAAGAGTTTCTTATTGCCAACTACTGGAATGTTTCAATACATAAGTGAATCTACAATGTCTGTGATGTGAATGCCCCCTCCCCCAAGGTGTGTGCTGTGCACAATCCGCAAATTGGGGGTGTGGCTCTGATATCCTCATTTATGTGAATATAAAATGTGTGTTCCCCCTGCCCGTACCTCTGCTGAGATTGGATTGTCTTCCATGTTCAGTGGTCTAGGAGAGACCCTTTAAAAAGAAAAATTAGGCATTTCAAAGGGTTGTATGCTTGACTCTGAACCACCTTTTTCTCCTCCAAAAAGCTTGTGAACGGCACACGTTTGGCAGAACTTGTAAGGAACGGTGTAGTGGACCAGAGGGATGCAAGTCCCACGTGTTCTGTCTCCCAGACCCCTATGGGTGCTCCTGTGCCACCGGCTGGAAGAGCCTGCAGTGCAATGAAGGTATGCACTGTCCTGCCCCTGTACAGGAGGAGTCCTGGCAGGGACACAAGGAGGTCTGGCTTGCTGAGCAACAGGGTTTGAATCACAGGTTTTGAATTTACTGAAAGTTAATTATGCTTTCACATGAAGGCTCTGGACCTCAGTGTTCCCTCACACACCTCACCTGGGATCTTACTAAAACAGAGTCTGATTTCGTGGGTCTGGGCTGGGGCCGGAGGTTCTGCCTTTCTAACAAGCTCCTATATGTGCTGAAGATGTTGGATTTCCAACCACACTTGACATTGGAATGTCATTGAGTGCATCATAAATATCAGCCCTTTCTGGTTAGATCTGGACTGGATTTGGTGTTTGGTAATTGAGAAAGGTATGATCTTATCCTCTGTCTGCGTTCTTCAGACTGGATGTCTATTGATCAAACTTAAAATTCATTGACTCTCTCTTCTGTCATCTCCACTCTGCTGATAAGTCTACATATTATAGTAACATTTTCTATTTCAGTTGTCTAGTTCTAGAATTTTTTTTTGTTATTAAAAATTGTTCAATTTATTGGGCTAACCTTGGTTAACAAAATTTATAGGTTTCAGGTGTATAATTCTATAATACATCATTCAAATATTGTATTGTGTGTTCATCCCTCAAGTCAAGTCTCCTTCCATCATCATTTATCCTTCCTGTACCTCTTCCATCTCCCCCATATACCCTTTTTCCATTTCCAATGGTAATCACTCTACTGTTGTCTGTATATGATATTTTTTGTTTATTTTGCTTAATCCCTTCATTTTTCACCCAGTCCCCCAGCACCCTACCCCTCCAAAAACTGTCAGTCTGCTTTCTGTATTTACAAGTCTATTTCTATTTTGTTTGTTTATTAATTTTGTTCATTAGATTTTTACATATATGGAATTTGTCTTTCTTTGACTGGCTTCTTTCACTTAGTGTAATACTCTTTTGGTCCATCCATGGTGTTACAAAAGGTAAAATTTTCTTCTTTTTATGGCCAAGTAGTATTCCATTGTGTAAATGTACTATAGCATTTTTGTTGCTAATTCTCACCCAAGGATATTTTTTCATTGATTTTTAGAGAGAATAGAAGGGGGGAGGGGGGGGAGAAACATAGATATGAGAGAGACGCCTTGATTGGTTGCCTCCAGTCAGACCCCTTGGGGCTGGGGAACAAACCTTCAACCCAGGTAGGGGCCCTGATCAAGAATCAAACCCACAACCTTTTGGTGTGTGAGCTGACATTTTCTCACTG
This sequence comes from Pipistrellus kuhlii, assembly GCF_014108245.1. NCBI lineage: Eukaryota > Metazoa > Chordata > Mammalia > Chiroptera > Vespertilionidae > Pipistrellus > Pipistrellus kuhlii. The sequence continues at coordinate 51,991,002 of NW_023425427.1, forward strand.
AGCCATACTGGCCAGGGCAGTACTACAGCTTTTTTATTTGCTCTTCTACTGATGGACACTTGGGCTGCTTCCCACTCATGACTATTGTAAATAATGCTGCAATGAACATACGGGTACATATATTCTTTTGAATCAGTGTTTTGGGTTTCTTTGGATATATTTCCAGAGGTGAAATTGCTGGATTGTAAGGCAGTTCCATTTTTAATGTTTTGAGGTGACTTGATACTGCTCAACAGCATGTGAGGATTTCCTTTTCTCCACATCCTCCCCAACACATGTTGCTTATTCATTTATTAGTGGTAGCCATTCTGACAGGTGTGAGGTGATATCTCATTGTGGTGACATTGAGCATCTGTTCCTTGTCTATTGGCCATCTGTATGTCCTCTTTGGAGAAGTGTCTATTCAGGTCCTTTGTCCACTTTTTAATTGCACTTTATGTTGAGTTGTGTAAATTTTTTATGATCAGATTTATCATTGATGAATATGTTCTCCTATTCAGTAGGTTATCTTTTCATTTTCTTTTGCTGTGCAAAAACATTTTAGTTTGATGAAGTTCAATTGTTTATTTTTTCCTTTTGATTCCCTTGCCTGAGGAAACATACCAGAAAAAAATATTTCTATGAAAAATGTCTGAGATTTTACTGCCTAAGTTTTCTTCTAGGATTTTTATGGTTTTGAGGTTTATCTTCAATCCATTTTGAGTTTATTCTTGTGGATTGTGTAAGAGGTGGTCTAATTTTACTTTTTCACACATATCTGTCCAATTTTCTCAGTGCCATTTATTGAATAGACTATCTTTGTGTGTTCTTGTATCTTTTGTTGAATATTAATTGACCATAAAGGCAAGAGTTTGTTGCTGGACTTTCTCTTCTGTTCCATTGACTTATATCTGTTTTTATGCCAGTGCCATGCTGTTTTGATTACTATGACTTGTTGTATAATTTGATATCAGGTAATGTGATTCTTCAAACTTGTTCTTTCTCAAGATTGCTGAGGCTATTTCTGGTCTTTTGTAATTCCTTATAAATATTTGGTCAAACATTTAATAACTCACCCCATTGATGAAATATGCCATTGGTGTCTTGATATGAATTGTGTTTAATCTATAGATCATTTTGGGTAGTATGGAAATTTTAATGATGTTAATTTTTCCCATTCATGAACAAGTATATGCTTCCACTTATTTGGATCTTCTTCATTTTCTTTTTTATAGTGTCTTGTAATTTTATGAATCATTCCTATGTATTTTGTTAGCTTTTGAAGCAATTGTGATGTGATTATTTTTATAGTTTCTCTTTCTGATAGTTCATTATTGGTGTATAAAAATGCAATAATTTATAGATGTTTATTTTGTATCCTGCTACTTTACTGAATTCATTTATCAGTTCTAGTAGTTTTTTGTTTTGTTTTGTATTTTGTTTGTTTTGTGGGTTTTTTGTTGTTGTTGTTTGTTTTTTTGTGGAGTCTTTAGGGCAAGGGTGGGGAACATCCAGCCTGTGGGCTGTATAAGACCCACAAAATCATTTGGTTTGGCCCTGTCAAAGCATTAGGGGTGAGTTATTAAATGTTTGACCAAATAAAGCAGGCTAATTTTTTAAGTTGACAATTTTTTTTTAAGATTGTCCATGGTTTGTTGATAATATTACAGCACAGCAAAATATTCAAACTGCGTCACTTGATATTTTGAAATTCATCCCAATTCTAGGCTGAGGGACCTGCAGGTTGGACAGATTGCCAAAATCCAAGAGCTTCAGCATTTCCTTAGTGACAGGGTCAACTTCAATGATCTCCTGATCCAGGACTGAGACCTCAGGGACATAGTTATCTCTTCCCTCCCTCTCCTGCAGCTTGTTGGAGATGCCTCTCATGGGCCTCTCTGAATCTGCTGCATCAGATGGGCGACATAGCCCCCTATCTTGTTTCAGAGCTTCTTGCTGGGGATAATGATGACCTTCTCACACACACGCTTGTTGGTGTGGAAGTCATTGCCCAGGCGTGTGTAGTACTTCTCGATGATGACCTGGGCTGCCTTCTTCATGGTCTTGGTGCAAACGCAGCCCATGTTGGCAGGTCTCTGGTGAAAGAGGAAACCAAGTTGATAATTTTGTATGGCCTGTGAAGGATGTTATACATATCCAAAAGGCCCTTGGCAGAAAAAGATTCCCCATCCCTGCACTAGTGTTTTTACACAGAGTATCATGTCATTTGCTTAAAATGACAATTGTACTTCTTCCTTTCCACAGTTTCATTTATCTTTTGTATTTTTTAAGGCTCTATTGCATTTATTTCTGCTCTGATTTTATTATTTCCTTCCTTCTACTCACTTGGGCTTTGTTTGTTTATTCTTTTCCAAGTTCCATTAAGTACAAAGTTAGATTGCTTATTTGAGGTTTTTCTTGTTTTGAGGTAGGCCTATGATGCTGTGAAATTTCCTACTAGGATTGCTTTCACTGTGTTCCATACATTTTAGATTGTTGTGTTCTCATTTTCATTCGTTTCAAGGTATCTTTTGATTTCTTTCTTGACCTCACTGTTGATCCATTCATTGTTTACTAATGTTTAGCTTCCATGTCTGTGTGTTTTTCAGCTTTTTCTTGTTGTTGATATCTACAATAGTTCCATACTATTATGGTCAGAGAAGATGCTTGATATTATTTCATATGAGACTTGTTTTGTGTCCTAACATGTGGTCTATCTTACAAAATGTTACATGTGCTCTTGAAAAGAATGTATATTCTGCTTTGGGGTGAAATGATCTGATATAAATTAAATCTATCTTATCTAGTGTGTCATTTAAAGCAGCTGTTTTCTTGTTGATTTTCTCTCTGGAAGATCTATCCATTTATGTCAATGGGGTGTTATAATTCCCTACTGTATTGCTGTTAATCTTTTCCTTTATGTTCATCAAGATTTGCTTTATATGTTGAGGTTCTCCTATGTTTACAAGGGTTATATCCTCTTGTGGGATTTATTATTATGTAGTGCCCTTCTTTGTTTCTTATCATAGCCTTTGTTTTAAAGCCAATTTTGTCAGATATAAATATTTCTATCCCGGCTTTTATTTCCTTCCCATCTGCATGAAATATCTTTTTTTCCATCTCTTTATTTTAGTCTGTGTATCTTTCATTTGGAATTGAATCTCTTATAGACAGCATATATATGGGTCTTGTTTTCTTATCCATTTTGCTATCCTATGTCTTTTGATTGGATCATTTAAGCCATTTACATTTGAAGTGATTATTGCTAGGTATAGATTTACTGTGATTTTATTCTTATTTATTGTTGGCATTATTACAGATGTCCCTCATTCCCTCCTCCCCCACTTTAACCACCTCCACACACCCCCACCCACTCTTCATTTGTTCATCACTACATTGTTCATAGTCTGTGTCCATGAACTATGCATATATGTTCTTTGGCTAATCTCTTCGCCTTCTTTTATCCAGTCTCTTCCTTTCCCTTCCCTTCTAATCTCTGTCAATCTGTTTCCCGTATCCATGACTCTGGTTCTATTTTGTTCATCAGTTTATTTTGTCCATTGGATTCCACATATAAGTGAAATTGTATGGTATTTGTCTTTCTCTGTCTGGCTTATTTTACTTAGCACAAAAATCTCTAGATCCATCCATGCTGTCTTAAAAGGTAAAGGTTCTTTCTTTTTTACAGCTGTGTAGTGTTCTACTGTGTAAATGTACCACAGCTATTTTATCTATTCGTCTTATCATGGGCACTTGGGCTGTTTCCAGATCTTGGCTGTTGTAAACAATGCTGTTTTGAACAACAGAAGTTCATAAATTTCTCCTGTTCTTTCATTTGGGGCATATTTCTTTGTCTCCCCATTTTGGTGCCTCTTTTTGTTTATTCCTGTGTATTACAATATTTAGATCTGTTATGAGTCCCAAACTTGGTAGTGTGGTCGTATGTAGTAGGTGTTCTATGGGACTCAGTGTTGCAGTCTCCTTGATTACCTGATCTTGGTGCTCCAGAAATGTCTCTTGTGTAGGTTTTGTGTGTCCTTCTTTTGTCTTAATTGAGTATTACTATTGGCCCATTATTCTTGGGGTTGACCCCCAGGCTGGCTGATTTTGAAGATTGACCCTGATCACACTACAAAGGCTTTTGTGCAGGTGCTGACCACATAAAGTGGAATTTGCTTCATAGGGTCTGGTGCCTGCCAAGATCTCCCTTTGGATTGGCTGCTTGTGAAGCTAATTGGATCTTGTTCTGATGTTTTCTGAAGCTGGCCAGTGTGTTGGCTCTGGGCCTTTTGGTAGGGACTCTGGTTCAGGCCAATATCAGGTGCTGCCTGTGGCCCTGGGCAACCTGTTTGAGCTACAAAATGACACACAGTTTGTGGCTGCCTCTGCATATATTCTTTATGATTGGTGTTTCAGGATTCTTAGGATATATTCCCATATTGTTTATTACAGTGGCTGCATCAGTCTGCATTTCCACCAGCAGTGCATAAGGGTTCCTTTTCTCCACATTTTCACTAGCTCTTGTTTGTCGACTTATTGATGGAACAATTAAGCCATTTACATTTGAAGTGATTATTGCTAGGTTTGTATTCTGAGAGGTGTGAGGTGATGCCTCATTGTGGTTAGGGTGAGGGATACCTCTTCTGTGTGCAGAAAGGAACAAGCTGTGCACCAAGGCTGGCTTTTACCAGCACTGGGCCTGGTGGCAGGTCACCCTAAGATCTGCCTCTGCTTGCTGGCTACCTGAGAGCTCAGTCACTGCAAGGGCCTCTGCCAGTGCTCAAGTGGCATGAGTTCAGTTATCCCAGTAGTCACCAGGTATGGGTGAGTGGTGTTTACCAGATTGATACAGGTTCAAACTCACTGCCAGTCCTGGGTCTGAGATCACTCAGCAAATTTTCTAGCGTATACCAACTCTAGCTGTCACCCATTAGGTGCTCACACATCTTTGTGATGGGGGTGGTCTCATGGAGTCATCTGGTGAGGCCAGCAGAGTTCACCAGGCCCAGATAGACCAAGATTTGGCCTCATGCAGGGAGGACTCTGCACTAGTTGGGTGTATCAGGGAAAAAATGGCTTCCGTCCTAGAGCCACACAGCTCAGTCTGTCCAGGATTCTGCCAGGAGCACGAGTTCTTTAGGGCAGGGTCACTGGGAATCAGGATGATGGGGCTGGTTGATCGCCTATAATGTGGAGGTATTGTTCAGGGTTGGGGAAGATGGGATGAGAGGTGTCCACCACAAAGCCACACAACTCAGTCTGTCTCAGATTCTCTCCGGACCCCAACAGGGCAGGGCCTACCATGAGTTTGAGAGTGTGTGGCCACCTATAGTCCGCAGGGTGGGGCTAGAGGATCTCCCCTCAGGGAAGGCACCAGTTACTTTCATGGGAAAGTGGGGGGAATAGCCCTGCCCCAAAACCATACCACTCAGTCACTGACACCCTCCGAGTCTGCCCAGACCTCTGCACCGTGGGGCCTAGGCAGCTGACTCCAGTCCAGGCAGCTGACTCCTTACTGAGGTATGAGCTCTGCAGGGTGGGGGGACAGGGAGCCCAAGTATGGGGTTATTGCATTCCCTAGGCCAGTGGTTGGCAAACTCATTAGTCAACAGAACCAAATATCAACAGTACAACAATTGAAATTTCTTTTAAGAGCCATTTTTTTAAAACTTAAACTATCTAGGTAGGTACATTGTTATTAACTTAATTAGGGTATTCCTAAGCTGGCCTTTGCTAAAAACTCAAGGGGCCAATTAGCTGTATGTGGCTTGTGAGCCACAGTTTGCTGAACACTGCCCTAGGCTAATGCCATAGGAGGGGAGGGCTCCACCATCCAAGCAGATGGTGTCTGTGGTGTAGCACAGTTATTTGATGCAGGGTGCCTGCCTGGCTGTTGTCCTCTCAGTGTTCTCCCTAGAGTCGTAAGCCCCAGGCTCTCCTCACACAACTTCAGCCTGCTCTGCTCTCCCTCTGCCTGAGCGCAGGGTGAATGGCTGTGAATGAGATTTTGTGCATTGGCTCTTTAGGAGGATGCCCATGTCTCTAGTAGACACTTGTAGCTCCCTGGAAGACAATCCCCAACCAATTTTAACAGCCAGATTTTATGTGGGAATCTCTTCCCAGCTCTGTTGCTCTGGGCTATGGAGCCCAGCATGGAGTTGAGACCCCACACTCCTCAGGGGAAACCTTTGCAGCTGAGGTAGCCCTTCAGCATCTTAGCTATTGCCCATGGATGTGGGGGTCAGACTTTTTTGTGTCTCCACCTTTCCTACCAGTCTTGATGTGGCTTCTTCTGTAAATCCTTGGTTAGAAGACTTCTGTTTCACTAGTCTTCAGTTGGTTATTCAGATTGATCTGCATTTTTGTTGTAATTCCAGTTTGGTCCTGAGAGGAGGTGAGTGGAACATTCACTTAGTCTGCTGCCATCTTAGATCCTCTTTTGTTTTTTTCTTATAGTTTCTATCTCTAAGCTAAGATTTCTCATTGTTTCATTTGTTGTGAGCATATTTTCCTTTATCTCACTGAGCAACTCTCATAGAAGCAGAATTTCCTAACCCCTTACATTCCTGGTAATTCAGATAAATAATGCGGATAAATCACATACTACTTTAAATGAATCAATGAGTTGATTGGAGAGAAAATGAAACTAGCCAATTACAGCCTGAATGTTTTCCTCTTCCTGTTTCATCACTGGCTTTTTATGTCTCTGTTCACAGCATGCCAACCTGGGTATTATGGGCCAGACTGTAAGCTCAGGTGCAGGTGCACCAATGGGGAGATCTGTGATCGGTTTCAAGGATGCCTCTGCTCTCCAGAACGCCAAGGGCTCCAGTGTGAGAAAGAAGGTAAAGCAAGGTAACACGGTAGTCATGGCCACGCTCAGCACATCTGAACCAAGCTTCCTGGAATCATTCTTGCCCTCACAACCCAAGATTCTCAAACCACTTCTGTTTCTATCTAAAAGTTAGAAAGACTATGTCCCAGATTTAAAGGAAAGCTTTCTGATTCTTTTCTATGGGCCTTTTACTGGCTCTCATCCTTTTTTTTTTTTACTAGAAATAAATCATGTGCTCTTTATAGCACAGGAAGTGATAACTGACCAGTTGACAGCTCTGCCTGTCCTCTCTCCCTTATCTGGGACCAGCCTTGTCTCTAGATATGCACAACAGGGAAAAACTACTTTAGAGGAATTTAGAGAATGGATTAAAAAAAAAGATATAAAAATAGAATAGACTGCTTTCAGAATGAAATGGTAAGTAATTCTAGTTCAGAAATTACCTGGAACAGAGGTCAGCCAACACTGACCCATAGACCATAGCTGCTCCACTATTTTTTAACATATTTATTGATATATAATTTTTATACCTTAAATTTATTATCTTATAGTATACAATTCAATGGCTTTTACTATATTTATGGAGTTGTGCAACCATTACCATCATCTAAGTGTAGCATATTTCCATCATGCCAGAAGAAATCTCGTACCTGTTAGCAGTAACTCCCATTCTTCCCTCCTTCCAGCCCCTGGGGACTATTAACTTACTTTCTGTCTGTCTTACAATCTTCTGTCAAGATTGGCTTATTCTTGACAGGTTATATACTGTAAGTGAGATCATACAGTACATGGTCTTTTGTGGCTCGCTTTTTCACTTATCATACTGTTTTTGAGTTTTAGCTATGTCTTAGCATATACTGGTACTCCATTCCTTCTTAATTGCCCCTCCATCTGTTGTCATAAAGAAAACTATTGGAACACAGCCACACCCATTTGTTTACAAGATATGGTGTGTGGCTGCTCTTACACACGTTGAATAGTTACCACAAGAACAGATACGGGGGAAATACCAGTAGTTGTTTTCTCAGAGGCTTTTGCTTGTCAGCTTTATACTTGCCATTCTGCGCCCAGAGTTTGGATGTTGTTACAGGGCAGGAATCTGGGAGGGTCTGATTAGGGGAAGGAAATGCTCTAGAGTAGGGGTGTCGAACTCAATCAGAGAAGGGGCCAAAATCTAAAATCCAGCCTAAATCGCGGGCCGAATGGTTTACTGAACAGTCATAAACTGTCATTGTGATGGAAACGCAGCGGAGTGCAGTGATGACAGCGTGGTGCGGGCCACATTGCAAGGCCTGGCGGGACGGATTTGGCCCGCGGGCCTTGTGTTTGACACATGTGCTCTAGAGGAACGGATTGAAATGGAGAACTAAGAAGCTTTAGGAGTTGGATTTTCTATTTTACTCCTTCCTTCTGTTCTTAGGCTGAGGTTGCAAAAAGTGTGAGAAATCTCAGACCTACATCCAGACCCTAAGCTTCTGGAGAGCAGCCCCCTTTCATTAATACACATTCTTCCACCATCCACTTGCCCATCCTCCTTCACCTGCATCCAACTGCAGCAAATGCAAGGGGCAGTGAAAGAAAGAAATGATTTAAAAGTGTCAACACACTTTTTTAAAAAATATGTATTTTATTGATTTTTACAGAGAGGAAGGGAGAGGGATAGAGAGTTAGAAACATCGATGAGAGAGAAACATTGATCAGCTGCCTCTTGTGCACCCCCCTTTGGGGATGTGCCTGCAACCAAGGTACATGCCCTTGACCGGAATCAAACCTGGGACCCTTCAGTCCACAGGCTGACATTCCAGCCACTGAGCCAAACCGGTCAGGACAAAGCACTTTTAAAAATTCCTACACAAGTAACTACTTAAGCTGAAAAATTGAGTGAATTTCTTAACCTCTCCAAATCTACAGATAGGTCAAGGACTTACCTCTGTAGTCTTAGGTCCTTTTGTCTCCTGCTCCACACACTTTACTGTTTCTTTCTGGGCCTGAGAACTAGGATATCAATATAAAATACCACTATTGACGTTTACCATGATCTCACCTCCTCCCACCACCAATACAAAGCAGCATATGAGTGATGGCGGCTCTTGGGCACCTCCATCTCCTACTAATGAATGGGTTGAACTGTCTTCAGCTACTTCTCACTTTTAATTACAAGTGGCCTAAGATTCTCTAAGATTCTATAGTTCAGAATAAAACTGTTATATTTCAGGGTTGTCCATTCTCTCCTCTGCAGATATTAGGCAAGGAATCCTGATGTCTGTTATAACCAGAGGCATATTTTCCTTTTTCAATGTTAGAAGCAATGTTTTTTGATTTGGCTGTTGACTATAAATTGATCTGGGGAAGTTTCTATGTTGCTTTACTTACTACCAGGCAGGAATCTGGGAGGGTCTAGTTATCATACTGTTTTTGAGTTTTTCACTTACGGTGTTTTTGAGATTTATTATAACTCTGCCTATTATTTTATTTATTTATTTTTTTAACCCTCATCCAAGGATATTTTCCCGTTGATTTTTAGAGAGAGTGGGAGAGAGAGAGAGAGATAGAAAAACACATTGATTGGTTGCCTCCTGCATGCAACCAAGGTACGTGCTCTTGAATGGAACTGAATCCTTTGGTCTGCAGATTGACACTCTATCCATTGAGCCAAACTGGCTAGGGTGAAATCTGCCTATTAGTCATCTTCTATGTGCAGACTTCCCAGTCAGTGAGACATCTCTGATATCAAAGCTAATGTTCCTGGTGTTGATCAGCAGTATCGAAGGGGTTGTTTGCTGAATGGAAGAACTAGTTTTTGTTCTTATAAAAATTATCTTAAATTGCAAGAAAGAGGCTGAACAGTAAGGGCAGGAAGGTGCATATCACTGGTGCACTGAGAAGCCCAGCATCCTGGGGAACAGTGTGGGCTCTGGATCATAAAGATCTGAGTGTGAATTTGGGCTCCCAGACTCCCTCTCATCCTCTATAAAGTGAGCACCACAATAGGACCCACCTCACAAGTTTATTATGTTATGGCAAAACAATATAATATTTGGAAAGTTCTTTCCTGGGTGGACCTGCTAAATGGTAGCTACTTTTTTTTTTTTTTTTTTAAATTACCATTGCCACTGTGTTAAAGATTGGATTTCACAGTGTTGTTTTTTTCATTCAGGCAGGCCAAGGATGACCCCAAGGATAGAGGATTTGCCAGATGACATAGAAGTCAACAGTGGTAAATTGAACCACATCTGCAAAGCGTCTGGCTGGCCACTGCCTGCTAATGAAGAAATGACCCTGGTGAAGCCCGATGGGACAGTGCTCCACGTAAGAGTTATTCTTTTTTTTTTCTTTTTTTAATATGTATATATATTTTGTTGATTTACACAAAGGAAGGGAGAGGAATAGAGAGTTAGAAACATTGATGACAGAGAAACATCGATCAGCTGCCTACTGCACATATTCTACTGGGGATTTGCTCGCAACCAAGGTACATGCCCTTGACCGGAATCTAACCTGGGACCTTTTAGTCCACAGGCTGACGCTCTCTCTGCTGATCCAAATCAGTTAGGCCATAAGAGTTACTCTTTATCTTCCCTCCTGCCATCACTAGGTACTTTCAGTATAGTAGTGACCTCACCCAAGGCTGGATTCCATCTAGGGCTTGCATCCCTCAGGCTAGGATGTGTTAGCTTTGACTCCGAACAGACATGTTGCCACATCTGCAGTTCAGAAACTAGGATCCGCAAGACCCCTTAGACCAGGAGGCTTTCCTCAGGCCTCCCTGCCCTTCCCTCTGCCCTCACCGATGCTGCCCACCACTGGCTACGGCGCTATGGCAGCAGTTCTTTGCTGGAAAGGACCAAGCTACTTTTTCAACACATTTCTCTTTTCTCCCCTAACATCCCACATTTCTCTGTGTCACAAATGATCCTTAAGAAGTTGGTGTATTTTCTTAGCTATTTTTTTTTTTAAACATCTATCTTTTATGTCTCTCAAAGATGACTGAAAAAATCAACTTACCAGGAAGGCAGATCCAAATGACCTCTTAGGGACATGGATATGTATGCATATATTGTAGAACATGCCATTACCAATGTCCACACACCAGATGTTCCTGATTCCACTCAAACAACCTGTTAGGTAGTAGAAGCCAATTGACAGCTTCCAAGCTCTTATTGGCCTTTCCACAAGGTAATGGGAGGAACAGCTACCATCTAGCGAGGGCCAACCATACGAGATCCACCTTCTAAATGATCATCACCTGTCCCTTTCTGCAGAAGTGGGAACTGGCTGGGTGAAGTTTAGTAACCGAGGAACTGGGCACAAGTGGCAGAGCTGTTATGTGGACTCAGAGCCCTGGCTTTTCCCACAAGACCACATGTGACAGCCCTCACACCCTTTGGGCAGCCATTGTATCCTCTCATCCTGCCATCTCTGTATTAGACCAGAAAGCAGCAAATGCTACCCGCAGCAGCTTAAAAGGAATCGGACTGCTTGCTTGTAACTATTTACCCCACACGAGCCAAACACACAAATACAACAGCAGGATCTGTGAGGGCGTCAATCCAATATAAACTCTCGGGGCTACTACAATAGTGTTGGAAGTGGGCCAGTGATTATACAAGCCTTGCATTGAACTTCTTAATCTCTCCTAGAAAACTTCTTATTAAACAATGAGACGGGGTCAGTGTTATGAACCTTGGTGTTTACGCCTCCCTGGAAGCTTTGATTTTTTTTTAATTTTTTTTTTTTGACCTTTCCAGCCAAAACACTTTAACCACACGGGTCATCTGTCAGTGGCCACCTTCACCCTTGAGCGGCTGCTGCCCCCTGACTCGGGAGTCTGGGTCTGCAGTGTGAACACCGTGGCCGGGATGGAGGAAAAGCCTTTCAACATCTCTGTGAAAGGTAAGCTCCGTGTCCAGAGGAAGAGCTGGTATCCTTGAAGCGCTTTGTTTATGTTTCACTGGGCGGTTGCTTCCAGATAGGAATGTTATCTGACAGCTAAAATGTCTTTTGGATCTTTCCCAGGATACTAAGTCTTTACAGTTTTGTTTTTTAATGTGCATGAAAATGGAAAGGAAGGATTAAGTTTATGACCTTGGGGATCACATAGCCCAGGGGTTGATTTTTGTCCCTATTATCTAGTGACTGTGTGTGTGCACCTGGGCAAATGAATTAGCCTCTCCCGCCTTCTTTTCTGTGAATGACGCTTAGTTTACCTACTTTTCCGGGTTGTTGTGAAGATTTACTAGATGTATAAAATACTTGGAATTGTGTCTGGGACAAAGTGTCTGGTCATGTTTATATTTCATCAAAAGCCTCATCATTGTTGTGACTCATTACTGTAAATAACTATTTGGAAACTTTTGAGAATTATGTTGTTTAATGAACAAGAATGATTTTTCCCACATAATCAGTGTTGTATTTCTTCTGCTACAAATTTGTATTTCAAAATTCAAATTAATCTATGGGGGTGTATGTCCATTTGTAGCTTGAGGAAAAGAAATGAAGTGAAGGTAAATCCCAGGTAGGCTGGCTGGTATACATAGATACAACAAGGAGTCTTAAATATGGAAGTTACTTATAGTCCATTTAGACAGAAGCACCCAACACTCTTAGTATATATTCTTGGAAAGGCAGTGAGCTAACTGTCTCACCACATACTTCATCTTATTTAATCTTTATAAAAACTTATACAATAGCCAAAACCGGTTTGGCTCAGCGGTAGAGCGTCGGTCTGCGGACTGAAAGGTCCCAGGTTCGATTCCGGTCAAGGGCATGTACCTTGGTTGCGGGCACATCCCCGGTAGGGGGTGTGCAAGAGGCAGCTGGTCAATGTTTCTCTCATTGACATTTCTAGCTCTCTATCTCTCTGCTTTCCTCTCTGTAAGAAAAATCAATAAAATATATTTTAAAAAAAGAAAAAAAAAGAAAAGAAAAACTTACACAATAGATATTGTTATCCCCACTTTATCAGTCAGGACCAGGCTCAGAGATTTAGCTAACCTGTCTAAGGTAGTATCTCTTCTAAGCAACGAATCTTAACTTTGAATCTGGGTCTCCTGACTCCAAACCCTTCACTATTTTGCTCTCTGAGTCTCTTGCATTACAGATGAGGAAGCAAGATGGCCAAGGTTGAGTTCTATTTGACTCACTTCATTACCTTGATTAGGAATCTTCAGGAGAACCAGGAGGTAATTTCTACAAATGAAATGAATGTAAACATAATCTTTTATTTTTAAAAGTTCAGTTACAACAGTAATATAAACAGAGCCTCATAGATTTGGATTCTCTGCCCTGAGAATCCATGGAAAGCACCTCAGAATTCTCAGTGTTTTTTGGATTATTGGAAAAATCCCAAATCTGTTTTACTTGGAGTAGTCACATTATCAAAACAATTTATTACGTCATACATGTTCTTGGAAGAAAAGAAACAATATACAAACAAGGCAAATTATGTCATTGTTTAAGATTCTTATCATGTTTGTTATCCAGGGAAAATAAATAAGAATGATTAAAAATACAAACCACACTGCTAAGATTCTGGCGAACCTTATTTTTTATTTTTTTTAACGGGAGACATAGCACATGATGTCCATGCAAGGACGCATCAGTTCCAAGTGACTGATGCTTCATCACTGCCATGTGGATGGACATTCATAAAATCAGAACAACCGTTGGGTAAGGTTGCCAGTGTCTTTACCCAGAGTATTTGTAGAAATAGATACTAGGCTTTGTTATCAAAGGACAAATTGGTACAACTCTGGCAAACAGGCACTATATACTAAAGCTCATCATACACTTACCCTGTGACCTAGCAGTTTTACTCCAAGGTATTCTCAAAAGATGTGTGCATATGTCCAAAACAGACATCTGCAAGAATGTTCCAAGCAGTTTTAGTCAGAATAGCCCCAAACTGAAATTAACCCAAATGCCCATCCGCATCAGAAGGGATAAGCAGGTTGTGGTGCATTCAAATGTATTGCTTTGCTAGGGCCACTGTAACAAAGGACCACAGACTGGAATCTTAAAAGACAAAATTTGATTTCCTCATGATTCTGGAGCCTGGAAGTTCAAGATCAAGGCGCCAGCATAGTTGGTTTCTTCTGAGGCCTCTCTCTCAGGCTTGTCGATGGTCTTCTCCTATCTTCATATAGTCTTTTCTATGTACATGTGTATATCCTAATTTAATGATTTTATGAGGACAATAGTCATATTGGATTAGGAACTACCCTAATAACCTCATTTTACCTTAATTACCTTCTTAAAGACTTATCTCAATATACAGTTACATTCTGAGGTGCTGGGGATGAAGACCTCAACATATGAATTTGGGGGAAATGCAATTCATCCATAACAACATACAGTGGAAAATTAAACAATAAATTCCTACCACACTATGGACGAATATCATAGACATAATGAGCAAAAGAAAGTACATGCTTTATGATTCTATTCACCTAAAGCCATCATGTCAAACTCAAAGGTTAACAACGGGCCAAATAAATAAGGTCTTAGTTTATGTGGGCCGCAAAAAAGAAGAGCTTCAATTTTCATAGAAATGTATGTTTATTTCGATAGAGATATGCTGAATATAAAGGGCTGAAATAAATGACTAATCGTTAACATAAATAATAGAACATTTTAATAAAAAATAATGTTTTTTTCTTGAACATTAACCTACCAGACACTGAATAACTGCACACATTAATAAGTGTAACACAAATAAACCTATTTTTCTTGTTCTCTGAAAGCGAAATATTTCCTGTTGCGCACTTCAAACAAGTCAGTCCAAAACTAATGACGTGGCCATCGGCTGCTAAAATATTTGCTGCTGGTATTAGTGGAGAGAAATGGTTGCACCTGCTCATAGGGGAAATGAATGCAGCACAGAATAGTCATCAGTCATTAGCAAACGTTGTAGTCATTACTAATAATTATGTATAGCAAGTTATTATAAAAATTAAGTTATAAAATTTTTATTAAAATGTTTATTACATACTGTTATATTGGCTGGGTCACAAAAATATTTGTTGTGGGCTGTGAGTTTGACATGCCTGACCTAAAGTTAAAGAACATGCAAAACTAATCTATACTCACAGAAGTTAGGATAGTAGCTCTCTATCGAATGGAAGGGACATTCTGTGCTTGGTGCTTTGCGGGGTTGGGGAGACGGGGGAGCGTGCCTGGAAATATTCTCTATCTTAGTCTGGGTAGTGGTTACCAGAGTGTGTACATAGATAAAGTCCTTGAGCTAAGTACACTTGAGATTTTTGCATTTTACAATATCTATATATCAATAAGAATGATTAGAAAATGAAAAGACAAAACAATAAATTACTAAAAGGAAGCTTTTGGAATAATTTTCTTACCCTTGTAAAGTTATCCCTTTTACAAGAGACTGACACTAATGGCTATATTAACATGCATTTCGATGATTTAAACAAACAGGTGGTCCTATGATCATACGACGGAAGTATGACTCCGTGAATGAATTTACTCACTTTTTTTTAGAGGCTCTATTTAGAAACTGATCTAAGAAAATGTGTATTCAGACTTACCTAACTTAACAATGGCACAGCCACCTTGTCAGGGCATGCTGTTCAATTAGGCTTCTAACTGCTTTATTATCCTGACCTTGGGCAACTTACTCGTCAGTATTTATTTAGTCAGCCAATAGAATTTGCTAAAGGACTGTATGTTCTAGGCTTGGGAATATAGCAATGAATAATACAAGGAGGGCAAAAAGCACTCTCATCATGGAACTTTCATTCCCATAAACAATGAACAAATAAATAAGTAAAATGTCTAGTTTGCTGAGATGCTAAGTGCTGTGGAGAAGATTAAGGCCAAAATGGGGGCAAAGACTGCTGGGGCAGGACTGGAGAGGTGACTCGTCTTAAATGGGACAGGATTCCCTGATAAAATGATAAAATGAGCAGCCAAAACTGGTTTGGCTCAATAGATAGAGCGTCAGCTTGGGGACTGAAAGGTCCCGGGTTCGATTCCGGTCAAGGGCATGTACCTTGGTTGTGGGCATATCCCCAGTAAGGGGTGTGCAAGAGGCAACTGATCGATGACTCTCTCTCATTGATGTTTCTAACTCTCTATCTCTCTCTCTTACTCTCTGTACAAAATCAATAAAATATATTTAAAAAAAATGATATTGAGCAAAGACTTGAGGGCCATTTTTACAGAGGGTGAGTCAAAACATTAAGACCAAGAGGTAAAGTCATTGAACATTGTAATTGAACATTGTAATGTCCTCTGAAATCTGAGTCTACATTATATAATATACACTCTTGTGGAGAAAAACAACAATTGTGCATTTCTCAGAAGGTCTGGCTAACAGAGCTATAGAACTCACTGGGAATTCGGTTGACAGTTATTCAGCACCTGGTGAATAAACCTAAGTGGTCTGTTTAGAGTCTACTATAGTGTTTTATAACTTTTTTTAAGAAATCATTGTTCATTACAGAGTCCTCTTAGAATTTCCCCCCTAAAACTCTACACCATAAAATGTTAATTAACATCACAGATGTCCTGCATATCTGTTTATGTACTGTGGCTCTTCACAAGGCCACACG
The DNA here is from genome assembly GCF_014108245.1 of Pipistrellus kuhlii. Taxonomy (NCBI): domain Eukaryota; kingdom Metazoa; phylum Chordata; class Mammalia; order Chiroptera; family Vespertilionidae; genus Pipistrellus; species Pipistrellus kuhlii. The sequence continues at coordinate 52,007,391 of NW_023425427.1, forward strand.
CCGTTGTAATACTGTATCCCAAGAACCAATTTTCACCTCCTTGGTGGGGTGCTTTTGTCCTGACTGAGAATACATGTCTTTGGGAGATGGGGAGATTATTCTTGTTATCCAGAAGGATCCACTCTAATCACATGAGTCCTTAAAAGCCAGAACCTTTCCTAGTTCTAGACAGAAAGATATACTACAATACAGAGTAAGAGGGTCACCGAGATGCAACCTGCTAACTTTGAAGCTGGAGGAAGGGGCCAGGAGTGGAGGAATGTAGGTGGTTTATAAAAGCTGGAAAGAACCAGGAAACATTCTCCTGTAGAGCCTCCAGAAAGAGCACAGCCCTGCTAACACCTTGACATTAGCCCCGTGAGACCCATGTCTGACTTCTGACCTTCAGCACTGTAAGATAATGATCGTGTTGTTTTTAGACCCCCCTGCCCCCACCGGCCAAAGAGAGAGAGAGAGAGGGCGGGGGGGAATATATAGTCTAGTGGGAAGATCTATATCAAATAATCACACAAAATCACACAGAATAATATGTCCTGAAAATTACCAGGAAGCAAAAGTAGAAATTCTGTGAAAGCCTAGCTGAGATCTAGGATAGCCCTTGTGAAGAAGTGACATTGGAGGTCAGAGTTGAAAGATGGGTAAGAGTTAACTGGAGAACAGTGGGAGGTGGAGCATTTCTTCCCAGAAAACGACATCTATGAAGACTGAGACCAAAAGGAGCTTGCTGCTTTGTTAGTTGGATGAACTGAATATTGGTCAGTGGGGCTCGAGGGTATTGTGTGAGGGGAAGAGGAGGCTGGACTCCTCATGCAGGGGCTGGCAGGCCATGGTATACATTTTAGGTTTTGTTCTAAATGTAATAGGGATCCATTGAAGGGTCTTGAAAAGGGGAGTAGTCATATTTTAAGAAAGCGCTTTGACTGTGGATAAGGGGTTGGAGAGGCAATGCCTAAGTGGAGAGATCATAGAACAGTTGATTTCATTGCATTCGACCAGAGAACTCTAAGAAGGTGCTATTGGAAACTAGAGCTCGGTGCACAAAATTCATGCATGGGGATAGAGGGGGTCAGGCCTAAACCAGCAGTCAGACATCCCTTTCACAATCCTGGACTGCTGGCTCCTAATCACTCATCTCTAACTGCCCCCCACTGCTGAACTGGTCACTCCCAACTGCCCCCCACTGCCAACCTGGTCACTTCCAACTGCCCCCCACTGCTGACCTGGCCACTCCCAACTGTCTCTCCCTGCTGGCCAGGTTGCCCCTCACAGCCTGCTGTTTAGTCATTTAGTCATGCCTCACTAACCCCCCTGCTGGACTGGTCAAAGGCAGCTATCTTGTGAGGGTGTGATGGTCAATTTGCATATCACTTCTTTCTTATATAGGATGTAAAGGCACTCACCCTCTCCCCCACCTAAGAATAATGATAAACCCCTAAATCTAAGAACTAATCTGATTGCTGAATTTGTGTTTAGTTCTTCCAAAGCCCCTGAATGCTCCCAACGTGATTGACACCGGACATAACTTTGCTGTCATCAACATCAGCTCTGAGCCTTACTTTGGGGATGGACCAATCAAATCCAAGAAGCTTCTCTACAAACCTGTCAATCATTATGAGGCCTGGCGCCACATTCAAGGTAAAGTTTGCACAGGAAAGGCTCCTGCTGGAGATGTATCAAGAAGGAAAACTACCCCCGAACACAGCAGTCCCTCTCTTGTCTCAGCCCTCTGCCCCTTGGTGGTGGCTGCAGAGAGGCTTTAGTTTCAGAGATTTTAGGATAGAGTGGGGCATTCTGAATTCTGGGCCAACTTTCTGAAAGTCGGGGTGTGCTATGGAACACAGGACAGACCGCATAGGGAGTGACGGACCGTATCAGTGTTTCTTTTTCAGGCTTCTCTGGCTTCCAACCCTGTTTTTAGTTACTCCTCTTGTTTGGTCATGGTGAAAGACCCATGTTTATGCCGTAAATATGATAACAGGAAATTCCAGGGTCTACTGGAAAGACAAAGAGACCGAATCTGCTTAAATCTGAGGGTGATTGTTGCTGCTATATTAAGTTGTTTGTTCTTGTTCTCATTTGAGACCTGCCCTGTCCTGCGGACTCCTGACACACAGAGATTTTGAGAGGAATTTGGGCCTGAAAAGTTTATGTTGTGGCAGACTGAAATGCAGCAGAGAGGATGGGAGGGGGGGGGGGGCAAAAAATACCTGCTCCTCCCCCAACTTCCCAAAAGAAAAAATAATTCCATAAAATGTGATAAACATCAAAAGTTCATAAAAACACTTTTCATGAATTTATTTGTAAATTTACTTTAAAGCGCAAATTAGAATTCAGTTTGTAGCATGATATATAATCACATTAAAAATATATATTTTTTGATTTTTTTTTTTTTTTTTTTTCTTACAGAGAGGAAGGGAGAGGGATAGAGAGTTAGGAACATTGATCAGCTGCCTCCTGCACATCACCTATTGGCGATGCGCCCGCAACCAAGGTTCCCGCCTTTGACTGGAAAAGAACCTGGGACCCTTCAGTCTGCAGGCCAGTGCTCTAGCCACTGAGCCAAACCAGTCAGGGCTATGATCACCATTGTTAAAAAGGAAGCTGAGCACTATCTATTGATGCTGCTGCTTTCATTGTGCCAGAGAGACCTGGCAGCACACACTCTCCACGGGCACCCACTGCAGGGTGCCCGTGGCCTTCAGGAAAGGGCAAGGAAGTTACACAAAAAGGAGAAGGAAAGGGGGGACTTGGGCTTGGTGACACTAGCTGATCTGGGTATGCCGAATAACGCCGTGGGATTACTATTGAGCTCTTCATGTTCTATTGTAGACTCAGCTCAAATTCAACATGTGAGCAAGGTAAGGCTGAATTGTGGGGTTGCTGTTTCCAGCACCAATGCCTAGGTCTTATCAAAAGCTTTTAAAAAACATGGTGGTAAAAATTCAGAGTCTCTCTTTATAAGCAGACATCCAAAACATGGTCTTTTGAGGACTCTTCAGCACAGCCCACTTTTTCCTTTCCGGCTGGGAATTTACCGGTTGGCGAGGTGAAATCTCCCTTGGCAGGGTCTGTGGAGAAGGGGCCTGGTCAGAGGCCCCCCCCCCCCCCTGAGGAGAAAGCACCCCCTACAACCCCTTCCTTTGTAACGATGTGGGCAAGGCCACCGTCCCACCTTGCGAACAAACCCTGAGCTTTCTCTTCTGGAAGCTCGCTTGCAGTCACTGCCTGGACTGGAAAACAGTCGAAATTAAATTCCTTATGTTATTCTAAATTGAGATCTTTCTCCCTTAAATCAGATTGGCATTCCGTAGAGTTGAAGATCTGTATGATTTTGGAATTTTACTCTACACAGGCAAAGACTAGAGCAGACACGATGAAGCGGCAGAGATGTGCCTCTATTCCTGACCCCCCCGCCGCCTGGAGATTTCCCTGAGAAGCCTCATTTCCCTTGTATTAAGGGCGAGGGGGGGCCGACAATGGAACTGCCTCTTCCATCAGTTTCACTAGAGCAGTGGTTGGCAAACTGCGGCTCTGTTGACTAATGCGTTTGCCAAGCACTGCACTAGGGGCTTCATCACAAGGAACAACAACGGCCTGTCATTATTGGAATCGAGACGAAGACATCGTTCTTGTAAAAGGCCAAACAGCAGCAGTTCCCATCACAGTCGCAACCTGCCAGGTTAGAGAATGTAACCGGACGCCAACCTAAGTGTCCTGCCCTTTCCCTCTCCTCAGTGACCAGCGAGATCGTTACCCTCAACTCGTTGGAGCCCCGGACAGAATACGAGCTGTGCGTGCAGCTGGTGCGGCGTGGAGAGGGCGGCGAAGGGCATCCGGGACCCGTGCGACGGTTCACCACCGCCTCCATCGGTCAGTGGGAGCGCACGGCCTTCATGCACCGGCCGGCTGGGAGGGGGAGGAAGGGGAAGGAGGAAGGAAGAGCAGGAAGGGTGGTGGTGGGTGAGTGGGTGGGTGGGGATGGAGGTGGAAGGGGTTCGCTTTTGAATGGGTGGGAAAGTGACAGGAAGGGTAGCCACTTGGAGCCAAGCCGGCCCTTTATTTGGGCTGCTCGCTGCTCTGTCTCCCTGGGGGAGGGGGCCGGTGGCAAGCCGCGGGAGCCCAGAAGGAAGCAGATGAGCCTTCAGGAAGGCGAGACTGTCCCTCAGGAGCGGCGATGTACTTAGCAGCAGCTGAGCTGGAGCCTTGGCTGCCCGGGTCCTACCAACGGTTTCCTGTTTCCATCGTCAGGGCCCCGGTTCGGGCTCTTGCCACAGACAGGCTTCAGAAACCAAGTTTGTTTACTCTTGAGAGACGTTTTTAATTTTTTTTCAAAGTAATTCATGCACACAGTTAAAACATCAAATAAGATGAAAGGCTTTTATCTAAAGAACAGCAGCCACCACCTCACCCCTCCACCTCCTCCTCCTGCTTCCTATCGGCAGCTGCTTTTATCTCCCTAAGCTGTTTCTCAGGGCCTACACCTCCATGTTTCCCAGTCAGGGTTCTGACTCCATCATGGTCTCCTGGGGAGCTTGCTTCCACTGATCTCTGGGTCCCACCCCAGAGTCTCCGATTCAAGGGTTTGGGAATGGGGATTGCAGCTCAAGAGTTTGCTCATCTGGGAAGTTTGCAGGTGGTGCTGGTCCTGGGGCCACACGATCTAAATCAGGGGTGGGGAACCCCTGGCCCAGGGGCCATGTAAGGCCAGAGGAATCATTAGGTCTGGTCCTGCCAAGGCATTAAGGGTGAGTGAATTAAATGTTTGACCAAATATAGCAGGCTGATTTTTAAGTTGATAATTTTGCATGTCTCACGAATGATGTTATAAATACCCAGCTGGCCCTTGACAGAAAAAAAAGTTCCCCACCCCTGATAAGTAATTCATGCACCAATATTCCTCTTTGTTGCTGAGAGAGAGAGAGATTTATTGTTTCCCTTATTTGTGCATTCACTGGTTGATTCTGGTATGTGCCCCGCATGGGGATCAAACCCATAACTTTGGTGTATCAGGACGACCCGCTAACCCAGCGGTCGGCAAACTCATTAGTCAACAGAGCCAAATATCAACAGGACAACGACTGAAATTTCTTTTGAGAGCCAATTTTTTTAAACTTAAACTTCTCCCAACGCCACTTCTTCAAAATAGACTCGCCCATACTGTGGAATTTTGTGTAAGAGCCACACTGAAGGGGCCAAAGAGCCACGTGTGGCTTGAGAGCCACAGTTTGCCGACCACAGAGTTAGATGACAAAGGGTTCTCCGTGAGCAAAGAGCACCCTGGCACATGCTCAGGTTGATGCCGCAGAACTCAGCACTCAGAATATGTTCCAGCCAAGATGGATTCAGAGGTCTCTTGCAATATTTAAAAGTAGTTTTCAAGGGTAGACAGGAAGGGAATCTTTGAAGGCTCTGTTCCCATCATTTGAATTTTGCTGATGCTTGTTTTTTAATTCACCTGGCAGCTGCACAGTTTATAACTGTGTGGGTGGATTGATGGAACACATGGTGCAGAGGACAGGTAGGGAGGGGTGAAGGGTAAGTCATGTTCCTGAAGGAAAGAAAAAGGGGAAATGGCCATTTAATGAGTTACTCCTGTGTACTAGGCATGGGCTTAGAAGGTTTACAATGTGCTCCAAGCATCAAGCTTCTGTATGCGTGGGGATTGTGAGTCTGCCTGACCATTCTGGGTGGCTTATTTTGGAACTTTAGCTTTCGAGATGAGCAAAAGGAGTTGACATCACCTCTCTCAATTTGCAGTTTGTAGAGAAAGGACCAGTCAGAATGACAGCATGATGTCAGGCAAGCTGCAGGCCCTGCCTGTGGGTTCTCTCTAGTCAGAGCAGCCAGAGCTGATGGTGAGAGCCACTCTCCCAGGGAAGATCCTCCCTCCCACTTCTAACCAACTGAGCAGTGTTTCTCAACCTTTTACTTTTATAATTATTGCCCCCTAAGGAGATTTTAGATATTTTTGTTCTTAAGAAAAAATGACTATTTTGTCCCAGTGTCTCCTCTGCCATGATTTTTTTAAACTTAAAAAAAATATATATCTTTATCGATTTCAGAGAGAAAGAGACAGAGAGAGAGAGAGAGAGAGAGAGAGAGAGAGAGAGAGAGAGAGAGAGAGAGAGAAAGAGAGAGAGAGAGAGAGAGAGAGAGAGAGAGAGAGAGAGAGAGAGAGAAACATCAATGATGAAAGAGAATCATTGATCCGCTGCCTCCTGCACATTCTCTACTGGGATGGAGCCTGCAATGCGGGCATGTGCCCTGACTTGTAATTAAACTGTGACCTCCTGGTTCATAGATTGACACTCAACCACCGAGCCACCTTGGCCAGGCCCTGCCATGAATTTTAATACCGTGAATTTGTTTATAGTGTATCGTGGCCCTTCATAAACCATTGTGATATCTAAAATTTTATCACACCCTAAGCACCAGTTTTTGCCCCCTTTGGGACAATAATAAATACATGAATTAGAGGATCTCTATTCTATGTTTTGAAAACAATTTATATCTGAAACTTAAAAACCAGTTTAGTATTATTAACTGAAAACACACAGATTCCTCTTCTGTCCACTGACACATGATAAGACATTTTAAGAAGGAACGGGGGTGGGGGCAGTGAAGGGAGAGAAGGAAGTCATGAAGATGGAGCATCAAGTATATTATAAGCATTTTCACATCCATTTTCTTATTTACTCCTCGAGTCTAGAAGATGGATATTTTCATTTTGGGTTACATGTGAACTTAAGAGAGGTTGTCAATTTCCCAAGGTCACAAGACTAAGGTGGCATGCTCTTGTCTCTCTGATTTCAAAACCCATATTGTTTCCATTTCCTAGCTTCTCCGGTGGCCCAGGTTCCTGTGGGTAGTTATGGCTGGGCAGCGTGTGCTGAGAACCCATGCCTTTATGTGATCAGTGCAGGGCTACCCTGGCCCTCCCACCACAGCTGCTATGTCTAAATTCTCCTTGTTAAGAGGAAGTAATCCCAAAATTGCCTTAAAATCTGCTCAAAATGTTAAGGGAAATACTCACCTATAAACCCATAAACTTGGCAAATCCACTGTTTTCATGTGTATCAGTTTCCTTCCTATCGTTCACCAATTGTAGACATGACCTTTTCAAAGTTGCAATGAGACTTTTCCTCGTGTATTATAAGTATTTTATTGGGTTTTCATACTTTCCTCTATTATCTATTTTAATCCATTGGATGGCTATGTCATGATTTATTAAAGCATTTTCCTGTTTTGAGTATTTCGGTTTCTTCTAATATGTTGCTATTATAAATAATGCTATAATGAACATCTTCATGAATATAGGTTTCATCTTTTTTGGATTATTTTTTTTTTAATTTATTGATTTGAGAGAGAAAGACACATACACACACACCCACACACACACACACACAGAGAGAGAGAGAGAGAGAGAGAGAGAGAGAGAGAGAGAGAGAGAGAGAGAGAGAGACATCAATTGGGTATATAGGGATGATACTCTAACCACTGAGATACCTGGCCTGGGCTGGATTATTTCTTTGGGGTAAATCCTTAGAAGTTGTATTATAGGGCCAAAGTATGTATAATTTCTAGAGCACTTGAAAATATTCCCAAATTCTTCTCCAAATGGGTTGTAGTATTGTATTACAATTATCAAATCTGCTATTAGAAAATTTTTAAGGTTTTCTACTTTGGTAGGAAAATAGTGTTGCATGGCTTCAAGCCTGTGCTTATGTGATAGCTTGTGAATTGTAGCATATTATTCTAGGAGCCAAAGTTATTCTGGAAAGCTGTCCTTTGGGGCTGTTTGTAACCTTTATCTTGGATAAAAATAATGATTTTTGTGGCTTCCCCCAGGTCTCCCTCCTCCAAGAGGTCTCAGTCTCCTACCGAAAAGTCAGACCACTCTAAATTTGACCTGGCAACCAATATTTTCAAGCTCTGAAGATGACTTTTATGTGGAAGTTGAGAGGAGGTCTGTGCAGATGAGTAATGATCAGCAGAATATTAAAGTGCCAGGCAACCTGACATCTGTGTTACTTAACAACCTGCACCCCAGGGAGCAGTACATAGTTCGAGCCAGAGTCAACACCAAGGCCCAGGGGGAATGGAGTGAAGACCTCACCGCTTGGACTCTCAGCGACAGTAAGTGACTCCTGCTGCCCTGGTCGTCCTTAATGACTTTTAAATATATATATATATATATATATATATATATATATATATATATATATATATATTGATTTCAGAAAGAAAGGGAGAGGAAGAGAGAGATGAGGGAATCATTGATTGGCCACCTCCTGCACACCACACACTAGGGATCGAGCCCACAAGCCGGGCATATGTCCTGACTGGGAATCAAACCATGACCTCCCAGTTCATAGGTCAATGCTCAACCACTGAGCCACACTGGCCATGCCTGAGTGACTTTTGACCACTGTCATTTGGACTTAGCAATCCTCACTTCCTGATATTTCTTAGAAATCATAAAAGGCAGTTAGTTGGGAAGGAGGCTAATCAGTATCCTGAAAAATATAAGAAAGCTCCATGTAAATGGATTTGCAATAATTTAGGCAGGACTGTGCTGAAATTTACCTTTCTTTGGAAGAGAATGATTTATTAAATAAATCAATACCATGAATAACGTTTTCTAAGGCTCCTTTAATCTGCCATAGGACAGCTTCAGGATAATCATGTATCTATATGTACATAGATGGTGATTAATTGTAGATGAGTCTTCCTTAACCATAAAAGCCAAATAACTTTGCTTAACAAATATTCTTAACAGACAATTTGGAGCTACAATATATATATTTGAAAGTAAGAAAATGACTTTTCTTTCAAAATATTCCGCAAATTAGGCTTTTCTTAATTTCAGATTGGTCATTTAAAATTAGTTGCAACTTCTCGGCTTTCTTTGTGGCACCCAAAGCTGTTTCATCATTAAGCAGAGAGTTCTGTTTTATTTCAGGGCTTTAGAACCATGTCTGTGCATCTGGAGGCCTTGGAAGGGTCAGATATTTCTTGGCCACGCTGGCAACCACTTCAGTCAGGATGGGTGGTCCCTCACCCATTCCCAGAGTCCGAGGCTCACACCTATGAGGGCCTCTGCTTCCTCAGTATCAGCTGTGGCACCCGCCTCAGTGTTTCTCCTTTCCCCCTCCTCCCCCCATTTTTAAAAATAAGGTATTATATGTGTACATATCTTACCATGGCCCCCCTCCCCATTCCCATAAGTGCTCTCACTCCCCACCCCCCAGTGTTTTGCATCTATTGGTTATACTTAATATGCATGCATACAAAGTCCTTTGGTTGATTTCTTATCTCTCCCACCTCTCCCTAGCCTTCCTGTTATAATTTGACATTCTGTTTGATGCTTTACTGTCTTTGTATCTTTTTGTTCATCAGTTTATAATGTTCTTTATTATTCATAAACGAGTGAGATCATGTGGTATTTTTCTTTCATTGACTGGCTTATTTCACTCAGCATAATGTTCTCCAGTTCCATCCAGGTAGAGTTTCTCCTCTTTTATCAGTGGTGTCGGCATCTCAACTGTAGTCAGTATTTAGGGAGTCTCCATCATTTTCCACAAATTCTCTGAAATTTAAAAATTACAGCGCAGTGCAGAGAATAATACAACAAATATATTCCTACTGGCCACAAGTAACAATTGCTAATATTTAGTCATGTTTACTGTCAGCTTTTTTTGTTGATTTGTGGAACTAATAACGTAAGACATACATACCAAATCCTCTTTGGCCATCATTCCTACTCTAAATCTATTCTCCTCTCCCCAGAGACAACAAGATTTTGCGTTTGTTATGTACCTTCCACTCAATGTTGTAGAATTTTAATACATTTGATATATCCATAACGTACATATGCATACATATTATTCTTTATCTTGCTATTTTGAATAAACATTATTTTATCTGTCTGTTAATTTGCTTAGATCTGACTTATGCTTTTTTTAAACTTCTGCATAATAGTTTATATTAAAATTATATAAACTATTATGGGGGCATTTAGATTTCCTCTTGTTTGATATATTTGTTGATATATCAATAACTTTGCCCCTGGACTCAGTTGTCTTCTTTTACTGATTTGTTAAAATTGTTTGTATAATTTGGATACTAATCTTGTTACATACATTGCAATTATATTCTCCTGATCTCTTTATTTTCACCTTGTTCGTGGTGTTTTTTACGCTACATCCAGTTTACATGTCATCAGACCTGTCGATATTTGCCTTTGTGGTTTGTACTTTTTGAAATTATTCCCTACCTCAGTAGTTGTAGTGTTTTATTTTTTCATATTTAGGTTTTTATGATATAGGGATGTATTTGGGGGAAGAGTGTAAGTATTTTAATCTTTTAAGTTTCCATTGTATTTATTCCCATATGGCAAGCTGGTGGTCCCAAGGCCATATATTGAGTAGTCCCATGAGTGACTTGTGATGCTTTCGGTATCTGACGCCCAGTTCTCACATTGGTTTTGCTTCTGTTTCTGGGCACTCTGTTCTCTCTTCCGCTGACCTGCATGTTTGTTCCTGTACCATTTCCATCTGTTTAAATTACTATGGATTTATTAAATGTTTTGATAACTGTAGGGTGAATCATTGTTTCCTTTTTCAGCATTGTCTTAGATCAGTGGTCGGCACACTGCGGCTCTGTTGACTAATGAGTTTGCCAAACTCAGTCAACAGAGTGGCAAACCACAGCTCGCGAGCCTTATGTGGCTCATCAGCCGCAGTTTGCTGACCACTGTCTTAGATGTTCGTTCACTATTCTGTATAAATTTTACCCTCATTACAATTATATACTGTCAAATCACATTGTAATGATCATATTTATAGAATGAAATAAAAGCTAGCTAGTAATCAGTGGGAAAAAAAAGGACTTGCCTTGTGTGGCATTTGGTAGGGGTGAGGTTGGGAATTATGCTGATGCTGGAGATGCTGACATTGGCAGGGTACGAGCCAGTCCCTACAGGGTCAGGAAATTAGGGCAAGGAGGATATGGATGAGAATATTTCAGTCTTACCTGATATATTTGTTAATATGCCATGTTGACATTGGCTTATGTTGCATATAGGCTGTTCAGAAGTCAAATGAATGCTTCTAATTTAAAGTTTATGTTGGTGCCCACCCTAGCAATTCCATTTGGACCAAAATGAAAGGAGTGAAATGAATTAGATGTGGTATATGGCCCCACACATATGGGAAGCATAATAAATGTGTGTAATGTGTTCCTGTATATGTAGAGTACATCATTAACACTTTCAGTGACTTTATGAGGAAACTAGAATAGGAATTATCATCACATTTAACAGATAGGTACCTGACACTCAGAGGAGGGAAAGTAACTGGACCAGACTTCTACAGCTCATAACCCAGGGCTTCAGGATTCTAATTTACGTTTCTATGTTTTGTTTATTTACTTTGCTAAACCATGTTACTGATTTGTCTCTTTGGATGGGCAACCAAATGCTTCAAAGCAAGATTAGTTATTGGAGAATCTTCTTCAGCAACTTCTAAATTATTTATTATATAATCTGGTTAGCATTTCCTAAAGTATTTTATTTTAAATTTTCAATTTGAGTTGGCATTAAATATTATATTAGTTTCAGGTGTATTGCATAGTGGCTAGACATTTACATAATTTTCAGTGACCCCTCCCAATCAGTCTAGTACCCATCTGACACCATACATAATTATTTCCAAATGTTGATTATACCTATGCTGTATTTTACTATTTTGTAACTATTTTGTAACTATTGATTTGTACATCTTAATCCCTTAATCTATTTTGCCATAACTATTTTGTAACTATTGATTTGTACATCTTAATCCCTTAATCTATTTTGCCCAATCTTCCCAACCCCCTTCCATCTGGCAACCATCAGTTTATTCTCTGTATTATTCTGTTTCTATTTTTTTCATTTATTTTTTTCTTTACATTCCACTTTTAAGTGAAATTATATAGTATTTTTCCTAAAGTATTTCAGAATATACTGTAGAGTCACCAGAAGATCTGCTAAAATGTAGATTATTGGGCTCAGACTTACTGAATCTGAATCAGAGGTCCACTAAGTGATCCCAAGACTTCTCTCAGGCATCAAGTAGATAAACTGGCACATGCAAATTTATTTATGACTTTTAATTGGCACCAAAATTATAGACATTGTTCTTCCAGCAGGTGTTTTCAAAGTATTGCTTCTTTTGGTGACAGGCTTAGCATGGCACTGGCTTAAGAATTGAGTTTTTTTGTTTTTTTTTGTGTGTTTTTTTTTTGAGGCACAACTAATACAAATACTAAATATGTGTCCATAGTAATCTGAAAGTGTTAATATTCCTACTACTCTGTCATCCCTTGTGGGAGGAAGGTTATTTTATATTTTTGCAAAGATTTACAAAAAGCTTGGTACCGGATGCAAAGAAAGTTAAGACATATTGTTAATTAATTGTGATTTTGAATAATTCACCACCTGTTAGACATAGAAAATGACAATCAGATTTTGAAGGCTCAAAATCTACTACCAGATTCTCACAGGTTGCCACAGTTACATAAGAGTATGACATGGGGAATCAACATGTCAGGGAGAGAGAAAATTTAGAAAGGATAAAAATCTCAAAGAATACAAAATAGAACAAATGTACATCAAGACATTTCTTTTTTTTATATTTTATTGATTTTTTTTTTTTTTTTTTTTACAGAGAGGAAGGGAGAGAGATAGAGAGTTGGAAGTATCGATCAGCTGCCTCCTGCACTGGGGATGTGCCTGCAACCAAGGTACATGCCCTTGACCAGAATCGAACCCGGGACCCTTTAGTCGCAGGCTGACGCTCTATCCACTGAGCCAAACCGGTTTCGGCAAGACATTTCTTGAAGGTTCTAGTTTGCTTATTAACCATAACTTTTATATGGAGTGAATGGCCTGGGTCTATTCCTTGCGTACTAGGACCAGTGCAGGTCCCTTAAGTTTTGAAGTCTCAGTTCTTTTGCTGCTGAAATTGGGATAATTAAAATTTCAGCACTGGCTACCTGCCTGCCTGAGTGGTTTTAGGGTCGAGGGAGCGCCTGCGCACAGAAGCACCTTGTAAACAGCCTCACGAAGGGGAGGCACAGTTAACATCAAGGACCTTGGAGTCCTTCTTTCCTTGAGTCAAAGCGTTTCAGACTTTGAAGCATCACAGAGTTCCCTCCTGGCCTGTGCTTGTCTTTGTTTGAAAAGAGTCAGAGTGGGCCTGCAGGAAGGACTCTGCATCTCCACATCTGGGAAGCCTCAGAGTACCTCTCTCATCCTTCCTATGGCCCTAATGGAACTCTATCTCTCTTTTCCTCACATGTCGATAGCAGTTTGTTTACAAAGTGCCTAACACATTGTCTTATGTGTGCACTGACTTGCTACTGCTCCCTAAATGCCTTTGCGGCTGGGATGGGTTCTTAGGGACAGTGGCTGATTACAGACTATCGCATCACATTGCCAGGCGTTCAATCCTGTTTCTTCTCTTTAATTGTGTGACCTTCACCAAGTCACTTAACCTCTCTGGGCCTCAATACTTATGGTAAGAATGTTATGAAGATAAAATGAGTTACTATGTTGAAGAGCCCATATAAATGCCTGCCAGCTCTCGTAATCTTTCTGCACTCCCCAGAATAAAGAGCAGCATAATATAGGTTTTTGGAGTAATGGAATCTCTGCGGCCTTAATTTAGTGTAAGGATGATGATGAACATGTGATATATGTGTTATCTTCCCATGTTGTGTTACTCCATCAAATCTGCATGGTGTCCGCTACCAACTCTTTGGACTGACCTTTTGAGAAAACACCTCTTAACCATTCTCAGTTTATGAGCTGACATTAACTCTCGAAACATAGTAATCTAAAGGATGGTAGTATATCTTAAAGTGAAATATTATTATTTTCTTAAATTTACAGTTCTCCCTCCTCAACCTGAAAACATCAAGATTTCCAACATCACGGACTCCTCAGCCATGATTTCTTGGACGATTGTGGACGGCTATTCTATTTCTTCTATTATCATCCGTTACAAGGTTCAGGGCAAGAATGAAGATCAGCACATTGATGTGAAGATCAAGAATGTCACTATCACCCGCTATCAGCTCAAGGGCCTGGAGCCCCAAACACCTTACCAGGTGGACATTTTTGCAGAGAACAACATAGGGTCCAGCAACCCAACTGCTTCACATGAGCTGACAACTCTCTCCAAGTCTCAAGGTTGGTAGAGCGGGTGGGATCTGGAATTACTTCTGGCCCTAACTGGTTTGGCTCAGTAGCTAGAGTGTCAGCCTGCAGACTCAAGGGTCCCAGGTTCAATTCCAATCAAGGGCATGTACCTTGGTTGCAGGCACATAACCAGTAGGGAGTATGCAGAAGGCAGCTGATTGATGTTTCTCTCTCATCGATGTTTCTAACTCTCTATCCCTCTCCCTTCCTCTCTGTAAAAAAAAAAAAAATCAATTAAAATGTACTTAAAAAATGAAAAGAAAAAAAAAAGAATTATTTCTGGAGAGGATCAGAAAGCTCCATTGTCTTAAGATATTTAGCCCATATGTGTATCATGGGACATAATTCATTTGTCCCAATAAGCTTCCCCATCTCTAGAGAGGTCCTTAAAGTGAAAATGTCCCGATGCTCTATTGCCTCTTAAGAAATCTTAGACTGAACTAGCCTATCGGCATTCCCCATCCAGTGACTGGAGCTCTGAGGAATGTGACCTTGATTCTGTGGGGAAAGAAGACCGTGGACCCTGCGTAGTGAGGGCAGAACTGTGTGGTGATTCTGCGGGAGGCTCCAAGAACCACACTCCATTCTTTCTCAAAATGAACTCCTCTGTTAGCCTGGATTGACACTATGCTTTTCTGAGTTTTCTTCTACTTTTTGGATCCAGGTTATTATGTCTACACAGCTGCCACTAACCCCTTGCCCAGAGAGAGTGAGCTGGAGATGGAGAGATCCCTTGAGTGCCAGGCATGCTGGGCCCAGGGGTTGTGACGGATAAAACCTGTGAATGTAATTAAGCAAACAAAGGTGGGGGCTGGAGGGAGAGCGGCGGCCCAGAGTGTGGACGCCTTCCCTTTGCCGTTTATCGGAAGTCGCACTTTCCGGTCTCCTGTGTTTGTGACACGCGCAAAGGGGCTGAGATAGGAAGAATGGTGATTTCTGAAAATTTAGCATTTGGAATAGAGTTTATTTTTACAGAAAATCTTTTAACACTAAACCCCTTCTTGCTTCTCTTCAGGGATACTTAGAGCTTAAAAAAATAAGATCAAATAGGCTATGTTTTCAATGCTGATTCTTTGGAACATTTTTGAAATGTCAGAGGAATGATGAATCTGTCAACTAGAAAACTACGGTTTTCCAGTCACATCCTTAACAAATGCATAATTTTTATAGTTGCTTGTGTTTTAGTAAAATGTATACAAGTTACACATAAAATGCAAACAGAAAAATTAAACAAGGCATAACAAAACACCCCTCACCACTCCATTCCGGATAGTTCTTTACACACATGCACAGAGATAGAAGGAAAGATATTATCGCAAAAGAATCTTGTAGGAATATGGGGCAGGCCCTACATGCTGTTTTTCATAAAAATACATGGAATTTAATTTATTTGAATTTAAATAAAGAACAGAAGTGGCAGGATTAGACCTTAGCCTTTGATAGTTTATTCTGACTCGAGCCATAAGTTTAATCATTTTTCTCCTCCCTCTCTCCCTTGTTTTTTCCTCCTTTCCTTTTTTCTCCCATTGGTATCCTCAGGTTTTCTCCATCAGCTTTTTAAAACAAACAAACAAACAAACAAACAGAAAACACACAACAAGATATCTTATTGAAGACTCTAAGCTCCTAGCATCATGAGCTTTTCCAAGGGGGGAGAATGTGGGTGAGAGGTGGAGTGGGGGAATTCGTCCCTTTCCAAAGTCACACATCTAGTCAGCCATTCTCACTGCTGTTGGATCATGCACATCAGCTGGGGCCTCTACTCGCAAGTAAAACTTGAACAAATGACAATGACTGATGATGAGCACACTGCCATTTAAAAAACACTTGTACTTCTTAAATATATTTCATTTATTTTTCTAGAGAGGAAGGGCGAGGGATAGAGTTAGAAACACCCATCAGCTGCCTCCCGCCCACCCCCCACTGGGGATGTGCCCGCAACCAAGGTACATGCCCTCGACCGAAATCGAACCTGGGACCCTTCAGTCCGCTGGCCCATGATCTATCCACTGAGCCAAACTGGTCAGGGCACACTTTTTTTTTGATCTTAAGACAACCCCATGAATCAGACTCATCTCCACTGAGTTTCAGAAAATAAATGAGTAGCCCAGGTCACATAGCAATGCCGTAGCTCAGAGCCTCATTCACCACGATTCTCCCCCGGGGGCCGGGGCCGGGGCCGCGCTCTGTGGGAACTAACCCTGCTGCCCGTCCTGTGTTCCCCACACAGCGCCCGTGGAGCTCGGCGGCGGGAAGATGCTGCTCATCGCCATCCTGGGCTCAGCGGGCATGACCTGCCTGACGGTGCTGCTGGCCTTCCTCATTGTGCTGCAGATGAAGCGGGCCCACGTGCAGAGGAGGATGGCGCAGGCCTTCCAGAACGTGGTGCGTCCCCTTCCCACCTGCCCGCTCCCAGGGGCCGGCCACACACAGGCGGACCCTACCCTTCCCTTCACACGTGGGCCCCGGGCCGTTTCCTTGTACAAGTGTCCCTGAGGCGCGTCTCGCCTTCTTTTTGGCTTCCATGGCCAAATGGGAGACAATAGCATAGCCGTGGGGTTTCCTGCCCAAACCGGAACCATTCTGAGAGCAAAAGAGGTTGCTCTTAATACTTAAGCGGGATACCAGGCCTCATGCAGGACTGTCGCCCTGCCAAATGAGGTGTGTGATCGTTTGAGTGATAAGTCCTGGGAGAGAGGAGCTTGCCATATAAAGAACTGGCCGCTTTGGTAAGGAAGGACATGAGGGTGGGCAGACCTATGTGCCAGGTCATGGTGTGTGCTGCATGGGACAGGTTTCCCCCACATTTTTCCATTTCCGGTTCCCATTTCCTGTGTCAGTATCTTCCTCAATCTCTCCGCGCCTGTATGTGTACAGATGGTATACACGGGGGCCCTCTCCTGCTCCTGCGTGCCCTTCGGTCTGCAGTCATGGTGCAGGACCCTGGCACAGCCTCTCTTCCATCTGGGAATCCTGACCAGCCGTAGCGAAGGCCTACAAAGTCGCGCTTCACCAGCAGACATGCACTGGAGTCTCTTGGGATGCCACGGCCTGAACAGCACTCTAGATTGTGGTGCGAGGCCCCGTAAAATGAACTTGCACCCAACTTTGTAGGTTCTGCACATGAACCATGGGGTGCAATGGCACGTTCCCAGTGAGGGGTGTCTTGATGTGCACACGTCCCCGAGGTTCCGCTCGGTGGGGGACAGGGAAGCAGCGGGACCTGACTTGGAGTCGCTTGTGACTCGGGCGTTCACTGGGGAGGCAGGACCACAAGGGGTCAGCGGAGCTGGACTCATCAGGACGCAGTGAGCAGTGATTGACACTCGAGAAAAGGATCCCTGAGTTGGGCTTTGCTCTAAGCCGCAGCCACCCTGCGGCCAGTCTGCTCCACAAGTGGGCCTGGGAGATTCTAAGCTTTAAGACAAATGGGAGGGAGGGAGGGAGGGAGGGAAGAAGGAAGGGATAAAGGTAAAGAAGAGGGAGGGAGGACCCAGAATAGACCAAGGTAATGCTAGGAAGGCTCTCTCTGAGGCATGTCCTGTGATGCCACAGAGAGTCTTTGAGTTGTTTTTCAAGTCAGGACTGAACACTTGCTCATTCCACAGCAGAGTGCAATGAGTGTGCAGACTCAAGTGTAAATAACTCGGGGATGTGCCATGCCATGGCAGACATACTCTTAGTCCGCTTCTCTCGCTCTGTGCAGACACTGCTAACCAGCTGTGCATGCTCCCATGCAGACACTGCTAACCAGCTGTGCATGCTCCCGTGCAGACACTGCTAACCAGCTGTGGCACGCTTCCCCACCGAGGCCTGGAGTTGCGCCCAAGCAGCTCTGTGGATAGGCAGCTCACCAGAATGGGTTTGTCAGATAACACCCATTTCCACCTCCATTCTAGAATCAGGTTTCTTTGTCCGCCTGGTGTGGATACAACCTTAGGATTATTTTTAAAAACCCTGACATGACACCGTGGAAACAATGTCTTCCCAGAGGGAAGAGCCAGCTGTGCAGTTCAACTCAGGAACCCTGGCCCTGAACAGGAAGGCCAAGAACAGCCCGGACCCCACCATCTATCCAGTGCTCGACTGGAACGACATCAAGTTTCAAGACGTGATCGGGGAGGGGAACTTTGGCCAGGTCCTCAAGGCACGCATCAAGAAGGACGGCTTGCGGATGGACGCCGCCATCAAGCGGATGAAAGGTCAGTGCACGGCCGGATCGAGTCAGCATTTCGGCAGGGCGTGGAGAAAGCTGGCCTTCCTGTCCAAGCTTTCCTCTGTGGTCTTGCATTCTTTAAGCAAAACATTGGCACCGTGTCAGAGGCAGCTGTTCCGTGCGACCTAAGGTGAGGTTTCCTTTGAGGTCAGCCCGTGATGGGTCAGGATGTAAACACGAAGATGAGCTATTTAAACATACCGTCCTGGGTCCTTGGGACGCGAGAACATGGATTCTCTGCCACACACACACAGCTGACCTCTGGGAGCATTGCTGCTGCTCTGGGGCAGGGGTGCTCAGAATTCAGCACGTCCAATTGCCCTGGATGACTGGTTTCAGAGACAGCGCCCCCCCCACCCCCCCGGCCCCACCCCGTGGTTTCTGATTCAGTGAGTCTCCTGCAAGGCCAGAGCGTCTGCAGTTCCCATCAGTTCCCAAGTGACGCTGGTGCTGAGGGTTTGGAGACCACACCTAGCAAACCACTGTTTCACGGATTGTCTGCCTCAGAATTCTTTGAGACATAGTAAGAACTGCACCGACTTGGGCTCCCCTCAGCTCCCATTCTGCTATATTTGTCTCTCCTGGGGGACAAATATAGCAGAAGAGACCGTGTCAAAACCGGTGCAGGAGAGACCAAGTCCTTAAACTCTCTTAGGGGTCCTTCTGCACACGTGAGCTTGAAAACCACTCCTCTCAGATGGCAAGAACTACATTTTTCAGTCCGGTTCGTCTCAAGCCTCCTTGGTGCTTCCCGTTTAGCAAGGTTGTGTAATGAAGGGCTTCTGAGAAGGCAGTCACTGGTGCCCTGGCCACACGGGCTGCCCTCTCGCCTGTGGGAAACAGCAGCTCTCAGCAGCCACTGGGGCAGTGCGTGTGAGGGCGAGAGTGGAACTGTCACGCTGGGTTGCTCCATAATAAGGCTCTCTAAGGTCAGCAGCACTGAGCCTAGGATGAGAATTAACTCTAAATCTTATTCAATCACATCACTTTCTGCATTGCTGGAAAACAAACAGCTCTAGCCAGTTTGGCTCAGTGGGTAAACTGTCAGCCTGCAAACTGAAAGGTCCCAGGTTCAATTCCAGTCAAGGACACATGCTCAGGTTGTGCGCTTGATCTCCAGTGAGGTGCTTACAGGAGGAAGCCGATCAATGATTCTCTCTCATCATTGATGTTTCTATCTCTCTCTCCATCTCCCTTCCTCTCTAAAAATCAATCAATCTATATATATACATATATATATATATATATATATATATATATATATATATATATATATTTAAAAAAGAAAACAAACAAAACCAAATAAGCAAAATATTAACTATGCTTTCAGAAAGTAATGCTTCAGGGCACACATACATGCACACACACAACCGTGTAGCTGCCAGGAATCCCTTTTTTGTTTTGCTGCCTCAGTCACAAGGAGTTTGGGGAGCAGTGAGGATAGAGGGAGAGAGGATATAGGACCTTGTAAAATCAGTTTTTGTTGGGATCTGACCTGAGCCTGACTATCTACATCATGCCTGTGTGAAGAGGTGAAATAGCTTAATAGCCCAGGACATGCAATTTCTGCAGGGGGGGATGGGTGGGCAAGAAGGAGGTGTGTGTGACACATTCAAATGGGGGACACGCTCACATAAAGAACGTCCCCTCTGAAATGCTCCCAAGGCATCCACCCACGGGCTGCTGTGGTGTGGACCGGGCTCACCTGCTCGTTAGTCTTAGGGCATCCCTCACCCTAACGACACAGGGCCGCCGTTTTCATGCCCTCTGCCACCAGCACCCTGTGCTTTGTCTAAACACAGTGACAGCACCGTCACCCACTCGGGGCTGACCCCTTTGGGCGTCAATCAATGGGCCTTCTGCCCAGTCTGCTGGTGCCTGGTGATCCCCCTCTGCTCCAGGTGCCAGACCAGAGACGAATGGAAGTCGGCTTCCTGACTGCCAAGCAGCTTCTACCGAAAAGTCAGTGGGGTTTGAGTTCTCGCGCAGGTCTGGTCGCGGAAAAGCAGTTAAAGTCACGAGCAAAGAGAGCTGTGTGCGTTCCTGGTGACTTTCCAGGGAAACGTGGCCCTGTTCCCCGGCACGTCTGCCTCGGGGTGGAGCTGGCGCTGGAAGGGCTGGAGTCCAGAAGTGGAGGTGGTTCCATCCCCACTGAGGCATTTCCCTGGGCATCTGACAGCAAATAACTAAGAACATGTTAGTGCGGTGGGTCTCAGCCAGGGCTGATGTCCCCCGGGGGGGCAGTTGGCAGTGCCTGGTACATCTTTGGTTGGGATTCTGGTATCTATTGAGCAGAGGTTAGACATGCTGAGAAACATCCTACTATGCACAGGACAGTGCCCACAACACCAGCCCCAGCTCCAAGAGTCCACAGTGACAATACTCTTCCTTCGCGCCATCTCTGATTTCTCCACGGTTTTCCAGACCTACGGGTGGCCGGGTCACCAGGAACGCACTCAGCTCTCTCTGCTCATGGTTTTAACTGCTTCTCCGCAGGCCAGACCCGCACAAGAGCTCAAGCGCACTTGGGGGCCCTGGGGAGGAGGAGGGGCCGGCTGTTTCTGAAGAGGAATGATGGACAGGGATCGTAACTCTTGACCTTCTTCCCAGAATATGCCTCCAAAGATGACCACAGGGACTTCGCGGGGGAACTGGAGGTCCTCTGCAAACTTGGACACCACCCCAACATCATCAACCTGTTGGGAGCCTGTGAACATCGTGGTAAGATGCTCTTTCCTGTCTGACAGGCTTTTTTTTTTTTTTTTTTTTTTTTTTTTTTTATCGGGCAAATTCCACATTGAAATTAGGAAAGAGAATAGCCTTCTGTTACAGTTTCAATCTGAATGACTAGCCTCATTTGTGGGCTGCGCCGAGGTTTGGCATCTTTTCGGAGACAGGAGCTAAGGCCGGGTCCTCTGCCCTCTGATGTGGTTCAGCCATTTCCACCCAAAGGCGTCCATGGCTCCCACGTGCCCAGCGCTCACTAATCCAGAAGTTTGCTCAGCTACCACTGCCGGAGCCCAGGCCCAGGCAGAGCAAGGCCTTGGTTCTGGTTAGTTGTCTATCTTCTCATTTCCTACCGATCCTATGCAGCTGATGTTCTGAATGTCAAATCCATGAATGCCAACAATCTGGAATATGTAAGCATTTGATAATACGTAGGGCAAATAATCATAATCATAATAATAATGAGCTTTATTATTTTCTCAATTTGTACAATTTCCTGTACAATCACAGCGGAGCTTGACAACTACCCTATGTTGCACATACTCTTAAAGTTCACCCTACATTATTGATTCCAATATTTACTGAGTATTTCTGTTGAGTACTTAATATATTACTAATTTAAATATTTATTGAGAGCCTTACCTCTGCATGCTACCTGGGTTTGTTGTTCAGAATCTATTGCTGACACTCAATTTCTCGTGGAAAAGTTTTCTCCTACAAAAAAGCTCCACAAAGTAATTATTTACAAACTTGACAACCTCTTGTTGACTTTGTAGCAAAAGACCAACAATGGAAAAGAGACTGCTTCCTTTTCCTCAATTTATTAAACTAAAAATACTAGGGAGGCAGACAATACATCACTCTGCAATCCAATAAGGGTGTAATTCTGAAAGTCAGAGCATGTCCCTTACGTTAAAGATCGGAGTAATGACATTTATTTTTGAGCCACTTCCTGAAAACAGTCATCAGCATGGGGCAACAGTAAATGAAAGTTAAAAAAAAAAAAATAACCAACAACAGAAAAATATATCTTTTTAAATCTTGCTCTGTTGTCACATTACGACAGGGTGGGGAACGTCCGGCCCTCGGGCCGTAGAAGGCCCAGCAAATCATTGGGTCTGGCCCTGCCAAGGCACTGAGGGTGAATTAATTAAAGGTTTGACCAAATATAGCCGGCTAATTTTTAAGTAGATAATTTTGTATGGTCCGTGAATGATGTTATAAATATCCAAACGGCCCTTGACAGAAAAAAGGTACCTCACCCCTGCATTAGGATGTAATTGATTGGTTCTTAAGGTTTATATTACAGTACAGAAATGAGGAAGGGTAGCATAGTTGGAACTATGTATACCTTTCCTTATAGTCAACAGGATTCAGTGCTAGACTTTTTTTTTTGTTTTATTAGAAATTTAATTTCTTAGAACACCTTTTAAGTTCAAAATCATTCAACATTTTAAATTTAGTTATATCAAAAATATTACCTCTAAAAAGATAGTAAAGCCACGCTACTTTTCAATGGCTCTAAAGATCAATGTTTTTTATCAAAAATATTGTTATTATGCTGAGACCGGTTTGGCTCAATGGATAGAGCGTCGGCTTGGGGACTAAAGGGTCCCGGGTTTGATTCCGGTCAAGGGCATGTACCTTGGTTGTGGGCATATCCCCAGTAGGGGGTGTGCAAGAGGCAACTGATCGATGTTTCTCTCTTATCGATGTTTCTAACTATCTCTCTCCCTTCCTCTCTGTAC
Organism: Pipistrellus kuhlii; assembly: GCF_014108245.1. Lineage (NCBI taxonomy): Eukaryota > Metazoa > Chordata > Mammalia > Chiroptera > Vespertilionidae > Pipistrellus > Pipistrellus kuhlii. The sequence continues at coordinate 52,030,324 of NW_023425427.1, forward strand.
AAAAATCAATAAAATATATTTAAAAAAAGAAAAAGAAAAAAAACACAAAAAACAAAAATATTGTTATTAAAAGAAAAAAACACAATTAAATAAAAAACAAGACAATAAACCATAATGTGTTCTAAAAACCATGTTTTATTTGTGGGTTTTCTGGTCTCTGTAAGCAAAATGCAACCTCTGGCACTAGGCCCTGCTGCCCGATGCCTGGCAGTGAGGTGACTGGTGTGGGTTTTAGGGAGGGGCAGCAGGTTAGAGAGAGTAATCTATCAGCTGTGGCTTCTTCTGCTATGGATTTGTAATCATTGTTTACTGGTTTTTATTTGTTTTATTTTTTTAAATAACATCAAGAATGGTAGAGACACACTGAAATAACATGGCTGGCTATTATTAGGTTCCCAACCAGTATTGAATAAAGAAATAAAATATGATGTGGCCCTAGACGGTTTGGCTCAGTAGATAGTGTTGGCCCATGAGCTGAAGAGTTCTAGGTTTGATTCCAGTCAAGGCACGCACATACCTCAGTTGCAGGCTAGACCCCCATCCCTGGTTGGGGCATGTGGGGGAGTCAACCAATAGATGTATATGTTTCACATTGATTTCTTTTTCTCTCGCTCTCTCTCCCCCTCCCTCCCTTTACTTCTCTCACTCTCTCTCAAAAAAATTAATGGAAAAATATTCTTGGGTAAGGGTTAACAAAAAATAAACAAAAGATGATGCGGACTGGCTGCCTTAGATCCCCTGGAAACAAATGCTGTGATTTCCTGAGACTGTCACCACCGAGTAGGGGGAAACACTCGGGAAGCTGTCATGTCAGTCCGCATTTGGTGGGAAAGGGGAAGGGTGGGGAGGAGGGGCACTGTGGTCTCAGGGTGGTACCCTTCAAGCATGGCAGGAGGCCTCACTGCTCGCTCTACTGCCCCAGCTGTACCAAGGTTGGCCCCACTAGATACGTTGCTTGTAGATGACAAGTTTCATGAGCCATTTCCGAGGTCCCTGGCACATCTCGGAGCTTTTTAGGCCCCTGGTAAGGGGTGTCTCTCCCTTCTCCCACAGGCTACCTGTACCTGGCCATCGAGTACGCCCCCCACGGCAACCTCCTGGACTTCCTGCGCAAGAGCCGCGTGCTGGAGACCGACCCGGCCTTCGCCATCGCCAACAGCACCGCCTCCACGCTGTCCTCCCAGCAGCTGCTCCACTTCGCCGCAGACGTGGCCCGGGGCATGGACTACCTGAGCCAGAAACAGGTTCGTCACGAGGAACTTCGACAAAGATGTCACGAGGGACATCTTTCCTTGGAAATGCTCTCTAGGATCAGTTTACATGTGTACATTTCCCCCCAGTCCACCTCTCTTCTCTAGTGCCTCTTAGTCTCCCTAATTTTAATCTCCTTATTAATATTCAATCTGTTTATAGAGCTGTTAATGCTCAGCACGGGGAATGTATTTACCTGGTGAATACCACCATTATGTATTTGGTGGAGCTCCTTAACCCGTCTTAGCCCAAGTAATGCTCAGAGCAGAGGACTTACGTGGCAACAGGAAGATTTAATGACCTGGTTTCCCCCCCCCTGAAATATGTCTCTCAAGATTTGGTGGAAGCCACTGAGGGTTTTAGGGAGCAACCTCAAGAGAACTGGATTCTGGTGGCATTTAAAAACCCATTTTCATCCTAACCTCTCATCACTGTTTCCCAGAGTGCTGGCCTCCAGGGCATGGTACTAACAAAATGACTTGAAAAAGCAAATATGATACTGGAAATACATGACTTTTTTTTTTTTTTTTTTTTTTTTTTTTTTTCTCTCTCCAGTTTATCCACAGGGATCTGGCTGCCAGGAACATTTTAGTTGGTGAAAACTATGTAGCCAAAATAGCCGATTTTGGACTGTCCCGAGGTCAAGAAGTTTATGTGAAGAAGACGATGGTGAGTTCCAAATAGACCCAACAATTCTTTTTCCAAGCCGCCTTCCCATCCTGGTGTTGCTGCTCTAAGACTATTGCTCGGCGGTGACCGAGGCGTCTACTGTGGACCCCAGTAGCTATGTGCCTGGCCCAGCAAACATCCTTTCTAAGTTTTGGTTCCTAACATGCCTGGAGGATCCAAACTACCAGCAAAAAAGCCACTGTCGCAAGTGGCCAGGTTCTCACTCACTTGAGCCTCGTATTGCAGGGCTCAGCTCTGGATCCAGCCAGACCTGTGCGAGGAGCTCCCATAGTCTCCTTCCATGCACAGCAAACACGGGAGGGGCAAAAGAGACATGGAGCATATATAAGGAAATATAAGGAAAGGCAATTAATGAGGTTCCCAAATCACGAGGAGCCCAGGGAGAAACTCAGGACTTCCCAAAGCCACAGATTTCCCTCTTGGCAAGAAGTTCCCCACACTCCCATCAAGCCCAAATCAATCAGATCCATGTTCGCCTAATGAGACCCGTTCTCCCAAACAGTAATGTTTATCTGGCATCTGATCCCGGGAGAACCTAACCGCAGTGTTAGCAGAAGTAAGAAGTTGGACCTCATTCTGCTTTTGTTGCCCACCCTGGAATCAGAAAGTCCTGGCAATGCTACATCCCTTGGTATTCATACTATACCAGTGTTTTCGGTGAAAAGTTCTTGATCCTTCCCCTCCCACCACCCAGAATAGAATTCAAAATATAAGGAGAAACAGATTCAAAGGGGGGAGGAGTTACTGAAACAAGGTGCGGGACAGGAGAAAGGGAGGGAGCTTACGCATCAAGGGAGCACCCACTGATGAAGAATATGGCTCCCCGCGTGTGTTCCCCCCATCCCCCCCCCCCCCCACTGCTGGGGGCCTGGCTTAGGGCTGGTAGATTTCTTTGTCCTCCAGGTAAGTGCTCCCTCATACCGCTACTCCCCGCTCCCCTCCCCGTGGGCTGGCATTGATTGGCACAGGGGCAAACACACTGGTTTGGGGAGTGTGTGAAGAGAACCTTGAACCTTAGCTGGGAGAGGCTCAGAAAGTAACTGAAGAGCATTCCCGCTGTCTTCAGGGAGGCTCCCCGGTCTCCCTAGCAGCATGCCACCACCCTCGCTTCCCCTGAGGCTGGGCTGCAGGGCCTCGGGGTGACCGTTCCTGTTGTCCTCGCATGTGCCTGTGGAGTCCCTCAGTGGCTAGCTCTCCCTTTTCCAGGCCTGGTGCATTGCCTGGGCGTGGCGCTCCTGGGAAGGGTCCAGTTTTCATGTGATACGGAGGCTCTTTTTACTTGGGGGCTAGCCAGTTGCCTCCACAGGCTCAGGTTTTAAGAGTTTATCCTCAAACGCAGGTTTCCTTTCTTTTCAAAATGCTTATTTTAGTGGCTGACAAGATAACACAGAAACCAGATTCAAGAATGCTTTGAAAAGGAAATGACCTGTAGTTCACCACCGTGACACTTCTTTTCTATTTTTTACTTATCGCCTTCCACAAGCATCCACATTTTCACAGCTGCAGTCACAGTGAGCGGAGCCACTTTGGACCTCTCCCCTCCCTTTCTTGAACAGGGTTTGAACTGGGGTCCCTCTGGCTCTTAGAGACCCCCATCCAACCTGTCACCTTCTGAAGCCACAGGTGCCTCCCGGAGGGAAGGTTTCCAGGTGGTACTTGTTCCCTATACTTTTCAGAATGTGTCCCTCTCAGAGCAGATGTTTCTCTGCAGGGCTTGTCTTAAAGAAGCAGGACCCACCACCCACTGCTCCACATCCCCCCTCCCCATCCTGTGCCTCCTGTCTCTCTCACAGAATCCCTTTCCTCGCTTCACTCTTGCATTTGGGTGATGTGGCCCCTAGGTGAGTGGGTGGAGGGATGAATACAAGTTATCCCATAACCTATTCACTTTATTTGGGTGCTCTCAGAAGTCCAAGTGATTGCTGCTTTGCTTGGCATTTTATACGGAGCGGGATTTCTGTAGTCTTGGAAAGGTTATGAGGAATTCTTAAAGGAACAGAGCACTGTTTGGGGCTTAAGTCTATTTCCTAATGGCAGGGTAGTATTCCCTGGTGGCATGGGGTCTGAGAGGGAGGATATGGGGGTGAAGGAAAAGGAGGAAAGGAGAAGGGATTGGAGAGGTTTACAAGCTCTTTGCAAGAAGGGTGCAATGTAGAAATACGCCACCAGAGGGCAGAGTGGCTACTTTCTCTGGCTCATTTAAGTCAGATTTTCAAATCACATTGCACTTTAGATTAGAACCACCTGAGGAGCTTTTTAAAAATACAGATGCAGAGCCCTTCTGCTTAGATATGCTGACTTAGTTGTTCTGCATCACTGTGTGTGTGTGTGTGTGCACATTCGAGATTTAAAAAAAACTCAGATGATTCTCCTATGGGAAGTGTTTCCAACTAATGTACTGATAGGGGTTTTATTTTCATTGATGAACATATGCTTTCCCTCATAGTCAATTTTTCTTAACTGTTTTGTGCTAAGTTTGGAGGTAAAGTAAGTTATACACAGACTCCATCTTCAAAGAGCTCACAGATAAACACATAATGAACTGTCATCATTAACACATGCTGAGGGCCAGGAGAGCACATGCCATGGGAGCACAGAGGAAGCACCCCCAGTGAGCCTATGGAAAATCATGGAAGGCTTTCTAGAGGAGGCTGAGTGTTGCAGTGGATATTAAGTAGATGCAGAGATGTGAGAATGGATTCGATGATCTGGAGGGTGCAGTATGTCTAAAAGCCTAGAGGCAAAGGTAATTCAATATGGCTGGAGCATCGTGCTGAAAAGAGAAAGAGTTAAAAATTCAAGGTTGGCCGAAACTAGTTTGGCTCAGTAGATAGAGCGTTGGCCTGTGGACTGAAAGGTCCCAGGTTCAATTCCAGTCAAGGGCATGTGCCTTGGTTGTGGGCACATCCCCAATAAGGGTTGTACAAGAGGCAGCTGATCGATGATTCTCTTTCATCAATGTTTCTGACTCTATCCCTCTCTCTTCCTCTCTGTAAGAAATGAACAAAATATATTTTAAGAAAAAAAAATTCAAGGTTGGAGGAAGAAGGGATAAAGTCTTCTTGGAAAACCTTGAATTCCAGCTAAGGATTTGGGATTCAACTAAGGATTTGGGATGTTGGGACAACAGGGACATTGAGAAATTTTAAGGAGCCACGTGGCTGTATTTGCCAATTAGACTGCACTCTGCTTGTGTGTGGAGAACAGGCCCTTAGGGGAGGTGGGTGCCACTGGGTAAAAGGTGACGGTGGTCTGACCCTTGGTGATAGCAGTGGACACATAACCACAGACAGATCCAAAACTGGTGAAAAACTGAAAATGAACAAGGAAATTAGTAATTAGGAGGTATGAGGTCAGAAGCTACCAGGGAAGAGAAAGGCAGAGCAGAGAATGTAGGAACTCTTTCTAGTTCTTAGCTGTGCTGGGGGGGAGAGAACTAGACTAGCCATTGAGGATATGGGGATATATATATATATATATATATATATATATATATATATATATTGTGTGTGTGTGTGTGTGTGTGTGTGTGTGTGTGTGTGTATGTGTATGTTTTTTGGGGGGGTGTACTGTGAAGGGAGGAGGGAATGTTGAGAGTACTGAAGATGTAGATGTGACAAAGGACACTTCCATAGCTGAGCCTTAAAGTATGAAATGATTATTCAGGATGTATGAGCAGAAAGAGTTCAGAATATTGCCACTTCACAAAGACCTGAGAGAGAACTGGGCTTGCAGGCATAACCCTGGGGCAGGGCTGGGCTCGCAGGTGGGTGGTCTGGGAGGACACCTGCTCCAGAGTCAGGGGGCTGAGGAAGATCCCATAAAAGACTCCTGATTTTGTCCCACCCAGCGAATGTGGCTGAAATGCCGCTGCCAGCACCTGGACGAGTCCCTGGCACAGGCATCTCTCTGGTTCACAGGATCCCTGGGTTGGGTGGATAGAAAGGGAGCCCCAGATCAGAGCAAAACTGAGGAAACTAGGAATAAGCCTCAGAAGCCACACTCCCCAATGTCTAGTCTGCATCTAATTTTTCCAAGCCCGGATTCAGGAAGCCAGAGAATGGGGATAGCCTAGAGAGGGAGTCAGGGCCAGGCACCCAAAGGGTGAGTGAGTGGTCTCACCCCACCTCCAAACCCAGGATAAACCTCTCTGGACCTGTAGCCACTCCACTGGTGGCATATCTGCACCCCCTCCCTGTGGCCTGCCTTCCATGCTCTCTCTTCCCCACCCACCTGCCGCCTGCCACCTACACATCTCAGAGCCAAGCTCCAAGTCTCCTCCTCTGGAAACTCTTCCCCACCTCCTGCACCACAGTTTCTATGCCTTGTCTCCCCTTTCAAACTGAGTGTCTCTGAGAGCCACCAATTGAATAAAAGAATGGCCCTGGCCGGCATAGCTCAGTGGTCAAGGGCACGTACCTGGGTTGCAGGTTCGATCCCCAACCCTGGTCGGGGTGGTGTGGAAGGCAACTAATCAATGTGTCTCTCTCACATTGTTTCTGTCTCTCCACTCTCTCCTGCTCTTCTACTCTCTTTACAAATCAATGGGAAAATATAATTGGGTGAGGATTAATGGGGGGAAAAAAATGAAAGGAATAAATGACTACAAGTACACATACACTCACATGCACACCCATTTTCAGTTCATGTAAAGCTTACTTGGAGGTAAGTAGGATTTACATCGTCTGCACGTCTTTGAGTGTGAAATCACATTGTAGGTGGAACATATTAAAAGAGCAGCTCCTGAGCCTGACATTCCCTGTCTTTGAGCCCCACTCAGGGCTCCCTGGGGCCTGGGTGAGCCCTGCCTCGGGAGCCAGCCTCAGAAGGTCCTTCCTGCCTAAGAGCATCTCACTTCGTTCCCTGCAGGGGCGGCTCCCAGTGCGCTGGATGGCGATCGAGTCCCTCAATTACAGCGTCTACACAACCAACAGTGACGTGTGAGTACGCCTCGCGGCCTCCGGGACAAAGCTGCTCAGTAAAGAAGTTCATAGGCTAAATGGAGGCAGAGCTGGCAGAGTGTCCGGGTGGAAGTCAGGGTTCCTTCTGCTCGTCGAGGACAGACCTCGTGGCCAAGGCTTGATGTCCAGGGGAGCAAGGGGCTCGCTGGCCCTCTGTGGTCCCACTTCCGACTGAGCTTGGTGCCTGAGGCCCAGAATAGCTGCTGAGGGTCAGGGCTGGCCAGGCGGTAGGCCGGGGAGACCACGTCCGCTTGGGGCTGCAATGACAAGGCTCGGGCTGACGGTGGAAGGAAGGGGTGGGATTGAGACTTAGACCTTTTTGTCTACATGCCCTATTTTCAGGAGGAAAAACTGAGGCAGAGAGGGTTGAGGGGACTTGGTCACGGGGTTTCCTTATGCTGGGGGTGAGGAGGAGGCTGGCAGTTACTGTACCTCACAGTGTGCAGGGCGCCTGTGAGGCATTATCTCACATCATGCCTGCATAGCTCAGAGGTAGAAGCTGGCATCCCCACCTTCAGAATCCTATACGAAGAGGCCTGAGGGGGCAGTAAGTTGCAGGAGCATCGGGTGGCAGAGGTGGGATTTAACGCCAATTTGGCCTAGAATTGGACCTGCTTCCCATAGCACCACCTGGATTCGCTACTGAAGTAAGTGGGGCTCTGGCAGGACGGACCTCGTTTCCCTGTTAGTTCCCCCAGGCCTAGGAGGAGAGAAGCATGTGCTGTGTGCATGGCCTGTCCCAGTGAGCAGACACTAGGCATTCTCTCTTCGGAGGAAGGGTCAGTCATCCTGGCTTTGGGGCAGTGACTGCTTCAGCTCTCTGAGGATGCTAATGGTTGGTTTCCCATTTCCCATTTCACGTCCGCAGATGGTCCTACGGAGTGTTACTGTGGGAGATCGTTAGCCTAGGTGAGTATCCGGGTGTCTCCCAGGCCCCTCCTGTGCTCCCTCACTGCAGGCCCCACGGGGACCATCTGTATGTGGTGCCACTTGATGTCGTTTGGAAACAGCCGTGTGGGTTCCCACATGTGAGAGGGTTTCAGTCCCATGTTTCTCCATATCTGATGTCATGTGTAACTCTAACAACCTGGTGGCCGTGAGCTTTGTTACAGGTTAATTGTCCCCGCTTGTGCAAAGATGTCAGAGAGCTCGTCCAAGTTTATTTCCATGTCAAGGTGGTACGGTATAGTTGAGCAAAAAAAATCACGTTTTGAAGGCTATTGACTAGCCTGTGAGAATATGCATGCCCAAAAAATAAATTTCACATTCATCATGACCCCAGTTTTAAAAGACTGGAAGGACTACACCGAAGGGTAATAAAGGCTATTGTATTTTTTTCTTCATGCTTTTTTTTATATTTTAATATTGTGGTGTGTGTTTTTTGTTTTTTTTTAAAAATATTTTCCAAGTTTTCTACAACTATGTAGGCTTTTAGATTTAAAATTAGTAACTATTGTAGAGTAGATAAAACAAGTACGTAATATCACTACTTCCAGTTAGGAAAAAGGTACACCGTGTTGGTACGATGGGTGTGCTGTGTGCAGACAGACCTGGGAGAGCAGCAGCACTGTGAGTAGGCCGTGGATCTTTGCCCTGCGGCGGGTATGTCAGAGAGGAAGGTCACGCTGGGTGCGCACCCCGATACGCCCCTTCCTTCTCCCAGGCTCTTGGCGTCTGAGCCGCTGGGCAGGAGACCTCGGCTTCTGCCCCAGAGGGGCTAAGGGCACGGCGTTTCCTGTCTTCCAGGCGGCACCCCCTACTGCGGCATGACGTGTGCGGAGCTCTACGAGAAGCTGCCGCAGGGCTACAGGCTGGAGAAGCCCCTCAACTGTGACGATGAGGTGTAAGTCGGGCCTGTCCTCGGCCATCTACCTTCACCTCCCTGCTGCCTGTTTCCTGGGCAGACAGACTTCAGTGAAGGGATCGTCTCACTTCATCTCCTGTACACATACATATACCTCCATGCACCCACGCACTCATGGAGGTCACAAAGAGCAGCGATCATGGTGTTCTTTACACTAAGATGGTTATGCAGTGGCAGGGGGTAGGAGCGTCCTGTCCCAGGCATGAAAATCCAGGAGGCACTGAAGGTGACAGTTCTTGGGAAGGCTGAAGATGAGGTCAGCAAAAGCAGGAAAGATCCGAAATAAAATTGATGACATTATTCACAAGTAAATGTATGCAATCTTGAGATGAATTTTGGGGATAGAATTTCTAGCCGTTATGTTAAGAAAGATGAGTTTTTCTTCATGGGATTTCACTTCTATAAAGATTACTTCCTATAGTAAAAATTACTCTCAGGCAAAAATGATGAACTTTAGTGATACTGAAATTCCCACAGCTTAGCTGAGGGAGAAACTACCTAAATGGTGTAATTTGAAGAGTGGAAGGCTCTAGATGAAATAAACAATTTAGTGTCCAAGAGTGAAAGAGGGTGTAATCAGGTTCCCGGCCTAAGAGGCAAACCTCTTCCATCCTGGGCGGACCTTGTGGTATGTGAACCGTCACTGGACCAACTCTCCAAAATGCCACCTTTTGAGAGTGATCCCATGAGGAGGGAGCTTTTTCGGTTGTTATGAAACTTCTGTTAAAGTACAACCTGTTCTAGAACCTTGACACCAAGGCCAGTGGCTGAGGGTCTGTGCACATTAGGTTCCCGGGACACTTGTTCAGTATGTGAAGTCCTGAACCCCACTCCCAGGCATTGGTTCAGAGGGTCTAGTGTGGATCCCCAGAATCTGCATCCTGATAATGCAAGTAGTTCTGGCCACATTTGAGAAAGTACTGCCTTCGACCATGCTTCCCAAGCTATGTTTATGGAACATGCAAGACCTTAATAACACAGGGAGAAAGGAATTCTGGGGTCAGTTATACTACTATTTGGGAAGTATTGTACTAAACCTGATTAAACAGGGTTTTTTGTTTGCTCGTTTTTAAAAATATATATATGTATATTTATTGCTTTCAGAAGAGAGAAACATCAATGATGAGACAAAATCATGGATCGGTTGCCTCCTACTCTTCCTCCACTGGGGATGGAGCCCATAACCTGGGCATGTGCCCTGACCAGGAATTGAATTGTGACCTTCTGGTTCATAAGTGTCACGGCTGACCAGCAGCCCCTGAATAATGGATGAACAGATTACTCAGACACAGTTTGACTGTGCAAGAGAGGGCTAAGGGGTCCTGGGCTTTAGTAGCTAAAGCAGCCTCAATTGCTTGCCTCCTTAGGCTTTTATTATAGTTTTTATATTTAGATATAATCAGTAGGGTGAGTAATCTTGGGAGGACACATGAGTTCACATTGTCCTCTAGGCAAGGGCATGCAGGGATTAATCCTTATCCATTTACTGGATAAGGATTCCAGTAAATACCTGGGGATCTGCACATATACAGGCTTGTTTGGAAAGGTCAAGGAATAATTAAGGGCATTCCCTTCGACACCCCCCTAAGTATCCCCAAGTCAGAATTCTGATAAACAGGGCAGGCGGCCTTCCACACACTTCTTTTCTCAGAATGTCCTCCTTACAGACTTTCCAACCAAGTATCTTGTGCTCCCCAACACATAGGTGGGCATTCAACCATTGAGCCACACCAGCCAGGCTGTTTGCTTGTTTTTAATGGCAGGACTTCTCAAGGTTTTACTAGCTGACACCTAAGAGGAATATGCAGAAGTGGCAATTTTGCACACTTATTTGAGCTTAAAGCCATTTTTAAAAATGAAACACTAATATATATTTTTTAAATATATATTTTATTGATTTTGTACAAAGAGGAAGGGAGAGAGATAGAGAGTTAGAAACATCGATGAGAGAGAGTCATCGATCAGTTGCCTCTTGCACACCCCCTACTGGGGATATGCCCGCAACCAAGGTTCATGCCCTTGACCGGAATCGAACCCGGGTCCCTTCAGTCCCCAAGCCGACGCTCTATCCATTGAGCTAAACCGGTCCCGGCTAAAAATGAAACACTAATATTTTAAGAGATATACTATTCCAAGGAACATGCTGCCCTAGAGACATAACTCAGTTCTTTCCAGCTAATCAGAAGAGCTGAGGCCAAGATCCCTAGGCTGGCACCCGGGTGGGCATTAGATCTACTGTGAGAGGAAAGAGGGCTTGGATAGGGAGGTGGGAGGCCTAACAGGAGCTTCCTAGTGCCGAATCTCTTATCTTCCGCTGGCCAAGCTTAATGACTGTGAGTTGAATGGCCACACTCTCTTCTCTTATTTCCATACTCTGCACCTGGCCATGCCCAGGACTGCAGCACAGTCACTAAGGTAACCTTTTAACTCTTTGTTTCCAAAGGTATGATCTAATGAGGCAGTGCTGGAGGGAGAAGCCCTATGAGAGGCCCTCATTTGCCCAGATCCTGGTGTCCTTAAACCGGATGTTAGAAGAACGGAAGGTGAGTATGGAGTTCAACCAGGGGCTCTTTCATTGGAATCCCTCATGCGCCCAGAGTGGTGAATAAAAATTGTTTGATGCATTTTTACAAGGTCTTCTGGGCACAGCCCTAGGTATTGTAGGGACACAAAATATGTGGTCTCCAACCTTAAGTTACAGTTTTGGAGGAAATAAGAGCTCTATACAAGATATAGTCATGCATAGAACAACATATAAAATTAGCCTATTTAAGTTAGAAGGAATCTTACATCTTCTCAGCCTGACCCTGTAATTTTATAGACAATGAAACAGACCCAAAAGCACATAGCAGGTAACACCAGAGCATGGTCTGCAGGTTACTATGGGGAGGGTCAAGAATTCTATAAAAATTTCTAGAAGGTAGCTGGCTATATGAATCTTGAGTTTAAAAGGTGAATCTAAATTAGGAAGATAGATTTTGACAGTCATCAAAACCCAAGTGGTGATTAAACCAGAATGAGATGTGGATTTGATGACATGGGTGCCCAGAAGGTGAGAAGTGGGCAGAGACAGGGGCCTTAGCAAGCGGAACACTTCAGGAGGGACCAGTGAAAGACAGTGAGAAAGGGAAGCTCAGAAACAGGGGAAGTGAGAGGAACATTTATTGTAGAAGTCAAAAAGTACATTCCAGAAAGAAAGTTGTCAAATACAAAAGGAACCAAGGACAACAAAGTGTCCCCCGAGTACCTGGTATTTGAATGGAAACAAGCAAAGCACGGCAGAGAGTTGCTTTGAGGCGCCTCTGAGCCACTCTTGTTCTTCCAGACCTACGTGAACACCACGCTGTATGAGAAGTTTACCTACGCAGGGATCGACTGCTCTGCTGAAGAAGCGGCCTAGGACAGGCCTCCATCGCCTATGTTTTCTATTGCCCCTTCACGGGCACGAGAGACCCTTGACAGCCAATGCCAAGACAGCAAGTGAGGCTGTGCCAAGAGAGGAGACGGAGAACCGTGGAGTGTGTATACTGCTGTATATCTGGGCCTTTCACACGAAGACCCAGCTATGAGTCCACAGCACACTCTGACTCTACATAGAACTGTACATACTGTTTTGAGTCAGAGTGAGCTGAACTCAGAATGCCTGTTTGTGATTTCATATGCAATAATATATTTTTCTAAATGTGTGAATTTTAAAGACAGGTGTGAAAGTACAATGACTGTAATGCATAACTCATTATTTCCTAGATATTTTTGATATTTACCTTTATATGGAATGCTCTAAAATGTCTTGCTGTATAGAAGTAAAATGTTGTTAACAAACCTAACACTGACCCTGATAGCACAGGTAAGAAAAGTGTGGGAATTGTAGGAGTCTTAACAGGACATAAGTCAACATTAATGAGACGGGAAAACCCAGGTGATGACATGTAAAGCAGATTCTCCTGTCTCTAAGGTTTCTCTCTCACCAGTAGCAGCCATTCAATTTCAGTCATTTTACAACATGCTTATGTGTTCCCAGTGCCCATCAGTCTGTCCAGAACATTAATATCTAAAAAGAGACTTAAGTCTCATTCCTTATATGCCTAAAACCTTTTGACATGTATAAGTTTGAAAGACAAATGAATGGGATTTGGTTTTAGTTTCTCTGGTCAGATTGATTTGTGTATTTGAATACATTAAAATAGGAAGCCTGGAGTTACATTTGGGAGACATGTGACATTTATCATGTCAAATTAACATACCTAATGTATTGCACATTTGTAAAAACGTTTAGTTTTGACTCGTACGTTTACTGTTTATATTGTAGGCACGTGTTACACTGAGATCATATAGTAAATGAATAAATGTCTTGCCTACCCACTGTTTTGTCCAACAATGTGTCTCATAGTATTTCTAAATGTCTTCATTGAACTTTATAGAAAAACACCTTAAATTGTCATTCTCTAACTTGTCAGTAACATGCATGTAGAGCAGTTGCTGGAATTCTCCTTTTGGCATGGTACGTCAAGCTCACATATTGGAAACTCCTTCCAGAAGTGTTCTACTGTCTAGTCTGTGTTCTTACACCAGAGCAGCACCCCACTGATAGTGGTTCAATGAGAACCGAGGGCTTAGTCTTGGATTCCCTTCTAATTGTGTGACGATGCTAAACAGTCAACATACACATACAGTTCCATGTTCCTGCCATCTAACCAACTGTATGCATTCAGCAACAAGGACAAGGAAACTGAGTTTACCCCAAAGGATCTTCATTCACAACAGCATATTCAAGGGGAGACAGAGGAAAAAGCAAGACTACTGGTAGGCCACTGATTTATCATAATCAAGTAAGTGTAACCTCGAATGAAGAGCCATTGAAAATATGTCTAAATACAGTTGACCCTTGAACAATATGGTGGGTGATTAGGGGTGCCAATCACCTGTGTAGTTAAAAATCCACATATATAATATTTGACTTACCCCCAAATAAATAATCTGATAACATAGTCAATGAACACATATTACATATGTATTAATACTGTATCTTTACAATAAAGCTAGAAAATTTTAAATAATTAAAATAATAAGGAAAGAAAATACATTTATGGTCTGTTTAAAAAAACAAAACAACTATGTGTAAGTGGGCCCATGCAGTTCAAACCCCTGTAGTTCAAGAGTCAACTATATAATATACATAGTTCTTTTTGCTTTACCCAAATTAAGTATGTACAGATACTCCTGGTTACTCTTGGTTTGCATGTACATAGAACTGGATAAGAATAAGATTATCTGAAAATGCAAATAATTTTGCATATGGTTTTAGAATGCACAATAAGGTTTTTTCTTATTATAGTTGGGCTTTAATCTATTTAAAAAATTAAAAATTACATCATTATGACTTTATCTCACACATCAAGTATATGACAAAAGAGATGGCTAAGAACTTATGGTAACAAGAAAAAGGTCTTCAGTGATAATTAAGAAATTTTTGTAAATTCAAAATACCCAAGCAGCAAACCTGAGGTATGCCTCCTGAGGGCATATCACAGTCAACTATCAGAAGGCGACTAATTCCCTTTGGTGCCAAGGCCACACTACCATCACTCTGACTCATCTATACCATGTCAAAAAAAACCTCTGTAGTCCTGTAGCATGTTACCAGATTAATATTGAAGATCATGGACTTTTACTCAAAGGGAAATTGTCAAATTGAATAAAAGCCATTTAGTTTCCACAATTACCAAAGAGCAATTAAGAAAGAACCTCCACAAAGAGATTAGAACTTACTATGTTTAAAAGCCATAGGATACGTACTTTAAAAAGAAAATCAGTCCTGCCCGATTTAACTCAGCAGTTAGAGTGCCAGCCCACAGACCAAAGGGTCACGGGTTCATTCCTGGTCAAGAGCAAATACCTCAGTTGCAGGTTCATCCCTTTCCTGGGTAGAAGGAGGTAACCAAACAACGTTGATGTTTCTCTCTCCCTCCTTCCCTCCCTCCAACTCTCTCTAAAAAAAAACGTCAAATCCTCTGGTGAGGATTAAAAAATCAGCGAATTGTTTATATGAATTAAAATAAAGAAACAGTAATATTGGAAACATAAGAATCTTAGAAGAATCCACAGGCAGAAAAATATCAGACATAAGTTGTAGCAATATCTTTACTCCTAAGGCAATGGAAACTAAGGAGAAAATAAACAAATGGGACTACATCAAAATAAAGAACTTATGAACAGCAAAAGAAACTATCAACAAAATAATGAGAAAGCCCACTGCATGGGAGAACATATTTGCCAATGTTATATCCGATAAGGATCTAATCTCAAATTTATAGGGAATTCAAACAAAAGGAAGCTAAATAATCCAATTAAAAACAGGAAAATGACCTGAATAGACACTTTTCAAAAGTGGACATATAGAAGGCCAAGAGATATATGAAAACATACTCGAAGTCATTAATCATCTGAGAGATGTAAATCTAAACAACAATGAGGTATCATCTAACACCTGTCAGAATGGCTATCATTAACAAATCAACAAATGACAAGTACTGGTGAAGATGTGAAGATAAAGGAATCCTGTGCACTGCTGGTGGGAATGCAGACTGGTGCAGCCACTGTGAAAACAGTATGGAGTTTCCTAAAAAAAATAAAAATGGAACTCCCATTTGACCAAGTAATCCCACTTCTAGGAATATATTCCAAGAAACCAAAAACAATCAGAAAGGATATATGCACCCCTATTTTTCATAGAAACACAATTTACAATAGCTAGGATATGGAAACAGCCTAAGTGCCCATCAGCAGGTGAGTGGATTAAAAACTGTGTGCGGTACATCTACACAATGGAATACTGCACTGCTGTAAAAATGAAACAACTTTGACCATTCGCAACAGCATGGATGGACATGGAGAGCATTATGCTAAGAAAAATAAGCCAGTCGAAGAAAAATAAATACCACATGATTCCACTCGTTTGTGGAATATAATCAATGACATAAACTTATGAACAAAATAGATCCAGAGACATAGAAGCATCGAGCAGTCCATCAAACCTCAGAGGAAAGGTAGGGGAGGGTTGAGGGGTGGGTAAGAGATCAACCAAAGGACTTGTATGCATGCTTATAAGCATAACCAACTGACACAGACACTAGGGGGTTGAGGGCATGTGATAGGGAGAATTGCTGGGGAGAGATCAGTGGGGGGAAAGGAGACATATGTAATACTTGATACAAAAAAAAAAAAAAAGAATTAAAAATAAAATAATGTATCAGGACACCACTTAGAGTAAAAACACACTACACAATAGCCAAATGACCAAAATGCTTAAGTTAACGGGATGCACAGAAAAGTTTACATTTACTTCCATATATTTTTGTAAGGAAAACCTTGACTTCTATTTGTCTGTAGGAGAGCTAAAGAAAACTGTTGAAAGCATCTTTAACAAAATTGTAACTCCAAGAAGTATGATGGCGTTAGGCATTGACAGAAAAAGATGCAGGTAACCTGAGAAACAATCTTTGTGAATGTATGTCATGGACCCATTCCTTCAGCTGTCAACCATCTTCCACTGCAAACTACCTCTGAGGGCGAGCCAAAAATTCCAACTAACCTCGTTCCTCCCACCACCACCCAGGCACGACTTTAGAAACCACTGTGCCAATTTAACCTTTAAGATGTAATAAATAAACACCAACAGCCATTTCCCTCCTACTCTATCAGAAACTGTCAGGAAACCTCATACCTTATTGACCGAACTCTACTGCCAGCAACGGAGGGCAGGGGGAGACACCACGATGTTGAGATATTCTTGGGTAAAGTGATTTCTTCTTTCCTCTCAGATCTTCTTGCACCATCCATAGGACCAGTGCCATGCTTGAATTGTGACCTCCAAACACTGGAGAATATAAAGTAACACATTAGACACAAGATGGTTTATTGTGCTGTTATCCATAAATGTTTTCAAAACAAAGCCTTTTATAGCAAAACAAGAGGCCCAGTGCATGAAATTTGTGCACTGGAAAGGTTCCTAGCAGCTGCCGGCTGCTGGCTGGGTACTCCCTCCCTTCCCTCAACTGACCCCATCCCCTAGTCTAACTCTAGGACAAACTCCTGGTCAAGGGAACAATTTGCATATTATGCTTTTATTATATACGATTAACACGGCCACTTACCAAAATATAAATTTTAACACCCAAAATATAATTTTTAACACACATTCCCAAAACAACCCCTAGCAGTTGCTATATAAGAGCTTTCTATAAATCCAGAGTAGCAAGCATCTCCATTTTTCTGTGGACTGTGTCTTACCACATGGCCACTTCCTAGCTGAAATTGGATAGCATATCGGTAGCTTCTCCATGTACCTTTTTTCCAGGGAGATATATACCAGCAAAGTGATGCCCCCCAAAGGACAGAGATCTGGCAAGGAGCTGGAAATATGGAATGCTAGAAAAAGTACACTTCTCTAAATAAAAGAATGACATTAGATACAAGATTATGTGGCTTTAAGAGAAGATGAAATTTACCCAGAATATAAAGCCTATGAATCTGATGAGAAAAGTGGTGTCTGAGATTGAGAAAAATCACATGATCCATAATTCTAAAATGGTAATATAGTTTTCATTTCTTTGTGTCATATTCTGAGAAATGATATGTAACTTTTAGAAAATTTTGTTTTTATAGGCAATTTGGAATACTACAGATCATTTTTGTTAAGTGAAATATTTTTATGTCATGGTTCAAGATTGTTTTTAATAGAACATATTACATGCTTTATAATAAAATTTTAGGGGAATACTTTTTGAGATATATTTTTAACAAAATGGATAATATAAAGATCCTCAGCAAAAAGAAACGTGTGTCTAGTGACATAGAATGAAAGACTAAAGACCATTGGATAAAATCTGAATTTTGTACAATTAATAACAGAATTAGAGGAGTATTAACCATATTTAGAAACAAAACATTGTAACATAATTAGCTATATGGGCATGTGCGAATATATAGAATAACTAACCTCCATCCCAAGTCAGGTATTGGTAAACTGTGCATATGGCAATGCTACTCACAGGTAGTTGGTGGCTGTACCTATTGTACTTGACTAACTTGTTTAAAGTTGATATATTTCATCAGGAAAAAAAAAAAGTTCTGAGAGCAAGACATACCAATCTGGTGTAAAGCAAGCACACATACAATGAATCTACTGGTTTGAGCTATACTTCTAACAACACGCACACATATTTACTCAGGGTGAGATAACGGAGCCCAACCAATTTTAGCATCTCATTTGGTTTACTGAAATACTCATATGAAAAGAGGAACTCAGCAAAATTTAGAATGGAATTAGACCTCCATACCCACTGAAGTTTTATGTACGAGTTCAAAGGCTAGTGCTTGCTGCACCAGTCTCTGCCACCATTCTCAGTGTCGCTGCTGAGATGCCTGTGGAGCCACTTGGACCGTGCCAGGCAGTGGGCCTGTGATGCTTTATACATACACAGGCAGCTGCTTTAGTCGCCACAGGTTCAGGAAACCCCCAGGGAAGACCCACCATAAGCATTTCAGACAGCAGACTTTTGCCATGGACCCTGGCTTGTTCAGTCAACTCAGACTCAGGATTCTAATATGAATAAGTAAGTGGTTCTTTCCGTCATTCGGAATGATTCTCTGCAGGTTGTCAGCTGCAAGACTCTTAAGGGGTCTTTGTGAGGCAAGTCTAGCCAATGAGGAAACAGAAACGTCATGTCCACAATCGAAGTATGAATTAATTGTCAAATGAAAGACAAACTATCCAAAGCTCTTCTCAAAGAATAAGGTCGATGATAGCAGCAACTATAACTGTAGCAAAAGTAACTCATACAACAGCAAGTAACAGAGCAGCTGAGTCACTATGCACTTCACATGAATTATGTCATTACAACCTCCTGAGTAACATAATGAGGTATTTTATTGCGCTTTTTTACAGCCAAGGAAACAGGCTTTGATAGGTTAAGAAAGTTGCCTAAGTTAGTTGAGTAGGAAAAAAATAAAATAATGAGAGCACCACAAGGGGGCAGCAAAAGCACAGAGATTCCACCAATGACAGAGTGTAGAAAGAGCCAGGCTCCGCCCACCTTGTGACTAGCTGAGGGCACACCTCAGTTCAGTGCATGTCCTTTCAGTGGTTACTGATCTGTCTGTGCTCACAAATAAAGTTGAATCAATTTTTACTGTGATTTGGTAAAGCCTGAAATACGAAAGGATAGACACAGGGGAAAGGAGCCAGGTAACAGAGCCTAGCAGGCCCGGTACCACTTTGAGTTCATCCTTAAGAGAGCTGTAATTTGAAAAGGCACTGAGTAAGATTAGTCTCAGGACAAGCAGAGCTTATAGAATGACTGAGAAATGAGGAGTTGGAAATATCATGTTTAGCACCTACTATGCCACCACACCCATAAGCATCTAAAATTGTCACTTAATGTGCCAACCACCACAGGGGCACTGGTTCCTGGCTACAAGGTGCTGAGTAAATAAAAGAAGGTGGTGATGGAAACAGAAAAGTAGAAATGACTTACTTGGATGAAGAAAGAGACTGATTACAAGCAATGAAGGAAACATGATGCTTAGAAATTTTCTGCTCTGGGGAAGAGGCAGCATTAGGTTGCTGTGAGAAGTCCAGTTTGAGACGTGATGTCTCCGAGGGGACAGAAGACCATCCCTGTGAAGAGCTTTCTCACAGAAAACCGATGTCCCCAACTCTCTTTCCCACAGTTTGGTCTGGTCTCTGTGGAAGCACCTTCGGGGCTTATCTGTCACACCCAAAGGTAACACCGTGGTGCAAAATAAACATCTCCACTTGGGCTGGCAGCTTTACAGAGAGAAAGGCTAGCACGCGCCTATGGAAATTAAATGGCCTTACCTATATTCTTTCATCAAAGAACCAGCCCTTCTCTGTATGAAGGCAAGTCCTAGGGAGGCTGAAACCAGTCCTCAGCGTAGGCCCCCAAAGTCTAGAGCTGTGCTGTGCGGTGTGACAGCCACAGACACAGCCACCTGTGGCTATCTCAATGTGAATGAAATGAGGTGAAAACATTTTCCCAGTTTCATTAGACACATTTCCAGTGCTCAATAGCCACATGTGGCTAATGAAATGCTGGAGAGTGAAAATGTAGAACGGAAGATTCTAGATATATAGAATGGATATTTAGAGCAGCAGTCATGAGGTGGTCCATGAGGTCCGAAAGGTTGGTGACCACTGGTTTAAGGAAATCTTTGGAGCAGCAGTCATCAACTGGTGATCTGTGGACCACTGGTGGTCCATGAGGTCTGAAAGGTTGGTGACCACTGCTGTAGAATACTGCTTTGGACAGGGGTGGCCAGTAAACTGAGGTCAAATTGTAAATATTTTAGGCTTGCAGTCGCTGTCAAAAGTACTCAACAATCCCCACGTACTGTGCATCAGCTATAGAATAGAAAAAAACTTAAATGAATGAATGTGGTAACTCTGTCCCAGTAAGATATCTTCAAAAGCAGGTGGCCAGCATGGGCTAGTGTGCTGACTCCTGTGCTAGAACACAGAGCAAAGAACAGACCATTTGAACCTGGGGAGTCTTCAAGGTGAGATTTTCAAGCCTAACATGCCAAGGGAAATGAATATGACATTTGATTCTGAGGCCTCCCTAAAACATACTTGATCTAATGTAAAAAAAAAAAAATGTATCTCCAAGTATGTGAATAAAATAATTTGATAAACTTAGTCCTCCTGTTCATTTAATAAAGAGAATGATTTTGGTTTTATTATAGTGGATGGCAGCCTTTCCTTCTAATCTTGATTAGTCAAATGACTGTAGTAGCTCTTATACTGCACAGACAGGGATTCTTGTTATCTTGGTTGAACAGCAAATCAAACATTAATGATAACACACTTAATTGTTAACACACCATCTTAACATAGAATTTTGAAGAAAAAAAAATATGAGCCTGTAATTCTTTACCTTTAGAGTAGGTAGACCATGAAGAGGTTCAACAAAATGGCTTGCACATTGTGGGTTGATGTTTTAGTGTTCTTCAAGTCATCCTGCACTACACCAGAAAACCTACCCCATAAGACACAAAATGCATATAAGTCAAGCATATACCTCAGTGGATTTCATTGTCAGTTAGAACACATTAATCACCCAATGTGATAAAGATCGCTGAACAAAACAGAGATCTTATATGTATAACTGTCAACTATCCATTTACTAGGTTATACTGGTAGCCTAGTAAAATTTATAATTTGGAGCATGGGGAAATACATTATTTTAAGTTCATAGTGTTACTTTATCCAGTTTAGAGAATATTTGGATTAAGAGGAAATTATCATAGAGCACTAGGGTTCATTTTATAACCTTTTTTAAGAATGCATTGCATTGAAGGCATTTGAAGGTGTTTTTTTTTTTTTTAAGGTTCAGTTTCTTTTATGTGAATGTAAGCCCTTCAGTTATCATTTGCCACTATGAATTATCAATAAGTACCAAATATTTTCTGACATGTTCCAAGGAGTTAGGAAAGATCCTATTAAGCCCATGAAAGACTAAGAACCAACAAGTGTATAACTTCAGATATATTACAATATTATCTGCCAATTATATCCCAATAAAGCTGGGGTTATGGAGGAGCACAATAGATGGAACTGCTAGGATATGGCCAAAATGAGAGGGCAGAAAATCAAATGAGGTCAGGAGAGAGATTAGAACATAAAATTCAATTTCTGATAATAGCAACTTTTATTGAGTGTTTATGCATATAACACTTTTTCTAAATTTTGAGAGAATTAGGTTAAAAAAATCCTTTTTGCCTGGCCAGTGTGGCTCAGTGGTTGAGCATCAACCTATGTACCAGGAGGTCATGTGTGTGGGGCATGCAGGAGGCAGCTGATCAATGATCCTTCACATCATTGATGCTTCTCTCTCTCTCTCTCTCTCTCTCTCTCTCTCTCTCTCCCTCAACCCCCATCTCTCTCTCTCTTATGCTATCTGAAATCAATAAAAAATATATTTTAAAAAACTAGTTAGCAATTCTCTATATTCATTCAATATTTATCATCAAATCAACTTTTATTTACATGATCACCTTACTTTGTGTTCCAAAATTATTACACACACACATATCTATATGTATAAAAGCCTAAGTGACCATTATGACTGAATAATCGGAACGACTGCAACAACTCGTCAACCAGTTGCTATGACGTGCACTGACCACTAGGGTGCAGACACTCAATGCAGGAGTTGCCCCTTGGTTGTTAATGTGCTCCCACAGCCAAACTCTCACAGCCAGCCAACCTCTTGTGGCCCCTCCCCCTGGCCAGTCAGCTCCTCAATAGGCCTCAATCACTGGCCTGGCCAAAGGACCCCATCTTTGCACAAATTCATGTACTGAGACTTTAGTCTATATATGCCTAATAAGCTTAATATGCAAAGTGTCCCCTCTGGAGTTCAACAGACTGGGAGTTCAATTACTTGCTATGACATGTGCTGACCACCAGGTGGCAGCACAGAATGAAGGGAGGCCCTGTGTGACAGCTGGCTGGCATCCGCTAGGAACTCTATCCCTGCTCAAATTTGGTGCATTTGGCCTCTAGTATTATATAACATGATATTGTATATACTGTATAGCACTATATATAGTATACAGTATATATGCTATATATTGTATAATGCATATTCTATATTCATACATGTGTGTACAAGTAGTATTTGTTTATACATACGTGTGTGTGTGTGTGTGTGTATATGTGTGTGTCAATTTAAGTACCACTGGAGAATTTGTTAAAGGAAATTGAACAATGAATACAATTGCACCAATAATAAACACTTCTAAATTTTCACTCCAGAAAAGATCAGTTCTTTTTATATTTAAATAAATATATAAATGTCATGTCATTGCTCATATGCCTTTAGAAACCCAGTTTAAATTGATTAGTAGCATCACTAGTGTTTCATATAAAGTTTTTAAAAACTAAAGGCATAGAACTTGTACTACTCAAGTTACCATTAAGTTTGGATCAGTAATATGTCATATTTGAATACTAATATAAGTAATAGAATCTGCATTGGGCCATTACTCTGATGCTATATCAAGGCAAAGTATACTCAAGGTAAAATCTACAAGATTATAAAAATGTTTATCTAATGGGAATAATACTATGGTGTTCTGAGAAGGAACTAATTGATTGAAAAATGAATGAATAAGATACTTTATTCAATATTTTTGCCTGTTTCTCTAGACTCCTACCTACCACTCCAACATGTAAACACCATGAGGTCTGAAGCCTTTTCTCTTCTTTGTTTGTAACTCAGAGCCTAGCACACTGTATACGTAATTTTAGCAGGTACTTAATAAAATATGTTTTTTAAATGAAAACATGAATTAAAAGAAAATAGTGCAGCTCTTGCTTTCAAGTTGACTCAATAAACGTACCTAAACTAAAACTTCATAGACACTATGCATTGAATATTTGAGAGTTTCAAAAACGAATACCTTGCTATGATGCACATCTTGTGTTATAGTCCATGACTTCTCCATCTGGTTTCACAATGTACTGAAGACCACCTGGAATCTGGGATCAACCACGGTCACTCGAGAAAGTTCCAAGCCTTTGGCTGAATAGTACTAAAAGGGGGGAATATTAGTGACATATTAAGGAAATGTATTTTCTTTTAACACCTGAGATATATTAAAGAAATATTTCTAACTAGGATATAATTTAATCCTACCATTCAGTTTTGCCAGCAAAAGCCAGTGGATCTGACAGGCTTATGAAAAAAGGTCAAAGTTTTCATTTTCCCCTTAATATTAGTAATATTTATGCTAATAAAATAAGTTCTTCCTTTTGGCTCTGCCTTTACAATCATTTTCATTGGAAATCCACATTATCCAATAGAATCTTCTGTATTTCTATGTGGTCTAATATGTTTGCCACTTGTCATACATGGCTAATGAGTATTTGAAACATGGCTGGTACAGACTGAAGAACTGAATTTTTAACTTTACTGAATTTTCATTTATTTCAGTTTAAATAGCTACATCTGGCAAGTGGCTACCATATTGGTAATTGCAGTTACAGACCTTGCTGACTGAAAAATGGAAAACCCTACATCGGTTACATAAACATTGCACCATAGAGGACAACACGCAAGGGTATTTGATTTTCTAAGCTGGAAGCAGTCTACACTGTATTCACTTAAAGACCTGAGCTTGAAAAATGAACACTGCCCTTCTGTATTTATTACAATTAACTCTACAAATCTGCTTCCCTAATATCCTACAGGGAATAAATATGTAATGAACATGTTTTGTTGAAGATGACTGTTCACATGATATCTGACACCCACAAAGCACTTTCCATAGGTGAGCTCATCTGATTCTCACAGTCACCTGAGGTTACTACCCCACAATTTACAGATTAGGGCATCAAAGGAGACTTGCTCTGGGTTTGCAGTGGGTGGGGGTGGGGGAGGGGGGCTTCCCAGCTCTCATGATTCCAAGTGATGTCTTCTCCCTCCTTTTTAGTATTGATTCTCATATGAAAGATAAATCCCTATAAATATTTTACTGTCTCTATAAACAATAGTGTTTTAAAAAATACTTATTAAAACTTTTATTCTGATTTTGGGGATAACATCAGTACTCAATTACATTTTCTACCCATATAATTTCAGCAATTTGAGGAGTAGAACCACCACTGGTAATATGCAAGGGTCAATAATAGTTAAAAAGGGGCTCATGTCCCTAGCCAGTTTGGCTCAGTGCATAAGAGTGTCAGCCTGTGGACCAAAGGGTCCCAGATTTGATTCCAGTCAAGGGGATGTACCTTGGTTGTAGGCTACTCCCTGACCCCGGTCCCATTTGGGCACGTGAAGGAGGCAACTAATTGATATGTTTCTCTCACATCAGTGTTTCTGTCTTTCCCTCTTTCTTCCACTCTCCCTAAAAATCAATGGAAAAATATCCTCGGGTGAGGATTATAAAAAACAGAGACTCATGGACCAATGCCTGGTTCCATCCTTGACTAAGCAGGAACTCTGTCAAACCTAGCCCTGCTCAGCTTCTGTTGCTTCACCTGACAGTGTGTGGACCACACTGCAGAGCGATGTGGAACTGAGAGGTAGAGTCTAGGAAAATGCTTTATCTTATGTACAGTGTATCACACTTTTCAGCTGTGATTATGCATTAAGGTAAAATCTAAAAGCGACACCCCATCTCACAATTCACAGCAAAAACACCGTGATTACTGTCAGGCGGTGGGAATCTCACAAAGCCCCAGAGGTATTCTTTTTGGACACAAACACGAAGCTGAAATAAACACTGCCAAATAAATTACTCTATGTTTTTGCAAGAGCAATTAAGCTCATAAAAATTTCATGGACTGGAACTTAGCTAATTAATTCTTTCAAATGCTTACTGGTCCCCAAGGTCTGAGCTAGAGGCAGCGACTCCTGTTCTGAAACAAGCAGCTTTCTGGGTGACAAACCCTACCTTGACGACCTGATACCACAGAGCCAAGGAAACCTTCACAACAGCTGTACCATGTCTCTAAGCCACTGAAACCTGCAAACCAAAAAATCAAAATCAAAACAAACAAGCTTTACAAGGCAGAGCGGCTGACCCTAGAGCATGAGTCTTTTCTTACCCTCAGATACTTCTAAGGACATTACCTTGCAAGTGATCTGATGCTATACTCTGCAC
The DNA here is from genome assembly GCF_014108245.1 of Pipistrellus kuhlii. Classification (NCBI taxonomy): domain Eukaryota; kingdom Metazoa; phylum Chordata; class Mammalia; order Chiroptera; family Vespertilionidae; genus Pipistrellus; species Pipistrellus kuhlii. The sequence continues at coordinate 52,055,782 of NW_023425427.1, forward strand.
ATCATGTTTTTAGTTATCACATAATGAACAGGAAAACTCGACTCCTGGAAGCAGAGTTCTTCGGGGGTTGTACTTTGAAGGTGAATTGCAATTGCCAATGTCCTGACCATCTTTATCCTTCCTCTTCCCCCCTTTCCCCCATGTCCCCTGGTGCCCCAGCTCCACTTCACCATCACTTCTTTATCCTACTCTGATTCCACCTCAACTCTTTCTCAACACCTTCTCCTACCACCTGCCCCTTCTTTCCCTCCCTGCTGGAGCCCCATGGAAGACTGGCTCCAATGACAACTTCTCCCATCCTGTACCTCCACTGTTGACCTGGCCCAAGAAACATAATCCAGTTATGCAAGCTGAGAGCACAACACAGATGTCTTCAACCTCTAAAATCCTGTGCCCCCTTCTTTCGCATCCTTAGCACTTTGTACATTTTCATAGCAACAATCCCAAGCTTTCATATCTCTTTTATCCAGTCACTTCCATTTGTGAGATTTTAAGAAAAAAAAATCACTGATTAAACCAACAATTGCTTAAATATAAGACTAGGGAGGTAGGGTATGTAGGACAGTAAAACAGAAACTATAAACACCTCAACATTAGCAATTAAAGGGAAATAATGTTAGCTTCCAAAACACTTCTTCATGAGAGAGAGAGAAGGAAGAAGGGAAAGAAACCAGTGAATACCTGTGTATCTGACTCTGGGCTCTAGAAAGGACATAAACCACTTTTGAACCTGCATGTCTGCAATGGACCACAAAAGCACAAGTCCCGACATTGAGGTTTTAAGTTAATTTTAGTGAATAGGTGAATTTGAAAATACCGAATCTGCAAATAATATGGATTACCTTAATTTATGGGTAAAAGGTTATTCAATAACACTATGTCTATTTTTAATGAAAATGTTAGATAATATGGGGGAAAATATAAAGGAGGTTGAAAATGCTTATAAGTAGGAGTTTACTGATTGCCCACATGTGCCCCCTGGTGGTTAACAGGACACACGTACCAGAATACATTAAATGCTAGAAATGGCAAGGTATGCACTGTAAGGTGGAGAGACAGAGAGAAAGAGAGAGAGGCCCTGAGTCTAAATAACTTTCATCAAACATGGCAGTGTGTGCAATTCTCTTTTCCGGTCCAGAAATGTTTGGTAATACAACATATTCAATTTCATTTGCTTTCCTGAAGCCTAGTGGGGAAAAGGTACAAATTATCAAATTTCAGCATAGTAAAGGCAAATTTAGCATGCTTTGTGGAGAGCCACAGCAATGCAAGGTACAAAATACTGGGCAGCTAATTAAAAATAATTTAATCTGGATAATTTAACAGACATAGATCCCCATAAAAGTCTGTTCTAAGCTGGGAAATAAAAAATCACTGTATGTAACATCATGGCCTCTGGAACTGTCAAGTCTGCAAGACACTGGATGGCCAATTATCAGGGTTTTTGCCTTGTTGTTCCAATTCAGGGTGGAGCATAAGTAGGTTTACAGTTGTTCATATGCAAAATAATACAATAATTAATAATAATACAAGAATAAAGTGTTCAGTGTACTCAACTGTAAACTGACATTTCCCCACTCTTTATATTATTGATCACAAGATTTAGAATATATATATATATATATATATATATATATCATATGCACATGTTACACAATATATATTCTATAAAGTTTAGGATATATAGAGACTATGTATTTAAGGGAGACCCCTTAGATATAGGAAAAGGATTTAAAAAAATCTGACCAACCTGCTTAACATTCTTTCCCTGACAAGCTTCACTTTCTATGACCTCATTGAAAATTCGAAGACATTCCTCGGTAACGTCATCAGAACCAGAGGAAGTGTCTTCAGTAAGCTCCTTATCAAAATCAAATTTTGCTCAAGAGATCTGGGGTTGGCTTTGTGAACCCTGACATTCACTTTCTTCCTTTCAAGTATCATGAGTTGTTTGTAGAGGTTTTTTGCTCTTAGGATAACTTGCATTATCCTTTTCATCTTGCATTTCTTTGCCACCGAGAGATGGACAAAATACACTTTCTTCTGAAATACAGTTATACTTTTTATCACCCATCTTAGAAATGTAGCTTATGACACCACACAAGTTTATGTTACGTTTAATACATATGTTTTGTTTAGTACGAGTGATTTTGTGGTTCTGATTTGTTATCATCATCATCTATTTGTATGGTTAGTTGGGTTTTACCTGTTTTCCTCTTGTAATTTGAAGCTTTCTCTCCTCCAGGGATGTTATATATATCCTTTCATCCATACTCTGATGTTTGAAGCTTCTAAATGGTTTTGATTTCTTAGAAGTAGGCATGATGGGAGGTACATCTAGCACAAGGTCACTTTCATCAAAATCTTGAAGAATTATTTTAATTCTTATTAGTGAAACAGAAGCCCATTGGCTCTCCAGGGACTTGAGGCAATTTTCAGTTGCATTGGTGGAAGTCTGCATTTCAGCTTTGTCCTGCTCGGCTCCAGATACCCCCAGCAGCCCTGTGGAATAACTGAGCGAGGGATCATCTTCAGCATCTGTCGCTGGACATCTGTAGTTGACTCTCTTTGTTCTTTGATGGCTCATTCCTCCTCCTTTTTGGAAGAGGGCTACCAGAATGTTCAGGAAATTTGTGTCTCACATTTGAGTCACTCAAGGAGACTAGGGGGCTTTGAAGTAGCTCTTTAAGCATTAAATAAAACTCTTAAAAGAGTTTTTTTCCACTTTTTTCCAAGACTATTGAAGTTAGTCTTGACTGACTTCATTCCTGTCTGTTCTTTTCAGTTCTTCCAGAGCTGCACCTACTGTTGCCCATGGAAGGGAAGTTTTGTTTTATCTTTAAAAAATCACACAAGCCCAGTAGATAGAGCATTGGCCTGCGAACTGGAAGGGCATGTACCTTGGTTGTGGGCACATCCCCAGTGGGAACTGTGCAGGAGGCAGCTGAATCGGTGTTTCTCATAGATGTTTCTAATTCTCTATCCCTCCCCCTTCCTCTCTGTAAAATATCACTATAATATATTCTTTAAAAAATCACACAAGATGAAATGCAGACTCCAGGATAGCCTAAACAAGTGGTTTTCTGTCATTTAACTCTTTCTGGAAGCTATCAGCTCTTAGAAGAATGAAAAGTCAATGACCATCGCTGTTAAAATCTTTCAAATGTGTAGCTCATTCCCATGATTGATCAAAGCACACTTGTGTCTTATCACTGTACAGCAGTGGGACAGGTTAGGCTTATACATAATTATTAAACTGTGTCAAATGTGACATAGGTTAGCTATATACTAGTCACCTTTTTATTTACCAAACACTGACAATTTGGAAACAATTCAAACTGCTGAATGCCTCTTAAAGCAGTAGTCTTTTCTTAATTTAGTTGTCCCAACATTCTAAGGTTCCCGGTGTTCTATAGAATGTCTCAAACACAAAATAAAACAAAACACATACCCCTACTCACAAACGTTAAAAAATCAACAAGTAAAACTAAACTCTAGCTCAGCCAGTGTGGCTCAACCTATGAGCCAGGAGGTTATGGTTTGATTCCTGGTCAGGGCACATGCCTGGGTTGTGGGTTTGATTCCCAGTAGGAGGCTTGCAGGAGGCAGCTGATCAAGGATTCTATCATTGATGTTTCTCTCTCTCTCTCCCTCACCATTCCTCTCTGAAATTAATAAAAATATATATTAAAAAAAACAACCACACACAACAAATGAACTAAACGCTAGGGGTAGAAAGGGCTCCTTCCTTTCCACCTCTTCCCTCTTTCCAAGACAAGCCTTCCCATATCAATTATAGGATAATTTACACACTTTCCCCTTCTCCCAAACAAGATATTTCAGATAGGAGATGCGGTCCAAATTTTGCTTTCTAAAACTCCGAGTTTACTTTAGATAACTTACATGTTTGGATAACTCACACGTGCTTCTTCTTTACACAATGAGCTTTCTCCTGGCCTGACAGCCTTTTAATTTATCCTTCATTTTCTCCTAAGACCCGAGCTCCCCTGAAATCCATCCGGAACAGAGCGTGTGACAAGGTGCGTGGCATTTTGACGGAGGAGGGAGAAGGGGCTCACAGGCACAGGGACAATTATCCAGACCCAAACATAAACGTCTGGCTCTCATTTCTCCTTAAATAAACCTGGAAAGGGAAGTCAACTCCGAACAATCAGCCAGGATTGCTTTCTGGCAAAAGCTGGGTGTATTTGGCTGCGGTGGTGCAGGCAGGGCTGAGTAAGCAGTGCTTTGGGGTGGGACTGAGGGGAAAGCGATGATGCTTCCCTCTATCTCACAAGTTAAAAAGGTGAGCTTCTGGCAGTGGATTTGGAGGGCTGACTGTGCCCTGGGAAGGAACACCCAGAATCTTCGCTCAGGCTAGCCGCACTGGGAACAGCTCCCTTACATTTACAATCACTCCTGCCCACCCTGGTCCCGCCCCGCTTTCCTCCAGAGCACAGGGAGCCCCAATAACAGCCCCCCCGCCACGCAGGATGTATGCGGGGGCGGGGGGGGGGGGGAGGGGGAAGGAGAACCCGCAGGACACCACACGCGCATCTCACCAGCTCTGCAGTGCACCCTTCTGGGCACTCGCTCCCAGGAGCTGGCAAACTCTGGTCCTTAGAGGAGACCTCAGACCCCCTCACCCGCGCCCCTGCACACATTCAGACCGGGCCCCTGAGCAGAACTTTCAGCTGCTCCTGGGGGAAGCGCCCTCTTCTCGCATCCAAAGAGACGCTTTGGGGCAGGGCGCCCACCCAACCATCTTCCCAACACCGGGACGGCCCTCTCGGGTCTCAGGAACTGTATGACCTCCCCCCCAAGGTCATCGAAAAATGACCTTAATAACCCCAGTGGCACGTCACTGCTGGGCGCCTCTCAGAACACACTCTTGGTTGGGTTGGAAGGACGGAAGGAGGAACCAAGAACTAGCCCCTGGGGGTGAGGCTGGGAGGAGACTCCTGGGGTCCCTGGATCAGCTTGGCTGCTAGTTCAAGGCCAGCCTTGTCTGTCTCTGACCCACCACAGCCACTCTAGGAATTGCCCTAAAGCAATGGTCAACAGAGCCAAATAGCAACAGGACAGCGACTGAAATTTCTTTTGAGCGCCAAATTTTTTAAACTTCTTCTAACGTAGGGGTGTCGAACTCAATCAGAGAAGGGGCCAAAATCTAAAATCCAGCCTAAATCACGGGCCGAATGGTTTACTGAACAGTCATAAACTGTCATTGTGATGGAAACGCAGCGGAGTGCAGTGATGACAGCGCGGTGCGGGCCACATTGCAAGGCCTGGCGGGACGGATTTGGCCCGCGGGCCTTGTGTTTGACACATGTGTTCTAACGCCACTTCTTCAAAATAGACTCGCCCAGGCCGTGGTATTTTGTGGAAGAGCCACACTCAAGGGGCCAAAGAGTCGCATGTATATAGCTTGTGAGCAGCAGTTTGCTGACCACTGCCCTAAAGTATTCAGGAAGGGGAAACAGAAATCCCTGTTTGAAGGCCAGGGAAGAGCAGGCTATGGGCGTCAGAGAAAGGAAATAGGAGGGTGTTTCAGAATGGGGGAGACACGGACAGGCTCCAGGGGGTTTATGTCCTCCCCGGGCCCAGAGAACCCGGTCAGGAAATGCAGGCTTAGCCACGGAGTAGATCAGCAGGGACCCAAGGAGAGCACCACCCCTCCGCGCTCCGGCCTGGGCTGCACGGCCCTCTGGCTTCCACACCAGTGAAGTGGGGAGCAGACCTTGGTGACCAGCAAGGCCCCTCCCCACCCCAGTACCTGGGCCAGACTTCACCGTGGGCCCTGTAAGCATGCCCGCGGGGGATGACAAGCCAATTTAAAAAAAATAATTATTTCTTTTAGCCATTTTAGCCAGAGTAATGCTCCAATGATTAACTTGCTCGCTGTACAATACTTGAGCACTGGAGACAAGTTATATGATGCAGACATAACTATTATATTTATTTTCAATGAAGAAAAGACCTGGCATTTCCCCAAAATGGCTATGGTTGGTGGTCACCCTCCCCACGCCCTCCCGACAGTCTTCCCAGGGCCCTCTCTCACCCACAGCCCCCACAGGGCTTTCGGCACCTGGAAGAAGCTGCAACCTGCTTGCCTCACTCAGTTCCCACTGCATTTTTCCCTTCGGAAGCTTGGAAAATGACAAAAGTAACCCGCAGAGGGAAGCACGGACTATTGGTCAAGGCTACCACCACTGGCTCAGAATTATGGGAGTTTCTAGAGAGATCAGGACAAAGTGGGCACCTACCCTCACACCTCTTGTCCATGGCTACTCAAAGGCGGAGCTTTGGAGCTTCCCCAGCCAATAGTGAGGCTGCGGTGTGGTCAGGAGAGGAAATGGTAGGTGAGCAATGATGGTAGACCAGGTGGCACCTGTATGTGATGTGCGTTTCTGTCCTCAGCTGGATGAAGGGAAAACAACTCCCCAGCAGCTGAAAGAACTCCCGAATTAAGGATCCTCCTGCCTTCTGCAGGCAGGGCCTGCCATGCTCCTGACAACCTCCTTTGACTTTTGTTAGAAATTGGACTGTTAACCTTCATGCATCATGGAACCTCTGTTCGGAAGCACCTGCTAGCTTCGCCTCTCTAACATGTGATCTGGTGTGTGCTTGTGGAGCTGTAAAAGAAACCCGCCTTCCATAAGGGAATGGATGTCAATGGGATGTAAAATACAGAGTGCCTCCAATACAGTAGATGAGGATTTAGGACAATGAAACCTGTCCTAAATTCTCCTCCTCTTCTCAATCCACACACACCCACACATACCACCTGACACAGGGCCCTGGAATCCTTCCAGGGGAAATTGATCCACCAAAGGGAAAGCATGCCCCATCCCATTGGTGTTCTTTGCAAACTGAAACACTCCTGGGGATAATCAGGGCCGCGTAAGTCACTAATGAGCTAAATTAGCCTTTGAGATGTGTTTCTTTTCTTCTAATAGAGCAGGGGTGGGGAACCTTTTTCCCCACCAAAGGCCATTTGAATATTTATAACATCATTTATAACTAAATGATCAACTTAAAAAATTAGCCCGCTATAGTTGGTCGAACATTTAAGTAACTCACCCCTAATGCCATGGCAGGGCCAGACCCAATGGTTTCTCAGGCCTTAAACAGCCTGCAGCCGGACGTTCCCCACCCCAGCTACAGAGTATGAGGAGCCAGGACCCCTGGGGGAAGAGAGAAGGCAGGCCCTTCAGGTCTAAAAGACTCGGATCCAAGTTATATGCTTGGACTCCTGCCTTTCTCTTCGCTGATACACCTTGTTGTCTCAAATGTTTATGGATACTTTAGAATTGGGAGGGAAAACTTTTTTTCCTTATTGTTTGTCCCAGGGGAGCAGCCCTGATGACTTGTAAACAGTTCAAGAATGCTAGGGGTCTTTTGTATTAATTTAGTTTCATCTCCTGATATGGCACAACTGTTTTGCCAGTAAAACATACAGGTGTATTTTTTTTTTTTTTTTTTTTTTTTGCTTTGGTGATGGAGGGGCATAGGTCATGGTATTAGCCCTGAAAGTCCTCAAAATGCCCTCAGGTAAGGTAAATAGGCATGCGTGTCCTCATTTAAATATTAAACAGCCTTGCCCTGGCCGGGTGGCTCATTTGAAGCATCCTCCCTAGGTTGCAAATTCAATCCCCTGATTGGGGCATATGTGGGAGGGAGGCAGCCAATCAATGTTTCTCTCTCACATTGATGCGCACACGCTCTCGCTCTCTCTCCCTTCCTCTCTCACTAAAAATCAATTAAAACAAAACAAGCAAGCAAGCAAGCAAGCAAGCAACAAAAAAACATACCTTGGATGAGGATTAAAAATGAAACAACCTAGAGTGAATATGTTTCATGTCAATTTCTAGGATTATTATTACTTGATGAGTTTTCCACACTTTAAATTATTTCCTTTTATTTGTTTCCATTCGTTTTTATAGCCGAGAGAATTTTATTGAACACGAAGACGCCAGAAACATTTGAACATCTCAGCAGGGTTTCTAAATCATGACATCCGTGTGATTCACAAAGAAAGATACTTTTTATGACACAAAACTAAAGTTCTCTCTCTCTCAGTGGGAACATCCTCCCTCGGAGGTCTGGCGCATGTAGTCACCGAGGCTACGTGGGTTCCTGGGCCCAGACGGTGCTGCTGTCGGCGCTCTTAGTACGTGGGTTCCTGGGCCCAGACGTTGCTGCTCTCGGCGCTCCTAGAGAAGGAGGAGTCCGAGACGCCGTGCACCGGCTGGAAGTAGGACAGCGTGGCCAGCTCCGGTTGGATGGTGTACTGACGCTCAAGCTGCTTGTTATAACTGAAAAAAAAAAAAAAAAAAAAAAAAAAAAAAAAAAGCACACTGCAGCGATGGTTTTAAGTGATGCACGTTTGCCCGGCAAATCAAAACAGTAAAAACCTAGTTCCAGTCCAAAAAAAAATTTACTTTTAGGATAAAAAGGAACTTGTAGAATATTTGGAAATTTACAGAAAAATGTCTTTACTTAATATTTTGTCATTCGTACTTGGCATTTGCATGGGGGGGAAAAGGTACACACTATGAAGTTCCACATTTAAAGATGTGTTAAAACCTGGGTAAGGGCTGTGAAACACTTTGTTCGTTAGGCCGAATCATAATTTAACTGTTGTCAACTGGGTCATTTAGGTTGCTTCCAACTTTTAAGTTTTCAAAACAACACTGCAATGTACATATTCTTGCACATGAACCTTAGAGTACATCTCTGAATATTTCCTTTGGATAATTTAATTTTTAAGTAAAATGACCCAAAAGATATCAGATTTTTATTGATCAATATGTCCCGGCTAGGTTGGCTACATCTCATACCTTTTACCAGTAACATCTAACCTGTCAATTTGATAAGTCATATATTCCCTCATTAATAAATCTGCATTATGTGGATTAGACATAAAAAAAAAAAACAACAACAAAAAACAACAACAGTATCACAAACGTTAAAACAGTGTATGGATTCTGTCCATTCTGTCACTTACTTGGTAGCACGCTATGCAAATGAGCGAACACTGCTAGACCCTAAGCAGGTGTGCCAGTTAGAACAGAGCCGTGGCCCTTTTGTGCCAAGGCTTTCATCAAAGGATGCCTAGCCAGGCGCTCTCTATCCTTCCCAGTTGATGAGGGTGGTTTCTATTTCTGGAGGATTATTTTAAAATATTGGGGACATGTGTCAAGAGGGCCTTCCCTCACAGACAGCCCATGCTTCTTTCTGAGCCAGGGAAATGTGGCCAACTGAACCCCGTCCGCACACATTTGGGAGTCCCATCTCCTGACCGTCTGCTGGCGAGGCGGCTGGGAGCGTCACTTCGCGCCTGTCACAGACCCTCCGGAGGGCTGTGGGCTTACGTGGTCTTCAGCTTGAACAGCAAGGCACTAGAGGACGCCAGGAGGATGGTGAAAAGGAGGAGGGTCAACAGTGAGATGCCCAGCATTAATTTTAACTTGTTATCCTGTGCTTTTACACCTGTGTCTTCACTCATAGTACCATTCAAATCAGAGTCTGAGAAGAAAGAAAATGCAATGAAAAGGGTCCTTGTGTCCTGAAGGGTAGATTACAAACAAAGCCACTGCAGGCCTTCCCCCCTCGGGAAGCAGGCACAACCACTCTCCTGCCCTCAGGCAACGCAAGGAGAAGGCTATGGTGGCCCAGATTCTTAACTTTTCCCGTGTAACCCTCCCAGCGTCCTGAGAAGCTGTCCTCAGCTCCATTTCACAGGACCCCAGAGTGTCTGAATTTGCCGTGGCACAGAGCTGGTAAGTGGCAAAATCTGGGTTCAAAACCAGGTTACTGATATTAAAATGTGTATGTAGCAGACTTCCTCTCTGACTAGTAAAAACCAGTTCACAACTCTGAAGAGATTACTATTATACTAACCATATGACTTTGCACACATCCTTCGAAAGAGGAAGATGCACTTCTCCTATTGGGCCATGCGTCGATTTTTCTTTTCAGCTAAAAGGATGCTGTCTCCATGAGGCTTAAGAACTGAATTTGCCCTTTTATTACTGAGCTCAAACCTAGTGTACTTGACATTAAAAAAAGAAATGGAAACTTACTTAACTTTCTAAAATAAGTTCTATAATAAAGATATGTCCAGATTCAGATATGTCAGGTTTTTCTACTAAATCTATTAATAAAAATATATCTTTGCAATCAAAATTTGATTTTTTTAATATGTATGACTTAATATTATATTTATATAATGATGACTTTACATGACCATGTTGGTATTTCTCCCCTTTACCCCAACATCTTTCCAAAAGTTTCAAAGGCTTTCATTGTTTTCCAGATAATGGTATTTTGGTAATAAGCAATGACAAGCTCCCCCATGTTTATATTCTCTAATTTTAAAAAAAATTATAATTGTCAGAAAAGGAGTGAACAGTGTACAATTGTCAAAGACTGATATCTTGACTTTCAGGCAGATTACTCCGGGAATAATCAAACAAATGTTAAAATGAACCAGGCTCCTCCATTGCTTTGCTACTCCTTTAAAAGGGATTTTGTAAAGAGCTTTGTTTATAGGACATTTTGTTTGTCAAGGTGATGGCCCAAACTAGAGGAGGACTTAGAATTTCTGACCACTGGAGATTATGCAAACTCCAGTTACAAGTTTGAACAGAGTTTTCCTCTCCAGGCTTCAGTTTTCTCATCTGTAAAATGGAGGTAATACCAACTTCACAGAGTTGCTGTGAGGACTGACATAATAATGTCTGTGAAGCACTGGCATGTAGTATGTACTCAGTATGTGATAAAAAAAATCAATCATGCTCAATTAATTTAATTACTTGAAAAGACAATATTTCTCAAGTGGCCCAGCATTTGTCATTTCTACATCTAGCTCTTCTGAACAAAGATGCCTCACTCCCTTTCCTTAAAGCTCTGAAAGCAAGAGGCTGTACTGTCACATAATCCAGGGCAGAGCTGTATGACACGCCTAAGATAGAGAACCAGATGCAATTTCTTTTTAATGCTTTATTTTCAAGACAGATGTTTGAGGGACATTAATACATTGCCTTGCCATGAATTTTCCCATTCAAATCGAGTTACTGTACTAATATAAATATAATTAATCCATCAATGAAAGTTACTGCATTTAGCAGCTGGAATTCTCTCATTCATTGCTGGTGAGAATGCAACATGGTGTAGCCACTTTGGAAGACAGTTTGGTAGTTTCTTACAACGCTGAGCATGGTCTTACCATACAATCAACAAAAGCAATCAATCGTTGGTCACTCAAATGAATTGAAAATTTATGTGCACACAAAAACCTACACCTGAATGTTTATAGATTTATTCATTGTTGACAAAACTTGGGAGCCATTGAGATGTCCTTTAGTAGGTGACTGGATGAGCAAACTGGGACATCCATACGATGGAATATTATTCAGTGATGAAAAGACATGAACTATCAAGCCACGGAAACCTATGGAGGAATCTTATGTGCATATTGCTAAGCGAAAGAAGCCAGTCTAAAAAGACTACCTTCTTAATTTATAACATACTACATTCTGAAAAAGACAAAAGTAGAGACAATGAAAATATCTGTGGTTGTCAGGAGCTGGGCAAGGGAGAGGTGGACAGATGGAGCACAGGGGATTTTTAGGGCAAGGAAACTATCCTTTATGGTACTGTAATGTGGACATGTGACATCTGCATTCGTTAAAACCCATAGATACAGAACACAAAGAGTGGGCCCAATTGTAACTAATTATGGGCTTTAGTTAATAATGCATCCAGATTGGCTCATAAATTATAAAAACGGTGCCACACCAATACAAAGTGTTAATAAGCAGAAAAACTGAGCAATGGAGTATATAAGAATTCTCTATAATTTCTGCTCACTTTTCCTGTAAGCCTAAAATCACTCTAAAAACAGAGTCTGTTCATAACAAAAGCAAACTGCATTCTATTCTTTATTCACTTGCCTACACCTCCATTGGATTTATCTGGCTCAGGAATATAAGTTTCAAAACAGGAAGACAGATATAAAGAACCGTGTGCAGTACTGGAACTGGAGATCATGCTTGAAATCACAACTTTCCTAAAACAGGAATGTCCTCTCTGCTACAATGTTAGCCCCCACACTCTCCTCTGACCTCACTTTACCAGAAAACAGCCTCACCACACAGGCACTAAAACGTGTGCTGGCATGTATGCATTCATTTCATGGCAGTATTTTGTTCTTACCTGGAATTGCCTGAAATAATTGATCTCTTGCTTCTTCCTCCGGCAGTGTTTCATTCAGAACTGTTAAACCAATAAATTGGTGTTATGGGAAACAGCATTCACTTATTAACATTGTATGCATGTGGTATATTATAACAGTTTATTCTCATTTATTCATTCTAGTTATTTTTATCATATAGAGAAAAAACGGGGTTAGGATCCCGCAAGGTCACAACATTTCCATCAACCAATCAATGCAAGGCCCTGTGTTGTGTGCGTTTATGTTTAAAGACTCTTTGTTTTAGTATAGATAGCTGATTCATTACATTGAACTCACAGCCAGCAGCTCTATAACTGCCACTAAGCAAAGCTTACTTACCTAACACACATTTTTCTCCACCAGCATTTGAATGCTGTACTTGGGGGCCATTTTAAATAGCATAATCACCCACAGAAAACACGAAATACATGTAGCATCAAATAGACCACAAAAATGGCACGTGTTTACAGTATGAGCGCTAAAAAAAGAAGGCAGGATGCTGCCTTCTTCCACCTCAGCTACAAATATGAGCAATGGACAATTAAAATGTTTGGCTGGCCAAAACTGGTTTGGCTCGGTGGATAGAGCATCAGTCTGAGAACTGGGAGGTCCTGGGTTCGATTCCGGTAAAGGGCATGTACCTTGGTTGTGGGCACATCCCCAGTAGGGGATGTGCAAGAGGCAGCTGATCGATGATTCTCTCTCATCGATGTTTCTAACTCTTTCTCCTTTCTCTTCCTCTTTGTAAAAAAATCAATAAAATATCTTTAAAAAAAATGTTTTTAGTTGCTCCGAGCCTGTTTGCACATGACTACAAAAGTGCTCTCACATTGATTTGGGGGTTACACATACATCTTACACGTAGGTAAATTCTCAAATATGGAATATGCAAATATGGAAGATCAACTGAATATGGCATATGTCTTACATTTCTATTGCATGCATATATGTGTGTGATATTACATTTATACACATGTGCTTCTATAATAAACATGCAATACATGTAGGATATGTGCATTATGTTTATAATGCATGCTTAAAATTTTATGATGTATACATTAATTTTATGCACACATATATTTTGATATGTACTTTGCATTTATTCATATATCTCCGCATACTTGTGTGTATGCTGCTCCTAACTCAAAGAGTGACTATATTGGGCAAGAGCCTTATTTAGAATTTTTAATCTTAAAAAAATTGATTGCAACATTTGTAGGAGCATGAAACTTTTGGGAGGTGAATTGGAAAAAGCAGAACACTTGACCAGCCTTCTGGATGTGTTCTGCATTTACACGTGATGATGGCAGCAAAATGTTGACGTTCATTTTTAGCATTGGAAAATGTTACCTAACTACTATGAGCTTACCTTTACCTAACATTGTCCAAAATGCAGACTCATTTGGAGCCTCGGTTGTTTCTGTTTAAAAAACAAGATAGAACAGGATGACAAAATAAGGTAATTCGGCTTTAGTACATTTGTGCCAGAACATTCATTCATTCACTTGTTAAGTTTAGTCATTTAATAGTTACCCCCTTGAGCTCCTACCATGAACAAGACCTGTAGTTAGCACTAAAGTGACAGAAATGAACACCACAGACTTATGTGCTTAAGGAACACACTCAATTTCAAAAGCAGACAGGAATCGCTGCTAATGATGTTGTAGGATAAGGAGGGCGGTAAAGGAAATGCACGGGTTGTATTCATGGAGGGGCCAAAATCAACTTGCAAAAGCTGGAAACCCTCCAAAGGGGAGATGGTGCTTTAATACAGGCACAGAGGGCTAGACATTGCCAGGCAAACCAGTTCAGAGGGAGGTCATTCCACTGTGAGCAGACTCAGAACCATGGCAGGCTGGGCAAGCTCCTGGAGCTCCGGGAAGTCTGGAATGAAGGATGTGGATGGGGCGTACGACCAGGGAAGAGACTGAAACACTCTTTAATGTTCAGGTCACGTCAGACTTGACTGCTCGGTTAGAGGTTAGAACGTGACCCCAAGTTTAAGTAGTGAAACTTAAATTTTTACTCATATGGTGATATGCTCTAGGCATGCCTACAGTGCTGCAACTTTAACATTTTGAATATTCTTTCTAGATGGTTTTTTAGTATTTTCTTCTTTATTTTCTTTTAGCAAACTAAAACTTTAGTGCAAATGATTAAAGATATTGAAGAAGTAAAATACCAGCATGATCAGATTTCTATTTTTAAACATATCAAAAGCTGAATAAAGGTTTTTATGTCTAGTGGTGTGAAAGATGCTAATAAATTTAGGGTAATCATATTAGTAACATACTTATATTGCATGAACTGGAGAAAAATAGTTCAACAGGTCCATTGTCTTCAATGAGACCACTCACTCAAGACTTTCTGGGTTATGGTTTCATAAGTATTTTATAAGGGACCATATTCTTGGCAGGAAAGTAAAGTAATTATTTTTTATTTTGCAGCCTCTTACTCATAGTCCCACTCCTCAAATAATCTTAGGAAACACTAATCATTGCCTCAATGCAGAGAAAAGTTTATTCCTCGAGCAGTTAGAGACTTTTATTTAATTATTAAAAGGTATTATATTAAGCCCGAGCCAAAATGGCTCAGTGGATAGAGCATCAGTCTGGGGACCAAAGAGTCCTGGGTTCGAATTTGGTCAAGAGCATGTACCTTGGTTGCAGACTCCTCCCTGGCCCAGGCCCGGTCAGGGCATGTGCAAGAGGCAACCAATGGATGCGTTTCTCTCACATCGATATTTCTCTGTCTTTCCTTCTCTCTTCCACTCTCTCTAAAAATCAATGGAAAAATATCCTTGGGTGAGGATTAAAAAATGTTATATCAAAATGTATTAAACATTTATACATACTTATATCTTTATGTGAAATATATATTAATTATGTGTTTATGTTAAATATAAATACATTCAACATAAATATATGCATAAATATAAATTTAATACATTTTATTAAAATAAAATTATATTCTAAAAAGAGCTCATTTTCTACCCCTTGTCAAATGCATCTGAAAATTGACCCTTAGATTTTCATGGTTTAAAATATTTTAGCACCATAGAGGGTGTGGCTCAGCTGGCTGAGCGTTGTCATGATTCCTGGTCAGGGCACGTTGGGTGCCTGTGAAAGGCAACCGATCAATCTCTCTCTCTCTCTCTCTCTCTCTCTCTCTCTCTCTCTCTCTCTCTCTCTCTCTCTCTCTCTCTCTCTCTCTCTCTCTCTCTCTCTCTCTCTCTCTCTCTCTCTCTCTCCCTCCCTCCCTCCCTCCCTCCCTCCCTCCCTCTTTCTCCTCCTCCTCCTCCTCATCTCTAAAACCAATAAAAACATAAAGAAAAGATTTTAGAGTGCCTTTGAACTGTAGCAGTAAAAGTTCTTTAAGCATGTTATTATTTTATGAAATACTCAGACTAGTGAAACTTAAATTTTTACTCATATAATGATATGCTCCAGGTATAATACAGCATAGTAACTTTAGTACTTGGAATTTTTTTAAACGGGGGTTCTTCAATGAGTTCTCCAGATGTCTCATTGATTTTATCTAGGAAAAAAGATAAGTGGGTTATCAGCATATTAAAATATTAACTCCACATCTGTGATTAGGCATATTTTTTTAAGCTAAAAAGTGGAGCAAAGAAAAGGAGAGAGGGAAAAAAAAATTCCCAAAAGATGCTGACAATTTTTTGAGGTAACTGAAAGCAGGGGAAAGAAAAAGGAAAGGTGTTGCCTGAGGTGGGATTCATATGCCTATCACTTTGCAAGAGAGGGCAAGCTGGGGTCTGTCCCCAACCAGAGGTCAGGAAGGGCTACTGGGTCAGACACAGTCTCAGATGGTTCCGCCCACGCCTTGCAGTGACTCCGACCGGCCAGGTAGGCAGCATTGGTTTCCTTGTAAATTGGAAACATCTGTGTGTTTACTACTCACGACAGAACTTGGGATATAAAGATTTGGGGTTTACAAATCAAGGGTTTTCAGGCCTGATTTAGTGGGATCATATCTCAGGCGATCATGTGTCCATCTGGAGATAGGTCGTCAGTATTTGGGGCCGAAACTGGTTTTGGCTCAGTGGATAGAGCATCAGTCTGTGGACTTAAAGGTCCCAGGTTCGATTCCAGTCAAGGGCAAGTACCTTGGTTGCAGGCACATCCCCAGTAGGGGGTGTGCAGGAGGCAGCTGGTCGATGTTTCTCTCTCATCGATGTTTCTAGCTCTCTATTCCTCTCCCTTCCTCTCTGTAAAAAAAATCAATAATATATATATTAAAAGGAGTGTATTTGGGGACCATCGTGACTGGAGGACCATACTTTCCCTCATGAAATTGGCCTGAAATTTCAGTTAACTTTGCTTAATACAGGAGTCAATCAAGTTCCGTGAGCAGTACGGCAGTCCCCCTACCAGAGGAGTCCTAGAGACACAGAAGGAATTCGGACTGAGCCTACACACAGCACCATTACAGGAATCTTGGTTGCAAGAAAGGATGGAAAAAGATATTGTTACCCGAGTTGACACTGATTCAGGCAGGACTAGAACAAGTGGCCAGAAATCCTTAGACTCTGCTCGGCAACCTCCTTCCTCTGTTCTGGAGAAAAGTGTCTGGGCTGCTTCAGCTACTTGCCCTTGGACTTTTCGGACTAGCAGAATCATTATTCAACATAATTCTGGAGATTTAATCTCAAGGGGTGCGGGCTTGCTCCTCTGGAGTGTCCTGTACATGTCAGCCTGTCTCCCTCTGTCAGAGCCCTACTTCAATGCTTAAATGGCAACAACTGGTCTCAACCCAACTTTCTCTGACAGTCCTTTGGGGACCTGAATTGTGGGAATGGAAGTTAGGGTTTTGGAACCTCTTCCCTGGGTCCTCAATAAACCATCTCCTAAGGGAAGCAGAGGTACGTGGTCTGTTTTCTTCAACAGCCTCTCTATTCTGTGTCTTGACCCAAAAGAACTCAAGAGCTTGTTTACTTGTACGAGCAAAATTCCCACGCGTCAGCTGTCTCATTAGTGAATGCCCTTGAAATGTCCCCATCTTGGTTATGTCCCAAGGTTTGAAACTGCTCAAAATATTCCAGTATTGTCATGTGGCTTTATTTAATAATTAGGCTTACTGAGCCTGTCATTTACGAATATTGAAATGCCATTGCCAGAAATGCCCTGTCTTCTCTATGGACTTCCATCCTCTTTTCCTTGTAATTCTGTTTTGTGCTTATGTGTTTCATAGATAGGAGCTGTCACATGCCTGGGTAATAGATGTGTTATATGTATTTGGAGACTTAATGGCCTCCAAAGTCATCATCAAATAGTTACACTTGGTGGAAAGGTGCAAAAGAAAACAATGATTGAAGCTGAAGGTATAAAGCAGAAAGGAGTAAAAATGTGGGCCTAAGAAAGACGTACAATTTTCTAGTCCTAAATTTAGTTATTTAATTTTTATTTCCATGCAAACCCAAAGTAGGAGTCTAAGAAATGTAAGCACCTCCCTGCCTTCAGACTTTCTCAGTGCAATAAACATGAGTCTCCTTATTTAGGAATGAAGACTTCTGCCATTAGTGCCATTAAGATCTTTTTCCTACCCAACACTCTAATGCTGTTTGAAATATTGTTTTAAGGGATATTTGTATTTGCACTGGTACCTTTCAATACTTACAGTTTTTTAGAGAAAAATCCACATTAGTTGTTGCTTTCACCGATATTTCAGACTGGGAGCCACTTGGAGTTTGGGTTGTGAACACATCTAGAAGCATAAGACAAAAGTTTTCAGCCATCAGCTAAGTTTAGACTTTTTGGTTCTTTATATTTTTCATCATCTGATTTTTTAAATAACATATGCAGTGACTAGTAAAAAAAAAAAAAAAAAAAAAAAAAGAAAAGAGCCAAAACCGGTTTGGCTGCCGAAACCGGTTTGGCTCAATGGATAGAGTGTCAGCATGCAGAGTGAAAGGTCCTGGGTTCAATTCTAGTCAGGGGCATGTAACTTGGTTGCGGGCACATCCCCATTAGGGGGTGTGCAAGAGGCAGCTGATAGATGATTCTCGCTCATCGATGTTTCTAACTCTCTATCCCTCTCTCTTCCTCTCTGTAAAAAGTCAATAAAATATATTTAAAAAAAATAATAAGTATTTGGGAAATTCTTCATCTACAAAAAAAGAATAATAAGTATTTGGGAAATTCTTCATCTACAAAATAAGGAAGTGGACAAAGGTCAAAAATAAAATCCATGGGGAAAAAAAGCCAAATTAATTATCCTTTTGCTAAATGACATTTTCTGAGAAGGAATTATTGGAGAATTTATGGAAAAACATATTTACTATTAAGTGAATAATAGGTACCAAAGTAGATTTGTAGATGTGTAATATTATCACTGCACTGACATTATCAAAAAGTCAAGTAAGGCCTGGCTGGTATAGCTCAGTTGGTTGAGCATTGTCCCATGTACTGAAGGGACGCTGGTTCAATTCCTGATCAGGGCACATACCCAGGTTGTGGGTTGGATTCCCAATTGGGGCATATATAGAAAGCTACTTATTAATCTCTCTCTCTCTCTCTCTCTCTCTCTCTCTCAAATCAATGAAAATAAATATTTTTTTAGACAGGGAGGAAAATGCCAAGTAAGAAACACTCATTTGCCCCTGAATCTCCTGTTAGACTGTGAAGCAGTTTTGCTTAAAAGTATATAGTTCGAGCTCTGCCACTTCCCAGCGATCACCTCCTCGGACTTGCCTCACAGCATGGCCCCCAAACACCAGCCCTTGTTCCCATCACAAAAGAAGAAACTGAAACTGGCTCCAGCCCACAAGCCGGAGGAGGAGGAGCCAACCCCCCCTGACACGCCCCCCCGAAGGGAGGAAAAGAACAGCAAGAAGCTATTGAACATATTGATGAAGCACAAAATGAAATAAACAGACTTCATGAACAAGCCAGTGAGGAGATTTTGAAAGTAGAACAGAAATATAACAAATTCCGTCAACCATTTTTTCAGAATAGGTCAGAATTGATCACCAAAATCTCACATTTTTGGGTAACAACATTTGTCAACCACCCACAAGTGTCTGCACTGCTTGGGGAAGAGGGGGAAGAGGTGCTGCAATATCTGACAAGAGTTGAAGTGACAGAATTTGAAGATATTAAATCAGGTTACAGAATAGGATTTTATTTTGATGAAAATCCTTACTTCGAAAATAAAAGTTCTCTCCAAAGAGTTTCATCTGAACGAGAGTGGTGATCCATCTTCAAAGTCTATTGGAATCAAATGGAAATCTGGAAAGGATTTGACGAAACGTTCAAGTCAAACACAGCATAAAGCCAGCAGGAAGAGACAGCCTGAGGAACAGGAGAGCTTCTTTACCTGGGCTACTGACCATTCTGCTGCAGGTGCCGATGAGTTAGGAGAAGTCATCAAAGATGACATTTGGCCAAATCCTTTACAGTGCTACTTGGTTCCTGACATGGATGATGAAGAAGGAGAGGGAGAAGGAGAAGATGATGATGGTGATGAAGAGGAAGGGTTGGAAGATGTTGATGAAGAAGGGGCTGAGGATGAAGGTGAAAAAGATGAGGATGATGAGGGGGAAGAAGGAGAGGAAGATGAAGGAGAAGACGACTAATGAACATAGATGGATTCCAACCTTTTTTAATTTTCTCCAGCCCCTGGGAGCAAGTTGCAGTCTTTTTTTTTTTTTTTCCTTTTTCTTTTTTTAACCCCCCTCCTGTGCTCAGTCGCCCTGTTTTTGAGGTCTCTTTTTCTTTCCTTTACACCATGGTTCTCACCTTATTTTGGGGCGGGAGGGGGGTGTACCTTGAGCAGAACACAGTGGGAAAAGAATCTTTGCCCCTTTCTGTTCCAAATTCATTTTTATCCCTTCCTGTCTAAAGAAAAACTTAATGGAATAACCATCAACATGCTTTGTGGGAAAAAAGAAAAACCACCCACTCCCTTAGCTCTGGTGGGAGCTGGAGGTTGCTAGGCCCCTGTGTAGCAGTGCATGGAGTTCTAGCTTTTTTCCTCCTTTCTCTGTATATTGGGCTCAGAGATTACACTGTGTCTCTATGTGAATATGGACAGTTAGCATTTACCGACATGTATCTGTCTACTTTCTCTTGTTGAAAAAAGAAAAAGAAAGGGGGAGGGGGATTATAGAAGGTGAGCCAAGGTGGGTTTGAGATGTTTGGGTGGATTAAGTGGCCATTTTGACAACATGGCTTCTCCTTTGGCATGTTAAATTGTGATGCTAAATGGACATCCTTGCAGTCTAAGATGACACTTTTAAAATAAAATTCTCTCCTAATGATGACTTGAGCCCTGACACTCAGGAGAATCAGCAAAACCTGTCGATTCTTATTCAGAATTGACATTTCTCTATTGTAATTTTGTTCCTGTTTATTTTTAAATTTTCTTTTTTGTTTCATTGGAAAGAAAAGACGATGCTCAGTGTTAAACGTTAAAAGTGTACAAGTTGGTTTGTTACAATAAAACTAAATGTGTACACACACACACAAAAAAAAAGTATATAGTACAATAATAATCAAGGTCGCCTACATACTTTCACATGGCATACACACAGAAAGGATCCTGCTCTTCATTGTTATAAGTGGAATTGGTTATAATGCAAAACTAGTAGACATATCCACCCAACCCAAGTCAAATAAATTGGATAAAGATGGCTGATAAACATATATACACGTCTTCTCTTTCCAAAATACTATGAATGACAGAAAATTTTATACATATGAATGTATACATATTCAATACATATGTATATATTTATTCCCCCCAGAACACACACACACACACACACACACACACACACACACACACCAGTGCTATTAATGTAAATTTTTAGAAGTTTCTAGATCTATGGAGACCACAAGAAAATTGCAGCCCAACATTCATGTTATGAGTTATAAAAGTGTACAAATTAAAATAAGGTGGTATTTGTCCTAGCTAGCTTTGCTCAGTGGTTAGAGTGTTGGCCGCATGGATGGAAGAATCAAGGGTTCAATTCTGGTCAAAGGCACATATGGTTACAGGCTCAATCCAGGCCTGGTTAGAGTGTGTGTGGGAGGCAACCAATAGATGTGTCTTTCTCACATTGGTATTTCTCTCTCTATCTCTCTCCCTTCTTCCACTCTCTCTAAAACAATAAAAATCAATGGAAAGAATATATCCTCAGGCCAAGATTAATGACAATAACAAAAAATAATGTGGCATTTTTGCAGAGACAGATCAGAAAAACAAAAAGGGAATAACTAAATTTCAATGAGAATTTAGATTATATTAAATGTGAGTTTTACATGAATAGGGAAATGGTGTTAGACATTTGGCAATTCCCCTTGAAACATAAAGTTTTATGCCTATTTTATGTCATATATAAAAATAACTAAATTTAAGACCCAAGAGTAAAAAACAAAAATATGAAACTTAAGTAAACTAGAAAAATATTTTATACCTATTTGGATAAGGTCCATCTAAACAAGATGCACAATGCAGAAGTTATAAAGGAATTTAAAATTTATTTTATAAAGTTTAAATTTTTCTCTTTGATTAATATACCTAAATAAGTTTAAAGATAAACCATAGCCTGGAAGAAAATACTAGTTACTTTTACTTTAGAGAAAAGGTTAATATACTAAATATAAAAATATCTTCTACAAATAAGTAAAAATATAATCTAATAGAAAAATGGGCTAATGATAAAAACAGAAAAATCACAGAAGTAGAAATTAAATGCCTGATAAATACAGAGAAAAATACTCAACTTCACAAGTAATCAGGACGCAAATTAAAAATATGAATAAAGTTTCTCATTTATTCACAAAATATGATTAACACTATTTATTGTGAGATTAGGGAGCATTCTTGGGGGATACAATTTGGAAGGTCCTAATTGAAGGCAATTTGGTGGTATTTATCAATATTATAAAAGGTTTACCATTTATTCAGGAATCCCAGTACTTGGTATCTATCCAAAGAAAGAGATACCCAAGAATGTCTGAGAAGAGCATACATGGGAGAAACTGCCCATCATTTAATTCTTTGTAAGATAGAGAGCTCCAAAGCTACTAAATGAGAAGAGTCAGTCATAAGGCAGTTCTTCGCCACAATCCCATTTACATTTTATGTAAAGGTGTGTGTGTGTAAGAAAGAATTTTTCCTTTACTCAAAGTAATCATCAGGCTCATGAGTTGTTTGCCTTTGGTTAATTCAAGCATAGGTACAGCCTGAAAAGGAGGGACTGAACCCTGTGGGGCTCAGCAGAGGCAGCTTTTGTTTTGTTGTGTGTGTTTTGTTCTGTTCTTACATTTGAAAGAGGGATAATAATTCCTCAAAGAAAAAATAGAAGTACAAGGTAGGAATTATAGTTCTCAAAGTACTTCATTGTATATGTATTTTTTTATTAATACTAATAAAGAACCCAGAATAACTAGATTTAATCTTAATGTAAAATAATTTTTAACAAGAGTTTCCTAGGAACTTTTCACTTTTTAGAATGGTGGACATTATAAAGACCTGGAGAGAAAGCCATATGAGGAATGGTGAATAAAGTTTAATGGGCCTTCCACACACTTTAAAGTCATCCTCTATGGGTTGAATTTTGCCACTCCCCCTACCCCCCATAAAATGTTGAGGTCCTAACCCCCCAGAACCTCGAATATTACCCAATTCGGAAATAGGGTCATTACAGATTTAGTTAAGATGAAGTTACACTGGAATAGGGTGAGCTCTTAATCCGATGTAAATAGTATTCTTTAAAAAAACAACAACAACAAAAAAAAACCCAACACATATTTTATTGATTCTTTTTACAGAGAGGAAGGGAGAAGGATAGAGAGTTAGAAACATCAATGAGAGAGAAACATCCATGAGCTGCCTCCTGTACACCCCCCACTGGGGATGTGCCTGCAACCAAGGTACATGCCCTTGACCGGAATTGAACCCTTCAGTCCGCAGGCCATCGCTCTATCCACTGAGCCAAACCGGTTTCAGCTATAAATGGTATTCTTATGAGAAGAGAAAAATTTGGACACAGAAACAGAGGAAGAATGCCACGTGAAAATGAGTCAGAGATTGGAGTTCTGCTACTACAAGCCAAGGAATGCCTGGGGCTATCAGAAGCTAAAAGAGGCCAGGAGAGACCTGCCCCCCTAAAGATTTTAGGGAGAGTGTGGTAGAGTCAAAATTTGATTTTCAATTTCTGACCTCTGGAATTGTGAGAGGATGCATTTCTGTTGCTTTGAGCTACCCAGTTTGTGTGATTTTGTTTTAGAAGCCCTAGGAAGCTCATGCACAACTCCAAAGAAATTCTGGTTATCTCACCATAGAATTAAGTTAGTTGTTACTCATGTGAATAAGTAACCATAATGCTATAATGGAGCCCATGTTAATTATAGACAATTACTAAGGTAACCTCATTAAACTTTGTAACATCTCAGGAAGAAGTCGCAGAAATGAAAAAAAGTTCATTTTACACACTGAAATGTCTATATGGTAAATTTAAGAAGTAGAAAATAATGTGATTATAGTTTTTTAAAGAGTTAAGTCAAACCAATATAATTAGTTCTTATATATGTATTACTATAAACACTTACAGTTTTTTTCCTCTTTAAAATGATGGTCATTTTTATCATGAGGGATGTCATGCCTAATTTCTTCTTTATGTACTTCATCAACTAGAGGCTCCATATAAACTTCTGAAAAAAAAGTATGGCACACCATAGATCAGAAATATGTTAATTTCTTTGAAGGACTTCCATTTTTTTCCACAAGTGATTGGAGGCAGAGACTTAACTTCTTAACTGTACCATATTTTCAACAATAAAATTGCCAAACATCAATTTTCTAGGATAATGTCTGTGAAAGCTTCCAAGGCTTACCCACCTACATTACTGGGAATCAAGGTACTAATCTCTGAGGAATAAACCCCAGATAAACAAATAAACAATATGAAATTCATTGGAACGCTGTGATTGATTGCCAATGTCCTGTGTCTCTCAGAGCTTCCTTCCAGGTGCCGGCAGGTCCTGTAACTAGCCAGGACATTATGACGTCACCAACAACAGGTCAGAATGCTGGGGAGGGATCTCCAAACGCTTTGTGACTCAGTCTGCTATCTGTTTTATCCTGGAATTCTAATGGCCTTTGGTTTTAAGAAATAAAACATTATGAGATTTTCTTTGAAAATTAGGAAATATGTATTTATAAAATAATGTGAAATATTGGCCCCTGGATTTTATCTCACTTAATTATTTTTTTCAATTATGGTTGTCAATAGTATAATAGTTGCAGGCTCCAGCATAGTGGTTACACATTTATGTAACTTATGAAGTGACCCCCCAGCCCCCGAAGGTCCCCAGGATTTTAAAGAAGCATTAATTTTGTTGCTAGTAAAATTGGTTTTCAAAGCATTACAACAACATCTGTTTTTTTGGATAACTGAAGTGAAAATGTTTGTTAAAAGCTAATTGGAGACACCGACATTTAATTCAAATGCCCAGCATGTTATGGTTCATGGAAATATTTTATTTACATATTTTATGATGAAACCCATCCTTTGCCTCACATACATTGATAAAATTATATAATATTTAGTTAGTCAAAAGAGGACTTTCATATTGATAATATTACCCAATATTGATAGTATTTTCTCATATATAACTTATAATAAGCAATAAAGTAAGAAATTAAATTGGCACTATCACCAATATTCTCCATGATATTAAAGGATCAACTCACTTTCTCTCAATTTTAATTATTGGTGCTGAATAGCCTCTCAGCATTAGATAACATTTATAATTAAAATGACACAAGCATCGGTAAAAACAACAACACATAAGCCCTAACTGGTTTGGCTCAGTGGATAGAGCATCGGCCTGTGGACTGAAAGGTCGCAGGTTTGATTCCGGTCAAGGGCATATACCTTGGTTGCAGGCACATCCCCAGTAGGGGACATGCAGGAGGCAGCTGATCGATGACTCTCTCTCATCAATGTTTGTAACTCTCTATCCCTCTCCCTTTCTTTCTGTAAAAAATCAATAAAATATGTTAAAAACACACACACACATACACATAAATTTAAAAAGACTTAAAAGTTTTCAGTGCAATAAAGGTTCACAAATTAAGGCCAACCTGTGGTTTCTACATACCTGATGAATTAGAGAATCAACTTGAAAGAAGTCTAATTGCAGAAGAGGATGAAGGGAAGCGGAGAGGACTTAAACACTTAGTATAATGGCAGTCTGATTTCTCGCTACCTAAGAAGGGAATTCTAAATATGTAAACAAGTGTTGGCCTGAAATTAAAAGTAACTATTTGAACCCATGATTTCTGATATATATAGATAGATATAGAAATAAATATTGATGTAAATGTGTATGCATATAAATACATATATTACATATACATATACACGCATGCATGCAATAATTCCCTATCTCTGTCCGATGGAGAATATGACGACAGTGCTATTCCATTTAATGAACCCATCTAGCCCCCAGGGCTTGGCATGTGAGTATTATTCTCCACTAAAAAGAACAAGGAATTCTTGGGGAATTCCAGGGCTGGGACAGATGAGTATAAAAAATAATTGTCAAGAGCCTAAAAATTGTTCCCAGGATTTAGGATAGAAATTCCACTGCTGAGAAACTATATAAATGAATTAATCTTGACTGCTGAAAGAAAAAAAAAATTAGTCACAATTATGCTCATTACTTAATTGTTTATAATGAGAAAATTTTGAAACAACCCAATACAAATAATAGGGTAATTGACCAAAAATATCATGAATATTCACTAAGGTGAATGTTAAACAGATATTAAGTTTATGAGAATGCTTGTATAATAATGTTAGAGCATAAATGCGGCACCTACATCCAGTGTGCATACAGGTTTGGGCTGAGATCTGGCCATTCACTCCAGCCTCTGGAACCTCTTCTCCCACATCCCATGTACCTCAATGTGTATTGGTATGTTGAGGTGGGATTGGCATTCTTGCTGCTTCAAGGTCTTGACTTTCCTGCTCTCAAATATTAATACTATCTGTCCTTCAAGATGTATGCTACTTAGCCATCCATTCTCCATCACCCCACCCACCACTATCGTCTTTGGTCCTTCTCTCAATCTGACCCAATTCATTGAAGATTCTTGTACCGATCTCCATTTCCAAGCCCTATGCCTCCCGAAAACTTACCGGCCACACAGACAACGCATCCAACTTCTCAGTCTCTCAGTTTGACATCCCACTTAGCGATCTAAATCCATTCTCTTGGGCCTCAGCATCACACTTCTCTGTTCCAGCTGTGAAATGTTAAACTCTCAGATCCTGAAATTAAAAGT
The DNA here is from genome assembly GCF_014108245.1 of Pipistrellus kuhlii. Lineage (NCBI taxonomy): Eukaryota > Metazoa > Chordata > Mammalia > Chiroptera > Vespertilionidae > Pipistrellus > Pipistrellus kuhlii. The sequence continues at coordinate 52,082,342 of NW_023425427.1, forward strand.
AACTATTGGAACCCACATATATTTCTTCCTGACCTCATATTTATGTCTTCCAAATATTGATTTGGTTTTAATATTCTGCAAGCATCCCTTCTCCCACTCAGATGTCCTTCTCACCCCGTTCATCACTGTCCATGTGGCTCCCTTTACCCTATCCTGACACATATACCTCCTGGGTGGACCCTACTAAAGTCTCAGATGGGGGTTATCAGGAAGATGAAAGAGAAGTAACACTGTAGCTACTATGAGATTTAGTGGACTCAGAAATATTCAGAACTTCTGAACACTATTTTCTCTTCCTTTCTTCTCAGCAATCACCCTGCTGCAATCTTGTCCTAGTTCCTTTCTCCCCTACCTTATATCTTCTCATCCAACTGGAAGTGATGATCATGTTGGCATTTTCTGAAAAGCCAAGGACACCAGGTTCTTACTGAAACTTAGAGGCCTCTAAATATACATTGAAGTTCAATGATTTGCCCCCAGAAAGTGGGGACATGAAGGTCACCTTCGAACGTAACTGGGAACTTGGGCACTGACCAAAACTGATGGAATGAAGAAGCTATCATGATATTTAGACTTATTTGGTCTCTAGCTCATCTTATCCCAGACAGGATTTTTAAAATGTAATAATAAGTACAGGAAATAACTGGATTGCATAAATAAAATATGGAGGGAAGGTTAGAAGAAGAAGTGCAGGGACCCCATTAAGCAGGAATACATTAAGCAGGAATACGTTAAGCTTAAAAATGCAACTGCCAAGTCCCATGGCCATGTTCCAGGTGGGTATAGAATTGGGTCTACCCTTCATAGCAAGCAATCCAAAAGGGAGAATCTTGTCACTTACAGGACCCACGGTGCTGAGAAAAATAAGGAACTCTTTCTCATAGGATGAATACCTATTCTTGAAAGCAGACAGGCTTTTTTGGGGGGGCGGGGGGTGTGATCTGCCCCTGCTTACCTCTTCAGCTGCATCTGTTCCTCCTACCACCTCCCTTGCTGGGGGGCCAATCTCACTCTCTCCACCCCTTAAACATGCCAAAGGTATAAGCCTAGATATTCCTCCTCCTGGGAGGCCTTTTCAGACCCAAGACCAGGTCAAGGTCTCCTGCTCTTAAAGTGCCTTGGGTTTATCCTACAGGACTCCTCATGCTCATCTATAACAACAAAAGTGTAATATGCTAATTAGACCAGACATCCTTCCAGACAAAACCAGGGCTGGTGGGAAACCTGGGTCCCAGGTGACAGAGGGAAGTCAGTGCTGGCAGCAGGGTGGTGGGGGGGGCGGGAAGGAAGGCTTACTCTTGCATTGATTTTGTTCAGTGGGCCTCTAGTAAAGAAATGTTTGCCTGTTTTTTGCTTCCTGGAAGTCTGCCCTGGCTAGAATATAAGCTCTGTGAGACTCTGTATCTTATTTATGGCTGTATCCCCAGACCCTAGCACTATATGTGTTTTAGCACTAGTAGGTGCTAAAACACATGCTAAAAAAAAAAAAAAAAAAAAAAAAATTGAGAGGCTCATTAATGAATTTTATTGGACTGTTTCTCATGACAACTCATCTTAGAAGTAACTTGGGGCCTAAGTTTGGGGTTGGCAAAAGGCCATCCCAATAAAAACTCACGGGAGAGTGTGCTGCGGACCTGGTAGGATTGTACCATCCCGTCCCAATTCTACCAATGGAACAAAGATCTTCTCAGGGTTGTCCTTCCATGTGGCGAGGGCATCGGGAGGCAGAGATCAGAGACATAAAACCACAGATGGACAGTTTATTCTTTATCCGGACGTCACCCTATACAACTGGCCTGCAGAACGTGAGGAGTCCCAAGAACATCACCTCTTTTACCCAGAACCACAGCTCTTTCTCTTACCAGTCTGATCCTTCTTCTCTGACACAAACCCCTCCCAGACTCCACCCTGACAGTCGCTCTGCATTGACCTCCTGTTTGTTTGTACCCATGTGCTTTTCCACATGAAGCATCTTTTGAAAATGAGATGAGGTCCTGTTGTCAGGGCAACCAAGGGGAGTGTCTGCTCAATGCAGGCTCCAGAGACCTCAGACTGTACTGTGCTCTGGGCTCCCCTCCCTGTGTGGTTGCAAGCAGGTCCGCATTCTGTAGTCTTCTGTCCTTTTGCTTCAGGGCCCGATGACAAATGCTCATGCCTCTGAATTAATTCACTTTACAAATTCCTATGACTAAACTCTATGAACTCCTTTCTCCCAATGCAATCGAAGAACAGGTGTGCCAGCTACACCCAGGAAGGCCTAGCTAACCCTTTCCTCATCCTGGTTCCATTCCGGCAGCCCAGAATAGGCATCTGGCTACTTATAAGTGGCTATAGCCCCTCACTGGTATGAAAAGGTCAACACCAGGAGGTAGAGTAGTTCCCCTTGTCCATGGTTTTGCTTCCTTCAGTTTTAATTGCCCACGGTCAATTGTGAGCTCCAAAAATATTCAATGGAGCCCTAACCGGTTTAGCTTAGTGGATAGAGCGTTGGCCTGCGAACTGGAGGATCCCAGGTTCGATTCCAGTCAAGGGCATGCACCTTGGTTGCGGGCACATTCCCGGTAGGGGGTGTGCAGGAGGCAGCCGATCGATGTTTTTCTCTCTTCAACCTTTCTTTCTTTCTTTCTTTCTTTCTTTCTTTCTTTCTTTCTTTCTTTCTTCTTTCTTTCTTTCTTTCTTTTTTTAAAAAATATATTTTATTGATTTTTTACAGAGAGGAAGAGAGAGGGATAGAGAGTTAGAAACATCAATGAGAGAGAAACATCGATCGGCTGCCTCCTGCACACCCCTTACCGGGGATGTGCCTGCAACCAAGGTACATGCCCTTGACTGGAATCGAACCTGGGACCCTCCAGTCTGCAGGCTGATGCTCTATCCACTGAGCCAAACCGGTTTTGGTGTCTCATCAATGTTTCTAACTCTCTATCCCTTTCCTTTCCTCTTTGTAAGAACATCAATAAAATATATTTTAAAAAAAGATTAAATGGAGAATTCCAGAATAAGCGATTCATGTGTTTTAAATTGCGCTCCCTTCTGAGCAGAGTGATGAAATCATCCCTTAGTCCAGCATCCCCACGCTGCACCTGCTACCTTCCCGTTAGTCACTTATGAGCCACCTCAGCCATCAGACTGACAGTCACCGTATCGTGGGGCTCCTGTTCCAATGACTTATTTTACTTACTAACGGCTCCAAAGCCATCCACACACTTTATATTGCAGTATATTGTTCTATCATTGTTCTATTTTATTATTCGTTACTAGAGGCCCGATGCATTAAGTTCATGCAAGAGTAGGCCTTCGTGGCAGTTTCCTCAAAATCCCGCAGCTGCAGCCCTGGCTTTGTCCCAGGTGGATGTCCAGTCTAATTAGCACAGTACTTTTTTATTATTATAGATTATGAATCTCTTACTGTGCCCATTTATTAATTAAACTTTGTTACAGGCATGATGTATCAGAAAATCATAGTTTACGCTATCCGTGGTTCAGGCATCCACTGGGGGGTCTTGGAACATACAGCCCATGGGTGGGGGATAGGTCGCAGCACTAGTCTTCCCTGGGAGACTAGGTCTGGCTGGGAACGCAACTGTTTACCGGACAACTGGAGGTGCACATCCCTCCGAATCAAAGGTGCAAGAGCTGTCCCATCCCTGTGACTCACTCCCAGGTGGGTGAGACGAGCCGCCGCCCAGTCTGCCTTCCCTAGGGGGTGGCCTGGTGACAACTCTGCCCAAAGGCACTGCGCCACACGTTCCCTCCCAGTCACGTTGACCATCTTAATACCCTCTGGTGCATTTTCATCGGGCTCACCCTCTTTCTGCCACGAGGAGAGCGTTCACCCCATCTCCTGTGACTTTCTCATCCCTGCTTTCCAAGGCTCCTTGGGGCTTTTCAGGGGAAACTCATTTTGTGATCCTGCTGGCGGAAGCAGCTTTGTTACCATGGTAGTAGGTGAACAGGTGCAGGTAGCAGGTGCAGGAGTGATCACTTTCCAGTAAATAGAGTCCATGTGTGGAAGGGGACATGACACAGAATTAAGAGCAGAGGATCTGGAGACAGAGTTGTGGGTTCAAATCCCAGCCCCAGCACAAACCAGCTGCATGGCCTTCAATCAGATTCTTGTGCCTGAACCTCAACGCCCTCACCTATGAAATGGAAAGAATGACAGCGCTATTGACTTCAGAAGACTGAGGTAAAGGCTCATCCGATAACCCAAGTGAAACGCCTGGCAAGAGGCCCAGCGCTAAGCCAGAGCAGGACTTACCGCCTGAGCTCACCATGTCCCCGCCTGCCAGGGCCCTCAGCCTCCGCATTTGTAGCTGATTGTAGGGTGGTCACCTCCAGGAGCAGCCGGGATAAGGGGGTGGGAGAAACTACCTCAGGTACCAAGCAAGCATGGTGCTTGGCATGAAGCAAATTCCCAGTGAACCAATTCCAGCAATTCTTCCCCCTGGTGTCTTCCTCATGTCCCCTCAGCACCTGAGACCTTCTTCCCAGGGCAGCCAGGAATCTAGAGCTACAGGGGGTGGTTCCAACTCTTACCTCTTCTATCTGCCTTCCTCTGGGCAATGGTGAAGGCCGGGGCCCTTTCTTCCCCATTTCTCTGTCCTAGTCAGTCACTCAGGAGAGAAGAGGCACATTCCAAGGAAATAGTGTGAGCCAGAGGGCAGCACAGGCTTTCTCCTGAAGGAAAAGTATCAACATGGCAAAAACCACTTTGTGGCTCTTAGGAACTTTCTGGACTTGCAGTTTTTTTGTTTTTTTATTTATTTTCTTTCAAGCCCACAAGCTCGCAGAGTTTTGCTGAATTTAGTGTCCAGATAATGTCCTGCCAGTGCTTAGTATCAGAGCTATGCCATATAGCAGTGTTTGCAAACTCATTAGTCAACAGAGCCAAATATCAACAGTACAATGATTGAAATTTCTTTTGAGAGACAAATTTTTAAAACTTAAACAACTTTTAACACCACTTCTTCAACATAGACTCACCCAGGCCGTGGTATTTTGTGGAAGAGCCACACTCACGGGGCCAAAGAGCTGCATGTGGCTCTTTGGTATATGCACAGCCACAGGAATCTCATACTAGGGGTGGGTGGAAATATGCTAAAAACTGTTCCTGGGAGTGTGAAATGGGGCTTTCATTTTGAATGAATTTTCTTCAACTTCCACGGGTCAGTAGTTGCTGCATCTCATGGTTTACTATTCAGACAAAACCCAACAGCACTCCTACCTACTCCTCTTCTAACATGCTGCCTCCTTCCATGATCTGTAGTTCAGTCGTTTCATGGACAATATCGATGGGGCCGTAGGAACAGGAAAGTGAAAGTCATTCACTTCATCACAGCACGTTTACTTCACCCACCTTAAGTCAAAGAGCGGCCTTACATCCTGACGTATTCAAGGTCTCCTGCTGGAACCAGGCACCGAAGAGCATTTACCCTCTGCAGGGCTCCTGGTGCCCTGAGAGGAGGCTGCACAAGCCAGGCTGGTGGGACAGATGCTGCTTATAAAAGGAAATGTGATTCCTGCTCATTTCTAAAGTTAGTGTAGGGAATATCTGCATCAATACATTTCACAACTGGGATGGCATGACACAGCGACTGAGCGTCAACCTAAGAACCTGGAGGTCACGGTTCAACTCCCTGTTGGGGCATGTGCCGGGGTAGGCTCCATTCCCAGTGTGGGGCCTGCCAGTCAATGATTCTCTCATCATCGATGTTTCCATCTCTCTCTCCCTCTCTGAAGTCAACAAAAATATATTAAAAGAAATAAATTTCACAGCTGCTCACGGCCCTGACCTCTCAGCTGCATATTTCTAATTGCTCATGTACCGATATGGCATGTATTTTAAATTATGGTTTAAGAATTAATGCCAGTTAATTTCTTGAGCAGAGAAAGAAAATTAGCAAAAAATTAACTGCGATAGTTCTGCATACCTCTTATTGTCAAAGCTAAGATGTTCTGCCGTGGGTGTTTCTGTTTATTAATTCTTAACTAGTCTGCTTGTTTTTCTATAAGGATGAATACAATGCATGCTTTTCTTCTAACTTCGCAGGAAAGAACAAAACCTAAAAATTCCTTATGTGCTCTTTTTAAAAATTCTTTATTGTTTAAAGTATTACATGGGTCTCCTTTTTCCCCCATTGACTTCTTCCCCACCATAGCCTCCCCCAAGCACAATCTCTCACTCCCCTACTGTCTGTGTCCTTTGGTTTTGCTCATATGCAGGCATACAAGTCCTTTGGTTGATCTCTTACCCCTCACCCACTGTCTTCCCTCGTAGGTTGTACAGTCTGTCCCATGCTTCTATGTCTCTGGTTCTATTTTTGTTTATCAGTTTATGTTGTTCATTACATTCAACAAATGAGTGAGATCCTGTGATATTATCTTTATTTGACTGGCTTATTTCACTTAGCATAATGCTCTCTAGTTCTATTCATGCTATTGCAAATGGTAAGAGTTCCTTCTTTGTTACAGCAGCGTAATTGCTCGCTGGCGAATCCTCCAGGATTTTCTGATTGTCTCCCTGGTTCCTTCCCACTTAGGAACCCCACCTTCACCTCTGGAGTTACCCTCAATCACTCAGCAGCACTCAACACTAGTCATGCGGAGCTTGCTGCTAGGGTCTGGCTGATTAGGAATGAGCGAGATGAGCCGGACGTGCCCTTGAGTCCTCCCATGGTTCCTCCCTGGCTGGCCAACCTCCCAGGCCCCAATTGTGCAATGGTGGGGTCCCTTGGTTTGACCTCCACCCTCTTGCAATCCAGGACCCCTCAGGGGATGTCAGAGAGCAGTTTTGGCCCAATCCTGCAGGCCAGGCTGAGGGATCCCACTGGTGCACGAATTTGTGCACCAGGCCTCTCATATAATATAAATGCTAAGGGTAATATAAATTTGAGCACAAAAAGGGGGTTTGTGTGTCCTTTGGGGCAGATGAATAGTCAGGGACTTTACTGAGGTAACATTTAAGCAAAAACTTCAAAGAGAAAGAGTTAGCCCCGAGGCCATCTGGGGGAAGGGCATACAGTCAGGGGAACAGCCAATGCAAGGCCATAAAGATGATTGTGCCTGTGTGTGTGAGGCCAGCAAGGAGGCTGGGGGAGGGAGGCCTGGGATGGAGGGGTAAAGGGGGAGCTGAGGCTTTTAATTTGAGCATAGAGGGTAGCATTGCAGGGTTTTGAGCAGAGAAGGGGCTATGCTCTCATCCACAGGTAGGGCAGGACTGGGCAGCCGGTTCCTCACTTCCAGCCGATGTTAAAAAGCCTCAGCAGCTTCCCGAAGGCTTCACCTTAACCAGACTCCTGGAGGCCACATGCCCCTGCCGTACCTCCATGGGATTATATTTCTGACTGAGACAAGCCAAGTGAAGTCATTAGCCTTTAGACCAGTGGTTCTCAACCTTTCTAATGCCGCAACCCTTTAATACAGTTCCTCATGTTGTGGTGACCCCCAGCCATAAAATTAATTTCGTTGCTACTGTTAATGAATCATAATGTAAATATCTGTGTTTTCCGATGGTCTTAGGCTCTACAGCAGCGGTTCTCAATTTGTGTGTCTTGACCCACAGGTTGAGAACCGCTAGCAGGGTCGCCTAAGACCATTGGAAAACACAGATATTTACATTATGATTCATTAACAGTAGCAAAATTACAGTTATGAAGTAGCAACAAAAATAATTTTATGGTTGGGGGTTACCACAACATGAGGAACTGTATTAAAGGGTTGAGGCATTAGAAAGGTTGAGAGCCACTACTTAGGCAAACAAACAAATCACAATTTATGAATTTTCCAAATGCTGCTGACTCTTGTGGGAGTCAGTTAGCATGAGTTTTGTACAAATCATCATTGTAGATACATAATATGCACAACCATGGAGAAGAGGTATCCGGAATACTGCTTCTGAGTTAATAACAGCGGATTCTGTTGCTATCTTTTCCCACTATGTTCTATGTATTTCTTAAAGATGCTTGGACTCTTATCCTTTGCTGATTTGATAATATGTGAGGTCATGTCTCAGTCATATGATATGATTTTCTCTGGAGCAGATGTTCAGCTTAATTGAATGTGAGGTAATACAGTTAGAAAATCAAAGGTTAGCTAGATTGAATTGAATTTCCTCATTTAGTATTAATTTATTGTACTGTGAATTTTTGCTTGTTTTTTTTTTATCACAAAAACTCAGATGGTGAACACTGCATTAAAATATTGAGAAATTTCAGTGAAAGTAAGGTGTTCCGCTAAAATCTCCTTCACAAGGAAGAAGATAAGTCAGAGAAAATGAATTATTGTTATAATATATGATGCTACCATTGCTTTTCAGTGGACATTTATCATTTTAGTCAGTGTGGCAATGAAGTTTGCTTGGACACAGAGCTAAGTCAGGATAATAGAAAGATTGGATAGATTGGATGATCTGTTCAATTTTTATGGGAAGGAAGTGTCTCAATTTTTGCTGATGCAGGCCCACTGCAAGATGAAGAAATAAACTGAGCACACATAGAAAAGGACAGGATAGATGATGATTAGATGTCCTTTATTGTTGACATTTGGATTCCCAAGCTCACACAGAATTGATTTCATAAATGTTATTTTGCTTTATCTTGCTTTTCTAATTGATTCAATTGTGTAGGCTTGTACTGTCAAACCCTTAATTTAATCACAAATGGAACTAAAAAAATAATCATTTTTCTGATGCAATTAGAAAAGATACTGGAAACTTTGAAATTAGAACACTAAAGGCTAGCAAAACAGCTTAATTGTCAGACTGGAACTGGACTCTTCCATTCTAAAAGTTATACAAACTCTTATTTACTCATTGAAAACTTTTGACCCAGAATTAATAACTGCCCAGAAAGAAATACCCTGCTGTAAAGAGATATGCTTTTTTTTGTTTGTTTTGTTTTATTGTTGATATAATTTTTTAAAGCAGGGGGAAAAAATCTATTCTTCCCAAAACACACTTTGTATAATTCTAAGAGAATCATCTAATTCATCAAGGACCAAAATGACCCAAGAACAAATGACATCAGGATTACCCAAGGGACACATCTGACCCTTTCGCACGCTCCTCTGAGCTGTGGCCATGCCTTTCCCACAGTATTTCTTTCCTCACCGTGCGATGCTCAAGGGGTGTGGGTGTGATGTAAGACGAGGGGCCACAGGAAGTGCCGTGCTTCCACTGGTCACCAGGTGGACGGATTGGCGTAAATCACCACAAAACGGTGAGAACTCTATCCAAGTCCCTTTCTACTCTGCCAATTAAAGAGGTGTTTAAAACAAACAAAACTCAAGAAGTTACATCAAAATGGGTGAATATAATGTAGATGATGATTTAGTGTGGGCAAACAGATCAGACATTTCATAAATGTTTAAAAATCAAGCCGGATTTAACTAAGGCACACTATAGTTTGTAGGAAACATGCACTGATTTTTTACATGTTCACTCTGGGCTCCATCCTAACGCACAGGGACAGGGAGAGCTTTGAGAAGGCTTCGCCTGGACTACACAATGCTTAGTGAGGAGCAACAGTCTTCTAAGAGAATCCTGCCCACGAGAGCTGGCTCAGGGGAAAAAGCTGAAGGGCCATTAGTAATGGTCTTCAAATATGAACGGGGATGCAGCCAAAGCTCTCATCTGCTATGTTTTTACTTATTCTATGTGGTCTTTGGATCTTCCTTAAGGTAGTGACAAGTGATAAAGTATTTTAAAGTTTTATAATGTCTGCAGTGTGTTTTGACATGGTTTATCCATAAGAATGTATATTTACAGAGAGGGAAAGAACATACGGAAATGTTAACCACTGAAAAAAAATGCTAACAATTGATGCCTGTGACAGAAAGGTCTATGGATGTTCATTAGAATCTTTCCTTTCTGAAGCTTCTCAGAAAGAAAGAAGAGGAGTGGCTACATGTATTCAATGAAAAGAGAGTGGGAGGTGGAAAGCCAGCAGGTTCAGAAGAAGAAGCCAGGGGTCAGTCTTAGGCCCAGAGTCAGGGATGCCTGAGGGGTCCTGAGTTCATAATAGGGCATACTTGTGAGGTGGTCGAGCCAAAAAGATAAAACACAAAACAAAAGCCCTCCCGTAATGATTTTCTTTAGAATCTGCCAAACAAGGTTCTGTGGGAATAAAGATATTCTGTAGTTAAAAACAAGAGCTGTGTGCCACCGCGTATTCTAGAGGAGTTGATTAGCGCAGTTAGCAGGATAGCCAGGAGGAATCTGTTCCACGGAGCTGGAAAAAATATTTGGAGTTTTAAACGGAATGGAAATTTCAGATGCACCAACAGTGAACAGAAACAACCTTAAGAAGAATGAATAACAAATGTCTCCAGAGTCCAGCATCCTAGGTGACGGAGATGCGGGAACGCAGTCCGTGTTCAATGCAGAGCCCCCGGGGTTGTCCCAGGTGCAGGCGTCCGAGCCGCTCCGAGGTCATTCTCTGTCCCAGCGTGCATCCCGCCGCACTTGCTGTGTGTGGTCTTGCGGGGGCTCTTGTTCCTGCTTCTCTGGATCTAAAAACAAAGCTAACACATCTCTGCCTGTCTTCTCTCAAAAATAAAAGGACAGTGATTTTTGCTGACCAGAGCACAGCCATACGGAGAGAGGTAGCAGCATTTGGATCCCATGAGACAATGTGGACGAGAGCGAAGTCAGGGTTGGGCTGGGTCAATGCAGAATGCCACCGAGCCCAGACGGTAAGCCCAGACAGTCGGCCCTTGCTTAGTTTGGACCAGTGGTCACCAAACCTCGGCCCAAGAGCCATATGCAACTCTTCAGCCCCTTGAGTGTTCTAACGCCACTTCTTCAAAATAGACTCGCCCAGGCCGAAAACCGACTTCTGCGCATGGGCTACGAAGTTTCAATCGCACTGTATGTCCATGCCTACACGTAGTATTTTGTGGAAGAGCCACACTCCAGGGGCCAAAGAGCCGCACGTGGCTCCTGAGCCGCAGTTTGCCGACCCCTGGTCTGGACAAAGAACGATTTTATGCTCTTGGGCTCCTGTGGCCACCACGAATGGCTTTACTGCGTTATGTACAACGAAACAGAAACCAGAGTGGTTTAGTTCTCCTTTAATCGGTACTACATTAAAATGCACTAGTACATTCGTGTCTACTTCCCTCCACCAAGGGCCATTTTGCCATATTCAAAACTTGCCATATTCAATTCACTGGAAGTGTCATTACCACTGAGTCACAGGCACCGGGGCCTCGGCTGGTGGTGAATGAACCAGGGCAGGGAGACTACCCGGGGCTTCCACAGGCAGGAAGCGGATAACACAGTGGTTATCCTCCCCACGGAGATGGAGAACTTGGGCAGGGTGGAGGAAGGAAGTGTTTTGCTGCTGCTCCACGGTTACCTTGACAACCGTGGCACAATCATTGGGGCAGAAATTAGTTCAGGCCATCCTGTCATACAGCAGAGGCGGGAGAGTGTGCAGGGAGAGGAAGCGGGCATGGCCGGGCCCAGACGCTCAGAGGGCCTGCCAGGGAGGTCCCCGGGCAGTGACCCGGAGTCTGAGCTCCATGCGCCAGCAGCCAATTGTACTTTGGTTGTTTCTTTCCGCAATTTGGTGTCAGCAGCGACAGCCATGACTCCCCGCTCTCCTCCCCAGTGAAGAACAAACACGGCACTAATCTGGCTCAGGGCTTCTGCAGACCATCCCTGGTCATTTACCCCCCCTCCCCTTGCTCTCTTCTGGGAGAAACAAGGAACGGCGTGGTGATAAAACACATTCGGTTCAGGGTGAGCGGGTGCCTGGAAACCAGGCTCTTCCCTGTCGGTAAGTGTGCAGACCCTGCAGGGGGTGTCCCTGATACACTGCCTGTTGGGGAGAAGGTGTGGATGCTGCTCGGGCCTCTGGTCTCCAGCCCCACAGCCCTGCGCACAGTCAGACCACAGGAGCCCGGTGGGGATTTGCAGGGACTCTAATGGGAAGAAGGCTTGTTTCAGACTCACAGGGCATCCAGAGATCCGAATGCACCCGGGACTTAGAAAACACGCACAGGAAGGTCGGACAAGACCGAGGCGGGAAAGCACACAGTGTCTCAGTCTCACAGCCCGGATCCGCCCAGCGTGGGCGCAGAGGCTTCCTGCGGACGATGGGCTGGGGGTCCTTCTCTCGCGTCCCGTGGGCGGCCAGGTCCACAGGACGAGGCTAGCAGCACTCAGGGTGAAGACGCAGGAAGTGAGGGGCATGTCTCTCCGGGAGGAGTCACCCCGGTTTCCGCCTCGCCGGCTCCTGGAAGTCCGAGCTCCATCTCAGCCGAGGTCTCCTGCCGCCCACCTGGGCCTCCAGGACCGAGCAGCTTCCCTCTTTCTTGCGCAGGGGAGGGCGGGGCGCTAGTGACACATCCGGCTGGTCATCTCCTTCTGGAAAGCAGGGAGAAGCACGGTTAGGGAAGTGAGAGCAGAGCAGTGGCTGGTGGAAGGGTCTGACATGCCCTCGTGACCTCTGGAGCCTTTGAGCAAGACGCTGCAAGCATGGCCCAGGAATAAGGCTTGGCTTGCAGATGTCTTCTGTTTCGTGTGTTTTTGTTTTTTGTTTTTTAAATCAAAGCATTTAAAAAATATATTATTCTGTCATCACTAAGGCTCATGTCAAGGATTTCCTTTTTTTTTTTTTAAATATATTTTATCAATTTTTTAAAGAGAGGAAGGGGGAGGGATAGTTAGAAACATCAATGAGAGAGAAACATCAATCAGCTGCCTTCTGCACACCCCCTCCTGGGGATGTGCCAGCAACCAAGGTACATGCCCTTGATCAGAATCGAACTTCGGACCCTTGAGTCCACAGGTTGGCGCTCTATCCACTGAGCTAAACCAATTAGGGCTAAATCAAAGCATTTTTAAAAACACAGCTAACTTGCTGACAATCCAGGTTGCCTGCTTTTTCTGAAATATTGCAAGACCGTTTACCTCCAGCTGCCCCTTCAGAGGCAGGACATGCTTTCCAGGTTACCCCAGACCCTGCCACTCCCAGGTGTCTTGCCATCAGGCAGTGAGTATCACTTACAGATGGAGAGGATCTTGGGTTTTTACTGCCGTGTTTCTTGGAGAATAACTTCTCTTTACCCACGTTTCCATCAGAGATGAAAAAAAGGAAGGACAGTCTAAGTTGGCACAAGTCAAGAAAAGCAGGAGGGAAGACATTTCTTTCTTTCTTTTTTTTAAAATATATTTTATTGATTTTTTCAGAGAGGAGGAGAGAGGGATAGAGAGCTAGAAACGTTGATGAGAAAGAAACATCGACCAGCTGCCTCTTGCACACCCCCTACCGGGGATGTGCCCGCAACCAATGTACATGCCCTTGACCGGAATCTAACCTGGGACCTTTCAGTCTGCAGATCGACGCTCTACCACTGAGCCAAACCAGTTTCGGCGGGAAGACATTTCTTAATGGAAATGAAGACTATACCGATGGGTCTGACCTTCAACCAACCACCTTGCCTTTCACCCACCCACCACCCGGCTGGCTCTCGTGGGCATGTCCAGGGGCTAAAGGTGCCAGCCGTTCTCATTCTCTGGGCCTCTGCACAGGCTGAGCCTCTTGTCTGTGCCTGCTCCTACCACATCCTGCCCTCTTTCCTTGGCTAATTGACATAATTCTTGCCAATCAGCAAGAGAAACTCACTGCCTGGCACACCTTCCTACACTCCCCCTGACCCGCTGTGAAGCTAGCCACTCCCTCCGCTTATACCCACCTGGAATCCTGCACGCACTGAGCTGCCACATATTCTGTGTGTGTGCACGGACTAGGGGCCTTCCCCACTGTGAGCGGCTGAGTGTCAGGAAAAGAAAATCTCATTGGATCGCACATGTGCTTCCACCATGTATTCCTCACTCTGCACCGTGCCAGGCACACACTGTCCTCACCCAGGGCCTGGAAGCATTTGGCAGGATTCATTCAATGTCATTTCTAACAGATGGAGGAGCTGCATCCCAGTCCCACCTGCTGCAGAACTGATGCCAGATGCTACACCCCTTGCACTCAGGCCCTGGATCACCCCAGGCTATAAAACAGGAGTAAAAGGAGCTTGAGCATGGGTGTGTCTAGGTGCTCAGAGACCCTTGGAAAACATAACAATGTGTTGGTTAAAGAAATAACAGGACACACTAGTACACAGAAGAATTTAGCACCCTTACAAGATTATTAAATGCATGCAATTCCATACAGATACATAAATGGAAAAATTAAATGAGCATCTACTTAGGCCTATTTCTTGTACTGTGTAGCAGGTGTGTGGGAGATGAGGTTGCTTTGGGAGGAGCTATGGTCTAGTGGGAGAAAGAGCTATAGATCACATGCTAAACTATAATAACCTTCCCGGCAGTGTGGCTCAGTTAGTTGGAGCATTGTCCCGTACACTGAAAGGTTGTGGGTTTAATTCCAGGTCAGGGCACATACCCAGGTTTCAGGTTTGATTCCTGGGTTGGGGTGTGTGCAGGAGGCAACCAATTGATGTTTCTCTCTCTCCCTTTCTTTTCTTTTCTTGCTAAAATTAATGGGGCATATTCTTGGGTGAGGACTTATACAATTAAAAAAAAATTCAATGACATGCATGCAAATATTTAGAGGAAGGGAGGCCATGAGGCATGGTAGAACTGAATTCACCCACATTTACAATTTTTAAAAACATGTTCATATTGGTTTTTAGAGAGTGATGGAGAGGGAGAGATAGAAACATCAATGAGGAACATCGATTGGCTGCCTCCTGCACGCCCACACTGGGGATTGAGCCTGCAATCCAGGCATGTGCCCTGACCAGGAATTGAACTGGCCACCTCTTTCACCCACATTTAGTTACCACTTCTGCACCTGCACTCACTACCCTTGTGTGATCACTCTGTGCCTTCGAGTCTTGGCTGAAATGCCTCTTTCTAGGGTGCCTCCTCTAACCTCCGAGACAGCCCCGCCTTTCATAGTGTCCTTCCTCACATAGTCTATTATTTTTTTCATCCCTGATTCCTGAATTTATGCCATCTGATCCTGTAAGTGCCACGAAGAGTGAAGGACGAGGCTGTGTCTGCTGTTTGTTGCTGTATCCCAGCTCCTGGCAATTGTCATTTAATAAAAATTTCTTCAAGCAAGTAAGCAAAGGGCCTTCAGCTTCCTCATTTAAAATGGAATAGTGTTGCTGGGCCAGTGAGCGTTGACCTATGAACCAGGAGATCACATTTTCCGGTCAGGGCCCATGCCTGAGTTGTGGGCTCAATCCCCAGTAGGGGGAATACAGGAGGCAGCCGATCAATGGTTCTCTCATCATCGTTGATGTTTCTATCTCTCCCTCTCCCTTCCTCTCTGAAATCAATAAACATACTTTTTAAGTAAGTACAATCGAATGGTGTCACCTGAGGAGGTGACTGGCAGAGTAAAAGCATTAACAGATGGGTGGGCTCAGCCCACATGAATGCCCTCTCCTGGTCCCCGGGGGAGCACAAGCGTGGCCGCAGACACTGGTGCTGGGGGTGGGGCTTGAGACTGCTTCGCTGATATGTTCCCACAGGGAACCCCACAGTGTAGCGGGGGAGCAGCCTGAGCGGGGAGGGGAGGGGCTGGAGAACAGTGGGGGAGAGAGCTGAGGTGGAGCCTGCTGGCCACCTGCAGATGCTGTGGCTGGACAGAGGGACCTGGCTGCATGGGGACAGCGGGGAGGGGGACAGGGCAATTCACAATGGTTCAAATGAGGACCTGGGCGTCTATTGTGAGGAAGGAAGGTAAATAAGGATGATCTGGAATTGAATTTGCTGTGAGCAATTTATCAAAGTCACACAGGAAGTGGCAAGGGTGGGATTCGAACTCAGGGTTGAGGGCAAAGGCCAGATGTTCCTATGAATGTGCATTCAGATGATATTGATTTAATGCTGACATATATATATATATATATATATATATATAGTAATCACAGATGGCCACAGACATTCCTGAATTCTCAAAATGCCAGAGATGTGTTTTCATCACCTGACTCCTGCCACTTTGAATTGCAGCTGCAATGGCAAATACTCAAACATTTACTCCACTAAAGACCGCGGGCATTAGAAGTAGGGAAACAAACAACGACACTGCAGAAGAGGGGACATGGGGGGGCTTATCCAGAGCCCTTGAGCTGGTCTGTGAAAAGCCAGGACACCCTGCAGCACCAAATGCAGGAGAGAAGCTGCCCCCTGGGGTGCCTCCTCATATTCTTAAAGAGACAGAACTCTGGAAACAGTGATAGAAACTTGGGAGTGGAAGGGAGGGGGAGAGACAGAGAGAAACATCGATGTTAGAGATTCATCTATTGATTGCCTCCCACGCGCGCCCCAATTAGGGCCAGGGATCCAGCCTGCATTGTTATGTGCCATTGACTGGAGTCGAATCTAGGACCTTTCAGTCCAAGGGCCAACACTCTGTCCATGAAGCCAAACTGGCCAGGGCTAAAGTAGTAGATTTTTATTTTTATTATTTTTTTTTAAATCTATCCATAAGAAAAGAGTAAAGCTGGGTTTGGGCTTTCCTCATTCAGTAACACTTGCTTTCATGTCAGGAACTATTGATTCTACCAAGTCCCTGGTTCCCCACTATCAACAGAAGCAATTTCCCACTCCACTCCCTGGCAAGCAATGCAGTTTATAACAGGGACCTCCCCCACCCTTCACCTACTATGGAGTGGACCCCACCCACTCCCACACCCACTGGGGTCCTCCCTGGTCTCCATCAGGCCATGGCCTAGCAAGGCTTTCAGTAGCTTCTCAAAGGCTGCTTGTTCTGGGAGAAGCTTTCTGCTCTCTGTGCCGAGCCAGCTCAGCGAGGTTTGGTGAGCCTGAGAGGAGGTGGTGAAGGATGGAGAAAAGACAGACAAGAGAAAAAAAGCTGGGTCTAAGTGGGATGGGTCTCTCTGATGGAGAGCTAGCAACAGCACCACAGCCTTAAAACTGTATCTTTATTTTATAGCCAGATTCCACAAGGCAAAGGAAGGGGCCTGGTCAAGATGTTAACAATGTTCTAATCCACTCAAGTACATGCGCATGAACTCTATCAAGTCCACGTTACTCAGCACAGGGGACCACAGGTAAATACCATAAGGTCAAGCTTACAACCACAGCCCTTGGCGATAACTGTGCTGGGAGGGCTTTGCCCTCCAAGATGGGATTTGCACGTGCCCGCTCATTAATCCGAGGCTTGAACTTGTTGCCTATCCCCGTGGTCGGCAAACTGTGGCTTGTGAGCCACATGCGGCTCTTTGGCACCTTAAGTGTGGCTCTTCCACAAAATACCAAGGCCTTGGCCGAGTCTATTTTGAAGAAGTGGCATTAGAAGAAGTTTAAGTTTAAAAAAAATTGGGCCCTCAAAAGAAATTTCAATCATTGGACTGCTGATATTTGGCTCTGTTGACTAATGAGTTTGCCGACCACAGATCTATACATTGTGGCCTTGAACCTTTACTCTGTATTATATTCAACCATTTTGAACTATCTGCTGAAGGCTGCACCCCTGGAGGGATGCTCACAGCTCTCCCAAGCTGGCAAACTTGACTCCCTTCAAGACTCAACTGTCAGCTCCCAGGAGGACTCCGTGGCCCCCTGCCTGGGCTCCCCATCACTGCTCCCACACTCCCGTCACACCCTCTCCAGCAGCAGTGGGCTGCAGCACCTATTTTTGCCCGAAACGGAGAAGACCTTTAAAACCTTGTTGTATAGGAGAGTATGATGTGGGATATGTTGGTCCTCATATAACAGTATTCCTGTACAGTAGGTCTTTGGGTTACGTCGGAGATCTGTTCCTACGGCGATGTAACGCGATTTTCTCCGTTAGCTGGAACCCACCTGCATCACTCACATGGAGCATATGCCCAGGAGTAATGAAGTGACACAGTAAAAAAATAAAATAATAGAAAGATAACAATTCCTGACCTTGAATTGTGATAAGTAAATAATAAGAAACATGAAGCACATATGTACATATGTCAAAATGACGGAACTTTTTTTTTTTTAATAAATAAATGGGAGATGGCGATGAAACCATGAAACAGCATATGTCAAGTCTGACATATCACAAGGACTGCCTGTGCATGGTTTGATCCAATTATTTTTGGGAAAAAGTACAAACAATATATGAGCACAACATAACTGGATCAAGCCATATATCCTGTAATTAGTATAATTTTGATTCATTCACACGGGATGTCTACTGCTGTGCTGCCTGTTGCCATTTTTCATCTGCCATCTAAGGGGGCAGAGGCCAGCGCTGCTATGAAGAGTCGGGGGCTGCGTGTTTGAGAGTTCTTGCAGCACTGGGTTGAAAATCACTGCACTACATCACATATTTCAGTTACCTTGTTTTTACATGAAACAGACAAATAAATGATGTCTTTGGGTGTAGGTTATTGTGCTAGCAAGCAACTTTAACAAGTTGACATTAAAAACTATAAAATAAACTTCCAAAACAATGACAAAATGATGGAATCATAGACTCTGTTAAAGCTGGAAGAACACAGATATCATCCAGTCCAACCTCTTCATTTTAGAGACGTGAAAACTCGGACCGAGAGAGCCAACGACCTGCCTGAGACTGCACAGCTAAAAGGTGGCAGAGACAGGACCCCTGGTCTTGAACTCTACCCTCAGGCTGATTTGAGAGATGCAAGAGTGGGAACAAGTCTTTCTTAGAGCTGGCTCAGTGAGAGTCAAGTACAGTCCTTCCCCCGAGAGGCTCCCCTTCACCTGCACTCCTTCAACGGCTGCCCACAGTCTTCAAACCGAGTCCCAGCCCATTTCTTTTCTTTTCTTTTCTTTTTTTTTAAATTCACCAACTTTCTGCTAATTCTGAGAAATGAGGAGGAGAAAGGAGAAATATTGGAAATAAAGAAATGCTGGAAGGGGGAGGGGTGGAAGGTTCGGAGAATGAGAGCCCTGCTGAACTTCTGTGAAAAAGAAGTTTATGTAAATGAGATTCTCCTCCAGCAGCCCCCAGGAGAAAAATCAATGGCTTAAAACTGGGCAGTTTGAGGCACTCAACCTAATGGAAGGTTGGCCCTAAGAGGGAAGTGGATTGCCTCTCAGCTCACCTCATGTTAGCTGAGTGTCAGCACACACACATAAACACACGCTTTCTCCAGGAAGGGCTCTTTGTCAGCACGTTTATAGGTAATATGTGAAGGTGACTGCTGCTGAAGAGACAAGAGAAAAACGGGGAGTCACCAGGCCAGTGCTCTTTTTTTTTTTAATAAAAATATTTTTTTTAATAAAAATATTTTATTGAGTTTTTACAGAGAGGAAGGGAGAGAGATAGAGAGCTAGAGACGTCGATGAGAGAGAATGATGAGAGAGAAACATCGACCAGCTGCCTCCTGCACACTCCCTACCGGGGATGTGCCCGCAACCAATGTACATGCCCTTCACCGGAATCGAACCTGGGACCTTTCAGTCTGCAGACCGACGCTCTACCACTGAGCCAAACCGGTTTCAGCAGGCCGGTGCTCTTTTTATAAAGTGCTTCCTTGCCCACCGATCAGCAGCTCAGCCTCAGACCAGAGCATGGCCACGCCTCGCCTGGCATCAGCCACCAGTCTCCGCGCTGACAGAGACTTGGGAAGGTCCCTTTGAAATCCCGTAAGAAACACTGGGACGTTTCTGCTTGGGCTGGGGTTGGGGTGTAGGTAATAGCAAAGCCCTATTATCAGGAAGGTTTTCATCGCTGGACAGCACAGTTAGGTCCTTTGTGTGTGTGTGTGTTGGGGAGGGGGGGAGGGGGGTGGGTTCACAGGTCAGAAAGATTGTTTTCTGTGCACCTTCCATCCTATAAATTCCATTTCTTAAGAGACTTTAAAACCACCAATTTGTATCTGTATTCTCCATTGGTTTATTTTGTTATTGACTACGGTTTCCCTTCCCTAAGATTGTGTGGATCGAACATGTTGACACGAGAAATTCTATTTTTCTCAGGAGTCGCCCCCCCCCCCCCCCCCGCCCCTTCCCTTTTACATCCAAACAACTGTGCTAGTGATGTCACTGCCAAGATTTAATCAGAACCAGCCAATCCCCTCACACCTCCGGGGTCTCAGCCCCTGCCCATACCCGTCTCCCTGAGGCCACATTCCACACTGGGGGCTGAGCTGGTATGAGGCTATTTCCTTACCGAGATCTAGAGATCTAACTCACTGGTGGCAAAAGCAAGTCCCTTTGAAACTGTCAGGTCAGTAAGAATCACTCCAAGGTATGCCTCAGTGGTATGTGGCTTGTGATGAGCTAAACGCCACTTTGGCTTCAGGCTGAAGAGGACCTTCTGCCCCTCCCTTCGCTTCCTAGAAGAACTTGAATTAGGGGCCTTGTCCAATAGGAAGACATTATCAGCAATAACCTCTTCTAACCGACCTCTCTATGGGGCAGGACACACTTCTAATGACTAAACAGCTCTCTTCTTAGCATCCTACAATGACCCTCTGGAGCCCTCCATGTACCTTACCTCACCCCTAGCTCAGCAAGTCTTCTGTTCCCATGTTTCCTTTCTGTTTTTGAACCTCTCATGCATGTGGGGTCTCTAAATCATGGTTGGGGCTCCCCATGCACATATATGTAATTAAATTTGGCCTTTTTCTCTTGCTAATCTGTCTCATGACTATGATGACTATTTGATCATTAGACCAGCCAAAAGAACCTGAGTTTCTTCCTCCCCCACACTGAGAAGCAGAAAAAAATGCAAGTCGACATTAGCAAGGGATGACACCATAGTTAAGCCGTGTAGATGGGTCTGAGGTAATTCCTGAGTATAGACCCGGGCAAGGTTCAGTGAGGTTTCTTCAGGCATCAGAACACTTTGAGCAGCATGACATCCTGGTGTCAAGAATTCCAGGAATGGATGGAGCCTGCAACCTGGGCATATGCCCTTGACCAGGCGGGACCCTTCAGTCCATAGGCCGATGCTCTATCCACTGAGCCAAAACCAGCTGGGGCTTATGGTGATTTTGATTTGAATTTCTCTGATGGTTGGTGATGCTGAGGATCTTCTCATGTACCTGTATGTCTTCTTTGGGGAAAATGTCGATTCAGATGCTCTACCCATTTGTAAATGAGTTGCTTATTTTTGCTATGGAGTTATATAAATGCTCTGTGTATTTTGGATATCAGCCTCTTATCAGATATATGCTTCGCAGATAGTTTTCCCCATTCAGTAGGTTGCCTTTCATTTTGTCGATGGTTTTCTTTGCTGTGCAGACACTTCATAGTTTAATGGAGTCCTACTTGTTGGTTTTTGTTGTCAGATTTTTTTAAAAAATTGTCAAGAAGAAAAAAAAAGAATTCTAGGAATGGGCAGATGTGGTTTTAGGAGCTACAGATACAGAGAGTGAAGATGACATTGTGTTAAGGTATTTGATAAGAATCAAAATCAGCGGTTGTCTCCCAATCCTTCATTTGAAGGACTCGGCATTCCCTGTAATACCAGGCTGCCTACTGACTCCAAGGTCAAAGGTCTACCCTCTCTAATCCCTGCTGGTATCAACCCAGCATCTGGAAAGGAGCTGCTGAAAGCCAGAGGCATACAACTCATTCCCACTCACCTCCACCTCCCACTCACCTCCACCTCCCTCCAGGTAAAGGCCCAGCAAGTTCAAGGGGCTGCAAGCTTCTCAGGCCTGCCTTGCACATGTCTTGCTTGCTTGCTTCTGTGTCTGCGCTGTTTCTTCCGCAGGGAGAGTCCCCTTCCCTCCCCCTGCCCAGAAGGCACCTGCTCATCCATCCATGCCCTGCTGGCACGGCTCTGAGGATTACCTGCTGCCGAGATGCCAGACAGTGACTCAGAGAAAGGATCGGCCCCAGAGCCTGCCACTGAAAATGCGGCCTGACAGCTAGCTGTCCCTCAGACAGGGACGTGGTTCTGCTCTGAAGGGCAGGGTCCCCTTTAAGAGACAGCCCTGGAAAAACACCAGGCTGCTTGCTGCAGGGAAATCCCTGGGAGGGAAAAATCGAAAACAAACAAACAAATACTAAACATCCCACCTGCCCTTGGGCACAGGGGAATGGGGGAGAGGGGCGGTGAGGGGAGGCTGGGTGTCAGGACCATAGCTGTCCACCTAAGGGCAGAGCTCCCTCCCAAATGCTGAGGAAGGGCCCCGCCCTCTCCCCATCCCCTGGTTAGGCAAATATTTGGGTGGAGGGATGCACTGGGGCAGGACTTTCTTGGGAGCCCTCATTCCATACACAGCGAAGGCCCAGAGAGAAGGACTGCTGTGCCCAGGCCTGTGACAGGGTCACTCGGTGCCTTCTCCAGGGGCACCAGCCCAGTTCCACCTCCTCCGAGGGACCGCACCTTTCCCAGCGGGTTCCTGGCCCTGTGGAAGGTGGCAGTTCCCTAAGCCAGCCTGGGAGAGTATGTCCTGCTTTCTTTCCCAATAGGGCAGTGGTAGGCAAACTCACTAGTCAACAGAGCCAAATATCAAGAGGATGACGATTGAAATTTCTTTTGAGAGCCAAGTTTTTTAAACTTAAACTTCTTCTAACGCCACTTTCTTCCAAATAGTCTCGCCCAGGCCGTGGTATTTTGTGGAAGAGCCACACTCAAGGGGCCAAAGAGCCGGTTTGCGGACCACGGGTCCTAGGGCTCAGAGCACTTTGTTCCTGCCATCAGAGCCTTTGAAGCAAGGAGGAAGTGGCTCAAGCCCAGGGCAGGTGCCCAGAGCAGTTTTTAGCACTATTTTTCTTTTTTCTTTTTTTAATATATTTTATTGACTTTGTACAGAGAGGAAGAGAGAGAGATAGAGAATTAGAAACATCGATGAGAGAGAGTCATCGATCAGCCGCCTCTTGCACACCCCCTACTGGGGATATGCCCGCAACCAAGGTACATGCCCTTGACCGGAATCGAATCCGGGTCCCTTCAGTCCCCAAGCCGACGCTCTATCCATTGAGCCAAACCAAACCGGTCTCGGCAGCACTATTTTTCTTAATGTGGCTGCATTTGCTCAAAGGGAATTGGGAGAATGAATTCTGGTAGGAGGCCGACACCAGCCACTTGGAATGAATTTTGGAGCAAGGCTTTATGCGTATAAATAACTTGGTGAGTGAAAAATTCATTCATTCACTCACTCACCAAGTTATTTATTCCACACAAACGGAATAAAGAAGATGGGGCCATGGTGCAAAGCCTTAAATAATCCAGGAAGGTGTGCTGTGCTCCCCCCGCCACTCCTGCACTTCCCCACGGGCCAGGCCCCGTGCTCACCGCTGTGCATCCCTTATTTCATCTGGTCCTCCCCCTGCCTTACCTCCTGAGGGGTTTGATCCTCATTTTCAGATGAAACGCCTGAGGTTAAGCACCGGGGTCAAAGGTTAGGGTAGCCAAGGTTGGGATGTGACACCCTGTCTTCCTAATGAGTGCCCTGGCATCATGCCCACGAGATAGCCATCCACACCCGCAGGTGCTGGGCTCAGCCTCGGAGCCAGGAGCCGTTTGTGGGCGGCCACAGCTGGGGCCGCTGCCTCTCCTTGCCAGCATCCCACGGCCTGAATCCCTGTGAGGCAGGCAGGGCAGCCAAACGACAAACATTTTTTAAAAAATTCCTCCCAATGTAAAGGACATGTGGGAGCCAACCAGCACGCAGGAATGAAAACAGTCCTTCCTGCTTTCCGTGAGGGACATGGGCGGCAGACAAGCCAAAAGGAATAAAAATAGAAAGCCTGGCAGGCTGGCCCTTCCTCCTCTTTGGGAAAAACTGGTATTTATTTGATGAATTCTGTTCCTAAACAGCAGCCCGCGTTGCTGACCCTGGGGCACTCCCAGTGGGGGGTGTGAACCTGTGCACAGAGCTGCATGCCCCGAGGACATGTGCACGTCTGCGGGGATGGATAAACACACAGACCTGCCACCCACAGAGAATATTTACTCAGGCGATACACGAATCACACTGCTCTTCTCTCCCCAGATCCCGAGAGCCTTAAAAATAAGCCACTCTGTGTAAACAGACTCGGTTCCTTGATTTACATTGGTTCCTGGAAAGGCAGATTTGCACATTTTTGAAACCCTCTCATCTAACCTCACCGCGCACCATGGAAGCCAGAGCCTGAATCAGAGCGTTTCATCATCCTTGCATTTTTCAAGATCTCCTCCCCACAGCTGCACAGTGCCCCTGTCTGTGCTTTGTCACGTCCAGACTTACTCTGCAGACCCGTCTGTACACCCTCCCCCAAGCCAGCCTCCTCACTGGGGCTCTGGAAACTCCTGCCTGTGGCAGTGCTGGGGTCCCACCTGATTTCTGCTCAAAGGGATGTGTCTGTATCACAGCGGGGTGCAGACCCAGCCCTAGGGCTGGCAGCTGCTCCTCCCTCCTCCTTCCTTGCTCTGCGGGCCCATCTCCCCTGCCTCCCTCCTCCCACACCCTGCACTTGTCAGCACCGCTGGATCGGTTTCTGGGAGATGCTCCTTGTTCGGGGGTGAGCATGGGTGACCAAACGCATCCATTCCCTCAGCAAGATGTAACAGATTTGAACGTGGCCAGGGGCCCCCGTAGGGTTGCCCAGTTCTTTAAAGACGAGATGTGGGAGGACAGGGTATGGGATTCTGCCGTTGGCCCTGGTCACGGGGCCTCTCCCGGGGCACTGGCTGGTGAAGCTGAGTTCCACTCTAGGTGAGGCTGCAGGCACAGGCTTTCATTTATTCTGAAGGAAGCTTAATGGATCCAACTCTTAATGACATTCAAGAAGTCCTGAAGAAGCCTGATTCGTTATTTGGGTAAGCCGTGAACTTTCCGGGCACGGGTCCCTGGAGGAAGAATCTACCTCCCTCGGGAGGACAGAGAATTCCATAGAAACCGGTCAGCCAGGCTGAACTCACCGCGGGACGAAGCTGGCCATCACTCAATAAGACCTCTATTGTGTGGCTGACGAAAACACACGGAGGTTTTTTTCTTCCTCGGTGAGCCTGTAATGTAGGTAGTTTCTTGGCAGCCTCGTGCCTTTGATAGGAACAAAGGATGATGTTGATGGAGTATGCAAACATGAAGCAAACTGTACTTGCATTTTAATAAAATAAGTTCTGTCGCTAGGAGTTTGACTGCCACCTTTTGAAACCTGTTCCCAGGCTTCCATGGAGAGAAACGGACCCTCCCCCAGAGCTTTAGGGGCGATAACCATTTTGTGTCCCACTCTGTCACATACGTCACCTCCCTGAGTGTCATTAACCTTCTCCTGTGGAGAAGCTGGAACTTGCAGAGGTGAGGGTCGGTTACTGCTCGACAGAGAGAAAATGTGAATGTCATTCAGATCTAGCCAATGGGCCTTGGGATCGGCACTTCCTCAGCATCAAGGACCCCAAAATCGCAGCCCATGGACCCCCCTTCAGTCCACACATGTTCTGTATGGCTCATAAGTTACGAATGTTCTTTACATTTTCAAATTGTTGAAAAAAATCAAAGGAAGAGTCATATATCATTACACACGGATACTGTATATTTACATTCACATTTCAAGCTTTGTGGTTTTTTGTTTTTTTTTAAATAAAGTTGTATACTGGATCACAGACATACCCATTTGCTGATCTTGTGTATGGCTGCTTTCCCAGTCCAATGGCGGAATTGAGGAGTTGACTGAGAGCAGGAGTGGCCCACAAGCCAAAGCATTTAGCATCGGAATTTTTACAGAAAACGTGTGTTGAGCCCGCTCTGCAGCCTGCAGACACCAAGAGGGGTGTGACTCTGTGGGCTCAGAGCCCGTGGTTATAACTGCCTTTCCAAAATCAACCTGACCATGAGTAATCCAACATTTCTTGTATCCTTGGAGAGCGGTGATGCTGCATCGTAAGGAAACACGAGTAAAGCAGGAGTGGAGGAAACTGCCAGCATCCCTTCACACTGCACTTTGGAGGCTTTCAGAATGCAGAGGAGGCAAGCCCTTCTTGCTTACACTCAGAGTCCCAACTAGAGAACCATAAAAACAATGTGCATAAAGGGGACGTGTCATAGGGCTAACGCAATGTCCACCTGCTGGGGCTCCTTCCTCACTCTTTACTGATATTTTGTTTTGAAGCTGCAATTTTGGGCTTTTTAGCGATAGAGGTCATTATGTGCTGTGTTGCAACAATGTGTTTTGCTCTCAACAGTAGAGGGACTTTGTCCAGCCTATTGACAGTGGGTGGCAGTCCTGTTTCAGTCGAAGAGAAATAAGAGCAGGTTTGCTTTTCGTTTATACTTCTTGTTGCCCATTTCCAGCTGCACATCCTAAAGACTTGACTCACATATGGAAAAAAAATTTAAAAACAATTGTGCTTATTGATGAAGAGTTCTGCAGATGGATGGTGGTGGTAAGAGTTGCACAACCATGTGAGTTTGCTTAATGCCCCTGCACTGTACACTGAAAGACAGGATGATAAATTTTATGTTGTATGTGTTTTATCACAATTCAAAGTCAAATTTAAGGAAATGACAACAGCAATAAAGGCCCCATAAATATCAGTTTTGGAAAAAACAATTTCAAAAGCTTCCAGGAAGACAATTTTTACATATAATTCCATTAACAAAATAAAAAATGAAAACTTTCAGAGAAGGGATTTTGAGAGATTTGATGCTTTATCAGGAATAAATGAGCATCAATGTGTGTGCCTGTACGTGTGTGTGTGCGCGCGCACGCTTATGCATGTGCTTTCCAGAAGATATTCATGTTCAACTAATCACTTCCCTCTGTTAATACTGTCACTATTGGAAACAAAACATTTACAAGAATCCCTCCATTTAGAAGAATCTCTTTTAATGCAGAATAGCAAGCACCCTTGCACCGGCAACAGAAACCGAAATGAAAAGTAACTATCTGAGAACCTCTTAGAACTAACATCTTACACCAGCGACAGCACAGACAAAGCCCACCTCCAGTGCACGCCTATTAAGTTCCCTCTGTAGCACATGTTCAAAGGCTGCTGTCAACACCGGAGCAAGAGTGAGTTCTGCAAAAAGAGGAAACCACACTAGAAACCTTATATTATAAATGGAATTTAGAGATGAGAGGGCCTGCCAGTCTTAATGGAAATCCTTCCTCTTCAATCATTAGCTCGTAAAACTGAAACCAGCGCGTGCTGGATGTGGGCAAACATCTTATTTGGCTCCTGTCGGCTTGCCAGTGCTTTCCAAAGGTGAAGGAGAAGCAGTCCCTCCTGTGGACGCTGTGAGAACGGCGGCACCATGTGTTCCCCAGAGCAGGGTGGGGTGTGGCGGCGTTTCTGAAGGCTCCACTGTTTGGGGTGAGCCATACAATAACAACAGCTGCTTTTGGTCCAGGCCGGGCAGCGACAGGGTCAACAATCTCAGTGCCAACTGGCGATGACACCGGTGGTGTCACGTGACAGCAGTGACAAAGGAACAGGCGTGCTCTGTGTCTCCTGGTGCCTGCAGCAGCGTGTCCCTGCAGACCAGCAACGGTGAGGGGCACGGAGCAGCATGGTGGGGGGCCCACATCGACTCCACCGCATGGCCCCTGTCTTGTCTGCTTCATACAAACCCTGTACACCTACCCAACACACACACGCTTCACGGATGTTCTGGGCTCTCAAGATGAGGGAAAACTCTACAGAGAACAGGTGAAGCTCAGACACTGTGGATGTGCTGCCAGGTTGCAATGGGCAGACTCTCTGCTGCCCACCTCAGGCTCCATGTAAGGCGGGAGTGCAAAAACCATGGCCCTTAGGCAAAGTGCAAACCTAGAAAGAGTTTGTTAGGCCATAGATTTTAAAATAAAATAAAATAAAATAAAATAGGCCTGGCAGGGTGGCTCAGTGGGAACATCGTCCTGTACTCTAAAAGGTGGCGGTACATCCTAGGTTTCAGATTTGATCCCCAGTTGGGGCACATAGGAGAGGCAACTGATCTCTCTCTTTCTCTCTCTCTTTCTCCTTTTCTCCCTTCCTCTTTCTCTAAAACAAATAAAAATTAATATAAAAAATAAAAATCAACTGCTCTCCTCAGTTGCCATCATTTATCATTCTGAAGAGTTCACCTAGCTCCAGTTTCCTTTGCTTTGGAAACCCGGGTCTCAACTCCCAACTGCTGCCAGGAGCTGGGGTTGCCATGGTGGCTGCCCCACAGCCTCCTCTTCCCCACCACCTCCTTGCTAACGCGTCCTTGCTAGATTGCCGGCCTCGTAGGCTTTGAGTTTGGGTCTTCTGATCTCTAGATATTCAACTTCCCGAGGCAAGAGTCATCCTTTCAGTAGCCCAGCACTTAGCATGAGCTCCTACTCAGGCCAACTTATTTGAGTTCCTCAACAATGCACGTGGCATGGGCTCAGATAGCGGTTAGACTTGGCGTGGCCTCACACCCACATGCTGTTGAGGGAGGGGTGGGGCCTTGGGGAGCGTCTGGCTGCTGGAGATCATCAGGACCCATCAGAATGACCCCCCTCGAGGGACTTTCCCACCAAAGGCCAGGCACACGGGGCTGGGCAGTCAGACTGCATGTGTTGCTCCTGCCTCCGCAGAGCCAGCCATGTGACACTGCACAGCCCTCTGCCCGATGCCCCTCCTCGCTAACGTATTCACCTCACAGAATTGAGAGCACATTAAATGAGGTAATAATTAAACCAACTTCCCACAGCATCTGCAGTCCACAGTCCAGTGACAGTTCACAGCTTTATTTTTTTTTTAATGTCTCTATTATATCCTCAGAAGCTGGACATATGACATTCAAAAAGTACATAGTTATTACAGACCATGTAAAGTTCTTCTGTGCTGAAACACTTTAATAAGACATACATTTCTACCGTAAACCTCTGTTCTAAATAAGTATACTATAGAAGTACAGGAAGAGAGAGGACGGTGACAGCTAAATTACTCTGGATCCACGACATGCCAGAACTGAACAGAAATCTACTTACTTCAGGGGCAGAAACCAGTTCTTTAGCGTAATCCTGCCTGGAAGCCACTGAGGAGAGAAAGGGACAGCTTTGGTTGAAGAGGAGGTGAGGTCCCCAGACTAGGCTCAGGCCTCACCCAGAACAGTCACAGCAGCTGTTGCTAGGGACCGACCACAAGTCTCGGCAATGGCCTGTCATTTTACTAGCACTAGCAGGGAAATTAGGACCGTTCCTATCACTGTACTGATAGGAAGGCTCATGCCACAACCAAGATGGGCAGTGACTGTATCCCCAGCACTGAGCCCAGCGCCTGGAGCCCTGGGCCCAGCAGCACTCAGGTAAGTGTGATGGGGGCTCTAACCCAGGTGAGGCCTCAGCTTGAAGAGGTGAGGTATGTGTGTGTATGTGTTTATGTGTGTGTATGTATGTGTGTTTAATGTGTGTTTGTGTGTGTGTGTGTGTGTGTGTGTGTGTATCTGTCTGTGTGGTGGGGTGGCGAGGGTGAGGGGTGTGGGACAGGCAGCTGAAAGATGGTGATAATCTGCCAGCAGAGGGTGACAAAGACCATCATGGTTTAGACAAGGTACTAAGTGTAGGGTTGATTCTGAGGATAGGCTGAGCTGGGGGAAGTAAGCCTAGGCGTAAGCAAACAGAAGTAGTTGGGCCAGATGCTATCACAAATCCAAGATGGAAGGGCTTTGAGCCAGGTATCTTGTTGAACTCCAGTTCTTAGTAATGTGGGAGTAGTGGATATGAGTTTCAAAGTGTGATGCCCGAGTCACCTGGATCAGAAATACCTGGGCGCTTATTAAAAATGCAAATTCCGCCGAAACTGGTTTGGCTCAATGGATAGAGCGTCGGCTTGGGGACTGAAGGGACCCAGGTTCAATTCCGGTCAAGGGCATGTACCTTGGTTGCGGGCATATCCCCAGTAGGGGGTGTGCAAGGGCAGCTGATCGATGACGCTCTCTCATCGATGTTTCTAGCTCTCTATCTCTCTCCCTTCCTCTCTGTACAAAATCAATAAAATATATATATTTTAAAAAATGCAAAGTCCATCCTGGCCAGTGTTTCTCAGTGGTTTCTCAGAGCCTGGCACGTTCGGCCCCCAGCCATGGTCTGGGCATATTTTGGAGGCAACCAATTGATGTGTCTCTCTCACGTTGATATTTCTCTCTGTCTACCTCTCCCTTTCCCTCCTTCTACTCTCTCTGAAAAGCAATGGAAAAACATCCTCAGGTAAGGATTAACAACAACAACAACAACAAATACAGATTCATGAGCCCCATTCCAGATCTGCTGACTCAGAGTTTCCAGTAAGAAAACCCATGCACTTACATCCTTCACAAGCTCCCCAGATGTTCTGTGCAGGAAGAAGCCCCACACTCAGTCTCACTGGGGTTCCCCTTGCTGTCATATTGAGCTTTGGTTGGAGATTCTGATTGAATGGGTCTGAACACATCTGGCAGGCAGGCAGTGTCTGGGAGGAGGCCTGAGAACTGAGATAATTCCTGAGATCTCCCCCAGTGATGTGCAGTGGATGACTTACAACCATTCATAACTGACTGCGGAGTCAAGGGAGAGCCACCTGTCCCTGTGGTGTGAATTCCTTTGGTTGATAACCTACTGAAAAGGAAGATATCCTAATTGGACCTTAGTGTTACTTGCCCTTTCCTTTCAGTGTGTCTCATTAACCACCCAGGCAGCAGGGAGACAAAAGTTTTCCACAAAGACCTATAGAGACATTCTTGTAAATACTGAGGTGGTTTGTAAAATAACTTGGATGCATTCACCAGGCATACTTTAAGAATAAAGTTCATTGAGGTATATTTTCTCATAAAATGTACAGTTGGATGATGAGTTTTGACAGGCACATGTTTCCATGGAGCCACTACAATGCGGATAGGAAACATTTCCATCATTTCTGAAAACCCCCTCTCGTCCCTTTGTAGCCAGTCCCCCACCCCCACCCTGGGCCCCAGGCAACCACTGACATGCTTCCTGACACTGTGATTTCACTCTGTTCTAGAACTTGATATAAATGGGATCAAACAGTGTGTACTTTTTGTGTCTGGTTTCCTTGGATCTGCACAATGTTTTTAAAATTTATTCCTAACATGAATTATTAGTGAACTAGAGGCCCGATGCACAAAATTCAAACAAGAGTAGGCCTTCCTTCCCCCGGCTGCTGGCACCAGCTTCCCTCTGGCACCTGGGACCTGGCCTTCCCTCGCAGCTCCGGCTTTGTCTGGAAGGTCATCCGGAAGGATGTCCCATCTAATTAGCATATTACACTTTCATTAGTATAGATTATATTGCTCAGGGTACAACTTCAGCAGAAGGAGCAGGTTTCCGGGGTGAGTGAGGGCGGGTCCTGTGAATTGAAAGGGAAGCGAGAAGGTGGAGAAGATTGGCTAGGTTGCCTCTTTGGGAGCTTGGCTGGGAAAGGGAAGAAGAAGTGATTGCTTGGAGGGCTGGGAGTTTTTCCCGAGGCAGGTGTTTTCTGGAGCAATGAGCACTTTGAGGAGGGCTGACCTGAGCTGTAGGGTGTGGGAAGGGACAGAAGAAAGGGAAGTGCAGGGATGAAATATAAACTATATTAGACAAACAGGCATGAGCAGTGAAGGAATGATGGGCAAAGTG
This sequence comes from Pipistrellus kuhlii, assembly GCF_014108245.1. Taxonomy (NCBI): domain Eukaryota; kingdom Metazoa; phylum Chordata; class Mammalia; order Chiroptera; family Vespertilionidae; genus Pipistrellus; species Pipistrellus kuhlii. Next base: position 52,113,789 of record NW_023425427.1, read on the forward strand.
CATAAGGTCGCCAGGGCGAAGGACCCTGGGTGCCTAGCAACAGGCAAAACTACAAGCTCGTGGACTACCACTCCCTTCAGCATTAACCCCTGGAGATGACATCTAGGCTTCAGCTTGTTTCAGCTCCGGGCACAGAGAAGCAAAATCAGACAGAAGGACACCATGGCTGCTGTCAGGACCAGCTGTAGTGACCAATGACTGCCTGACCTAGCACCGACCAGTCAAGAGGAGACCATGACTCTGAAAGAACACACCTGGAAAGCTGATGAAGATTCTACTGGGATCCTCCCCTGAGCCCTCCAGATAAACACCACTTAGGATGGAGGACCCAGCTCCCAGCTCCATTTCTGGAGCATACCCTAACCTTTCCTTCCTCTTTCATGATCTCTCTCTCTCTCTCTCTCTCTCTCTCTCTTTCTCGATATAACTTGTTTCCTGAGCCCATTTCCCCCCCTATGGCTCTCTTCTTCTATTCCTGTGACTTCCTAAATAAACTTAGTCTTATAATTCAAGTCTTGGCTCTGAATTCTTTCTTAGCCAGAGCTCCAGAACTGAGGTTGCTGAACCTAAGAACCGAGGTCTAAGACCTGTTGCTGTTTTTCTTTGCTAATAAAACATCACCAGTCAGGTTTTTGTTTGTACTTTTAAAATATGTCCAAAAAATATCTGATATTCCTCTCTTCAAGAAACAGAGCTTCATTCCCTGCCCCTTAAGTGTGGGCTGGACTTAGTGAGTCCCATCTAAGGCATAGAAAATGAAGGAGGTGATGGTTATCACTTCTGACATCATTCCTTGAAGGTGCTGTCACTTGTATCTTAGTTGCCTTCTGTGGCATCAGGGAACTCTGAGAGCAGAGCAGTCAGCATGGACCTAACACGGTGCAGAATGAGGTCCTCTCTGGAGAAGGGATGATTACGCTGGGATTTTCAGGACTTAGGAGGATGTGGAGGTGGAGAGACTGGCACATACTATGGCCCGGAGGTGAGAGGACATGGCCCATTAAGGAGCTCCATGAAGTCCCTTTGGAGTAATCTACATTTCACTGTCTTCACCCAGACCTACCTGTATGCATTTATTTTTTATTTAGTGGTGCAGTTGCACTCAGATTCACAATGTAATAGGAATCCACTGGCACTAACCTCCTGGAACTAATATTAATTAAATACAAAGTTCTAGTACAAGGTCTGCCTGAACTGGCTTTGTTGGTGGCTCGTATATCTGATGTTTATTTCTGAAATGATTCCATGGGAAGAGGTATTCTTAGGTGACCACACAAGTCTCTAGGTTAGAGACTGCCTCTAACCTCATCCTCATGCTCTGATTGTAGTGGGACAGGTGGGTGGTGGGAGGAAAACCTTTTCACTTTTCACAGTCCCCAAGTTAATACTCATTTGACATCTTTTGGAGCCAAAGAATCTACTCTTATCTGGCCAGGAAATTTGAACTAATCAAGACCACACGTGGCAGCCAAGATCTGGCAGGCTTATTTATACATGGGCATCGAGCCATACTAAGTATTCATATTTTCATGTAAATGCTTGTGAAGATGAATTCGTTCCTGCTGCGATCGACATTCTGCAGTGATTTCAACACTGCAGGCACAGCGAAGTGTGACTGCAATCCATAGCCCCCGAGGCCGGCCGGCCCCAAGCCTGAGGTATTGAGCTCCCCCCTACAATGGGCATTCTGACGTGGGACCTAGGGAGGGACACTGAACACATGGCTTTGCATCTGTTCTTCGTCTGTAAGCTGGGAGAGACGTGGCCTAGCTAAGAGAAGTAGATCATCCCAGAAGCTTAGAGAACTTCACGGCAATGCTTCATTGAGATATCACGGGGACAGCTTTGAACACAGCTGACAGGCAGGCCTAGTGGGAGAAGGTGCTAACAGTGCATGCTTAGGCAGTAACTCCGGCAGATAGAGCCTCTATTCAGTGGTGTCCGAGAGATGGTCCCATCTTCACTGTCTACCCAATACAATAGCCCCTAGACACAGGTGGTGGCTTTTGGGTACTTGAAATGTGGCTAGTGTGATCAAGAAACTAATTTTTACTTAATTCTAATTAATTTAAATTTAAGTAGTCATGATGGGCTAGGGGCTCCTGTCCTGGACAGTGCAGCTCTAGGTGATGGGTGGGAGGGTCTGATTCTTTAACTGAGCTTCTTAAAGAATGGAGCTAGAACTGATTTGACTGGCACTCTGGCACTCAGCACACTAGCTGACATACAGTGGGTTTTCAATAAAGGCTTAACAGACCTTTAGCAGCCAGAAGAGCACTGATTTATTAACCCAGGAGGTAGATTGTGAAGGCTGTGGAGTTCATATTTCCCAAAGGGTGTTTGAAACCTTAGAACCCCCCCCCCCCAATACTCTGGAGAGAAAGGATTCCCCGAGCAAACACAGCTTCAAGTCCCAGCCTTGCTTGGAGGATTAGGGTGCCCACCGGGGCATTAGAGAAACCGGAATACTTTTATTAACTCGTTATTTCCCAGAGTATTTGCCATGGAAACTCTTTTCCACATAATCCTTTTGACATCCCTTAGAACTAACAGATTCTGGGGGAAATACTTTGGGAGATGCTGCAGTCAAGACGGGGAAGGGGGAAACGTGCACTGGATTCCTTGAAAGTAAGGACCTGATTTTCTGCCCACGGTCAGCGGGTAACATATGTTAATGAGTGATTTAGTAATGACTGCCAGTCAAAGCCAGAGGCAGTCTGTGAATCACCCCCACTCAGCAGAGGTAAAGAGAGAGGCAGTGTACCATCGGTAAGCCTGCCATTCTAGTGGCATACCTGCAGAACCAGGGCATAAGCTGACACGTAAGAATTAGGTGGAGGTGTGCAACAGAAAATTGGAACAGAAGTAATAAGAGTCATGAAACTATATTAATCGTTTTATAAGGCTCTGTATTTGAAAATGTAAGCAGTTAAACACTGAAAATTCACCCTAGCTGGTTTGGCTCAGTAGGATAGAGCATTGGCCTCTAAACTGAAGGGTCCCCGGTTTGATTTAGGTCCAGGGGATGTATCTTGGTTACAAGCTCAATCCCCATCCCTGGGAGACAACCAATCGATGTTTCTCTCTCTCTCTCTCTCTCTCTCCTTCTCTCCCCCTCCTCTCTCTAATAAAACAGGAATATGATTGAAACTAGGGCAGAGACATATTCCTGAGTCACTTCTGGTCCTCATTTTTGCTAATATCTTAGTAATAACGGGTTTAAATGAAATGAACTGTAGACCCACACTATAGTTGCAGCTAAATCTTATTTGAAGTTATTGTGCATACACTTATACTTAAGTGTAATAAACAGCAAATTGGAACAGAAAGTTAATAGTGTATACAGACTATTCCATGGTATGAATTAATTTCTTTCAAACAAACCCCTTTTGTTCTCTTTTAAAACTTGAAGTTAAAAAAAAAAAAAATCTCTTCAGATCCAGTTAAGCAGAGAAATCTGGATGGGAAAAACGCCAACCAAAACCCTCAGGCAAGATCACTGTACCTTGGCAGTGAGGTGGCTTGAGCAAAGCTGGTCCCCACAGGGTTACACATCACGCACAGGTGACCTTCAGGCTTCATTATATGCCTTAGAATCATGTAGATCTGCCTGCTTAAAATGGGGGCCCCAAAACTCCACTCTCTAGGAGGGAGCACCTCAGATCCAGGGAATCGTTTCGTCCAAGGCGACCACACACGTCCACCTCCCGCAGTCGCAGAGGGGCCTGTGAGGCCACTGGCTGCTCCTCTGAGCATCTCTGCCATCGCGGCTCTGAGGGAGCAGGGGCAGGCCAGAGGCAGGAGAGGCACTCAGACCCCTGGTCCTGGGCACACAGGTCACTCGGCTTGCACATCTTCGGTCTTTGTTGTTAGGGCCTTTGAAAGCACAAGGTTTGATTTTTCTGATAATTACAAAAGTGATAATGTTTGCAATAGAAAAGTTGAAAAGCTCAAATAGGTCTATGTAAAAAGGAAGTGTACCCATCATTCCATCAAAAGAAAACCTTTTCTGACATTTTTTGCCGTATTTCCTTTCTCATCTATGATGATGCTCACAGACAGTACTAATAAATAGATATATGAGGAGAGTGATTTTCCAATACAGTGTTGAATTCTGTGTCTATTATTTACTATTATGTGCTGACAATATCCCCATTATCATCGTTTTCAACTCTGATTAATCATAAGTTTGGCTCTGAGATAAGCCAGAGACCACATCTCACTCTGACCCAATAAAAAACACACACAACAAAAATAAAAACAAAACCCACACACCCATGCACCTACCATCCTACAAACCAGAGGCAAAAGCTGCCTGGACATCAGCAAAGGCTACACAAACATGGCTGACAAAGGCATGTGGCTGACGTTGCCACATTCCCCACAACCCAGCACAATGCCGTTCATTGAAAACAACCCCACATTTCTTTGCTATTTTTCAAATTGACACTTTACACACTATGTCTGCCAAGGCTCCTAAAACAGTTTCTGGCAGGCTTTCCCACCCACCCATCTCTGGGCATTTGGGCTGCCCTGAACAACTACCACCAGCAGATGCCATGCTGGACACACAGGCGCACACACCACACACAGACACACACACACACACCATCTAAATGGTCAAAGTCCCTTGAATGCAATCTCCTGCTGGCATGGAGAGCTTTAACCCACGAAGGCCTCTCTAAGCAAAGAGATGGCCGCCTTGAATGCAAGAGGACAAGCCACCATGTCAAAGATCATAATCGCAGTGAGATAAGCTGGGGGGAGGCTCTAGATATGCTCTCTCACAGATGGGGAAACTGAGGCAGCGGGCCATTACACGCCTTGCTCAGGGTCAGACAACTCCTGTGGTAACCAAATAGCGGAAAAGTCATTGGAAAGGCCAAAGTCTTCCTTTTCAGTGCCTAAGTCCCCGTCCAACCCATTTGGCTGGAAGTCAAGGAACCCACCTGATGAGACGCAGCCCCGAGGCCTTTGCCCAGATGATGTTTCAGAAGAAAAGGCCCTTTCAAAAGCCCCACCATGGCTCTCCATGGCCGGCTATTTGGGGAACAGCTCTGGCTCATGGGAGAAGCTCTGCTTCTTTTCACAGTCCTGACCTGATCTTGACACGACAGGCCAGCCTGGCTACCGTACTCACCCAAGCGTCTGCTGGGCCACCTCAAAGGGGAACGCAGGCTGAGCATCTGCTTGGACCTCGGTGGGCCATGCTGGGCCATTATGAGACAAGGCTTTCCAAATCTGTGCTATTCAAACTGTCTTCCCTCTGGCCCACCATTTTTATAGCCGTGCTTTTGGTGCTAATGCACAATCGTTTGGTGCATGAACCTCAATCTGACTACAAACAGGGGCTGGGGTGTGTGTGGGGGGAGCTTTTGTGTGACAAATGGCAGCGAGGAGAGTCTGGAGGGATGGAGAGGAATGTGGTTTGGATGTTGAGAAGTAACATCTGTTTGAAGGAAAGGTATCAAATGTGAGAGAAAGATGAAATAATGTATGTAAAGAGCATACTAGAACATCTGGAACTCAAGAAACGAAGCTAGTGTTTATTTCTTGAGAGGCCCGTGTGCCGTGCACATGGTAAGAACAGACCTCGGTGGTGGGGTGTCATGCGATGATGTGGGAGGAGTGAGAATGAGCAGCGCCGGGTTTTCTTTCTCTGGAAAGCCCTCCCAAATGCATTGCACTTTCTTCCCACCCTCCCTCTCAGGCTTTTCTCATCCTCACCCGGGCAACTGGGGAGGGTGTGTGGCTGGGGCCAGAGCAGAGGCAGCAAGGCAAAGCTCCAACTCAAGAGACACATCACCGCAGAGATAAACAGTATTGCCTAAACTGTGGATCATGTCCATGGGCTGTGATCTCTATAAGATGCTCATGAGCGAGAGCAACAGAAAAAATATTTCAGGGGCCAAAGCTGTTACATGGGTTGGACTGCAGAGAATGGGGCCAGTTTCTCCACTGGATGGCTTCTCGGGCCTTTCATCTGTGATTGTACCATGTGGGTCTTTGCGGGGTGGAGATGGTGTAACCTTTCACAAGCTCATCTAATCCAGGCAAACAAGCTGTTTCACTGAGCGTGACTTAGGACCAGCACTGTGAAAACTCCTCTTAGCAAACACTCGTCCTTAGATTTTTTTTCCTTTGCTTTACTTCTCCATTTCACAGACTTAACAACCTCCAACCCAGAAAAGAGGAAGAGATGTTGTGTGCGCTAAAAATATCGATTCTCAAGGGTGAGCATCTTTGCCGCCGACAATCTTGCCCCTCCGGATGTGGTCTGGGAACCAGCAGCGTCAACATCACCTGGGAGCGAATGTACACACTCTGGTCCCAGCCCAGGCCCAGGTGCACGGACACAAAGCCTGCATTTTGGTAAGAGGCCCAGGTGGCACATCCAAGTTTGAGCTGCAGACTGAAGTGCTTGGTCCGAGGCACTGACCTCACTCATTCTGATTTCTGTGTGGCTGCGGTGAGGCCCAGGTGTGCACATTTTACAATAACCTCCAGGGGACTCTGATGTTGCTGGTGTGCAGACCCCCACGGAGAAGCCCTGACTACAAGGTAACAACACCCTGTGGGGATACCTGGTGTCACAGCAGCACTCCACAAGGCAGGAGATGGCATGGTCACCTTCACTGTAGAGATAAGAAAATGAGCCCTGGAAAGACAAGGTGAAGGCCCTAGACCAGTGGTCAGCAAACTCATTAGTCTACAGAGCCAAAAATCAACAGTACAACAATTGAAATTTCTTTTGAGAGCCAATTTTTTTAAACTTAAACTTCTTCTAATGCAACTTCTTCAAAATAGACTCGCCCAGGCCATGGTATTTTGTGGAAGAGCCACACTCAAGGGGCCAAAGAGCCACATGCAGCTCGCGAGCCTCAGTTGGCCGACCAGGGCCCTAGACCAAGGTCACCCAGGGGTCAGCAGGTGCACTAGAATGAACAACCTCTCTCCACCTCCCTCATCAGCTCTGCATTCAGCAGTTTCTGCAATGCTAACAGCCCGCTCTGAGTCTGCTTTTGTTTTTTAGCAAATCCTGCTGGCCCCCTGTGCTTGCTAACAATGGTTCTGATGAGCTGGATCCTGTCAGCTGACTCCCAGACTGCCAAGGCCCCAGCAGCCTGTTTCCTCAGTCAAGGTCTGGCCAGCTTTCTAATTACCAGCAGCATTTGGACTCCTTGCCTCCAACTGTGAACTTGCTGGAGTTCAACTTGCATTTATTTACATGAGAAATGGAGCCTTTGTCGTGTCAGTCCTCCAGCCTCCCCGCCCTGCAGGAGACCAAGTGTCATGGCCTGTGACTCCCTGGGTTCCCAGGCTGCTGCTGACCAGTGCATGTCCCCAAGGGAGCCAGGAGGCAAGCCCTGTGGGTGGGTGGCCGCCCTGGCCATCTGCAGTGCCTGGCCAGGGTGACCTCTTCCCAGCTTCTGAATTCCAGATTGTATTCCCATTCAGAGGCCCCGTTTGCCAGGGACTGAGTTTTCCCAGGACATGGGGTCTTTAGTGCTAACTCTTTGGAGGTTTGATCCCCGAATGCCGGCATATCAGGGCACAGGCAGCGTGTGAACATTCAGCATCCCCTGAGTGAGCCAGTTGAGGTCTGGAACAGAGAACTGGCTAGAGTTTCAGTCTCATTTTTCCGTCAGGCCTAAGACTGAGGATGTATCTCTTCACTGCTCTGCACTTCATTTTGCTTTAAATCTCTTGCTAATCCTATAGCATGAAGCATTACTTCCAACAGTGGGTAAGTGAAGGTCTGTAGATATGTTCTGAGATGAGGAAGGCACCAAAGAATGAACACCTCATGTTTAATCCCTGTCAATGGTGGTGGGTCACCCACAAAGTACTCTTCTCAATTTAAAAACACAGTTAGCATTTATTATGTGCCAAGCAACATAGGCAATGCAAGCTATGTCACATACACTGCCATCCCTCCAAGAGGGAGAACCGATACAATGAACTATTTCAGCTACCAGGCTACCAGGTAGGTCACTGAGATGGCAAAGGCCATGGGATCTGGAGAAGAGAGAATTATTAATAACCTCTGCTTCTTACCGGCCAGCTACGCTACATTCATTATCTCGCTTCACAGCTAACACTTCTTGAGCACCAACCACGAGATTAACCCATTTAATTTTTGTAACAATTCTATTACTCTACTCATTCTTTGAATGAGGAAAATGAGACTTTGAAAGTCAACTATCTTGCTCAAGATTGCAAGTTAGTAAAGGAAGTCTTTAGGGTCTGAACGTAGAGAGTTAGGCTCTATCCCCGGCACTGTGAGACTGAAATCTCTACCCTTGCAGTGGGGCTGGAGCCTCAACACAACCAGTGAGTTGGACACACAACCAGGCGAGTCTTGGAGCAGACAAGTGAGGGTGCAAATGGTGGAAGCATGGAGGGAGAAACAGAAGGTGGGGGTCTCTGGTTCCAAACGGAAGGATCCCAAGGCATGACAGTGGGGGTCTTGGGAATGCTGATGTTCTAAGAGAAACCGGCAGGACAAATGGTGTCCTCTGGCCCCTGGCTGCATTCGAGTCTAAAGAATGTCTGACTAGAATGTGAAACCAAATGCCTGACTCTTTGGTCATCCTTCAAGGGCTGAAGATGAGTAGCAGACACTACTTTACATTTTTAAAGAGTGCATTTGTCAGTCCTCAAAAGTTTATCTTTCTTATGGACTTAGAACATCTGAGCAACTTAGGTGGCATATATTGCAAACCAAGTAAAAATAAAAATCCGTTGATTTGATATGCTGTGACTGCCTCTAATATGTGCATTGCAACAGTGGAGTTAGAACATAGGAATTCTAGCACTGTCAGCTATTGAAAGCACTCATTTCAGCAATACCAATCCACAAGTACAGTATTCCTAGTGGACACTGGGCTATGCTAAGTGAAATATAGTGGCAACCATACTTTGGTAAAAACTGCTATTTGAATTTTAACCCTTCTAGTTTGGCCCCTGCATCTGATTAAAACACAGGGTACTTACCACAGCTTCCAGGTGAAGACCTGGAGGCTAAGGCAATTTTCCCTTGCCTGGGACCAGGACCACAAGAAAATGATTCCCACTGACTCAGTAGCTTCAGGGATAGAAACTGTAGATAACCTTTAGAGTCTAACCGCTGAGCTCCGCTTCTGTGTTATTACTATCGCAAGATAGGGCCACATTTCAATATCCAGCAGGATGTGACTGGGAACCAACCCTGTGGGTTGCCCCAAGTCTTTATAATTTAGTCTTTAGGATTTAGGAACAAAAGGAAAATTCTTGCGGTTTAAACCTTTAAAAGGAATTGCCTACCCCTGAAATGGTGCAGTCATTTGGAGTCCACCTGCCTGTGGTGCTCTTGTGGCTGTCCTGGCCAGTTCAATAAATCCTTGCCTGCTTTTTAAAATTAATTAATCAGCCTCCGGTGGTCTTATTTTGAACCCAGGGTTCGACCCCACAACACTAAGTATCCAGAGTCTGATACTGCATAGTTACTGTTTGCAAAAGAGCCTCAATATCTTTTTCTTTTCTTTTATAGGTTCATGTTTGTGTAAAATAAATATATAATTTCAGATAATTAAGTATTCAAAAACACTTGCTGTTAATTTGCAAAAGCATTAAAATTACTCTCCCTCTAATAATAATTAACAAAACATAAAGGTAGGAAGGATACTATCTGAAGCAAGGTTTAAAGAAATGTAAGTTTCTGGGGTTGGGGGACAACAACTGATACCCTTCTTGCTCACCTCCACTGTTAACAATTCCTGATTATTATTATAGTTTAATAATAATAGTGATTGTTTTCCCCCAAAGAGGCTCTTATCTAGAATACAGGGTTTTGGGGGGCCTCTCTGTGGCTCTGAGACTTCACTCAGCCCCTGGCACGGCCAGGTGTGAGAGCCGCAGTGGCCTCTTTCTTTAGAAAATGACCAAGTTGTCTGGTGGCAAAGAAAAGGCCTTTCTGTACTTTCTGACTTCCACTCAGCTACGTCCTACAACGGCCTTTCTGTTTCTGTAGAAGCAGAAACAGACGCTCACATCTGTCCATCAATGTTCCTGCTCCCTTAGCTCAGTGTCGTGGTTGGTCGGCAAACTGCTGCTCTTGAGCCACATGTGGCTCTTTGGCCCCTTGAGTGTGGCTCTTGCACAAAATACCACGGCCTGGGTGAGTCTATTTTGAAGAAGTGGCATTGGAAGAAGTTTAAGTTTAAAAAGTTTGGCTCTCCAAAGAAATTTCAATCGTTGTACTGTTGCTATTTGGCTCTGTTGACTAACGAGTTTGCCGACGACTGGCTCAGTGGAACCAGCACTGTGCGTGCTTAGGTGCGCTCTTCCTCCTGGGGGACCTGCGGGCCAGAGGAAGGCATTTCCCTCCACCTGAGCGTGTTGGTTCTACACTCGGTGGAAGCAGAAGCACGTTCTCTTCTCCTCACATGAGGTCAGAGTGGTTCCCCAGCATCCTTCCTTTCACGGCTCCATCCACTCTTGCCTTTGTCCTTGACATTTTCTAAAATTAGCTTTATCACTCTTCCCAGCATTTGAACCCCCTTGAGCTGTTTACACAACCTTTTCTACTTGAAGTGACTGTTGACTCGTGGCAGCCTTTACACAGCCCAGATGAGCCAGCTCACTCATGAGGTACTTCAGCTTTTTCCCACACCAGTTGCCCAACCAAATTCAGGACAACGTACTTCCTGTCCTCAAGAGCTTTCTAGAAAGCTGTTGTAATAAATAGGAAGAAAATTAGCACTTCTTTAGCCAATGATATGCCTCAATTATACCCAGAAAGTCTTGCCCTCTTCCAGAATTCTTGAGTGATGCAAAATAAATAAATAATAAATAAATAAATATAATTTAAAAATCGACCATGCATTCTCATAGCATTATAACAGATTTCAAGTTCAGAAACTCTAACGGTATACATGACATTCACGAACACCTCCTTTGCCAGATACAGGTACTGTACTGTATTAAACATGTCTTATTTTTTGTACTTGGGTTCTTTAACATCTAGGGTCTTACAGACCACAAAGGCCCCAGGGTTAGCCAATCCTAGGGATAGCAAATAACTCAGCCTCAAGCTATTTGCTCACTCATCAATCCCTATAAACAGAACCCACACCCCAACCTCCTCCTCTCTCTCCTCTTACACCCAGGTTCCTACTCCCCTGACCTCATCCCCGCCAAGGCCAGCTCCCAGAAAGCCAGGGTAACCCCTCGGCCCAGAGCCCACTGAAATGGTTCACACTGGTTCATCTTACATTTGCTTACCTGCCTTGCCCATTCCTTCCCAGGGAAACCACAGCACAGGCTGATGCCACCTTCTCCCTGCTCCTCCGGCCTCCACCAACCCGGCTGCTTCCCTGTGTAGCCCCCATGACACAAGGTGCCCAGTCTCTTGGGATCTGTGAGCATAACAAACTATCTTCGAAGAGTTTGACCTGCTGGCCTCACCATACATAAATAATAATAAAACCTTTGTTTTAGAAACATTTACACAAAGAGAAAGTAAGACAGGGCAGCACAAGATGACAGCCTGCCCTACGATTCTGGCCATTATCCGGATGCACAAGGATGAAGCATATCAGTTACATTTCACAAAGCTGCCACTTACTGTTCCAGGAGGAAAGCATGGTTGTACGATAAAGCAGTGCATTATTCTGGCTAAAAAAGCCCTTTGCAGAGCTGACTAGAAATATCCACGATGAGCATCGTGTTAAGATGCTACATGCCACGAAAGATGGTGTGTTGCCCAAGGCAACTGGGTCTAACGGTAACAGTAACTTGTGAAGAAAATGAACATTGGCCCCTAAATGATAGCAGCAAAGTTTTGTATCAAATGTTCTGGGTTCTAATCTGTTCTATTAAAACTTGTGTCCCAGCCCTAGCTGTTTTGGTTCAGTGGATAGAGCATTGGCCTGCAGACTGAAGGGTCCTGGGTTCGATTCCAGTCAAGGTCACATGCCCGGGTTATGGGCTGGATCCCCAATAGGGGAAGTGCAGGAGGCAGCCAATCAATGATTCTTTCTCATCATTGATGTTTCTATCTCTGTCTCCCTCTCCCTTCCTCATTGAAATCAATTAAACAAAACACACAAAAAATTGTGTCCCAGAGGATCTGTATGAAAAGCAAGGGTCCTGTGATGCTGTGCTCTCATCTGGCTTGCTTCTGTCCACCCCAGAGCAAAGGCTACTCAAGGCATTGACCTGACTTTGTCTGCCTCGCAGCTGCCACACAGCAGGTGCTCAGTATCTATTTACCGCCCGAAGAAATGCTTCTGATCATCTTTCAACAACAGTTAAGAGATGACATGAGAGAGCAAAGGTGTCCACTTAGGGGACTAAGTCATTTGGTGACGGGTGTTGGAGCTGAGAATGAAAGCTACTCCCTTTGGCCCAACCATTACCATCTCGTTATATCCTGCCACCTCTCCGAGAGGAATTTTAGGCCCTTGTTAGATGGCCATTGACATTTGGCATCTTCTGACCTTCAACCGACCTTGAACATTCTGCAATGCTTCCGCTAACAACGACCCAGTAGTGAGCATTGCCTGGGTCCGGATGTGCACCGTGACCGGCGGCTGAGCTCCCGGCGTGACTGGGTCACTGCAGGGGACACTCACCAGGGGCTCCAGCTCCTTGCGGTCGATGAGGTTCATCTCCGTGACGAAGTAATAGAAGTGCTTGTAGCAGGTGTTGACGTGGGCCTCCGCACCCATCACGATGACCCGGTCGAAGTGGTGGATGTAGACATGTACGAAGACCCGGAAGAGGCGGCACAGGATCTTCTTGCAGATCTGCAGGAAGTTCTTTGGGAACGGGACACCTGGAGGAGGCAAAAGAGAGAACAAAACCATGATGGGAGAGCTCCAGCAGCCCTGGGACCAGGCAGAGGCCGAGGGCATCCTGGGCCCGGGGCCCCAGGCCACCTGCAGAGGCGCAGCTGCCGGTCTAACGCTGCTGGAGACAAGCGTCAATGTCAGATGCCAACAACAACAGGAAGAGACCCCCCAGGAGGAGGGACGGGCCTGGTGTGTCTCTTTGGGTTCATCTTATTTCGGTGCAAATAAGTGGGCAGAAATACTTACTTTTACGTAGAAAGGTGCACTCTCTAGTACTGCCTTTTAATTTTTCCCCATTTTATAGAGCACAAGGAAGTTCATTTCCCAGCTCTACTATAAGCAAACTGGTAGGAAGAGGATGAGCTGCAGGGAGACTGGCACACCCTGACATGGGGTGCTAGGGAGTGGTGGAGACAGTGGTGGCCAGCTTGGGATTTTCCCAGATAATTCAATAATCTGGAGCTCTATGTGATTTGCTGCATTTTTAAAAAAAAGACACATTAGCCCTAACTGGTTTGGCTCAGTGGATAGAGCATCGGCCTGCGGACTAAAGGGTCTCGGGTTCGATTCCGGTCAGGGGCATATACCTTGAATGTGGGCACATCCCCAGTGGGTGTGTGCAGGAGGCAGCTGGTCGATGTTTCTCTCCCATCAATGTTTCTAACTCTCTATCCCTTTCCCTTCCTCTCTGTAAAAAACAAACAAACAAACAAAAAAAAAAACAAAAAAAAAAACCAGTAAAATATATTTTTAAAAAAAGACACATTAGCAATTAATCTAAAAGTTTAAAGAATATCACAGCTCAAAAAAGACATTTTTCTAAGACAGATATGCCTGCAGGTTACCAGCACACCAATTCCGATGGGAACTTTTCTGAGGCGGATAAAGGCAGCAAACTCCAGCAATACCTCGCATTATGTTCATTACCACCCCATCGCCTTGAGGAGGGTGAGAGAGGAGGGCTATGCTTTTCGTAACACAGACAGGGTGCGTGGTCAGACGAGGCACCCACAATCCCCTTCTGACGACAGCTACTCCCAAGTGGTCAGGCAGCAAATGGCAGATCCACAAGCCCCTTCCTCTCTCGTTCTCCCACAATGCTTAAGCTCCTGTCAGTCACACTGTCCTCGGTGATGACACGTTTTGGATTGCCGAGTGAAACAGACTGTGAATTCCCGCTCTGCTCCTTTCCCAGCTGTGTGACCTCCCTGACTTCAGCTTTTCTGGTTGTAGAACGCAGACGAATATTCCGATGGTTGGGAAGGTTAGAAGTGGTATTGGTGTGACTATGGCTTCCCGCCTGTCACAAGGGGCCATGAGGAGGCCTTCCTTGCATGGCTAGGAGGGTGTCAACCCCAGGGAAACCCTCCTCAGTGCCTAGAGCAGAGGGTGAGCTCACTATGTGGGAAAGACCCTTCTCTGTGCGAAGCCAGGCCTGCAGTATGCGGCTGCTGTTCTGAGGGAAGAGTCAGCTTATTGAGAAAGGTAGGCATGATGTCATGGCCACCTGGCCACAGAATGGCAGAGCTGAGCCCAGGGGCTACCCCTGGCCCCACCGAGCCTGGGGTCTGCTGTCTGTGCCTCCACAGGGTCCCTGTGGCAGCTGCCTGGTAAGGGACACTCTGTCACTGAGACAGGATCACCTGGGACTCCCAGGGCAAGAGGAGAGAGATGGCACGCGGCTGGCAGTTGGCAGAGGCAGGACCTGCCTCCCCGGGGCCTAGCACTGATAGCAGCTTTTCTTCAAAAACAAAGTGGCACCATATGAAATGGACCTGGGAGAGACTTGGGCACAGCTTGGCAGCTGACTGTCTGAGCAACAGATGCTGGCATTGAAGGGGGTTGGGAGGAGGTAAAGCTGAGGTTAAGGTGGTGGGCAGCCCCTCAAAGAGCTCAGGGGCTGTTTCCTCTGCTGGCGATGGGGGGAGGAGGCAGGAGACCCCTGCTGCAGGCTGGAAGGGGTCTGGTCCCCTCGAAGACAAGCCTGTTCCTGTCAGAAGAGGCTCCTGTAGCCACACAGCGCCAGTGCCAGGGGTTGGCATCTGTGACCGGCGCAGCCTGCCCGTGACACCGGCTTTACTCCTCCTGTGCCACAGACGAAGGGCACGGAGGCTCCGGTGCGCTGATGCACTCATTCCGGCAGCCTAGCTGGTGGCGGGGCTGGGATGTGGACCGAGTCAGCTTGCCTCTAAAACCACAAAGATCTGCTTACGTTTGGAGTGGGACTCGCTCTCTCTGCCAAGGATAGAGGCATCGTCCCATGGCTAAGCACAACGGGGCATCTGCAGGTTACTCTTCGGTGGCATGAAAATATTTTTTTAAAAAGAAAAGGGAGAAAAATGTCTACCCCTAGGGAGCCACAGAACCGAGTTGTGAAGGTCAGCTGACACACTCCGCGGTCCCCGAGGAGGAATGTGTTTTCTCATCCATGCCTTAAGACCACGGATCTGAGACGAAGAGCAAGAGCCAATATTTACTGAGCACTTACCATGTTCTAGGAACTGTACCGAGGCCTTTACCTGGATTACCTGACCGAATCCTTGAACAGCCCTCAAGGATAGATACTATTATGTTCCCATCTCACAGGTGAGGAAACATTCCTCTGACAAGCTCTTGGCTCTGCCCTCCAATCCACACCTGGTCTCTGGCCTACCCTTTGGCCTTGACCTGGGTTTGCTCTTCCTTTAGGCTATGACAGGGAAATTTCTTTTTTTAAATACTTTTTAAAAAATGTTTTTATTGATTTTTTTTTTTTTTTTTTTTTTTTTTTTTTTTTTTTTAGAGAGAAAGAAAGGGAGAGGGATAGATAGAAACATCAACGAGAGAGAAACATCATTCATCAGCTGCCTCCTGCATGTCTCCCATTAAGGATCAAGCCTGCAACCAGGGTATGTGCCCTGATGAAGAATTGAACCAGTGACCTCTTGGTTCATGGGTTGATGCTCAACCACTGAGCCACACAAGCTGGGCTGGGAATTATCTTAAAGTAGTTGAGAGGAGTTGGTTTTGAAGTTTGAAGACTTTAGCTTAAAATCCTAGCTCTACAACTTACTAGTTGTCTAGGCAAATTACACCATCACTCTCCTTCATCATGGAGAAAAACATCTCCTCTGAAGTCTTCTTACAATAGGAGGTGTAAGATGCCTGGCACTGAAGTGGGAACCTTGGGACTATGTCTTACTTCTGTTACTTCCCACCTGACCTCAGGCAGGTGGGACATCAGGCCCTGGACCTCTTTGCTCGGGCTGCTAAGTTGGGCCTGACTCTTTCACCCTAGTCTCCCTTACCGGTCATGAACTCTTCAAAAGTGAACGTTGCAAATGGCTCAAGTCAGGACACACTCAGCATGCACCACAGCCACCCCAGGCCAGCTCTGGAAGCTGAGAAGTCCCAGGCTGGGAGTCTCAGGGGCACTGGGTTTCACTGGGAGCCAGAGACAAAATCCCAGCTCACAGAGAATGCGGTTGAGAACAAGAAAGTTACGGGGCATTTGGGAAATTCACTCAATATTATTGATGGTTCAGGAAACAATTATATAGTTTGTATACCATCCTAACCCTTTTCTTCCTTTCTCCTCTGCCTTGCAGGTATTCAGGCATACATGTATGTGCATGTTTGTGTGTATGTATGTGCTTTTCAATAAACCTTTCTCAAAAGGTGGAAGACATCGCCCCTCGGGAGGCAGAGAACTGGATGGCTGCCCTTTGGTGGACCCTCTGTCAGTGGCCTCATGGTAGCAAGACAGCCCTGCGGGTCCACTCCCTTCCCCAACAGCTCCAGAAGGACCAGGTCACAAAGAATGGATTGACATGAGATGTTTTGTTTTTAAGATGCCAATAAGAAGTCTCCATAGCCACAGACAAGCAAACCCCAAGTGAGGCCTGGGATATGCAGGTCATTTAGTCCCAGTGACACCTGAGCATGGGCATTATTATTATTATTGTTGTTATTATCATGTAATGGAGTCTTAGCTCAGTTAAACTGTTGGCCCTGGCCCCACAGCGAAAAGGAGGTGAAGCAGGCATTTGGCCCTAAAACTCGGGTTCTTCCTTCCACATCTGTTCCTGCAGGCTCCATGGTGGCAAGGACCCCACTGCTGAGATGGCTGCTTTTCGACCTGCACTTTGTCCATTTGTTTGCTTTTTTAAACTTATTCGATTGATTTCAGAGAGGAAGGGAGAAGGAGAGAGAGATAGAAACAGCAGCAATGAGAGAGAATCACTGATCCTTCTGCATGCTCTGCCCTGGGGATCAAGCCTGCAACCCAGGCATGTACCCTGACCAGGAATCAAACTGTGACTTCCTGGTTTATAGGACAACACTCAACCACTGAGCCAGTGGGTTGTTTGTTTGCTTTAAGTGAAAATAGTCTAGCACAGTGGTCGCCAACCTTTGGGACCTCACGGATCACCAGTGGTCCTTGGACCATTGGTTGGCGACCGCTGGTTTGCAGGAGGAAGAATAAAAGGTTAGGGAATCGTTTCAAGTGGACACTGGGCTGGTTACAAATGGCAACCTGAACCTGAGGGCTGTGCAATGTCTGGGTCTGGGCCAAGGGCAGTCTATGTGGTCTACAGGACAGCCCTGACTTAGCCCCGGACCATAGCCCACCCCCTCCTCCTGTCAAGTACATAGATTCTTTCCTAGAGTGGACACTACACTCTTGGTATGCTTTAAAAATCACTCATCCTGAGAGATCCTTGGCTAAAAAATAGGATCCTGAGGTCAAATATATTAGCAAAAATGCTGCTTTCATAGAAGTTTGCAGTAACCTGAACACAGGAAAGGGTCTGAGAATTCCTGCAGCAATGGTCCTATTTAACTCTGGAACCTTCTTTGCTCATAATACACTGAGTGGCCAGATTACTATGATCTCTGAACACATAATAATCTGGCCACTCAGTGTGTATTCTATATAATAAAAGGCTTATATGCAAATTGTCCCCTCTACCAGGAGTTCGACCAGCAGGCAAGCCAGCCAACTGCCCATGTCCCCTTCCCCTGGTCAGGCTGGCTGGACCCCACCCATGCACTAATTCCTGCACGGGGCCTCTAAAATACACACACACACACACACACACACACACACACACACTGAGTAGCCAGATTATTATGCATTCAGAGATCATAATAATCTGGCCACTCTGTGTATCTGTTGATTTAAAACACAGCATCTGTAATGAGCCATTTCAAGTTTCCTTTCTGGCTCTACTCCATGTTAATAGAATAGCCATATGCTAATGGCTTCGTATCTCTGAACCTCAGTTTCCCCATCTCAGAAGAAACTGGGTGTCAGTGGTATCTGTAGCTCAGGAGGTGGTTGTGAAGATTACATACACCTATGAAAGGCTTCGCTAATGCCTTGCAGATAGTAGGCACTCTTTCGTGAGCTGTTAGTTTTAGTGTCCCACGGAGACCGAATGTTCTCTAAAACATAACGTTGGCATTAGATTCCTCCTGCATATTTATTTTCAGAATGGCAGTCTTGGTATCAATACATCAATTCTGAACTTGCAAAGAACTTAGAGCGCCAGGTACTCAGTGAGGCACGGGGTTACCGTCGGCCTTGTATTACTTTCTACAGGTTTCTCAAACTTACTAGTGTGCCTTGTATTATATTACATTCCCCGAACAAAGGAACCGTTTCTACTTCTTTTCTACCCTTAAAAGCCCCTGGCACAGGGCTAGGTAGGGAATACTCATCAATCAAAGTTGAATCATAAAGGAGCAGTGATCTTATTCAGTCAAGACGTGAATCCATCGTCTCCTATGAGGGGGAGGAAGAAAGGCGACAGCAGAGATGAGAGCCCGCTGCCAGGGCCCCGTGCGGTCCTGGCACGGCAGGCGGCGCTCGGCTTTTGGTGGGAAGGGAGGAGAGCTGTGGGACAAGAACGCTGTGATCCGGGTTGGGTGTGGGAGAGAGAATCTGCAACTCCCCTCTTTATCAGGAAAGCCTCCCTTCGTTGCCTTTTTTTCCAAAGGGTGATAGTTAATTTTCAGTCGCTGTGCTCAATTAGAAAGTTAATGCCAGACATTATTAACCAGCCGTCTTAATCGATTGCATGCTGGAAGAATGTGCGGTTAAACTTTGACTAGACTTACAATAACCCAGACAAGCCATCCGACACAATCCCAGGCGGATATCTACTGGTGACACGGAACACGGCCTTTGATTGGAAGGACTGAGGTGGTGGGCAAGTATGAGCGGATCTCCCAGCATCCCTTTCTCTATCCCACCCTCAGCCACACCCTAGGACTCTCAGGATCGAGCTGGGTAATGTCGCACTCCAAGAAGTGGGCTCCAAGGGAGAAAATGTGGTCAGAATGAATGTGCTCGAAGAGGTGACAGACATCAAAGATGGCCTTCGTTCAGGATGGCCTGGGTGGTGGGAGGGGCTTGGTCTTTGCACACGAGTCACTGACATAGAGTCGGTGAACCCAGAACAGGGTCAGTCTGAGCAAGAGGCCTGGGCAGAGGTCAGAATCCTAAACCGATCACTCCTATGCGGTTTTAGCAGGAGTTTGCTCAACAATGACACTCTAAGCAGGACTGCTGTTGGCAGGGCCATCGGGCCAAGGGGGAGGCCGACCAGAGAGCTGGGGGGAAGCTGGCCAAGAAGGTAAGCGTGCGGGGTCCGGAGTCCCTCTCGAAGGCCCGAGGAGGCAGCCCCATGGCTCTCCCTCTGGCGCTCAGCCGGGAAGCAGCATCGGAGAGAGAGACAGAGTTTATGAATGTGTCTAACCACAGCTCTCTGATCTCCCAGCCACAGGCAGTGTGGGAGCTAAATCAAGCATGGGATAGAATCATTTTTCTAGGGCCCCATGCCGATGTGCCTTTCATCTCAGACACAGTACATCACTTTTCTCCCAAACAAAATTTAATAAAAATTCCAGTAAATAGGAGGAGGAGCGAGGGACTGAGAGATAGATCGAGCTCGAGCGAGAGAGCGATGGGATGGTAGCGTAACGACTTCCCCGAAAGAACTCCTCCTCCTTCTCTCTCTCCTCTCTCTTCTCATCTTTTCATTTCTCCTTCTTTCTTCTTTCTTTCTTTCTTTCTTTCTTTCTTTCTTTCTTTCTTTCTTTCTTTCTTTCTTCCTTTCTCTTTCCCTCCTCTCATCCCCAGAGCCCTCAGATGCCTGTTCTGGGCACTCCTTGGGGCAAACAGGCTGTCTGTTGGCCTGTGTGCTTCTGCTGTCTTGGCAGGAAGGCCGCAGAAGGCAGACGTCCCTCAGAGGATGCAGAAATAAATGCTCTGGATGCGGGGCCTCCATCAGAAATAAAATAAAATAAAAGGCTCTGTTTCTGTAGCTGAGGCATGGGGACAGTGCCACTCAGCACAGCACCAGGCAGGGTGTCACCACTGCTCAGACCGTGGCTCTTCCCCGTGGAGCCCGGGGTGGGTGGGTAAGGGAGTGGGCAAGTGCAGCTGCCTTTCCCCGCGGGCCCACGCCTTCCGGAGAGTGGAGCTGGGGCCAATGTGATAAACGGGAACATCCTGTGAGCGGGGCAAGCCATTCCCACGTGACACGAGGCGAACCCGAAGGCCCTGGTCAAGCCTTTGGGGACCCCCGATGGTATGTCCGTTTACAACAACCCCAAATGCCCATATTTCTCCTTAAAGCTGTTCCTCCTGTCGGAGAGCGGCTGTGTCTTTGGAGTCCAGCACGTGTGAACCCCCACTCCAGGGCATACACATCTCTCCTTCTCAAGAATAAAAACAGCAGCCCGCCCACGTGGGAGAAGAAAACAGACCTCCCCAGGTGGCGTGGCTGAGCACATACCATTTCCTAAGTCCTCACAAAACAAAACGCGCTGCAACACTAGCTAAAATAAACAAACTAAAAAACACAACGGCTAGTAACACAGATCTGTGTCTGCAAACACACCTGCTTCTCTTCATCTTCCGCCCTGCCCCTCCACACAGCCCCCAGCCCCTCCACATGGCCCCCTGCCCCTTCACACAGCCCCCTGCCCCTCCACATGGCCCTCTGCCCCTCCACAGAACCTCCCTGCCCCTCCACCCAACCCCCTGCCCTTCCACAGAGCCCCCTGCCCCTCCACACAGCCCCTGCCCCTCCACACCCCCTGCCCCTCCACAAGCCCCCCCTGCCCCTCCACAAAGCCTCCTGCCCTTCTGCACGCCCCCCTGCCCCTCCACACAGCCTCCTGCCCCCTGCGAAGTGGGTATTTATCTGACGGAGCCGCGTGCTCTCGCTGGTTCCTGCCGGCAGATGGTTTGCGTTTATCTCTGGCGCTCCTCAAGAAAGCGTCTGTTCCCCGCGCCAAGGAAAACAAGCCCGTGGAGCAAGGCTTTGTTCCTCTGCCTGGAAAGGGCCCCCAAACAAGCGGACAGCTGCAAACGGTTAGAAATAAAGCGGCTACTACTCTATTCCCCGACTCCCTGCGCCCTGCCCCACCCCCCTGGGTCACCCGCTGGCCTATTATCAGAGGGTGGACCAAGAGAAAGAAAAATAGACTAGCATGTGATGATATGATGATATGTTCTCAACAGATCGTTAATTGCTTCCAACATGCGATATGCCGGGCAAGGGGAGTGCTGCGTCAGCCACCCAAAGGAGCGACTGTCAATACGGTGCGCCTGTGGTCCCACTTCTCTGCCGAGTCTGTTCCATTTGCAGTCCCATCTCCAGGACGGCTGCCTCCACACTCTGTTGTCATTGCATGGAGGTGCCCGTAAATCAAGAAAGACCCAAGAAGACCTGAGGAAGGTGCTCATTCACTATGGATGGGCAACAGAAGTCATAAAAACAAACGCTAGCTGTTTTAGACCTGCCCAGTTTGCTGAAGATCACAAATGGGCAACTGAGATGGAGGGAGCTGAGAGCATGATGTTAATGGACTTCACTGGTACTGGAAAGGGAGGCAGCAGGACCGGTACTGGGATCATGAGCCCCAGTCAGAATTAAAATACATAAATAAATAAATAAAAAGTATAGCCTTGACTGGTTTGGCTCAATGGATAGAGTGAGTGTTGGCCTTCGGACTGAAGGGTCCCAGGTTCGATTCCGGTCAAGGGCATGTATCTTGGTTTCAGGCACATCCCAGTAGGAGGTGTGTAGGAGGCAGCTGACTGATGTTTCTCTCTCATCCATGTTTCTACCTCTCTATCCCTCTCCCTTCCTCTCTGTAAAAAAATCAATAAAATATATCTTTAAAAAAGTATATATATATTGATTTCAGAGAGGAAGGGAGAGGGAGAGAGAGAGAAACATCAATGATGAGAGATAACCATTGATTGGCTGCCTCCTCCATGCACCCTACTGAGAATCGAGCCCACAACCCGGACATGTGCCATTGATTGGAATCGAACACCGGACCCTTCAGTCTGCATGCCTACGCTCTATCCTCTGGGCCAAACCAGCTAGGGCCCAGTCAGAATTTGAAAATGACTCAGCCTCTTTGTCGTGGATGATATATAGTGAGTATATTAACAGACAAAACTTTTCTTTATTCACCAGGGAAATATTCCTTCCATTATCTGAAGGGCAATGAACACCAAGTTTTGTCTGAATAGTTTCTGATCTATGAACTTCCCCCAACCCACTGCCACTTCCCCAGCTCAGCTATCACCTCCTGCCTGGTTGGCTGCAGTTCCCCCATAACCAAGTTCCCTTCCTCTACTCCGGGATCTCTCCCATCTCCACCTGGCAGGACACCCAACCAGGACATTTGTTTTTCTGCATAAAATTCGAAAGCAGCTTCCTACTGCTTCAAGGGGAAATCAGGGCTATTTAACCAGGCAGGCATGACCCTCTCTGGTTTCATACATGTGTGTCTCCATCATCACCTCTTTACATCCTCCCAATTTACATATAATACTCCAGCCCTCCTAGAGCTAGGCTCCTCTGGCTGGCTCACTCTGGGTCAGGGTAGAGCTAACTTCACAGACTATGCTGTGTACAGCAGCCCCTGCTTACCCACGGGATTCATTCCAAGGCGCCCAGCGGATGCCTAAAACCTCAAATGGTACCAAACCCTGCATATTCTAGTTTTTCTCTATTCATACAAACTTATAACAAAGTTTAATTTATAAGGCACAGGAAGAGATGAACAAAAAAATAGCCACTAATAAAATAAACAATAGAACAATCTACTGCAATACGAGTTCTGTAAACGTGGCCCCTCTCTCTCTGACAACTGGTCTGATACCTGAGATGCCTACTAAGTGACTGCCAGGCGAGGAGCACACAGTGTGGCTTTGCTGAGTGAATCAGAGTGGGACAGAGTGGACAACATGGGGATGCCATCATCCCACCCAGAGTGATGCACAAATTAAAACTCATGAATTAAGGGATTTTCCTTTTCATATTTTCCTGCCTTAGTTGGCCACAGGTAACTAAGAAGGTGGAGAGGGAACTGCCAAAAGGGGGACTACTGTACCTGTAAGTTATCTACTTGAATGAATGGACTCACGTATTCAAAAGCCTTCGAGGGTCACAAGGGAACATAAACGAGTCCAGTGAGTGGTGTGATACAATGGGGAGTGGTGCGGCCTAGAGAGTGCTCCATGCTGGAGAAGAGAGGAGCCACTAAGCCTTCTTGGGTTGTTCTCAGCAGGGATATGGGCCCAAGATTGCTGGACCTTCTAGCCTCTTGAGAGAGTTCGGAAGTCTATTCTAATGTGAAATTTCGTCCTTGTTAAAATGTTGGTATTTCAAAAACATTAAGCAAACATTTTAAAACATTCTATTTATTAACATTATTTATTTTCATGCACAGTTAACTCAGCCTAGAAAAGTTGATGCTCCATAAGATGACTGCTTAATTTTTTAAAATGTCAATGTAAATAAAAAAAAAAAAAAAAGTCACCCAGGTAGCCATGAGCATATGCAGCACCCAGATCTTAGTTTCTAGCACATTCTTCAACCAAGGACATCATGGATCCTGGGAGAAGAAGCGGGGGCGGGGGTGATGGCAGGACGTGCACAGGACAGCCTGAAACACCCTGCAGTGGGGGAACAGAGGGGTGAGTTTCCCCGCCTGTCCTTGGCTGTGGGGTTCGCTGGGATCTTGCTTCCAAAGAGCACAGCATGGAAAGGGAGGCAGGAAGAAGAGCGTGGAGAAGCCTGGTGACCACTCCGCTGACCAGGTGATCGGGGTCAGCGACATCAGTGAGCAGTCATATTCATAGCCTTGGCATACATTTGATATCATGTGATGGGAAAGTGGCCATCTTCCCAGAAACCATGAGAAAAACATGAAACAAACCCAAATTGAGGGACAGTTTACAAAATATCTGACAAGCATAGCCCAAAATTGTCAAAGTCATCAGAAACTAGGGAAGGTCGAGAAAAAGTCATTCATAGCTCAGAGAAGCCCTGAGTGACAACTAAATGTAATATGTAATATGGCATCCCGGATGGAATTCAGGATAGAAAAGGGATACTGGGGGAATGTGGTGAAATCTGAACACAGTGTGGAGTTCAGTTAATAGTAATGTACTGAGGTTAGTTACTTAGTCATGAGTAATCCAATATAATAAAGAGATAATATGTAAATTATCTCACCATCACACCCTCACAAGATGGCTGCCTATGACCAGGCCCACAGGGGGGGTTAGTGAGGGACAACTAAAAGACTGAACAAGCAGGCTGCCTGGGGCGACTAGGCTGGCGGGGGGTTAGTATGGGACGACCAAATGACTGAAGAAGCAGGTTGTGTGGGTTGACCATGCCAGCAGGGGGGCCATGAGGAGTGACCAGGCTGGCAGTTGGGGGTGACCAGGTCGGCTGGGAGCAGTTAGGAGCGATCAGACTGGCAGGGAGGGGGCAGTTTGGGGCAACCTGGCTGGCAGTGGGGAGGCAGTTAGGGGCGACCAGGCTGGCAGGAGGGGTAGTTAGGAGCAACCAGGCATGCAGGCAGATGAGTGATTAAAAGCCAACAGCCCAGGATTGTGAGAGGGACATCCGACTGCCAGGATTGGGCCCAAACCGGCAGTCAGATATCCCCCAAGGGGTCCCGGATTGAAGCGGGTGTAGGCTGGGCCGAGGGGACCCCCTCCCCCATGCACCAATTTCATGCACTGGGCCTCTAGTATTATAAATGTAAGTATGAATGTGATAGAAGATGTTGGGAACTGGGTATGGGAACTCTCTGTATTATCTTTTCAACTTTTGGGTAAATCTAAAACTATTCTAAATAAAAAGTCTATTTATATTAGAAATAACCACTCTCTGGGCCAAAACTATTTGACCGGGCCCAGAGGCCATGGTTTATGCCCTTTGGCTTATGCTCTGACATTTCTGTATTTGCTGATGGAATGTTCTGATCAGGACTGGCTACATCGTTTGGAGAGCCCCTTGTTCAACAATTACTACTAAGAATCTCATGACAGTGACAGTGGAGTACGAACCAGGCACAGGGCTCTTCTGAGGGCACATCCCTGTGACCCTGCAGGCTCCACACCGGGGGAGCCGCGGTCTCTGATAGGCAGCACGGTCTGGTCAGAGTTGTCCAGCATGGAGTACCCTCCCCAGATAAAGCTCCCACTGTTCTGTTTACTTGTTCATTCACCAATTTAAATAACCAGCAAACATATTTGTTTTGGAACGTGCTAGACAGGAGAGATTCAGCCATAAGCAAAGGAGTTAAACTGGCCTGATACAGCATAAGGTCACCTCACGTGGAAGTGAACGTGAGCACTGAAAGTTGGCCCTAGGACCCCCGCCAGATACTGACATCCCTGAGGTTCATCCCCTCACTCTCTATTTTCTCCTTTCCTCCCATCTCAACATGTTGCACTTTCCTTCATAGTAGGTTTGTGTTTTCTTTTTGTTTGTTTCTTTTGTTTTGTTTTTTAGAGAATATTCACATTTCCCTTAATCTTGAAATAAAACGAGTGGCCCTGCTTACCCTGCAGTTGGTACTCCCTGGCCTACCACTGCGGCCCCGCAGTGGGAATGCCTCAGCTGGGGAGGCAGACATTGGACTTAAACTAAAGCTGTAAACAGCAATTAGGAGTCTTCCTTTGCATTTAGCAGAAGTTCTCAACCCTGGCCACACATTAGAATTCTCTGGGGAGTATAAAAACAAAAGCCCGCCATGTCCCACACTAGAGGAACTGAATCTGAAATTCTCCCAATGATTCTAATGTGCGGCCCTGGGTGGGGGCAGTGGTCTAAGCAGTGACTCTTAAGTGCAGTCCCCAGACCAGTGGTGCCTGCCTGTTGGGAACTTAGTAGAAATGAAAACCCCCAACCCCCAGCCTATCGGCACTGACCCTCAGAGCAGTGGATTCTGGGACTAGGGCCCAGCAGTCTGTGCTTAACCTGCCTTCCAGATAATCCTGATCTGTGCTAACGTCAAAAACACTGGCCTAAAATATTCCTTTGTGCCTAATCCTGGCTCAAGGATTAGCCTGCTTAACCAAGCAGGGAGGCTGGTTGAAGATTCACAGAATCTGGCATCAGACAGAGTCAAGTTTAAGACTCTTGTCTGCCACTGAATTAGCCTCTCTGAGGCTGGTTTCGCCAGCAGGATGTGGGGCTGACATGAATAGTACCTAACCCCATTGGGTTGTTATGAGGATTAAGTGGGGGGAAAATAACAAAACGTATTTACAGACATAGGCAGAGCTTGATAAATATTTGCGGTTATCATTATCTAACAGAGATACCGTTATTATTGGTCAGATCAGGCAGGAAGCCAGGACAAGAGGAAAAAGCCAACTGGGCTGGGGGCGTGAACATCCAGAACAGATGTTTGCTCCCTGTCTCTGCCCTCGTGCAGGCTTGGATGGAGATTCCACCTGCTGCTGGCATGAACAGACGCGTCTTCCAGGATGGGAAAATAAATCATTCTCCCAGGAGCTGTCTTCAAACTGAGGAAGTGTTAGGGGCAGAAGTAGAATAGTGGAGACTAGCTATAGTTACAAGAAATACTGATCATGCTCTGTTAACCGGGATTGTGTTGCTCTGATTAAAGAAGGCACATTCTCACCTGACTGGGAGCTGTGCCTGCGAGTTAACCTGGAAATGGGGTCCATCCTCCCTATCCGAGAACCACCTGTTATCATGGAAAGATCAACAACCTTGTTGCCGCCCTTTTGCAACACTCCCCTTCACCACCCCTGCCAGCCTGCATCGCCTGTAATCTGTAACCTTGATACCCATTCTTATTCCTTTCGCCTACTTCCCCATGCAATCGTAGTCCTTCTGCCCCATATAAACAGCTGCTTTATGGGGGATTGCAGAGCAGATTTTCATGGACAACCTGCTAGCCAGAACCCAAGTACTGAGGTTGCTGAACCCAGGTCCAGTCTGACCCCATGGCTCTCCCAGCCGGCAGGCATGATGGATATAAACTGTCCCTGCTTAATTAATTGGCTCAAGTAGTAACAGGCAGCCTGGACCCACTGGTTGTTCGGTTTCAGAAGTGCTGCAAATATGACTAGAGACAGGGGCTTGGTCATCTGGATCTGAAAACTGCCCGGGGTGGGAGGGGGGCGCAGGGAGGGGGACCCTGCTGACCCTGAGACTACAAACAGGAGCCACAGAGGCAGCAGATGCTTGTTGGAACACGGATTGCTGGGCTGCATGCTTGGGGGTGAGGGGTCCGAGGTTTGCACTTCTAATAAGGGCCCAGGTGATGCTGGCACAGCTGGCCCAACCACACCTTCTACGCTAAACTGGAACTTCATGAAACACTGAACTGTGGCCTATAAAAGTCCTAGAAAGGAAGCAACGTTCTCCCCGATGCACACATTTCCTCTGTAAAATTTAAATTCCGTATTTGCCTTAGAACAGGACTGGCCAACTTTACATAGGTGCTGATGGCCACCTTTTCATTTGAACTCCCGGGCCTGTGCAGTGTGTGTGTGTGTGGGGGGTGTGTGTGTGTAGGGTGGGGGATGGGAAGGAGGCTGCGGCCCTCCATCTGCTCTCCCAGGTGGCGATGGCCGGTGAGAAATCACTCCCAATTGCACTGCCTCCTTCTGTGGCGGCAGTGAGACATGAGCAGAGCCAGAACTGGGGGCCAGAACTGGAGGTCACCAGGTGCAAAGCCAGGTGCCTAGCAAAAGACAGCTGCAGGGTGGGACTGGCCCCCAGGGTGAACTTTCCTCCTCCAGCACATCACTGGTCACGAAGCTTGGACACCTTTCCCTTTCCTCCTAGAGATAACACTAGGCCTTGGTTGTATTTCAGCTCCAACCCCCCAAATCAGCAAAACCAGATCAGCGACCCCATGGCTGCATGAGACAATGACCCCCTGTCCTGGTGTTGACCAATCAATCAGTGGAGACCTAGACCCTAAAAGGGCACACCTGAAAAGTTGCTAAATATCCTATTAAATCTTCCCCTGGGAAGTCTTCACCCTTAAAACCCTTAGGATGGAGGATCTCGAAATCTCTCCTTCCCGGGAGCAGCCCACACCTGTCCCTTTCCCTCCCTCCTCTTTCCTTCTCCCCTGCAGGCAAGTTACCTTTACCTTCCTCACTCCCAAGCCCCAAGGGTCCTTCCTTGGCCTCTCTAACTTGTTTCCTAAGCCCATTTCTCCTAGGAATTACTTTTTCTACCTCTGTGATTTACCCAGTAAATGTTCCCTGATAGTTTGGGTCTCGGCTCTGAATTCTTTCCTAGCCAGAACCCAAGAACAGAGGTTGCTGTACCCAGGTCCAGTCTGACCCCATGGATCTAACACCCGGTGTGTTCCCACCGCCTACAACACCTCCAAGAAGCGGATCCCTATCTGTCACTTAGGGTATACTGTTTGTGTACAGTGTCATCGAATCCTTCCTGCAACTCTAGGAGGTAGTTATTATGGCAAAGTCCTCCCTTAACATTGTGGATGGGTTCCTGGAATCTGCGACTTTAAAGGAAACTACATATAAGGAAACCTGGATACCCTGGCTTACCATAGGATAACGGACATACGGAAGTATGCTGTGAGAACGGAACTCTCGTTTACATCAGTGTCTATGGTGAGCCTGGTGGAAGGTGCGGTTTCTAAGAACCCATAACCAGCATTGGTGAGGACTTACTGTGCGTGTGTCTGGACGTTACAGATGAAGGAACTGAAACTCAGAGAGACACGCTCTCTGGAGACACATGGTAATAAGGACCTTCAGAAATCAGATCTTGAAACCTCTGCATTTCCCTTTCTGACCCATACAGTGGGAGAAGAGTTCTTGGTTCAAGACTAAAAGTGCCATGTGCATGGTTGGGTATGAAATAGGCACTGGTGCTATCGGGGTCTGACTGCGCCTGGGTCTGCGCCTAAGCCTGAGCGAGGTGGGCTGCGGTTATGGCATCTGGGCATGGGTGACAGGACCACAGCCCATATTCCTCCACAGCTTGCCCCCCGGTGAGCTCTGGTCTTAGCACCTGGCAGACTGAGCAGGAGGGGCAGGAGGCCCTGACTCCATCCAGGTCTTTGCTTGTCACCCTCAAGGATGTGGCCTTGACATCTACCCTTAGTCCCCGGCCCCGAGGGATACCGCCAGGGCCTGGTCCCCGAAGCCTCAGAACCGGGCCAGCTTAAATGAATGACGAGGGGATTAGGTGTGCCAGGGCCTGCTCTCCTCTCACCTGCTGGCTCACTCACTGGCTTTCTGGCCCTTGCAGCCCGATGCATTCCCTGACCCAGAACCCCAGTAGGGATCACATGCATCTTTGTGTTATATGACAGAGCAGGGGTGGAGCCTGGGTATGTGACTCCAGTGACCAGGGAAAAAGGAGGTCTTATCATGGAGGGAGGCCAGGAGAGGCCTGGGAAGACAGGGCTCCAATTCTGAGAGGCTGTCATTTGGAGGATGAAAATAGCAAGCCTCTGCCCAGGCCCAGAGCTCACAAGCATGCCATGGGATCCTAGCCCATTTCTCTCTGATATGAGCTTGTCCTCTTTCCTCTCTCTGTTTTGCCTCCTTTTAGCCAGAGGCAGCCCCTGCCTTCCTAGGCCCAGGCTCCTGCTGTCAGAGTGTCCAAAGTGGGGGAAACTGTCTCAGGAGGTAGTGAGTTCCTCACACAAGGAGGTGTCCGGGCAGAGGCCACTTGCTAGTGTTGTGTGAGAGGGCATCCAAGCAAGAGAGGTGGTTCCACCGCTGGCTGACATTACAACCCCCTGCATTATACGTTAACGGGACAGATTCCCAGGCCTTGCTTCTAATTCCCTGGGGAGGTTTTGCTCTGGGCCAGGACCAGCACACTACCTCCCTAATCCTCACAATGACCTCTCCAGGCAGGTGCCACTGTGGTTCCCATTTCACAGATGAGGGATGCGGCACAGGAGGATTAGTTCCCTGCCCCAGGGCACACCACCAGGACTTCCAGGAGCCAGCCTCTGAGCCCAGGCGCTGTTGTGGATCCTCACTCCCAGCCATGAAGCAGGTGAAGGCACCACCAGATGAGACCTGACCCAAGGCAGGTTCTGAATAAAAGCTACCAGCAGTTCCTCTCCCAAATAACACAAACCGCACAGCACAGGGAGCACCAAGCGAGGGAAACAGGCAGACCTCGAAGTGAGGGTAAGAACTGAACAGCCGTAGAGCTCTCAGCTAAAAGCCATCTCTTCGGTCCAAATAAAATAGTTGGGGTTTTTAAAATTCAAACTTTTCAGTATGGCATGAAGCGCACCCTGGGAATTCCTCCTGCCATTTCTTCATTTTAAAACAAAACAAAACTTGCTCCTTAAAAATGGACTGTTCAAATACAACGGCATTGAATATATTGACTCAGTGGTTAAAACATTAACCCCAGTGAAACTCCTGATATGCTAATTCAACAGAACCACCCAAGCTTTTCTGGGAAAAGCTAGGTCACCCCTGTACCTTGCAAGGTGTGTCCAAATCTTCACCCACAGAGCCTTTCTCAGCCAAATATGTTCTTACTGAGCAGCTCTCAAAGTCTTAGGAGGACCGAGTACAGAAAAAGAGATCTCTGTACTGAGGGCTGAAATACCTGGGCACTTTTCCTGCTGAGCTATCCCCTCATTAAAGTTGGGGTCGCCCTAACTGGTTTGACTCAGTGGATAGCACATCGGCCTGCGAACTCAAGGGTCCCAGGTTCGATTCCAGTCAAAGGCATGTGTCTTGGTTGCGGGCACATCCCCAGTGAGGGGTGTACAGGAGGCAGCTGATTGATGTTTCTCTCTCATCAATGTTTCTAACTCTCTATCCCTCTCCCTTCCTCTCTGTAAAATAAAGAAAGAAAGAAAGAAAGAAAGAAAGAAAGAAAGAAAGAAAGAAAGAAAACCAATAAAATATATATATATTTTAAAATAATAAAGTTGGGAGGCAAAGTGGGAGAGGCAGAGGAGGTCCTGCCCCCAGCACTGCCAATCACCCTTGTTCTTGCATAGAGCTTTGAATAGGGTTGTGGGGTGCTGTTCTTGCTATTTAGTGGTCCCCTCTCTCTCTCAAATTTGCTAGCCCCTTGTGAAACTGGTTAAAACAGAGAGAGCTGAATGGGATTGACCAGTCAGAGAGGCTGCGTTTTTGTGCTGCCTACGGAAGCTCAGTGTAACCTGGGAGAGGGAAGAAGCAGAGCCAGTGTCTCCTGTAGACTCCAAAATCCCTGGGGGATGCCAATTCATGACCTCATGACCTCTCTCCCATGCCCTGACTCCCTCTACGCACCCAGAAGCTGGAAAGTATGTACATTGTTCAGAAGATCAAAGCCTACCGTTCCCCAACCCTTCCCTCCCCCCATGCTCATGCCTTGGGGCTGAGAAAACCACCTAATAAGTCAAGCACATGGGCATGCCTTCATGCTGACTCATTCAAATGGCTCCGCAGCTCCTACCTGGGCTGAGAAACGATCAGATCAAGAATTCATTGGACCTTGCCCTCCCAGACACAATAACAACGTGATTAAGTGTGAATTTGTAGAGGTAGCTGGTTCTCCAGGTGCCAGGAGACGGGATGCTCAGGGGCCAGTCCCAGGCTATTCACCCAGAACGGAGCCGGCAGGCACTGCTTCCTGCAGTTCCAGGGGCTGGAATCACCGGCACCCTCAACCCTATTCAAAGCTCTACAGCAACATCATGGACTTGCAGGGCTTGGTGCTATGTGGTCTTTATGTGTTAAACATACATACAATTAAATAAAAACTTATTAAGCAAGAAGATACAGGGGGAGGAAAGGATCCTATATAATAAGAGATAATATGCAAATTGACCATCACTCTAACACATAAGATGGCCACCCCCATGTGGTCAAATATGGCTGCTGCCATGTGGACACAAAATGGCCACCACCAGATGGCTGGCAGGGATGGCAGTTAATGGAGGAAAATTAGGGGTGACCAGGCCTGCAGGGGAGGACATTTGGGGGGGGGGGGACCCAGGCCTGAAAGGGAAGGCAGTTGGGGGGGGGGGCAGGCTGGCAGGGGAGGGCAATTAGGGATGACCAGGCCAGTAGGGAAGGGCAGTAAGGGGCAATCGGGCCAGCAGGTGAGCAGTTAGGTATTGATCAGGCTGGCAGGCAGAAGCTGTTAGGGGCAATCAGGCAGGTGAACCGTTGGGAGCCAGCAATTCTGGATTGTGAGAGGGATCCCAGATTGGAGAGGGTGTAGGCTGGGCTTAGGGACATGCACGAATTTTGTGCCCTGGGCCTCTAGTACAGTGAATAAAATACTAAGCAATAACAGATGAACAGAGGGAACCGAGGTGAGAGAGAAGAAAATGCTCATTGGGATGGATACACCAACTGCATGCTAGGCTCTATTCAGGTACTTCCCAGAAAGACAGGAAGGTGAAGGAGAAGGGAGTGGATCTGGGATCAGCCTGCCGAGCTTACATCCTGGTACACGGTCATTTGGACGAGTTACGTGACTGCTCTGTGCCGCCACCTGAGCTCATAACAGAACCTCACTCACAGGACATCAGGAGGATAAAACAATTTTCTATGTGTTGGCTCTCACAACAGAGCTCAGTACACAGGAAGTGGCCAGTGGAGGAAGTGCCACTATTCACGGGGTTTCTCGCTTAACCTCTCTGATTCACTTTTATCTTTATGAGGTGGGTAGGGCCCAAGCTTTCTCGCTGGAGAAACCAGGTCACAAGGGGCAGTAAGTGGAGGTATGGGAGTAGTTCAACCTCAGGCTCAAATGATTCCAAGACCGCAGGGACCCGTGAGGGTTACAGGAGAGAGGCCCAGACGCTGGTCAAAGGGACTGACAGAGGGCTGTGGGAGGCGGCTCCTGACTCAAGTCTAGAAGGGCGAGCAGGTTGTTTAGTGTGGATGTGAGTGTGGAAGCAGAGTATTTTCCTTCCAAAGTAGAACAGAACAACTCTATGGAACTGTGAGCTGTGCCTTTAAAGAAGGCCTGGGAAGTAAGTACACCGACCAGGTACGCAGCCTGCTCAGTGCGAGGTGGCTGCTTTCTCCTCTGTGATTTATCCAGTATTCCACCCGGCACCGGGGGCCTCTCACACACACTGCGATCCCCTTACTCACTCTCTCTCTGTGCCACGGAGAGGTTACTGTCACAGGTATTGCCTAGTATGCCCTAGAGTTGGCTCCCATGTGGCTAGATGTTACTTAAAAAAATTTTAAGGACATCAGAATCAAGTAGAATGCTGTTTATTCTAGCCCTTTCCACGAAATGTCCTAGTGTGTCTAATAATAAAAAAGGTGGCGAGGAATTCTACAGTAAAGAAAGCAGTGTACTTTCAATGCAATGTTTTCTAAACCTACTTGGTCACAGAGCCTTTTCTATATAAATAGAAACTTGGGGGAATGTTGAAGTTTCCGGATCCAATTTGCCTTCCCTCTGAGCGAGGGATGACTGCTTTGCAGGTGAGGAAACAGAAGCCACCTCGAGATGCCCAACTCTGCCGCCAAAATAAGACTCTCCATTCCCAAAACCCTGCGCTGGAACAGCCACCAGGACTGTCTTTTGCTTTTCATTTAAAAAATATATATATCTTTTATTGATTTTTTACAGAGAGGAAGGGAGAGGGATAAAGAGTTAGAAACATCGATGAGAGAGAAACACCGATCAGCTGCCTCCTGCATACCCCCTACTGGGGATGTGTCCGCAACCAAGGTACATGTCCCCGACTGGAATCGAACCTGGGACCCTTGAGTCTGCAGGTGGATGCTCTAGCCATTGTGCCAAACCAGTCAGGGCTGCTTTCCATTTTTAAAACTTGTAGGCAAAACGAAGGATTAGTAGAATTTAGTGACTTGGCTCAAATCAAAGAGCTGCCTAGCAGAGGACAGGTGCTGGGCCTAAGTTTTCTAACTTTAAAGTCTGTAACAAGCTGGGACTCCCTATCACGAACGGTGTGAGTGCACACCTGCCTGACTCGAGAAAGGGCCAGCGCCGACCTCCGACGGCATTTAGGCTCCACTCATCTTGCCAGCTGGCTGGCGCACACCTCACTGGACCCATGAAAACAAAGCTGGTCACTTGGCAAATAAATGCATTCTCATTAACCCCCTCATGGGGCAGCAGCTCCTACTCTTCCAAAGGAAACAATGGTGGAGGCCAACGCGCATCAGGGCTGGACACACCTGCAGCAACGCTCCCTCCATCAACACTTCCCTCCAGCATTGCCCTGAGGCCTGCCAAGGGCCTGAGCAGCCTCCCCCAGCCCCCCGCCCCCCGCTGATCTGTCTTCCTGGCCACATGGTGAGTGCCAGCCTGTGCCTGGGAAGGGGAGCTTGGGTGAAGGAGAGAATGTGAGCCTGGTCCTGGGCCAGCAGCGTCCAGCCTCCAGTCCCCCCTCCAGGAACCCAGATCACCTCAGGGGAAGCGGGATGAGCATCTGGACACCGCCAAGGGGCAGAGGCAGGCGTCTTGCCTAGAAATGAGCGTCAAACCCAAACCGTGTATGCTGCCTTGTCCTGCAGCAGGGCAGGAAGCAGGAGGGCAAGAGGGAGCTGGAGAAAAAGGAGAGGCGGGAGAATGCTTCCCTGAAGTGTTTCCTCCATGGTGTTTACATATTCACCTGAATTCCTAAAACAGACTGTGTTTTAGAAACATGATTTTTTGCCAATTCATGTCACTCAGTTGCAAGTGCCCTCAGCACTTCGGTGTCAGGCCCTGCTGGGCAGCGAGATAGGGCCAAGGTGATGAAGAAGGCGGGCAGGACTGGGCGACGGTTTGAAAACTGCTTCTGCAGGTTGCAGGGGTGCCTGCTGGGCCCTGAGGGGCTGGGGTGTGAGAGGCTGAGAGCCAGGGGTGCCCTCCTGCCCTCTCTCCTTACCCCCTCCTCTCCCCGTCAAGCAGGTCTGCTTTGATCTGTCAGGTTTCCTGGTGGTGAGGGCTCCTGAGAGGCTTCGTTGCTTGATGTTTATAAATCCCGGGGGAATGGTGGAGGTGCTTCCTGTGGGACCGGTGGAGGAGCATGGCTGTTACTACGCCTGTGAAGCAGATGCCGCTATTGATTGCCCTAATGGTTCCAGCGGCGGGGGACACACACTTACACTTAATTGTTTGCTGACAGCCTCTGCGCACAGAGCGGAGCTCCAGCCCGGCCTGGCACAGCCGCAGGCGGCACGTGCTCCCTCTGACAGTCTGTGTGGCAGCTGCTGGGACAGGCCTGGGAGCGCCTGGGGCTTGGGATGCTTCTGGTGCCAACTCTTACGGTGACGGGTGCCTCCGGGCATGGGAACGAAGCAGGTTCTCAGACATTTTCCCCACAGACATGTCTAGGTCTAGGGTGGCTCTCACCTCGCCAACTCCGGCCAGCAGGAACGCGGTACAGACATGCCCAGAAGCAGGGTCAGCCCAGCCTGCCGCTGCCTTTGCTTTGGTGTGTGGAGCTCACAGGTGGAGGCAGCCCATGGGAGACTCCGGGTGCCTGAGAATGAGTGGGAAGTTCAAGTCCTGGCCCCATCACTGGCACACGTGTGGCCTGGGAAGTTGACACCTCTCTCAAAGCCTGTGTTTTCTCATCTATACATCAGAGGGCAGTGGAGGGGTTACATTGTGAATGTAAGGTGATCAGCACAGTAGGTAAGTGCCTGATATGTCTTAGCCATTTTTAATATTATCATCGTGGACACATTATCTGTGGAGCAACTCAGCAAAGGCCAAGGAAGTGTCCCATCTCAGCAATAGCCCATTGGATGGTCTGGAGCCGGGAGTGAAGCTCCTTAAGACAAAAATCGAGCCGAGACCGGTTTGGCTCAATGGATAGAGCATCGGCTTGGGGACTGAAGGGACCCGGGTTCGATTCTGGTCAAGGGCATGTACCTTGGTTGCGGGCATGTCCCCAGTAGGGGGTGTGCAAGAGGCAGCTGATCGATGACTCTCTCTCATCGATGTTTCTAGCTTTCTATCTCTCTCCCTTCCTCTCTGTACAAAATCAATAAAATATATTAAAAAAAAAAAAAGACAAAAATCGAAAGCAGACTGAAGTAACCACTGTGTGGATGGCTGTTTTCTATCTTCTCAAGAATACCATGAAAAAAAATGTTTTTCAGAAATGAACATGCATAACTGCAAGAGATGTCTCTCCTTAGAGAAATCCCCTGGATAGAAGCTCTTTGAAAAGAAATTTCAAAATCTATAAATGTAAAAACAAAGTCAGGGGTAGCCCTCTATCTGCTGTCATCACATTCGTGATGGCCCTTCAGGCCCAGCCAGACTGAGTTTCACTCGGATTTTATTAGCTACAGGAATGGCATTTCAAAACAGGTTCTGAAGGAAAATGTCATGAGCTTATCTTTCCGGGGGCCCAGGCAGCAATCCGAGAATCAGCTCAGGACTCGTGTTACACCCCTCATCCCACACATTTCCCTCTGCATCTGCTGGCGGCAGGGGCTTTGGGGGAGAGTGTGAGTGTTCACCCCCTAGGCCCCGTGACTCCGCACACCTGTAACCTCACGGCTGCCTGCAGCTGCACAGCCATGCAAATGTACATGTTTGTGTTGGCGTCTCCGTGCCATCTGGAAGTGGCGGCTAATGTGGCAGCGTTGCTCTGGGCACCAAAAATAAAGTTACAAGCCTGTAAAAGTGCATCCCTGGGGCTTAAAATCTGTGACCTAAGTGTGTGTTAACTAAAAAATTTTTTTTTAAAAAATGTGAAGCTAGATGCCTCCTTTAAACAGAAGGAAATTGAGGAGTGGATGAATGAAGGATTGCATAAAATATTTCTCATCAGTGGGAGTCGAAATTTCTAAAAGACTTATCGTATGGGGATTTCCTTACAGTAGAGGTTTTGTAAGTGATTAAGGGTTTTATAAGCACGATTAAGGATTGAAGGTGATGCATCTTAGCAGGCAGATAATTGTATACCCACCTGCCCCTTTCTCCCATCAGATGCCCCCTCCTTTGGAAGCAGTAAAGCTATGAGAATGGACTGTAGGTTAGTGGAGGGCCAGGGGAGCAGATTGCCTGGGTCTGAACCCAGCTGTTATTTAACTATCTGTGTGAGCTTGGGTAAAGCTCTACAGCTCAGTCTCCTCATCTGTAAAATGGGGCTGATAATAATACTACCAACATCATAGTGTGGCTGTAATATTTTTGAAATACTTAGATGTGTATATGGCACATTTCTATATAAATGCTAGCAGTTGACATTTTATTATTAAGTATTATCTTATATAATAAAAGCCTGATATGCAAATCGACTGAATAGCAAAACAAATGGTGGAACGACCGATTGCTATGATTCACGCTGACCATCATGCGGTGCCAGTGGGGGGTGGGGAGAGGGGAGCTCAGATTATCCTGCTGGTCACCCCACAGAGAGAGGGGACCAGTGGTGGGAGGTGGGCAGGGCCAGGAAGCAGCTGGCATCAGGCCAGCCTAGGTGGGTACCAGCAGGGGCTGCCCAATCGCCCTGCCCATTCCCCACAGATCGGCCCTGATTGCCAGCCAGGCCTACTGACTCTACCCATGCACAAATTTTGTGCATCAGGCATCTAGTTATTAATATTACTAATCCTGACTGTCATCAGATTCTCCCATTGTTCCTCCTGCCCAAAAGTTCCCTGCATCAAAAACAACAGTGTAATCTCACAGGAACGTCATTTCTTTACTCTGTTTTCTCATTCAGTCCCCTGGCTCACCTGCCTCCTTCTCCCTGGCATGGCCACACCCCTAATCAATAAGCTCTCAGAACAATGAGGCCTGGTCAGCATTAAACAATCTTAGGCGCACTGACCACAGAGACGGAGTTCCAATCAAACTGAAGGTAACATCTAGGCCTCAGTTGTGCTTCAGCTCCAGGCCCAGAAAAGTGGTGAAACCAGACAAAGTGACATCATAGCTGACTCCAGGACCCGATGCACTCACTGCTCAACTACCCCCTTCCCTAGTGCCCACCCAACAGTAGAGGCCACGACCCTGACCATGACCCTAACTCAGTCCCCTATATAACCCATCTCCTAGAAACTATTGGGGAGACAGGTCTTGAGTATTAGCTCACCCATGACTCTGGGGAGAGTCACTTCCTACAAATAAACGTTCTTTATTGTCAGCTCCTCATCGGGTCTTTCTGAGCTTTGATGTGCGCAGGCAAACTCAGCCCTTTAGTCTGGTCACAACAGGAGCATGTTAAGGGCATCTCCACTGGCCTGTATTAACATTCCAGATTGCTTGACAGGCACCTTGAAGGACAGGAAGTTCTGAGAGGCTGGGACTCCTAGTAAACACAGGTCTATTAAATGGGGAATGCAGTTTGTCTATGGCAAGGAGGCCTACAAGGTGATTAACATGTAGGGCAGTGCTTCTCAGCTGGAGGTGATTTTGCTCCCCCGGGGGGACATCTGGGATTGCCTGGAAGGGTTTGGTTGCCATGCATGGGAGGAGCAGGTGCTGCTGGCATCTGGTAGGTGGGGGCCAGAGATGCCGAGGACAGGCCCCTTCTCCGCCTCCCCCTAGCAAAGCATTATCCCACCCACATGTCAACAGTGTCAAGGTTTAGAAACCCTGGTTAGGGTGGACCTGTGGCAGAAAGCACCCTGGCCCCTCAGGAACATCCACAGAGACTGCATCCAGTGTGAACCTCCAGTACCTAGGAGCTAGGCTAGTTTCCACAGGTGCCCGCCCTACTTACAATGATGGACAGCAGGTGCCACTCCTGCAGGGCAGAGGGGATCTGTTACCGAGAATCCTGGTTCTCAGAGAGAGGAGACTGAGGCGCTGGCCTCGTCCCCAAGCACCCTGGTAGTTACCCTTTCAGCAATGCCTTAGATGGCTGTTGCTTTTAATATTTTTAGTTTCATGCATAGAAGCATTGTACTTGTGAGGTTCCAAGCACTCCGCAATGGTTCTTTACATTTAACATGTCTAAAACATGCTCAATGAATTCTTTTCCTCTCCTTCCAAAACATGCTCCTGCCCCAGTCTTCCCCCTCTCAGGGAATGCCTTGTCCATATTCTCTGTTCCTCAAGCCAGAAGCCCAGGCAGCATCCTCCACTTCTCCTTTCCTCAGGAACGGGATGTTGCTTCCACCTCCTTAAATGCATCCTGAGTGCTTCTCTCTACTTCCCCCAGCCTTGCTTGGCCTCTGTGGATAGCTTCCGTAATGGACTCTTCAGTCTCGACAATTTCTAATTAATTCTGGGCACCATGCTCTGAGTCATTCTGGCAAAAACAGTGATTAAAGGCTATGACTCGTGACATCCTTTGATGGCTTCCCACCAAGGCTTCACGTAAAATTCAAACCCTACACCATGGCCTGACACAGCCTTCTAGGAGGGGTTCTCAAAGAGTGATCCCCAGACCAGCACAAAAGGTACTGGCTGGAACTTGTGTAAAAATGCAAGTTCCCAGGTCCCACCCTACCCCAGACCTACCGGGTCAGAAATTCAGAAGTGGGGCCCAGTGCCCTGGGTTTTCAGAGCTCTCCGTTGTGATGCTGGGGTTTGGAGACCACTGGGGCTTGGGGACCGCTGGGAGTTGGGGACTCCTGCCTACTGCGCCCTCCTCTTGCTCTGCTCTCCTCCTTTCCGATCACACTTCAGTCTATGGGGCTTCTTTCCACTTCCTTGAACTGCCAGGGTCTTTCCTACTCAGGTCTTACACAGGCTGCCCCAGCTGCCAGGACATGGCTCCTGTCTCTGTTCTCAGACTCAGGTCCTGGCCTCTGACCACTCTTCCTGACGTAGGCCTCGGCCTCTGTCTTTAATTCTCTGTGGCTACAATCTGTTGATACATAGCACTCCCCATCACTAGTTGCTTTCTCTCTCTATTTTCAGGATTATTTGCTATTATCGGGCTCCTCTATTAGTCTGTTACCTCCACAAGGCCAGGGCCATGTCTGCTTTGTTTGTCAATGTGTATACAATGGATACGACAGTGCATGGTGCATAGATGATCAATACATTAAGCGCATGAATGCATTAACACCCTTGAGGTCCTTCAGGTAGAGTACAGGAAGAGAAAATATGTGAGATACTGCTCCCCACTTCAGCGTTGGAAGAAGGCAGACATAACTCATTGATCACCAGTGTTTCCCCTAATGCCTAGATATGCCCTCTGAATATGTCATGACCATTCATCCCAAGCATTCTCACACACACACACACACACACACTTGTTACTTGCCCATGGAAGTGAGACAAGTATATCAGTTTTCTAAATAATACTTTAAGAATAACTTAATTGATGATGTCATTTGTGTACCAGAAATATGCTAACATTTCATAAGCATTCTCCTACTTCACAGTCCTATGATCTCTATAGGGAAGCTATAACTGCTGTTCCCACTTTCAGATTAAAAACGGAACTGGAAGATGATGTCATCTGCCCAGGTTCCCACAGTAGGTGACAAAGAGAGGGTCTAAAACCAGGATGGTCTGATTGCAGGACCTGTACTCACTGCTGAACCCTTTCACTGTGGTCAGAATAACACGTGACACAGGCCATCCGTGAGATGGACCATGGAGCGCCTCTCGCAGGCAAAGGGGTCAGAGAATCCCAACAGAGTTCTGAGGCAGGAGTGAGGCAAAGGCAAGGGAAGCACAGGGTGGGGAGCAAAGGCATGAACCTTTACCCACACCTACTCCTTTATGAAAAGAGGTCACGGCGGGGAAGAGGAGAACTTTGGTAAAATGTGCTCGGTTCCCGGGCTGTTTGGCTGAGCACATTCTATACAGAGGTGCTGCCACCGCCTACCTTCTCACCCCAGGAAAGTCTTCTTTTTGAATATGGGAAGCATATCTGACCTCTGCAGAGGTCACCTGTGTAAGTGAATCCTGGGGTGTGGGCAGTGCTGAAATGGTCTCCTGGGAAGGAGACAGCTTTTCGAGTCGCCTGGGTGTCCCAGCTAAGACGATTCATCTCTCCTGAGCCAATAATCCTTCCATGCAACACGTTCTGTTATTGTTGGAAGAATGCTGCTCATGTGAAAAATGTGATGGCAGGAAATGTTTGGAAACCATAAATCATTAAAGTATTTTAATAAAAGTCAGTGTTTACACTAAATATCCTCACTGAGTAGGATCCAAAAAAGAAAGAATTCTCGGTTGATTTGCACCAGAGGGAAGTCTGCGAGTCAGTGGAATTGATAGCACAGCCTTCGCTTCCATGGCAACTGGCTGATGTCACGCACAGGACGAAGACCTTCCTGGTGGGCCCAGGGTTCCGCTTGGATGTATGATATGTGTAGTGAAGCCAAAGTGATTTCAAATGTAGGTAATATTTTAAAGATGAATTTTACTTATCTTGATTTTGTAAGGAAGTGATTAAAGCAAATCAGGCCATTCTTTCCAATGTCCTAACCAGAAATGGATGCAGAAATCTCCTATAATTCACAAATTGACCTTGACACTTTGCCACGACTCTATGGAAAGATAAAAGAATCTTGATGCAGGGAAGACACCATTCATATGGGGCCCGCCACCTTTGGGTGAGGGTTCCCAGAGGAGCAGCATTAGTATCCTCCCAAAGAGGCCCTAACAACTCAGATTTGGGTACTGCCCAGAGCTACTGAATCAATCTCTAAACTCTAAAGGCAGGACTCTAGACTCTGAAATTTTAATGTTTCCCAGAGAAATCTTAACTAGAATCATTTTGGTAGAATGTGGACAACTTAGGAAACATCCCTTCATCCTGTCTGGATGCAGGTAAGTCTTGAACATCATTACATCTCCATGAGAAATGCCAGCCACAATCCCATCCTCAGCCCCTAAACTCTGAGGAGGATCACAGAGAGCACACAAGGGCACATAAGACATGCGCATGTTCTCTGAGGGAAGCAAATGAATGTCATGTAGTAGGATTGGACTTCTGGATTTCAAAACCCAGCAAGATTCTAAGAATCAGGCAAACAGATGACCGTAAGTGGTCTCCTTTATGTTGGCAATAAGGACAATTAAATATGCCTCATCAACTCTCACTATCCTATACAATAAAAGGCTAATATGCAAATTGTCCCCTCAACAGGGAGTTCGACCAGGGGGAGGGGCTGACTGGCCAACCGCCAGAAGCCCCTCCCTCCAGCTGGCCCTGCCAACCACCAGAGGCTCCTTCCCACCAGCGGGGCCTCTAGTCATTTCATAAAAGAAAGGGCATTTAAAATACAAAAGAAGAAGAAGAAGAAATAGAAGAAGAAGAAGGAGGAGGAGGAGGAGGAGGAGGAGGAGGAGGAGAAGAAGAAGAAGGAGGAGGAGGAGAAGAAGAAATAAGAAGGGAAAAATTAAGCTCAGAATACAGGACAGCCCTTCACGTGGAACAAATTTAGGGTAAGTATGAGGCATGTGTTGCCATGTCCTATTTCCCCTATTCTGTCCACAGGCAGCGCCAACTCCTGCACTGACATCGGGACCCCTCAGGATGTAGAGAGACCAGGGTTTCATGAAGACAACAGCCAATTATAAGCTCTGCCTCTGTGAGCCGTGTGATGTGGCCATCGCTAACATGATGAATTCACCCCAGTTTGCTCATCGATAAAGTAAGGATAATTGTTATTGCGGGTATCAATGATCTAACATGAATTGATCAACTGTCACATAGGGGGAGGGTCTGACAGATGTCTTCCCGCCCTGGTGTCCTCTTCTCAATGGCTGTGCCATCTCCTAGGACTCGGGTTGGCTGTGAGATAAAGACTAGAGATTAAAAGGAGGAGGAAAGAGCTGGTTAGCCAACTGTTCCCAGGCAGCTTTTTAAAGCTTTTCTTGCTTTGGGTTCTGATGGAGTTTCACATTGGAAACCTTTGGAACCTGACTTGTTACCAACTGTCTGAAATGTGTCCTCTGCCTTGTTTGTCGTGAAAAGCTGGGGGTACAAGTAAATGCCTGCCATGTGTGTTTAAAATACCTTTTTGCTTTTTTTCTGTTACACCTGTTTATGAGTAAATTATTCCTCCAAAGTAAGAATAGTCCAGGTGATTATTTGTAAATGGTGCAGAAATGTGTATGTGTGGACAGAGGGAGGAAGGAGTTGTATAAAATGATAGAGAGGCTCACAAGTAAATTCTGTTCTGCAAACAAATTTTTTTCATACAAAGAATTGAATAACTTCAGAGCTAACACTTTTTGGAGTGCTTGCTTATGTGTAAGCATTCTGCTAAGCACACTACATGCATGGTCACATTTTAGCACCCACAATCCCATCCCGTTGTCATCCCTACTTTCTTATGAGGAGACCAAGCCTTACGAGGACACCTGCCCAGTGTCACCAGCTAGCGAATAGCAGAGGCAGAATGTGAATCTAGGTCTGGAAATGCAGGACCTAAACCCCAGACCACCTCACTAAACCTCCTAAGTAAAAAAAAAATACAGAGAACAGAGAGCGTGTTTAATGTTTATAAACCGGAAAGAAGAGCTGTTTTCTCTTCTTTTCTTCTTGGAAGGCAGTTGGCCAATTTGGCTTATGTTTACCTTCGTGAAGGTAGAAAAAAAAAAAAAAAAAAAAAAAAAGAGCTTTTGGAAAAGCTCATCCATCAGTCCCTAGAGCACCAGTGTCTGGCTTCCCAGGGCTGGGCCTCAGCACGAGTTGGTTGCTGTGTTTCCTAAAGAGATGGCCCCCTTTCTCCCAGAAGCAGTTGCTCCAGGCCCCACTGACTGCACAGAGAGTGGTGGCCAAGGGCCTGTCATCCCGCCTCCTCCGAGGCCATGTGGGGAACGCTCCTTTGGAAGCAGCTCTAAATCTGTCACTTTGGGCGGCTCGCTAAGACTCACTTTATTAGCTAGCACCGAGAGCTCATAAAACATGTCAGGAAGTCTCTGTAAGCTGTAAAAACATTTCCAAAGGTCACTGCCGACACGCCGGACTTCAATGGCTTTTTAAAGGAAAAGCAAACAGAGGCAGAGGCCCCGCGATCCCAAAGCAGTGGCTGCGGATGAGCGGGAAAAGCTGATGCCCCACTGCACTG
This sequence comes from Pipistrellus kuhlii, assembly GCF_014108245.1. Lineage (NCBI taxonomy): Eukaryota > Metazoa > Chordata > Mammalia > Chiroptera > Vespertilionidae > Pipistrellus > Pipistrellus kuhlii. The sequence goes on from NW_023425427.1 coordinate 52,157,862, forward strand.
GCCGCGAGATAACTTGTACGGGGGCATGAAGGAAAGGCCCAACAGCCACGGAAGGGCAGTGGGAAGGTGGCAAGGAAGGAAAGCAGGACGCAGGGCCTGGGCTCACAGGAGGTGCTCTCTCCCTCGGCTCTTTAGGTTTGAGATTTGGGGGGGTGGGGGGGGCAGCCAGGCACACCTGCAATAGATTCCTTCTAAGCAATGGCACCGGCAGCAGGGAAGTGATTCATTTCAGATTAACCATAACACATCGGGCATCCTTCTTAATACATGAGGTTTTTTTTTTTTTCTTTTTCTATTATACAAGTAAATATACTTTTTAAAAATATGTTTTTATTGAGTTCAGAGAGAAGAAGGGAGAGAGAAAGATAGAAACATCAATGATTGTGCCCTGCCTGGGAATGGAACTGATGGACCTCTTGGTGCATGGAATAATGCTCAACCAACTGAGTCACACTAGCCTGGCAAGCATACTTTTTAATAATGATAAGAAGATATATTTTAAAAGGGGGAGGAATGATCATGTCACCTTAAAAGCTGGGAAGGCAGCTTCATGTTTCGAGAGCCAGGCATTGACATTGGGGATGTTTCAATACAAAGTGTCGGAGAGCCAGTGATTCTGCTAGACTGGAAATAATAATCATGGAGCTTTCCACTCACAGCTGACAGGCCCAGGCCCAGGAGAGACAACACATTTTTTATCCTGGTGTCGGATAAACATTTTAGACGTGAAAGTTGAACTTTGGGGTGAGGGGGTGAGGGGAGGGGGTGCAGGGCTGGAGGGGCCATCTGCAGAGTCAGCCAGTCAGAATGTCATCTTGGAGGAGCTCAGCCTGATAAGTTGGTCTGCCCCAGACGGAGAGCGGCAAGTTCCGTCCTGCTTGGCAGCGGCCGCGGGCTGCTCGGGCGCACAGCTTGTCCGGGGGGCTGTCCCGAATAATCCACTGCGGAGCGAACGTGAATCAGCTGCCTGAACATGACAGTGCTCCGTGAACGGCAATAACCGGAGATACCACGGGGCTGAGCTGTCCCTCCCCTTTTGCTTAGTCTGTTTTATTTCTTCTCTTCTCTTTCCTAAGGCAGGCAACACAGCAGCAGACTGGGTCTAGGCCTGGAAGCCCCTGGGGGCCGAGCCCCTGCCTGCCTCTTAGCAATAGGCTCCCTCCCCGCTCCCCTGTGTGGCATCTACTGATAGAGATAACAACAGGACTAGCCTCAAAGGACACGTGGGGGATTAAATGAGATAGGCTTTAAAAAAAAACACACTTTTTATTGTTGACAGCATTACAGATATCTCCCTTTTCCTCCTCCGTTACCCCCATCCTTCCATCCCTTACCCCCCCTCCCCCATTTCTTCACTACCCTATTGCCCCTGCCCATGGGCTATGCCCATCTATGATAATAAAAGCATAGTATGCAAATCAACCAAGTGGCAGAACAGTGAAATGACCTTCCGGATGAAGCAGGGGCTGCGATGGCCTACTCTTGCACAAATTTCGTGCATCCGGCCTCTAGCAAGGATATAAGTTCTTTGGTTTATCTTTTCTCATCCCCTGAACCCCACATCGAGATAGGTCAGTCTGTTCCATATCTCCATGCTTTGAGTCTTATTTTGTTGGCCAATTCATTTTATACATTAGAGTCCACAAATAAATAAGATCATGTAATATTTGTCTTTCTCAGATTGGCTTATTTCTCTTAGCATAGTATTTTCCAGGTCCATCTATGCTATCCCAAAGGGCAAGAGATCCCTCTTTTTTTATAGTTGCATGTTTATTTATATATATATAACTGATTTTTACAGAGAGGAAGGGAGAAGGATAGAGAGTCAGAAACATCGATGAGAGAGAAACATCATCCTGAACGCTCCCCACCCCCTCACTGGGAATCGAGCCCCCAACCCCGAGCACGTGCCCTCTGACTGATTGGAACCCAGGACCCTTCAGTCCGCAGGCCAATGCTCTATCCACTGGGTCAAACCAGCTAGGGCAGCTGCATATGCTTTTAAAGCCCTCAGCAAGAAGCTTGGCACCTAGTGGGCATTCAGTAAATGAAGGAATTCACTGGTGTGTTCCTGGCCTGGCAGCTCTCTGTGGACACGGGTCATGTCTCTCCTCTTCAGATCCCCAGCACAAGGTGTCTGGGCACCCAAGGGAGAAGGACAGCTTTAAATATGGTCAACAATAAGGTAATTTGGTTTGATTTATTTCACTTTCCTTTCCTGGTTACCCCTCCCACTCCCCATTTTTTTCTTCTCTAAAATAGTAAACCATGTTTTCTCTTGCTTTCAAACAGATGTATCATCAACAGCTGGTCGAGTCTGTCCAATTCTTTTCCTTTTTTTTTTTTTTTTTTTTTTTACTTGTTCTAGATATAGTTATCTTTCCTGTATTATTTTCCCACTTCCTCTTTTCATAGCTTTCTGCCCTGGGAAAACAAGCTTTCTCTCAGTTATTGAGGTTCTGGTGAGTTTGGCAATCTGTTATCCCTCCCCCAACCCTACTTACCCCAACTCATATATACCCAGAATCATCCTCATTCATTGGAGTCTGAAGTTACCTGCATTCTAATAAATCCCTTTTCCCCCTCAGGCTAGTCAGTCAGTTTCTGTTGCAGCCACAGGGCCCTACCTGAGACCTGTCTTGTTTACTTTCTTCCTCTCTAGTCATGTTTCTTTTCAACCTCATGGATGGTCTTCCATCTGCCTCCTAGACCATCTTCCACCAAATGTAATCTCCTTCTTCACTGAGCATGACAGACTTTATTCCACCCTGTGGGTAAGGATGACAGCACCTCTTTTCTAATCTGTTCAGTTCTCCTCTTAGCTAGCACAGTGGCTCCATGAAATTCAGTTACCTTTAAACACACCTGATCTTTTTGCTGAGTTAAATGTTAATGTTAGCATCCTAAGTGCCCTAAGACTGAGCTATCACAACTTAAAAAATGGTTTTGATGAAGAGAAAGAGCTGCCATCTGCTTTAACTCTATTTCTTTTACAGTGTGGAGAAAGGAGGAGAGACTTTTAATGGCTTGCGTAAGGCCAAACTACCGGAGAGAGGGCAGATTAGAATGCAGTATCCTGATACTTGGTGAAATGCTCTCATCATCTTATTGAGCAACTTATGAGAAAATGCCATTTTGGACCAAATCCAAGCACATTTTCTTTGTGAGGAAGAAAAAAAATAAAGCCTTTGTCATAGGACAGTAACAACTACAAGACAGACTCATAATAAAGACATCTAAGGTTTGTTCAAATAAAAAAGAAGTTAGAGCCCTAGCTGGTTTAGCTCAGGGGAGAGAACGTCAGCCTGTGGACTGAAGGGTCCTGGGTTCTATTCAGGTCAAGGGCACATGCCCAGATTGCAGGTTTGATCCCCAGTAGGGGCCGTGCAGGAGGCAGTCCATCAATGATTCTCTTTTATCATTGATGTTTCTCTCTCTCTCTCTCTCTCTTCCTCTTCCTCCCTCTCTGAAATCAATACAAATATATTTTAAAAAAAAGAAGTTAGGAAAAGAATCAAGGAAGAAGGAAGCTAAGGGGTAAGGAAAATGCCTGATGTTATTTCTTCTACAGGAAGGTGCAGGAATCCTCCAGAACAAAATAACTCCAAGCCATTTGCCAGCCGACATATAGTGAACTCTTAAGTGCAGTGAGGGTTTCCCTCTCCCAGAAGAGCATTGGGTAACTGACCCAAAGCAATGAACCAGTAAAAGAGTTCTTTATTTTAAATTCATATGTAAAAATATTGTTTTCCTTTATCCCCTCAGGGATAAAAAAAAAAAAAAATCATAGTCTTTTAAAACTCCTTGAGTGGTTGAGTGAAGGAAATGGAAGGCAGAGATTCAGAGATGCCTTGTGTAATACATGTCTGCTTCCCCACATGTTTATTAGATACACTATTGCGACACTGTGCTCGCCAAGGGGCACCATAGGCACATGGCATTGACACACATCTTTAAATTCCTCTGGTCTAAAATCTGCTTTACTGCAGAGCAGAGGCAGCTTTCTGAGTTTGCTTGTTTGCTTGCTTGCTTTTTACAGATCTAACTCAGAAAACTTTTAAGTTTAGGGCTTTGAATAGTACTTAACTGTTAAAAACATAAGCCGTAGTCAACTATATTGTCAAATATATGGCTACATGTGCCCAGGCTCCCAACCACTCTTCCAAAGCAGATGTCACCAGTTGACTACTGCACTCTTTTCCACAAAATAGTCTCAGAACCTTCTCTACACAGTGCAACAAACAGCCATAACCTACAGGTAAACACACACACACACACACACACACACCACACACACACACACCACTTACCATTTCTCGATTAAATTATCCTTGTACTCATATCGGCTTATCATTCGCTAGAGTTTCCCTAGTTCTGTTATTTGGTAAATTCATTAATTATGAACTTACTAAATTCACAGTCCAGAGCCACATGTATCGGTTACAAATGGGTCTAAAAATGTACAGAATGCCTGGGCTATTAGTTTCCCCTGGTTCTCAAGAATGTCTAGCTGGGCCCTAAGGATGCCCATGCACGCCAGTAATCTACTTGGGCACTTTCCATAACGTTTCACTCTACACCTCTCTAATTGAAGTAAAAATATCATCAAGTTGGGGGTTGGAGGTAGAAGTATTTTTTCACAAATCCAGCTCCAAAATTGGATTTTTCCCCCCCTCTCAGTTCAAGACATAGGCCCTGGTCTCTTCAATTTTATATCCTCCTCCAAGTCAAAGTAGAAATAAAATCCATCTGACAGGCCTAGGATTAGACACTATGACTCTGAGTCTCACAGAAGTGCCCCCCGAAAAGGGTCAAGTTTGATACATAAACATTCTCATTGAATTCCAGGCTTTTTTTCCCACTGAATTATGACATATTTAGGATTATCACATACATTAAAAAAGCAACAGCCAAATAAATGCAAATCAATTTGGTCTCCATTGATTATTATGCAGATCTATGGATTACAAGGGAATAAACCAATAGTGCCTCAATATTTTGAAGTTTTCACTAATTCTGAGTGATTAGTTCCTCTCTTTGCTCCAATGAGCAAAGTCTCTGAAATTTGACTACATCTCTTTCCTATTAAAATATACTTTTTAAAAAGTTCATAGAACCTCTGAAGAATCTAATATTAATGGTAGTAGTAATAATGATAATAATAGAAGCTCCCTCCTGAGAATTATTTTTATGACTAGATGTTTTATGATTTCTAATTATATTAATTTTCTTATGTGCAAATAAGTGCTTACAAAATACTTGATAGTTCATGTAATTCACTTGCTCTTCTAGAGCAGCTGAACTATTCTCCCCCCAGGCACACCTGGGACCAGAGTCTCAGCCTCCTCACGATCACCTTTGGGGCTGGGTAATTATAGTAAGGCTGTGCTGTGCAGTGGGGGGTGGGGTGAGGAGTAGAGTCATATGTGCCCACTAGATGCCAGGAGTACCCTCCCAGGTGTGACAACCAGAAATATCTCTAGACATTGCCAAACATCTCCTGGGGGTACAGAGTCATTCCCAGTTGAGAACCCCCACTTAGGACATTTATCTATTCCACACTAACCTTTTCTGATAGCTGACCCAAGACAAATTTTATGGCATACCCCTCCCTTTTCAAAATATCACACTTCTGAGTTATCCAAGTAAACATTAAAGTGATTTTACCTTTAATCACAGCATCCCTTGGAAGAGCTCATGTGTTATTGTCAATTCATGGTTCAGAAATAGAATCCAGTGTCATACGGTGAGACCAGCATAGGATGTGTGTCCTGAAATGTATTCCCTCTTCACCCCGCCCCACTCTCAATCGGGGCAGATAAATCTTCACCTCACTTATTGCCTTATTCCCCGTATCTAGCATGGATCTCAGGTCAGAGAAGGTCTGTGTATTGGTGGTGAAAGGATTGGCCAGTGCCCGAATGCATGATGGTTCTTCTAGTGTTACATCAAGTGCATAAAGGCAATTACTTCAGGGAGGCAGTTTTCCCTATACACATTCTATTCCCCCTTTTCGTGTTACCCCAAGGAGAGAATAACATGGAAAATTAGCTTAGCCTTCTGTGAAGAGGGCAGAAGCACCGACACCTAGAAGGGGGACCTCATGGCATTCCTCTGTTCCTCCATGCTATGGTACAAATTACTTTACCTGCTTTGATAGCTGTGTTTTAATCTCTCCATTACAAGGGAAAGAAACCCATGCAAGTGAGGGATCGACTGTGTTATATAACATAGCACCCAAGAGTAGACAAGGAGGCAGAGATGGACTAGGGGGAGGAAGGGAAGGGTGGAATGGATGTTCCTTTCTCTCAGGAGCCACGTGGCTTCACTCCCCTGCCTCACTCTAGTCCCTGGGCTTTCTTTCTCTCCAGCCTCCTGTGAGACTTTGTTCACTCTTCACGTGACATACCCAGGAGCCCCTGATGGCACCCTCAGCTTGGCTCTCCTGACTTTTCAGCTCAAGGGCTCTGACGAACAACTTCTCTCAGGGCCTAAGCACTTTTAAATTAATGTCAAAAGGAGGCCATTAGAGTGAGGTGGCTTTATGCCCTAGCTCCCTATGTAAACAAGCCAAACCCTGAGCCTGGAATGCCTCAGGGTTAGTAACTCAGAACCTGAGGACAACCAATCACAAACGGCCAATTGGCCTTTCCCAGAGATGGTGCCTGCTCTAGCTACAGTTAACCCCTGTGTTTGCTTCTGCCTCTTCTCTGTAAAGGCCTTTCCCCAGGCTCCTGTGGGTGCAGTGCTTCTAACCACTTCCAGTTTGGCTCTGCCAGGTTGGAATAACATTGCTCAAATAAACTCTTCTATACCTCGGTTTATCTCTAACAGTACAAGGCCATGAGAGGGGTGCTCTGGTTGGCACAGCTTTCCCTGTGGCTGGCACACAAGCTACATGGCATGGGCCAATCTATTGGTGGGCCTGGCTCAGGTCAGGTGTCCACCCTGGTCCAGTCACCTGTGTCAAAGAGGAGGGGGATCACATGGGGTCTCCTGTGGGGCACTGAGCAAGGATGGCGAATCTGAGAAGACTCCCAGGCAGTACAGCTACCTCCAGAGGTACTATCTCCAGAGAGGACATACAGATAAGCAACAGGCATATGAAAAAAGGCTCAGCATGACTAAATATCAGAGAAATACAAGTTAAAACCAGAATGAGGTACCACCTCACTCTTGTCAGAATGGTTATCATCAAGAATCAATAAACAGCTAGTGTTGGTGAGGATGTGGAGAAAAGGGAACCCTCATGCACTGTTGATAAGAATGCAAATTGGTGCAATCACTTCTGGTGTTTAGCTAAAGTCATCCAAAATGACTTCACCTAATTTGAAAAACATATGCACTCCTATGTTCACTGCAGCATTATTTCTAATAGCCAAGACATGGAAGCAACCTAAGTGTTCACTGACAGACAACTGAATAAAAAAGTGGTGCATATATGCAAGGGAATATTACTTGACCATGAAAAAGAATGTGAAACCTTACCATTAGCAACAACATGAATGGACCTAGAAGGTATTGTGCTAAATAAAATAAGTCAGACAGAGAAGGACAATACCATATGATTTCACTTATATGAGGAATCTAAAAATAAATGCATAAACCAAACAGAAACAAACTCATAGATCCAGAGAACAAACTGATGGTTGTTGGATGGGAAAAGGATTGGGACTGGATAAAAAAGGTAAAGAGGCCTGGCCAGTGTGGCTCAGTGGTTGAGCGTCTACCTATAGACCAAGAGGTCACTGTGTGATTCCCAGTCAGGACACATGCCCAGGTTGTGGGTTTGATCCCCAGTGTGGGGCCTATAGGAAGCAGCCAATCAATAATTCTCTCTCATTATTGATGTTTCTATCTCTCTCTCTCTCTCTCCCTTCCTCTATAAAAATCAATAAAAATATTTTTTTTTAAATATATTTTATTGATTTTTTACAGAGAGGAGGAGAGAGGGATAGAGAGCTAGAAATGTCGATGGGAGAGAAACATTGACCAGCTGCCTCTTGCACACCCCCTACTGGGGATGTGCCCACAACCAAGGTACATGCCCTTGACTGGAATCGAACCCGGGACCTTTCAGTCCGCAGACCGACGCTCTACCACTGAGCCAAACCGGTTTCGGCAATAAAAATATTTTTTAAAAAAGCAAAAAGATAAGAGCATCAAAAAGTACAAATTGGAAGTTACAAAATAGTTATGGGGGTATGAAGTACACCATATGGAATATAACCTACGCACCAACTGGGGTTGGGGTTTGAACCTGCAACCCAGGTACCTGCTCTTGCCCGAGAATCAAATCCGTGACCCTTCCGAGCTCTAACCACTGAAATCACTGACCAGGGCTAGTCAATAATATTGTAACAGCTATGTATAGTGTCAGGTGGGTATTAGACTTATTGAGAATTTCAATTCATAAGTTATGTAAATGTCTATTATGCTGTACACCTGAAACTAATACAATATTAAATGTGAACTATAAGTAATTTTAAAAAATTAAATTAAAAAAAATGTAAGACAGGAAGTTAGAAAATAAACAAACAAAAGTCCAAAGAGACTATCAAGTCAATAAAAACTGCTCTGAAGTCCAAAACCGGTTTGGCTCAGTGAATAAAGCATCAGCCTGCGGACTGAAAGGTCCCAGGTTCAATTCTGGTCAAGGGCATGTACCTTGATTGTGGGCACATCCCCAGTGTGTGTGTGTGGGGGGGAAGGGGGTGCAAGAGGCAGCTGGTCGATGTTACTAGTTCATCAATATTTCTAACTATCTCACTCCCTTCTTCTTTGTATAAAATCAATAAAATATATTAAAAATAAATAAACTGCTCTGAAGCCCAGTGTTGGTCCTTCACAGAGCACTGCATGGTGCCTTCATTTTCCCATTTCCAGCTGGCTCTCCGGTGCTCTGTGGACACTATCAGCATTCACTTGGCCTGTGGGCCTTGTGGGCAGAAGAGAGAGGCAAAGTGCTGAGTTCCAGCCTGACAAGCCAGGAAGGGCTGGGATTGTTCTGTGCAGCTCCCAGGAGCCTGCTGGCTTCAGCAGCCCAGAGACAGCCAACAGCTTGCAATCCTGCGATAAGCCTTTGGATAGAGGTAGACTGTTCCAAGGCCCTGTGTGTGGCTCATGCTACTGAATGTATTGTACTTGTTGTCCAAAGAGCCTACTTAATTGATTCCCTGCATCTCTGATCAGATATGCAATCTCCCCTAGAGAAAAATAGATTAGAAGGGAAAAGAGTCCTGGAAAAAAAGAGGGGGGTGTAGGGCAGGAATCTGGTATCTGGCCCTGGAGACAACCAGGATAGGGTCTGGAATGATCAAAAAGACCAAGGAGTGGAGGGAGGGTGGGGAGAATGGAGCAGGGGAAGTTACAGTGAAAAAGGAAGACTTCACCCAGCCATACAGATGTCTTTAAAATTTCAAGCAATGGCCGAAACCGGTTTGGCTCAGTGGTAGAGCGTTGGTCTGCGGACTGAAGGGTCCTGGGTTCGATTCCAGTCAGGGGCGTGTACATTGGTTGCGGGCACATCCCCAGTGGGGGATGTGCAAGAGGCAGCTGGTTGATGTTTCTCTCTCATCGACCTTTCTAGCTATCTATCTCTCCCTTCCTCTCTCTAAAAAATCAATAAAATATATTTTAAAAAAAAAATATATATATATATAAAATTTCAAGCAATGGCCAGATTTTGTCTTCAGATTTTAGTATGAACTCACTTTTAGAGGAGCAGAAAGTTCTTTCTGGATTTGACAACAAATAAAGAAGGAACAAAGTATAAAAGGTAAAACATTTAGAAGAAAATCAGTGACTTTCCATTGTGTAAGCTGCAGCAAACCACAAATACGCATGGGGAGGAGGGGAAAAGGGAAAAAAATGGCTGAGGTCCACAAAGACCAACACACCACGTTATCTCCGAGGACCCCACCACTGCTCATCCTCCTCCTTGTGTAATCTGGCGGGTCTGGGAGAGGCTGAAGTGGCCTGCGGGTCACCATCTGAGTTTAGAAAACAAGCTCAGAAGTCAGGGAACCATCCCCAGAGGAGGCGGATGACTGCCTCCATTTCTCACAGATTCCGAGCTGGTCTTTTCAACTCAAGCTCCTGTTTACAGAAGCGTTGCCGCAGGATTATAATTATGGGCTTTGTGTTTCGCCATAAAGACAGGCTGAATCCTCCATCAAAGGAGGAGGAAACAACTCACTCAGAGGTGTGGAGTGACTCTCTCACACTCGCTGCTCACTGGGACGGCAGGGGCTGCTTAGGTTCAAGCCAGCACTTGGGCCTTGAGACTTGGAGAGCTCCAGGCTCATGATGGGCAGCAGGGCCCAGAGTTCTGCCCAGCCTCTCCCTCTTCTTAGAGAAGCGCTGGAGGTGGAGGAGGCAAGGGAGGCCTGTGCTCCCCACAGTGAGCTCTCCCATGTATGGGAATTCCTTCCGCTCCAGGGAAACTGGTCGCTCGAAGGCCTCAGGGCTATCTCGGGCAAGACAGGGATCCCTGAAATGTACCCATTCGCTCCCAAGATCCCTTCCTCTTAACTTCTTTCATTGGCTTTTCTCCCATTTTTGGTCCTAATCCTGAAACTTGGGCTGCATAATCTTTGACTACGCACCACACCAGTAGCTCCAGGGACCCAAGCCCTTGTCCTGCCTGTCCCCATTGCTCCCCTCCGTGAGTTCTTGCAGGCCTCTCCATCGTTAGAGGCTGCTTCTGGGCAGTCAGTCTGGTGCCCAGAGCACCAGCAGCTCAGCAGTGCCTGAGGCGGCACACTCAGGCTTGAGTCCGCGCCTCTGAGAGACTGTAGTAAAGCACAGAGTAGGATCTCTTGACCTTCTGTGCCATGAAAACCATGAAGATTAATATGTAGTTGACTTAGCTGCTGAAACAATGCATGTACCACGTCTGAAACATACCAGCAGGCTCCGTAGAGTTGATAAGACAGGCAAACCACACTGGGGTTGAAAGCAGACAGAACCCTCCTCCTAAGAGAAATCTGCTTGACACCCTCCAGCATCAGTTCATGGGACCAAGTGAACGGACCAGGTGGGAGCTCAGTCCTCAGAGTCTACACTTTCCCAAGAGTCTACACTTTGGCACCCAGATGGGAGATGCATTTCTCTATCAACACTTGAGCAAAGGGGCAAATCCCCAACTTTCCCTTCCTCCAGTCTACTTCCTCCCGGACATAGCACTCCATAACATTTGGTTACAAGAAACTACATTTCCCCAGTGCATTATTCTGCATCTTGAAAAAACATGGTCACTGTCCCTACAAGACCCCTCCTCACATCCATCACTGGTCATTAACCCCATTGCGTGTTCCTCCCGTTGCAACCTCACAGCTCTGGCTTAAGGTCCTGCTGGCCGGGTCCAGTGGGAGCACGCCTCTGGTTCTCCTCCCTCTGCCTCCGGCTCCCCAGCATCACTGCTAGGGAGTGGGACTGCTCTGGGGAGCTCTGGGCTTAATGGCTTTTGCAGCACTTCCCCTTCCTTCCTGCTATAAAGCTCTGGCTTAGCATGAAAGCGGCCCGGATCCCTAAACCCATGGCACCCTGCCTGCCTCTGGAAACTCATCGCAGTGCTGTGGAGAAGCCCCCTGCTTAGTCATAGCAAGCATTCCAGCCACCATTCACAGAGTGCTCGCTGCTGTGTGTCAGGAGGCGGGCAAGCCCTCTGTGGGCACTGTGGCCATTAGGCCTCACGCAGCGCTGGCAAAGGGCACTAGCTTTCTCCCTGCATCTGGTAAAGGAAACAGAGACTTAGATTATTAACAAGTCAGGTCATATTACTAGTAAGTGATGGAGCTGGAATTCATCCATTTGACAGATATTATTGAGCTCTTACTATATGCCTGCCTCTCTTCTAGGGACTGGGGGTCCATTGGAAAATGAGACAGCCTAACTTTCCTTCCCTCATGGAGCTGATTTCCTTCTGGGGTTTAAACTCAGAGCTGTTTGATCCCAGAGCTGGAGCCAAATGATGATTAAGTTACTGTCCCTGTACAGTTCAGAGGTGGCCACCACAGAGAAAGATGTGCTTTAAATGTTTGATTGCAACCAAGAAAAGATAGCACTCCACACCTATTGGATGGCTACTATTTTTAAAAATGGAATATAACAAGTGTTGGTGAGGATGTGGGAAATAGCTACCAGTCATTCCACCAGTTGGTCAATTTGCATATTAGCCTTTTATTACATACTAGAGGCCCAGTGCACGAAATTCGTGCATGGGGGTGTGCGTCCCTCAGCCCAGCCTGCACCCTCTCTAATCTGGGACCCCTTGAGCCATGTCCAATTGCCCGTTAGACTCAATCCCAGTAGGATCAGGCCTAAATGGGCAGTCAGACATCCCTCTCACAATCCAGGACTGCTGGCTCCCTATACATCTGAGTGGGTTCTGTTGGAGAAATGTGTGCCTGCTCTTGCCAGCAGATGCCAACCAGTGCAGGCAGCACTCACCAGTTTCAGAGGACCTCAGAGTAATACCGTGAGTTGCCCGCATCCCTGACACCAGGCCATGAAGCTGCGCATTCAATTCCCAGTGTGCAGAGCACAAACATCTGTCCGAAGCCGCAGGCCTGGGTGGAGGCAGGCAGCCGCAAACCCGGGGGGCTCATTCATCTGCACGCCAGATTGTTATAGATGTTTGCAGCCGCCGAGAGCCCATTCGGAAACCCATGGCCTCTATTCAACTAGGGCTGGGCAGAGAGTGACCCTGAGGGTCCCCCCGCCCCTCCCCCTCAACCCCCCAGGAGGCAAGACCCGCCTCCCGCCTCAGGAAAACTAATACAGGGATTAGGTTTGAAATGCCAGAATTTTGAATGAAAGGCAGTTTTCCTTGGCTCCTGCATCTGAGGGTATACTCCCTCTGGCCCTGGATCTGGTGGTGAAGAACCGGATACACACAGTGTAATTTTCAAAGTGCTGCCTCACGGCTTAAACCAGCAGCATCAACATGAGGTGGCTCGGTCATAGGTCACAGGGGTTTTTCCTCCCCAATGAGTCAAACGCGTGTCGGCCTTCCAAGCAGCTGTGTGTAGAGCTTGCTGCTCAGATCTTTAAAACTCTTAACCAACATGAAAACATCCTGCAGGAGAGCTGGGCACAACTGTCCTCTAACTGTGGCTTTTAAAATCCTCTAGAATGAAGGCATTTTATAAAATGGCTTTCTGTGTGCACACAATCTGTAAAGACAAAATACAATTTTTTTCCCCTCAAACATAAGCCAAAAGCAACATTTTATTATTTTCTTTCAGGAAAAAAATATTTAAAATTATGATTCAATCGGTGTCAATTTCCTGGGCTTGAAAGTTGCTCTCGGGTTCTGTAGAATATTAACATTAGGGCGGTCTGCTGAATGGTATATGGAAACTCTGTGGGCCACTTCTGTAATTTACCTGTAAGTCTAAGATTATGTCAAATTATAAAATTGGAGAGAGGAGGACTTGGTTCGCTGGTCTCCTCATTTTCCCATCCATGACTTCTCTCTCTAAAAGTGCTCTTGCCCACTGATTAAAAAAAAAAGTCTCTGATCCACTTAGGGTGGGATCACTAAAACTCAAGTGAGGTGGCCATTATAGCTTATATCAGCCTACATGCTGCAGTGGCTGACCCTACAAGCTAGCGGAGGGAGAAGGATCCTCACTGTCACTTCCAGATGGAGCAGTCCTGGCTGACTCACATGGCCTGGCATGAATCTGAAAGCCATTGCATCGCCTGGGGACACTGAGCAGCCGTACATCCTCTTCGCTGAAGGCTGCCTTGCAGAGGAAAACACGGTTTCACCCCGCTTGGTTCTGCATTGTATGCATGATAAGTGGATTCTATCATCACTCATAGAGGCTTTAATTGGGGAATTTTTTTGCGCTTACTTAGCTAACTCATGCAGACCTAGGATTAGATTTGCTTTTCATATGTGGTCACCTCTGAGTTATCTATAGTTACTAAACTCTTGCAATACATTTTTATCTCCTTATGATGTGACCATAGATGTATTTTGGGTTAATACATTATTTTGACTGATAAAACGATTATACAAAATAGTTTTCAATGTACAAGTATTACTGAATTATGAATGATTATAATTTAATAAACTACACTCATAAAAAAATCAAGTATTTCTATTAAGCATTAAGATTTCCTTCATAACCTTGAAGAGCCTAAAATTTTATTATAGGGGTACGTAAGGATCAATTAAAAAGAGAAATCTAGTAAGTGGCATCTCGGGAAAAGAAGCTTTTCTTGGATTTGAATATGAGCAAAACTGATGACATGGCACTAGCAGAGGGACCCGAGAGAGCGTCTGGTCTAATCCCATGTTTTGGGATTTTCAGAAATTTAAATGGCTGTTACTTAATTTGGGGTTGTGGTGGGATTACCTCTGGCAATCTGGTAAAGCTATAGATGCTCGACCTATAAACTGCATTCTTACACACGTTGGATATAATCTGAAGGGTTGTGCAGAGGCCATGGAGTCTTTCCCCCCCCCTCCATTTCTGTAAAGTAAAAACAAAAGACAAGCACCACCATAAATCTGAAAATGTGTTTATGACTGTTAGAATAAGCAAAGGAAAAGTAAAGAAAGATACATACCAAGCTTTTATCTTTAGTGACATCTGGAGTTTTGAACTGGGAAGAGGAGGTAAGGTTTAAAAGAAACAATTTTTTTGAGACTTGAGACTTTTGGGGTTGCTTATATTATTAGCACTAGGATGTACTGCTTTGAAACACAAAATCCTGAAATGAAGGGGAAAGAGAGATATGAAGGGAGGGGGAGGCGAAAGGAAAGGTGGAGGGAGGAGGGGAGAAGTCAAGACAGTGCCTGGGACATTGCTGAGGGAGGGAATGAATAAATGCAGGAGTGGGTGATCAGATGCTACCTCTCCTCAGATCAATAAATTATAAACGAAAAATGATAAGGATTGAATATTCAATTCAGTTTACAAATCTAGGGCCCATCCTGCTTCCCGAACAGATGGCTAGCTAAGCAATTTACACTTGAACTTTCATTTCCCAGAGTTTCCTGAGTTCATTCACTGAACCTTGTCTGCATTAGAATAAACTGAGTAGCCACCACTTCATGCATAAATTAAGTCCAATATTACTGCTTACTTTCAGAGATTTACAACAGAGGCGGTTGGTGAAGGTGAAATATGCAGAACCCCTATCTTGGTGTCATTTCTCTAATTCTGCTGCTGTAGTCTGACCCAGGTTAAGTTGGGGCATCCTGAGGAAGTTAAAGGTACTGGTGCACTGTGTCCAAGCCATCATTTTTAAGCAAGACAGCTGCAGACGGATTTTATCTTTCTGCTTTCACTCTTTCGCAATATGTGGTTTTATATCTTGCCAACAAGTCGAGGGAGGGATGCAGTTCCTAAGCTTTCTGTATGGCTATCTGAGATCAGCCTCTGGTGAATATTAATGGCTCTGAAAAGACAGCATCTGGAAGAGATAATCCTAGCACTGGTTGAAGCATGTACATCACCCATTGTTCTTTGCCTTAAATTGCAGTAAAAGAAAATTAAATTGCAGTTAAAGAAAAAAATAATCAGAAAACAGTATATTGTGATTTTTTTTAAATTATTAAATGTACTTAAAATTTTTTAAAGATGTGTTTTGAAAATTAGTTTTCCATATCTTGAATCTATAGAAGGAAAAAGATAAGGGTATATAACTGTTGGGACTTGATAAGGCCATGAAAAAAAGTGCTGTTCAAAGAAGCAGTACTCATCGTCATCCTAATATAATTAAATACGCATGTATTTATGGGGGTGGAAAGTATAGCATAGGGAATCCTTTATAATAAAAGCGTAATATGCAAATCGACCGAATGGTGGAAAGACATGTCGGCGGGGGTCAAGGCCAGTGGTGGCAGAGGGGCGATGGGTGGGCAACCCTTGCTCGGCCTGCCCAGCCATCAGGCCTCTCGTATAGTCAACAATATCCTAATAACTACGTATGGTGTCAGGTAGGTATGAGGTTTTGGGGATAATCACTAATACGCCTGAAACTAATACTGTATTTCAACTGTGATTGTAAAAGGAAAAAATGATTAAAAAATTAAATCAGCATGAACTGTAAAGCTACTGCAGCGTGTAGGTTTGGGCTCTGTTCTGCATAGAGAACAAAAGGACCACTCCACAGAAATGCAGGATGGCGGATGCCATTCTCTTCAATAAACAGTCCTGGCGCTGATTCTGTGCCAGGCACTCACCCTGCCTGTGACTTGGGGTCACTCATTTTACTACTTTGGACTTTAGTTTCCTTTTCTGTAAACTGGGCATAAATCCTGCCATGCTGACTTTATATCACAGTTGGGACAATCAAGAGTAAAAACATGAGCCACTAAGCATTACAAGTCTTCCAGTTATTATTATTATTATTATTATTATTATTATTATTATTACAAGTAAATACAATAATTTTACCTGTTCTATAGATACCTTTAGTTCCCATACATAAGGTAGGATAGTAATTCTTTAAAAATAACTATCATATAGCTTGCATGGCTCAGTGGTTGAACATTGACCTATGAACTAGAAGGTCATGGATCAATTCCTGGTCAGGGCATTTACCATACCCAGGTTGTAGGCTCAATCCCCTGTAGAGGGTGTGCAGGATGTAGCCAATCAATGATTCTCTCTCATCATTGATGTTTCTATTTCTCTCTCCCTCTCTGAAATAAATAAAAATATATTTTAAACACACACACACACAAAACAAAACAAAACAAAACAAAACTTATCCAAGATTTAAATTACTCCTTATCCCTAGCAAGCAACAATTGATATTACCATTGTTCTAAGATATGCTCACCTCTACTTACACCCTAATCCCTGGAGAATGAATGAAGCAATTAAAGAGAAAAGACAATAAAGTAGGGTTTATTATTATTTGATTTCTGTTAATCACTTTAGAGCGCATAATGCTTGTCATAGAACTCATAACATGTGTAATCACTTGTCTAACACCTGTGTTCACCAGGAGACTAGAAGATAGATGAGTTGTTCACCCATTCACAATGCCTTCACATAGTAGACACCAAATATTTGTTTAACGAATGAATAAGAACATCTATACCTTATAGGAGGAAAGAAGCAAATATTTAACTAAAATTTATATGCCAGGTACTTTCTAAGTGCTTTCACATATATGAACTCATTTAAACCTCATGATGACATGAAGTACACCCACTTTGCAGGTGAAGAAACACATAAATAACACATGTTAACTCACAGAGAGGTTGCATGACTCTTGGAAGGTCATATAGCTAGTTAGTGGAAGATTGAAGATGTGAATCAGGAAATCTGGCTCCAGTGTCTGCACCCTCTCATCACTAATGTCTATGCACCCTGTCCAGGTACCTCTCAAAGCTCCAGCTTCCTGACAGGTGACCATCACCCAAATTGAGGTAGCCCCGACATCCCTACCCTATGTAGGGTGCTGTTAGATAAGAGAAGGAAAATGGAAAAGGGACATGTAGAGAGGTTTCTGTGGCTTCTGAAAGACACTAAGACTAAAGACAATATATTTAGAAGAAAAATAATTAGGTTGATTCAGAGGTTCATCCCAAACATGCCAAATAGTCATGACCAAGTGAAAGCGGGCCCTGAGACCTGCGGGCCTGGGAAGGAGAGCTAATGTGGGGAGTCAGACTGAAGGCCCACGGAAATACTGAGAATCAGGGTAGGCAGCCTCATGTCAACTCAAATGCCTTTTGCCATTTTTCTCTTATTTTACTTCATTTCCATCTCTTCTCATGTGAATCAAACCCCACGACTGTGGGCATGATTCACCTCCCAGTGATTCCTGCTATGTCAAACCCAGTGAAGAAACCACTGGGGCCAACCACAATCTGCACAGAAACCCCGGATGCTCCATTAACAGGGCTGCTGGAGCTCAGGAGAACCTCAGAGGACCACCATCAAGAGTCTCCAAAAGGCCAGTTGTGATGAGGGCCTTCGTGGGGAAGTACAATTTGTGTTGGCCAGTAGGAAGGAACATATCCGACTGGAAAGCCCATCTATTAATTTACATGCATAAATCATGTTCCTCCCACTTGCTATAGAAAGGGCCCAGGGTTATAACTATGCATCGATGGCAGCCATCTATGCTTCTGCCCATAGCATTGAACTCTACATCTCCCAGGCCCGTGTCCATCCCCTTATGAAGGCACTTGTATTTCAGCTCTGGGAGATATGCCTGTAATCCTTGAAATAAATGTCTTGTCTACCACTTCAATTTAGTGTTTATTTGCTCAGATGACTTCAAGTTAGTTTTGTCAGAGAAAAGTCCTATTTGGGGGCAGATTTAATCCAGAATTTGGGATTTTACAGAAATAAAAATGGTAATATGGAACATAAACTGCCTATTACATAACATCCCCAGCAGCACCAGTGACGGTATCTTGGAATTGAATAGATTAATATCTTTGTAGCGAAACATAACAATGGTCAGACCAAGTTAAATCACGTCAGAAGAAAACACTTGTGGACTCCAGCATGGCTGATGGTGGATTGAGGCCCATATTTATAACCTGAAGCCCAATACAGGGGACTTTGCCAACCTGGATGTGGTCAGGATGGGGTGGGAGACATCATCCAGTGTGTCTATCAGAAAGCCTGCAGCCGTTTCACCAGCCCTCTCCTCACTTCATTTTTCATTTCCTAGCACCCCTGTCTGCAAGGCATTTTCAAACTTAATGCATTTCAAGCATACATTTCCCCATCTGCTCATGAATCAAACCTCAGAGAGCTCAAAATGTAGACCAGAAAAGGCAAAGAATCAGTAAGGAAGACTGACCTGTCCACTGCACTGATTCACTGAGCAGAAGGAGGGCCTCCTCTTCTATGAAAAGCAAAAAAAAAAAAAAAAAAAAAAATAGTGCATCTCAAAGGATTGTGTGTTAAGCCTTTAAATATAAAGTCTTATTGCAATCAGTAAATTTTATGGGGCAGGTACTATTATTATCCCCATTTTATCTGAAGAATTGAGATTCAATATGATTAAGCAACTTGCCACCAATGGGCAAAATTGGAATTCTATCTAGACTGGGTTTGTACCAGAGCCCACATGTCATCTGTGTAACTTGGTGCCAGTAGAGTCATCTACGCTGAGTGGTACTCAAACCCAATAGCCTCAGTTACAAGCATCTTTAGGGAGGAAACACGGGCCATATGTTTTGTTGTTGTTGTTGTTGTTGTTGTTGTTGCCATTTTCATTTTGTCTGTCAGGGACAGGGCAGGAAGGTGTGTGTGTGGAGAGGTGGGAGGAATCTTGGGGAGAAATAGAGGTTTTCAACCCCTTGTCAGTGCACCAGGCAGATGACCAGGCCACCGTGAAGCGAATCTCTCATCTGGGCACATAATTCCCTTCCTGGGGGGACTTGTGAAGCTGCCCCGAGGATGTCAGTGTCGTGCCTATCACGGAGCTCCAGTTCATGTTCGGGCAACAGCTGCTGCTTCTTCAAAAGAAGTCCCAGCTCAGCTGAATGCTGATCTCAAGATAGTGTGTGCCACGTCCCACTCCTAACGCAGAAGTCCAAGGGAAAATGAGCTGCCCAGGTTCCCCAGGACTCAGCTCCCCAGCTTGCTCTACTTCCTTTGCCTCAATAGGGAGGCCTGGCTTTAGGCAGGATGCCTCCCCTTCCCCATGAATGCTCTGGAAGAAAACCCAGAGTTCATCAGAGGCACAGAGAATGGGATGGGCAAAGACACTTGATTTTTCTTGCAGAACCCCATGCTTGTGTAGGCAAGATGGGATTTGCATGGATTATCCTAGGTGCCAACTTCAGCAGAGGGCATCCAAGTTGGCCACAAGCAAAGGCAGAGTGGGTGCTACGGGCTCCCCTAAAAGCAGATCCCGGCACTCCTGGGGAGGGTGTGTAGGAAGCCACCAAGGCCTGACTCCACGCCCATCTGCAGTGGAGCTCGGGGCCCTGATGCAGCCCTAAGACAGCGGCGCTTCCATTTCCCCAGCCCGGATCCAGTGCTCAGCCTTCTTGGTTCAACCCACAGAGTTTATGTTCTGCAAAAAGAGAAATTTCAATAACTGGTGTGGCACCCATGTGCAAGCATCCCCCAAAAGCATCTGGCTATCTCTTGGGGAAAAGGAAATGCCAGTAAGAGCAAACCACTTCACCTGCCAGCCCAATTCCACATGGCCGACATCAAACATTCCTTCAGGGTGAGCAGTCTGAGAAAAAAGTCTGCACAGACAGGCACGCCTGCTGCCCGTCTGCCCAGCTACTCAAATGGTGTCTTATTGTCAGGGCAGGTGCTCATGCCTGTGTGAGAAGTAGGTGTGTGAAAGCTACACTCTTGTATTTCCTAGCTAACTTGAAAGGAGAGTTTATCCGATTTTTGGCTCTTCTCCCAACCTCAAGGTCAAATGCATTAGAAAAAAATGCACAGAACAATAAAGATTCTGTTCATATTTTTGCTCTTGTCTTTGATCTAGTTGGAATCTGTGTTTCAATATTGGGTGGGGAATGAATGCCATTGGGATTTCAGCATACCTGTCCAAACTTATTTCCCAACATGCCCCTCAGGAACCCGTACAGAGGTTGCCTTACCCATCCTTCCATTTCTTTGGTTCAGCCTTTGCTCCCTTCCCTCCTGGGTCAGGCTCTCCCGTAGATTCTCCAACCAAGTCCGCCTGGCCCCACCATGCCTGTTGCAGTGGTTATTTCACCTGTGGGCCTGGCTACCTAACCTGAGCCTCATCCACCATTCTAGCTCCACCACGTGATGTCTCAACCCACATCTGTCTTCTCCAGCATGGTCTAGCTTAAGAGCTCCAAAGTCCCACGTTAGGGATAATCTATCCTCTATTAACAGCTACTGCACACTGAATGTTTGGTCTATAGTATTACCATATAGGCTATCCATGCATTTAGCAGCTATTTATTTATTGTGGAGTAAGTGCTGGGAAAGGGGAATTGTCCTTCTGATCAAGAAACTCATGATCTGCTGGGTCTGTGCTTCCCACACTTTGGCAAGTATACGGGCCACCAGGGGATATTATTGAAATAAAGATTCAGTTCCATTAATCTGATGGATGCAGAATGACCAATAGTATCTCACAGGAGACACCAGCCAGAATCTCGGTTTGGGTCCCGAGATTCTGTATTTAAACAATTTCCCAGGTGACCACAGTACAAATCATTCTTTGAGAACAAGGTAGTGGGGACGCTGATGAGCAGGTAGAGAGGGTGCCAACGTGGGTACCTCTAACATGGCCAGTGATGTTGCAGATGAGACCCAGAGGCTGACTGAGAGTTGGCCAGAGAGAGCTTAGTAGGTCTGTAAGGGGAAATGAAGGGTGGCAGAGGCAAAGGTAAAATAAAGATGTTGAATTGCTATTCACTGAAGTCCGAATGCCTGAACAGAAGGAAGTACTTCATTATTGCCAGGGGAGATGGCAACCCATCAAAGGTGATGGCTTCAGGGTGCAACTAAAATGGCTGAATGGCAGGTGCTAGGGCTCCCAGCTCTGCCCAAGATTCCTGTGCCCTGAGACTGGCACAAAAGCAGCACACTCAAGAGGGCCAGGTGGACTGGACAGTGGGCTTCTCAGTGGTAGCCAGTGTAGATAAAGGACTGGCTGGTGCTGAGTCAAGCCCTGGAAGCTCTGTCAAACTCCAAGGAAGATCAGAGCCTCAATAGCATCATAGGGGCATTCCCACCACCAGGTGGAAAGGGGACTGTACTCAGATATAAGTTAAAAGATTTAAAAAAAATAAACACGACATTCTATTCACACTCACATTTGTGTTCTTTTTAAAAATATATATATATTTTTAATTGATTTTTTACAAAGAGGAAGGGAGAAGGATAGAGAGTTAGAAACATCGATGAGAGAGAAACATCAACCAGCTGCCTCCTGCACACTCCCCACCGGGGATGTGCCCACAACTAATGCCCTTGCCCTTGACCGGAATCGAACCCAGGACCCTTCAGTCTGCAGGTCCGACTCTATCCACTGAGCCAAACCAGTTTTGGCTCATGTTTGTGTTCTTGATCCACACACACTTCAGAAGCTTAAGGGATTCCAAATGGTTTCGTCTGCAGATGACATAAGGAGACACTCTGCCCTTAGGTCTGTGCTGTGGATGCCAGGGCACAGGGAAAGGCCAAGAGTAACACCTCGAGTGTTTCTCACCAGCCCTAGGAGCACTCGGTCACTCTCACTTCAACTAATACGCTGTTAGTTAGCTTTCGGCTCCAGAGTAATGTTGCAAGATGAACCACTTGGAAAGCACAGTGAGTCACAGCGACCAGCACACCAGCGAACAGCAGAGCCCACGTGAAATGTGTGCTGTTCGGAAGTGCCCTCATGGGAGGAGATGGTACATGCAGGATGACCAATACTATCTCACAGTAGACACACCAGCCAAAACCTGCTGGCTAAGGTCACTGGAAAAGAGAATAAGAGGGGGAAGCACTCCTACAACATTCTAATCCCACTCAGAGCAGTTTTTCAGAAGATCGGGAACAGTTCAGAGAAAAATATATTTGAAGACCATTAAAATAAACAGAGGAAATACTCTTGGAAGCTAGCATGTGATTCGTTTTCTGGTTTGCTGTGGCAGGAGTTGGAAGCTGGGCGGAGCACTGGGAGTTAGGGACCTGGGAAGAGGAGTGAGTATGCAGATGGATGCCTGCCTGGGCTGATGCCTGGATGGAAAGCTGGAGTCAGCTCAGGAGTGGAGCAGGGCTCCCAGTTTTCAAGGTTACCATTCAAGGTCATGAGGCTGAAGTGTCATACAATGAGTTTCAGGTTGCCATTGGAGGAATAGGCACTGTCACCAGGTAAAAAATGGCATTGCTCCCAGTTTACTCTGAAACCAGGTGCCGGGGAGGAGAAGGGAGTGCTGAGGATTAGATCTAAGATCGTAGCTGGGGAAGCAAGATTAGTGCTTGAAGCTCAGACCTCTGGAGCCCTCTGCTCAAACAGGGCTGCCTGCTGGGCCTATGGGTGTTGACTGCCTTGCAGGAAATGCCCAGTGTGGTCCTTTAACCCAGCTGCTGGTGAACCTTTCCTGATTTAAAGAGTCATCGCTTCTCCCTCACCAGTTACTTTCACCATCCACACCAGGCACATCTTCTAGGGTAGATGGGGAAGGTCTGAGGAGTTGCTGAGACCAGCGGAGCCCCCAGCCTCTCTTGGTCTGTGACTCCTTCCTGACCCCAACAACAAGAAGGAAAGCATTATGCTAAGTGAAATAAGCCAGTCAGCCCAAGGAGATCACGGTCTGATTCCTGGTCAGGGCACATGCTCAGGTTAAAGGCTCAATCCCATGTGGAGCATTCAGAAGGCAGCCAATCGATGATTCTTTCTCATCATTGATGTTTCTATCACTCTCTCCCTCTCCCCTCCTCTATGAAATCAATTGAGATAGATATATTTTTCAAAAAAGAAGCCAGTCAGAGAAAGATAAGTATCACATGGTCTCAGTCATATGTGGAATCTAATGAACAACATAAAGTGAGGAATGAAAATAGACCCAGAGTCATAGAAACACTGAACAGACTGTCAAACCTCAGAGGGAAGGTGGCTGGGGTGGCAGGGGGGGAATGGCGGGGATGGGTGTGTGTGTGTGTGTGTAAGGGAATCAATCAATGAACTCATGTACATATAACCGATAGACACAGACAATAAGGTAGAGAAGGCCTGGGGAGGGGATGGAGGGGAGAGGTCAATAAGGGAGAAGGGGGCCATATGTAATACTTTCAACAATAAAGATTAAAGAAATTACATTCTATAGAAAAAAAGAAGATGAAGAAGAAGGAAAGCAGGCTCCCAAGGGAAATTATAAGTGACAAATGCTTAGGGAACAAAGGTTTCTAAACTGTGCTCCTTGAAGCTTTAGAGTTCCACGTCCTGATGCGGGGGGGGGGAGGGTGCGGAGGGGGGGTGCGGAGGGGGGGGAGAAGGGAAGGGGGAGAGGGGGCAGGTGGAACTTGAGCTGTTTGTCCACCATTGCAGCCACGATAGGTATAAGGTTCCTCATATCATTCGAGGTTCCATGTCTTTGTTTGCTTGAAAAAATATCAGCAGGTTTAAGACCAGCCAAACGATGTGTCTATGTCAGTAGCATCATACCAGATATTCTGTAGTGGAAACAACTGAAGGGCTGAAGCCAAGATGAAAAACTCAGAGTGTGTCCAGGTGGAATTCAAAGGAGATGGGAAATTCCTAAGAGGTCATCAGGAAACACAGAAAAGCTCCTTGGGCCAATGGCTGTGCCTCTGAGGCCAGGGCTTTTGTGGTGCCTGTCGTTTTAGAAGTATGGTCTGTGAGAGCAGGCACCACAGCGCCTGGCTCCTGCAGCCACGTTTGCCTCCTGAACCCCCTTCCGAACATGAACCACAGGGACCGTGTGTGTGTGTGTGTGTGTGTGTGTGTGTGTGTGTGTGTTTGTGTCCCACCCCCGTTGGTTAAGCTGCGGTCCTGCTTACCAGAAAAACATTTCCCTGTCCAGGATCAGATTTCAGACGCTTAAGCCCCAAGAATTTGGCCCCTGCTAATTTAGCCATTCCTGAAACACTGAAACAGGTTCCTCCGCTTACAAAGGCCGGGGATTTTGTTCATAGCTAGGAAAACGGATTTCTGTGATTTGTGGGAAACTCGACATTCTTTTTAAAGAGAAAAATTTTAATTTTTTTTTTTTTTTCAAAATGATGATTTTTTTTTTTTTTTTTTTGCCCCGTGGAAAGCACATTCTCTATATTCCCCAAGGAGGAGATGGGCGGCGAGGAGGCGGGGGGGGGGGGGGGGGGGGCACCCATGATTAAAAAAACAAACAAATCCCATGAATCACATCCACAGAGTCAAAAGTTAAACAAACCACAGCATTTCCCTCACATGACTAGAGACGCGTGGGTTTTATTTCGGTCGTTCATCTAACCCCAAGCTCCCAGAGACCTAAGTGATTTAACAAGCACATGTGAGAGGCTATCCAAGGATGAAATGGAGACGGGACGGGGACAGATTCATCTTCTCGGCTGTCCCTTCCCCCATCGTCACAGAATTCAGAGGGAGCTCCAGCCCCAGAGAAAGAAGAGCCTCATGCACTTTCCAGAAAGACAAGCCTTCCCTTGGGAAGGAGAGCTTGACCTCCAGGGGCCATGGAAGTGCACTACCATGGAGGAGCGTGAGGACTTCTGATGTCAATCTTTCTCAAGAACAAGTGAAACCCAGGTAACTGACCGCCAGCCACAGACTCCAGGGTGTTCCCTCAGCTGCTGCCCCAGCCCTTTCTCGTCTGTGTTCTGAGTGGTGGAGTCCCATGACTGGGGATGTGTGGGTTTGAAATGGAAAACTTCTTTTTTTTTTTTTTTTTAATATATTTTATCGATTTTTTTACAGAGAGGAAGAGAGAGGGATAGAGAGTTAGAAACATCGATGAGAGAGAATCATCGATCAGCTGCCTCTTGCACACCCCCTACTCTGGGGATGTGCCCACAACCAAGGTACATGCCCTTGACCGGAATGGAACCTGGGACCTTTCAGTCCATAGGCCAACGCTCTATCCACTGAGCCAAACCGGTTTTGGTTGAAATGGAAAATTCTTGAGGCAGCCCCAGAGGAAGAAGAGAAAGAACATTCTTTTCCAAATGACACCAAGCAGCCTTACATAAAATCATTTGTTCAGAGAAGGTCAGTGAAGCCATGCTTTTCCCATTTAAAACTGGACACAGCAGAGTGGCATGCGGGAGCAGCACAGCTCCATACACCGAGGCCTGACACATGCCCACATTCCCCCCAGCTCTCTGGGGAACAGGCTGAGGTGTCACACACAGAATTGATGAGCTGAGTTTTCGGGCATCCCAGCGCTGGGCAGCTCAGAGCTGAGCGGAATAAACCGTTCAGGGCTGGAAGAGATGAGTACCAGCCTGGAAAAAAGAGGTAACGTCCCAAACAGTCCAGCAGCCTGAGAGCAGAACACATCAGGCAGGCAGCTGCCGCTGGCAGGGAAAGAACCGCCTTGCACGACTGAAAGGGTAATGAGTTAGACGCAGTGGTCGCCAACCTTCCGGACCTCAGGGACCACCAGTGGTCCTCGGGCCATCGGTTGGCGACCACTGAATTAGAGGGAGGCAGCCTGTTACTACAGTGGCCGCAGGAAAGAGCAGGGGATCTGAGGTTTTCCTTGGAGTCATTTCTATGAGAGCCGGATAGGACTCTGCTCTTCCTCCTGCAATTCTGTAAGATTTCTCTCTTTCTGGGAACCGAATTTTCTCTCCTGTGTAATAACTCCATCACACAATTATTGCCCTCCCACACACCATATTAGAATAGTCTGTATACTAAGAAAGCTCTGTGGCTTTCTTAGTATAGGGAGCTCTGTGGCTGCTGTTCCTGTGCCAGGCAGGGACTTACCCCGGGCCCAGCACATGGCAGTCAGCAGTAGGTCTCGTTTGAACGGAACTGAACCCCTGACTGGCATGCCCTCAGAGCGGGCACAGTCGTCCATCCCTCAGTATCCACAGAGGATTGGTCCCAGGTCCCCACGGGGATACTAAAATATAAGGATGCTCGAATCCTTTATGTAAAATGGCACTGCGTTTGCATGTAACCTATGTGTGTTGTACTGTAAACTTTAAATAACCTCTAGATTATTTATAATACCCAATACAATGTAAATGCTATCAAGTAGTTGTTGTACTTGTTGTTAAGGAAATAATGACAAGGAAAAAAGCTTGTGTGTGTGTGTTCAGTAAAGACACAACCATCAGCGGCCTAACTGCACAGTGCACATCAGCAGCAATGTGACATTTTCTCCTGAATATTTTCCAGTGGTGGTTGGTTGAGGTAGAACCCAGACACAGAGAACCCAGAATCCTTTCCTTAACAGAGTGTTAGCAATTGAGAAGATTCCGAAGTCTTCTAATCTCATCTCTTCCTACCCCAAAACAGTATTGAAAATGCAGTTTCCAACCTTCCTGTTTGTTTTGTTAATATTCACTGGAGGTAATACTTTCCATTGATTTTCAAGAGAAAGTAGAAGGAAGAGATGGGGGAGGGGAAGAGAGGTGAGACAGAGAGAGCGAGAGCGAGAGAGAGAGAGAGAGAGAGAGAGAGAGAGGGAGAGAGAGAAGAGACATTGATATGAGAGAGACACATCGACTGGTTGCCTCCCGCACATGCCTCAACCAGGGCCAGCTATCGAACCTGCAACCCAGGTATGTGCTCTTGGCCAGGAATTGAACCCATGACCCTTAAGTGCATGGGCCAGTGATCTAACCACTGAGCAACTCCAACCAAGAAGAGGGTGGGATTTGATTTTCAGGGACACTGTGCATTACCCAGTGTCCCTGGAGGATCGGGTGAAGTAAGAAGAGGGGAGAGAAAGCTGTTCCCAATCTTTGCTAAAAACACAAAACATTTCCCAATGACACTGGACTTTCGGTTCCCCTGGAAGATGGAGAGGGATGCCAGGGAATGGATTCAGAAACACCTTTTTTTCCTTCTCTCAGACCTTAATAAAGATCAACATTTCCCTTTCAGGAAATTGTTTTCTAAAGCAGACTTGCTGATTTTCAACCAGGCATTTCCCGAATTTTAAATCAGAAATTGCTCCAGTCCCCATGTGCCCTCTTTTCTGGCTCCACACGCATTGTCCACCCATGTCTGTTTCTTGCTATAGCTGTCACCTTCACCCACGTTGGGCAGGAAGATGATTCCAACCTGAGAGGCAGCCATGACATAAGCCACTCAGGGGTGAAATCAGTGTCAGATGTTCAGTAAAAATGGGAGCACAGACCTTATTTATTGTCACAAAACTCAGAGATGAGAAATGTCTCTGAGATAAACCAACCTCATGACTTCTGCCTTAAACAGAGATGTCACTTGGCTGGGAGTGGCTCAGTGGTTGAGCCTCGACCTATGAACCTGGAGGTCAGAGCTTGATTCCTGGTCAGGGTATAAGTTGTGGGCTTGATCCCCAATGCGGGGCATGCAGGAGGAATCCCATCAATGATTCTCACCATTGATGTTTCTATCTCTCTCTCTCCCTTCCTCTCTGAAATCAATAAAAATGTATTATAAACACAAATTTTAAAAGAGAGAGAAGCATGTTTCTCACTTCTTGCCAATGACCCCAAAAATGAGCCTGCAGAGCCCGTCCCCACCCTTCCAGTTAATCAAGCCTGAATGAATTCCTGGAAGCGGAATAACTGCGGGAGGCTGCCCTGTGCATTGTCGGGGCCTTTGGAATTCCTGTGATTTATAGAGGAGAAGGAAGCCTTTCAGTGCATGTGGAAGGTGCAGGGGATTCTTAATTTATGGTTCAGGAGTTGCAGACGACAGCAGTAAGCCTGCGAAGCTACTGGATCACCGCCCAGGCGACCTCTAACCGAGCCTGCAGAGGTCAAGCAACGTCTCACCTGCCAGTCAAAGAGCTCTTGGCCTCCCCAAGGAACAAAAAGAAAACTACTTGACTGAGTGTAAGCCAACATGGGCACTTTGGTGGAAGAAAACAAGAGCAGGAAACATGATCCAGCACCCCGAGGGGATGGAAATGCAGCTGAGAGGTTCAGACCCGCCGGCCTCACTCACCCTCTCTGGGCAGCTCCCAGCTTCTCCGCCAGCTACACACTGACACGCGCTGCCTAGAAGGAGGACTCGGGAGCTGGGTAGGCTCCGATAGGCACTGATGCAGACGGAATGGGAGCTCTTTGGGAGGACAGGGCTGCCGTGAAGTGTTGTTGCCTGTCCTGGACTTCTCCCCTCCCCTCAGTAGGGTGACCTCTGATGTGCTTGTCATTTCTGGGCTCCTCTTACTTAGCCTTTGGACACCCTACTCCCCGGAGCACTCTCTTCCCTCTGCTCCTGGACCCCTGCTTTTCCTCCAAACTGACTCCTCAAACTCCTTCACCAACAGACCCCTGCTCTGCCCATCTGCTAAATGCAGTGTCCCTCCAGGTTCTGGCCTAGCCTTCCTCTTTATAAAGTCCCTCTTTAAGTGATTTCGGCCACACCTATGGCTTCAGTGACCTTCATGTGACCCAAACCTGTATACCTACTTGCCAAGCCCATAATCCTACTGGGAAGGTTCCGAGGCACCTCAAAATCAATTCTTCCCAACTTCCCCAACCTTGGTAAAGGGCTCTAACTCAGATGCTCAAACTGGAAGCCAAGGTGTTATTTTTTACATTCTCTGTTCCCGGCTCTACCTCTCCCCTCCCCCCCTCCCCCATATACCCCATCACTGATTCTCCCTCTCTAACCCACCTAATTCTCTCCACACTTGATGTAAGTAAGCTCTCTCCACCTCTTATCTGAGCCACAGCAACGGGCTTCCAGCTGGCCTTCATGCAACCCTCCCTTCCCCTTCCCGATTGTAGCCAGAGGAATCCTTTAAACATTCAAGTCTTGCCATGCCACTAAGCTGCTTTTAAGGGCTCCTTGTGACCATAGAATAAGGTCCAGAGTTCTTCTTTGGACACCCATGGCCTGGTCTCCCTGGCCTGCTACCCCTGTGAACCATGTGTCCCTCCTGCCTCACGCACTGCGCAGCACTCACATTGGCCTTCCGTCCTTCAGAGATGCCCAATTGTCTCACCTCAGAGCTTTTGCACAGGTTGCTCTGTCTTCTGCACAGACGACCTCCCTACCCTACCCTTTCCTCTTTGCTGAATCTCACTCACCCTTCTGGTCTCGGCTGAAAGATCATTTCTGAGCACCCTCTGTGTGTGTGTGTGTGTGTGTGTGTGTGTGTGTGTGTGTGTGTTTGGGAGTATTTGTGCATGTGTTTGTATTTTGTATATTTGGCGCACTACATTTTCCTCTGCCAAACATTTCACACTTGTAATGATTTATTCCACTTGTTCACTCACCAGCTAGCACAGGCTGCTGTGCCAGGCACTGCTCTAGGCACGGGCTGCAGCACAGATTTGGAGCGGTTCCTGCACTCGGGAGTTCCCATTCTTTGTAATGTCTCACTCGCTATTTGATTATAAGTTTGTGCGCAGAAGTCATGCTTGTTTTGTTTAACCCTGTATCCCACTGCAAGCTGGCACACTGTCTGGCATGTGAACTATTCAGTAAATATTTGCCAACAGTCTGATTGGCCTCCCAAAATTCCTCCTATCCTGGGCACATGGTAAGTACATATGCATTCAATTAGGCAACCTCTTTCAGGCAATCACGTCCATAGAAAAAGGTATTCTTTCAGATTTATTATGATATCGTGTTTCCCTGAAAATAAAACATCCTCCGAAAATAAGACCTACTTACAGTTTTCCTTCTGAGTGAAATATAAGGCATCCCCCCGAAAATAAGACACCCCTCCTCCCCCAGGCTCTGTCTCAGAATGAAAATTAATTTACCATAAACTGGTCGCTAAGGCCGCCCCAACTGGCATCTAGCAACCAGTGATGTTACGCGGAGTCCTGACGTCATTGTTGTGTGGAGGCAGAGCAGAGGTCGGAGTGAGCGTGAGAGAAGAGGAGACTTTTGCAGATGCAGTGTTTATGGGCCAATCATCTCAAACAATTGAACAGTGGAGTGCCTCCTTAGTGTGCATTCCCTCCACTGCTTAGGAAAGTGCACCTGTTTCCTGTATTTTGGCAATTTGTCTGGATGGCACTAAAATCCCACCTTTAATCATTTCTAAGGGCAAGAAGGAAAAGATTGAATGTTTTTATTCTTGAAACTGAAAAAGCCTGGGCCACCCAAGCAGTTATAAGGAAGTGGGTCAATTTAATGCTGCCACTTGTTATGCGAGGGAGCCAAAGAGGTCTGCTAGTCTGGGATGTAGCCAGCACTCACTGCGCTAAAGACATGAAGACATTTCTTCACGAAAGAAAAATAGATCAGATAATTATTCCCGCAGGAATGACAGCCTATCTCCAGACTCTTGATATTGCAATAAACAAGCCATTCAAAGACAATTTGTGCATGGAAATTAATGACTACATTGAAAATAGAATGGAGAGAAATCAGCGTGGAAACTTTGTGAAACCTAAACTGCAAGAAGTTGTGACTTGGGTGAAGAATTCATGGGAGAAAATCACTGACAGTTGCATTGCACATGCACTGCGAGCAGGCTACCTTGACAAGAAGTACTCATTTAAAGACAGTGCTATTGCTAAACATGAGAGATTTGGTCCACTGATTCTGAAAGAAATTGAGTCACAAGAAATTCACCAGGAAATTCAGGAATTGGATTGTTATGATGATGTTCCAGAAGATGATTACATGATTGTCATTGAATAAATGAGAAAATTCTTGATACTGTAGGATTCACAGTTTGTCTGGTTTGTGTTGACAACTACTGTACTACCATACCGTATACAGGTAATAAATTTCCTTTATTTTCATTTAACAATAAATGTGTACCATATTCTTCTTCATGGAAAAATAAGACATCCCCTGAAAATAAGACCTAGTGCATCTTTGGGAGCAAAAATTAATATAAAACACTGTCTTATTTTTGGGGAAACAGGGTAGTTTTCAGTTTTAAGAATTTTTATTAGGAACTAGAGGCCTGATGCACAAAATTCATGCATGGGGTTGGGGGAGGGTATCCCTCAGCCCCACCTGCACACTCTCCAATCTGGGACCCCTCGAGAGATGTCCCACTGCCTGTTTAGTTAGACATCTGTCTCACAATCCAGGACTGCTGGCTCCCAACTGCTCACCTGCCTGCCTTCCTGATTGCCCCTAACTGCTTCTGCCTGCCAGCTTGATCATCTCCTAATCACTTCCATGCCAGCCTGACTGATGTCTAACTGCTCCCCTGCCAGCCTGTTTGCCCCCAACTTCCTTCCTCTGCTGGCCTGATCACCCCTAACTGCCCTCTCCTGCAGGGTTGATCACCCCGAACTGCCCTCCCTTGCAGGCCTGGTGCCTCCCAACTGCCCTCCCCTGCTGGCCATTTTGTGGTGGCCATCTTGTGTCCACATGGGGGCAGCCATCTTTGACCACATGGGGGTAGCTATTGTGTGTTGGAGTGATGGTCAATCTGCATATTACTCTTTTATTAGATAAAATAGAGGCCTGGTGCACAGGTGGGTGCCAGCTGGTTTGCCCTGAAGGTTGGGGGTTCCCTTGGGTGTGGGGTGGCCTGAGTGAGGGGCCTGTGGTGTTCAGGCCAGCCACGCCCCCTGGTGACCCAAGTGGAGGCTCTGGTATCTGGAATTTATTTACCTTCTACAATTGAAACTTTGTAGCCTCGAGTGGAGACCTATGCCTGCAAGGGCAGGGGAAAAGCTTGGCTTCTGCCATTGCCTGGGAAACCCAAGCCTCCCTCCTGCTTTCTGTGGTCAGTAGCCATCTTGGTTGGGTTTATTTGCATACTCACTCCTATTGGTTGATGGGTGAGGTTGGTGGGCATGGCTTGTGTGTAGCAGAGTGATAGTTGATTTGCATATTACTCTTTTATTAGGTAGGATTACTGGTCCTCTTAACCCTGTTAACTAACATACATGAGTAAAGGAACAAGACCACAATTTCTGAAAGGAGATAATATTAAGGGAATTGAACAGGATGACCTGAGATAAACCAAAGGGATCTACGTCACATTATAGCAAGTGGATAGCAAAGTCCTCTCCAAGGAGGGCAACTGTTAGCTGAGATCTGGATAACAAGAAGGAGCCAGATATGCAAAAACCCAGGAAGAGGGCAATGACACGAGGAACAGCAGTGCAAAGGTCTGGAGGAGGGGAGTGGAGGGACGACTAGTCGGGATGTGGAGGGGAGGGTTGTTTGAGAAGCATCAAGAAGGCTTAGGGTGGCTGGAGTCCAGGACCAAGGGCAATGGTGCCCTCAAAGGCCAGAGAAGTAGCCAGGGGCCTGCTCACAAAGGGGGCAGCCAGCCAAGGGAAGAATTTAGGCTACTTTTCTGTAGAAAGAAGATCTTGGATTTTTTTCAGCAGAGAATCTAATTTATACTTTTCAAGGAAATGACTCTCTGCTTTGTGAAGAATGGGGGAAAGGTTTGTGCCTCTCTTAGCATTCAGAACCTCTTAGAATATTGAAGACTATACTATGAAAAGATGAGATTGTTTTAATATCAAAAGTCTGACTTCATTTGGAGCTATTATATAATTGTTAAGATATTTGATGGCCTTAGTCCTTTTTGATGAATTTTGGTCCTCACTGACAGCAGGGAGACATAGACCCCAGCTCACTGGACATTAGTCAGTGAAGGGGCCTGTCTCTGTTACCAAATGTGTTTATTTACATGAGATCTTTGTATTTACTGATTATCGATGAGAATGATCCATTTGCTGTGCATTAAAAAGAACATCCAGTCATTTCTGATAAGCATCTTCCTGCAACCGCATGACACACTATCCGTAGAGCTCTTGCTTTTGAGATTCCCTGGTGCCTCTTACATGTGTCAAGCGCATTATTTATGAGCAGTGAGCTGTGCTGTCGAAAAGAGAGCCATCCTTATGGACACAGCTGTCTGTCTTGTATCTTAAACTGCACATCTCCAAAGCAAAAAGGAGACTTTCAGTTTTTTATTGTGTCATTTTAAAAAGTGTATTGCTGTATTTTTTAGTCTGGAGCCTTCTCCTGAAAGCATGAGATAACAACTTCGCTAAATCCTACCGAAAACAAAAACACATCTAGAAGCTATGTTGCTCTTTCCTTTCTTTCTTTTGGCTATTTTTTAAGTGAAGGCCTCCTGGATGAGATGAACAGGGGCCTCTCCATAAGCCCTCCTAGAATATGCCAGGTGCATTTTTTTCTTTTCTTATTTAGTTGTTATAGCGTTAAGACATTGTGATGCAAGCCAGTCACTGTTCTCCTTTTAGAAGTCACATTCACAGACCACAGTAAAGTCAAGAGCACTGAGAATTCTTAATGCACATATATCAGAGAAAGAGAGGAATGGGGGGTGGGGGGAGAAACATTGGTTTGTTGTTCTACCCATCTATGCATTCATTGGTTGATTCTTGTATGTACCCTCGCCAGGGATCAAACCCCCAACCTTGGTATATTAGGATGATACTCTAACCAACTGAGCTATGGGCCAGGGTAAGAATTCTTTTAAGGAAGGGGCTGTACCACACTTAGTCACTCAGTCTTTCACCACCACTTCAGCTTGGGCAAAGGAGATAAGCATGAACCTTAGAAAAAACCTGAGCAGTAAATTAGGGCACCCATTTCTGCCCGAGTCTGGAAGCCTCACTTGCTCCCCACTGAAAGCATTGTGCCCGCCTGAGGTTGAGTCTGGCTTCAGAACTTCTGCTGCTGGGTTGGTGGCAGGAGGTCCATCAGTGACAGGATGTGCTGAACCCCTTGTAGATCCATGAAGATGAGGCAGGTGTGGAGGCAAACTCAGTAGGACATGATGGAGGGAGCCCTGAACTCAGCAGTGTCCTAGGCAAGAGTATGTGGGACTGGTCAGTCATCAGCATGGAAGGGGCTGGCGCCAAAGAGAAGGGTTCTGTTGTTGGTTAGGACACCAGAAGTGTGACTCCAACATGGCACAATGGGCAGATAAGGCGGGATGCCAATCTTAAGGGACTGTAGTACCAAGTAGAGTCCCAGACAAGAATTTGCTTCCTGGAATTAGAATTTGGGGTCTGAGGTTGGGCCAAAAATGAGTAATACTAGTAGAGTTCATCCTGCCACTAAGACCTGCAAAGCTCAGAGACTCTGGTCTGAGTCAATGGTTGTGGAGGAGCCCTCACAAGGACCCGTCTTTGCATGCTAGTGCCTAAAGCAGTACTTGGAATAGGTGGGTGCTTAATAAATAGTTGTTAATACCCCTGGTTTTAATAAACCTTAGTTCTGAAATCTAGCTTTTTAAAGAAACCTATCCTATGGATCTACTTATTGGGTAATTTAAAAGGTTCACTTTGCCCGGCCAGCATGGCTCTGTGGTTGAGTGTCAACCTATGTCTAGGAGGTCACAGTTCAATTCCTGATCAGGACACATACCTGGATTATGGGCTCGATCCCTAGTAGAGGTGTGTCAGAGGCAGCCAATCAATGATTCTCTCTCATCATTGATGTTTCTACCTCTCTCACCCTTTCCCTTCCTCTCTGAAATATATATATATACTGAGTGGCCAGATTATTATGATCTCTGAACGCATAATAATCTGGCTACTCAGTGTGTGTGTGTGTGTGTGTGTGTGTGTGTGTGTGTGTGTGTGTATTTTAGAGGCCCCGTGCAGGAATTAGTGCATGGGTGGGGTCCAGCCAGCCTGACCAGGGGGAGGGGACATGGGCAGTTGGCCGGCCTGCCTGCTGGTCGAACTCCTGGTTGAGGGGACAATTTGCATATTAGCCTTTTATTATATAGGATACACACTGAGTGGCTGGATTATTATGCATTCAGAGATCATAATAATCCGGCCACACAGTGTATAATAAATAAAAGATTCATTTTGATAACATCCCTTTTTCAAATTGTCCTGGAAAAGGCTCCACTACTTTATTTGAAATCTTGAGCCCCACTTTG
This sequence comes from Pipistrellus kuhlii, assembly GCF_014108245.1. Lineage (NCBI taxonomy): Eukaryota > Metazoa > Chordata > Mammalia > Chiroptera > Vespertilionidae > Pipistrellus > Pipistrellus kuhlii. The sequence continues at coordinate 52,193,287 of NW_023425427.1, forward strand.
GCTTGTTTTTCTCCTGAGCTGACAAAGTGGACCCCCTCAATGGGCAGCTGCTGGGTAGCACAGACCACAAGTCAAAATCTATGTACAGTTTTGAAGGCACAATGAGGAAGTAACAAGGCATGGCTTGAAATATCTTATTTCATTCAGGCAGGATTTCTTCTGCAAAGCCTTTCTGCTTCTTCAAATTATCCTTTTGATTTTGTCTCTCTCAGTCTTTGCATCTGTTTGTCTATGCGTTTTTGAGAAGGTATGCGTGCATGGGCCTAGAATCACAGGGTTTGCTGCATATTGAAACACACAAGGATGTCCGAAAGAGCTAGGCTTTCAGAAGCCAAGTGACCTATACCTTTCTGAGAAGCAGTTTCCACCTTTGGAAAAGAGGTAAAAACAAAACACCTTTCTAAAAAGGTTGTGAAAAGTAATTGAGATTGGTAAAGTACCTCAGCTATTGTAGACAATGAACGATGGACCATGTTTTTACATCAATTGCATAATGGCAAAGCTAGATATGACAAAAAATAGGTGTGAGGTTTGCCCCTGACACCCACAGTGAAGACACATGTCATTTAGCAGAGATGTTTTTATAAGCCCCATTCACAAACTACACTGAGTGGCCAGATTATTATGATCTCTGAACGCATAATAATCTGGCCACTCAGTGTATATCCTATGTAATAAAAGACTAGTAAGCAAATTGTCCCCTTGACCAGGAGTTTGACCAGCAGGCAGATTGGCCAACTGCCCATGTCCCCACCCCCTGGCCAGGCTGGCCGGACCCCCCACCCATGCAGGAATTCATGCACCAAGCCTCTAATACCTTTAATATATACCAGATTATTATGCCACTCAGAGTAGTCTGTCCACAGATGGTAGCTCCTATCTGCCCATTTGCCGGTTGCAGTCATGTGGCCATGCCCATCGAAAGCTGACTGGAGGTTTTCTCCATCACAGTAGGCCTTGTCATGAGACTCGGTAAAAGCTGAATTTAACTACCTATGCTGGTATAAAGAGCAGGGACACAGATAATCCAAATGGATCAATACTTTCTAAATTATTTGATCAATTTTTTTTCTACCTTACAACATGACTTAGGTCTTGGCTATGATATCCTATAAGAATGTGTATCAATTGATGGTGAAAAGAAATGCATAACCTTTCTAACCCAGATAGAAAGCTGTCCTAAACTTGAATACTGTTACATATCATTTGCAAGTTAAACAACTGGTGGTGGTCTACCACCCTCTACTGTAGTGCACGACATAAAAATTATATTACAGCAATCCCATTCAAATTTTAAAATACTTCTTATGTGCACATCAAGGACTTTTAAGCATGTAGTCTGAATGAGCTCATTGGGTTAGAGTGAACATAGTGTTAAGGAAATCAGAGGGTGCATTTTTCCAACACTAATTAGCATCTTTTGGTGGTCTTACAAAAGTCTGTGATAGTCCTAACTGGTTTGGCTCAGTGGATAGAGCGTCGGCCTGTGGACTGAACGTTCCCAGGTTCGACTCTGGTCAAGAGCTTGTACCTTGGTTTCGGGCACATCCCCAATAGGGGGTGTATAGGAGGCAGCTGGTCAATGATTCTCTTTAATCGGTGTTTCTAACTCTATCCCTCTCCCTTCCTCTCTGTAAAAAATCAATAAAATATATTAAAAAATAAAGTCTGCGATAAGGAAACTGCATGACTATGAACACTGAGGTTAAAAGCCATCAGTACCGCAGGGTAAACACCAGAGTGGTTTGTGCTCTGTCCAACGGATCAATGGGGCCCTAACAACGGTGTTGTCTAACTGGTTTCTGCTACCAAGGTCTCACCAATGTCTCCATTTATCACGAAGGACACTGTGAAACTCTCAATATGATCTTAATTTGTGTTTATTCAACTAAAAGTGCCAAGTGAGCCCTAGGTGCCCAGGACTGGCCTCCCCATTGCTTTAGCTATAGCAGTAAGTCTCAAAAGTATTTTAGGGAGCCTTGGGAGCCCGTTCAGGGGCACACAACTGCATGTCTATATGAACCCAGACTTAAACTTAAAACACACATCACAACAGATGAAAATTCAGGAGCACATAAGAGAGTCCAGGTGTTTTCTAGTTAACAGACATTAAAAAGATTTGCAGAAACCAAAACAATGCCACTCCTGTCCTCAGTTTTTTGTTTGCTTTGGGAAATATAGTTGTTGTTTTTTTTATTAAAACAATATGTTTATGTTACTCTGTGATGGGTTTATTAGTATTTTTTCAATGAATTAATTAGTAATACTTTAAAATATTTATAGTTTTAATTTCTAATATGGTGACTCTTAATAGATATAACCCATGTTAAAAAAAAAAAAGCTTTGAGATTTTCGGTATTTTTTTAGTATGAAGGGGTTTGAGGAACAAAAATAAAATGAGAACCTTTGTTTTACGTCGATCCCATTTAAATCTTACAGCATCCCACCTGGCCGGGGGGGCTCAGCTGGCTGGAGCATTCTCCCATTCCATCCTCTGGAGTGCAGGCTCCATCCCAGGTCAGGGCAGGTATGGGAGGTAGCCAACCGATCTTTCTCACATCCATGTTTTTCTCTCTCAAATCAATGAACATATCCTCAGGTAAGGATTTAAAATAAATCTTACAGTATCCTGATTCCCTTTCCCAATTTTAATTGTCTTCATGGAGTTTATCACTACCAAAAATTATACATTTTTATTCATCTGTGTTCTTCATATGCCAGTCGTTTGCCTACCAGATCTCAGGTGCATTCCCTACCCTTCCTCTGCAACATGCATTTCCCAGGGCAAAACAAAAACAAAGCAGATCCTTTGCCCAAAGCAATGGGAAGCACTGGCAGGAGCTTAGAGGAGAGCAAAGCCCAGTTTCTCTGCCTCTCTCTCCTTCGGTCTCAGCCTCTCCTCCATGCTCCCATCTGCTGATAGCCCTGGCTTCTCCTCTGTGTGTCTGATCCTGTGGTGCAGTGGTTTGCACTCTGATTGCTTCACCATCCCAGCTTCCCTTTGGGCTCTCCCCACCCTTTGTGGGGAGAAACTTATCTCAGCTTCCTCATGTGAAAACAGGGGTAAGAATGGCAGCCAGCGCTGCTGTGAGGATTAGCAAACACACATAAAGAACCTAGCACTCTGCTCAGCTGGAATAGGAAAACGAAGTTAACATTATTATTAGTGTATTAACATTATTATTAGTAACTGCTGCCTTCCTTACAGAAAAAGTAAATCTATTGCTTTCAGCTGGTGTTAAAGTTTTCATTATTAGCTGAGATTCTAATGGACATGGGAGTTATTTTTTCCAGGATAGCTACTGTAATTATGACACAATCCATCGCTTTTCTCAATGTTTACTTCAGTTGGGGGGAAAAACGTGCAGAGGATACTGCAGGAGAAATTCTATGTAATCGAGCATGACAAGCTGCAATAAATCAGAGGTCTTCCCTTCCTCATTGCTGTGGAAAGGAAAGAAAAATCAAATGTATTCAGACTTAATCCTCTGCCGGGAACTCGCTAAGAACTTCCTATGCGTTATGACACTTAATTCTCAAAGCCTTTCAAAGTGGACATTATCCTTATTCCCCCCAGAGCAGTAGACGGCGGGCTCAGAAAGGCTCCGGGTGGCTGGGATCATGCAGCTGGCAGGAAAGGAACAGATTTGAACCTGCACTGAAGACGAGCCCTTACCTGCACCCTATTTTTGCAAAACAAAAACAAAGCCAATGCCTATGGATTGTTTCCCACGGGACTTGGTGCCTGTAATTAACATACTTGCTCATATTTCTCTCCCATGGCACAGGAAGACCGACGATCTGAGCCGCAGGCTTTTTTTTCCCACTTGGGATGGTCACATAGAAACGATTTATCTGAGGGCCACGGCAGGGAAGTCCTCAATCTCCAACAGTTTTCTTCAGTCGGCTCCTGCTGGCCATGGGAGGAGGCCCTGGCTGGGTCAGGCCATCAGGTGATGCTGAAGGTAGTCATCCACAAGTAATTGCTGGGGGGTCCCCAGAGGCTGACGCTCCACTGTGCTGCCCACGGGTGAGGGGCTCCCTCACTGCAGTGCACTGGAAGCCAAGGAGCCTGTCCCTGCTGGCGGATTCCGGAGAGCATGGCACAGTGGGCAACAAAACAAACACCTGACTACTGGCTGGAGTTTCTTCCCTGCATCACCCCTTCTCTCCAGCCCTGGGATCCTGGGCTTAATGAAGTCGAGACACCAAAAACCTATGGCTTCCTTTGAAAAAAGATTTTTTTTTTCCTTTTCCTAAGCCACAGCTAACAACTTCAGTTTGTACTCTTTTATTTCATTAAAGAGGTATTCACATAGGAAGGGACCCTTTGCCAATCTTGCTTTACTGAACTCTCTCTGAGAAATGAACATCGTAGCCAAGTGACAAAAACATTGAACGGCCTCCACTTTTCAGGAGCACCCTGTCCTGCAGCTGACCTGTGGAACCGGTGGTTCAATTCGCACACACATGGTGGTGATCCACTCGCCACAGGTCCTCTCAGCGCAGTGTTAGGCTGGGTGCTACATTCTGTGGCAGAAACAAGAAGGTGGAACGCTTCATGCAGGACACATGTGGGCCACGGGCTTTGCCTGAGAAACACCTGCAGGTCTCTTGTGGACCCATTCCTGGTTCTGGTTGGCGGTCAAGGCCACACAGTTAATCTCATCCCATGAATGTTTACCTGTTTCTTAGCTGGTTCCACAAAATGTAGCAAAGATGAAGGAACATGCATTATCGACTCCATAGCCAAATGTTTCATGTAATGATGGATTTTCATCCCAGTCTCTTTCCTTTCTCACCTGACCAGTCTATTTCTGTGTGATATTGAGGGAGCTAACATTGGATAAGTTGTGATAAGTGTTTAAATGTAGCATGCTATTTTACACTAGAAGTGCAATGCATGAAATTCGTGCAAGAGTAGGCCTTCCTTCCCCCAGCAGCCTGCACCCGGGACCCAGGCTTCTGTCGCAAGCCCCAGCTTTGTCTAGAAGGTCATCTAAAAGAATGTCATGTCTAATTAGCATATTATACTTTTATTATTATAGATTAGAGGCCTGATGCACGAAAATCGTGCAAGGGGCTTGGCCCTCACAGCCCCTCGCAGCCCTGGCTTCTTTAGGAAGGTTGTCTGGACATTGTTCTGCAGTTCGGTCTAATTAGCATATTAGCTCTTTATTATATAGGAGTAGTGACAATCCTTATTGAATAAATATTTTGCCATGCATTTTATAGACAAGCAACCAGGTTAGAGAGACCGAAAACTTGCTATTGGAAGTTGATAACTGGGAATCAAACTCAGGTCTGTTTCTTGTTACCACCCCTCCTTCCCAAACTGGCTCATCTTCCCAGAGCACCCACTTTACCTGACAAAGACTTGGGGAAAGAATAATTATGTGACAGAAAACATGGATAGAATTATAGTTTAGAATATGAAATTAACATGAATTTTCAAAGATAAAGCACCAGGAAAGCATCGTCAGAGGCCTCACAGGTGTTTTAAAGGAAAAGCTTGTGAACCACTTTCTACACATGGAAGGCTAGGGCAGGTGAACCATGCGGCCTCTATCCAAAAGTTATTTCGGTATCTAGACGCTCCATCTAGCAGGAAGGCAGAGTGAAAAGGCTATGGTATCAGGGCCCTGCTGATACGCTCTGCTCAGAAAGCAAAAACCCATGCTCTCTTTAGAACTCGGTCGGGACATTGGTAACAACTCCCGTGTGCTCTTGGGGACATCACCCCTACTTCCAGTGGCTTACACAACCGTCTGTCCAACTCCATATTCTGGTCGGGGCAAGAGTTCTGGTTTGGTCCTCTCTCTTCCTCCCGTTGCACTTCCAGGCTTCTGGATGCATTTCCACCTCCTTCCCATGTGGCGATGCCTCTCCATGCAGCACTGACGCCCACAAGTGCAGCCTCCCTGGGCTGAGGATGGGCCGCGCATCTACAGCCACCAAGGTTGTAAGAGCAGCAGGTGCCCATCCCAGCCTTTGTTTTTATCTCTGCTCTCCACGGACTATCACATATCCCGTGTCCCTGTCCAGCTAATGCTGAGATGTAACAACCTGTCACCTGAGATGTGGCTTGTTAAAATTACATGGCCCGGGTAATGGAGAATGCAGTGCAGGTCCGACAGCAGGTAATCAGCCTTAGCGTGCGGGGCAGCCTCGTCTGGGCCCTCTGGGCTCCCTGCCTCCACTCCCCTTCCTCTCTGCTTCTTAGCACACGGACACCCTCACCATTGCTCAGAGGCATCTCTTGGGATCTGTTGAGTGGGGGTGGCTATTTTACACTGTTAACTCAGCCACCAAGTCACCCGGCATTGGGGTAACAAGGTGGGGGCGGGGAACTGTGATCATCCCAGTAGACCATCTCCAGCAGCTGGTGGGGGTGGGGAAGAGGGGATTCAGCTGTCTCTGCATGTCTTCTATGAAAAGACAGCTGGACAAATGTGACTAGCATCAGGATCTAGAGAGGCAAGATGTGAAAAAAAACAAAACGCAGAACCTCAGAGTTGCTGTCAGTAAGGACCCGATACAGTTTCCCTCGGATGCAGGGCCTGTTGCTTTCCATGACCCTTGCTGTGACTGATGGGTTTGTCTGACCACATTGCTTAGAGAGGGCTAACCATTGGAGGCAACAGGACGGAGGAAGAACTGTTGATTCTGGGGCAAGAACATCATAGGCAGGAGATGCTGGAGGAGGGCCGGGCAGGAACTATGAAGCTGGGTGGCCTTGGCTCTGAGTCCTAGCTGGGCCTGTGTGACCCTGGGCATGGTACTTACTCTTTTCCACCTGTGAAATGGAAATCAGACTACCTGCCTCAACCGTGTTGTTTTACAGATTAAATGGCATCATGTAGCCATAGCGTTTAGGGAGTGCATGTTCAGAAAATGGCAGCATTATGATTATACCCTCCCAACCAGTAAATTCTTAGGGAGTCAGTGTCTCGGATCCCAAAGGCAAACCACATCTGCAAAGCCTTGGGAAAACTCGCCAGTTCACAGGGCTACCTTGGGGCTCCGTGCCTGGAGTTGTCTGAGAAACCGTTTCCCGTCCTCTAGAGAGGTCCAATCCAGGTCACCTTGGCCAACAATGATTTTAATGAGTGACATGCCCTAGAGGTGACTAGTGGGCTCTCTCCCCACTTTTCCAGCTAACCTGCTGGTTTGGCACTGGACATGAGCAGATTTAATACTCAGTCTTCTGTAAACCAAGCAAAAAGCTTCATCCAGGCTTTCACTCTTAAAAGTTAGGTGCTCATCTCTAAAACCAGGATTTGGTCTAATTCCTAATAACATTGGAATTTCCCCAAGTCTCTGAGTGATGAAAACCTGAAGTATTTATAATCTCATCATGATGATTCAGCAATGAAGATGGATAATTTTTAAAAATCTTAATGAGTCTTTTACAACCCATTTTGTTCTTCTGGGGTGCTGTTCAGAAATCATTTAGTGGTCTACATGCGTTCTGGTTAATAACTATGTAGAAATGTATGCGGAGAGTTGACTAACATTTGTTTTTCAGCACCTCTTCTGGGTGCTGATGGCTCTGAGCCATGAGTTTTTACTCACACTGCCTCATTTAATCTTTACAACAGCCCTGTGAGATCAGAATTATAATCTGTAGTTGACTAAGAGAGAAATGCTGGCTCAGAGGCTGTACCAGTGTCGCAAGCATCTGCAATGCAGAGCTAGCTGACCTCCTCCAGGTCTCTGTGCACAAGCCTAGTGCTGGGTCTACCACACTGGAAGTCTATTTTGTTGATGTACATTCTGTCTTACCAGTATTACATACATTTCTTTCAAAATTAAAATACCATGAGGGAAACATGCAATAGAAAATGCTAAGCTAAAATTTAAAAGCCCATTATAAACTCAGTTCTCCGACAGCCCATGACTGAAAAGCTCATGGCTATGAACGGTTTTCTGGTCTCGTGTTTCCTGCCACAATATTTTGAGAGAAGATGAAACTCAGCTGTAGGCTCATGAGAAAAGTTGCCAGAGGGATGCAACTCTTTCCACTATGCACTTGGCTGCTGAACAAACTACTCATGCTGGAAAACGTGCAGAGCAATTTGGAGCAACTAGACTTTCTGGACATGAGGGAGGCTGCTCAAGGACAGGATCTCTGCCTTGCTCTCTTGGAGCCTAAATAGAACTGGCTTCCAAGCCGGTGCTCTACAAACATGAATGAATGAATGAATGAATGAATGACCAAAAGGTGGTAAGGGTAGTCATGAGCTCACAAAGCCTTTTATGGGCTATGTCATCCTCTGTCCAATCTTGGGATGCGACATGGGAACAGCTATAATGGTCGTAAACTCCTCAGGCATGCTGGAGGTAATTAGGAGAGAACAAAATCAAAACCAAGACTTTTCTTTAAAAACGCAAAAACTGGGTTTTCTAGCCGAAACCGGTTTGACTCAGTGGTAGAACGTCAGCCTGCAGATTGAAAGGTCCCAGGTTCGATTCCGGTCAAGGGCATGTATTGAGTACATTGGTTGCGGGCACATCCCCGGTAGGGGGTGTACAAGAGGCAGCTGGTCGATGTTTCTCTCTCATCGACGGTTCTAACTCTCTATCCCTCTCTCCTCCTCTCTGTAAAAAAATAAATAAATAAATAAATAAAATAAAAGAAAGGCAAATCTAAAATATTAAAAACTGGGTTTTCTGACATTGTCTCCATCCTAGACAACCTCCTAAAACCACTGAAGTCTTCAGTTATGAGCAGGAAATTTTACAAAATAACAAACATACTGTGAATGGTAGTGGACAAAGGCATCGATTTTTGGCAAGACACTTCTGAGCTACAATGCTGACTTGTGAATGACTTATCAGCTGTAAAGCTGGAAAGCCCCTTAGCTTGTTTAAATATCAGCTTGCTCATTGGTAAACTGAGATATTTAATTCATTGAGTTATTATAAGAATTAAGAAAAATAGTGCCTGGCACTTAGCAGACTCAATAAATATGAATTCTCTTCCTCGCTCCTTCCCTTCCTCTCCCTGATCTTTCCTTTTTGACACCCATTTATCCTAAAACCACAGAGGTAGGTGAGATCATGTAATTATTTTTTTAAATGTTCTTTTTGCTCCACGTTCAAAGACTTTTTTAAAACATGAGTTGGAGGAGCTCTAAGTTTTCTACTCATTTTTTTTCTGCGTGTCAAATCTAAGATAGTAAATTCTATTACATAATAGAAAAAACGGGAAGCTGAGGACTAGGACATAAACATTATTATAAGGAGACAGATAACAGGAAAAAAAGGTTGCGGCTCTGTAGGCTTCCTATTTTCTGTCATTATATTTAAAAGCGGATGGGGATACAATCGAAGAGGGGATGGCCTTGCTTCTGAAGTTACTGCTACCTTAGGAGCTTTAATGGGGACATCTGTTGGCTTTTTAACAAAGGAAGCTGGAGAGGATCAAGGAAAGTGCAGGAGACTATGGTTCACAAGGGAGCCACATCTGCTTGGTATTTCCCCAACTGAGAAAGCTCAACTTCTGAAACAGCCCGGGTCTCCTGGTTACCCTGGAATCTAGGAACAGATGAAAGCGTTTCTTTCCTCCATATTTCAATGGTACTGATCAACAGCTGTTTATATCCTTTAATACCTAATGAAGGGCAAAGCCTTCACATCTGTCAGCATTTTCCGGTTCCATTTCCTTGGATCACAGTGGGGAGGAGGCGAAGTTGGAGCCCCTTCCACACTCCAGAAAGTATGCCTGGGATTCAAAGCTGTAATGCTAAGCAGAAGTCCCCGTTTCTCATCCACCCAGGGTTTGCTGTTGGCTGAGAATTCTTCTTTTGCTCTATCCTGACAGGTGTCTCCATCAATTTCATGCTAATGATGACTCATAGCAGCACAAAGATCAAAAAGAAGAAAAGTAGGCTGGAATAGGGAGGAGGAAGAAGAGAAGGAAGTGAATTCCAACAAAGAAAGTGGCTCCTGAAGATAAGTTATTTCAAAAAGTAGCAAAATATGGTCTGAGAGCAAATCATGAAGACCCTCAGGGTGATGGTGGATGGTGGTTGTTTTTACTGAGCCCTAACTTTTCACCTTGGAAAAGTTAAACAGGGAAAATTAAACTTTGTGGAGGCAAGGTACACAAAATACCCAGGATGATACTAAAGAGATTCAGAGACATTTGCTTAACTTCACTTTGATCACCAGCAACATATGTAGACATGTTGGGACTTTAGAAAAATTATTTTTCCTTCCTTCCTTCTGTCTGTCCATCCATCATTCCATCCTCCCACCCACCCATTCAACAACTTACAAGGCACCAAGACTGAATTAGTGCTGGGGCAGTCAAATGAATAAGACATATTCCATAACTGTAAGGGGCTTACACTCAATTGTGGAAGAAGACATAATATCAAGGATGCAAGAGAAGATGGTGAATCCAGAAAAAGAGAACAGTGTGGATAAAACCAGAGAGGTAAGAAACACACATTTTCTGGGGAACTAAAAGCATTCTGGGTGGTTATAATAAACAGAGGATAGAGTGCTGGGTTCTTATTAAAAGTGCAAATTCTTAGGTTTTCTTAACAATTTAGTTGTTAAGAAAAACAAACAAACAGGGAATTTATATTTTTTTAACAGAAGCCCCAAGTAATTCTGATACAAACAAAAGTCTGACAACTCTAATTTATATAAATCAACATTTCCCAAAAGATAATAATGATGTTTCATTAAAAAAAAAAAAAAATAGCCAGCAGGTTCAAATTAGGAAATACCACATACTAAAGTATTTTTCCTTTCTTGGATATTTAGAATGCATATTAGCATATTAAAAGTCCTGCAATAAAGAAATCAATTTCACTCAGCACTTCCCAAACATCTTTTCATGTGGAAAAATCATGGTGCACCTATTAAAATCTCCCAGAACAATGGTGAACTGTGGAGCATAAATTGAGAAGGAATCTGATGAGGAGACTATGCCCCCCAAACCAAGTGAATGGCTAAAAAAAAAAAAGATGTCTAGAAAAAGATAGCAAAGTCAATTACTCTGATTTCCTCCGAGCAAAGTCTAAAACCACCTCTGGGAATTTCCTCATCCTCAAGTAACACACCTTGGCCCTGATGTGGTTTCTAGTCACCCACTCCAGTAGTAGCCACAGCTGCCAGCAAGAGCAGAAATGCTCGGAGTTCAAAGCATCAGGGAGCAGGAACAGAAGGGAAAGGACAAAGAGGAGGTCTCCTGGCCCACATTTATTTACCTTGATTGCTAGCATGTGCTCAATGGCTGGTGATGCTTTTAGAAAAGAAAAAATCTTCCCAGCAACAAAAGGAGCCTCTGACTGTCAAAGAAAGTGCAAAAAAGACATGAGCCTAAGAGATTCTCGCCCACTGGAGTGCCTATTAGATGGCTGGCCAGAGGGGTTGGAATCTGCCCTCTTCCTCCTACTCTGGTGAGGAAGCTTTTGCATGCCGCGCCCAACCTCCTTCCTTAACAAGGTGCAGCGGAGAGAAAGAGCATGAGGGGACTGCACAAGTCAAGGCAACACCGTGATTCTGAGCAAACTGGTTTGTGTGCTGAATATTTCAAGATGTACACACTGCCTTAATCAATTTATGCACTTTCTTGTAATATTAACTTAATTACTTCCATACACCCCACCTCAAGTTTTCCATACGCCACATGGGGACACACACATCCCAAGGAGAAGTGATTTCAGCAATGCATTTCAACGCTTCTTTTATCCGCCAACCATTTCAGAGCTTTTAAATAATACTTTCTAACAGCACAAGTATTTTTTCAGTCATTCCACAAATATTTCCTAAGTGCCTGCAGGGGTTTCTAGGCACCAGGCTAGCTGGACACTGGAGATATGACAATGGAAGTAAGGAGATTTTTTTTTCCTGTTGAACCTTGGGCGTAAAAATCCTGATTTTTAAATTCGGCCCGTCAAGTGCATGGAAACAGCAGCATAAAGAAATAAATACAAGGGGTAAAAACTCTCCCCTGGAAGAGTTTTATAACTCAGAGCACAAGGGAAACAAAAGCATTTGTATTTCAAGTGTCCTGGTGAGTCTAGCAACTGCACAAGGGTCCAGAGTTGACAGCATAACCTGGGATATAAATAACCTGTGATCAGGAGAGGAAAGAACAGAATGACAGGATCTTTATTTTCCCAGAATGTTAAACCCTTGTTGAATTGGTCCCCACACAAATCCATGGATTCTCCCATTAGGATTTCTTAACCCGAGAGGTAAATACCAATAACTGCACCAGAGATCATGTAACTTTAACTAGTTAATTAGTAAATAATAAGAACCTTACCAGAATGACTGGGTAGGGTTAGAGTCAAGTCCTAAGGAAGCCAGCAAGATCAAATCTAACATTTCACCAAGACAATGTTCCCCAGCTTGTGATAGGCGTAATTTCATGATTGAGGTCCATGAAATTATTGCTCCACAAATGGTATTTTTCAAAATTTCAATGGGGTTCTTAGATATAGAAAAAGAAACTGCAGGTGTGCGAGAGACAGAATCTGGGGAAACACCAATAGATGAGGTGTGGTATGCAATGTTCAAAGGCAGTCCTGGAAGGAGCCTCAGCACACCTTCTGAGCTCAGGTGGGATGTGACAAAACAACCAAGGAGCTGGCCACGGACTTACCCACGCATGTTGGAAAGATGTCTTCGTTGTTGATCTGGACCTCAATCCAATCCATCAGGAGGTTCATGTACTGGGGAGCGGGCAGTGCGGTCGGCTTCTTGTACTTGAGGTCATCCTGCCACCGATACTCGTATTTGGGGCCCCCCGACATCACAGGGCAGGTCCTCTCGGTGCAGAACTCGCAGATGGTGCCATAGATGAGGTTGATCCGATTGAAGAAGTCCACCACGTGCACGGCCACCCAGTCGTTCTGGTCCTCCCCACTGGGCAGCTGCACTGCCGCCTTCAGGTCCACGCCTGAGTTGAGGGACGCCTGAGCCCGTTTGTGGAGCTCAAACCTCTGGGTGCCAGGTTCGAATTTCCTCTTGGGCCGGAAGGTCTTGTCCTTGTTGAACACCTGCTTCAGAGCTATGGACATGGTCTTCTCCTTCTCGTCCTTGGTTTTGCAGGAAGCAAAAAAGCACCTGGAACTTCCCAGCGAGAGGTCACAACCCAACAGAGTTTTCCACTGCCAGCCCTCTGGCCCCAGTCTTGCGGCCTGCAGCTTCTATGTTAAATGGCCCCTTCCATCTTCCTCTCGAGTGATTTCCGGGGGAAGCTCATGTTTCTTCCTAAAGGAGAAAAAAGAGTCTCATAAGTGCCCAGGATCCATTTAAGAAATGACAAAGGCTTAGACCAGATTTCCATTTTGCATTTCGCTGTGCCCACTTCCATCCAGACAATATGGATGTGCAGGTTAAGCCAAAACCCTGGGAATCCGTATTCGTGATCTTGGTCAAATCTCTGGTTACTCCTCCTTGTGTGATCATAGGCCCAAGGGATCTCTCCAAGGTGTTACGGATGAACACGGTAGTCAAGATAGATAACAAATTCATCAAGCCACTGAATGACTAAACAAAGAGACATCTGTCTGTGCCTTTATCCGGTGCCACTGGGAGAGGGGTACACAAGAGTTTTGAAATGGGAACAGGAAGTCTATCTGCCTTATTTTCCAACCCAGAGCCCCATCAGGACTCCTGCCTATAACTTATATTATAGGCATAGTAAATGGTTAGAGCAATGCTTCTCAAATGTTAATGTGGGATCTTGTTAAAACCCTGGTTCTGACCCAATATGTCTGAGATGGCACCTAAGAATCTGCATTTCTTTCTTTTTGTTGTTTTGTTCATCTTCACCCCTCCACCCGAGGATATTTTTTCCTCTGATTTTTAGAGAGATTGAGAGGAAGGGGATGGGGGAAGAGACAGGAGAGAGAGAGAGAGAGAAGTTGATATGAGAGAGACACATCAATTGGTTGCCCCTGGCACATGCCCCAATCAGGGCCAGGGATAGAACCTGCAACCATGTTCATGCCTTTGACTCAGAATCAAACCCGAGACCCTTCGGTGCACAGGCAGGCATTCTAACCACCGAGTAAACCAGCCAGTGCAGAATCTGCATTTCTAACAAGCTCCCTGATGGTGCCCAATCTACTGGTCCAGTGGTCGGCAAACTCATTAGTCAACAGAGCCAAATATCAATAGTATGATTGAAATTTCTTTTGAGAGACAAATTTTTTAAACTTAATCTTCTTCTAACGCCACTTCTTCAAAATAGATCTGCCCAGGCCGTGGTATTTAGTGGAATAGCCATACTCAAGGGGCCAAGTGGCTCACGAGCTACAGTTTGCCGACTACGATACTGGTCCATGGATGATGCTTTAATTATCTAGCCCTGATCTTACTAAGGGATCTTATTAGAAATGCAGACTCTTGGGCCTCCTCCCAGACTTAGTAGATCTAAGTCTGCATTTTAATAAAATCTAAGAAATATATGCTTTGAGGCACACTGAGTTGAAGGGGAGCCTGGCTGGCTGGGGAAAGAGATGATTAAATAAACTTTCAGTTGGTGTTTTCTTGGCATCATAAACACAGTTTTCAGTTGAGTTTGCATATGTGTGTGTGTGTGTGTGAGAAAGAGAATGACCCAGAGACTTCACTGTTTTGAATACAATGGCCTTGACAGATGGTGACAATGACCGGGTATTTTGATCTTGATTGATTTGGACAGCACAGCACCCTGAAGCAAAGAGATTCCCAGTGAATACCTTTTCATAAATACCAGATGGAAAGTGGCTGCTGATACTGCTTCTGCTACAGCCTCGTGCAGAAAAGCTACTCGCACTAAATAAAATGTAGTGTTGGCAGTAACAGTCATTATTCTCTGTCCTTGTTGTCTCCAGGAAGAAAAGAACAAGTCATAAGTTTTGCTCCCTGGATAGAAACTATAAGCACATTCTGTATTATGAATAGCACCCACTACAATGCTAGTTCTCAATAAATATGTAAAACCAATTGTTCTTTTAAGCAATAAACATTTACTAAAGGCCTTTTATGTGGCAGACATAGGGCTAAGGCAGAAAGAACACAGAGCAACTAAAAACTTGGTCCCTTCCTTTGAAAAATCCACAGTGTGATGTCTAGTTTTGAAGTTAGCCTGTTGGGTTTTGCTTTTTAAACTACAAAGCTAAAAGCACCAATATAGATAGCGATGCGATTCCTTCCCATTGCTACTAAGGTTAGAATGAAAAAAAAGATGATAAGGAATGAGGTCTTGTGGAAAGAGAAACATGGAAATCCAAATAAACAGCATAAAATGGACAGGAGCTCCATATGTTCTCCATATTTTCTGCTTAATAGATCAATTATAGCAATAAAACATGATGTGCACTATAAAAATATGCAGGGAGAATTTAGCTGGGCAGTATGGGAATGTTGACAAGGTAACTAAGCAACACTGGCAAGGAAAATGCTTATTTTTCTTTTCCTATTGATATATTCTGTCTTATTTGTTAAAAACAAAACAAAACAAAACAAAACAAAAAAACGAGAGTCCTTGCCAAGGATAAGGGAGAAATAAAACAAATCTCCCATTCAGTCCTGAGAGATCCATCTTCTCTCAAGAGACCTTGATGGCACAGAAGGGTGGGCAGGACAGAGAGGAAAGAGTCTGATGCTGATATTAGCTGGGAAGAAAGAGGATCAATATTGCATCTGTCAGATGAAGGATTCCTCCTGGCAAGACCAGCTGACAAGGCAACTCCCTACAGGAAGGCCATAAGAGAAATGCCCCAGAAGTACCCCACCTGAGGGACCTACCTAGAGCCCCATTGCTGGAGCTCCAGGGGCAATGGTGGTGCCAGGTACAGAGCCACTTTCACTGAATGGTTGCCGAATGAATGGCTCTATCTCAACCTGTAAGCCGAGCTCTTGGGCTACTCTGAAGTGTCCCTTCCTAAAAGATCTAGACATCTCCAACGTCTCTTTCAAATGTGTCATTCCTCTCCAGTTACCTGAAATTTCCATCCCTTCACAATTGAAGAATCACTAGTCTGATGTGCCCTCTTCCCACTATATTTTTCTCTTTATGGCTGGAACAGTCTGTAGAACCTTCTTCTCATACCCCTAATATTGAATAAAAATAGGTTTTATATTTTAAAGTATCTGTGTGTGAATAAAATGAACATCTGACTTTCCCAGGATCCAATAAGGGATTTGCCTACAACGGAATACTAATGCTGCTGTAAAAAAGAATAGAACTCTTATCATTCGGAAAACTTGAAAGGACATGGAGAGCATGATGCTAAGTGAAACAAGCCAGTCAGAGAAAATAAGTATCACATGATTTCACTCATTTGTGGAATATAATGAGCAACATAAACTGATGAACAAAAATAGAGCCAGAGCTAGAGAAGCATCGAAGAGCCTATCAAACTTCAGAGGGAAGCAAGAGGCAGGGAAAGGAGAAGGGTAGAAGGATGGGGAGGCTGGCGAGAGGTCAATGGGGGAAAAGGGAGAAATATATAATATTATATGTAATACTTTAAACAATAAAGAATATTTTTTAAAAGGATGTACATAGCCAAAACTGGTTTGGCTCAGTGGATAGAGCGTCAGCCTGCGGACTAAAAGGTCCCAGGTTTGATTCCGGTCAAGGGCATGTACATTGGTTTCGGGCACATCCCCAGTAGGGGGTGTGCAAGAGGCAGCTGGTCGATGTTTCTCTCTCATTGACGTTTCTAACTCTCTATCCCTCTCAATTCCTCTCTATGTAAAATCAATAAAATGTATTAAAAAAAAAAAAAAAGGATGTGCATAAAAATGTGATTCTATTAACATTTATGTACCGTTTTACTCCTGCCTACTTATTAGGCACTACCTTTGCTCACAAGACAATCCCCAAATTGGAGATTCCTGCCTAAGAAACAGCCTTGCAATTTTTTTTTGTGTGTGTGTCCAACTAACTAACTTACCTCCTCAACTTGGTCATATTCTAGATTAATTAGCAGAAATATTACGGCCTCACTTTAACCTTGAAAGACAGCCATGATTGAAGAGCTTTAAGAAGTCCATGTTATTTCTTAACACAGATGAAATCAGGACAAACAGGTGCAGCCCTAAGAAGTTTGTCACATGACCTTCACTCCCCCATCATCTTCTTGCTCTTCAACGTCCATTCGAGTTGTATTCTCACTGTTTCATTTACATATTTATTTAGTAGGACATGTTAGCATTAAAAATATGAGTAAATATTCCAAAGTTACAAACATGGCATTCCACCTTGCACAGTGCAGCAGCAGCATCAGGAAGGAGTGCTCAGGGCACAGGTGTCTACATCACAGACCCACAGGATTCTCCCTTTCACAAACTCAACACTGCCTTTCGGAAGAAGACACTGTGGTGACAAAAAATGGAAGGATAGAAAAGGGTGCGATTTATTTGATGTGGTTTAATTCACTACCTACTCATGTTCTACTGAAGGAAACACAGATTTTTTTAAAAAAATGTTCTCTTAAAGAACATAAAGTTCTCTTAAATAAAGGCCTTCCTAAGGCCAAGAGACTGGCTTGGATTCCCAGTAATAAGGAAGATGGCAAACTTTTGATCCACATGTGGATAGGATGGTCCAATGTTACCACAGTTTTAAAAATAAATAATGAAGGCAGAATTATTTTAAGATAAATGCTCAGTTAACCTACTTATAATTTATGAAAGACATACTAATTATTTTAATAATTTTTTCAAAGAATAGAAAACTCCAAATCAATTACCACTTACCCTATTATTTCCAGATCTTTGGAGTGGCTAGAAAATATTTTTGTGTTTAAAAAAAAAGACACATGATTTGAGAACACAATACCTAAGGCAGGTAGGAGAATGGAGAGTTGGGAGGGCACTATAGATAAAGACAATGTAACAGCTTAAATTAAAAAAAAAAAATTAAGGTAGAAAAAAAAGGTGTTTTTAGTTTTTCAAGCACAGGTACTATCACTCAGAACCTCTGTCTGATATATGGGAGAAAGGGCATTGTCAATTACCATTTCCTTCTTTCTCTTTGAGACAGGGTATGCCAATCCTTTCTCAGAAAAGTCTTGCTTTAAAGGAAAAATATTCAAATTCAAGGAAGTTAGTTCCTGTAACTGTCAACAGACTTATTTAATCTTAGCCACTCAAAGTGAATTTGAGTCTTGGGGTCTGGAAAATGTTACCCCTGGCACTATGGCAACTTATGTATGACATCTGGAACCACTGCAAGAGAGTACAGAATGGGCTAGAAGACTGAAAATATAGTTCTAATTTTCAAAAGGGCACTGTGTTAAGCTTGGGAGTGGTGGGTAAAATTGGCACCAACTGCAGGCAAGATTTGGAAGCAATACAGCCACGTAGCTGAACACACAGCATTGGCGGAGCTGCTGTGAACATTCAAGAAGGTATCTGCAAGATGTCTGGAACGTGGTGGGCACTGAGTAACATGGTTGCTGCCATCACAGTTATCATTATTACGATCATATCAGGAGGCACGTTTTAATAGTCAGATTATCGAGAGACCAACCAGCCACCGAGAATCTTAGAATGCTTAAAATTCTATTCAGTTTAATTACCTGTGACAATAACTCACATTTATTTTGCTACTTATTTTAATTTTCACAACAACCGCATGAGTGGGCATTATTATTTTCCCCATTTTAGGGAAACTTGAGGTACATCATGATTAAAACTTTGTCTCAGGTAAGAAAACCAGTAAGTAGTCAAGTTGATTCAAAAACTCTTAACCCCCAATTAAGACTGCCTCTTTAGACTGTTGGGTAGCCAAAACCAGTTTGGCTCAATGGTAGAGCATCGGTCTTTGGACTGAAAGGTCCCGGGTTCGGGTTCGATTCCGGTTAAGGGCATGTACCTTGGTTGTGGGCACATCCCCCAGGGGTGTGCAAGAGGCAGCTGGTCGATGTTTCTCTCTCATCGACATTTCTAGCTCTCTAGCTCTCTCCCTTTCTCTCTGTAAAAATCCAATAAAATATATATATATTTTTAAAAAGCATATAGACTGTTGGGTAGTTAACACACACACACACACACACACACACACACACACACACACCAGGGGAACTTCTCGGGCACATCTGAAGGGGTTGGCGAAGGGGGTGGGAGAGGCACAGACCTAGCCCTAGCACACAGTCACATGCCACTCCCAAAGACACGTGTTTCTTGAACCTTGATGATCTAGTCAGAAGACCTGGATTCAGGTCCTGGCAATAACTCTAACTGGCTATGTCTTTGGATAAGAAACCCTTCATGAACTTCAGTTTTAACTTCTTTAAAGGTAATGGCACTTATTTCTCAAGGTTATTGTGAAAATTTAAAGAGACTTGGCCAGGGAAAGCACTTTACAATTGGAAAACCACTACATAGTCATTAACAGGGTGATGAGTAAAAAATGAAACAAACTTCTGACATGACACCAAGAAATGATATGAGTAATGAAAAATAATTCAATACAAATGTGTGCTGATAAGCAAGAGATAGGGAAGGGGAGCCCTGGATAGAAGAAAAAGAGTAAAATCAGCACGTCCTTCTGGCTTCATTTGGATGGACTGCTCATTCTCAGGCAAAAGGAAATAATATGAATCCAAGTAATTTGATGTTGAGTCAGTGGTCCTCTACATTTATAACCCACTTAGCTTAACATTGTGAGGGGATGCCAACATTTTTTTCAAGTAATAAAACCCACTGCAATATTATCTCATGAATTTTGATATACCAGGGCAAACACGTTTCCGAAGGAAGTATAAAAGTTCTTGTTTTAAACTTTAAAATGCTTTACGTTTAATACAATACCTCAGGCTATGACTCAGCAGGGGTCTCTGTGTTCAGATAACAGGAATAACTTTCTGATTAGCTATCTGGCCGGAGGATGAAGGCTGCTTCCCCAGAAACTCCCGGGAGAGAGAAGACAACCATCTACCCGGGAGCTTTTCAATCTGCTGAGGTGAAAACAGATGGACAAAGAGGATAACACAGAGACAAATAATTAATGATGCTATCCTCTCTGCGCTCCTGAACATGCCCGCAACAACTACAAAAGAGGTTTGAAACAAAATAGAATTAAACAAGTAGCTGTAATCGATAGGCCGCCTGGAGAACTGGAGACAGCCCTGCCTGCCGAGTCCAGACTCTGCCCTTACCTAGTTACCCTCTGGGCTACTCACGATCTCTTGTTTCAGATTCTTCCTTCCTTGGTTGAATGAAGGTGCTAACACGAATATCACAGTGTTTGGGGGATGAGTGGGATGACGTAAGTAACCGTGGGCAAATACCAGTGCTATATTTATTAACCCTGATTTCTCCTGTATCAGGTTATCTCAGATTATTAACTATCTTCATGGTCAAGGAGGTTCTTTAACTTCTTTCCCACAAGACCCGAACACCTGACTCTCACACTGTATAAAAGCTTGGAAACTTGACTCTAGAGCACATGTGTCAAACACAAGGCCCGCGGGCCAAATCCATCCCGCCAGGCCTTGCAATGTGGCCCACACCGCGCTGTCATCACTGCACTCCGCTGCGTTTCCATCACAATGACAGTTTATGACTGTTCAGTAAACCATTTGGCCCGCGATTTAGGCTGGATTTTAGATTTTGGCCCCTTCCCTGATTGAGTTCGACACCCCTACTCTAGAGGGACAACCCCATTCCCTCGCTCCTGGTTTTTATGAGGAAGAATTTTCCCGAAGTCCATGACTGGCTTTTCTCTGTCCTTTTACTAAGGTTGCCTCGGGGCAAGTGGAGGAACAAGCTCATGTAGTTGGTAAATTTGAGAAGAACCAACTGGGCATGCTCAGCTGCCAGCCTTCCCTCCTGGGAGGTGCCTGCCCGCAGGAGGGTGCCGTTGGCTCTTCCCCAGCTTTATGAAGAGAGGAAGCCTGCTCTGGCCAGCACCGCCTCGGAAATGGTGGGTAAGCCTAGACTCAAGATTTCGCCCACGCACTTGGTCATATCCTGCAGCCTGGCTTCTATACGATAATCTATAGCAGTAGTTCTCAACCTCTCTAATGCCTCGACCCTTTAACCCGTCAGTATAGTTCCTGGTGTTGTGGTGACTCCCAAGCATAAAATTACTTTCGTTGCTACTTCATAACTGTAATTTTGCTACTGTTACTGAATTGTAATGTAAGCATCTGTATTTTCCAATGGTCTTAGGCTCTATAGCCGTGGTTCTCAACCTGTGGGTCACGAACCACAGGTTGAGAACCACTAGCAGGGTCGCCTAAGTCTCCATCCCGCCTCGCTGTCTCCATCAGCGCCCTATCAGCCTGTGAGGCCGGATCGCACCCCAGACGTCACTGCAGAACTAACCCCGAACCAGGGCCTGGCTCGTGTTCTGTGGGAGAACTAAGTATCCAAATCATTCCTGACCAAATACCACACAGACACACAGTTCCATCTCCAGCTGAGCGGGCCCTGCTCCTGGAATCATGATGAGACATAACCGACAAATAAACCCCGGGCAGCAGAGAGAACCACGCAAAGAGCAGCGTCAGCCCCTGCCATGTGCCTCCCGGGCCAGACCAAGCAGCTCACACGTTTTCCTTTTCCAGCATTCACTGAAAAGGCAGCTCCCTTAGAAGCAAGCCCAGCTTTAAAAGAATGTTTAAAAATCCGTGATAGATCTTTGGAACATCTTTGCATGGTGCTATAAAGACCTCTCCATGTGTGCTTTTTTTATTTTTTTAAGAATAAGTTTTAAAAATATGCCTCAAAGGGTTAGAAAGGAGGTCATTCAGCTTGGGGAACTTTTTCCCTCTAATAAGAGAAGAAATGAATTACTTCGCCTCCTTTACAGCAAACAGTATGTCTGTGAGTTTGTGACCACCCCACGCTCTTGCCTCTGCTGCATTGACCCTTGTCCCCTTTGCACCCCTTCCCACTGGGTGTCAGCAGCCACCTGGGCCCCTATCCCGTGCCCTCAGTCACCCTGCACAATACCATGCTACGAAATTCATTCTCCTCCAGCCACCACCCTGCCACCCAGTGACTGCGGGAAGGCCTACGGAGAGGTCATACCTGATAGCATTTTACAGCAAGAAGAAGCCTGGAAAAGCACTCAATTCAATCCAGCCTCTCAATGTACAAAAATAGAAGCAGCCACACCTGAGCAGCCCAGAAAAGTGAGGCGAGGCCCACAGCAGACTGGAGCTGATA
The DNA here is from genome assembly GCF_014108245.1 of Pipistrellus kuhlii. Classification (NCBI taxonomy): domain Eukaryota; kingdom Metazoa; phylum Chordata; class Mammalia; order Chiroptera; family Vespertilionidae; genus Pipistrellus; species Pipistrellus kuhlii. The sequence continues at coordinate 52,215,433 of NW_023425427.1, forward strand.
ACCTCTGTGCCTGTGTTCCCTCCATAAACCTCTTAAATGTTTAAGCAAGATTGACACCTTCTTGCCCTGCAAACTGCCCTCTACTTAACTATCACTTCAACACAAACCATATATATGTTGTTGTTGTTGTTTGGTCTAAAGGAAGCTATTTTATTTTATTTTTATGTTAAACCTTTCATTTTTATTTTTATTTAGTTGTCTAAAGTTTTACATATGTCTCCTTTTTCCCCAGTTGACCCCCTCCCCCACCCCTTCCCAGCCCAGGCAAGCCTCCACTGCCCCAGTGTCTGTGTCTGTTGGTTATGCTAATATGCAGGCATACAAATCCTTTGGCTGCTTTCTAACCCTCATTCCCCTGCCATTTGTCTCTAGATTGATCTATTCTTGTTCATCAAACTATGTTGATCATTATATCCCACATGTGAGTGAGATCATGTGATATTTATCTTTATCACACTGGTTTATTTCACTTAACATAATGCTCTCCAGTTCCACCCACGCTGTTGCAAATGGTAAAAGTTCCTTCTTTTTTATAGTGGCATAGTATTCCATATGTACCCATAGATGTACCATGGTTTTTAATCCACTCATCTGCTGATGGGCACTTAGGCTGTTTCCAAATCTTAGCTATTGTAAATTGTGCTGCTATGAACAGAGGGGTGCATATAGCCGTTCTGATTGATGTTTTTGATTTCTTGGAATATAGTCTTAGAAGTGGGATTACTGGGTCAAATGGGAGTTCCATTTTTAACTTTTTCAGGAAACGCCATACTGTTCTCCACAGTGGCTGCACCAGTGTGCATTCCCACCAGCAGTGCACAAGGGTTTCTTTTTCTCCGCATCCTTGCCAGCACTTGTTGTTTGTTGATTTGTTGATGATAGCCATTCTGACAGGTGTGAGATGGTACTTCATTGTCGTTTAGATTTGCATCTCTCAGATGATTAGTGCCTTAGAGCATGTTTTCATTTGTCTCTTGGCCTTCTGTATGTCCTCTTTCAAAAAGTGTTTATTTAGGTCCCTTGACCATTTTTTGATTGGATCATTTATTTTCCTTTTGTTAAGTTGTATGAGTTCTCTGTAAATTTTGGAGATTCAACCCTTATTGGAAATATCTTTGGCAAATATGTTTTCCCTTGCAGTGGTCTTTCTTGTTGTTTTGTTGATGGTTTCTTTTGCTGTGCAGAAGCTTTTTACTTTAATGTAGTCTCATTTGTTTATTTTCTCCTTAATCTCCATTGCCCTATTGGCTGTGTCTATAAAGATATGGCTAAGACATATGTCCACTATTTTGCTGCCTATAGATTCTTGTAAGATTTTTATGGTTTCCCACCTTACATTCAAGTCCTTTAACCATTTTGAGTTTGTTTTTGTGTGTGGTGTAAGATGGTGGTCTAGTTTAGAGCCAACATCATACTCAATGGCTAAAAACGAAACTACAATAATTTCCCCTAAGAACAGGAATAAGACAAGGATGTCCACTTTCACCACTCCTTTTCAATAAAGTACTGGAATGCTAGCCATAGCAAGAATAAGATATAAAAGGCACCCAAATTGGAAAAGAAGTAAAATTGTCCTTATTCGCAGATAACATGATACTATACATAGAAAACCCTAAAGACTCCATCAAAAAACTACTAGACCTAATAAATGAAGCTGGAAATGTAGCAGGATGCAAAATTAACACCCATAAATCTATGGCCTTTTTATACACCCATAATTAACCCATAGAAAGAGAAAAAAGCAAACAAACAAGAATCCCATTTACCATAGCACCAAAAAAATTAAGATACCTAGGAATAAACTTAACTAAGGATGTAAAAGCCCTGTACTCAGAAAACTTTAGCACATTTAAAAAAAGAGATAGAGGAAGACATAAGCAAATGGAAGAACATACCCTGTTTGTGGATTGGTAGTATTAACATCATTAATATGTCCATACTACCCAAAGCAATCTACAGATTCAATGCAATTCCCATTAAGACATATTTCAAAGATCTAGAACAAACTCTCCAAAAAATGCATCTGGAATAAAAAAAGACCTCGAACAGCCACAGCAATCCTGAGAAAGAAGAACAAAGTTGGAGGTATCACATTATCAGATATCAAACTATATTATCAAGTTATCAAGCCACGATTCTCAAAACTGTCTGGTACTAGCACAAGAGCAGGCATATAGAACAATGGAACAGAACAGAGAATCCAGAAATCAACCCAAGCCATTATGCTCAATTAATATTTGACAAAGGAGGCAAGAGCATACAATGGAGTCAAAAGAGTCTCTTTAATAAATGGTGGTGAGAAATTTGGGCAGATACATATATGTTTTTTTCACCCCCTGTGGGGTTTTTAAGCCTTTTTAAAAAATAAAAATAAAAGGAACATAATCTTTTTCTTTTGCAGAATTCAATTCTATAAAAATTGATGAAATTCTCTCTTCTGTGCTCGAAGCAGGCAGGATTCTCACTCTTAGGCTATCCTCTCCAACAGCCACTGAGAGCCCTCTGAGAACCTTCAGGCATGGCTCTACCCATCAGACAGCTCCACCCATCAGACATCTCCTGGATTCCCAACACCCACTGCACTGGTCCTTCCTCACTCACCACCTGCCACCAGCCTTTAGCCTTCAAGGTCTGGAGGGTGGCCACCCCCTCCCAGCAGCCTCTCCTGACCTTTGAATGAGTAGCCCTTCCTCTGCTCCCAAACAGTTGGAATCATGCCTTATTCTCATGCTTCACCCCACCTTCAGGCCCATTTTTAATGAGGGCCCAAGGCCCATTTATAATGAGGGCTCACCCACCCCACCCAACTGGCTGCCCCCACATATCCATGGAAGCAGCTTCAAACACTGAGACTGCCCCCTGTTCAGCCTACCCCTGTTCAGCCTACTTCTGACCCTTCCCCATCTGGCTCTGTTTCTTCTCAGTCTGAGCCCTTGCTTCTTTACAAGCCCATGGATGGGGTTTGGCCTTCTCTTCCTGAGTTCTGCACTCTTCCCCCAGCGCTGCCTCTCACTTTTCTCTTTCATTTTTTTCCTCTTGAACTCTGGCTCAAGAAGGGGCTGGCGGAGGAAGAGGAAATACGACCCCTCCTCACCCTGAAACATCTGTCTGCAGACCTACGTTCAAGCCGGCCCTGCACCTGCCTCAGCAACGACAGGAAAACCGAGGTTGCGCCCTCGGGTCCCACCCTCTGAAGACAGGTAGGTGAGTGACTCGGATGTACTCTAACCTTTAAAAACTCCCTGAAATGGGAGTTTCGTACGCCAGGCCTGGCATATCCAAGGCTGTGTAGGCTAACAGTTGTTCCTGAAGAGAGTGGGCAGATAGAAACACAGTCCTCGGAAGAGTTGAATTTCCAGCAGAAAGAATGAATGAGCGAAAAGTCCTCATGGAAAAGGAAGACAAACCTGAGTCACTCTGGAGATCGGAGACCACCCTCCCCTGACGGGTCTACCGTCCACGCCACCAATGGAAAGCCTGGCTCGCTGGCCATCTGCTGCCCTCGGTGCCTGTGGACCGTGTTGTCAGACTGGTGGCTGAGTGGGTCTGAGATCAGGCTGCCTGAGTGTGACTCCCGGGTCTATCACTTTCAGAGCTGCCGTCTCTTGAGCCTATCATGTAACGTCGTGAAACATTAGTTTCCTCTTTTATAAAATGGAGATAATAAAGTGACCTGTCTTGTAGTGTTGTGAGAATTAAATGACATTATCCAAATAAAGCATTTGACACAGCCCCAGGTACAAGGTAAGTGTGTAATAAGTACTAGCTTTTCATTCTTATCATTCACATAATGCTTTCTTTTATATGTGTACTGCAGTCATGAATTCGTGCACTAGTGGAGTCCCTAGGCCTGGCCTATGATATCGGGCTGAAACTGGCTCTCCGACACCACCACCACCACCACCACCACCAACTTCCACACACACCCCCTCATCCCCCTCGCTCCCCCGTGAGAAGTCCTGGATTGCTAGAGGGTGCAGCCCAGGCCGAGGGACCCCACCAGTGCACAATTGGGGCCAGGGAGTTGGCAGCAGACTAACCTACAGGTTGGCGCGTCTTCCCCTGGTACTCAGTGCATGTTATAGCGACTGGTTGACAGGTCAACTGTCTACCTCCTGGTGGTCAGTGAGCATGCCTTATCATATCATTAGCATATTATGCTTTGACTGGCTGAAAGGACAACAGGGCACTTAGCATATTAGGCTTTTGTTATACAGGGTATCCCTTTCTGGACAGGGGACTAGGTTTTCTGCTTTCTTGCCCTTATAAAAATACTCTTAATGCTACCTCACAGGATTGTGGGGATGATAGAATAAGACAGTAGGCAAACAAACAAACAAAACAAAAACAAACTCACAGATACAGGGAATAAACTGATGGTTGCCAGATGCAAGGAGGACTGGGGAATGGGTGGAAACAGTGAGAGGTATTAAGGAAGTACAAAATGACAGGTACAAAAATAGTCATGGGGATGTAAAGTACAGCATAGGGAATGTTGTCAATAATCCTATCTAATAAAAAGATGTAATATGCAAATTGACCAAATGGCAGAATGATAGAAATGCCCACGACCCCTCACCCCCGGCCAGCCCCACCCCTGAGTGGGCACTCCCACCTCAATTGGGAGTGGCAAACCGTCCGCAGATCTCACCCTGGACAGGTGGCCCCCATGGTCTTCATCAGGCTGGACACCACCAGTGCATGAATTCTAGTCCTATCTAATAAAGACGGAATATGATAATTGACCCTCATGCTGCTGCAAATATGGCAGTGCCCACACCCAATAAGGAAGGAATATGCTAATTGACTGCCCTACCCTTAAAGATGGTGGCGCTCACAGGCACAAGATGGTGCTTCCTAGTCCCCTCAGCCCCCCAGCCGCCCAGGGCTGGCCTGAGGTGCAAGCAAGCCTCAGATGGTGGCTGCCCAGCCATCCAGGGCCACCTGAGGCTCAGGTAACCAGGGCCAGCCAGTGGCAGCGGCAGAGGTGTGATGGGACGTCATCTTCCCTGATCACTAGGTCACCTCCTGCCCCTGAGGGCTCCCAGAAATTGTGAGGGGCGTAGGCCACACTGAGGGATCTCCCTCTCCAGTGCATGAGTTTTCATGCACTGGGCCTCTAGTGTGGTGATAAGTATATATGGTGTTAGATGGTACTAGACGTATCAGAACAATCACATCATACGGTATTAAACATCTCGTCACCATGCTATATACCTGAAACTGATATAATATTGTGTGTCAACTGTAATTGGAGGGTAGATTAATTAATTAAAAAAGATGGCAGGTGAAAAGAGGTTGGCAGGGGGTCTGGCACACTATAGGCACTCAGTAGGAGCAGTGGTTACTGAAGAGGCTGGCCCACCCTGAGCCTTCCCTTCCCAGGCTTCCCTCCAGCCACTGGGCAGAGGAGCCCTTCAGAAAACCAACACCAGGCTGAGAAGGTTCCTCAAGGAACCACACGGAGCAGCTGGCCACAAAGCCTGTGTGGACTGGACGTTTATATTAATTATTTTATGATGAGAATTCCAGCTTCTTCCCAGCAGTGCCAGGAAAACTCATCCTGGGCCCAACTATCTCAGTTCAGATTTTGTTACGTAACCACCAAGTGTGGGCTTGCCAACAGTGTTAAAAATAGAAGACAATAAAAAAAATCAAAGACAAAATATCCTAGTTTCTAGACCGACTTGCATGGAAACAGTGACCCCACAAAGGCACGATGGGTGTCAATTTCTCGTTCACTTAGGGGAGTGGTTTTTGTGTTTCCTGTTGTTTTCTTTGGGTCGTTTTATTTATGATTCCCACACTATTCTTTAATGACAAGTGAGGGTGCTCTTCTTGAAAACAATAAAAGCTACAGGGGAGGAAAATGAGCCTCCGCAGCCTCCCAAGGCTGGGGATTTGCCCAGAGAAGCGTGCTGCTTGAGCACAGCATGGCATCAACTGCCCCCGGGCCTGGGCCCAGCCCAGCCCCTGCGGTGAGGACTTGCTTTATTTTCGGTCCAAGCACAGAATCCAGGAAGCCACATAGACTGACTTCTTTTTCATTTAAGATTACACATTCATCAAGGAGCCTGGCTGAGAAAGCCTCCATGAGAGAATTTCTCTCTTTGTTCCAAGAAAGAATGGGAAAAACAGAAACACGGACACCATTCCTAGGAAAACAGCGCCCGCCCAGCAAGAGACCAAAACAGGTGTGTGCTTCCTCCTACTCTTCCTTTAAATTGCATTTTATCCTCACCCCGCCCCCCGAACCCTACCACACACACACACACACACACACACACACACACACACAAAGCAAGCAGCTCCCCAAGCTGAGACAGTGTTTGGTTTTATATAAGTGCCAGATGACTCAAATTCCTTTTAGAAGAAGGAGGTGTAGGAATCTATAAAAATGCTGATAAGCATTTGACCACAAACACGCTGACAACTACACATGGTGGTTACATAACAAAATCTGAAATGAGATAGCTGGTCTTAAAGATGCACCCCCTGAACCCAGGATGAGTGCTTCCATCAACTTTAGTTAATTTAAAAAAAAAAAAAGGTCAAAGGCTTCATATAGTTGAAGAAGGAAAAGTACAAAGTTCCACAAAGATAAGTAAGACTGCCATACTAAAAGGAAGAAGAAGAAGAAAAAGAAGAAGAAGAAGAAGAAGAAGAAGAAGAAGAAGAAGAAGAAGAAGAAGAAGAAACCCATCTGAGTCACTTCAGCACATCTCAGAGGCAGACCTTCACATCACGGATCAAGATACACCGTTTGCAAATATTTATATTCTAAATCATAAGATGCCTGTGCCCAGATTGTAGAAATTGAGAGTGATTATATAATGAGCTGGTGCTCATTTGATCTCCCCTGATTTGCCATAACCCTGCGTGGCTTCTAGAAAGAGACAAAACCTGACAGACCGCGGCAGGATGGCCAAGGAGGCCTGATTTATTTCAGCTTTGAAAGGCCACTGCGCCGGGATTTTCATTTCTGCCCAGAATGCAATCCACACGCCTGGCCTTGAGGTCCTGAGTCTGATGCAAGTTTTTCTCATCTAGCAGAGGGATCTTGTGAGCTGTGAGCACAACCTGCCCAGGTGCCTGGGGGAGAGGGGGAAGGGGAGGACGGGGTCGCGCTGGGACATGGAGTCACTCCTTGTTGTGCCTGTGGCACCAGACTTGGCTTAGCTCGCAGAAGGGCCCAGACAGGAAGAAGGCAGGGCCTTGGACTTCGTGATGTCCAGTCAGAGAAGTTTGGCATCACAAGCCGAGAAGAATCTCCTGCGCAGAGAGCTAGGTCCCTAAACTGATCCAAAGCAGGGAGGGCCTCACGGCTTCTGAGGGCAGCACAGGGACTTGCAGATGGACCATGGGACACAGTACGGGGGAATTCTAGTCTTTGCTCTACCCAGGGGCCTAGCCATGAACAGGGAAAGTCGCTAATTGACACCATGAAGATGTTCCTTCAAGGTCATTAGAGGTCATGCCCACAGGAGTAAGCACCTTGGCATTCATTTGGGAAGCTGCCCAGAGAGTCTAAGCTTTCACCTGGGGCCCCTCACCTGAGCACAGCCATGTGCACTGGAAACACGGATTGCTTCATTTTTACAACAGCCCGGGTTCAGGGTGTATTTAATTTTATAGAGCTGCCTCCAAGTGCGTGGGAAGGAGATAAAGTAATTCTGATAATAACTTGCATTTCTTCCAACCCTATCCCTGTAATCAGAGTGGGACCTCTTAAGTACAGGTGCTTTCTGACTAATGGTGAAATACATGCACACCTCATCACTCCATGGCCTGCCAATATCTCCTGAGGACTGAGAAGGAAGGATTCAAGTGGAATTCCCCCAGACGTTACCAACTCGACCTTTTCTCCCCATCTGTCACTTTGCCATCCCTCTCGCGGAGGCTGGCTGGCTAAACCTCACCTCAGCCAGCAAACAAGTGCAGGCAAGGGCATCTCAAATGGCAGAACCCAGGTCAGCAGGCCCCAAATGAATTGCCTTGATGACATGGATGGCATGGGCCTGCTGGTTAGAATCTTCCTGTCATTTCGGTTATGAGACACACAGCTGTTTCCCAGTCTGGGGAGTTTTGAAGGGGCGAGGAAAGGGAAGACAGGAAGGAAAGGGATCTTCATGGACAAAACCTGGCAAAGCTTCACTGAGGATCTACAAGCTTCCCAAATAAAGCACACCCCACCTGACCCAGTCCCTCTCTCCCCCATAACCCTGCTTAAAAGTTCTTCATAGATCCATCTGATTTTACTGTGTTTTTCTTATTTTTACAAAGCCATGATCTATAGATCTGGCCCCTGGCTACCTCTTCCTCTACAGTTCTTCCTGTCACTCACCTACCCACAACGGGCTCCTTGATGTTTCTATAACACACCAAGTTCACTATCATTTGAGGGGTCTCTTGGTTTGCTAGGGCTGCCATAACAAGGTAACACAAGCTGTCTGGCTTAAATAACAGAAATTTATTATCTCAGAGATTAGGAGGCTAAAAGTCTGAAATGGAGTTGTTGGTGGGGTAGCTGGGCTCTTTTGAAGGCTCTAGAAAAGGATCTGTCCCATGCCTCCCTCTTTGCCTCTGGTGGCTTGCTAGCAATCTCCAGTGTCCCTGGGCTTACAGACTTATCACCCCAATGAGGGTGCTCTTGCCGGGAGCCAGTCTGTCTCCAAACTTCCCCTTTTCATGAGGACCCTGGTTTGCATAGATTAGAGGCCCACCCTACTCCAGGATGACCTCATCTTAACTAATTATCACTGCAATGATCCTTTTTCCACATTCTGTCACATTCTGAGGAATGGGAGCTCAGGACCTCCCTATATGAAGTGGGAAGAGCCTTTGCAGTCGCTGTTCCCTCTTCCTGGAAAGTTCTTTACCCAGGGTGATTGCCATCAGGATACACCTTGTAATCAGTCATCCAATTGACAGGGACCATAACTGACCAAGAGGCACAGCTGCTGTGCTCTGAAATCCGTCTCTGCGTTTATGCCAAAGTCATGGTCTCCACAACCTGGTCCTACCCAGTGACTGAGAATGCCAGAGATACCGAGGCGAGCCCGTCCCTGGGCAATAAAAATTCACCTGACAGGTTGGTTCAAGGACTCTCCTCAGCCTTGTCAGACTCCCTCAGCACAGCACTCTAGCTGCTTCCACTCACCCTTCCAACCTCGCCTCTTCCTGATATCATACTAAGTTCTCCCAGGTCCTCCTTCACTTCCAAACATATACAAAATATAACTCATCGTGATTATCTGGTGAATGTACTTCATAGACCTATAAAATAAAACTTTTACTTTGCTTTGTTTAAATCTTTATTGTTGAAAGTATTACATATGCCCCCTCCTGTAACCTGCCCCCTCCCCCGCCCCAGGCCTTCACCACCCTACTGTCTGTGTCCATGGGTTATGCATATACACGGTATGCATACAAGTTCTTTGGTTGATCTCTCCCCACTCAGCCACCCTTCCCCTAAAATGTAACTTTTTAAAAATACAGGCCAGAAATGAGTAGAGAACCCAAAGCCGAAGCCGAAGCAGTAGGCATGAGAGCAAAGGCTGCATGACCAGAGGGCGATGAATCTGGATACAGCTGCTTCAGGGCCTGGGGCTGGGATTTTAACAGCCAGGGTAGGACGGAGAGTGGAACTGAGGTCACAGCACACGCTTAGAATTACTGAAAACCTCCCTTTATATAAAAACAGGACTAGAAAAACTACCACTGCTCCCTCATAGTTCAGGGAAGAAGCAACTAAGTCTGTATTCTTCCCCAATCTTAGTGTGGGGGGAAAAATGCATCTAGTGAAAAACACAAAACATGCACAAGCATGTTGCCCAGATATACATTGTTTAGATTATGCAAGAACCCTGAGCTGATGAATCACCATGCAAATGTCCCGAGGACTACAGAGGCAAACTCAAATCGTTTTGTAAAAATATGTTCATAACTCAGGACTCAAAAGACTCCCTTAGAATAAACAATTCCTGTTGAACAAACCAGACAAAAAACCAAACCAATCAGAGGGTCACATACACAATAAGCAGAATTAGCATCCCAAGAACTAGTAGTCATAGAATAATCTGATAAATCTAAAATCTAACAATGTTTAAAAGTGTATTTAGAATGAAAGTCAACTCATGTAAAAAAAAAAAAAAAAAAAAAAAAAAAAAGGTCAGAATTGAAAAAAAAAAAGTAGAATACTAAAAATTAGAAATACAATTTAAGTTGCATATTAGATATAGCTGAAAAGGGAATTCATATTATGAAAGATACTTTGCCTAACCCGCCTGAGGGTTTGGGAAAAGCAGACCTTGTGCACAGCTCAGTCCTTCCCACGTGCATCCAGACCTAGCAGACAGAGACAGAGACAGAGACACAAGCTGTGGATAGCTGATTGCTCACTTAGGATACTCAGCACCTGTCACAAAGACTGAAGAAATGACTCATAGTGTAGCACAGAGAAAATACAAAGATAGAAAGTGTCAGCGGTTATAAGTCAGAGAATAGATTGAAAAAATAAAACATATATTTTATTGAAGTTTAGGACAAAGGAGTATGAAATTGTGAAAGAGGCAAAATTGAAATGATAATGGCTAAGAATTTAGCAGAATTAAAGTAATACTTGTGTTCTTCATTTAAAACATCATAAGTCCCAAGCAGGATTCAAAAGAAACAGGAACACACACACACACACACACACACACACACACACACACACACCTGGACACCTTGTGGTAAATTGAAGAATACCATAACCAAAGACAGAGTCATGGAAGCAACCAGAGAGAAAAATATAGGTTAACAACAAAAATATAGGTTAATAATGCCAATCAGATTAGCAGCAAACTTTTCATTAATGATTTAGAGGCTAGAAGAAAATGGAATAACATATTCAAAATGGGAAGAGAAAATAACTGTGAGACAACTATTTGACACTTAACTAAATTACCACTCAGAAATGAGTGTGAAATAAAGACATTCATACAAAAAAAAAGACAATATCTAATTCACAGACATGCTTTAAAAAATTAAACAATAATAATGTTTCACATGAAGTAAAGTAAATTAAGAAAATGATAATCAATGATGAGTAAAGGAGATGATAAGCATGACAGTACTTTATAATCACCCTACTGCTTAAAAATGTTTAAAGATTAATGGGGAAAAAGATATAAACAACTTGGAGCTGAAATATTAGATAGTAATAATATGGAAGGACAAACTTAAAATATTCAAAAGCCTTTGTGTGTGTTTTTCTATAAAAGAAAAACAATTTTGAATGATTATTTAAAAAATTAAAGGGCAGATTAAGTGGAAGATACACTGACATTCTTCCAAGACCAAACTGGAATTGCAACTAAAATATAGAAAAATCATCTGAATAACCAACTCAAGACTAGCTGGAGAGAACCCTTATAACCAAGGTTGTAAAGAGGAGGCCACATGGAGACTGGTAGGGAGGGAGGAGGCACAAGAGGGCTGGCCAGGCTCCCACAGGCATCAGCTGAAGGGATATCTCAGCTGTGGGGCATTCCCCCTGAGAAGTCTGGAGTTTCAACCCAAACCAGTCTCCCCAACCCAGGCACCAGAACTGGGAAAGGTGTCCATATAACATCTGTCTGTGAAAAGCCTTGGGGGTTCTGTCCAGCAGGGACAGATGGCGAGATATGCAGACACCCCTTAAAAGGGATCAGTCAACAAGAGGATATACTAGTAACCTTGGGAAACATATATGTATCTAATATGAGAACACTTAAATATATTAAAAAAAAAAAAAACACTTCTGGAGGACTTTAAGGGAGAGAGCAACAGCAATACAGTGATAGTAGGGGACTTGAACACTTTATTGACTTCACTGGATAGATCTTTCAGACAAAAAAGAAATCAACAAGGAAACAGTGACTCTAAATGACACACTAGGTCAGATAAATTTAATTGACATTTGCAGAACATTTTACCCCAGAGTTGCAGAATATACATTCTTCTCAGGTGTACATGGGACATTCTCAAAGATGGACCACATGTTAGGACAACAAAACAAGTGTCTAAAAGTTCAAGAAGACTAAAATCATATAAAGCATCTTTTTAGATCACAATCGCATGAAATTAGAAATCAGCTGTAATAAAAACACTCAAGGCCAGCTGGTATAGCTCAGTGGTTGAGCGTCGACCTATGAACCAGGTGATCATGGTTCGATTCCCAGTCAGGCCACATGCCCATAATGCAGGCTCAATCCCCAGCAGTGGATGTGCAGAAGGCAGTGGATCAATAATTCTCTCTCATCCTTGATGTTTCTATCTCTCTCCCTCTCTCTTTCTGAAATCAATATACTAAATATATTTTTAAAAACACACACAAAAGCATTGAAACACATGGAAGCTAAATAGCATGTTATTAAACAATGAATCGGTTACCAATGAGATCAAAGAATAAGTAAAAAAACCTTCCTGGAAACAAATGAAAATGAACACACAACAACCATAAATCTATGAGACACAGCAAAAGCAGTCCTGAGGAGGAAGTTCATAGCATTATAGGCCTACCTCAAAGTCAAGAAAAATTTCTAACTGTCTAACTGAACAACTTAAAGAATTAGAAAGAGAACAAGAAAAGCCCAGAGTAAGTAGAAGAATAAAAATAATAAGGATTAAAGCAGAAATAGATGACATAGAGATGTGAAAAACAAACAAAACCCCAATACAAAAGAGCAAAGAAATCAAGAGCTAGTTTTTTAAAATGATAAACAAGATTGATGAACCTTTAGCCAAATTATCAAAAAACAAAGAGAAAGGACCCAAATAAATGAAATCAGAAACAAAAACTGACACCACAGAAATAAAAAGGATTGTAAGAAAATACTATGAACAACTATATGCTTACAAGCTGGATAACATAGATGAAATGAACAAATTCCTAGAAAAATACAATCTCCCAAAACTGAATTAGAAAACCTGAATAGGCCAATATCAACTGATGAAGTAGGAGCAGTAATCAAAAAACTCCCAGCAAACAAAAAGCCCTGGTCCAGATGGTTTAACAGGGGAGTTTTACCAAACACTCAAAGAAGAACTAACACCTATACTCCTCAAACTATTCCAAAAAATCCAAGAGTAATGAACACTTCCAAGCTCTTTTTATGAGGCCAGCATTATCCTAATACCAAAAACCAAATAAAAACACTATAAAAAAAGATAACTACAGGCCAATATCCTTAATAAACATAGATGCTGAAATCCTCAATAAAATATTAGCAAAGTGGGTCCAGCAATATATTACAAAGATCATACACTTGACCAAGTGAGATTTATTCCATGGATGCAAGGCTGGTACAATATTCACAAATAAGTAAATATTACAAATCACATAAACAAATTAAAAGAAAAATATCACATGATTATATCAATAGATGCAGAAAAAGCATAGGACAAAATCCAACACCCATTTTGATAAAAACTCTCAGCAAAGTGGGAATAGAGGGAGCATATCTCAAAATGATAAAGGCCATATATGACAAACTTACAGCCAACATCATACTCAATGGGCAAAAACTAAAATCATTTCCCCTAATAATAGGAACAAGACAGGGATGTAGGTTTTTATCACTCTTATTCAACATAGTATTGGAAATCCTAGCCACAATAACCAGGCAAGAAGAAAACATAAAAGGTATCAAAATTGGAAAGGAAGAAGTAAAACTCTCATTATATATTTTCAGATGACATGATATTGCACAAGAAAACCCTATAGACTCCACCAAAAAATCTACTAGATTCAGTAAATGAATTCAGCAATGTAGCAAGATACAAAATTCATGGCATTTTTATACACGAGTAATGAACTCTCAGACAGAGAAACTAAAAAAGAAAGAAAAAATCTCATTTATCATTGCAACAAAAAAATTTAAGATACTTAGGAATGAACATAACCAAAGAGGTAAAAGATCCATACTCAGAAAACTACAGGATGTTAGAGAGAAAGAGAGAGAGAGAGAGAGAGGGAGAGGGAGAGGGAGAGGGAGAGGGAGAGGGAGAGGGAGAGGGAGAGGGAGAGGGAGAGGGAGAGGGAGAGGGAGAGGGAGAGGGAGAGGGAGAGGGAGAGGGAGAGGGAGAGGGAGAGGGAGAGGGAGAGGGAGAGGGAGAGGGAGAGGGAGAGGGAGACGGAGACGGAGACGGAGACGGAGACGGAGAGAGAAATATATAAACAAGTGGAAGAATATATTGTGTTCATCAGTAGCTAAATGGATAAAAAAAAAGCTGTGGTATATTTATACCATGGAATACTCTGCAGCTGTAAGAAAAGAAGAATCTCTTACCCTATGAAGCAACCTGTAGGGGCCTAGAGAGCGTTATGCTAAGTGAAATAAGCCAGTTAGAGAAAGAAAAGTATCACATGATCTCACTCATTTATGGAATCTAATGAACAAAATAGATCCAGAGATATAGAAGCATGGAACAGACTGAGGAATCTCAGAGGGAAGGGGAGAGAAGATAGGGAGGGGGAGAGGGAGTAGTGAAGGGAACAAAAGGGACATCTGTAATACTTTAACAATAAAGATAAATAAAAGTTAAAGCTAAGCATACATATTGTAATTTTAGGGGACATGAAAAAGAAATGGAATGTATAACTTCCAAAGTAGTAGTGGAAGGGGGAAGGGGGAAAAGGAAGACTCGATTGAGACATGTACAGACAAACCCAGGAAGAGCTTGCCGCCAGCAGATCCTCACTAAAGAAAATACTGAAGAATGTAGTTTGAGCCAAAGAAAATTGATCACAGATGTAAGACATATAAGAGTAGATATAAGAAGGAATTGTAAGGATATAAGAAGACATAAGATTCTGAAACAAAATAAAGAATTGAGAGGACTGGAAGTGGTAAATATATAGTTAAATTAATACAAGCATTGATGCTCTACAACAGTGGTTCTCAACCTTTCTAATGCCGCAACCTTTTAATACAGTTCCCCATGTTGTGGTGACCCCTACCACAAAATTATTTTCGTTGCTACTTCATAAAATTACTTCATAAGTAATTTTGCTACTGTTATGAATTGTAAGTATCTGTGTTTTCTGATGGTCTTAGGCTTTACAGCAGCGGTTCTCAACCTGTGGGTCTCGAACTGCTAGCAGGGTTGCTAGTAGGGTCTCCTAAGACCATTGGAAAACACAGATACTTACATTACAATTCATAGCAGTAGCAAAATTACTTATGAAGTAATTTGATGAAGTAGCAACGAAAATAATTTTATGGTTGGGGGTCACCACAACATGAGGAAGTGTATTAAAGGGTCACGGCATTAGAAAGGTTGAGAACCACTGCTCTAAAAGAACAAAAGAAACAATGCCTTGTGGGATTTTTAAAAGAAAACATACATAGTTTTAAAATACACCAAAAGCCGAAACAGGTTTGACTCAGAGGATAGAGCGTCAGCCTACGGACTGAAAGGTCCCAGGTTCAATTCTGGTCAAGGACATGTACTTTGGTTGCGGGCACATTCCCAGCAGGGGATGTGCAGGAGGCAGCTGATCGGTGTTTCTCTCTTATCGATGTTTCTAACTCTCTATCCCTTTCCCTTCCTCTCCTCTCTAAAAAATCAATAAAATATATTTTAAAAAAAATAAAATATACCAAAACACTAACATGGGAATTAAAGGGGCATGAGTGGAAAGGGTGTTGTCCAGAAGAAGATAAAGATATTGATCACTTTAGAATTGGGTATGTGACACATACTCATTGAAATTACTACCATGTTTCCCCGAAAATAAGACATCCTCCGAAAATAAGACCTAGCGTATGGAAAGATAAGACATCCCCTGAAAATAAGACCTAGCTCAACTTTGGGAGAAAAATTTAATATAAGTCACTGTCTTATTTTCAGGGAAACAGGGTAGGTTAAACACTAAAAAATAAAAACAGTCTGTAATTTTTGGAGTGGTACAGAAGAAAAAGTGGAGTGAGACAAAACAAACAAACAAACAAACACACACACACAACAACCGAAACTGGTTTGGCTCAATGGATAGAGCATCTATCTGCAGACTGAAAGGTTCCTGGTTCGATTCTGGTCAAGGGCATGTGCCTTGGTTGCGGGCACATCCCCAATAGGAGGTGTGCAGGAGGCAGCTGATCGATATCTCTCTCTCATCGATGTTTCTAATTTTCTATCCCTCTCCCTTCCTCTCTGTTAAAAAAAAAAAATCAATAAAATATATTAAAAAACACACACACACACAACACAACACAATCAATCCAAAAGAAGACAAGAAAGGAGAGAGGATGCATAGAAATAGTGGGACAAATGAAAAGCACAATGGCAGACATGAAGTAAAATATATCAGAAATGATAGCACGTAGATTCACCAAATGCTCCAGCTAAATGATGCCTCCTGGTCCAGTGAGGTCACAAAGATGAGTCAACAGCAGGTCTGGGAAAGCAGCCGATCAAATGAAAAGTAACTGATGTTTCCTCAGGGTCAGGGAGACAATAGAGCCCAGTGGAGCCTGGGGCACACTGCTGAGTCTGAGTGTCTGAAAGAGGTCCCTCTCACAGATTGTTGCCATGCTGTAGGAATACAAACCCAGTGTTGGGTAGGTCAGCAAGGCTGGCAGTTCAGTGTTTTGTAAGAAATTTGAATTTTAAACATTGGCTACTAATTTTTGTTTTGTTCTTTTAATCCTCACACATGGATATTTCTCCATTGATTTTTAGAGTGTGTGCAAGGGAGGGAGAGAGAAAAACATCCATGTCAGAGAGACACACTGATTGGTAGCCTCCTGCACATGCTGGACTAGTGTGAGGGATTGAGCCTGCAACTGAGCCTGTGATAAATGATAAATCCTCCCTTCCCTCAGTTGATGGACAGACATAAACCACACCGGCAGCCAGGCATTCCTGAGTTCTGAACCACCAATCAGCACCTGCCAAATACCCTAATCTCCCATTCCTAAATCCCTAGGTCCCTAATCAATCAGCGTGTGCTGAGTGCCCTAAGCCCCGCCCTCTATCCTTAAAGGTGCTTGTAAGCCCCTCGCTCGCTCGCTCTGTTCTATGCCTCTCCGTGGAAGGGGTACCCTTCCCCCCAATAAAGCCTGTGTGTCACATGTGCTCGACTGAAACTGAACCCGGGACCCTTCAGTCTGCAGGTTGACACTCCATCCACTGAGCCAAACTGGCTAGGGCTAGGCTACTAAATTTTAAAGAAGAAACCCAAAAGGAAAAAGAAAAAGAAAAGGGGGGAGGGAGGGGAGAAAATGCTATCGAAGCAGTAGATAGGAGGGGAAAAGATAAAAATGACACAAAGAGCATGGTCAGTAAAATGCAAAAAACAAGAACAGAAAACAAAAGACGAAAGAAAAACCCTTGCAAGGCCTAGCTTCCACTAAAACACCACTGCGACCCACAGCCTGTAATTTCCACCCTGCTCCACCTTATCATTTGGCCGAAGAGACCTAATATTAACGGATGGGCAAAACACGGCATAATCCAGACGTAAAGCGCACGGAGCCCCCGTGGTCACTCAGAAAAACTCCAGATCATGTCTGGGTGCTTGTTCCATCAGCTCTGCTTATACCGGGTCTCCTCTGGGGCTCACTGGTCCCCTGGGTTTATCTAGCTGTTAATAAAAACGGGAGTGTTACAAATGCCTGAAAGGGCAGGGAGGAGGAAGCAGAGGTGGGAAAAGCAGCCCCCTTCTGCTCCTCTGAGGCTGTGGTCTGAGCCAGTCCCGGGATGCCAGGTCTGGCCCAGGGCCTAGGAGGTGAGGTTCATCGTGGCTTCCAGGCTCTTCACACCCAGCCCAGCCCCTGCCAGGATGCAGGAGGCACCTTTGCCCGGGCTGGTGCCCCAGCCTTCCTGTCTTCCTCCCTGCTTCACGCCAGGACACTCCCCAGGGGCGCATTCGCTAAGGTTGCTTCAGTTTCCTGACGAAATCCCTGCACGAGGAATGCACCAGACGGCTATTTTTAAACTTAGTTGGGCTCTGCAAAAATATGTATGATGAGACAAAGGAAATTGTGTTTATCATCATTCCGGAAGGCACGAGGGGTCAGTGGGTTGGCTGGACAGGGCCTGCTCCTGGCAAGGGCTGCAGCCAAGGTGGGGGACTAGCCGCCTAAGGCCGTGGTAGGCAAACCGCGGCTCTCGAGCCACATGTGCCTCTCTGGCCCCTTGAGTGTGGCTCTTTCACAAACTACCACGGCCTGGGCGGGTCTATTTTGAAGAAGTGGTGTTAAAAGAAGTTTCAGTTTAAAAAAATGTGGCTCTCAAAAGAAATGCCAGTCGTTGTACTGTTGATATTTGGCTCTGTTGACTAATGAGTTTGCCGACCACTGGCCTAGGGTCTTTTCTGTGGACAGGCCTCCGGTTAAAGCTGTCTCATCACCCGTGTAGCATGGCTCCAGTGCCTCATCATGGGTATATGAAAAATATTTGAAGACTTAAGAGAGATACATAATTGTGTCCAGAATGTAAGAGAAAAACACACACAAAAATAACAACTGTTAAGTGAAGGTCTACAAATGCATGATGCTTATTCCTTAAGTGTTAAACCAAATATTCAAAGATACTTTATTCTATATGAAAACAACTGGTTAAATTTTCTCACTTTTTAAGAACATGCAATAGTAACACTCCTGAGAAATCAGAGCCGGTCAAAACCGAAGGAGTTACTTATAGTCCAAATTATAGAAATGTTTGTCATCTCCTGCAGCAAAACCCTGCATTTGAGGCGGGCGTGGGTGCACACTGACATGTCCGACATGTGTGTGGGAGGGTCCTAGGCCTCGGAAGGTCCTAAGACCGGGTCCCGCACAGCAGAGGGCCAAGGAGAGCGGGAACCAGCAATGCAGGGGACAAGCCGAGGGCTGGTCACGACTGAGGTGGTCCCTCCTCTGCTCCCAACTCTCAGTAAATCATTAATAAAACTACTGGCCCAGGAAAACGCTGATTTCCACTGGATTTCTTAGAGAAAGGGAAAAAGGATAAGGCTTGGGACCAGATCTGATTCTGGGTGGAAGTGACGAGACTGCACAAGTCAGGAGAAGGGACAGAAAAGCAAAAGGGTGTGTATGTGGGGAGGGGGAATGTTAACAGGTGGGAGCCAAAGAGCAGCCAGAGCAGGGGTGAGGGGGACAGAGAGCTAGATGGGGCCAGAGCAGGGGTGAGGGGTCAGAGAGCAAAGGAGAGCCAGAGCAGGGGTGAGGGGTCAGAGAGCAAAGGGGGGTCAGAAAAGGGGTGAGTGGCCATATTGAACTCACATACCAGGAACTGGGGTTCAGGTCAAGTTCTATCTAAGTCCTTGAGGGGCAAGGATGCCCCCAAGTGAGCAATGTTACCTGTGTTTCATAATGCCTGCTCCTCTGAAAACACACAACCTGCCGAGAATGCCCAGGTCTAAAGAGAGGTAGGTGATCAGGGGCTTCCTCAGGGCTGCCCTTCGGAGACTCATTCATAGGAGGGAAGGGGAGGGCTAGTTGGTGCTGCCAGAAGACCTAGGTCCAACCAGGTCTCCTGGTGCTGCCCGCCAGGTGGGGCTGACACGGTGGTGTCTGCACTTCCAGTGACAGTGAACCAGGACTGAAAACAAAACGAAACAACACAAAACCTCGGGTGGAGCAGGAAACCATAGGAAGTGCACATTTCTCTCCGAGCGATGGCTGGCAAGCAGGCAGCACTGAGCAGAACGAGGCCATCATGCGGGGCTTGTTTCTACTTTAAATAAAAAGCACGAGCGACTTGGAAACATTTGCTGTCACCCTACCCCATCCTCGTTGAAGGGCCGCCATAGCGGCACCTGGGGCAGCGGGCCCAGGGTGATCCCCTGCTGGTTGGCCCAGCCCTGGTTCCTGCTGCCGCCTTTCAGGTCCGCCCACCGCCCCGGCCAGGCAGGCACCTGCTCTGTGGGCTCAGCGCCTGCAGGAATCAGTCCCCCAGTTCTCTCTCCCCACCTCAGTGTCCACGCATCCGGAGCTTTTTCTGCAGGCACTCATATCCAGGCTGCAGGGTCTCTAGGGCACCAGCCACTACATTACCTCCTCAGAGCCAGACCCCGGGGCCACCTTGGATGGCTAGCCTGGGACTCTGAGACACACAGTCACAGGGTCCATACACCTCAGATAATAGAAACCTGAGTATTGCCTTTAACTGATGACAGTGACCCACCCAGGACAACTGGCCTTGCCCCTGTTCACACAGACCACCCACCCAGGTGTTAGACCAGCGTTCTTCATTGCCAGTTGGACCGTTCCAGCAGATGTTTCATTAGCATCCAGTGCACATGTTGATAACATATTAACAATGAAGCATGCTCTGTCTATATTCACATTATGATTCATGGGGCAAGGACTTGTTTAGATGGATGCCTCTGAGGAAGACACCTGTGCACAGAGACCCCAGAGACCCAGGACCACTTCTCAGAGTGGGCGGAGCTTCCAACGCAGGAGCACTGGCAAGGCAGAAGGACAGAGCTGGGCCCACAATACTCCTGGGCCCTTACAGCAGAAGGTGTGGGGACCCCGCACTCCCAGGCAGGTCTGAAAGCAGCAGGGGCCTCTGCAGAGGCTGCGGTCGGGCCTTAGACCCACACCCAGCAGCTGCTGGTCCTGGGCTCTCACTGTGGAAAGCAGTTTCCACAAGCTCATTTGTCTTGATGCAGGGAGAGAGAACAGCTGTGTTGCTGATGTAAAGGGCAGCTTAAATTGGAGGTGATGGGCCCTGATTTCCCGATCAGGAGATGGACATGAACTGCGGGTGGGGGCAGGGTAAAGATTGGAGGGCACCTTCCAAGGTGCATACCTGCAAGCAAAAGCATACGTTTCCTTGGCTGGGAATAGGCCCCATGGAGGCAACTAAAGCACCCAATAAAAAAATAATAATCTATTTTCTGTTTGGAAACTGAGGTTCATACCTTCAGTATAGATGACCTGCTCTGCATCAGAGGAAGCTCTAGGCCCTAGGGAGATGAAGATGAATGAGACACAGTCCCTGCCCCAAAGGTGCTCATGGTTTTTGAGGGAGGTTTATACACACACACACACACACACACACACACACGGACATATTCAAAATATTTTCTTGTGTGTTTACAGAATTCTGGGTTTGCTTAAAGAGGAAGAAGCAAGTAATGGTATTTAAGAGAAGGTCGCAAGACATGAGACTCCCACAGGACATGAGATTTGAACTTGGACACTTAAAGATGGGTAGGGGCTTGTCTGGTGGGAGACCAGAAAGAGCATCAGGGAAAGAAACGGTGCATGCAAAGGCTGGCAGGGTGCGAGCTCTTGGCCTGTTGGGGAAGGGGCTGCTATGGTTTAGCCTGTGTGGGGGCGGGGCGGGGCAAGGAGGTCTTCAGAGATCACCTGACTTGCAACAGAGCTCCCAGCCCCCCGCCCCGGCCAGGTATCCTCATGCTCCTTCCAATGCTCTTTTCCCTGGACCACGATGCCTTCGTTGCCAGTGAAATGCCTTCAGATGCCGGGGGCACAATGGGACACGCAAGGAGATGCCAGAGGGAAGCATGGAAAAGCGAACGAAGATCACAAAAATGACAACAACCTGAACAAAAGAGATTGTCTTTCAAAGCCCCAAATAACACATCATACAGTCACTTTTCTTACTTTAGGAAGCAACATATACCAGGCTGGTGGAAGGTGGTAATAACAATGATAAAAGTCGTGTTTGTTTTTATATTGTATCACAATAAAATGAGGATATCTTGAATCTAAAAAAAAAAAAAAGTTGCAACAAATGTTCCTAGTACTTTACACTTTTAGAATCCTCTTTTATGTATATTATTTCATCACGAGAATAAGAGAACGCTATAGTATGGACAAGATCAGTATGCAACGTATAACTCAAAGGAACAAGATATATTATTTATAACGGTTTGAGGCTATCACTGGTGTCAAAACACAAAACAGATGCCTTCGTGCTGAGGGATTTGGCACCAATTCCACATAAACCAGAAGGTTAGAAAAGAGAAAGCAGAGTGTATTCGTGCTGTTTATTAAGGAGGAAACAGGTTCACTTTCAAATGCTGGGGGCCTTTGAAGTGATGTAAGACGGCACAGCGACAGGGGCAGAGAAAGGAGTGCAGCCCAGCTTTTCAACACGGTAGGTAGGCCCTGCAATCATTTTGCCAGAATAAGGCTTATTTTCATCCCCAAAATAATCCCTGTCCATCAAGCTGCTTTGTTTTGGAAAGTGGGGGTAAAGCCATCTGTCAGGATCCACCATGCATTTTCCTAAATTCTAGATTGGAAAGATAATTCCTTTAAGGTCGATTTAGGCATTTGCGTATTTTATAAGCAGCTTTTCCTCTGCACCCCCACCTTTATAGGCTTATCTCCCCAAACTCCATTTCGAGATGCCTAAATTGGAAGCAGTCTTCTCATTTTCTCCCTTTTCAAATGGCGAGAGAGCACTTACAGTGAAGAAAAAGGAATTTTGCAAATGAGATTTGAGAGGTAGGGAGGGAGGGATGTCTATGACATAGTAAAAGCAAATTGCAGAGTATTTTTTGTTCAACTGAAAACCCTGTATATGCGCATATCACTTGTGTATGTTTGCCTGGGGGAGGAGAAAGGTGTGGAACAATGGGAGCCGGTCTGGAGGAAGTGGAGGAAGGAAGCAGGAATGAAAGTGAGGGAAGACTCTGTTAACTTTTTCTTCACACTTGTTACAACAATCATAAAATGTCACACTTTTCCTCTAATTGAATAGAAAAAAAATAAAAACTTGACAAGAAATATAGATCCCATAAGTTAAAAACAAACAAACAAACAAACAAACAAACAGAAAAACCTTCTAAGAATTGATTCAATAAGCATGCGGAGTCACTGTCAGCCCACACAGAGACAGTCCCTGGAGGCCCAGGTGTCTCACAGGGAGTGTGCCAGCCACGTGCTGCCCCAGTGGTCCGCAGGGTGGAGATCCCTGAAGATGTTCAGAAAAGTTGTTCATCTCATAAAACCGAGCACCATGAATGATCAGAGGAGTGGGATTCAACCCAGGACCAAACTGCTTTTGGAACCGGCAGCCACCAGACATTATGCTGGCAATTGTTCATTGTATCTGGAGGAGAAAACCTACTCGTTTTAGACTGTTTGGTTTAGTGCACTAACTTTCTGTCATGAGACCGACGAATAACGGGAACTAAGTGTACACAAGCATTCAGAGACGCGTCCCAGTCCCGCAAGCCTGTGCGTTCTGCAGGGAACACGGCGGCGAAGCTCTGTCAGCCTCCTGCCTTCGCCTTCTGGCTCAGCTGGCACTGCTGCATGGCCTTAGACTTCTAATGTGCAAAATGGGGACAGGAATTCCTTTGTTGTAGAGAGAGGTAAAAACATATACTGAAGTCACTTAGCAGCCACACTGGCAAGCAGTAAGAAACAGAGCTATTATTACTAAGACCTTCCAGCACTCATTGATCAAGAGTGGGAGCTCCCTGCCCGCTCTTTAGGCACAATCTTTTGTAATGGGGCCCCTCCCTCATCCACATATGGGGACCTTTAATCCTGTGACAGTTTGGATCCTGTGGACGTTGTTAAAATGCAAATTATGATTCAACTGGTCCGGAGAGTTCTAACAAACTGCTAGCGGTGCGGATGCTGCTGGCCCATGTGCCTCCATCGGAGCAACAAAGCTCTAGCTCAGCGGTCGGCAAACTCATTAGTCAACAGAGCCAAATAGCAACAGTACAACAATTGACATTTCTTTTGAGAGCCACATTTTTTAAACTGAAATTTCTTCTAACGCCACTTCTTCAAACTAGACTCGCCCAGGCCGTGGTATTTTGTGGAAGAGCCACACTCAAGGGGCCGAAGAGCCGCATGTGGCTTGCGAGCTGCAGTTTGCTGACCATGGCTCTAGGGTAAAAGAGTGATAAATGAAAATAAAACAAATGAAGCTGAAGGAAACGGGGTGGACTTGGAGGCAGGGTTAGCTTCGCCCAGCCTGAGCCTGCACACACCGGGCGCACTCCCACCCAGGACAGTATACACGGGGCTGTCTTCTCCCGTCTCCTCCACGGGGCTGCCGGCTCCTCGGGGCCCAGGAGCCCATCCTTAGGGCCCAGAGAGGCTGCTGCACTCCATGTGGGCACTCAGTTCACTTACGAGGCAATGAAGGAATGGATCCACGAATGTGATGAATGAGTGAAATTCAGGGAAATGGCTGTTAGCTATAATGTTAAACACCTAATGGGTTTGAATTTTAGATGTTTTTTTTTTTTTAAATTACTGGGCTAAAGTCACCTATTAGCATTGTTGGGGTTAAGTTCTTCACTGAGCTTGATAGTCAGGCAACAGAACCGACAGGAAAAATGAATCCCAGGCATTCTCTCTAGATACATAAAGTTTCAAGAGCTCCCTTGATTGTAAAATAAAAAGAAAAAATCCAGATCTTGCTTGTCCTCTCAAGTGAAGGCACCTGTCCTCAGGTAGAGGAGCCATAGTTCCCAGTACCTCAGAGACACTGCCTCTTACAAAACCATCATGCTGGCAACACATTGCTAGACTTAGCATCGGTTCTCTTCGAAGGCATGTAACAGATTTACCACTCTAGACTACTGCAGATCATAGGTTTTCTCAGTAATCAGAATAAAAACAAACAAAACCAACAAAAAAAATTCATTACTTTCATGACAAAATATAGCAAGTTTTCCAACCAGGGCTTCCTAGTTATGTAGTATTCATTTTGGTACATTTTACCTCATGGACACCTGGAGATTATACTTGTTAAGTAAACTATTATGGAGAATCTGGCTTTACTGCTAGGAGTTAGAAACCTCATTGGACTTGGGAGGACCACTGAACATTTAGATTTTATTAGCTAACACCGAAGCACTTGTTCATATTTAATCTGTTTACATAACATGGTTCTTTCCATCAGGACTTCAAGTTCCACTTCAGCTGGGCAGGGCAGGGCCTGTCTCTGGACGATCCTTTTGTTGCAAACTGGGACACTATGCATATGGACAGTCCAGTATCTATTTCTCAACTTCTTCAGATAGGTTTGACATGCTGGTTCCGCAGCCTGAATGCTTAAAAATAGGAGTGTGCTTAACTGTGGTTCATCTTCTCAATAGAAAACTAGGACTCTGATAAACAGTGTATTACATTTACCATACAGCACACTTTCATTGGGTCTGTTTTAAAATTCATCTCTGATTTAATCAGGTCCCCCCAGGAAGCCAGGCACGCGGACCTTTGTCAGTAAAGGAATCCTCCTTCTCTGACCGAGTCCTTCGGGAGAGCACACGCTGTCCCCGCGCTGCCAGGGAACTGGAACATCGTTCTTTAATTAATGTTTTTGGTGTCCCTGTGGCCTTGTTATGCATGTTGTTTTCTCTGTCCCAGGGGGTCTCAAAGAAACTACATGTTCCCCAGCAGGCACTTATGTTTTCGTACGGAGCTGCTGGTTTTCCATTCATGACACAAAACAAATGGGTGATGGTTAAGATGGCCCAGACTTTTCCCAGATGTTTTCACAGCTGGCAGCGCTCCACTTTTCTCCTCCTACAACTCAATAAACTTGCATGGTTAGTCTTCCTCATGGGTAAAAATATCTAGGTAGAAGCAGTTGAAGAATATGCAGAGTAGCTTCCCAGAAAGACATTCTCAGAAAAGCTCTCTATTTAGAGTTCTCCTAAAATACCATTGGGAGGGTCGATTCCTACAACCTTTCTGAAGGTCACAAAAAAGCCCAACTGTAACCTCTGACTCACAGGTCACTTCTGGGAATTTGTCCAAATGAAAAATCATAGACTGTGTGCAAAACTTGGGATTGAAAGCTTATAAATATCTGTATTACAACAATGTTTATCACTCAAATTTGGAAAGATCTCTTCCCAAAAATAGATCAATCATGGAGTACCCATATTATGTAATTCTTTAAGATCTTTGAAAGCTTTAACACAAAACTTGAAGATATGAAAATATTTATGATTTAGTCATACACAAATAAGTAGATACTGAAATAGCACATCTAGAATGATCTCAATTTTATATATATATATATATATATATATATATATATATATATATATATATTTGACTAAAAAAATAAGCTCGAAGTGAACAATAATTATCTCTAGATGGTAGGAGAGAGTGATTTTCAATTTCTCCTATTGTATTTTCCTGCATTTTTGTAATTTTTATTTTCTACACTAAATAAATACTATAATTATAATATAAAATGTTTTCCTCATTTTTTCTCTTATCAGGATGACTACAGTCTTCATATATGTAGAACTAGTTAATTATTAGATTAGTAGGAAATAAAAAAGGTTAGTGAACATAAACCAAACTTACTATATAGATTTGGCATTAACTTCTTACATGTAAATAAATTCCTCTGCTGGGTAGATTCTCTACCAACTAGCTCTAATTTCTACTAACAGATCCAGTTTTTCTGAAGCAGTTCAATGAAGTCCAAATGAAGATCCAAAGAAGACAAGGAAATACAGCATGCAAAGGAAGCTGGTCTTGGAGGTATACAGAGCATGAATGACTGGGACTTCTGGGCAACAGGATAATGGGAGAGGCGGTGGTGTTCCAAGGACAGCTGCCAGCTCCCGCTCCCACGGCCACTCCCCTGCTCTGCCCCCCTCGGGGCCAGGATGCCCGGCCCACAGGAACGCTGTGGTGCGTGTGGCCTCCCTGTGTTCTCACACTCCCAAAGCACAGGGGATAAAAGGCCACTGTGTTGAAAGCTTGTGCCTCATAGAATAACCACAGGGCTGCAAGTGCTTAAGGAGACGTTGCTACTTTTCATATCAATCACTGCTCTGCTGAGCTACTCCCCAATCTGCTGGGAGGTAGAAGGACGAACATTGTTTAATTGGCTTTGGGAATCTTATGAGCTGTGCTGGGCCATTCATTAGAGGACTTGCTGGAATTAAGTAGGTGGCGTGTACGTTGGGGCGGGGGGGGGGGGTGGGGGTGGGATGGGACTGGTTATGCCATGTCTTGGAAAACCATTTTGCAAATGACCCCTTGGACAAACTTAAGAGAAAATAGAAGAAAGTTAGGAGAACTCACTTCTTACTAAAAAAACAAGGCAGCCAGGCCCTCCGTGTTTGTTCAGGTACCTAATCTCTTTGAATGCAAATACCATTAGTCATGCTGAAATTATTCATTCTCGGTGCCAGGATTTTCTCCTCTGACCCACAGAGGAAACCCGGTGTGTAGTACCAGGCTCTCATGTGTTTCCAGCGGGAGATAAAGACACACAGGGCGGGGGCACCACCATGGAAAGGGGGCAGCCACTCAGCACGAGCAGCGGGTGCTCACGTGGAGATAAAGACCCAGAATTGCTGGATCTTTTTTTTCTCCGGAGGAGCTAGTTATCCGGATTTTTATGTGAATCTGTTTTTACAGGTTGATAGCTAAAAAGGAAAACCATTGCTTTCTATGAGCAAAGGAAACATTTCTGAGGGTCACCATATGCAACCTCTGATTCAAAAAATCGCAACCTGGAATTGACAAAGTGCACTTTACTAAATTTATCTGCATCTGCATAAATTACCATCCAATACATGGACTAGAAAAGAATCGTGAGTTTAAATTCTAACCTGCCTGGCCAGGGTATCCTAACCAGGTTCCTAAGTTCACTTTTTAGGAACTGGGCACTGGATTGGATATGATTAATATTCCAGTTTTTCCTCTCTTTATTAATACAGAAATTGTATACTAGAGTTTTAGAATTCATGTCTTTTACCCAAGGACTTAAAAGAGCGAATACATTTAGTTTTATACTTCAGAGCCACTGCTAATCATTTATTTCTTTTATGGGTGAGAAACTGAGGAACAAAGAAAAATCCCATAGAAGCCAGAGGTTGAGGCTGGAAGCCAAGAGTCCTGTATTTTTATGATTCAACGATCCAATAAGAACCTCCTCAAAGGATGAGGAGGAATGCAAGCCTATTCACCCTTCAGGCTTATGAAGCAAGTCATCATGTACACATGTTACTACGCTGACAGTCCCAGCAAGACGAGCTCAGGTCCTCCTTTAAAACGCACAGAAAGGAAGTGTGTCAGGTGAAGACATCACTGCGTCCCATAACTGGAATATTAATCATATCCAATCCAGGGCCCATTTCTGAGGGCAGACACTTTAATATGTACTAAGTTGCTTTCCACACGTGCCATTTCTGGTTCGCATGGCAACATCTGTTTCGTGAGGGAAATGAGTCATACCGTGCCACCATCCGCCACCATCGCACCGTCTGAGGGACAAGTTAAAGCAGGAAATGAATGGCGTGTGTGTGTGTGTGTGTGTGTGTGTGTGTGTATGCAGGAAAACTAATATATTCTAATATTAAAGAATCTCAATGCTGGGAATTCATTTTTCCTAGAAGCTGTTTGTCTTATATTGGATTGAATTATCATTTTGCCATTGAGTTTTATGTCAAAATAATTTACTATACATATTGTTTATGAATTTTTTATTCAAAGTCAACCTTTGTTTATTATTTTATTAAAAATTAACCTTTCAGTGAGTCTTATGCAAAGGCAATCGTGAGTTACATTTGTTTTTTTTTACATCTAGCTTAACTTTCTCTTCTTCTTAAATGCTGGGACCTTACTTGACCAGGCTTGGGAACTGCTGAGCACATCCAAATAATGGTTAAAAAGATTGCCATTAAAGCCAACATACCAGAAACCAGAAACCCAGAACAGGGGAGCTACATTTCCTCTGAGCCTGGTTCACCTTTTTTAGTTTCTTTCTGGCTATTAGTATGTCTCAAATTCCCTCATCTGGAACAAAACTGTGACTTACCTGTAAGGTATCTTGTGAGGGATGCAAAGTTCTTTTGCAAAACTGCCTTATTGGGCATAGCTGTCCTCACTTGACAGATGAAAAAAATCCTCATTTAAAACTCCTGTGACAGCTATAGGACCTTTACAAGCATGCAGAAACGTTTTGAACAAAGTAATGCGCTTCCAGCATGGGCAAGTGCCAGAGGACTGATGGGCAGCCCTTTGCTGTTTGACTTGACCGGAAGGGAAGTTGCTGGGCAAAAGGAAATGGAAACATCACAGTTCAGGTGTTACCTGTAGTCCAAGTTGCTCTTTCACGGACAGCACACTCAACAAAAAAGATAAACACTGGAATCGAACCCTCTGTCCTTCACTCTTGTGCCATCAGTTAGCTAACTTATTTCTTCCAAACACACCCATCCCTCTTCTTCCCAATTGGGTGGATCTCCAGTTTCCCACCATGATTTGCTACACCTGGTGCTGCAAGCTCTACTCTCATTCTTCCCTGCCTGCTATCAGATCAAATGAGAGGATGAGAGAATTCTCCATTTCCCCAAACAAGCAGGTTGAGACACATAGGACCTAGAATTATCTTGGATTCACAAATCATTGTCTCCTACATAATATAAAAACCAAATAATACTTATACATTCTAAGTCCACTATCTCCTTCCCACTCAAATGCTCAATTACTCTTTATCTTTCCTCTAAAATCCAGGGACTAGACAATTATCTCTTTTTCGTCCTACGTGCAGTATTTTACCGATAAGCAACACAAATACTATCACATATACTGCACCTGATTCAAGGTAAGAATTGGATAGCATTTAAAAAACAACAACATCCTTTAGCCAATGGAGGAATGTTGGTGAAAACTTTAGTCCAGGAAAAAAAAAAAATACACAGCAGCTGTCCTGCTCTCCCAGGTGCACAAGGGCAGCCATCAGCCAACCAGAAGCTCTTTCTGCCTTTAGACTTTTTCTGAACTCAGCCTCTAGAGTCTAGACAGACACTCCAGATGAGTCAAGGCCATGGCCAGGCGGCCTGCACACCCTCAGTCCACCAGGATGCCAAAGCTGAATTCTGACAGGCAGGAGCACCTTCAGTCTTTTGAAAGAGAAAGTAAGCACAAATCATTTTTTATTTAGTATTTAACCTAAGTTTGAGGTCAGCCATTCTAAAGCATGCTGTCTCCATTTGTGACAAAGCCCTCCATTATCTCGTTCATCTCCCTGCTGATTTCTTGGCAACCTCCCTGAGAGATCTGCTGACTCCCCCCTTTTTTTGGGGGGGTTGGGGGGTAGCTTTTCTTAAAGCCATAAGTGTGAGCTGATCAGTCACTTCAGAGAATCAGAGGTGCTGACCCCACTGATCCCCAACACAGGGAAGTGGGAGCAGGACTGGTCATAGTCACCTTCTTCCTCTGCCCAATCCTGCGGCTCTCATCTCCCTGCGAGACATCGTTGCCACCAGCGGTCCCCAGGAACCCTCCTACATGCACATCTCAGCATCTCAGAGTCAGTTTCCTGGAGAACTAACCTCCATCATCAGAAACGAGGTACGGATGATCCTTCACCACCGTTTGCTCTACTTTAGATTCATACGTTGCTCACTGCCGTGCCTGAGCCTTGCACCGGTGACATCCAGACGTTGGTATTCAGCAGATGCATGAAGACCTGGCCGGGCCGCCCACCAGTCCAGCGGTAACAACAGGACTGAAAGGATTTGTGCCACCATTTCAATACATGCAGCCCTCCCTCGCTTCTGCACGGCTCTGATAGGCACGCATTTCACCGAACGTGGCTTAGTTAAAGAACACCAGCCCCAGCACACTAGTAATTGCAGGACATGTGAACCCGGCAGGTAGCTCTTCAGTCCACACATCACTATCGGGTGTCCATAGCGGGTGTGCATCACCGTGACCAGTCGCATCGCTTCTTTCAAAGCCTGTCGGTGATCAGTCGCTGCACATGGGAGCGGCCCAGCAAGAGCCGGTGATGATTGGGTCCTGGGAGGTGGAGAGGTGGAGGAAGGACTCCCAGAAAGCAGGGCCCACTTGGCCAGATGGTGGTTACTAGCAGGTCTCCCCTCGAGGGCCAGTGTCTGGGAGGGGCTTGGGGTCTTAGGAGGGTCCCGGGTATGTTAATCCACCCACCACACTTCCAGCACAGGAAAGGCGGGACCAATAGCAGAGCCATGTATGAGTTCCCTACGGCTGCTGTAACAAATGACAACAAGCGCAGTGGCACATAACAACCCACAGGTATTTCCTTCTGGCGTGCAGGTCAGAAATCTACTAAGGCTGCCGGCTGCATTCCTCCCAGAGGCTCCCGGGAGAACCCACGTCCTCGCCTTCTCCAGCCTCCAGAGGCCGTGCACTCTCCCTGCCCCCTGGCCCGTGTCACCCTCACCTCTGCTCTGTCCCTGCACCTCCTCAGACTCCCCCCACCGGCCTCCTGCTTACAAAGCCCCGTGATCATCCAGGGTAACTGCCCATCTCAGGATCTTTCATTGGCCAAAACCGGTTTGGCTCAGTGGATAGAGCATCGGCCTGCAGACTGAAGGGTCCTGGGTTCAATTCCGGTCAAGGGCATGTACCTTGGTTGGGGGCACATCCCCAGTAGGGAGGTGTGCAAGAGGCAGCTGATCAATGACTCTCTCTCATCGATGTTTCTAATTTTCTATCCCTCTCTCTTCCTCTCTGTAAAAAAATCAATAATATATATATATATATATATATATATATATATATATATATATATATATATTTTTTTATTATTATTATTATTTTTTTAAGATCTCTCGTTTAATCCCATGTGCTAACTCTCCATTGCCATGTCAGGGAAGTAGTTAGAGGTTCTGGGATTAGAGGGTGGACCTCTGTGGAGGCCCATTATTTTGCCTACCAAGTCCCATTAGGTTTTTCCAAATGACAGTGTTCTCCGGGGTAGTGTTCACCCCCATTTGGCTGCCCCAAGACCTGTGTCTGTATCTGGACCCCTGGGAGAGGGTGAGAACAAAGAAATGATTTCCACGGGTCGTCCTGGCCCCAAGTGGGCTTTGTGTCCTCCATCAAAAAGCACCGCTTCCCAGTGAGTGTGGGAAGTGTGCCATTCCCAGTCTCCCTCCTCAGGATGCTCACAGCTCTCACTGCCTGTCAGAGGTCTCAGCGAGTCCTGCAGTGAGAAACCTCTGTAACTTGTTGGCAGTTTATGCTCCACGTAACATTTCATGGGACACTGCGGGAGGGCTGCTCTACGGTCCAAGGACTCTGGCCAATGCCGTGGGCCCTGCTCTGCAGGAAGTCCACACACCTCCCAGGCTCCTCCCACGAGCCTAGGGCAGTGGTCGGCAAACTGTGGCTCTCAAGCCACATGCGGCTTTTTGGCCCCTTGAGTGTGGCTCTTTCACAAAACACCACAGCCTGGGCGAGTCTATTTTGAAGACGTGGCGTTAGAAGAAATTTCAGTTTAAAAAATGTGGCTCTCAAAAGAAATGTCAATCGCTGTACTGTTGCGTTTGGCTCTGTTGACTAGTGAGTTTGCCGACCACTGGCCCAGGGTGTGCGTGTTCCTGCCTGGGGAGGGTCTCCCCGGGCCCCCGCCCGCAGGTGCGCTGCTGCAAACCCAGACCCTGCCTGATGACTCACCCTCATACGTGTCTCAGTTCTGCCTTAAGACTCATTTCCTGGGGGAGCTGGGCTTTTCTTCCCTATTCCCTCTCTGACTCTGAATCTCAAGCCAAAGGTGGGAAAACACGCGCGAGAAATGACACATCACCAAATACATTCACGCCCTTTGCTTTCGTCTCTTACCTGTCAAATCAAATACACCTGGGCCGATTGCCACATGAAAACAAAGCCTGGTCTCCTCTCAGCAAACGGGCTGCTTGCTGTCAAGACCTCGGAGTGCAGTCATTGCCTGATGGTCGGTCTGTTCCAGGGGGAGCCCAGCAGCTCCGCTGCGGGGATGTCTCACTCCCTGTCCTCTTTCTCCGGGACCCACTAAAAGTTTTGCAGGAACCACGGAACCTCAGCATCAGAAAAACTTAGAGCCGAAACTGGTTTGGCTCAGTGGTAGAGAGTCGGTCTGCAGACTGAAGGGTCCCGGGTTCAATTCTGGTAAAGGGCATGTACATTGGTTGCGGGCATATCCCCGGTAGGGGGTGTGCAGGAGGCAGCTGGTCGATGTTTCTCTCTCATCGATGTTTCTAGCTCTCTATCCTTCTCTCCTCCTCTCTGTGGAAAATCAATAAAATATATTTTTTTTAAAAAGAAAAAGAAAAAGAAAAACTTAGAGGCCGCTCAGTTGATTTTCTTCCAAAACCCTGGCATCCTTCCCTCGGGGTCCCTAAAGAAGAAGAGGCTCTTCGTTTATGTTTCACGCATTTTACAACCACCGTCTACCTTTCGATTGCTATTCAATTGAACAACTTCTGTGTCCAGGAGGCCTGGGCAACATGCCAAGCCCGGGCCAGGTTGTGTGTCTCCTCCCTGGTCCGAGGTGTCCTCTCTCATCTGCCCCATTTTTCACAGAGAACGATGGCAAATACTATCACACGCCGACCACATGGCAGACACTGTGCCGGGCCTTTCAATTCTGTCACCTTATTTCCTCTGGACCGCTGCCCTATGATGTGATATCGCTGCTTTAAAGATAGGCAAACCCACGAAACTATTTACAGAGTCAGAAGCCAGAGACATCTTTCACTTTTGTCAAAAGCCAGAGGAATCTTTAAAATCTTCCTCAGGAAAGTTTTTTTTTTTTTTTTTTTAAGCTTTACTGTATTTGCTGATAGGATTTACGGAGAGCTTCCCTCATTCCAGACACTGAAGTGCTCATCTGGGCACTTTACATCTTTATAATCATGTCTATGAGAGGATGCTAAGGCTCCTTTCGGCAAATGAAGAACATGAAGCTTCCACATAGTAAGATGTTCATAGTAAGAGGTCGGGCTGGGATCCACACCCAAGAGTATCTGCTACTCACCCTTCACATGCTCCTTCTCCTGTTGTCTTTGTAGCCTCTAGAGGGGTCCTCTGTGTGCCGCTGAGTTCACAGGACATTTATTCAGTATCCCCACTCTTGTTACTCATCACAGTCTGCACGGCGCTTAATCTCTCCTCGCTGGGCAGCTCTTACATGGCTTTGCACCCCTGAGTGTGCTGCTCAGAACACACACTCTGTAATCCTCGCTGTTTTAGAATAAATCCGTCAGCCATCAGGACCAGCAAGAAAACCTGCTTTTCAGAAAGGGTTTCCGGACCTCCGTTGATTTCTTGGTTGCTTCAGGAAGCAGCTACACAGGGAATTAGGTGCAGGCAATTAAACTGAAGAGCTTGTCCTTGATGGTTGTTTTGGTAGCTTCCGTGGGAGCCAGTGACTGAATGCCCTCAGATCTACCGGCCAGGCCAAGGTTGAAAGAACCTCTGAGTCAGAACTGACTCTCTAACATCTAGCGAAGTCTCAACAAATGTCTTTTAAATCATGGTCAATTACCAACAGTCATGTCCTACAGATTCAGCATTCTTTACCCCTACAGTAAGTCTGAGGAATAATTCATCTTGGAGGAGCTTTAGGTTGCCCAATTAGTCATATTGATAATGATAAATAATCACAAATTAATTTTTCTTTTGGGATACATTTGGCAACTAACAAGTTGTTGTTGTTATTATTTTTTTTTCCAGGAATTCAAAGTTACCTAGTAGGAGGATAAGAAGAAAGCACCAATAGAGAACTATGAACTAGTGCTAACCAGGAGCCCCGCATCTGGGGAAACAGAAGAATACATTTGGGAAAAATGACTTTTTGTAATATGCACCCAGGACAGATTTGATTCCTGTGAACATTTTGTGAAGGAACTATTTCCCCAGTCTATAATAATAAAAGTGCAATATGCTAATTAGATCGGATGTCTTTTCAGACGACCTTCTGGACCAAGCACGGGTCCTGGTGCCAGAGGGAAGCCAGTGTGGAAGGCCTACTCTTGCACAACTTACATGCATCGGGCCTCTAGTATCATAATAAATACCTTTCAGCTAAAGCAGCGATTTTCTAAATATATATATATTATTGATTTTGGAGTGGAGGGGAGAGGGAGAGATAGAAACATCAATGTTGCAAGAGAATCATTGATTGGCTCCTCCCTGTTCTGCAGGAGCCTGAGGGGAATTCCAGCCACGCCCAGGAATCACAGGGTCCCCTCCGCCCATCCCCTCTGCCTGGCCACGCGCAGGAACTCATAAACAGCGTGGAGCCTCTAAACTGACTTCATAGACAGGGAAACGACCTCGCGATCCACCGGCTGAAAACAGGACCCGAGTG
The DNA here is from genome assembly GCF_014108245.1 of Pipistrellus kuhlii. NCBI lineage: Eukaryota > Metazoa > Chordata > Mammalia > Chiroptera > Vespertilionidae > Pipistrellus > Pipistrellus kuhlii. Next base: position 52,250,512 of record NW_023425427.1, read on the forward strand.
TGTTTAACTCATTTTTGTCAGAAGCCAGAGAAATCTTTAAAATCTTTCTCAAGAAAGCTATTCTTTTTTTAAGGTTACTGTTGTAATGTTATTAGGTAACACATTTTCTTCTTTATTAAAAAAAAAATATGACATGAGACACTTATTTTTCACTTCAGTACAACTGAACAGAAAGCCAGGCAGGCCTTAGTTTTGGGCAGCCTTTGCCAAGTGATATAACTTTTCCGTAGCCTTGGTTCCTCAAAACTGTAAAATGGGACCTTGCAGGATTCTTTTGGTGACAAAGTGAAATGGGGTGTGCAAACTCGGTGATGCTGAGCTTGCTGTCTGCTTAATGACAGTGCAGTGTTCACCTGGATGATACTGAAGGGTCTCCTTCTACATGTTGGTCCCCACGGGGAATAAGTCTCAGAGATTCTGATTTTTAAAGAAAGCAAATGACAGTGTCTTTCTACCAAAATAGATTTCTTATAAGGAAAGCATGCTTTTTTAAAAAGACACCAAAATGAATCATTTCCCTTATTTGTATAGCCTGGAAAAAGAAATTAAAACTATTTTATTTCAACAATACTTCTTCTAATCTTCAGAAAAAAGAAAAGAGCCCCATGAGAAAACTGCCTGTGGTTGACAACTCTGATTCTCTTCAAATGGATTTTAAAAAACCTCTAATGGGTATCCACCCAGGTGTCATTTCCATGCCAACCCAAGCCTCAAGCCAACTCATACCAGTGCTACCACATTTTGATTGCTAGACTCTTTTTCCAAATGGCTGAGGGGCAGAGTAGAAATGCGCTAGCTGCTCATCAAACGATTCCGTCTTCTTCCAGGGCACATGGCTGGACTACACTTCCTGGCACCCCTGGTACTGAGCCGGGACGATGCAACTAAGTCCTCACCAGTGGGATGGAAATGGGAGGGATGTGGGACCCTCCAAGCCTGGCCCAGAGAACACTTCTATGGACAACCCTCCAGCTCTTGCCATTGTGTCCCAGCTTTTTGAAGATAAACCCTGAAACCTTGGAAGCCACACGGGAGATGACAAAGCCACAAGATCAAAGGCATCTGTAATCCTGGCCACTGCTTGGAAGAAAGCCCACTGCAGCTCAAGTTACCTCTGTTCAAACTTTACAGGCTTCCATCATGCATGAGCCGTTTCACGCTTTTGGATGTGTTTGTTACAGCAGCTGGTGCCTGACGCATCTGGAAGTCCTGGGTGTTTGAAAAATTATGGAGTACTGACAGATTATTATAAAATTATGGATCTAATCATTGTGTGCCAAACCAGACATGAGCTTGCTCATTAAAAAAGTACAAACAATCTAAAACTAAGAAGACTAGCCTCTATACTAGGTAAACCATCAGACATGTCAAAAGCTTAAGAAAAATGTTGAAAACTTTGAAATACAGAATCTTCTTTTCATTTATTTACTCTTCCTGTGGCATAAGAAAAGTGACAAGTTCATCTTGATTCAACCTATTAAACAGCAGTGCATCATGGAAGTATAATCTGTGTCAGAGCATTGAGACAGAGGGACTTTTCTGACAACTAAACATTTCTAAGATTTTAAATAAAATCAATTCGAGAGGATTAGAGTGGTCAGCTATAAGCTCTCATCTATATTTAGGAGGTAACAGATTAGCATCACTTTCTTAACTTCAGAATTGTATGATTATATTCCCTTATGAGAAAACTACAGATAGTTATCCATGTTTGAAATTGATCATAAAATACATTATTTTATTTAAATGTCAAAACATACAGAAATATACATTTGTTCTGTGTACCCACAGGAGATACATCAGGGACATTCTCAGGAATTTAATCTTTAGGTTAACCCTGGGAAATTTAAGCCTCAGCTCCAACCTAAGTCCAATTAAGTAAATTATTTATTTTGCTGTCCAACATATGAGACCTAACCTAGTTTAAGGCCATCCAGTTAAAGATGTGATGCCAAATGAGATTACATACTGGTTATCAAAAAACAATCACGTTGATACAGTACAGACCCTATAATCAAATGGATTATCAACAGCACATCTGGAAAACGATCTTTGATCATCAAAGGTGTGAACCTGGACTCAGATGAGTCTTAAATAACTTACTAAAAATATCTCTCAAATCAGTCTATTCTCCCCATCTCTGCTGCTGCTACCTTTATCTAGGTCATCACACTCACCCCACCTACTGAAGTATCTGCTCTTGACCAAATTGTGTCCCCACAGTGACCTCCTTAAAGCACAGGCCATTTCACATTCCTCTCTTGCTTAAAATTCTTTCATGTGGCTTCATTGGTATTAGGATAAAAGTGGAACTCCATCTTGGTCTGCCACCCTTACTCAATCACAACCTCTCCTGTACCAACCTCCCCAGCCCCTTCCCTCCCACCCAACCAATCTCCTTTATGTTCCTTGAACATCCCAAGCTCTTTTCCATCAGGGCTTTGGGGCTTAAGTTCTCTCTGGCTGAATGCCCTCCCTCCCATCCTTTACATTGTTGATGTTTCTTCATCCTTCACATCTCAATTCACGCCATCACCTTCCTCAGTTACCCTCTTGCCCTGTTTATGTCTTTCCTAGCACTTGTGGCACCCTGTAATTTTAATCTGTATTCTCTGAAAATCTGGACACTCTATGGGGACATGAACTTTCCTTTTCTTTTTTATTACCTTGTTTTAGGCATCATATCCTCAGAGACTGACGGATACATGGATAGATGGATGGATGGATGGTGGATGGATGATGGATGGATGGACACAATGTATAGTCAGGACTTTCAGCATTCTTTGTCCCATGTACCATCCATAAAAACCTTTATCATCACATTTGGCAAGAAGTGTTACTGCTCTATCTTCTGTCCTGGTGGGGATAGATACAGGGCAATCCCAATTTCTTTTAGTTGTTTTCATTACTCAAAAAAACTTTTTTTTTTTTTTTTAATTTACCTTTCTGACTCTGTGTTTGTGTCTTCAACACAGTCACAATGATTTTCTACTCTTCAATAAGGAAAGCACGCTTGATCGTGTCACAGACACGGTGGGCACACGTGGATCCACCCCAGGCCCTGCTGACATGTGTTTGTCTTTTCATGTTAGACAGCCTCGTTGGAAGTTTAGGTGTCACAGCATGAATTCCTCGAAGCCAGCCTGGGCACACACCACATGCACATGTCGGTGCTTTCCCAGCCTCCTCGGTGTGAAGGTAAACAGTTCTGTTCCCAGGGGTTCAGGAATGCCTAGTTCTGTCAGTGCTGTCTCTAGGACAGCCTCCGGTGGCACGTCAAATGCTGGACCATTATGAATGCCAGCAGACCCATTCCCAGAAGAGGGCAATCCCAATTTTGGTCTCTTAATTCATCTCTCTTAGGAATACAAAGAGGTTTTCACTCCAGGCCCATCCATGTGGCCCTTTCACAGTTTTCCTCTTAAAAAAAGAAGTACCCAGGTTTTCAATATTGATAATCCCAAGAGAATGTGTCTTAATATTTCATTACCTATAACATTTGGGGATACCAGGCTATCCTAGCTTTGAATTTTATGATTCAACTTATGAAAAAGCCCTTTCCGGAGGGGAGGGAACATGTAGAGCAGAACCACCTCCTTGAGTTTCTGCATCTCGGGCTATGGCTCTCAGAGAGGACAGCAAATGAACCCCAGGACTATGTGCAAGTCCAGTGCATGTTGCAGTGCTGTGTGTGGCACTGGGTCAAAACAGCTCATTTTTCCTTTCTGACTTAAATGGAGGACAGTCGTGCCTACAGATAGTTAGTTTCCCCAAAGCTCCTCCGTAGGAATCACAGGAAGTGCAGGGCTGGGGCTGGGCGGGGGCTCTGGGAGTGCCAAGGCAGGCTGCCCGCCAGCGCCTCTGAGAATGCCAGTGTGTGTGACCACGCTTTTCCCCACTCTGAGCCACGGTGAAGAAACGCTCTCCCAGTCCAGCTGAACTTCTGAACTCCATTCCGGAGCTCAACATGAGAAAACTCAACAAGCCCCTACAGAATGCCTGCAAGGACATCGCCTCCATGGAGGGAGGTTATGAGGCACAGACCTGCCCCCTACGTGATGGCAGAGATGGTGGTGGTGGTGGTGGTGGTGGTGGTGGTGGTGGTGATGGTGGTGGTGGTGTCACCTCATAAGAAAGTGGCTGGTATCTTTAAAAAAAAAAAAAAAATCCCATAGTGCTCTCCTCTTATTATTATTTTAAAATATATTTTTATTGATTTCAAAGAGGAAGGGAGAGGGAGATAGAAACACCAATCAATGATAACAGAGAATCACTAGTCAGCTGCCTTCAGTATGCCCCCTACAGGGGATTGGGCAGTAACCTGGTCATGTGACCTGACTAGGAATCCAACTGTGACCTCCTGGTTCATAGGTGGATGCTCAACCACCGGTGAGCCACACCAGCTGGGCAGTGCTCTCTTCTTGAAGGCACAAAAGGAAAAATCCCTCCCAGGACTCAGTACCAAGGAAAGCTCTGCTTCTACTGGGGGTTTAGCTTTGTCACTGGCTTGTTTTATCTTTTGGATACTGTGGTTACCTTACCAGATTATATTATCTCTCGCATCTATTCAGATTTGCAACCCTCTGCAATAATGACGCCAGCCATCATTCTCATGCACCAGCTCTACCTCGACTCCACTTTGTTTACCCTCAACTCTGATTTAAACACTTTTTATTCTCTTGTATTGTGTATCTTTTATAAGCTGCTTCAAGTCCTTTTTGGAAAGAAATGGGCTGACTGCAGAGATGTTCACAGTAGATTTTGTACCATTAGATCCTGTAAAAATACAATGTGGCCTGAGACAGACCTAGGTTTGAATCCTGATCCTGTCAGTTATGTGACCTTGGGCAAGTCACTTAATATTTCTAAGCTTTATTTCCTCCTTTTAAGTTGAGGATAATGACATTTACATTACATAGTGGCTGTGAGAACCAAAGGTAATTTACATAAAGATTGGGTACTTTGTAACCACTAACCAAACAGCATCCTTTATTCTTATTAATAATTGGGCAGATTGTTGCCAAAGAATACCTAAAGGTAATGTCTGGAAGACAGAGGCACAGACCCAGGGGAAGTGTCAGGTGACAGTGGAGGCAGAGATTGGAGTGACACATCTACCAACCAACCAACACCAAGGACTGCCAGCTGTCACCAGGGGCCAGAAGAAGTGAAGAAAGATTCTTCCTTAGCTGGTTTGGAGGAAACACGGTCCTAATGACTCTGATTACGGCCTTCTGAGGGAATAAATTTTTGTTGTTTTAAGCCACCCAATGTGTGGAAACTTTCACAGCAGTTCTAGGAAATTAATACCTCCCGCAGCTCCTTTTCCCAGACACCACCCCAACTCAGGCATTGCTCAAACACTAAAAAAATAAAATAAATAAAAAATAAACCCTAAAATGTGACGCATGTGAGTATTCTGTCTGTCTAAAAAAAAAAGCTCACTTAAATTTTTCCATAATAATGCCTTTTTTTTGGTTCTTTATCTTGTTTTTTTGTGTGTCAAGAAACCTTATGACCACATACAAGCTGATAAGAATTAAAAGAAGACACTGTCCTCATCTATGCAACAGCAGCAACTCCTTTTAAAAATATTTATCCCAGACAGGTGGTCATTCCTGTCCATCACCCATACCACGCTTGTCATTTCTTTCCAGACTGCAGGCACTCTCCGATGTGGTCTGGGAAGAAACCCACATCTACACAGGGGCTAAAGTGGAGGATTATTCTCGAAGGTGTGATCTTTTATTGTCAACATCTGAAACATTATTCTCTCATAAATGAAATCCCCATTGGGGTTCAAATGGACTAAGAGAAACAACAGTGGGACAAAAACATGGATGGAAGCTGCTGTGGGAATCCCAAAACTGAGGGTAGGTTTTACTGATGGTGTGTATTCGTTTCACAGAATGCTTATTCCACCCTGTTAAATTCCTTTTGATCAGGGATCATTTTCTTAGAGCCCCAATGACTCCTGCGTAGGAAGTTACTGTAGGGATAACCCGGAGCTGGGCTAAAAATAGAACCAAGAGTAAATTTGCCCCAAGAGTCTCTCTTCGGGTGAGATGATACAATGACAGCTCATCGGAGCATTTACAACCAGAAGTGGCACTCCTGGGGGTGGACGCAGAAGGGATGATCTGATCACCTCTCAGCAGCTCTGCCTCACAGGTTAATACCCAAACTTGAAAAACATAACAAATTGCATGCAATCTTTTAGGCAGCAAGCAGGTAGTCTCTTAGGGAAGGGATGCCATGAAAACAAAACTAAGACACATTTCTCATCCGTAGGGAAAGACACATGAGTCAGCTAAACAGTGCAAAACTATGTGTTACCACTAGCATCAAGGTGCTCCCGGCCTAGCCAGCCCCAGGGAATCCCAGAGCACAGCAATGGGAGTGAGAGAGGACACGGAGTGGATGCTGGTGCTGCCATGTACCATTCTGTGGACTCCGCTGTCCTCAGCACCTGACTCTTCCTCCCCATACCCCTCGACCACAACAACTAAACCCCAACATAACTCCCCTGCTATTGACACATAGCTTCCTTGGAGTGAAGCATCCACAAGCCAAGGAACACCAAGGACTGTCGGCCATCACCTGGAGCTAGCCATCCAACAAGTAATTACTGAGTACCCACCAAGTGCCAGGTGCCAAGATAGGCACCTGGGTCCTTCTGAGCTAGGTCTGGTGGCCCGTTTATCCTGGGCCGCAAATTCACGATGGGTTGATAATGTAGATTATTTATGTTCTTTCCAAAGGATATCATGTAGACAGTCACAGAGATACACTTACAGGATTAAATTTCAAAGCATATTACACTTTTTTTTATAACCCTGCTTTGGCAATTAAGTACATATACAAGTTGCCCAACTCCTCAGCCACACATCATCCATGATAGTAGTCCCGGTCTCTCCTGATCTCTTTGGGGTCTGCTGGGCACTCGAGAGGGTGCAGCAAACAAGCCAGTCGTTGCCCTTGCACTCACAGAACTTAGTGTTTAGGGTGGGGACAGACATCAAATGTCTGTCTTAACTACATCAAATGTCCTTCTTAACTACATCAAATGTAGTTAAACTGACACCTGTAGCTATTGCCCAGAGGACAGAGCATGAGCAGAGGCTGAGTTGGCAAGCCAGGCTTTCATGTATCTGACATGTTTGAATTTTTACAAGAACATATCCAGGTATTACTTGTGTAGTCATTATACGTGTCTATGTCCTGTACATCACTGAGAGAGGGAGAGCCAAAAAGGCGGCCACAGGAGAGGCTAGTCCCAAGGGAGGAAGCAGGAGGAATGAGAGAAACACCTACCAGCAGTAATGGAGTACCAGGGTGCGCCTCCAGGGTGGCTCTGGCACTAACAGAGCTGCTCACAACTCTGTGGTGGCTGTTGTCCCCATGTCCTGTGGGAAGCACCAACAGACACGGACACAGGCATCCCATCTCTGAGCTCTCTGCTGGGCCCCATCACCTACTGACCCCAAATGGAATGACTTACGCTCCAATACTGAGTAACATGGATGATCAACATGTTACTCCCGAGTGCTGGATTAAAATTTGCCTTTCCATGAAAAGCAATGAATCTTACCCGCAGATGCCAAATGCCCCTGAGCTGAATTAGTTATCTCGTCTAGACTGAAGTGTCTCATGGATATTTTTTCAAACAAATCGTATCCTGCCCACTACTATTCACCGTGTGATCCACATGTGCTTCCCACAGTTCCATCAACAACAGGGCAACCTTGCCAACCAGCCTCCCCTCAGAGGAAAGCTTTACATTTATATTAATGTAAATAATAAGACATCACTAGAGAAATGAAAACAGAGGTCAGAGAAACAGTAGCCATGTCCACACATAGCCCACTGTGACTGGCTGGGCAGTTGTGACAGATTTTGACAAGAACATTTCCTTACACTGTGTTTCTTTCAATTTTATGATTATACCAGAAGCCTGATGCACAAAGATTTATGCAAGAATAGGCCTTCCTTCCCCTGGCTGCCAGCACTGCCTTTGTTCCAGCCCAGAGTTGCCTTTCCACCTTCCCACACTGCCCAGAGGCCCAGAGCAGCTGGGGCAGTGTGGAAGCATCCACTTCCTGCCACCACCTGTGTATGCAAATTAACCTGCCATCTTTTTTATTACTTTGAATACTCACTCCTGATTGGCTGGTGGGCATCATGAAGGTACAGTCAATTTGCATCTTTCTCTTTTATTAGTGTAGATTTTGAGATATATTCAGAGGAGATGGCTTTGACGGAACAGAGGTCTGACTAAAGACTGATAATCCAATAATGCTTCTGATCAGAGCCACTGTGTAAGCGTGTGTGCATGTGTGTGTGTGTGTGTGTACTATTTTGTGTTAACATGGCAAGTTCCCCTTTTGGAGTGCACATGGTTGTTGTGGATATGTACACAGTAAAGCTGGTGCAGAGAAACACAATTGAATGCACCTGTGCACCAGGGGGACGGCTAGCAGAGGACAAGCTTCCTGCAGAGAACTTCAAGTCTGACTTCCGCTTTATAGGTCAGTGGGAGCTTGCATGGTGGAGAGGTAAAATTGTGGAATAAACATTGAATGCTCTTATAGGTACATCCCAAATATTGCACGGGTGTTCCATGTTTTTATTTGCTAAATCAGGCCATACTGACAATGGGAAAGATATGCATGTCAATCATCTTTTCTTCTTTGTCATGAATATTGTCAACATCAGCATCAGTTAACATTTATGGAACTTGGGGAATGAGGTCCTTGCTCCAGGGAGGGCCTATCCATGACTCCTGCTCCCTGAAACACTTGAGCATGCCTGTTTGCTCCATCACGGACCCCTGAAGGTCCTGGACTCCACCTTACCCCTCCTTCTTCAAGTCCTTGCCCAGTGACTGGCATGTGCTAGGTGCTAAAACCACAGTTTGCAATAAATAAGGATATGATGTGGAATGTCTATAAAAGCAGAAAATTTGGGGTGAAGAGAATAAAATGACAAAACTGTACATGGAAGTACAGGGAATGTAAAGATGGTTAACAACAGCCATAAGTTAGAAGTTGTTACGTGAGGTATACAAGGTGTTGCCCTCAGATGTGCTTTGCACCTTACAGAGACTATGTGAGTAATTAAAAATATATGTGTGTATTCATATGAATATATATGTTTTTTAATGAAAAGTTTTAAGAATAGTATATTGAATTATCTTGTATTCTATGTTCAGCTGAATTGAAACCGAGTCTTATTAGATGGAAGCACTGGTTCAGTTTTAAGTAAAAAAAAGAATACTCAGAGAATATCAACATTTTCTACCCCAGCCAGTTGCTCAGTGGTTAGAGCATCTGCCCTCAAACTAAAGGGTGGCAGCTTGATTACAGTCAAGGCTCCATCCAGTTCCTGTCAGGGCACATGTGGGAAGGAGGCAACCAATCGATGTGTCTCTCACACTGATGTTTCTCTCTTCCTCTCTGTCTCTCCGACCTCCCTTCCACTCTCTCTAAAAAATCAATTGGGGGGGGTGGGAGTGAAATATCCTCAGGTGAGGGTTAACAACAACAACAAAAGAATATCAATATTTTCTGCTCTAGTTGGTTTGGCTCAGTGGATAGAGTGACAGCCTGTGGATTGAAGGGTCCCAGGTTGGATTCCAGTCAAGAGCATGTACCTTGGTTGCAAGCACATCCCCAGTAGGGGGTGTACAGGAGGCAGCTGATCTATTGTATGTTTCTCTCTCATCAATGCTTCTAACTCTCTATCCCTCTCCCTTCCTGACTGTAAAAATCAATAATATATATATATATATATATATATATATATATATTCTTTTATATATATATAAAAGAATATCAACATTTTCTAAATGCAACAGAAAACCCAGCCGGCTTAGTCCTTTATTTGATAAGTGCCATGATCAACTGACCAACTGTTGTTGTTGTTTTTTTAATCTTTTGTGAGGCCTGGAAAAATCAAGTAAAAACAGAAAATATCCAAATCTAGAAGCTTAATTTTACAAGATTAGCCTTATAACCAAATAATCACAGTCACCTGGTCAATGCCTATGATTAACTAAATTCTTGGAGGATCCCTTTCTCTTATGTCATAGTGTTGGGTGAGTGTATAGAAACACAGCCCTCAGTTCTTTCGCAAACACTCTGCATCAGTCTTGTTACTTCAGTTCTATAGTGCTGGGATGGATCATCCGGGCTTCTAGGAATTTCCAAAGTCAATGTAGTCATCCAAAGTAAAAAAAAAAAAAAAGAAAAAAAAAAAAAAAAAAGACACAGAGGGAAAGGAGAGAGGACGAAACCCGAAGAACCATACAATGACAAGTCAGAAAACTCCTCCCCACCGAAGATATTCTGGTGTATAAAAGGTATACTAAGGCATTCGGAAGACCCAGCACAGCGTTGTGAATCGTGAATACAGCGAATCGTTTGGCTTAGAAGGAAAATGAACACCAAGCCAGAGGTGATTCGGAAGTGTGTGTGGCCTACGTGCCTCATAGGCCTGTTCGTCACCGGCACCCTCTCTCTGAGCTGTGACTTGCTGCATATTCATCTGCGTAGAATCACCAGGCACAATGTGATGCTTCTGACCAATATAAGCAAATCATTTCCTCTGCGGTGCCTACGGGAAAACAGAGCTTTCAAGTTGCCCCGAGAGGTCCTATTCCATACCCAGCCTCTTCTGAAAAGAGACATCCAGGGGGCCTTCTATGAGATGGCCATGCTGACCTTCAGCATCTTCACTCAACCCGCCTTCCTGTCCACATGGGAAGAGGAACACCTGGAACAAATCCAAACCGGACTTCACTGGCAGCTGCAGTACCTGGAACAATGCTTGCAAGAAGAGCAGGGACGTGAAGATGAGGAAGAGATGGAGGAGGATGAGAGGGGACACCCTGGACTTAGGACCCCCCGGCCCAGCAAGTTAGAACTGAGGAGGTATTTCCACAGGATAAGCACTTTCTTGCAGGACAAGCAGTACAGTCACTGCGCCTGGAAGATCGTCCAACTGGAAGTCAAAAGATGTTTCTACTACTTCCAGAAACTCATAGAACTAACAAGCAGGAAATAAGGTAGATCTCTTTTTTTTTTTTTTTTTTTTTTTTTTAAACTAACATTTTGTTTCTCTCCAAAATCTCCTCCCCCTTTATTGGCTTTTAAGAATCCCTGGGCTATTCTCTCAGCCTGCTCTCGGCTGGATTGGTGGTGGCATCTGTAATGTTGACTGTCTCTCAAGTTTGGCCTTGCAACACCAGCCACATTCACCTCTCTGAGAGAGGCAATGCCCACCGTCCTCGGGGTGGCTAAGAGTCTCGTGACAAAGTTTTAAAGGAATGCTCTTCCCTCTCCATCTCCTGCTCTCCACTCCTCTCTCCTTTTTCTGTGTTGTACGTGCTTTGAATCTCACCTTTCAACTTCACCAAGCCAATGGCTAGAGAGCATGGGTCAGAGAATGTCTGAAAATGGATCACCTCAAGGACTGAGCCCTCTTGCTGTCCAGGTTGTTTAGTCTGAAGTTCAACTTGTTTAAAGAGCTTATACAAACTTCCATAATTAAAACCCTCCCTTTCTCTTCCTGCTCTCAAAAAGAAAAAAAAGAAAGAAGAAAGGTTGACATTTCTGGCCCATTTGTTTCTCAGCTTGGTTTATTTGAAATGATATGAAGTTTGTAGGAGAGTGAAGATCCACTCTCTCGTATTGGATGGTTGAATTAGATGAACATTAAGATCTGGTTTAACCTTTGAGAGCCCATGACTCGAATGCAGACAGCGCTGTTCATTCTTAATGCATATTATTTCACTTCTACATTTAAAGGGGCAGAAAACAATACAGAAAAGTGTAGTATTTGACTTCATTGTTTTGTGTGTCTGAAATGAAAGGCCCACAGTCATACTCTGGAAGAATTTCATATTGTATTTTCCCAATTAGAAGATCACTTTCTCCGTGTTAAGTAAATTATTCTAATAATACATGACATTTTAATATATTTTATCTCTCTAGAAGTTATTTTGTACCCAGATTTACCTAGATTATTTATTTAATTTTTCTTATGTGGTTTCTCATCTATATTAATCTACCATCTAACTGACATGAACTTTCTCTTCCTTTCTCCTCCAACCCATTTCAGAATCCTCTGTCTACCTTCAAGCAAGAACCAGCATCAAGGTTGCAGCTACACAAATTCACAAAGAGGGTAAAAAGAACCTGGTTCAGCCCCCGGGAGAGACCTCCTGCTATTTGTTGTAACAGGGTGCTGCCAAATTGCTTAGATTCAAGATTCATCCACGTATAGGACTCAAACAGTATAGCCAAATGGGAAGTCTTATGCTAAAACTGAGGCAAATTTCAGTCAAAAAGAATAACTAAAGGAACAAGTTGTGGATCATGGTTGCTGGTTATCAGTGGAAGGAGCAGACCATAAAATGAGTTAGTAACATCCACTCAGTAAAACATCTTATCAACAGAATCGTTCTATTAAAAACAAAACAAAAACAAAAACAAAACAAAAAACACAATAGTACTGCAAGCATCAAAGTAGTTGGGTGTGCAAGCTACTAATCAGAAAGTATACACTTGGGTTTTCCATGAATTTCTCTAACAATGCCTTTGCATGGCCTTCCTAATGACTCTATTGGGATCATGTCAGTCACTTTAGTAATTGATGTTCGCAGTCTTGCCAAATGCTTGCTGTACAAGAGGGAAGAGAATTGGCACTTCAAGTCAATACAGATCGTGTGGGCAGGGACAGAAATCAGAACAGAATGCTTTTGCAAAGAGCACCACTAGATGGAAAACAAAACAAAACAAAACAAAACACCCCAAGGCCACTGAAAAACAGGTGAGGACACACTCTAAGGAAGAAACACTCACAGATAGTGTGTTTCATCTCATTTATGATTTTAAAAAATGCAAAAGGAGAACAGTAAGACACTTCCTTCCCATCTGTCTGGCAGAGATGGAAAAGAATACTACAGAGTGTGAGAGGGGAAAATCCTCTGTCTGTTGTTGGGGAGAGGGTCAGTTGGCACAAGTTCCTCCAGGACAATAAGTCAATCAAATACCCTAAAAAGGCAGCAACTCCTTTGACCTAGCTCTCCTATCTCCAGAAATTTACTCCAAGGAAATCACTGGAGAAGACTGTTCACTGGAGCCTTCTTTATAACATTTCTGCTCCCTTTGGTTTTATTCCACCTCTTTGTATTTTCTATTTTCTACAATAATTTTGAAGGGGGTCTCATTCAAAAATTAAAGAAACCGTAAAGCTTATCTTCCACTACAATTACCCTGCGTTCCTTGCTGGGGCAGCTGAGACCAGCAGTGCAGATGACACTGTTAAGGATGCCTCTGGGCACTGAGAGCCTCCCAGCTCCTTGTTGCCGCTTCTCTCCTGCAGCTGCTGCTGCTAAATTCCAAAGGAACCCTTCCTTGGGGACCGTTTTCATCATGAAGTGTTTGCAAAGTGCCTCAGGTGCCTCAAAGATTTTACTTTTTCTTTTTGCTGGCCCCACTGGTAAAATCCTGAAATGTCTGGAGAAAGTGCTCTGTGTGTCCGCCTTCCCGATTCAGCAGGCTCTTGGTTCTTTGCTAAGAGTGAGTGCCCAAGTCCTGTGGGTCAGGTACAGGGGAAACTTCTAGAACTGCAGAGACAAGTTCACTTAAAATGCACGAGTGGGTAGCCAGGTGGAAGCGTTCAGATGGAACCCTCCCCCTGCCCCTGGCTTGGGGTAGGGATTAAGAGGAGGGAGATAAGAAGACTGTAACCTAGTCTCCTAGGAAGAGGGGCCCATTGGCCATCTCACAGGAAACACTGGCAACCCCGGTAAATGGGTGGCTCTCCGTATCTTAGCAACAGGTGCACAGACTCCGCCTCCTAGCAGGCAGAGCTACTTACCGGGCACCCTCCTGGGAGGACCCTGCCTTCTCCAAGTGGCTGCTTTGCTTCTGCCCTGGCTCCTTAGTAAATAGCCCACACTCACTGAGCACAAGCACTGCGTGTAAGCATCTAACTTGTGGGGGGAAGCAGGACCAGAGGCTAGGGTTAGGGTTAGGGTTAGGGTTAGGGTTAGGGTTAGGGTTAGCTGACGGCGCGCAGTCCCCACAGCAGGCGCACACCCACAGGTCACTCCTGGCCGGTCCCGAGGTCCGCACGTGGGAGCGCGAACACTGCCAGGGCAGCCTCTGCGCTGTGCCCTGCTTTTCTAACGGCGGGGAGGGGTCTGAGATTCAAACTGGGAACCCTGAGCGCAGTCCGGACTCCACGTTCCCTCTGCAGGGGGGCCAACTCCCCGTGGCTTCTAGGCAAAGGCTCGAGGCGTCCTGGGCTATTTCCCTCCTCGCTCTCTTCAAGGCTACTCGCCTGCTCCCCAGCCCTGGAAACTCCACATCTCAGATCCTGGGTGCCCTGATCCCCTCCGGCTGCGGGGGCTGAAATCCGCCGGAACCCACCAAGGGACACCCCGGGTTGACGTGGAACCTCGCTTCCACCCTAGAAAGCTGCACCCCTGAGGGGGATCCGCGCCCCCTGGGGGAGGGATCTGCGCCCCTTGTGGGGGATCCGCGCCCCCTGGGGGAGGGATCTGCGCCCCTTGTGGGGGGATCCGCGCCCCACGGGGCAGGGATCTGCGCCCCACGCTGCGCGCTCGGGATAAGATCTGAGAAAGGCGCCCGGGGCCACGGGCGGCCAGGAGGCGGGGAAGGAACAACTTTCCCTCCGCCCTCTCTCTAACCGCAGGCCGGGGCGGGATCCCGGGCGGGCGGGCCGGTGGCTGGCGGGGCGGGAGCGGAGGGCGCCGGGGCCGCCTGCTCGCCCCTGGCCCCGCCAGATGTTGGAAAGCACACAATAGGGGGGACGCAGAGAAACAAAAGGCCATTCGCCAGGGTCTCCGTGGCCTCTGTCCCGCGGTCCCTAAGAAAGGACGTCTAGGGGTGGTGTGGGGGGGGGGAGGGGAGGGGGCCTGTGGGGGGCAGGAAGGTGGGTGCAAGGGGACCCCGAGGAGCTCGGGGTCTCTGTCCTTACTTGCCGCGATCCTGGGGGTGGGCCGTTTACCCTTCCGGGAGGGGTCCCGAGGCGGGGAGGAACCATCCAAGGAAAGTTAAAGGGTTTTCACCTTTTTCCTCGGCAGAGGGAAAGGGAGGTGAGGGATGGCAGACGTTTGACAGTTCCTGGGGTTCGGCGGGATTTGTGGGTCCTTTAAGCAGCCCCCCTCTACCTACCCCCTCCCCAAGAAGCATGGACAGTTCAGGGGGACCTAGCTGACGGCGCGCAGTCCCCCCGGCAGCCCTGCGCCGAGCCTCCCGCTAAACCAAGACGCCCCAGCGCCGCCGGCCCCGCGCGCTTCTGCAAAAGTTTGTCTCCCGCCGCCCGCTCCCTGCACGCACCCTGCGCCCTCTGCGGCTCGCGGGGGGCTCGGACACAGACTTGCACCGCGAAAGGAGAAGGGTTACGGTGAGCTATCTCTTAAAATCCAGGCCCCGGACCCAGGGTGGGGACCGGACAGGACGTGCGAGAAGCCGGCCGGGAGCAGCCGCGGGCAGGCGGGGACGCAGGGTCCGCCACCTCCCGCACCCTTACTTCATCCTCCCGCCCCCTCCTCCCTCGCACCCGCTCCCAGGTGCGCCCAGCACCCTGCCCGCCTGGGCGCGACCGGACGTGAGCGGCCGCGGGCGGCGCCACCTCCTCCCTCGCCGGGAGCGTGTTCTCCCTCTCCGCGGGGTTTTACCTTCTGCCCGGGGCCCTGGCGGCGTCTTGCGGCGGGTGAGCTGCAGCCTGCGAGAGGAGAGGGCGAGCTCGGAGCCAGAGAGGCGCCTCCTGGGGATCCGCGCCGGGTCTCCGGGACCAGCGAGTGCGCCCGGGGCTCCGGCTGCAGGCTCTCTGCTCTCGAGGAGCCCCCAACGCACTGGGCGCGCGGCGGGCGCGCGGGGGCGCCGAGCGGGGACCCCCTGGCGGCCGCTCGCGGAATGGCAGCTCCGCGGGGGAAAGGCCTCAGGTCGCCCTGGGGTCATCTTCTCCGGGGACAGATGCCAGGACTGGACAGCCTTCCGGGGCTCACAGCCTTAAGGAAAGACATGGGCCCTCTGGCCAGGGCGGCGAGGGAGGTATCAGACCGGAAAGGATGCGTTCTGGGTCCACCAGGCCACATCCAAGGCACCAAGGGACCTAGAGAGTGGGGATCCTAATCTTCTCCAAGATTTTCTGACGTGGCTGCCTCACAGAGGGGAGCATTCATCACTGGGAAATGCTTGGAGATGATGCCGGGTTTATTTGCACACGATGGGAGTAATGAGATGAGCATGGACGCTGAAGTCCCCCCTCCCTCCCCCCGCCACTTTCTATCTGAGAGATCTTCATCAGTATCCCACTCTGTAGATTGGGAAGAGCACTATCTACCTGCAGGGTGTTTGTCTGGGGTTAAACCAAACATAAAGAGTATTCCTCGTTCATAGTAGGAGTCATTCAACGTAAACTTCCTGAAGAAAAGAATGACTCTTCCCCATCTCTTTTCCCCATATATTTGCATCTTAATGCACACCAATGGAGCATTATGACTCAAGCATTACAGTTGACCAAATGAGTAAGTATTACAGTTTACAATTCCTACTACACAATTTAAAGGGTTATGAAAATATGTTAAATAGAAATGTTTTCTATATATATAGAAAACATGCCTCCCCCGATGTGGTTTCCGCTACTATGAATGAGAACCTCTAAAACCACACACATCCTTTGCAATACCAAGTTCTTTCTAGTGTTGCAAGAAATATTTAATATAGAGTCACGGTCTCATAATATCAACCCTGGATTAAGTGATTCCATGTAATTCTGTGTCATTTGGGCAAGGTAAAGAAAGTGGAGATTGTGAGTATAAAACTCAAACATGAGGGGGTTGGGAAAACAAAACAAAAACCCAGCCACTAAGCAATGTCTCTGTTCATCACTGAGTCATGCCATCTCACTTCCAAACTGCCTTAAATCACAGTCACAGTTTTTTTTTAAAGTATATTTTATTGCTTTTTTTTACAGAGAGGAAGGGAGAGGGATAGAGAGTTAGAAACATCGATGAGAGAGAAACATCGATCAGCTGCCTCCTGCACACCCCCTAGTGGGGATGTGCCTGCAATCCCTGTACATGCCTTTGCTGGAATGGAAACCGGGACCCTTCAGTCCGCAGGCATTCTATCCACTGAGCCAAACTGGTTTTGGCCCAGTCACAGCCTTTAAAGCTCCTTTGGATTCTTTAGCCTCATAGCAATCAGGGAACCTCATCATCCAGAACAATTAGGAGCATCTCTTAACCACTGCAGGTTACCTTTAACCCCCACCCTCACCCCACTCAGTAGTCCCTGACTGGGAAGAGGCTGCTGCTTGCCCAAGAATTCTCATTAAATGACCTTTTCCATCCTGTCCCCAAAGAGAGGAAGAAAAGAAAGTTTCTACCCTTGGAGAGCAGTCCACCCCCAGGGTGAGGTGAGCAGGACTTGCAGGGGGAAGAGGGCATCCGGGTCTAACCACAAACACTAAAGGAACTGTCTGTTTCACCTTGCTCCAGGAAAAGGAAACCTTTATCCCACTTTCACGCCCTCATTCCTCCCCTGGGGCACAATGGTAAGGTTGTGATGGGGAGGAACTTTGGTATTTTCTGGACAATTTTCACCGGGGCGTGAGGGCAGTGTGACGAGTGGTGGCACAGCTCTCACCCACTCTGCACGGCTTCTCAGCCTGTTACCCGGTGGCTGGAGGAGGATAGGCCAGCGTTTAAAACCAAGCCCTTCTTGCCAAAACCGGTTTGCTCAATGGATAGAGAGTGGGCTTGGCTTGAGGACTGAAAGGTTGGGGGTTTGATTCCGGTCAAGGGCATGTACCTTGGTTGCGGGCATATCTCCGTAGGGGGTGTGCAAGAGGCAGCTGATCGATGACTCTCATCGATGTTTCTAACTATCTCTCTTCCTTCCTCTCTGTTACAAATCAATAAAAATATATTTAAAAACAAACAAACAAATAACAACAACAAAAATGAAGCCCTTCTTAGTCCTCCTGTGTCTTAGTCCCTGCAGGCCGCTAGAGAAAAACGCCGCAGACTGGGTGACTTACAAACAAGGGAAATTCCTTTCTCACAGTTCTGGGGGCCGAGAAGTCCAAGATCAAGGCACAGCGGATTCAGTGAGGATACATCGTGTTGCGATATCCTCACATAGAAGGGGGCCGGGAAGCTTTCTCGGGCCTCATTTATACCAGGCACTAATCTCATTTATAAGAGCTCTGTCCTCGTGATCTTCCAAAGGTCCCACCTCCACATATTACCACCTTGGGGTGAGGATTCAACATACGAATTTTGGGAGACACAAACTTTCAATCTACACATCCTGGGTACATCTCAATCTCCAATCCAGCTCTTATTGGAGCCTTGCATTGACTCCACCATGAACTGAAGGAGATACTGCTTCTGACTGGCTGCCAATCCTTATGTGTACGCTTCCTTGCTTCCGTAGAAAAGCAAACTGAAGGGAAGGGATGGGGGAGGAGTGTTCAGGTGCCAAAGTTCACCTAAGCTGAACTGATCCTCCTCCTCCAACGAGTCCCAGCTGCTGTCTTTCCCCCCTGGTGAATGGACACTCAGCCTTCCAGTTCTGTAAGACCCCAAATTACATGTGTAACTTTTATCCCTTTCTATGCCACCTGTCATGTCAGCAAGTCTTATTGGTTTCACCTTTAAGTCTAAGCCACAGATAATTATAGCCTCCTAACTAGTCCCCCACTTTTTCCCTCTCCCCTATGGTCTATTCCCCATACAACAGCCAGTGTAATTCCATCAAGATCTAAGCTACATTATGTCACTCTGCTACTCAAAACCCTCTTGGTGCTCCCTGTCTCACTCAGAGTAAAACCAGCACGAACATGCATCCTTTACCACTGTCCTTATTGCCTATCCCAGTCACAATCCCAGTACATCCGCACTGCCCTCTGTGGTTCCCAGAAACGCCAGGTACACTCCCACTGCAGGGTCTTCGACTTGCTATGCCTTCAGCCTGGAACGCTCTTTCCTCAGATACTTCATGACTGACAAGCTCACCTCCTTCCGCTATTTACTCAGAAGTCACCAGAGGCCTCCCCTTTCAACTCTGTCTAAAATTACAATGACCCTTCTAACACTTGCCGTCCGCATTCCCTGCTCCAATTTTCTCCACGTAATTTATTGCATCTGGTTTCTGATATATATATACGGCCTGTCTTTCCAGGGCTGCTGTAGCAAACTTAGTGGCTTAAAACGGTTGAAATTTATGATCTCAGAGTTCAGAAGGTTAAAAGTCTCAGTTCTCACAGGGCGAACATCAAGGTGCGGGCAGGGCTGCATTCCTTTTGAAGTCTATAGGGGAGAATCGGTTTCCCTGGTTTTATCAGCTCCTGGAGGCCTCTTGCATTCCTTGACTCACAGTCCCCTTTTTCTATCTTCAAAACTATCAACAGCGGGTGGAATCCTTTCCAGGTGACATCAGTCTGATCTTCCTGTTTCCCTCTTCTCCTTATAAGGGTTCTTGTGATTACAGCGAGATGATCCAGGATTGTCATCCTATGTGAGGCCACCTGATTAGCAACCTTAATTCCACCGGCAACCTTAATTTCCCTTTGCCACACAACGTAACACATTCACAGGTCATGGAGATAAGAATATGGACATCTTTGTGGGCCATTATTTTATTTGCCACACATCCTTACTCTTTCAAGTAGAGTATAAATTTCACAAGACAGGGGTCTTTGTCTGTTCTGCTTCTTGCTCTATCCCTAAACTAGCTGCACAAATGGGTAGGTACTTGCTATGGACTGACCCAAATTCATATGTTGAAGCCCTACTCCTCAATATGATGGTATTTGGAGATGGGGCCTTTGGGAGGCAATTAGGGTTAAATTAACTGATGAGGCGGGGGGGGGGGGCTCATAATGAGATGACTCTTACAAGAAAACAAAAGGAAAAAGAGAGGTCTCTCTCTTTCTTGTGAGGATACAGTGAGAAGGTGGCAGTCTACAAGCCATGAAGAGCATCCTCACTAGGAACCAAACTGGCAGCCAGCATGACCTTAGACTTCCCAGCCTCTAGCATTATGAGAGGCAAATGTTTGTTGTTTAAGCCACCCAGTCTATAGTGTATTTTTTTATAATAGCCTGTGCAGATTACTACAGCACTCAATAAACATCCTACCTAATAAAAGAGTAATATACAAATTAACCACCACTCAGCTCCACAAGCCACGCCCACCAGCCAATAAGAGCTCATATGCAAATTAACCCCAACCAAGATGTCTGCAGCCATAGAGAGCAGGAGGGAGGCTTAGGTTTCTCTGGCAACGGAAGCAGCCAAACTTTCAGCCTGCCCTAGCTGGCTTAGGCTTCCACTCAAGGCTACAAAGTTTCAGTTGTAGAAGGTAAACAAATTCCAGATACCAGGCCTCTGCTTGGGTTGTCAGGGGGCTTGGCTGGCCTGCAAACCACCATAGATCCCTTGCTCACGCCGCCCCATGCCCCAAGGGAACCTCCACCCTGATCTGGGATACCTTTCAGGGCAAGCCAGCTGGCCCCTACCTATGCACCAGGACTTTATCCTATCTAATAAAAGAGTAATATGCAGATTGACCATCACTCCAACACACAGTATGGATGCCCCCATGTGGTCAAAGATCCTGCCCCCATGTGAACACAAGATGGCCACCTCAAGATGGCCAGCAGGGGAGGACAGTTGAGTGGGACCAGCCTGCAAGGGAGGGCAGTTGAAGGTGATCAACCCTGCAGGAGAGGGCAGTTAGGGGTGACCAGGCCGGCAGAGGAGGGAAGTTGAGGGCAAACGGTTTGGCAGGGGTGTAGTTAGACATCAATCAGGTTGGCATGGGAGTGGTTAGGGGGTGATCAGGCTGGCAGGCAGAAAAAGGGGCAATCAGGAAAGCAGGCAGGCAAGCAGTTGGGAGCCAGCAGTCCTGGATTGTGAGAGGGATGTCCGAATGGGATTGGGCCTAAACAGGCAGTTGGACATCCCTTGAGGGGTCCCAGATTGGAGAGGGTGCAGGCTGGGCTGAGGGACAACGCCCCCCCCCCCTTGCTCCTGTGCATGAATTTCATGCACTGGGCTTCTAGTTTACTAAATAATTATTGAGGAAACTTTATCATAGGCACTATAAATAATGAAAATTATGCACTTACAGTATGCCAGGTACTTGCTAAGCATTCCACATGAAACATCTCATTGAATTCTCCTAAGAATATGACAGGCAGCTTACTAACCAACAGCAGAGCCCTTCCTTTCATCCTAACTATCCTATGGGGCAGGCCCAGGTGAAAAAATTATAGAATAGAAAGTTGAAGGGACTAACTTAAGGTCATGTAGCTAGTACACTGTGTAAGCAGGTTTTCGATGTGGCAGTGGGGCTTAAGCCCATGGCAGTAACCCTGATGCTCTCCTATGCCTATCATGTGGCAATGGGCAGCCCTGGGTCTTGCCCTCAAGATGCTTACAATCCAATAAAAATGACAAGATATACAAATAGCAATAATATGGAGAAGACTATTGGGGGTAATAGATTTCTGTGGAGCATTGAGAAGGGAAAGGTTAATTCTGGATTAAGTTGACTGTAGGGAGTTGCAGGGAGAATGTAGCTCTGACTTATAGATGGTGGGCATTGTTGGAGTTAGACAGAAAGTTTGTTTCAGATAGAGTAAAGACACAGGAATTTTAGAAAAATGCTAGATGTGTTCTGGAAATCAAGATCAGTCTACCTGGTATGTGGACTAAACCTGTAGTTAGAGGATAAGGGCTAGGATTCTAAAGAAAAGTTAATAATTCTTATTAACAGATGTTAATGGGAGAAAAAGTATCTGAGGGAACTGTCAATGTCTGAAGCTGTAACTCAAAAGGCAATGAGTAATGAGAAACATGAACTTCTTGCAGAGGTTGCTAACTCTGTTTGGGCACTCAAGAAAGGCATTCATGGCTCTAGCTGGTTTGGCTCAGTGGGTAGAGCTTCAGACTGCAGACTGAAAGGTCCCAGGTTCGATTCGGGTCAGGAGCACATGCCAGGGTTGTGGGCTTGATCCCCAGTTGGGGGCATGCAGGAGGCAGCCAATCAAGGATTCTTTCTCATCATTGATGTTTCTATCTCTCTCTTCCTCTCCCTTTCTCTCTGAAATCAATAAAAATATACTGAAAGAAAGAAAGAAAGGAAGGAAGGAAGGAAGGAAGGAAGGAAGGAAGGAAGGAAGGAAGGAAGAAAGAAAGAAAGAAAGAAAGAAAGAAAGAAAGAAAGAAAGAAAGAAAGAAAGAAAGAAAGAAAGAAAAGCATTCATGGACCCATAATTCTGGGTCCAGGGCACAGTCTTATATATCTTAAACTCAAAAGGTTCTAAAAGAGGTCAGATATAGATACTGAGACAACTGGGCTGCCCTGACCTTTGGACAGGAATGGTTTCCACCACTCCATTTCAGAGATGAAGTGAGTAAGGCAGGAAGGATGAAGTGACTTGCACAAGATTACACAACCAGTAAGATTGGGACATAGATTCCAGGTCTCATGACTATTAGTGCTCTGTGTATCCTGGGATATAAGTGGGAAAGGCCACAACTGTGCATGTGTCCAACACAAAGTTGGCAGCTTTTAGGCTGCTTCAGGCGGTCCTCTCCAGATTCCTACGGAATAGATCTGAGCACCTTGGACAAGAGCTCTCAGGAATCTCCCTTCCAAGCTCTTCTAGGGAAAACAGCAGAACCAGCAGCACCTGGGAGATGCATTGCAGAAAGACAAGGTGCACGGTGATTAAGAGAAAGGGCCTCAGAGTCAGGAATGCTCATGCCCGCGGCGCCTAACGTCTCCATGTTTCACTACCTCCTCTTATGCCAGGGGGACAGTCACACACAGGCCGCTGAATGAATTCAATGAGGGGAGGCATGTGAGCTGCTTAGCACAGTGCCAGCCCCTTGGTAAATACTCAAGAAACACCATTGCAGCACATCTCACACCACCCTCACGAAGGTAAAACAGAAACAAAAACCCAGACCCCAGCACGTCTTACATTCCACGCTGGATTCAGAAGCCTCACTGTCCCTGAGGATACTGTTTCCTGGAATTGGGAACAAAAAAAAGAGAATATTTCTGGGTAGTTTGATGTACAATGAATAACATTCACCATCTTTGCCCAAGTCAGTGCAAATTACTTTTCATCAATTTCAAATGGTTTTCTATATTTCCTGTAAGAAAAGCCATGCCGGGCTTCAGTGGTGTGTAAGAAAAACCCCAGGACGATTCTGTTGCCAAACCGCCTCATTACTGCTTCCTCTGAGAGGCTACCAAAGAGCAAAGGGATAGCAGAAGTGGGTCACCATGGCAACGTCATAACATCAGAGTGCAATGGAGTCAAAGTGGAAAGGCATGTTTGCAGTCACCGAGAAACAGACCCCTAGCTATAAGGCTCTGGAACAAGAGTGTCAAACTCAAAGGCTAACACGGGCCAAATACACAAGGTCTAAATTTATGTGGGCAGCAAGAAAACAAAAGCTTCCATTTTCATAGAAACATAGGTTTATTTTGATAGAGACATGCTAAAGACAAAGGGCTGAAATACATGAGTAATTGTTAACATAAAGTAATAGAACATCTTAATAAAAATTAATATTTTTTTCTTGAACATTAACTTACCAAACACTGAATAACTGCACAAATTAATAAGTGTAATGCAAATAAGCCTATTTTTCTTGTTTTCTGAAAGCGATATATTTCCTGTTGTGCACACCAAACAAATCAGTCCAAGACTAATGACATGGCAGTCGGCTGCTAAAATATCTGCTGCCAGTATTAGTGGCGAGAAATAGTGTGCCTGCACGTAAGGAGCATAAGGGAAATGAATGCAACACAATTATAGTAATTAGTCATTAGCAAACCGGTATGTAGAACCTTACTAATAATTATGTATAACAGGATATTGTACAAATTAAGTTACGGAATTCTTATTAAAGTGTTGCTTACACACCATTACATTGGCTGGGCCTTGAGTTTGACATGCTTGCTCTGGAGACTAGTGCTCAGAGTTCAAGGGCTATTCAAATTAGACCTGGTGGGAGGGCAGTCCTCTTTGTTCTGACTCCCAGCTGATTGCCCAGTGTCATGGAATGCTAACTGAAATGGTTAGGGGCAGCTTACTAACAGACAGCAGAACCCTTGCTTTCACCCTAACCAATGACAGTTCACAAACTGTCTAAGTGTCTACCTAACAGATTTCCAAGCCACAGTGGAAGCTTGAGCAGAGGGAGTGGAGGGGTGCCAGCCTCAGCTTGCCAGCAGTTCCGCCTCTGTGCGTGAGCTGCAGAGGGAAACACCTTTTCTGATCACTCATTGGCTAAGCTCCCTGTATACCACTGGCAGTGTTCTTGGTAACTTGGGTAATAAGAATCCAAAAAGATGATCTAGGGTTTTTCCACCACATTCCTGGAGGAAAAAACAAAGGTCCGCTATTGGAGGGCTAAGAAATGTCATATCCTGCCCTAACAGGTTTGGCTCAGTGGATAGAGCCTCCACCTGCAGATTAGAGTTCGACTCTGATCAAGAGCATGTACCTAGGTTGCAGGCTCCTCCTCTTGCTGGGCCCCAGATCAGGGCTCATGCAGGAGGCAACCAATCAAAGTGTTCCTCTCACTTTGATGTTTCTCTCTGACTCTCCCTTTCTCTTCCACATTCTCTAAAAATCAATGGAGGATAAAAAAGAAAAGAAAAGAGAGAAAGACAGAGAGAAAGACAGGAAGAAAGACAGACAGAAAGAAAGAAAGAAAGAAAGAAAGAAAGAAAGAAAGAAAGAAAGAAGTCATATCCTATGAAAGACATATCTTAAAAATGTCTAAAGAAATTTGTCATTTTTTTCATGGTGAAGGGACTGACTGGAGTTCGTGTTGATGAAAATACCCTGGCAGCTGTGGTGACTGGCAGTGGCTGCAGCAGCGGGGTGATGGGGCTGGCGCCTTCCCCTGATCAGCTTGGTCGCCTCCTGCAGAGGAGGCCAGATTGCGGGAAGTGGGCCTAAGTCATCAGTAGGACATCCCCTGAGGACTCCTGGACTGTGAGAGTGGGCAGGCTCGTCTGAGGGGACCCCATCTCCCCACAGTGCACAAATTTTGTGCACCGAGCTCCTAGTATAAAATAAATATTTATACTATATACTGTATATAAAAAACATGTATATAAGTATCTTTAGACATTATATATATATATCTTTTATACATATATATAACTTTTTAAGACATTTCAAACCATTACAAAATCCATGTTATATGAAAGCATGTTTTCTGCAGGCATAATTCTTAACATTTATGACACTAGACATTTTTTATATCAGTCCCATTCTGAGGAGGAACTAAGCACGGTGACAGGGTTTGAGAGGAGCAGAAACCACGACACTTTTCAAAGTTGTATCAGTGCAGCTAAGCAAGCTAGTGCTTTTTGGAACCCTAACGGACATTTATCTGCTTCTTTTCTGTAAGAATAAAGTCGAACTTTCTTTCCCAGCTATTTTTAAAATTCATTTTATTGAAATGAGACTGTGATCTTCCCTTCTGCTCTTAGGATCCATTTGTATTTTTCCTAGTGACCCACGTCCCCTTCAGGTCTCCTACCAGATGGTGGGTTGTTTTCTTGAATCGCTTGATTCTTTAATAAAGTCATTCTTCTCAGGAGGTGAGCCTGAGGTTTTTGCTCAGACCTGACACAAGCCAGGTGTGACCCACGTGTGGCCAGCCTCAGGAGCCTCAATAACGGAGAGGAATTGTCTCACCATAAAACAGCTCGGCGTCAGGAGGAGCCAGAAGGGCTGCTTGCCAGGAGAAGGACCGTGAAAGGTAGTCTCATCTGGAGACATCACAGCCCAGATCCCCAAATCAGTTCCAGAGGGAGACTGCACCACCTTTCTCAAGTGGAAACTCAGCCCATAGGAGGGATGGTAAGAGAGTGGGCGTCACGGGTTCTTCAGGTTGGATCCCAGGCCCCTCCCTCTTCCAAACAGGAAAATGATGAGGATCTCACACGGACTTCCTCCTGAAGGGGAACACACAGCCTGGCCACCTTTGTGATCAGTGCCCACCTCCCAAGCCAAGAAGTCTGTCCTTAACTCCCAGCGGCCCTGGATGGCATACCAAGGAGAGTCTTCGGTGCCTCCAAAGCTATCCTGGAAGGTCTGTTGAAAGAAATGAAGACGTCAAGTCAATCTTCCTACTGTCAGCCTGGAGTGGGCTGTGGATGAATGTGGAGCCTCTCCGGACCACCCCGTGCCTTGCCTCCGTGACATAAAAAAGAACAATACTTTTCTTTTCACATCACAGTGAAGGCAAGACGCAAACGTGAGGGTATCCCTCCTGCTGACTTGCGTTAGCCTCCAGCTGTTTCACCTAATCAGGGCCCTATTTTCTCAAGATCCCAATGAGATGTGATACACTGCTCAATATTAATTTCCTCCGAAGAGGCCACTACACCGTGTGGAAAGCCCCTTGGGTGGAATAACTATCGAATTTCTAAATGGCCTCTGGCCAGTCTCAAATGTGATGGTGTTTCATGTCCAGTAAAATGAAAGAGACTTGTCTTGGGTATTGAACAACCCTGATGCTGCTTTTCTGAGGAAAAAATATCTCCCTGAAGGTTTTTAGAAAAGTTTGTTAAAACTTCCCCCCCCCCCCCCCCGCCCGCCCAAATCTTACTAGTATTGCTTAATGCTCAACAGTCTCCAGAGCTGAATGGATAATTTCTTCCTTCTATTTATTTTCTCCTCCCTCCCTCCCCCTATCCCTTCTTCCTTTCTTTCCCTCCTTTCCTTTGTTACTTTGTCCCAAAGGGGATTTGTAACAGCTAGACAACTCATCAAGATTTCTGCCCAATGTCCCAAAAGCACAATTCTCCTTTTTTAAATAAAATTGAATTATACTTTCATCCCCTTCCCTTGCCTCTCTGCTTCTCTGTGTTTTCTGTTTATCTCAGCGGATAGTAAGCCAGGTTTTCATTTGAAGTTGCTGCTTAAATAGTGGACAGTCAGCACCAGAAGCCAACAAGAACACATGGGGTAAGAGCTGGAAGGTCCCTCGAGACCATTTGCCTCCGTCTAGCACAGCTCACGAATGTTTCCAGGACAGGGAGGGCTGGGAGCTCACACTTATTGAGCGCTTATTATGTGCGATAGGCTGTGCTGTGCTGTTATTGAGCTGTGCTGGCTATTAGCTCATCTGGTTCTCACGGAGATTAGGAAACTTGCCCAGGGTTCACGCAGGCCTTCTTCGGTGGTCTTAGACCCAACTTTGTATCATCTTGCATCCATCAGCCCTATAAGAACTGAGGTTGGAGTTTAGGGATCCGGTTTGGTAGACGTCCTTGGTATCCCTCATCGCATCTCTGGACGCATCTCTGATTCCACTGCATTGACGGTGGCTGGCTTCCCAGATCTCCAGCATACACCAGGCGTGAGCTCACTGTGTTCCGTGAGGCTGTTTCCACAGCTGCAGGAGCCTGCTCAGCCTGGGGGCAGCAGTGTCTGTATGTAGGGAGGACTAAACCCCCAGGGATAACTAATGGAATGAGATCCAATGCTCTACCCTCTTGTCCTTGAGGTGGACAATCCAAGCCTGAAGTGGCCAGTCATCAGTTCATCCTCCTACTGGCTTTTCCTCCTTATTGTTCCAGTCAGCCCGCTCTGCTCTCTGACTCCTGCTTCCTGGAGTCACCTCCCAAATAAACTAACTGCACTCACATTCTTGTCTCAGGCTCTGATTTGGAGAGAATCCAAAGCAAGATAGTGGGGTTCTTGGTGGACTGGAAATAAAGAACATCTTGTGTGCTGAATAGTAGGGAAGAAGGTTCCTGTGGTGAGGCCTGCAAGCAAATATGCTCAGACTAAACCAGAAAGAGACCTTGGAACAGAGAAAAACAATTCCAAGCCACAAACTCTATTAAGGAATTTTTCCCTTAAGTAGACTCCTCTTTGAGGAAATAGATGCAAAGTGTTCAGTAAACATGCCTGGAAGGAAATGCATCAGAACAGTAACTGTTTTGTTCTTTTCTGAATAAATCTTCAATGGAAGTTTCCTTGCTCTTCCTCGCTTTTCTATCCATCAGTCTCCACTGCCCCTCGGGGAATCACAATTCCTATCTCCTACTTTTTCCTGCTCCTTAGACTCAGTAGAAGGTGGATAGTCATCATTCTGCACCTGGAAGGCAGCACAGCATGTTAGTTAAGAGTAAGTCATGGGCAACAGAGCAGGTCAAGTTCAGCTGGGTGAGCTGGTCTATCAGTCAGGTTTTGCTACAGAAACAACTCCCAGGTTCAGTTGCTTAGAGCTGAGGCTTAAAACTTCAAATCTCAAAGCTTAAAACTTCAAATCTCAAAGCTTAAAACTTAAAACAGAAGATTAATGGCTCTTTCATCTTAAATTGATGGGGTGGGAAGGGGCTCTGCTCCTGTAGCTCTCCCTGCAGGACGGAAGCTGTGGAGCAGCCATTCCTGGGCACTCCAATGGTGGCAGAGTGAAAAAGAGACAAAGCTCACATTGGCTCTCTAGCCTTCCTTTTGACTTTGGATATTTTATTGAATTCTTTTTTTTTTTTTTAATAAACATTTTATTTTTTTAAGTGTATTGGGGTGACATTACTCACCATGAACATATAGGTTTCATGTGTGGATTACTAATGTACACAATCCGTTATATAGGACCATGTGCCACCACCCAAAGGCAAATTTTCTCCTGTCACCTCACATTGGAACCCCTTCTTCTCCCCCACTCCTCCCTCTGACAACCACCACACTGCTGTTTGTGTACATATGTTTCAGTTTTATATCCCACATATGAGTGAAACCATATAGTTTTTAGCTTTTACTGTTTGACTGATTTCACCTAATGTTCTCAAGGTCCATCCATGTTGTGATAAATGACACTATTTCATCCTTTCTTTGGGCTGTGTAGTGCTCCATTGTGTATATGTACCACATCTTCTTTATCCACCCTCTCTGGCAGGGTACTTTGGCTGTTTCCAACTCTTAGCCACCATGAACAATGCTGCAATGAACATAAGGGATCATGTATCTTTGCGTATAAAGGATTTCAAGTTTTTTTGGGATATACCCAAGAGTGGGATTGTTGGGTCATATGGCAGCTCTATTTTTAATTTTTTGAGGCATCGCCAGACTGCTTTCATAGTGGCTGTACCAGTCTACATTCCCACCAGCAGTGAATGAGGGTTCCCTTCTAACCTTCCTTTTGAAAGTGACATATGTCACTTGCTCAAATGTCTTTGGCTAAAGAGACTCATGGAGTCATGCCTGAATTCCACTGAAAGGGAAACTACAATCCAACTTCCAGGTGAGCAAAGGGAGAAAGAGAAAGAAAGCAGGGTAGTTGTGAAAAATGTTCATCGCATTTGGACAGTTATTGAACATATGCCCCACTGTCCTCTTCGCGGGCCATGGGATATTTGCTTTACAACTTTGTTCTGAGGGTCCAATGAGAATTTGCTCAGAAAGCACCTGGCACATAGCCATGGCTCAATAAATGCTGCTAATGTGACCATGGTTCTTTGTATACCTGAAACAAAATATTGAGGTTTCCCCCAACATTTTCCTCATCTCTGAGGTAAACAATAGCAAGTTCCTGAGCGCTTTCCCATAAGTTGTTATTTTCTTGTTTTTAAAATGTTTTATGTGCCCTTTCTCTAAATTTCTCCAAGTTCTGTCCATTCTAAGTTATGGATTCTAGCACAGTGATCCCCACATAGAGAGGACCTGAGTCCTACTGAAGAAAGAGAATGTACTTTGTTTTGAAGGGAACTAGACAACGATGAGATGATCATCACTGTGTTTATTATTTATAGCAAGTACTATAATATTTTAGTACACAGATAAGCACAGTGTAAGTTCACTAGAACAGCGTGGTCCTCATAAGAGAGAACATATTTTTGTGCTAAAACACACACACACACACACACACATACACACACAAAAAGGGCTAGTTATAAAGTTATTATCATAGTGTGGGCTCCTTTGGCCAAGAATGTTATTAGGGTTTCAATGAAACCATGATGTTGTCAACAGGACACATTGAAGAGCCTGCAGGGCCTTCCTCTGGCTTAGTGAGCAGACTCTGGCTTTCCCCAGGGAAAAGGGGGATTGGTAGGGTCTCAGCACAGGTTCCAGGCATAGATTGTAATCTCCCATCCCTCGCCATCCTAGTTTGGTCTGGAAAGCCAGGATTTTGAGTATCTAGTCAAGGGACTGTCTCACTGTCCTTGGGTTGGGTTGTCCTGCTCCTCCCCGCATCTTGTTCTCACATGACAGTCATTGATTGACTCTTAGTTTTATCAGGTGCTCTTCATTTCAGCAGAATTTCTGTTCAGCCAAGCGGCTCACGTGGACCTTGGGTTGTTTACGTGTTCAGGACCTGCTATTGCGAAACTCTGAAGAAGTTTATTTTATGTAGCTGGGTTGCTTGCACCAGAATGAATTAATTTGCTTAAGTTATTTTAAAAATGTGTGTGTGTGTGTGTGTGTTTGTGTGTGTGTGTGTGTGTTTGTTTTTTTAGCTTCTTAGAGAAGCTCTAGTCTTCTTGTTCATGTGGGTCTAAGCCAGCAAAAAAAAAAAAAAATCCCATGTGTGTTGATGGAAGCCAGAGAATATCCAGCCAAACGGGACCACAGGTTTCCAATTTGGACAAAAAAAACCTCTATTCCTAGGTTAAAACACTGTGCTGCTGGTCTCAGGCCTGGAATCTTCAATGCTTCTAAAGCCCAGAAGGCCATACAAATGAGTCTCAAACTCTGCCTACAGGTGTGTGGGCGGGGCCACTACAAAGAGACACTCATCCAGGAGAAACACCCACTGCAGCCCAATGGGGAATGGCTAGTCCAGCAGCAGGGAGACACTGAGGTCCGGCTGGAGACACAAACACACTTCCTTATCTGGATCAAATGGGGTGATTCATCAAACTATCTCGTAAACATTTAGCTTCACAGGTTGTTGTTGTTTAATAACTCTTTAGGAAATAGATTCTTACCTTTTGGGGGAATCGGAAACTCCTTTGAGAACCTAACATGGCTGTAGACCCACCACCCAGAAAAAATATGCATACAAGTCAGTGGTATGATTGGGATAACATCATGTATTGCCAAAGGGGTCCATAATCCCCTTGCTTCAGAATTTGGGGAAATTTTAAACCGGAGACTATCCATCCTTTCAGAACTTCCTGAGTTCCTGTTTTATAGCAGGCACTGCAGTGGGAGCTGGGGATACGATGATGTGTCACACAGGAGCCAGCCTTTTGAAGCTCAGAGAGCCATGAGACACAAGCCACCCGTAATGATGATGCACAGAGTTAAGTGGTATACTAGGACTATGATCACAGAAACCTACCAGAGCCCTGAATAGAGGGGAATTAATTGAACATATATTTACCGTATTTTTCGGACCATAAGACGCACTTTTTTCCCCCAGAAGTGGGGGAAAAATGTCCCTGCGTCTTATGGTCCAAATATAGCCTACACATATACTTTAAAAAAAGTTTTTTTACTTGCCCGGCTCTGTGTGGTCTCTGTGTGCTTGCCCAGCTCTAAAATGGTTCTAAATGCTGCTGTTTACTTTACAGGGTTGATTACATGTGTTTATGACTGTGATGTTGGGTTTTAATGCACATAAAATATTTTAGGACACTATTTGTTTCAGAATCTTTTTTTTCTTCATTTCTCTTCTCTAAAAACTGGTGCATCTTATGGTCCGAAAAATACGGTAATAAACATGATGAGGCAGGCAATTACGCATAAGTTAGTGCACAGGCATGGTCCTCGCCTTATGGAGCATGAAGTCTGGGATGCTTTAGTCTGAAGTTGAGGGAGGGGCCTGGACAAACACACACTAACCGAGGTGAATCCTGACTGACAAGATGACCAGGTGAAGTGTGTACTTCAGGCAGTGAGGGCAGCATGCACACTGGCTGGTGATGGGAGCACATTGAGTTGGGGAAGGCGGGTAGTTCACGGGGCTCCCATGATGGAGTGGAGAAGTTTGCTGGGTCAGATCCCTAGGCCCTGTGCTTCAGCATGGATTGCAGGCTTTATATCGTGTGAAAGGTTGCCACTGAGGTTTCTTAGAGCCAGTGAGTGAGGACATCAAAGAGGATGTTATTTTAGAAAGATCACTCTGCCTCCCGTGGAGGGAATGGTTTGGGTGGCCATAATTTCGTGGGTGAAATTATGGAGACCAGGAGAAAGCTGTTGAGTTAATCCAGTTGAGAAACGAGGTTTTAATCGTGGCAGTGGGGACAGTGGAAGGTTTGAAAAACAGGCTGAGGCCTCTGGGTAGTAACTCACTAACACCCCCTCTCTCTTGCCATACAACTTTCTCCTAAGGCAGTGATCGGCAAACTGTAGCTCGGGAGCCACATGCGGCTCTTTGGCTCCTTGAGTTTTTAGCAAAGGCCAGCTTAGGAGTACCCTAATTAAGTTAACAACAATGTACCTACCTAGTTTATTTTTTTTTCCTCATTTTTTTTATTAAGGTATTATATGTGTACATACCTTACCAATCCCTACCCCCCCCCCCTCCATTACCCTCTCTCTTCAGAGTTTTGTGTCCATTGGTTATGCTTATATGCATGCATAAATTCCTTAGGTTGATCTCTTATCTCCCCCATATCTCCCTACCCTCCTCGCGTAATTTGACAGTCTGTTTGTTTCTTTACTGTCTCTGTATCTATCTTTTTGTTCATCAGTTTATAATGTTCCTTATTATTCATAAATGAGTGAGATCATGTGGTGTTTTTCTTTCATTGACTGGCTTATTTCACTCAGCATAATGTTCTCCAATTCCATCCAGGTCGCTGCAAATGATAAGAATTTCTTCTTTTTTATGGCAGCATATTCCATTGTGTAGATGTACCATGATTTTTTGATCCAATCATCTGTTGACAGGCACCTAGGCTGTTTCCAAATCCTAGCTATTGTAGATTGTGCTGCTATGAACATAGGGGTGCATATATTCTTTTTGATTGGTGTTTCTAGTTTCTTGGGATATATTCCTAGGAGTGGGATTACTGGGTAAAATGGGAGTTCCATTTTCAGTTTCTTGAGGAAACGCCATACTGTTTTCCACAGTGGTCGCACCAGTCTTATATAGTTTAAGTTTAAAAAATTTAGTTCTCAAAAGAAATTTCAATCGTTGTACTGTGATATTTGGCTCTGTTGATTAATGAGTTTGCTGACCATTATCCTAAGGCAATACTCTCTACTTAGCCTGGTTCAAGCTAATAAAACAATCTTGCTACTGATATGGCATTACTTAGAACTTGACTGTAGACTTGTTGTGGCTTAGTATTTAGATATTGGAAACTCTACATTCAGTTGCTTAACGATGATGACAATGACAAAATGATAATAGCCATGTCTGAATTTTATTGTTCACTTACTCTGTGCTAGTTCCCTGGAAGCATTCTGCATGTGTTAACCCACTTATAGTCACACAACCTGATGATGTAGGTTCTATCCTTATTCCTATTTAATAGATGAGGACATTGAGGTAGCACAGAGAGGTTGAACATCTTGTCCAAGGCCACAGCTAAGAAGTGAAAAACAGGGTTTTGGCGTTGGAAGTCTAACTCCAGGACCCAAGCTCCTATTAACTACTATTAACTACCGTCTGCCTTCAAGGATAGGAATATGTTCCTTCTCCATAAAATTCAGCTTAAGCACTAAAATGGACTTTTTCAATTTGTTCTGAACATTCTGAGCAACCCCCCAAAAAGGTTTCCAGGCCTCTCAGGTCTCCAGAAAATGTGTGAGGAGCAAAATGCTGGGTGTGAATGTTTTTGCAGAACCAGTCTCTAAAGAGCAGAAAAGCAGAAACAACAAACAATGGTGATTTTAAACAATGAATGCTGTTTTCCTTCAGCCATAAGGGTATTGTGAAACTTGACAAATCCATTTAGCTTTCAAAGCATTCCACATTCCCCACCCACAAGCAAATGCCAGAAGGTGCCAGTTGGAGCCAACTCTGAGCTGGGGGAATGATTTTTTTCTAAATACGGGATCACATTTCTTAAATGTCCGCACTCACAGATGGATACCTGCCACTGTCCCAATTGGTCTGATGAAAGTTGCTTAGCAATTTATCAAGCTATTAATTTAAAAAGAATATTTCAGCAAGAGATGAGATAGTGAGGTACAGATGCAGAAACAGAAAACGATAGGGTATTACTACCTGAAAAAGATTGAAAACCACTGCCTTAAAGTCTTTGAAATTTTAGAGCTAGATTGTGCATAGGCTCAGTTTTAATGAAAGACTTTCTAAAAGGGCGGGGGAGTTCCTGATGAAGCCATTTCCTTAATTTTCAGGAACTGACTCTTTGGGGAGAGGGTAGAGAAAATGTTTAAAATATTCATTATATTCATTCAACTTCTGCCCTGTGCCTGGCACCACACTCGGCAGAAACACAAAAGTGAAAAGGACGTGGATGTACTCGAGCCTCACAGTGGAGACAAAGCACAGGCACAGTGAACAGATACAACCAAAGAGGAAGCACTAGGAAGTGAGAGTGGAACAGTGAGGTCACAGGGATGACCAGAAACTGTTGCAAAGATTTCAGATTTATTTTCATAAATGATACAGAGCCATTAAACGGAAGTGACCATCAGATTTGATTTCACAAGGGTCATGCTGTTCCAGTCCATGTGAAAAATGGGTTGTAGGGGGCAGACATCAAAGGCAGGGCGAGTTTCTTCCACTTCTCATAAAATCACCCCACCATACCAATTCCTTCCTTTCTGATCTGCAATCCATTCCTCTCATCCCCCAATACACAATTTAGAAATTATCTAATCTATTAAAAGTGCTAGTTTCCAACTGTTTGAGGTTTCCCTGGATATCTATTATTCATTTCTAATTTAATTACATGTGATCAGAGATTACACATTGTGTAACTTGAATCCTTTTAGGTTTATTGAGACTTGATTTATGGCTCAGAATATGTTCCTTGTGTAAATGTGCAATCTATTACTGTTAGGCACTGCTGTGTGCTACAATGTCACATATCAAGTTGGTTTTTAGTCTTGTTCAAGTCTTCTATATGCCTATTTTGTGTTTTCGTGTTCTATCAAACATTGTCTTAGGGGTATCAAATCCCTACATATTAACTGTAGAGTGCCTGTTTCTCCTTACAGTTCTATTAGTTTTCATTTTGTGCATTTTTATAGTAGTTAGGTAAACAAGCACTTAGGACTGAAGGTCAGCAAGATGTTTGGCATTATAAAATTATCTTTTGTTGCTGGTAATATTCTTTGTTCTGTAATCTACTTTGCCTGATATTAATAATAGCCACTCCAGCTTTCTTTTGATTTGTATTGGTGTGGTATATCTTTTTTCATCCTATCACTTTTAATCTTTGTCCTTCATGAGTTTCTTATTTACAGCATACAGTTGGATATTGTTTTTTATCCAATCTGACAACTTCTGCCTTTTCATTGGGATATTTAGGATACTTATATTTAAATTCCTTTAAAAAGACAATTGACTGCTTACACAAAAATAAAAAAGTGTGGATCTTATAATAAATGCAGAAGGAAAATGTGAGGTCACAATAGCACACAGATGAGGAGGGAGAAATGTCAGTGTACTATCATAAGGTTCTTATAGTCTATTAGAGGCCCGATGCACAAAATTCGTGCAAGTGTAGGCCTTCCTTCCCCAGCTGCCGGCACCGGCTTCCCTCTGGCACCCGGGACAGGACGGGAGTTTCCCTCTCAGCCTCTGCTTCATCCGGTAGGTCGTCTGGAAGGATGTACTGTCTAATTAGCATATTATGTTTTTATTATTATAGATACTTATTGTATATGACAAGTGGTACATTATGTGCTATAATCCTCTTATATCAATATTATTATAACCCTGTAACCCCTGCTACATCAATATCATGATAACAGGAATTTTAAAATGTATTTACCCAATAATTATCATACATTTGAAATATTAATGTACACATTTAAGACATCAAAATGCAATCCTGGTAGTTAAGCAGGAAGACTTTTTTTTTTTTTAAATAAAGATTTACATAAGATTCTAGTGTAGGGGGCAGGAAAAATAATTTTCCTTCTATCTTCTAAATTCTTTTGGTTAGACTAATAACCAAATTAACATGAGACAGATTAACAGGAGCAAGTGGCCAAATTTATTATGTATGTACATATGGGCATTCCATAGAATATAAGATCCCAAGACCTATCAGGCAGTAAAGGCTTACAACTCATCTTGAACTAAGGAGGGAGGAGGTGGGTTGTGGCTTGGGACTTCAGAGGGCAGGAAAGCAATTTACCGAAATAGGGAAAAGCAAATGTTTGGTAAATAACTGCTGGGCCAGCTTTAACTGTGCAACACAGACTTGAATCAAAAGTGCCTTGCTCGATTCCTCCTGGCTTATCAGACTTAGTTCATATGAAACTACAGTTAATTGTGACGGTCTCTCCCTTCTTGGTGAAGGTCCTCCAACTAAATGTTTTTAGGCAGTTGGGGGAAAGTCAAAGGTTCTTTTGAGTCATTTATTTCTTAAAAATAACCAGATTAAAATAACCAATATCCCCAAAGGCCTATTATAGGATGGCAAACTCTGCTCCCCTTCACCAGCATCAATAGAACTTTACATGTATTTTCTTTCAAAATCCTATCTAATAAAAAGGGAATATGCAAATTGACTCCAAGACACAAGATGGCTGCCACAAGATGGCCTACAGAGGAGGGCAGTTGTGGGTAGTTAGGGGTGACCAGGCCAGCAGAGGAGGGCAGTTGGGGGTGACTGGACCAGCAGAGGAGGGCAGTTGGAGGAGACCAGGCCAGCAGGAAAGGGCAGTGGGGGGGGGGGGGGGGGGGGGGGGGGGGGGGGGGGAAGAACAGGCCTGCTGGGAAGGACAATTTTGGGGGACCAGGCCAGCAGGGGAGGGCAGTTAGGGGCAAACAGGCTGGCAGGGGAGCAGTTAGTCATCAATCAGGCTGGCAGGGGAGTGGTTAGGGGGTGATCAGGCTGATAGGCAGAATTGGTTAGGGGTAATCAGGCAGAGGTAGGCAAGCAGTTGGGAGCCAGCAGTCCTGGATTATGAGAGGGATGTCCAACCATCAGTTTAGGCTTGGTGGGATCAGGCCTAAACGGGTGGTCAGACATCCCTCAAGGGGTCCCAGATTGGAGTGGGAGCAGGCTGGGCTGAGGGACACCTCTCCCCCTTTCCCTCCCATGCATGAATTTCGTGCACTGGGCCTCTAGTAAAAAATAAAAGAAAGACGTTTAGATTCAGTAAGACTGTCAGCTGAACAGGAAAACAGTCTTTCAGTATCATAGCATTGCTTTTCTAAACAAACAACCATAAGAGACAAAATTTCAAAGATATTTTATTCAAAATTCTCCAAGAGAAAATATGTGTAACAATGTTTACACATGCTTTAATAACTTATTTCACTGTACAACTTGCGTTCTAAATAACAATAATAAACCAGCAACAAAAGAAAACCAGTCAGCACTTCAATAATTTATCACGTAAAAAACAGTGAGGATAGGGTACAATAAGGTGGTATGTGTACATTTCTTCATGACAGCATCAGTCATCTAGTTCTGTGTGTATAAAATACTTACTATGATGTGAAAGACCATTAGGACTTTTCAAAACAGAACAGTTTTTGGTTAAACTTGGGCAAGGGCAGAGGGGCTCTCTCTCTTTTATCCCTTTCTTATAAATATTTTTCCCTTTTGTGTTACTTTCACAGTTTTAAATAATTTTTTATGCTTGCATATCCTACTACTATGACAATATTGTTCTAGCACAGAATTATGTTAATCAGTTATATTGTAGCCAGCAAAATGGTCCAAACACATTAAGGAAACACAAGAAATAGACCACTCAGTTCTGCCAAAGTAGCACCTAGTTAAATAGCATGTCAGTCAAGGATCTCCTGCTACTCCTCAGACGATGCGGGCAAAGACACACAGCAACAACTTAAAACATATGTGCAGAAATGTAAGAAGTCAAGGTACTATCCTCTATTCCTGAAAAAAGCTATTGGTATATTCTCTATTGCATTTCATAGTTTCAGAATTACAATGATTGCCATCAGGGAGAGACTTTACAAGAAGAAAACAAGGTGACAAGGACTGACCAGTGAAATCCAAGCTTCTTCCAAGTAATTAAAGTCCCCAAGGAAAAAAAGGACATAGGAGTACACATTTCCAGTTGGCTCAAAAATAATGAACATTAATTTAAAAAGTTGACAACTACTACTACAACATAAAATCCAACTTCCTATATTTTCTTTGATAGAACTTAGCATCAAAACAAAACCACCCTGATTGCTTTCATCACAACCGGACTCTACACACTGCCTGACATTTTTACACAGACTGACTCTGAATAACTACATCTACTAAGTAGGATCTAATAATTAACTTTAACTAAACATCTTCTTGAACAATATTTTCTTTTTCAAGCTTACCCTGGGTTCAAGTTAGCTTCCTGTCTATGAAAATGAAATGATTCAGAAGCTCTAGTTTTCAGCTGATTGCAACAGTATTAGTATTCCCGTATACCAAGAATCACCAAAAAGTGCAAAGTCAACTAGCACTCCATCTTTGGAAGCTAACTCAGATTTCACTTCGATACATGTAAACCATGAATCCTAAGTTTCAAAAAACAGTAGTTGTGGTCAAGTTTATATTCTATTATTATATCTTTTTTAAAGGTAGCAATAATATTATAATTGTAAACATAAGTCTGTATCCCAAGAGAGCACAACTAGGAAAAGATCCATCCACTGCTAACGATGCACCTGACACCCTTCACAGATTTCTGTTGACAACTGTAGTGTAACTAAGTTTAACTGCCATTGCCAAGTTGGACTTGGAAGTATGACCCCAGGGACTGATGTGTCCCATACCAACTGAGCTACTTTAGCAGCAATTATGAGTGAGATGAAATATATTTAGTAAGTTACACGGTTAAAAAGTCATTAGAACGTCTCGTTCTTG
Source organism: Pipistrellus kuhlii (assembly GCF_014108245.1). NCBI lineage: Eukaryota > Metazoa > Chordata > Mammalia > Chiroptera > Vespertilionidae > Pipistrellus > Pipistrellus kuhlii. Next base: position 52,289,538 of record NW_023425427.1, read on the forward strand.
TACACTAGTATAGAAAGATCTTCCAAAGATAAAGGAGTGCAGGCCTGGTTTAATTTTCTCAGCTAGAGCCATTATTATGTTAAGATCGCCCTCTGCTGTTAAATCAAGGTCTATCTTCAGGTTCCGAAGAGATTTAAACGGCTTTTTCCCCTTCTGCCTACAAATAATAATAATAATAATCATAATAAATATGTAATATAGAAAACGCTCAAAAGGAACAATTTTTAAAAAATGCACAAATGTTTTTCTTCCATATAGTTTTACTTACGTATCATCTTCTATATATTTTATTAGCGTCAAAGCTTTTCTGTGAAGGACAAGCAGAAACTGTGCAAGGAAAGTACTCCTGAGAGATAAACCAGGCTTCAAATGAAAGACCTAAAGGAAAATGAATGCTTTAATAAATATTTTAATCTCTTTCTACTTACACAGCATGTTTCTATTATAGTGTTAACAGAGTTTGGCAGATAATGTACATTCGAGCAGTTCCCACAATCATTTCCACAGATGTTCTCCTAGCAGGCAGGAGAATGGCAGAAGTACCGAGTCTGGAAGCACTCTGACAGTTCTATGCTATATTTAAGGGTTAGTATTTTTCATTCTATCTCAGAATACACTCATATTTATTTTTATTATTAAAAGTAATAATTGGCCCTGGCCATTGTGGGTCAGTTGGTTGGAGCACCATGCTGTACACCAAAATGTAGCAGGTTTTATTCCCAGTCAGGGTGCATGCTAGAGGCAACCAATCGATGTTTCTCTCTCACACTGATGTTTCTCTGTCTCTCTCTCCCTTTTTCTCTCTAAAATAATTTTTAAAAATCATACTTATAGGTTACTTCTAATTACGTTACTTGACTTTTTCTGCCCACATCTTCAAATAAAGTTGAAGCTCCCAGAAGTTAAGCCCCACTTAATTTATGATTTTAAGATATTCATATCCCTCTTGCTGGCGAGAGAGGGAACGGACATGGGGAGGGTACAGCTATAGCAGTAGAAGGATCTCATTTCAGCTTGAGAAATACGGAATCACACGACTATGTATTATCTTTGAACTTTGGGTTACGTTACAGACTACAGACCTGATAAAAAACTTCTAGTAAACCCAAGGACCTCATTATTTCAAAGCTGCATCTATGACAAAGTTTCCTGACCTAATTCTCAGAATGATACTATGACAAAGCTCTAGTATATTAAGTTCCATATAATCTAGAATTTTATTCAAATGTATAATTAAGCAGTCTTGTTTTGTTTTTTTTCAAAAGAAAGAGACAATAAAAATGCTATAATTGAAAGAGAGGTACAGGGTTTAAAGACATTTTTGACTTAATTAAGGTAAATAAAAAAACATTTATGCACCCTCTTCCTTCTCCCGCACAAAACATTTATTATTTGAATGGGGGAAATGATGTATCTTTAATTGTTAGTATTCAGACTACTACTCATTAACAACTCAAAAAAAAAATGATGTAGATACTTTCAAAAAGACCAGAGACACTACAGAAAGATAATGACTCAATTCTAAGATTTATATACAGAGTACAGGCATTGGAGGATGCATTAAATAAAAAACCAAAATCATGTCATAACATTTACCTGATCCAGGAAGGCTTTTACTAGCGTGTCTCTATGTAGGACATCTTGAAAAATATTCCTGTGAAGAAAATACTCCAAATGTTGAAATGGCTACACAATGCTAATTTCCATAATCCTACACCAGCCGGAAAGACAAAAGGATGGATGCTAGGTATCATTGGAGTGGGATTAAGAAACACAGCTAGATGACTATCTGCAACATGACAACCACTGGGTTTGCATCACGAGCCTATCATCTGGCAAGTTACACGAACCAGCTAATGTTCTAGGAAAGCATCATCTGCCTTGTCTACGATCAGACAGGAAGTTAAGATGTAATGCCTACCTGAGAGAGAGTGCATCTAACACACCACACAGGGCAGAGCAGGTGCATAAAAAGAGACAGCTCTCTTCCCAGGTCTGAAACCCTTTACTCTTTCCCCTTCTCCTTCCCTCTCCTTGCCTTCTACTTCCCTAGAGGGTTTACTGAGAAAAGGGTAATGTAACATAAGGTAAGCAATTTTTAACTGAAAATAGTAATAATCATCATATAATGAGAGGAGTAGCAGGAAGAGGTGTGTGTGCAGAAATAAATAGGAAAGTACCTAAAATTTCCTAGTTATAAGAGAAGAGTATACCAAACAACAGAAGGAAATCAAAATGGGGCGGTGGGGGGGTGGGGAGGGGGGGAGATAGCATTTAATAATTACAAGGTATCCAGTTAGTGGCCAATGTGGACCTGACAGCACTCCTTCTCTGGTTTTGGAGAGGGTATAGGCTGTTTGAAGCCCGCTGTTCTTAAGATGCCTGTTTCACTGAGTAAGTATCTTGTTCATAATGAATTAGATAAAGTAAAGTGTTAAAAAATAGCTCTAGCTGGTATGGCTTAGTGGATAGAGCACTGGCCTGTGAACTGAAAGGTTCTGGGTTTGATTCCAGTCAAGGGCACATGCTTGAATTCTGGGCTTGATCCCTAGAAGGGGGCTTGCAGGATTCTCTGATCAATGATTCTCTCTCATCATTGATATTTCTATTTCCCTCTCCTTCTCCCTTCCTTTCTGAAACAAATTAAAAAAAAAATAAAAAAAAATATATATATATATATATTTACAGTGACTGTGACTGATTTTTCATTTTTTATTGGTCGTGACTGAAATTATATCTAAACATTAAAATTAAAAAATATCTTAAAAATTAGTGATATTGTTTTAAATAAAAAGTAATGTTACCGTATACACATATCCTCTCTAAAAAAATACTATGTAGATGGCTGAAAACTCGTTCTAAAGTTCACCAAATTCCCCAAAAGAGCTATGAAGTAACCAAAAAAAGAAAAAAACAACAACAAACAAAAACACAACAACAACAACAAAAAAACAACTAAATACTTTAGGGAAAAAAAAATGCTTGAAGGAACAAAAGAATTCTGAGAACTTTTACATGTGTATCAAATTACCAATACTGCACATGAAAGCTTAGTGACCTGGAATTCCAATTTTGAATAATTCATGTTCTAACCAATTTCCCTAAAGCTTTCTAAGGAACCAACAGGAAAACTGGAGAGCCGGGAAAGACAGGCCCTAATGAAGTCATCTTTCTGCACCTGGGACACACAAGGCTGAGATCCCGTGGTCCTCTTCCAGTGGACATGTGTGCCCTTTCCGGTGGACATGTGTTCCCTTTCCAGCTGACATGGTGTTCCCTTTCCGGTGGACATGTGTGTCCTTTCCGGTGGCCATGTGTTCCCTTTTCAGCTGACATGGTGTTCCCTTTCCAGTGGACATGTGTGCCCTTTCCGGTGGACATGTGTTCTCTTTCCGGTGGACATGTGTGCCCTTTCTGGTGGACATAGTGTTCCTTTTCTGTTTTTGGTCAGCACATTCTGTGTGACTACTGGTGTGCCACATGTCTATTGCCTGGGCTCAAAATTTTCTTAGAAAAACAGGACAGGCTGATCACTCCAATTTTACTGCTCCTGTATATACTCAAACCTGTATGATTCTAGTTAACATTTACTGAGCACGTTCTATGTGCCAGGCACTTTAATTAAAGAGAATCATAATGTATCCAGTACGCTACAAATCTTTTCCTGATTTCAGAAGTAAATAGGAAAGTACCTAAAATTTCAGTGTTAACTTAGGGTTTTATAACTCATATTTATCATCACCATTTTTTCCTAATTGGGTCAACACTGACTATTTTATTATCATTACTTTTTATCTTTTTAAAATACTAATCAGACTTTATGACAAGGAATGAATACCACAATATAAAATTCAAAGTAAAAGAATGCTCTATTGATATTTTTGACAATTTTGTTGTATTTTATATTCACATATCAAGAAAGAAAAGACTTAGAATGACTTCTTTGGTTTTAGTTAGTAAGCTTTTCAGTGACTCCTATACATGTGACTATAAGCAAAAAAGTTAGAGCTGGGGCTGTATGGCCACTATTAACCTTAGTAGCTAGTACTGTGCTTAGGGCTCAATAGATATTTGTTAAATATTTAAATGTTTATTTTAAAAAACTAATCTAACCTATCTTATGAGAAACACGATTACAGTAAGAAAAATAAACATTTAAGAATAAATGCTTGATTAACCAAGTATTTCTTTTTTTTTCTTTTTTTAATTTTATATTTTATTGATTTTCCACAGAGGGGAAGGAAGAGGGATAGAGAGCTAGAAACATCTATGAGAGAGAAACATCGACCAGTTGCCTCCTGCACACCCCTTGCCAGGGATGTGCCCGCAACCAACGTACATGCCCTTGACCGAAATCGAATCTGGGACCTTTCAGTCCGCAGACCAATGCTCTATCCACTGAGCCAAACTGGATTCGGCTAACCAAGTATTTCTTCAAGCATAACTCACAGTAACATTTCTTTCCTTTAAACACAGACTCATCTGTTTTGCTCTTACTCACAAAAGATACAATTTCATAATACTGCTTCATGACAATATCAAAAGGCAGCATGACTTACAGATCGGGAGTGAAGCTCTCGTCGGTGTAGATGACTGTGTCCTGAGCCATGTCCTCCTCTGAAGTGGCTCTCCAGAATGCCGTCAGCTCGGAGCGCATGTACCGGCGCTGATTGTAGATGTGCTCGTGACAGGGCGGCATCTGCTTGACAGTGTTGACATCCACGTCTATGTGAGTGCTGGGGTAGGGAGCATACATGACTTGCCGGAAGGGTAGCACAAAGCTTCCAGTGGAATCCTGTCCCGATGAAAGGAAAAGTCACTGTCTTATTTGCTAAATGATATAAAGACTTATTTAAACAAACAAATACCCTGATTTCGATTTAGCAAGTCGATTTCTAGAAATTTATATTTAGATATTACTCATGATTGTGTAAAAAGTTTTAGTGATAGAAACAACTAAGAATCCAAAAAAAAGTGATTAAGTTAAACTGCAGAAGTTTAAGTGTTGATATTGAAAGATGTTCACAATATATTGTGAAATAAACCCCCCACAGGTTAGAACATGCAAAGTATAATCCAATTTTTGGGGGGAGTGAGGGGAGATGTGAAAAAAATACATACAGAAGAAAACAAAACCAGAAGATACATGTCAAATATTAACAATAGTTATTCTCTGGATTGTGAGATTACAAATGACCATTTCTTCTTGGCTATTCACATGCTCTTTTAAATTCTAATCATATGTGTATCTTTATAATAAGTAAAGAATGCACTTCTTTCTAGGCTGCCCTGGAATAAGGACATACTCTGTATAAGGCACTGTGCTATGTGCTATGTACTTGAAGAGAATAGAAGATAAAGGCTGTTTCCATTTTTTTTACTAATATTATGCTGTGATAATCATCTTTATATGTAAATCTTCTGCACATATAATTGTTTCTTTAGGAAGAATTTCCAGAGGTAGAAACAGTAACTTAAGTCTTTAAATGTCTGTAAGGCTCTTGATATATAATGTCAAACCATTTTTTAAAAGGCTACAAAATTTATAACTACATAGAAAATTTTAAAATATATTTTCATTATGCTATAGTTTGAAGCTTTCCTATATGAATCTAATATAAAACACTTTAGGAATAAAATTATATAATTAAATGAGAGGTTGCTGAGGGGAAAAAAAAGTACTAAATACCTATGTTTTTTATAGGGAAGAAGTTCTAATTTTCAGATTTGTACAATTCAAATCAGAAATAAGTTTCCCTTAAATAGTTTTTATATTTAAGTACTATTATTTTGAGCTCATAGCATGCCCATTATTGAAAATGCAAAAGCTGAATATAATTTTTATTTGTAAGAATTTTTTGTCCGTTTTGTTATATCTACACCTTCAAGAAAGCATCCATTATGAGATAATCACATAAGCATTAGGAATCTGTAACTTCATGTGTTTGTTTATGATTAAAAAAATCAACAATAGGTTTGATAAAGTGATTAACTGTCCTCCCTATAATTACTCAAAACAATGGCTAATTAATATTTGTCTTTTCCCTTCAATAGCAGATTTAAACAAATAAAAAAAAATTAAAAAACTTTTTAATACACACACAGGAATTGATAAAAATTTATATTCTTTTTCAAGTTAGAAAGTAGCTTTAATTTTTTTTCAATAAATGAATATGGTACATAAACCAAATGGTAACACAAAAATTCAAATTTGTTCAGTAAAAAAAAAATTAAATGTTCCCATTTTAGACAATCAACCTGATTCAAGCACATATTAAAAAAATTAAAAATCCTAAAGACAAACAGGCAGCTACAGGAAACCAGAGAGAAACATAAAGATGTTCTGTGATATGTCTCTGATACCAACCATAAAACAATAAGACATAGACTCTATGCTCAGTCTCTGCAAAGGAAGTCGGCCCCTGGCATAAAAACATGAGATACATTAAATACTAATGTTCAAAACCGCTTTCCCTTGTGACAAGTGCAGACTCTACCTTTAGCAGGCCTTGAACAAATAGTCCTGACTCATATTTAAATGATGATTCTGCTTCACATAATCTAGAGCATTTTCTCTCTGCTGGAGTCAGAAAAAGGCATAATGTTTTTACTATCTGTAAAAGAAAAGAATTTAGCATTAAAATATAATGTAAAAAAACACACAGCATTGGTTTGCTTATGAAAGAAATTGGAATTGAAATTTCAATTGTTTTTGCCAATAAAATATATCCTGAGAAATAAATATTTCGTAGTCATACAAAATAGTCCATGGATGATAACAATTGTTGCTAAAAATAGGGACTCTGTGGTCAAATAAGTTTGGGAAATGCTGGTAAATTTCAGTACATCTCAAAACCTTTAACATTTGAATATATATTGTGCCTCTCCAGGTGGCTGCTATAATTATATGCAGACTTTCTCCATGAAACCCTCCTTTTTGCTTAGCGTGTCACAGTTACTTGGTCATAGCCTTATACTGTTAGATCATGTTGTCTGTAACCTAACTTTAAATTACAACCTGTGGTATGTTAGCAGAATTAAAAAGTGAGATTATTTGCTAGATTATAAAATACATTACCTTATTTACTTTCTCTGCACTGCTACCTACTACAACAGAACAGCCACAGGTTTGCAGGTGTGAGCTAATAGCACTGTAAATTGAAGAAAAAAGATATAAAAAATGGACTGTAAAACAACTTCACAAAGTAAAAGGAAAGAAGGAAAGCTATTCAAATCATTTAGAATAGCTTTCCATGTGAAACACCAAAGCTATAAATATAATGCCATCTCATTTTTACATGCCTTTCACAGCGATTCTCTCATTTGAACCTTAAAACAACCCATTTAGTAAAATATCACCATTTTACAGTGGAAGGAACTGAGGTATAGAGAGAGGTTAAGTGACTTAAAGAAAAAAGGGGACTAAAATTAATGCTATGAATGGCTAACACTGAACAGAATCAGGACTAATGAGCTTCTGATTCAAGCCATTTAAGGCCTCTAGGTTAGACTCACTCTCACCTCTACCATTCTCCATCATAAATCTAAAGGAAAAAACTGTTGGGCATAAGAGCACTCCTCATTTTTCATTCCTCATTTTTAAAAATAAAATTTCATATCCTGGCCAGAGTGGCCCAGTTGGTTGAGAGTGGTCCTGTGTACCAAGAGGTCAACAGTTCCATTCCTGGTCAGGACACATGCCCAGGTTGCAGGCTCAATCCCTGGGTGAGGGCCATGCAAGAGGCACCCAATTGATGTTTCTCTCCCTCTTCCTTCCTTTCTCTCTGTCTCAAATTAGTAAAATATTATTTAAAAAAATAAATAAATCTTCATGATAATCTGCAATTATAAAGAAACACTAAAGCACAAGATGAGACTATACATGAAGACAAATCACTTAGATTAGGGACTAACATGTAGGCACTCAATAAATACTGGCTATTATTATTATCATTTTCCTTAAAAGAAATATAAATAGCAAATGTCAGCTATTATTATGTGCCACACACTATTTTATTTATTTTTTTATTTTTTTAATTATTTTAATATATTTTATTGATTTTTTACAGATAGGAAGAGAGAGGGATAGAGAGTTAGAAACATCGATGAGAGAGAATCATCGATCAGCTGCCTCTTGCACACCCCCCACTGGGGATGTGCCTGCAACCAATGCACATGCCCTTGACCAGAATCGAACCCGGGACCTTTCAGTCCGCAGACCAACACTCTATCCACTGAGCCAAACCAGTTTCGGCAGCCATGCACTATTTTAAATGCTTAATCTAATTGATCTCACTAAACACTTAGAACAATCCTATGAAGCAAATATTGTTATTATTATTCCCATTTTGCAGATAAAGGCACGGAGGCACAGAGTTCAGGTAGCTTGCCCAAGGTTATATAGCAGTAACTTGGAAAATCTGATTTTAGAGCCCACTTTCTTTTCTAGGCCCAAATAACTCAAGTATATTCAATATATATTGAAAAAATTATCAGTTTCAGCTTTAATGAGAAGTAAAACAAGAAACCAGAATCAAACAGGGGACTAAGATTTCTTGTCTGGGCATTATCGAAACTCAGCTTCTTTAGATATTAAGAAAAGAGTAACATCAAATATATCAGAGATATGTAAGAAATAAAAAGATAACACAAAGCTGAGTAATAGTTCACATATGCAATGTTGTCCCTACAAAGACATGGGGTAGTATTCTGTTGTTTCCTTCCTTCCATATCCTCTCATAGGTAAGCATAAGGTCTGTATCTGTTTCATTCAGCTTTTATGGAAATAAACAAAAGTCTTACTTGAGAAGAAAGCCTTCATGACAACTGTCACCAATGTCGTCGTCGTTGAGAACTGTTTCAGCAATCTAAAAGTCACACAAAAAAATTCTGGTATAACAATGTTGAAAACCACTTTTACTATACAAGTTTCTGAAGTCTAGGTTCAATATAACACATTGCCCTCATTTCTAAACATCAAGAATCCCCATAAAACAATCTCTGCACTACATAAACTTTCAGAAGAACAAATGTGATGGCTGGTCAGGCAGGTTAAGCAACAATTGTTACTAGAAAAACTCCCTCTTCTGAGCTGTCAGGATCAGGAGACAAATCCTAATGACAAAAATGTCAGGAAGCTACAAAAATTGTTTCCTAAAAAATTCTCTATACATGCATAGTATGTAACCCTAAATGTCCTCAACAAATGATTAAGGAAACTACATTAGTGAATACGGGTAAACTTCCATTACACACTGTTTTGTTACCAAAAGTACTGCATTAAATATTGATTGCTTCTATAAGGTTTGAAATTATCCCACTTCTAGGAAATACAAAAGAGGTCAAATAAATAAATTTAATATTATCATAATTATAATAATAAAATGAGAATATTGCTAATATACATAATAATAATGTAACAAAAATGGATAAAGGATACCAATGTTTCTATTTAATAAGACAAGAACTTACATCTATTTCTTCAGGAACACTGTGTGATTTCATAGATGAAAGCAGTTCCATTACAGGAATTACTTCTCCAGTAAGCATTGGAATAATACTCTGACCCTGCCCAGAAAAGTAAATGAGGTGAAGAAAAATCACACAATATAAGATAAGCTGGACCATAAAAAATTAAATATTGAAAGCAAAGATAGAAATACTTGCTAACTTGTTCAAACACAGCTCCAAACAAGTCTACAACTCCAAAACATTTCTAAAGGATTTACATGCTATTTAAAACTCATTTCCATTATTCTGGAAATAATTTTCTTACAACAGAATCACTGGTTTATCATTTACTGTTAAATGCAATAATTAAATCATCACCCCAAATTCAGAAAGGTTCTCCTTTTGAAATGTGAGATCTATCTTAATTAAATGTCATCAGTATGTTTTATATTTTAAAATAAATAAAGCAAAGCCTAAGACTTTAGAATCCTGAGCAATGAACTTAGTAGTAAAGCCTGAACCTCTACGTTCATAATCCTATTTAATAAAAGCCTAATTGCACATTCACCATAGGCGGAATGACAGGTCGGTGGGAAGGTGGGGCTGGTGAGCAGGTGGTGCCAGCGGCAGCAGGGCAATGCGGGGAGGGGTGGGGGGGAGAGGGTGTGCAGGCCCGGGGCTGGGGCTGTCCCCGGGTGGTCAGTGTGTTCCCACAGGGGGAATGCTGCTCAGTCATAAGCTGGGCTGAAGGCTGGCGAGCGCAGCAGTGGCAGGAGCCTCTCCCACCTCTGTGGCAGCGCTACTAAGAATGTCCAACTGAAGCTTACGGTGTCAGTTGGACATCCCCCAAGGGCTTCCAACTGTGAGAGGGTGCAGGCTGAGCTGAGGAATACCCTCAAGTGCACGCATTTCCGTGCACTGAGCCTCTAGTAAGCTACCCAGATACAAATAAAAAACATTACATATATTTTAATATACAATGAAACACAAGTTTCCTTTAGAGTTTTTTTCAAGATAATACTTCTACTTCTTTTATATGTCAAAAATATAATTTTGAAATCTGTAATTTCTAGAGCAAAAATATAGAATATCACAAATGTAAAGCTTCTGAAAATCAAGTGATCCCTCATTTATGCACTATCACTACCACTCTCCCAAAATTTCTGACCATCCTCAATATATAAACTTTGAGATGTAGTTCTTCATATGCATCTTCAAATTAGAACTTCTGTCATCCCTACACTCATTTTTTGAGTGACCTAACCCAGTTTTCAGAGCCCCCTGATCATGTAAGTTGCTTGAGAATTTATATGCAATTGTTGTTAGACTTAGTGTGGGGTTCACATAGTAAGGCATATATCAACATTTAAAATTTAAAAAAAAATTTAAATAAAATTTAAAAAGCCACAAAAACAATTACATAAATAAATGTAATGCTGTCTCTGGAAATTTTATCCTAAGCTGGAAGCTTCCTTGCATCATAGAAGGTTTTACTATTTAAAAAATTCAAGCTATAATAACCTCTACAACATAAACGCTCTGCTTTTTAAAGTAATTTAAATGCTTGTTTACAATTACAATCAATAACTCTACAAATCAACAAGAATAATGACTGAAGGTGCTGTTACTTTTGTGTCCTTGTACAGTGATTTTATCAGAGGACAACTCTGAGCATCCAGAACTAGCACTGACTGAAGTTGTTTTACACTTACATGTCATCCCCAAATAGTCTTTATTGTTTAAAATGAAGTCATTGAAAGCACATTATGTGAGATTTGCAAAGCCTCAATTATCAGGCAACTCCTTGTCATAAAGGATAATTGGGGAAAATACCTTCCCTTAGGTTTAGGCATATATAGTAGTTCATACACAATATCTGACATTCATCATTATAAGCAAAGGAAATCAGTCTTGAAGCTTAACAAAAAAAATCTTACTAGGCTGAACACAGAGAGGCTGTAAAAGAAAATCCCATCAGTTTCCTTTCCTCCTACAACTTCTCTACCTTAAACTTCTGAGAAAGAGAATGTTTTCCCCTCTAAGAACCTTGTTCGTCCCAGTATACATTCCTCGTGACAGAAGGGGTAGGACTATGTCTTTAAGAGCCCTTAAAAGCGAGACAGCATTCATTAACAGTGGTAAGTTTGTAAGTACAGGCCTCCGGTTTGAAATAAAGTCCCAGTAAAAGCAAAATTTTACTGGATTCTAAATTTCCTTATCTTGAAGTAATTCTAAATACTCCATAACTAGAGGTTGGCAAAAGTCACTGCTGCTTATTGACTAACAAGCATAGGCTGGACTTCTCTGGATAAAGAGAATTTCTTGTAAGTCTCAAAACCTTTCCCCAGAATAATCTCCACTGGTCTGAAAAGTTATTTACGAAAGTATTTCCTTACTTAATGCCCTTGCATTTTCACAAATTTTTAGAAGGTTTTGTTTAGGCTGGCTGGTGTGGCTCAATGGTTAAGCACTGACCTATGAACCAGGAGGTTACTGTTTGATTCCCTGTCAGGGCACATACCTGGGATGGGGGCATACAGGAGGCAGCCAATCAATGATTCTTTCTCATCATTGATGTTTCTATCTTTCCCTCACTCCTCCTTCCTTTCTGAAACCAATAAAAATATATTTTTTAAAAAAGGAAATTTTTGTTTAAAGCAGTATTCTATTTCGGGCATGCTGAAGAGAACCAGAGAAAAGAAAATCCAGCCATGATGTCTGTATTGGAGTTTCAAAGGAACAAAGAGGGTGGCTGGGGCAAGAGCAGTAAAAGCAAAGAACCCTTTCTCCACTGGAGAGTCCACTTCAGAAGAACTGCTAGGCCCTATGCTGAAATCGCTTGTATTTTCTACAGGGAGCCCTCTCTTTGCAATCATGCTTTGCAAACTCTGGTGCCTGCTCCCTAAGGGTATTCAAAGTCCTGGGGTAAACACGCACTTTTTCCAGGAGACTTGGTATTACAAGAAGCCCGGTCATATAAAGGTGAGGAATAACACCAGCAAATTATAACATTAAAACAGACAGACATTTCATAGAATAAAATGTAATGCATGAATTCTAAAGATACCATTTCAAAGGTATGTTAGGCTTAGAGCTGTGCCTACATCTACAGATACCTTAGGAGTACTCACTTTCCTCCTGTTACAACTACTTCTGCGGAAATGTCTGAGAAACGTGACTTTAAAGAAAATCTCAAACATAATTTTTAATTTTGACTATGAGCAAGTTATTCAAAATTTACTCTGTGGATATGGACAACAGGTAACAAAATATTAATCTGTAGATGCGATTACTATTGGACTTACATTTAATTATTCAGGTGTAAGGTTTCTATCAGGTTCATTCCACACATCTCCATTAAGGCTCTGTTCACTTTTGGGCTCAGTCTGTCAAACTAATCTGGCCTCAAGGCCTTAACACAAACAGCCCTCAAGCTTACACAGTCACACCGTGTGCCTGGCAGTGTTTGACAGCGTGCAGTCCCCACCTTACCTGATCTTCCATTCTCTCTGTGCCTTCGAGCACTATCTTCTGGACATTCTCTTGCCTTTCCTTAGCAAGGGAAAATTCATAAAGACAATTAAAAACAAAAACAAAAAACATTGACACTTATTTTTTACAATACAGTTAAGTAGCAGACATGTTCTTGTGTAATTTAGTTAATGGGAAAAATACTTTCACTTAAGGACAGAAAAAAAGGGGAGGGAGGGAATTAACTAAACATATCCATAAAACCACCCTTTTTTGGCAGTTAAAAACAGATAATTTAACAGAAAACAGTCAATGTAACATCTGCATAGTTTCACAAAGATAATGATTTGCACTTTCAAATGAACTAAGTTCAAGCTGAACCTGGAGAATATAGCTTCATGATTTTAAATAATTTTCATATACATGAAAATAATGAGGCAAACCTGCAAACATGTTAAGAAACTATTCCTTTAAAAGATAGTATTTTTCCTTACTATCTAGAAAAAGTCTCATAAAATTAATAATTATTTAATGGATTTCCATGTTAGTACTGGTATCAACTTGCATAGTAGAAAGGTGAAATAAATTTGTTCTTCATATCTGCCAAAAGTACATGGAAACAGAAGTGTCACTATACATTAAACTACAGGATTTAGGAAATAATAGTTTCCTCTAGCCCCGTGGTTGGCAAACTGTGGCTCACGAGCCACATGCAGCTTTTTGGCCCTTTGAGTGTGGCTCTTCCACAAAATACCATGGCCTGGGTGAGTCTATTTTGAAGAAGAGGCATTAGAAGAAGTTGGCTCTCCAAAGAAATTTCAATCGTTGTACTGTTAATATTTGGCTCTGTTGACTAATGAGTTTGCTGGTCACTGCTCTAGCCTAATCGGCAAGAGGAATAAAATGAATAGGACTATCATTTATGATATGAAAATGAAATGACAGGAATCTCCTAGAAACCATTTTGTCCAATGTCCTCATTTTACAAATATAGAAACTTGGCAAAGAAGTTAAAGGGATCAAAGGCTCATGGCCAACTGCTTATGAAACAATTGTTTTGAAATGCTTGTACCCACATACAATAAGTAATAAGTAAAACACACAGGCATGCAATTCAAAAAAAAAATAAAAAGAATAGGGTCAATGGATCTAAAACTTATGTTCTCTACTTTCTCTAAGCTTTAGCTTTTTCTCTGTAACATGGAACTATCATCTCCTACCTTCAATGGTCATTATGAATAGGGCAGACATGAGACTAGACCTATCTGTATCTAGTACGGTAGCTGCAAATAATAGCTACTGTTTGAAGTTAGCTGCATATAATTTCTAAAAATTACATATAAATGTGTCAGGAGATAAATGGTTAACATGACTAATAAGCTCAGAACCACTCACCTTATGCATCCATATCCTTCCTTTCCGGATAATGTGTGTTAATCTATCGACACACACTCTGTGAAGCGGGAGGTAGAAGCTAAGTTCTGTCTGTGGAAGTATAATCGATAGTCCATATGTGCTCCTATCCCCATTCCAGTTTCCATCGAAGATTAATGAAACAATGATTACTCCCTTTTCAGACAAGACAAAAAACTTTACATCTATAGCCCCACTCTCCGCATTTCGAAGGATTTCTCCATTGAGGGTGTGGTTGGCAAGAAAAGTGATTTCTCCATCGCTGAGAAGTACCTGTTCTGTCTTTGGAGCCCAAATGTGTCTCACTCTAGGACCAAGAATATTGTCCCAGTAAGCAAAGGTAGCAGCTAATAAAGGTGATTCACCACTTAAAGCAATCTCTGTCTTGGCAACAGCTGGAGATGGTGGAGGACAGAGAGTCGACATCACTACATCCCAACTGTCACATTATCCGAATGCTCCAAGGATATCTAAACAAGGCACACAAAACAGTGATTAGGTTCAGCAATTTTAAAGTCATTCATCAACAATCCAAATAATTTCGGCATTCGCAGTTTTCTCCTCTTCAGTCAAAATGTTTTGGAAGCATGTCTCCAACCAAGATAGAGGCATTCAACTAGCACTGAGTGTTTGCTGATGTATTTTTATGATACATAGTAACATGTCACTTATATTCAAAAATATGCTTAGAAATCCAAAGTGACAAGGAACTAAAACTGAGGTGCATGCTCTGCATGATGTTAGTGTAAAAGGAATCAACTATCTGTATATATAAAAGCCTAATCTGCAAAGTGTCCCCTCAGGAGTTTGATTGACAGGGAGTTCGATCACTCACTATGACGTGCTCTAACCACCAGAGGGAGGAGCGGAATGAAGGAAGGCCCCAGTCTGCAGTGAACAACTGGGAAAAGGAGG
Source organism: Pipistrellus kuhlii (assembly GCF_014108245.1). Taxonomy (NCBI): domain Eukaryota; kingdom Metazoa; phylum Chordata; class Mammalia; order Chiroptera; family Vespertilionidae; genus Pipistrellus; species Pipistrellus kuhlii. The sequence continues at coordinate 52,304,787 of NW_023425427.1, forward strand.
ACCCAGCCAGCAGGGACTCTACCCATGCACGAATTTCATGCACTGGGCTTCTAGTTTTGTGTAATATTAAAATTTGATATTTGTATTCAAAGACACAAAATTTTAAAAATGACAATTTCATTTAAGCAAGTCTAAATTGTAGATTCCATTCACCAAAAGTATAAAGCACAGCAGTTGTTAGCTAAAATGTGATATCCCTATCTTTGCCTATATGATTGCTTTGGGAGAATACATTTGATCTATAACTAAATTCATGTCAAAGTAAACCATTTTACTTAAAGGATTTATCTATACCTTGTCAAGAGAGTTCAGAAACTGATGAAAAGCAATGACTTCTATTTTTAGAGCATTAAATGCACACTTTTATCATGATGTCAAAAATAGGCACACACAACTTGGCAAACACTAAGTATGTGCAGAAACGGTTTAACACAATGGCAGTTCTTACATGTGCATCTTTTACTTCAGAAATTCATTTATAGAATGCTTATTTTTTAATGCATTATATCACAATGTAAGTGGATCTAAGCTGGATAGCATGTTTAAAATAATCACTTTTTGGATACAACTTAAGCAGTTTACAATGACAGAATACAAGAATGTAATTTGAATTGAAACTGTAATGATGCTATTGTCTTTAACAACAGCAAACTGGAGGCCAAGGAAATGAATTAAGTATACACAAAGCCATAAAATAGTATTATACTATATTTTTCTTTTGCTCTTTTTTTTTTCCTGGATAAAAATGATGAATAAGCTGAAATCGGTTTGGCTCAGTGGAAAGAGTGTCTGTCTGTGGACTGAAAGGTCCCAGGTTCGATTCCGGTCAAGGGCATGTACCTTGGTTGCGGGCACATCCCCGGTAGGGGGTGTGCAGGAGGCAACTGGTCAATGTTTCTCTCTCATCGACCTTTCTAGCTTTCTATTCAACTCCCTTTCTCTCTGTGGAAAATCAATAAAATATATATATATTTTTTTAAAAGATGGATAATCATAAAGGCAACATTGCAACTCAAGCATTTCATCATTATATTGAAAATAAAAGCATTTCCTAAAATGGAATTGAGTCCTAAGGTAAAATCTGGTTGGATTATGGCAAAACTTTTTAACTGATAGTTAAAATTAAACTGTGAGAGATCACTAATTACATTCACTCTCACTGCTAATATCATTCGAAAAAAAATAAATAAAATAAAGGACAAGCATCATATTAAGTTTTAAATCCTGCCAAAAGAAATAACTTGAGAAATGAAATGTCACAGAGAAGTCTAACTAAAAGCTTTAAAAATGATTTTACTAACACTTAAAGTCATCATTTTGGTGAGGAAAATCCATATATACAAATGTGGCAGAAAAAAATACCAGTTCAAAACCAGTAGTCTTTTTTTTTTTTTTTTAATCTATTGTACGTATCTATTTACATGTAGTGTTAGCTTCCCCAGAGGCTTATCAAACATTGTTAACCTACAGAGCTTTTGTGGGAAGCCAGGATCTAAAATGGGTGGCACTGTGGCTTGCCACTCTATAAAAGACAGGGTTGAGGAGATATATTCAACATATTTTCTGAAAATAACATATGCAGATTATATGAATTATTTGCTAAAACTGTTAGCAGAGTGGTAGCCCTGAAGCTTTGCCTTTTCTTAAACCTTTACAAGTATCAGTCATCTCTTTTTGACTGGTATTTAGAAAGTGGGGTGCTTCACTGAAGTTGTAAATGAGAATTCAACCATCACTAAGACCCACCCAGCGTGTAGCCATGCTTTCTGTTTCTCTTCTCCCAGCCTTGAGAGAAACAGGTCCTAAGTCCGCCCACCTTAGAAAACAAGCTGCCCCACGAACTTTACTGACAGTGAACTGCTGGTAACTCCAGACAGTGTGCAGCACTTTCTAAATTTTCATTAGGCAAGACTCAGAGATGATCAAGATATCACTATCAGGCCATCTCTCACAGCTTCAAATTTCTCAGGTAACTTCTTAAATTGAGCCCAAGGACAGGCTTGAAAGGTGGGGAAGTTTTTATGTTTTTTACCTTTCTCTGAAAGGAACATTTTAGACTGCTAAGGGAGCCAAATAAAGATTTTTTTAAAAAAAAATCAACTTTATAAGGAAAAATTTAGCCCCTATGCAATTGTTTCCTGGAGCAGGTGAGTGCTAGTTTACTGCAAGGTCTGTACTGCTATCTATAATTTTTCTCATTTTTTCCTATACATAGAGGGAACAGTCATCACAAGGCCAATCCAACTGATTTCCTTTTCTAAAGAGTGGCAGGGTTTGGCTGAGGTGCTGGCAACAGTATCTTCGTCACATACACCAACATCACATGTCAGGTATTCTGACTCTATATTATTAGTCGCCCATATGTTATATACTTGCTTCTGTAATGCTCCCATTATGTGCAGTTTTTCAAAGTCTGAGAAAGATCCTACCTAACAGTATTTCCCGGTGCCCTTTTGCACAAATTAGAAGTAATGCCAGTAGTGTGTGTCCCCTTCCTTTGCATCACAAGTGAAGAATGGTAACAATTTTAATGGGAATTTATCCACTGGCCACCACCAGGCTGTTCCTTTGCTATAGACCAGTGTTTCCCAAACTTTTGACATATGTGTACCCCTTCTATAATTTTTGTAACGCTGAGTACCCCTCGTACTCATGAGAACATAGAATTCGGCGCAGCTAAGCACGATGAAATGCATATCCCCACCAAACTCCGGTGCAACGCGTACCCCCACCAGACTCTTGCCGTACCCCTGGGGGTACGCGTACCACACTTTGGGAAACACTGCATAGACGAACAAGGACTGTCGTGAACCTCTCTGGGGCAGGTGCCTGACCTCCCTCGGTGCCCCCTGAACGCAGACGCCCGGGAAGAGTTCCCGGGGCCGCTCGGACCTGTAATCAGTGCACTTCTTTCTGAAACTGATACCGTCCACCCCACCCGGTGATGCCCGAGTCGCAATGCTTCCTTTATCGGCGTGACCGCGATCGGTGAAGCAAGCAGCTCCTGACCCACAGAACGGAGCCTAAGGCAGCCTAGCACTGCGGCCCAAAGGGTCGGGCCCGCGGACGTGCAGGGTCCACGCCGCCCTCCCCGCCGCGTTACCCCCTCGCTGCCCGCAGCTAGGTCCGGAGCGGCCTCTCGGCCTTCCCCGGGGCAGGCCTCTCGGGCCCCGGGCTCTTGTCCGTGGAGCCCGCGATGCAGCGGGTCCCATTGGTCTGACACCGGGTCCCGAGGAGGAGCCGGCTCGGGGGCTGCGGGAGGGAGAGCGGCGGGGAGGCTCGGTCCCCAGCCCCTGCTCCCGGCGCCGCCGCCGCTGCCTGAAAGCCCGGGGCCCGGACGCAGACAACCCCACTCGTCTCCGGGCAGGGAAACCCGGATTAGGCCACGGAAGAGAGGGAGAAAGAGAGGAAAAGCGAACCCGGGGGACAGCCCCCGCCTCCGCCTCCGCCCCGCGCGGTCCCGTCCCCCGACCCCAGACAGCCGGCGACCCGCGGGCTTCTCACTCACCCACTCTCCGACGCCGGCGCCTCCGCCACCGCGGCGGGCGCTGGGACCGCAACCGCAGCTCCGCCCCGCCCCGCCCGCCTGACCACGCCCCCAACACGCCCAGCTCCGAGCAAGGCCCCGCCCCCGATCCCGCCCTGGCCCCGCCCCGGGCCCGGCCGAGCCCCGCCCCCCGAGCCGGGCTGCGTGCGCGGCTGTCCTACTACGTCCGGCCTAGAGTGCTTCTGGTCGAATTTTATTGACTCTTTCCTTGTCCACCCTCAGCAAATGCTGGGAAAGCGAGGGGAGGAGGGAAAGGGCGGGAAAAGCAGAGCACACCTGCTTCTGAAACTCATACCTGCTCCTTGTAGGCCCCGCCCCCGCCGGGAGGACCGCCGGCAGGGTCCCCTGATGCCACAGGCGCCATCTTTTCTGCGGGCGGACAAGCTTCCGGGGGAAGCGCCTCCGTTTCCTCGCGGGCCACCGTAGGCGCCCTCTGGGTGCTCTCCCCCAGGCAGTGGGTGTCGGGAACTAACGAGCCTCAGGTCGGGCCGTTGGACCTGCTCGGTTCTCAGCTGGGCCATGCTCCTGTGGAAATGAGGCCTCGGGCATTAGCCGGGGAAAGCCGCCTGGACCGCAGGAAGCCCCGCGGAGTTGGTGCTGTGAATTGGTGTGTGAGCTGGGCGGGTGTGGGCGCTCAGCAAATATTTGATAAATGGATGTCTTTATTTTTAACCTTGTGACACAATAAGTACCATCATCTCACCCCAAGTCCAGTGAGGTCATTTCCTTCTCCCACAAGACGTAGTCGCCATAGTTTTGTCTGCTTTACCTGTAAACATTTTCTCAAGCATGCTTTTCACACCTTTAAAAGTCATTTTTTGCCTGGTGCACAAAGTGAGTTTAAAAAAAACACAAAAACCGTTGAAAATGTGCTTTACCATTCTGTTTGATGTGTTGCAATATTTCTGTAAGCCTCGAGTTAAATCAGCCTTTGGCCTGCAACTGTGTTTGCAGGCTTTCCTCCGCAGATGAGTGGCACATCACGGTTTTCCCATCTTTAAAAATCATTCAGCACATCCTCGTCGTTCACTGAGGAATAAAAACACAAACGCCTCCTTCAAACATAGAAACACACCCCTCACTCACCGCCCAGTGTTTATGTCATAGCACCAAGTAGCTGTCATGTATCTGGTTCCTGCTGTGTTTGATGCTGTGCGCCTCAGTCTACATGAAGAATTACGCGTAATCTTCTGGACATATCCAGGATAGAGTGTCATCCCAGATTTACAGAGGGCAGAACTGGGGTTCAGAGAGATTACATTATTCACCCCAAGCCACCGAGCTTCGGCTGATTCGGGCCAGTTTTGTGCAATTCCAGAGCCACGGAGTCCTGCCCACACCAGGCTGGAACTGAATTGATGACGGCTTTCTCAGATGGACCTAGTGAGGGCTAGGCTCACACACACACACCACTTCAGAATAAGATCCGGGCTCTGATGAAGTCCCAGCGACGAATAGTTTTCAAATAGTTTTTTCTATTTCACAGTTTTCCCTAAAGGCAAAACAATTTCCTTGTGCCTTCCACAGGTTTTTGGTTTTGTGCAATATCAACCCAGAATAACTATGCTTCCTAAGAGAGAAATGACCAAACCCTAAGGCCTAACTTTTCTGCAATACCAGGAGAAATAAGTTCTATAAAGAAAGTGGCTTTGTATGCCTAATGCTTTGTGAAGGTGAATATTTCCCCCCACATCTAAATGAACAATTATTTAGGTACTAGTTAGTAGCCCTGCCCAGGGGTACCAGTAGCTCTCTGCCCACTGTCCCTACCTGCCCTTCCCCACCTTTTCCCCCTCCCTCTTAGCTTGCTGCCCTGCCCCTTCCTGTACATCTTTTCACACCTGCTTGTAGTTCGCTGCCCCACCCTCCTGTAGATCCAAGATCTGGTCTTTATGCCTCAAGGCATAATAGATAATTAGCATATTTCTCTCTTATTATATAGGATTGTGTACCAGTATCTTGTATGTCTTTCAATGGACCGGATAAAGAAAAAATCACAAGAGAAAAAGTGATTATGACAGTATTGTTTGTCCATAGTATGTGTAAGCTCAAATGTGTAAAAGGAGGATAAATCCTAGCACACATCCCTTCTCCAGGAAACCAAAGAGAAAGTGATATTAAGGATGAAGTAACAGGATCCATATCGGCAATACCAAAAGATGACCTAAGAGGGCTTTACCTCTCCTCCCCTCCAAAGTGTTAATCACCCCAAATAAACTACCCGAAATAACTGTACCATCTAAGTTAAAATAGGTTTTACTATTGTAATATAGGTTCAGGCAAGAGCCCTAGTCCTCCATTTCTAAGCAGAAAGATACCCCCACACCCTATTTAGAAATTTTGGGGCTATTCACCTTTCTACATATAATTAGTGAATAATCATACAAAAGGCTCTACAACTAGGGGGGCAGATGATTAAGAGCTTGGGCTCTGGAATCAGAGCTGGTGTAAGCATTACTTCTCCATGTCTCAGTTTCCTCAGCTGCAAAATGCAAGCAAAGTAATTTCTCACAGGGTTCACCGGAGATCAAGCAAGCTACACTTTATAACAGCATAATATCAGAACGCAGGGAATCTTCTTGCTACATTACAAGTGTCAGTTATTGTTGGGAAGCCATCTCTCTTTATTTATGTGCTAGAGGCCCAGTGCATGAAATTCATGCACAAGGGGGGCGGTGTCCCTCAACCCAGCCTGCACCCTCTCCAATCTGGGGCATCCCTCTCACAATCCAGGACTTCTGGCTCCCAACTGCTCACTGTCCTCCCTGCTGGCCTGGTCACCCCTAATTGCCCTCCCCCACAGGCCTGGTCGCCCCCAGCTGCATTCTCCTGCTGGCCTGGTTGCCCCTTACTGCCCTCTCTGCAGGCCTGCCCCTCCACCTGTCGCCCCTTAAGGCCTGGTTCCCTCCAACTGCCCTCCCCTGCAGGCCTGGTCACCCTCAACTGTCCTCCCCTGCAGGCCTGGTTCCCCCAAATGCCCTCCTCTGCTGGTCTGGTTGCCCCTAACTGCCCTCCCTGCAGGCCTGGATCCCCTAACTGCCTCCCCTTCAGGCCTGGTTCCCCTCAAATACCTTCCCCTGCAGATCTTGACCCTACCCTACATGCCTGGTTGCTCCCATCTGCCCTCCCCTACAGGCCTGATCACCCACAACTGCCCTCCTCTGAAGGCCATCACACAGACCCAATCCACATGGGGCAACCATCTTTGACTACATGGGGGTAGCCATCTTATGTGTTGGAGTGATAGTCAATTTGCATATCACCTCTTTATTATATAGGAGGATTTCAGAAATTATGTGCTGCTTCAGAGCTGAAGCTAAGGACTTGTTGATCACCTCCCATTTACCAAGATTACAACAAATTATTCGACTGCACTGGCATGTGAGTGATCTGATGTTGGACATGAATAAGGAATTTTGCTGTATAAACCAGTGAGTTTAATTTTTTTTAAGTAATGAGATTTTATGTGGTTGCTTAATCATTGTAGATTTATCAATATACCATCAGAAAACACAGATATTTCCATTAGAATTCATAACAGTGGCAAAATTACAGTTATGAAGTAGCAATGAAAATAATTTTATGGTTGGGGTCACCACAACATGAGGAACTGTATTAAAGGGTCGCAGCATTAGAAAGGTTGAGAACCACTGGGTAAGCCAATAAATTTCTCCAAGAAAGGAATCAACACCCCACCAGGCATTAAACCTTAATTCCTCCCATTAAACCTTTATTCTCAGTTACATTGCTCTGTAACTCAAAGGCAACATTTGTGAGTGGTCTAAGGCCCAAAATAAAGAGTACCTGGGGGGAAGAAATTTCTAGCTATTTGAAGCATCATTAAACACAAAAAGGAGAACAAGAAGTGGGAAGACAAGCCTATCATTTTCTTAAATCTCAGGGTCATTAGTTAATTTCTTACAGAGAAAGACAGATTGTATTTATATTTTACATTTTGCGGGCAGACAGGTTTTGAAGTTGTAGTCACAAGTTGGTTATAATTTAATGGAATTTAGGTGCAGTCAACAGTGCACATGAATGGTTTTGTTGCCTGAGTCATGGTGGACAAATGCAGATGAGCTGGTGGATAAATGCAGGCAATGCTCTTGATGATAACTTCCTCTGTAGCCATAGACTACCCAGACCCACCTCAGAATATTTTCCTGAGCACATCTGCCTATGGTTTGATACTGCTATACTTGGAACTCTCAGTATATTTTTTCTTTCTTTATTCTATTATTGGTATGCTGCTTTATAGGTAGTTCTTTAGTTATTTCATGTGTGACTTCTGCCTCTCAACTTTGTCAAAGGCTATTTGAGATCTAGAACAGTGTACTTACAATTTCATCTTTTTGTGATTAGCACATATCAGATGATTAGCAATGCCAGATGGATGATTGAAATTTACTCCCAATGACTAAGAATTATTATCCTTAGGCTAGGCTCCTGTGATGCAAGTGCTTCTTTTGAAAATAGTTTTTGTCTTTACTTAAGAGTTTGGGTCCTCTGTTTAAGGATCAGGGTCACTCTGATCAAAGTACCTGAGGCACTGTGGAGGAGCTCATCTTCCTTTGTTATCAGTGTCATCTTTCTGGTCTCCCTTCTCCGTAGGATTTCTTTAACCCAACAAAGAAATATAAAACCACACTAATGTCTCTGGGCCATTCTCAGGTCACTTTGTTTTAAAATGTTTTGACATCTGGGGAGGTTGTTTTATATCAACCATTTTTCTTCAAAATTAACTTGACAAATTTGGCCTGTTCTCCTTCATGTAAACATTAAGGATTGACTGGACTGTAAAATTCCACAAATAACCTTTGTGTCATTTTCACTGGAGTTGCATTTAACTTATAGATCAATTTTTTGTATTTCCATTTTTGAACATGATATATCTTTCTACTTATGAATGCTCTTATATTTATTTATTAGGTTTTATAATTTTCTCAGAAGAGACAGTTCACATCTTTTGTGATATTTCCCCAAGTTATATTTTAATTATGTTGCTATTGAAAATTGGGTCATCTAAAAATGACATTTTAAATTATTTGTCACTAGTTTAGTCATAATAGTTTTGTATTTTCATATTGTATTTGGCAACCTTGACAACTGTTCTTATTATTTGTAAGTAATTAAAAACAACAATAATAAAAAACTGCAACAAAACAAAGCAATAATCCCTGAACAAAGAAACAAAGAAACAAACAAACAAAACCTAATCATTTCACTCTAATATTCTGCAACTCTCAGTACCTTCCCATTTCCTGTGGTATCTAAGGTCCTCAGCATGATTGATTCTAAAGGCTGTCCACAATCTGATTGAGGCTGACTTTTCAAAGCTTCATTCTTACTGCCCTTTCCCATGTTCCTTGCAGATCCATGAGTGTTTACTGCTCTGCAACCACTCACTCAGTTCTTTCAGCCTAGAATACTCTTACTCTGTCTTTGTAATTTTCAGCTATGTGTTGCCTCATTTAGGAAGTCTTCCCTAGGTGGAAGCAATGTGTTATTTTATTATGCACCTTTAATCTCCATTATTAATGTAAAACCAAATTCTTTGTATTTATATTTTACATTTTGGGGGCAAACAATGGTCATATAATATTGACGTTAGAAGCTATTAGAGGGGATTGCAGAAACGCATTATAGGATTTAAAAGCATCAGCTTCTGGGTTTGAATCAACCTAGGCTTGAATCCCACTCAACCACTTTGTAATCTTGGGAAAATTACTTAACATCTCTGAGCCTCAATTTTCTCCTCTTGAAAATGGGGTTGCTTTGAAGATTAAAGGAGATGATCCATGTGAAATGTTTACCCTGATAACTGCCACATGGTAATTGCTCATTAATGTTGGCTCCTATGATGATAGATGCTCAATTTGTGTTGTTGAATAAGTCTATTTCTCATTTACAAATGAAGATACTAAGAGGGCAAAGAGACTTACTCAAGGTTGGGCCAGCTCTGTAACCAACATCTTTTTGCACTAATGAACAGGTATGCTGTCTTTCTGCTTTATCACCATAAGGCTAGTATGTCTTATCTGCTCACCAGACTGCTTTCGGAGTCACCCTTGTCTGTCTATTGTAGGGGTGTCGAACTCAATCAGAGAAGGGGCCAAAATCTAAAATCCAGCCTAAATCGCTGGCCGAATGGTTTACTGAACAGTCATAAACTGTCATTGTGATGGAAACGCAGCGGAGTGCAGTGATGACAGTGCGGTGCGGGCCACATTGCAAGGCCTGGCGGGACGGATTTGGCCCACGGGCCTTGTGTTTGACACATGTGGTCTATTGCCTCTAAGCATAGTGCCTTGCTTATGTTAGATCTCAATAAATGTTGAATGCAGTTTAACCCAAGTCCCCATCAAAAACAAAAATAACAAAATTTATTTAATCAGGGCATAGATTTGTCTACAGAATTTTACTAAGCTACAAATACGGCCCATGATCTCAAGAAGCATAATAAAGAAAAGTTTAATTTGAATGTCATTGTATTTTTAGGTGACACAAACAACAGGCCACGTAAGCATCAAAATTTCTAGGTAGATAAAAGTAAGCATTTCATATACTGTCAAGATAAAAGGATAAGAAAAGCAGACACATTATTTTTAACCTGTTGTACCCATGGCATTAATCATGGATTTAAAATTTGATTATAAAAGATAAGATAGTATCACCTTTATAGAAGTAATGAAATTTGGCAAGTTTTTATCATGAAAGTTAATTAGAACTCTGTGAGAGCAAGCAACTGAGTCACAGAGAGTAAATCTGTTTTCAGAGATGTAAAAAATAATGAATTGTCATGTCATTGTTTTTCATCTTAAAATACATAGAGAACTATTCATCTTTTTGGTAGCTTGGTTGGGAAATTACAGAATGTCTTATGCCATAATTAAGATTTTGTAATTTTTCATAAACAGAAACATGCATTAATAATTTAGCATAGAACAATAAACTAGCTTCAATTTTTCAACATTTTTCATTTCATAGCACACATAAACTAACTACTAAAATTCTGCAGCACACACGAAATATATTTTTTTCCAATCTGACTAAAAAAATGGTATAATTTTGGCTCATTCACACCAGAGGGCTGGTTGTATTGGCTGTTGTCATTTTTTTATTTGACAGTGTAAGGAAAAAGAGGTCAGTGCCCCTAACTAAATAGTCAGGTATTGCATGTTTTAAAAATTCTTGCAGCTCACCAGTTGAAAAATTGCTGAACTAAGTGCATAGATGAAAGGTAAGTTATTACTATAAAATCAAAGATGAGTTATTTCATAATTTATCTTTCTGCTCAGAAATGGCTTATTTGCTTGCCCATGTTCCATGTGTAGGGATATATTGATAAAATAGAAATGGTGCTCGACCATTGCTGATCACATCTTAAGACTATCACTTGCTTTTACCAAATAGTACTTTGAGAAAAGAATGAGAATACTCCATAGGAAATGGCATAAGGATCTAACTCTACAGCCCCTTTTCTACTAATATACTGCACATTATACGTCAGAAGATGTGCACATTTCTTTTCTGCACACCGGGGGGAAAAGAAAAGAAAACTTCTGGTCCCTTTGATGAATAGCAAATACCTAATACCTTTCTAGTTTTGGTATACCAAGATCTGATTATCACCTGAGTTTCTTAACAGTTGTTACAAACTGCTTGTGTATTCAAGGAGAAAAAAAAAATCCAAATGAAGAATAAAAAGAACAAGTGAAGTTGTAGTTTGGATGCCTTTTAAGTGCCTAAGTAATGTCATTGTGAAGTAAAAATTGCAGTTTTGAGTTTCACTTGTCTAGGGCAGCTTGTATACGGTCCAGCTCAGTAGGCCAAGTGTGTAGAAATTAATTATCATACAGCAGCTTTCGTTCTCTAAGAAGAACTCTCAGAAAATGTGCTCAGAGTGGAGAAATGCCAATTGGGTTAAGAGGTAATTTTATACTTTAAGGACAATTTTTTTTAAAGAAATTTATTTTACATTACTTTATGCTGGGAAAGGTTCATTATTATTTATAAAGCAGAACAAGCCCCAAAGTCCATCCATTCCCAACCTCATTGTCACTTTCTGTGTTCCAAAAACCACTAAACTCCCAAATAAGTAGGCTAATTCTTTCCTTACATAGCCATTAAATCTGCTTGGGGTATTACTTACTAACTTAAGTGGCAGCACTTTATTTAAAAATTTTCTTTTTCTCCAGGGAAAGTGTTCAAACACCTCATTTCTGTGCAGCCATAACTTTAGTGGAAGAGAATTGGCTTATCTCTTATCACTATAGCCCTAAATGTTATTTCTTTGAATGCCTTGGTTCTACATAGCAGGCAATTAATGCATACAATCAATGCTATTGAAATACTCTAGTGCATCCTTAGCAGACAATTATTATTCTGCTAATCATTTTACATGTTTAAGATGCTGTTGAAAATGTCATTTTTCATGTGAATATGGTCAATTAGATGATTAAATAGTACATGTACTATTTGTTGTAATATATTTTGGCAATTAATCTAAATATTGGTACCTGACTACTTTAAATGTAAAAGTTATAAAGGTGTGTTTAAAACCAAACTAACAACAACAAGAAGAAAACGTTAATTCACTTCCCTTTTCCTCCCCACCCCCACCTCCTGACTCCAAGCTACTGAAAGGCAGAATGATTCTTCTGGAGTGACTACTTTCACTCTGGTGGGCTGATTTTGTCTTATCTGTGGGCTCCGAGGCTAGCAGTAGAACCACTGGGTTGAAGGTATGAGATCTTCCAGGTCAGCATTAAGAACTTGTTGGCAGGTATAGCTGCTTCAAGATGACAGTGGCAATAGTTTCTGGGGGTAAAGGGTAAAGGAAGGGCTGGCTGTGCAAGAGGCCATTCAGGTGTTAGAGGAGTGGTTCCAATCCTGAGAGCTGTGACAAATGACTCCTTCAAGGGTGTGCTCCCTCTTCCTCACTGGGTCTTAAGAGCATTCATGAAATGCAGCCTCTTTGTAAGTGTAGAACAGGAATGGAAATTTACACTTCTGATTCTGGCCAAGCCATGCTGAGAAGTGGTTTGCAAAAGCTGTCCAAAAGAAAAGTTCCTGAGATGATTACGATTTTAAATTAGGAATAAAATAAAGAAATGAGACTGCTTAAAATTATGAGTTTCAACCCAACTCTTACTTCCATGTACTATTTTTGTTTTCATAAAGTACTAAGATGACCAGAAAAACTGATTTTTGCAAGGTTATTCACTTTTTGATAATTGAATAGAAATGAATAGAAATAATATAGAAATGATGGGGCATTTCCTTCTTACATTTCTCCTCCACCCTCTAGAAAATAATAAAATCAGAGCAGTTCTAAAAACATATTTTTCTACAGAAAAAAGTTCTGTAGAAGAACCTTTTGTGAAGAAAAATTATATTATACCTAAGACCAATTTTACATTTTATTTCCTCTGAGGCTTTTCTGGATTAGTTCAATGGAACCTTTTCCTCTTCCGAGCTAGAGCACTTTTTCTTCGGTAGTTATTTAGTACTGTTCTGCACTATTGAATTTTATATTTTTATTCATGTGTTCAGTCTTTCCTAAGATCATATACCTGCTATGCCCTGAGGGAAAGAGATACAAGTCAAAGGTAGAAACTTTACTTTAATACAACTTATAAACCATGAGTTCCCTTCCTCCCCGACCCCCACCAGCCAATGCAAATACCATGTCTCGCATATAGATGCTGAAAATATTCACTGTAGCTGGTTTAAAAGTGTTAGAACTGTAGTACTGAATTGGTTTTCTACATAGCAGGCAATTAATGCATACATCTTAAGTTTAATTTTTATGAATAGGTTACACATTCACATGTTAAAAAAAATCAAAATGATATTAAAATAAATATACTGAGAAGTCTAGCTCCCCCAGTCCTCATCCACTCTATATCTCTTACCCTTTGCAGGAAACCACTTTCTTCTATTCAATTTTTGTTTTTCTCTAGTACCTCTTTATAGAAATGCTAGCAAATATAAATATGTATTTATATCACCTTCCTGTCTTAGATAAAAAGTCTCATACTCTGCAGCCAATTTTATATATTTTTTACTCAGCTATCTGTGTGTTCCTTCTATGTCAATACCAAGAGGGCTTCTTCATCTTTTTAAGGTGCTGCAGAGTATTCCATTCTGTGGTTAACCATAATTACAGAACCAGACCTCTTTAAACAGACATGTGAGTTGCTTCGCAAATAATTCTGTAATGAAGAGCTTGATACATACATTTATATATATAAAAGCTTAAGCGACCACTAAGACCAGACGACCAGATGACCAGCCAGTATATGCACAGACAAGCAGGGGACAGAAGCTCAATGAAGGAGCTGCCCCTTGGTGGTCAGTGCACTCCTACAGCCAAACTCCTGTGGTCCCTCCACCCTCCCAATCAGCCCCTGATTGCCAGCCAGACCCAGGGACCCCATCCATACACAAATTCGTGCACCGGGCCTCTAGTAATATTATATGTGTGTAGGTATATCCTTAATTAAGATAAATCCTCAGAAGTAGGATTGCCAGAATAAATGCATTTTAATTTTTCATTTTAATTCCCCTGGGAGTGCATGAAGAGTTCAGATTTCCTCACAAATTTGCCACCCAAATGCCTAAGCCAGCAGTAAGACAACCCTCTCACAGTCTGGGACTCCTTGCTCCATACTTTTGGCCTGCAGTGGAGGCAAGAGAGGCTCCTGCCACCACAACTGCACTCACCAGTTGGGAACCCAGCTTCTGACTGAGCGACCCTTCCCTGTGGAAGCCCACTGACCACCAGGGGGCAACTTCTACATTGAGTATCTTCCCCCTGGTGGTCAGTACGCATTATAGCACATGTGTCAAACACAAGGCCCGCGGGCCAAATCCGTCCCGCCAGGCCTTGCAATGTGGCCCGCACCGCGCTGTCATCACTGCACTCCGCTGCGTTTCCATCACAACGACAGTTTATGACTGTTCAGTAAACCATTCGGCCCGCGATTTAGGCTGGATTTTAGATTTTGGCCCCTTCTCTGATTGAGTTCAACACCCCTACATTATAGTGACTGGTCATTCTGCTAGTTGTTCCACCATTTGGTCAATTTGCATATTAGGATTTTATTATATAGGATAAGGACAGTTTTCATTGTCCAGAATAATCTCATATCAATATCCGTCACTTAATCACATCTGCAAAGACCCTTTCTAAAAAAAAAAGTAACGTTCATAGTTTCGAGGGATTTGGACATGAATGTGCCTGGGGTGGGGGAGTGCAGGTAAGCATTATTCAGTAGGAGTATGGAGCCTTCTTGGGGAGTACCAGGCCTTATCCACTGATACAAATCTACTTACTCTGGGAGTGGGAAGAGATGTGGAGGCTACATGTCTGTGTTCCCATCTTTAATAGACACCACCCAACTGCAGTGGTGATGTAAGCAAATTTGGCATCTGAGGCAATTGTATGTCCCCACACATATTGGCAGGTACCAGGATCTCCAACACATGTTTTTAGTCTCCTATTTTGACTGGTTCCCAGAGACATTAAATCCTCTGCTGCTCCTTATTTTTCTATAGCCCCTGCTCAAAGCCCCATCCACTGTCTCTTCCCTGCTTTGTGTGGGAGCAGAAAGAGGGTGGTACTTATTGAGCCTCTGCTGGACCTCAGTAACCTGGGTAACTTGAGATGGAGAAATCCAGCATCCATACCTCTAAACTATTCTGTTGGAACCTGCTTACTTAAGGAAGTAATTTCTAGGTGTCCTCCAGGACTGGTTATGTGTATTGGAACAGGAAGACTACAATGTTATAGAAACTATAGTATTTCACATCAATAGAAACATCATTATACAACACAAGATCAATAATTCTGATTTTCATGCTTTATGCTATTCTTTGAGAATGATCAAAGATTGTCATTTATATAGAGAGATGTTCTATTCTGATAATGCTTAGAAAATAGATAATGGCTTAAGAGAACATTAAGATTAATGTTCTTAGGGTCAACATTTATCCCCTAGTCAGTGTAATATTAAAGCCAGTAGGACAGTTTATCTGAAGGCAGAATAATTTATCCCATTTTGGTCAACAAATAATCCTATAGAGCCGGGACCGGTTTGGCTCAATGGATAGAGTGTCGGCTTGGGGACTGAAGGGCCCCGGGTTCGATTCTGGTCAAGGGCATGTACCTTGGTTGTGGGCATATCCCTGGTAGGAGGTATGCAGGAGGCAGCTTATAGATGACTCTCTCTCATTGATGTTTCGAACTCTCTATCTCCCTTCCATTCTGTACAAAAATCAATAAAATATATTAAAAAAAAATAATCCTATAGAATAAAAGCCTAATATGCTAAGTGTCAGGTTGACTGATCGGCCTTTCAACCAATCCAAGTGTAATATGCTAATGATATGTTAAGGCTGCTCAACTGCTCACTATGACATGCACTGACCACCAGGGGGCAGATCTCTTACCAGTAGGTTAGCTTGCTGCTAGGGTCTGCCTGATTGGGACTGAGAGAGATGGGCCAGACACACCCTGGAGCCCTCCCACAGTCCCTCCCTGGCTGGCCAACCTCCCATGTTTCTTCCCGGCCCTGATTGTACACCTGTGGGGTCCCTCAGCCTGTCCTGTGCCGTCTCACAATCTGGGACCCCTTGGGGGATGTCAGAGAGCCAGTTTCAGCCTGAGCCTGCAGGCCTCTAGTATTTTATAAAAATTCCTATATCTGTTTCATTTATTTTGTAAAATTGTTTTTAAATTGAAGAATAGAGCACAAAGACAGAAGAATGCACAGTTCATAGGTAGACCGCACAGTGAATTTCCAAAAGTTAGTACACCTGTAGATCACCATTTAGGTAAAGGAAAAGAACACTACCAGCCTCTCCCTCCCTGGAATTACCTTAGAGGGCCTTTTCTATCACTCCCCCATCCTTCTCACCAAAAGTAGCCAACTTGACTGCTACCAGGATGTTTTGCCTGCTTTGGAATTTTTTGTTGCATATATTCTGTAATCTTTTTTTAATCAAAGCATCTGGAAACCATTCCTTTCCTGACATCCCATCTCAGATGTAGAATAATTTTTTCTTTGTAGGTAACTCTCTGTCAGAAAGAGAAATAGCTAACCCCATAAATCATTATCATAAAAATGTATTTGTAATTTATATGAGAAGTCAGCATGAAGAGTAACATCATTTTCTTGTGATCTAACACATGCATACAAATGGAATTATTAAAAATAAAGATAAATGAGCGCTGGAATATTCAATTTGTGAACTATCTGGTTCTCCTTGATCTAGTCTTTCTCTCTTGATAGTAAGGTGACTCTAACCTTTGGGAGATAGTAACATTCTTTTGATTATTTTTATGCTTCTATCAGCTTAGTTTCTTGTTCAAATGCATTTTTTTTTCTAACAAACTGTGTTAGTTTTTTTTTAATAGTTAAAAAAGAAATGATTTCAAAGCCAATAATATGTTGAGAGGCTTATATTTGGTGACATACTTCTAAAATTATGACTCACCCTAATTCTCATGAACACATGTGAGCATTATATTTACTCAATTCTAAGGGGAAATCAGGTGTGAAATGTAATGAAGAAGGAAAAAGAAAGACCACATTTCATGTACATTCAGGTGTAAAGTATAGTCCAGTTTGAGAAATATTAAAATGTGTGTGTGGGGATGTGCATATTAGAATTCAGGAATCATATTAGTGCCATTGAGGATGATATCAGCAGATGACATTGGCTAGAGCTAGTTTAATGTTAATAGAGTGTCCTCTAAAAATAAAGTAAAAATCAGAAAGTCGCTCTGGAAATGTACATTACTGTTCACCAGTGGTCACTGGAGGTAGGAGCAAGCTACCCTTTAGAGGGTAATGGGGACGTTTGTGCATCACTTGGTGTCAGGAGTTCAATCAATACTCCACTTGGCCTCAAACATTTGTCCCATTATGCCTCCTTCCTTTCTATCACCTTAATAGCCCCACCATTGCTTCAGGCTTTGGGAACTAACTGTTCCTGTAAAATGTGTTGGGAAGGGCACTGGCTCCTGGGTTTCTCCTCTACCTCATTTGCATGGCTTAATTGTGTACGTTAGCTAATTGTGACTGTGAGAAGCACAGGTTCTGACCTCGAGGGAACGCAGTGCAGGACAGATTCTTCTTCATTTCCCAACTGCAATCTCAGTGTACAAAGCACAGAAAACTCCCTCTGTGGCCTGTGAGGTCTTGATTAACACAGAGGGAATTTCTCAAGAGCTGAGAAGAGGAAGCACATGACTGGTTTAGGAAGCCATTTCTTCACCTTGTATGTCTGAGTTTGAGTACTACCTCTTTTGTGTGAGCTTTAAGGAGTGGCCAGGAGAAATTTCACTTATTCCAAGCTGTTTCACTTTGACTTACAATAAATGGATGTATTTTACTAATTTGCCATCTCTTCCAGCTATTACTTCCTTAAAATCAATGTTAGTTTTTGAAATGTAGTTTATTTTTAAGGAAGATTTTATATCACTTCCATAAAAAGAAGCCACTATCACTTTTCATAAATAAAGGAAATATATTAAATAAGTGCATAATTCTTTTTTGTTTGTTTGATAATCCTCACCCAAGGAGATTTTCTCCATTGACTTTAGACAAAGTGGAAGGAAGTGAGGGAAAGAGGGAGAGAGTGAGAAAAAGAAGGAAAGAGAGAGAAGGAAACTTTTATATGAGAGACACATTGATTGGTTGCCTCCCACATGGGTCCCAACCAGGTCCAGTGATGGAATCTGCAACCCAGATACGTGACCTTGACCCCTTGACCAGGAATCAGACCCA
The DNA here is from genome assembly GCF_014108245.1 of Pipistrellus kuhlii. Lineage (NCBI taxonomy): Eukaryota > Metazoa > Chordata > Mammalia > Chiroptera > Vespertilionidae > Pipistrellus > Pipistrellus kuhlii. The sequence goes on from NW_023425427.1 coordinate 52,323,132, forward strand.
GGATCCTTCAGTGCACGGGCCAACACTTTAACCACTGAGAGAACTGGCCAGGGCACTCCTTTTTTTAAAATAGTTTTTCAAACTTTTACTTATTTTTAAATAGTTTTTAGAGAGGGAGGAAAGGAGAGAGAGAAAGGGAGAGAAACATCAACCGCAGGAGATACATCAGTCTGTTGCCTCCCTCAAGTTCACGATCATATCAGGGATTGAACCTGCAACCCTCTTCCAGGGCTATTTTATTTATTCCATCATCATTTTTCTCCCATATCCCCTCTTTGACTTCCACACCCCTCTCATATCATCACAATGTTGTCCATGTTAATAAATCCTCTCTTTTTTTTTTTTCTTTTTTTTTCTTCTCAATCCCTCCAGGACCCTTGCATCCTCTGCCTCTTGCCTAGAGCTGTTTGCCTACTCTCAATGAGTCTCTTTCTTTTTTCTTGTTCACTTAGTTTGTTCATTAGATTTGACATATGAGTGAAATCATATGGTACTTATCTTTCTCTATCTTATTTCCTTAACATAATGTTCTCAAGGTAAATTCATGCTATTGCAAAGGGTGAAATTTCCTTGATTTTTTATGGCTGAGTAGTATCCTATTGTGTAAATGTACCATAGCTATTTTATCCACTCATCAACTGATGAACACTTGTGCTGTTTCCGGATCTTGGCTATTGTAAATAATGCTGCAGTGAACAAAGGGCCACATCTGTTCTTTCGAATTAGTGTTCGGGTTTCTTCTGATGTATTCCCAGAAGTGAAATTGCTGGGTCATAAGACAATTACGTTTTTAATTTTTTGAGTTACCTCCATACTGCTTCCCACAGGGCTGCACCAATCTGCGTTCCCACCAACAGTGCACAAGGATTCCCTTTTTCCCACATCTTCACCAACACTTGTTTGTTGATTTATTGATGTTAGCCATTCTGGCAGGTATGCGGTGATATCTCATTGTATCAATAGTTTTAATTTGCATTTTTTTGATGATTAGTGACATTGAGCATCTCTTCATAAGTCTATTGGCCATCTGTCTGTCCTTTTTGAGGAAGTTTCTATTTAAGTCCTTTGCCCATTTTTAAATTGGATTTTTTTGTTTTTGTTTTTTGGTGTTGAGTTTTATAAGTTCTTAATAAATTTTGGATATTAAGCCCTTATCAGATGTGTTGGTGAATATGTTCTCCCATTCTGTGGGGTATCTTTTCATTTTGTTGATGTTTCCTTTGCTGTAACAACTTTTTAGTTTGATGTAGTCCCATTTGTTTATATTATCTTTTCTTTCCCTTGCCCAAGGAGATATATAAGAAAAAATATTACTATGGTAAATGTCCGACATTTTACTGCCTATATTTTCTTCTAGGATTTTTATGGTTTTGAATCTAACATTTAAGTCTTTAATCCACATTGAGCTTATTCTTGTGTATGGTGTAAGAAGGTGGCCTAAATTCTTTGCATGTATCTGTCTAATTTCCCCAACACCATTTATTGACTAGACTATCTGTAGTCCGTTGTGTATTTTTGCCTCCTTTGTCAAATATTGATTGACTGCAAAGGTGTGGGTTTGTTTCTGTGCTCTCTTTTCTTTTCCATTGATCTTTGTATCTGTTTTTATGCCAGTGCCAGGCTGTTTTGATTACTATGGCCTTATAGTACAGTTTGATATCAGGGAACATGATTCCTCCAACTTTGTTCTTTTTTCCTAAGACTGAATATGGTTCTTTATAAATTTTTGGAATATTTGTTTTAGTTCTATGCAATATGCCACTGATATCTTGATAGGAATTGCATTGAATCTGTAAAATGCTTTGGATAGTGTGGACATTTTAATGATGTTAATTCTTCCCTTTTTTAAAATTTAAAATATTTATTGTTTAAAGTATTACATGAGTCTCCTTTTTCCCCCATTGACCTTTCTCTGCCTGCTCCCACCCCCCAGCACATGACTTCAACTTCCTACTGTGTATCCATTGGCTATGCTCATATGCATACATATAAGTCCTTTGGTTGATCTCTTACCCCCTCACCTCCCACCTTCCCTAATAGTTTAGACAGTCTGTTTGATGCTTCTATGTCTTTTGTTCTATTTTTGTTCATCAGTTTATGTGGTTTATTATATTCCACAAATGAGTGAGATCATGTGATATTTATTTTTCTCTGGATGGCTTATTTTGCTTAGCATAATGCTCTCTAGTTCCATCCATGCTGTTGCCAATGATAAGAATTCCTCCTCCTCCCCCTTTTTTTTTTTTTTTTTTTTTTTTTTTTTTTTTTTTTTTTTTTTTTTTTTTTTAGCAGCATAGTATTCCATTGTGAAAAAAGTAACACAGTTTTCTAATTCACTCATTTGCTGATGGGCACTTAAGCTGTTTCCAAGTCTTGGCTGTTGTAAATTGTGCTGCTATGAATATAGGGGCACATCTATCCTTTCTGATTGGTGTATCTGTCATGGTATATGCTTCCACATATTTGTATCTTCTTTAATTTCCTTCTTTAGTGATTTGGGGAAAATAAATTCTCAGAGTCCCAGTTTTGGGAACAATAACAACAAAATGGGGAGTTAAGATAATGCCCAATACAAAGGGTTATTATGGGGCTTAGGAATGACATTTATAATACTTGGCACATTTTAAGTTTAGGAATTTGATAACTATTTTATAATCATGTTCTAAGTGTGTTAACTTATTGTTCATTTTCCTCTCCTTTGAAGCTTTGCCTTTGTTTATCTAAGTGGAATTAGATGAATCAAACTGAAAAGGAAAATGGGTGGTGTCTTTTACTTTTAAGCCTGAAGCCAAGCAAGTGTTACATGTAGTTCACCTCAAGTGCAAATGCCCATTTTTGGGGAAGGCTTTACTGGAATCAGTTTAATAACGATGCTGTGGCTGAGTAAGCTGTCTGTCTGCCCCACGTGTGGAGGGAAGAAGGCTGGTACTGCATATTTCACAATACCCGGCCCCTGCCTCTCCTTCATCAAGCCCTGTTAGCTTGCCAGAATCTTCATCTCTCAAGGTAGCTCCCGTTCAGCATGGACTTCTTTCTCCAAAGAGCCCTTTAAAATCTCTTCAGGTAAATCATGCATTAAGTCTATTTTCCAACCGAAAACAGTCCCTTAAAAGGAAACCCTCTCGGACTCTTCCGATTCTGTCACGTCTTTCTCACTCTTCTTTGCAATCCCCCAAAAGACCCCCTTCCAGTCCAAATGCTTCTTGTTTAGAGAGAGAGAGCTGGCTGTGTAATTAAGGCTGCTGGCCTCTCACTTTCCTTGCTATGTGATATATCGTAAAAGGCTTAGCAGATACACACTCAAGGAGGCTGGGGTGAGAGAAAAATGTGTGAGGCCTGTGCTTTAGTTATTGCTGATGTCTCTATAGCAGCTTGCTGAATGCTCATTTACTAGGCTCTGCAAATAGTTATGGCAATGGGAAATGATACCACTAGTGACACAGTGAAAAATCATGGGACACAAAAGTCTATTTATGACACTTCCCCCTTTTGTAGCTCACACTCTGGAATGAACCAGTAAACAAATCATTAAAACAAGAGCAAAAGTATTCTGCTTATTTAAGGCTCTGTCCTAACAGGGAAAGAATACTATAGAAAGCAACTTGACAAAAAAATACTTGGGAGAACTTAACTTTTAAATGACTATGTGATACCAACAGAGTCTAAAAGCTGACATGACATTTCTAATATTTGTCCATTACCGTTGAATACCATAGGTTAATTGTTGCTTCAGGGAGCTTGGGATTGCTCACTTCCAACAAGTGAGGAAGATGCTCATTATTTCTCTTATTACTTCTTTTTAGAATTTGTGTTGCTCTTATCATCTGCAAACTGCTCCTTGGTAATTTTTATTACTAACAAATCCATAACTTGATTGGCTTCTATTGAAAGAGAGGGTATTGTGAAGTCACTCAGTATATAGATATGGTACTGATGGGATCAGATAAAATCAAATGTAGCCCCGAGAGAGGTGCTTTGTGGAGCATTACAATGTGACAAAGATGAGTTCAGAAATAATCACTTATTTTATGGCTGCATTTCACAATCTTGCTCACCCAGATATTGTGATAATCATGTTCTGGACCAACATAAAGGGCGGGATAGAGGAAGAAAAACTGGCAAACATTATGAATTAGAAGGAATTGATGTTTATCAGCGTGCCCTTCTCATTTCAAAGGGCTTTGAAGAAAAGGCATCTTTTCCAAAGACAACGAAAGGGGACTGTTAGTTCAGATAGCATTCTCTGAAAGCTCTTCCAAGCCTCCTCTGTGCTTTAGTTTCTAGTCTCTTATTCTTCTCACTATTAGAAATTACAGCACATCTATTCAATAGCATTTGAAAATGACAAGAGGAAAAAAAAGTTGACTAACAAGGCCAAGGTTAATTGGATTTGTAAGAATGCGCTATTTCTTACTGAATTTGGTGGCGGACCTGTATAGTTTTGTGTTGTCATCTGCAAATCTGAATTTAATGATTATATAAGAACTTTCTGATGTGATGAGAGGTTTAAGTACCTCATTACTAAAATGTTCTTCATAAACTTCAGCTTTCATATATAATTACCCTGACTCAAACCCTTTCAAGGTCTGCCTTACTTCTAAGGAACCCACAAACCTCTGCCTGGCTTCAAAGACTCTCTGTATCCCCTGTGCTTCCCTCCCTGTCAGGCTGTTCTTTGTAATCTCCCCCAGACTGCATCTTCTGCTCCCTCTGTCCCCTTTCTTCCATTCTCTCCCCACTTTCACTCCATCACTACATTTCCCAGATTTTACTTTCCTTTTATCCTCTCTTTCTCTCCAAGTTCAGTAAGACCTATTCAAGATATTTTTCTTCCATTCTCTACCTACCTCCCATTATTTTGAAATACAGTTTTCAAAGCCATGTTATCTAATAGAAATAAAATGCAAACCATATGCATATTTTTACATTTTCTAAACACAGGTAAAACACATTCTAATGTATTTTATTTATTCTAATATTGCCAGAATATTTTTATTCCTACATGTGATCAATTTAAAATCATTAATGAAATATTTTATTAAAAATAGTCTTAGAAACCTGGTTTACATTTTATGCTTGCAGCATATCCCAATTTGGACTAGCCATGATATATATATATATATATATATATATATATATATATATATATATATATATATATATATATATATATATATATATATATATATATATTTTAATTATTATTGTTGATTTTTTACAGAGAGGAAGGGAGAGGGATAGAGAGTTAGAAACATCGATGAGAGAGAAACATCAATCAGCTGCCTCCTGCACACCCCCTACTGGGGATGAGCCCGCAACCAAGGTACATGCCCTTGACCGGAATCGAACCCGGGATCTTTCAGTCCACAGTCCGACGCTCTATCCACTGAGCCAAACCAGTTTCGGCTCGACTAGCCATGTTTCAAGTGCTGATGTGGCTAGTGAATACTGTGTATGTGACTAGTGAATACTGTGTTGGACAGTATGAGTGTAGACATCTGTATCACATTCTCTGTCTCTCAAATATGTATTCTCTTATTTCGTATCTTTTCACCTGGACCAAATTGCAAACAATTTCTTGGGCTTTGAGGCCACATTTTATTCTTCCTCTATCTTCATACTTTATTTCTGAGTAAACTGCTAGTAATTGCCTATTGATAGATTAGTAATACTTTCCTTATCAGTGACCCCTGTTTAAGTTAGCACCCTATTACTTAAATTATGCATATTTACTTCCTCTATAGTAGGGGTGTCGAACTCAATCAGAGAAGGGGCCAAAATCTAAAATCCAGCCTAAATCGCAGGCCGAATGGTTTACTGAACAGTCATAAACTGTCATTGTGATGGAAACGCAGCGGAGTGCAGTGATGACAGTGCGGTGCGGGCCACATTGCAAGGCCTGGCGGGACGGATTTGGCCCGCGGGCCTTGTGTTTGACACATGTGCTCTATAGCATCCTCATGCTTGAAGTTTCCCTCCTCTTCCCCATACTTACATTATGAACCAACTGTCATATTAGGTGTGTTTTGTTAGATTTGAGCCTTTGGAGTATGTTGAACGGAATTATAAGGAACAGATGTGCATTATTTGCAGTTCTATTGCACTAGAGAGCAGCATTTGCACAGAATACTCGTCATTCAGACAACTCAGGCAAAGTGGTATTTATAGCTGAAATCAATGGAATAATTGTCTTCATTGCACTTTTTCACTTTCCTACCAGAGACTGGCCTAAGTCTCACAGTCTCCTGGCCACAAGACCCAGCACGAAGGAGAGGCTCTCCAATTTGATTACATAATGGCAAGGACAGAGTTTTACAAGCTGAAACCGAATCACTGGGATAGAACTAGCTTCTAAAGTTGCAGGGAGGGAAGTTGCGGGACAGGGGTGGAAATCCCCGAGAGACCAAGATCAGATGGAGGATCTGAAGTACAGGACAATATGAGGAGAGTTCCAAAGTCTGACAGAGGTGCTAAAACGAGGGGAAGCAGGAGAATGCAAACCTTACCTGTCCCACAGTTCTGTGGACGATGTACTGATATATGCTGTTTCTAGCCCTCTCATCAATTTAATTCAAGGCAAAGTCCATGACGTTTCTCATCACATAAAATTGTCACATTAAAGTTATCTTCATTCAGTCTAATGTTTAACATATCTTACAATCTTTGTTAAGAATTTCTCAATTGGACCCAAATGAATCCATTTATTTAATTTCAAAGTCTTATTTTTATTTCTTATTGGTAATGTTAATCTTATTTTTCTTTCTCCCCATATGATAGCAAGTATATCTGCTATTGAGCAAAGCAGCTTAATTTGGCTTAATTTTACATTTAAAAATGTCTACATTTTAAACCTTTGGTACATTCATATGTTAATAACATTGGACAACAGAATCTTTTTTACTAAGTTTATTGGAATGACATTGGTTGATAACATTACATAAGTTTCAAGTGTACAATTCTGTACTAGTATATTGCACTATGTGCTCACTACTCAAAGTCTAGTTTCCCTTTGTCACCCTATAATTAACCCCTCTACCCTCTTCATCCTCCCCCAAACCCCCTTCTTCTTGGGTAACCCACCTTCTGTTGTCTGTCTGTGAGTTTGTTAGTTTGTTGTTTTCTGTTTTATATCCCATATATGAATAAATCATAATCTGACTTACTTTGCTGGATGGAATGCAAATCAGGACAACAGATCTTAATATCACAGTCAGTCCAATGAAAGCAAAGATACAAGTCAGGATCCACATTGCTTCAGATGAGAGGCTTGGGAGTTTCCTGTGATGAAAGTGTGAAAATGTTGTCAAACTTTGGCTGCTGACATTTTCTCTGGACCTATGAATGCTGCTCATGCCCTAGCACAGGCCGGGCCTGTGCATGCTGATGGCTGAGAAGCCTGGGAATCCCACCCACCCCCCCTCAGCCTGCAGTTGCCCCAAGTTAGTTGATCACATTCTCATCTTTCAAATATGTATAAAAAGAGGCATCTCTCTTTTAGCCTGCATATTTTTGTGTAACAGAAATGGAAATGCCCACAGGGGGAAGATTTTGCTCCTTAGTAATTTATGCCAGTGTTTGGCAAAGTGTAGTCAGCAGATTGGGCCAGACCGTGATCCTTTATTTTTTCCTACATTATGTTTGTTTTTATTTTGTTTCTTGAAATGTAATTTTAAGTCTTTTGAAGCCAATAATAAAAAAATTGGGATTTGTTTTTTTTATATCTTTGATTTTTTAATTTTATTTTCTAGTAACTTGTTTTATTTGCTTTTTGCAGAAGTCCTGGTCTTCATTGAATCCTTTGTCATAGATGGTTTGATAAATGCTCATTTTATTCTTTAGTGTGTAGAGTAGGGAAGATATTTCTCGCCCCTGAGAGTAGATTTTCATAGGGGATAGGAAAAAGGGAACACAGAGCCCTGAATGCCAGAGGGAATAAAGCAGGGCAATAATTGTTTCAATGAAAAACAAGGCTCCCCACATTAGTTTGCCTGAGGATAGCCCCAGCATCTATTAACAAATTTATCATTCTACAGGCTTTTATTGAATGTAAAATGTATTTTGTGCTCAAGGCATTGTCCTTGGTGCTGAAAACAATATGAGTAAACCTTATTTTCCAGGAAGATTGGTAAATATATTGTATTTTCTCCACCAAAGGGTTGTAAAATGTAGTCTTTGTTGATCTTTTAAGCAGTTTTATTTTTTCCAAGGTAGTAGGAAATAAAACCACTGAAGAGACACAGCTTAAGCAAGTACAAGCTTACTTTAGTAGGTCCTGTGAGAGATGTATGAAAGAATTTCTGCACTTAATTTGTTATTCCAAAGAGTAAATAGAGGCCATTTGATTTTATGTTATGGATTTTATGATCAGAACTTTATTTTTATTTATTTATTTATTTTTAAAAAAATATATTTTATTGATTTTGTACAGAGAAGAAGGGAGAGAGATAGAGAGTTAGAAACATCAATGAGAGAGTCATCGATCAGCTGCCTCTTGCACACCCCCTACTGGGGATGTGCCCACAACCAAGGTACATGTCCTTGACTGGAATCGAACCTGGGACCTTTCAGTCCCCAAGCCGACTCTCTATCCATTGAGCCAAACCAGTTTCGGCTGATTAGTACTTTAAATAATAGGTATATATTGGCCACAAAAGCTGCTGTGGCCATTTTGCAGTTCAGATATTTTGAAATCAAGTTTTCTTTTGACCTACCTCATATTGGTTTTGATAGAGAAAGATTCTTTTTTTTAAAAAAATATATTTTATTGATTTTGTACAGAGAGGAAGGGAGAGAGATAGAGAGTTAGAAACATCGATGAGAGAGAGTCATCGATCAGCTGCCTCTTGCACACCCCCCACTGGGGATATGCCCGCAACCAAGGTACATGACCTTGACCGGAATCGAACCCGGGACCCTTCAGTCCGCAGGCCGATGCTCTATCCATTGAGCCAAACCGGCTTCGGCGAGAAAGATTCTTTAATATACAAAAAGATAGGCAGTATTATTAAAGAAATCAGGGAGTTTAACTCTCTAAAAATCTGACTAAACAATGTAAATTAAACCTTAAATCTGAAGTAATTAGTTCTGCAATATCTTTGAGAGATAAATCATCACACTAAAATATTAAGAGTGTATTATTGTATACTACAGGCCTGGTGCATGAAATTTGTGCACAGGTAGGGTCCCTAGGCCTGGCCAGCAATCAGGGCCAACCAGGACCTTCTGGCTGCTGGCTGGGACCTTCCTTCTTCCGTGTCACCTCCTGGTGGTCAGCACACATCATAGTGAGCCAAACTCCCAGTCAGTTAAACTTCTGAGGGGACAATTTGCATATTAGTCTTTTATTATATAGAACTAGAGGGGGATCTTTGCACTGGAGAGGGGTCTTTCAGCCTGGCCTGCCCCCTCTCACAGTCTGGGAGCACTCAGGGGTGGGAGGCGACCTAGCAATCAGGGGAAGGTGACGCCTCATCACACCTCTGCTGCTGCCACTGCTGTCAGCTCTGGTTACCTGAGCCTTGGGTGTCCCTTGACAGCTGGTTAGCCGCCATCTGAGGCTTGCCTGTGCTTCAGGCTGGCCCTGAGCAGCTGGGCAGCCACCATCCAAGGCTTGCCTACACCTTGAGCTGGCCCTGGGTGGCTAGGGGGCTGACAGGACTGGGGGAGTCCAGAGGTAGGAGCCCCAGCAGGACTGAGGGGACTAAGTGCCACTATCTTGTGGCTGTGGGCACCACCATCTTTGAGGGTGGGAGAGTCAATTAGCATATTCCCTTCTTATTGGCTGTGGGTGCCACCATCTTTGCGATGGTGTGAGGGTCAATTAGCATATTCTCTCTTTTTTAGATAGGACGAGGAAATGCTAGTATGAAAGGTAGAAGAGCTTAGGATCCCAGGATAGTATGGAGTAGAAGACAGAGGTCTAGCTGGCTTGAACACTTTTTGAAGGTTTTATTGACTTTATGATGCCTGGTGACAATTCAGGAGCAAACTAGATTTTAACTTAAACTTAAACCAAAATAATTTTCACAAAGCTTTTCCAGATGATTGCACATATTACACCTCCACCCTCCCATCCTTAAAGTTATGTCCTTTCTCATTAACATTACTTTCCATCTCCTATTAGAAGGTCTTTAAGCAAGTTTGGCTAGGGAAGGGTTAGTTCTCTGTCTCTATGTTATATTTCATGATATTTAGAGCTATAGATGTTTTTATTAGGTCTTGAATATCTTCAACTATTCTAGTCTTCCAGGTACTTCAGATTTTAACATTAACATTGAACCTGGGGCCCCAAGAATAATAATAAAAAAAAAAATAGGAAAAAGGGAGCAGTCAGGACCAGAGTATTTTGCCTTCTAGTATGATGTTCTTGAATTGGGTATAAATATTAGTTTTCTGTAAGGCTTCTTTAATATTGATTTTTCTTAGACTTATATTAATTTTCACAAATACTTCCTCATTTTTTATTCTTAATTATTCCAGTGGGTTGTTACCTGAATTCTATCTGCATCCTACTGAAAGGTTCTTTTTTACTTTTTTTTTTTTTTTTTTAATTATAAGTGAAATGAAAAGACATCACAGGATTTTGAACAGAGAAGTGACTTATTCTGATTTTTTAAAAGAATCCCTTTGGCTCCTGCATGGAGAAGGCAGTATTTGGGACATACTTTTTTTTTTTTTTAATCAATCTTTATTATTCATATTATTACAAAGGTTCCTCATTTCTTCCCCCCTCCACCAGGTTCCCACCCACCCTCCGCCCTCTCCCCACCTCCCATTGTCCTCATCCATAGGTGCACAGTTTATGTTCAGACTCTTCCTCCCTCCCTTTCCCCGAGAACAGTCAGTCCAGTCCCCTCCCATATCGCCGACTCTACTACAATGAACAGCTATTATTGTTCATTAGGTTTTTCAATCTCCTTTTTTTTTTTTAATTAATAAACTTTTACACTTCTAAGAATAAATTTTAAAATCTAATAATTTTAAACGAAAGGTTCTTTCTTGAGCCCATTTGCTTCTGGTCATTAAGAGATCCAGTAGGTTACCCCTCCTAAGGCAATCACCTCTTTTACAAATCTTGACTCCTTTTTCCTTATGTGAGCAGACACATGGGTATTTCCTATGTTCTGTCAGTGAACTTCTTCCCTGTTAATTCTCTATCAAGAGCCATATAATCCCAATATTTCAATGGTACTCCCAGCAGTTAATTAATTAATCAAGCTTGGTCTCTGGTCACTGTAGACATGAAGACACTTGAAGGAGGATTAACCTTCCAGACATAATAATAATAGGCCTCATGTGAATTCACTTTTCTAGTGTAGTGGTTGGTATCTAAGTCTGAAGACCTGGAACACACGTTCTAGTCTTGTCCAATATTAAGGAATTTAAAACTCAGTAAAATTAGATTTAAATAATCACTTAGCTAGTTACTAATAGGATCTATAAAAGTTAGGTTAATCTATAACCACAAATGTAAATACAAACTTTTTATTGGGTTAAAAAGATTAGCCATTTAAAAAATTTTCCCCTCTTACTGGGATTATGTGTTGAGTTATTATCCTCCTGAGTACTTCCTTTTTAAAATAATTACACTCCTGGGATGTAACCTGAGGATATAACTACAAAAAAGAAGTTGTATGTACAAAAACTTTCATTGAGCCATTATTCAAAATAGCAACAATTTTTAAACAACCCAATGTCCAATAAGAGATGATTAGTTAATTGATAATGTACCCAAATTATAGTTGATAATGTAATTGTTAAAAAGTAATCATTGGTGAATTTATAGCCACTTGAAATAAAGTCTCTGACATATGTGAAATTAAAATACCAGGATGCAAAGATGTGGCCTTTTCCACCAATAAAATAAAGATTCACGAGGCAAGGGAGGACCCAAGGGAAGTAATCAGAGGACAATGAGATAAAGAATAAAATCTGTTATTTCCGTGCAGCTTGATGTATGGACACATGAAAGGCAGTAGAGACTGGAAAAGTTATAATGTGATCCATTCACCAGCTTTAATGCTCTAGCATTGTTGTAGATCCCAGGAGGAAATAAAAAAATTTGGTTTGAAAGTTGTTCCTCCGGGTGCTTGCCTATGCAGTTCATGATTTAATTGGAAGCTCTTGGTAAAATTGGGAGCTTTTCAGTTATTAATATATCCAGATGATATTAGAATTCCTCAACAAGGTTCAGTTTATTTTTTAAGATAAAATCCCTTTCTAGAATGCACATACTGTACATGCAGTTATCGCATATTTGAATTTTAACAGTTTTTTAAGACTGCTTTTTGCCCTTGAATTGAGTTTTGGTTAAAATAGTTTGAATCTATCTTTTCTAATGGCAAAGCAGAGGATAAGAATATACCAAGGTCTCATTATTTTGTCACTAAATAAGTTGCAAAAATAGTATTTATTAAGCTCCTGGGAACATGTGTTAGGAACAAAATAAGTTACCCAAAATATTTTGTTTTGCAGGAAGCATAAGTTGACTTTGGATAAGATTGTAGTACAGAATCAAAAGGCTAATGGGTCTTGAGAAATCTTATTTTCTATTATTTGCTTTCATGCAGAATGTTAGCTAGCCCATACTAGAAAAATAAGACCCTCAATTTTAATGACATCCAAGGAGGCATATTGTAATCATATTGAGGAATGGCTTTGTGAATAGACAATAAATATGTCTGCATCACAGTGTTACTGCATTGAAAAAACATACATTGCTTAGCTATTGAAAAACCTAAAGGATTAAAAATGCTTGTATTATGCAGTAGCTTTGGGGTGGCAGTTTGTTTTTTAGGATTTTTGTGGTCTATGTGCAGGGAAGCAAAACAGACTCATACTATAAGTTGTGCACACTGATAAACATATGCTTATCATCAATAATAAAAATAAAAGTACAACCACTTCTATACAGTACTCCATAATTAACACATTATTATTTTAAAAAATATATATTTTATTGATTTTTTACAGAGAGGAAGAGAGAGGGAAAGAGAGTTAGAAACATTGATGAGAGAGAAACATCGATCAGCTGCCTCCTGCACACTCCCTACTGGGGATGTGCCTGCAACCAAGGTACATGCCCTTGACCAGAATTGAAACTGGGACTTTCTAGTCTGCAGGCTGATGCTCTATCCACTGAGCCAAACCGGTTCTGGCATAATTAACACATTATTAATAATGTGTTAAATATCTTTAGAGTAGCTGTAACATCTTAGAAAACCTTGTAATCTCATTTATTTGTTTATTACTATTTACTGAAGTTCTAGTATATTTAACCATTTCAGAGCTTATACATGCACACAAAAAAGGGTCCTATCATAAAAAACAAACAAAAAACCCTTGGCAGTGATGCGAATACACACATAACACAGGCCAAGTAAATGTATAATGGAGGACTGAAAGGAGAAGGATCCCTTACAGCTGAAGCTACTGGGACCTTGAACTTGGCCTTGGAGGTCAGATGTTCTCCTGATGAGTACATCCATTCTCTCAACATTTTTGTAGAGAATATTCATGTAAGGACCATGTGCCAGACACTGTGTTAATAATGAATTTACAATGGTGAAGGCAGATTTGATTCAGTTCTCATCAAACTTTCAGTCTACTGGGGGGATAAGGCATGAAATAAGTAAGTAATCACCAGGTAAAGCCAAAATAAAATTATCTCACGAATGCTCAGCCAATTCTGAGAGTGAGACTTTCACTTATTGTTGCTATTGGATCAAGGGCTGAATAACCTGTTCTCTCTGAAGGGTGGCAAGGATGTAGGTCTTTGTGAAATAAATTTTAATTAGAAAATGAACCTTAAGAAAACCTCATAAGCACTAGCTTTCTGCCAAAAGCTATTGCTTCGGCCGTTCTGCAGAAAGAAGAGGAAGCAGGGAAACCCTTCAAGTTCACTTTTGCAATTACTGTGCTTTGATCATTTTACTATTAGAATCTTCCTTTGACATTGTGGCTGATTCTAAGTAAGCCTGGAAAGCATTCAGTAATTCTTATGGCTTTAGTATATTATGCCATGCATTATTGACCTCTTCCCATGGACAATAAGTCCATGTCATGACCTACAGTGTCTCATTTAGTCCCATATCTATAACACCTCGTTCTTACTAGGAACCCTTTATAGTCTGGGATGCTGATTTATGGATGCACTATAATGAAATTGTATTTAAAAATAACGATCCGAGGCAGGAGCGTTACACTTGAATGCCTAACTTCTCAGAATGCCCAAGGCTCTTTCGCTTTCAAGATGCTTCAGTGTGTGTATAGAGGAAGCCCACTACATGCTCTTGGTATTTATGTATTGTTTTACATCCAAGTAATTTGCAGCACAAGTTTAACTCATAAAGTAATTTGAGGATATCTTCTCTGTAAACTTAAATAGTTTACTCTGTATTATCTATATCTGTGGGTGGTGGTGGTATAGTGTGAATAAGTAAAGTCCAAAGATAATACACAGACATTTAACTCTGACTCAGTGACTCTCAAACTCTGCATTAGCCCTGGAGGCTCTTCTTCAAGCCCAGTGTGGTGCATTGGCCTGATGAAAGTGGAGCTGCTTTGATTAAAACAAAGGTTGCCAGGTGAACACTTCTCTAGGCCACAGGAGCCTCATGGCTTCTCAGAACAAAGTTCTGAAGCCTCTACCTCATAACAGTGAGCATGTGATCAATGGGTTCCTCTGGGCCATGGGCTTCCTCTTGATGGGCTGTGAAGTGATTATTTCCATAAGAAAATAATGCAAATTTTGTAGATTTTGATCTTTCCTCAATGTCAGTAAAGCCACTTAGTAATGACCCATTTGTGTAAAGCACTGGGTTCTTTCTATATAGAAAATTGGGAGCCCATGTTGCAGGTGGATCTTATGCCTATTAGTTTACCTAAATGAGCCATAAGGAAAAAAGTTTGAAAACTGTTCCATTCAATTTCTTCCCTGTTCAGTCTTGGCAACAAGTAGACAAATGAGCATGTTTGCATTCCAGTGCAATTTACTTCCTCAGCTACCTTTTGATGGAGTTTTGGAAAGCCAAAATGTGGATAGCTGAAGGGAAAAGTAGAAATAGCAGCAAAAGTCTCCATTAATGAAAGTAGCAATCTGTGGAAAGACTTCAAGATGCTGAGAACAGTTATTGTGTGGCAGTTGACTGATCTTTATGTATGAATTCAAAAGCAGCAGATGTCACCTTCCCTGCATATCTCCCAGTCTATGGAGTCCTACTCTTTTTGTAGTCTCAGCCTTCTGGACCCCTGTACACTGGGTCAGCCCTACCCTCTTTTTAGGATAGGGTATGTCCAGCCAGAATACAGCCCAGGACAGTGGTCGGCAAACTCATTAGTCAAAAGAGCCCAATATCAACAGTACAAAGATTGGGTCATGAAGTTTCAGTCGCACTGTACATGCATGCCCTCACGTGGTATTTTGTGGAAGAGCCATACTCAAGGGGCCAAAGAGCCGCATGTGGCTTGTGAACCGCAGTTTGCCAACCACTGGCCCAGGAGGACAGTGGTTATCTTATACTCTATATCACATTACTTTTCAAATTCCTATCCCACTTTGCCACTCTTCTGAAAAGTGGGGCTTCTCTGTGCCTAGTGACCCCTGCTGCTCAAATGTGGGTTAGGAATTCAAATAAAATATACGTATTTTTCCATGTATAAAGATGCTATTATTTTCTAAAATTGTTAGACTGAAAATCAAGGGGTGTATTATACACAGAAGTCAGCTGAGGAGGGAGTTGTGCAGGTTTGTAGCTGCCCATACCTTGTCTAACAGGCTTCTTCCAATCATGAGTCTTATTGTTACTGACATCAGCTGATGGCATAATTTGAGGTGGAAGGTGGAAGTGGAGGTGAAGGTGGAGGTGGAGAGTGTGCAGTTGCAACAGGGACCAGAGCGTTCTGAGCCCATAAAGATGTCAAAAAATAAAAAGATAAATACTGGTAAGTGATTGTTTTACTCTGCAAGGTTTAAACTAAATGTAATCAGTTATGCAAAAGAGCATGGAAATAGAGCTGCAGAGAGACAATTTGGACCTCATCTCAGTGAATATATGATCAGACAGTTGAGAAAATAGAAAGAACAACTCCTTAATATGCCAAAAAAGAAGAAGGCTTTAAGAGGAAAACCAGAAAAATGGGCAAACTTGGAACAGAAGCTTAAGACTTGGATTAGGGAGCGGCATTAGAGTGGCTTATTCAATGTCAGGCAAGAATGTTTGCAAGCAAAATGAACATTGCTGATTTTACAGGAAAGGCAAAATGATGCTTCAGTTTCATGAGGAAATAAGGATTGGCCATGAGAACACAAAGTTAGCTCAGAAAATGCTGCCAGTTTATGAGGATGATCTCACATATATAGACAGTGACTCAGAAGACAGCAGTGATACAATAGAAGTTGAAGATATTGATATGTCTGCAACTAATAGTGATGAAGAAGAGAGCAAAGATGCCACAGAGGCTGAATAAAGTGATATGCTGCATAATGTCATAGTACTGGTATGTAAACATTACCTGTGGCAAGTACTAAATAAAAATGTGTTCTGTTTTATGTTTAAAATATTGATTTCTTAATTTTGGGTTGGAAAAGTGGGGGGTATCTAATACATGGAGGCATCTTATACATGAAAAAATACAGTATATGTATATAGAACTTGGCTTTAAGGATATCAAAGTAACTTCGGTGTGATTAAGATGTACATAATTAAAGAGTAAAACAACATAAAGATAAAATATCTGTCAGATGAAAGCTACCATAAAGAAGGATAAAAAGCATTGGTCCAGAGGAGAAAATATTTGTCACATATGTCTAGAAGACACAATACTCTGAATAAACAAAGAGCTCATACAAATAAAAAAGAGATAGCCTAAGAACAGAAACTAGAGGATATGGACAAACAATTCATAGAAGAAAAGCCAGTGATTCATAAAACAAAGAATAAAGGTTCAGCCTCACTAGTAATTGGTAAAATGCAAATTAAAACAACAATGTGGTGTCTTTCATCCCTCAGATTGGCATTACTTAAAAGTATTGACTATAACAAGTGAGGATAAGGAAACAGTAAAATAGGTACTCTTTTACTATTTATGTGAAATGTATAAATGTATAATGGAAACTGTTGTAGCCTTTTGGTATGTTATAAAATTACTAGAGGCTCATTGCAGGAAGATTCCTGCAAGATTAGGGCTTCCTAAGGCCTATTCCTGCAAGAATAGGCTTACCTGCAGCCTTACTCCCTCCCATCTCTGCTGCCTCACTCCCTTTTTTCCTCTCTTCTCTGCTGCCTCGCTCCCTTCTGCAGTGCTTGGCTTCCTTCTATGCTGTCTTCAGTCTTTGTTCAGTGCCTGCGTATGCAAATTAACCTCCAATTTTGTTAGATTAATTTGCATACTCATTCTGATTGGCTGGTGGGTGTAGGGAAGGGACAGTCAATTAGCATGTTTCTTTCATTAGTGTAGATAACTTATCAAAAGAAAAATTTGACTTCTTTGAAATTGCACTTCTGGGAATCCATACTAAAGAAATATTTATAAAGATTCACAAAGGTGTATGTGTGTTAACTGAAGTATAATTTTTAATTATGAAAAATTAGAAAAAACCTAATTGGGTAATTTATAAATAAATAAATTATATTTTGAAAACTCTGAAACTTCTATAAAGAATGAAAAAAATATATATATAGTGTACAAGGTTATAAATAAGTTCTTCCCCAGACTTTACTATATATATTTCTCTAAGACATGTAATTTTGTTGAAAAAGCATGTCATAAAACAAAATCTATGGTTCAGCATCATTTATGTTAAAAAACCACACAAATGCCTACCTATACATCTATGTATGCATATAGCTAAAAACTACAAGAGCTACAAGAACATTTATCAAACTAAAATAGTGAATTATTCTCATGAGGAGATAGGAATTAGGGTAGGGATGAAGAGGGGATTTTCATGATTTATTCTATTATTGTATTGTTTTTGCAGTGAGAATATACACATAAAATAATTGTGCCATCAGAAAAGCAAGAGAGAGAGAGAGAGAGAGAGAGAGAGAGAGAGAGAGAGAGAGGGAGAGAGAGAGAGAGAAATACCCACACTAGATAGCTAGAAGTAAGGGTGATGGTTATGATAGCATCAAGATAATAATAGCAAGAGTTCCTCCCTGACCAACATTTTCCTCATCTAAAGCTTCTTAGGTGGAGGGATGGGGGAGTGGGTGAAATACTTTTAGTCCCTAAGATTTTTCCAACTAAAATTTCCATGTCAGTGTAGCTTCTTCCAAAGTGTTTCCCAATTTGGTTGTGCCATTTTGATTTTCAACAGAACTGCAGGAGAATTTCAGTCACTATGCATCCTTGTCAGCACGTGGTGTGGTCAGATGTTTTTCTTCTTAATTTTAGCTTTTCTAATATATGCATATGGCATCTCCTTGTGGTTTTAATATGTGTTTCCCTGATGACTAATGATGATGAACATCTTTGTATGTGTTTATTTGGCATCTGAAATGAATCAGAGACCTAAAGTCAAAACCTAAAACTATAATATTTATAGAAGAAAGTATAGGAACTAATTTATGTAGTTAGTTTGATTAGACTTGAGCTAAGCAAAGATTTCTTGGGACAAATGCACACTCACACACATAACCATGAAAGAAAATTATTGATAAATTGAATTCCATAGAATTACAAACTGCTCTTTGAAAGATACTATGAAGGAAATGAAAAGATAAACATCACAGACTGAGAAAATATTTGCAAAATGCATATTTGATAAAGGCTTTTTATCCAGAATATATAAAGAGCTTTTACAATGTAATAAAAGGAAAACAACCCAGTAGAAAATGATTGAGAGATTTGAACAGGCAGTCCAGCTGCTGCTTTTAATGATGAATTAAATAAAAGATGAACTATTTTCTTTGGGCATTGATTGTGTCAATAGCTGGATTTAAACCCCATCCAGATATAGTTATTATTGCTACAATAAGTTTCCTTTTATGATTTTCATCTGGAATTTGTAATAAAAAATGATTTGTCTGAGAATGCCTTATTTCCCCTTGTAAGTAAATAACCAAATTCATCAACTCTTATACTTAGACATATTCTACACAAGTGTGAGCTAGTTTTGTCATTCACTCCCTAGTTGAATAGTAGTCAATTTCTCAGAGATAATTAAATTGGTTAATTGAAATAAGTGAATATTCTAGAAAAATTGATTGCACTGTACAAAAAACTGTTCCTGACAAGGAATTAGCAAACATTTTGTGGACAGGGATGATTAAGTAAAAGTCTGGGCTCTTCACTGTGCTTAACTTTCTGCTTCCCCATTTTAATAAGGTAGGAAATAAACAATATAAACCCATCATTTCTCCCTTCATTTTCGAACAGGAGATGGTATAGGCTAAAACCAAATGACATTACCATTCACTGGTCAAGCATCTATATGGAATGAAGGAGAACCTTGCAGGGGAATTTCTGGCTGTCACTATTTCTTAACCAACACAGAATTCAGAGTAGCAGCCATTGGGTGTGGCTTCTCTGGTCTCTTAGCTTGCTCCTGACTCCAGGGATTCACATAACCTGGTGTGGCTATCCTTCCAAGAGCATAGTTATCCTTGAGACCTTCACTCTTACCTCCTCTCCCCTCCCTTTTTCACCCCTCCCCCACATCTCCTTTTTCAACTCGTTTCCTCTCTACATTTTGTTTTCAATTGAGTCCAGTTCTGATGCTGAAGACGGTGGGACCCAGGACCTGTGGGTGGAGAAGAGGAAGGGAAGGGATTGCCTGTACAGGTGAGCCTCAAGGTGAAGCCGACTTAGCCCTGCTCTTTTAGATTTCCAGCAAGAGCGCAGAGGAAAGACTCTCACGTAGTCTCATTGTTTGGATTGATAATTAGTCTTCATTTAGTTAAGAATGTGAAGTTGTTGGAATTTTGTCCAACTTTTTCATGTCTTATGGGTTTGATGAGAATAATTCTCTTCCTTATTTTTACTGTTTTGATCAGTAATTAAATCTTCATCGTATAAAGAATTTGTAATGTCCTGTTCACAGATTTTAAGTGTTTCATGCTCAACAGATATCTGTTTATTCCCATTGTCTTCAGTTTTTAAACATTTATGCAGGCTGTTGTTTCTTCAGAGATTTTCAGTTTCTTTTTTTCTCTCTCTACCTTTCATATTTTTCTTTCTGAGCTTCTCATTCATATATTGTATTGCTATTATAATCTTAACTTACAGTCATTCTCAATGATTGTGAGATGGAATAATTACTTCCCTAAAAATCTCCACGTCTAAACCTTGGGCCCTTTTACATGGCAAAAGGGACTTTACATATATGATTGAGGTTAAGGTTTTTCAGTTGGGGAGAGTAGCCCATATTATCCAGCTGGGTGCCTTCTGCTCGTTTGACTTCTTCAAAGCGGAGTTCCTTTCTCAGCCATAGTCAGAGAGAGAATGAGGCCGTGAAATAAGGGCCAGAAAGATGGGATGTGAGAAACAACCTGTTGTTGCTGGCTTTGAAGATGGAGGGAAGGACACCATGAGGCAAGGGATGGAAGCAGCCTCTAGAAGCTGGAAAAGGCAAGAGTGGGCTCTGCCCTAGGGCCTCCAGGAAGGTGTGCAGTCCTCGAATGTGGCCAGGCTGGACTTCTGGCCTCGCAAAGATCACGAATTTCTATTGTTTTAAGCCACTCAACTGGGGTAATTGGTCACAGTGGCAATGGAAAAGCAAAACTAAAACACCAAACAATTACATTTAAACTGTATAAAATTTAGATACTACATTTTCATATAAACTTTAAATGAAATTTAAAACTTAAAAATAAAATAATTTTTCAGGATTATTTAACAGATTTGTTAAATGTTCAATATCGAATCTAATATAATTAAAAGGAAACACAAGTTACATTGTTTAATTACCCAAATTTTTGAATTATTTTAGCTTATTTTTTATATATTTAAAAACCTGAAGTATTTTCATGATAAGTTTTTTGCACTTCTCATGATCAACTTTAATTTAATTGCCAAAACATTGATCACATCATATCTAAACCTACATTAGCATAAATTTTAGGCTAATATGAAACAGTCAGTATTGCAAATGTTCTTAAAAATGATGTTTAATAGTCAAAAACTGATATAATTCACAAGCACATCTGGAGCTGTGATTCAAAACATGAAGAGAAGCAAGAAAATAGATGTCTGGGGAACTGTATTTCATTAAGGCAAGAGTCTATTGCATTCACATTCTCTGAGAAGAAGGATTTGACAAGTTGATTGGCCTATTCTCTTACCTAAGTGCCTCTGCCATTCAAACACTCTGCACCTAAATCAGTGTTTGTCTCTGATTTCAGCAGTGGTATAAGCCACACACTTTCACAGAGCTCAGGTGCATGTACCTTTTGTTTTGAAGTCAGATTTGTAGAGAATCCCTTCTTCGGGCCTGAGTGGTATGAGTCGTGAAAGCAGACGTTTATGGATTTGTGTGTGCTGTACTGGTACTGAGCATTGCATCCCAAGTGACAGAGGCCTCTGTGTGTTCTTTGCTAAGTGTATTTGTGTAAGTCTGTGATATGCCAGGCCCTCTAAGGAAAGGGCACAGAGAAGTGGCCCCTCTTGCCTGGGCTTTAGGACACTATCAGTATATCTAACACATCATCAGTCTTTCAGACCATGAAGAGTAGTATCCAGCTATTGTGCTAAAAAGAGTGCTTTCTTCAGGGTGCTCATTTGGTTATCTTAGTACCAGAGGTGCCAGGCATTAATAAGAGTGAGAGGAAGCATTTAAGAAAACCAATTTTCTCATATCAGTGAGTATGACTCACTTTGCTAATAGTCTCCAGTACTGCATTACTTGGACTTTGCCCTGTTGACTCTAAATCCTTAAGATTGGATTTTCTTTCCCTCTGACTTTCACAGTACACTCCTTTTCCTTCAGTTTCCCTCTCCTGCCCACTCTCTCCTGTGGCTGCACACCGGGCATTCACAGTGCTCTGCTGCATCTCTGTGGCCTGGTTCCCCCAAGACTTCTCTCTGTGGCCTGGGCCACCTCAGCCCTCATCAACTGCCCCATGCCTACTGGTTTACTTCCTTCCTCTGTTGTACTTGCTTTCATCGAATTGAGAAGCAAGGGAGTCCCAAGGAGATCTTTGAGATCTAAGTTCTCATTCTAGCATTTTCACGTGATGGTGGGATTGAAGTGGAGATTAGAGTTTTCTATAGCAGAAGAGAAAAGAATGTACCCTCCTGAGAGTTTTTGTGTAAATGATCAAGCAAGTGTAATCTCTCTTTTTTTGAAATCTTCACCTGAGGATATTTTTTACATTGATTTTTAGGGAGAGCGGAAGAGGGGAAGATAGAAGGAAACATCACTGTGAGAGAAACACATCAATTGGTTGCTTCCTGTACATGCCCTTAACCAGAATTGAGATTTGGTTTGCAGACTGACGCTCTATCCACTGAGCCAAACTGGCTAGGGCACAAGTGTAGTCTCTATCTTGCTCCTTGAAGACCAGTGAACAGATTACCAGTCACTCATAAAAAAAGTCATATTTTATTATCTAGCATTTATTTCAGGCAGACTTGGTGATATAAAAATAAAATATGAGGATTGTTCAAATACCATAGCACATGGCTGCAGCTCAACCATTAGTAAGTAGTAGCCCTTATTTGAAAGGCCCTCCTGGTGGCACCTGTGTCTGCACTAAGTTTGCATACTCTGGGCACATATCCCCCTTGCATAGTAAGAGGGATGTTTGTGACTTGAAGAATGTTTCTAGGAAGATCAGTCTCAGTAAGCAAAGGAAACCAGTTCTCAGGACTGTCTCTAGTCGACTCCCCCAGAAGGGACTCCAGAAGCAAAGGCTTGTGGCCCTAGGATTCCAGAGCTGGGCAGCAGGAGGGCCTTTAACTCTGTCCTGCGTGCTCGCTGTGGGATTTAGGAAAGACAGGCACTGCAGGACCTTCAATACTTGAAGAGCACCACAGGGCGTTCCTAATAACTACGCATGACCCCAAGCCATAACTGGCCCCCCGGGTGAGACCAGCTTCTAAAAAGTGAAAAAGGAACCAGTGGGTGCAAACTTGTACTTAAAAAAAAAATCAGAGTTCTGCAATTTCTCAAGTTTTTTTCTCTTCCTTTTCCTGTCTTGCAACCTTATTAATATAACCATAGCCTAATATTCTAATATTTTTTTTAAATGCAGTTAAACTGGGGTAAGTGGGTGCTGGGTGCCACACCTAGTGTCTTTGGCTCTTCAATGGCTGAGGATATCTGTGGGCTCAGTCCTGGACCCTGCTCCCAGTTTCCAAGAGTCCTGACCTTTTGACAACAGGATTCTTCCTCTTCTTCCTCCCTTCCCCCCTTCCTCTCCTTCCCTCCTCCCTCTCTCCTCCCCACCTCCTCCTCCCCTTCCTCCTCCTCCTCCTCCCCCCCCCCTCCTCCTCCTCCTCCTCCTCCTCCTTGTATTTTCTTTCTTTTCCTGCATGTAAAATACAGATAAAGAGCTTTTACAAAATCATGCCTGAGTTTCACTCCAGACTGATCAAATCAGATGCTTTGGGGGTGGGGCAAGGGGATTAGTGTTTTCAAAGATCCCCAGGTTCTTTCAATGTTTCACCAGACCAGTGACTCTCAGCTGGGAAGTTATGCCCTCTAGGGGACAATTGGCAATTTCTGGAGACATTTTGTTGTCACAATTGGGAGACTGTTACTGCTATGTAGTAAGTAAAAGCCAGGATTGCTGTTAAACATCCTTAGTGAATAAGACAGTCCTCCAAGGAGTTATCAGCCCAAAATCCAAAATGCCAAGGCCTGGTGAAAACTCTAATCTAGATGAACACCAAGGCTGTGCATCAGGTTACTCTTGAGCTGATGCTATTGCAATTCTAGAGGCACATTCTAGGTGTGATGTCTGGATGCTAGCCTGTTTCATGAGCCTCAGTTCCTACAACTCCCTAAGCCTCAGTTCCTACAACTCCTTTCATTAGAAGAATGAAAGATCTCTAGAGGCTGACTGCCTAGACAGCTTAAGAATTGTTGCTTAAAATGGCCTTTTACTGTGCTCTGCCAATCTGTTGGGACACAAATGTTGAACATCTCTCAGACTTTGTATTGCTGTGTTACTCTTTACAGAGTCATTACTGATGAAGTTTGTAACTCTAGTGTTTTCTTTTTTTGTGTTTCTGTTATTAATTAATGGCAAAAAAGTCCCAACCCTCACTGTATTTACAAATAAGGGTGTTACATAATTTGGAGTTTGGAAAGAATTGACTAGCATTTGGAAGAAAAATTCTTCTGCTACACAATAGTCAGTAATTAAAATGCATGCTAGTAGGAAATTTACAAATGAGTAAGACTAGCCTCTCACTGCTGCAGGAGACCCTTTCTGAATACTAGACTGTTTTTAGACTCAGAATATATCAGAACGAGAGAAGATTCAGTAAAGAGAAAGAACGAGTGAATAGCAGCTCCTTGCAGGCTTAGCAATAGATGGGCAAGCATGAATACAGAGAGACACAGACTTCAGTGCACCTTTCCCTAGGAGCATCCAGCCCTCTGGCATGGTGAAACTGTAGGGAGAGTCATCCAAGCAAGGGACTTACCATTGCTCTGATCCCCTACTGAGGGCACAAGAAAAGTCACAGTCTACCCTTTCTCAGTCCTGGGTTCCTGATGTGGAGTTGAATTGCCATATTTAGCAAATATAAATTCAGGGCTCTGGTTAGATTTGAATTCCAGATAAATGATAAATATATTTATGTCCCAAATATTGCATAGGACATACTTATACTGAACAAAATTTTGTTTATATGAAATTCAAATTTAATTGAGTATCCTATCTTTCTTTTTTTAAATCCTCACTCAAGGACATACTTTGAAAAAAGAAGAAAAGAAGGGAGGAGAGGAGGGAGGGAGAAAGGAGGGAGGGAGAGAGAGGAGAGAGAGAGAGAGAGAGAGAGAGAGAGAGAGAGAGAGAGGGAGTGAGAGGGAGAGGAGAGAGGGGAGAGGAGAGGGGGAGAGGGGAGAGGGAGAGGGGAGAGGGAGAGGGAGAGGGGAAGAGGGGAGAGGGAGAGGGGAGAGGGGAGAGGGGAGAGGGGAGAGGGGAGAGGGAGAGGGAGAGGGAGAGGGAGAAGGGGAGAGGGGAGAAGGAGAGGGGAGAAGGGAGAGGAGAGGAGACGGAGATGAGAAACATTGATTGGCTCCATACCTGCCCTGAATGGGTATCAAACTGGCAAAAATTTGGTGCACAGGACAGCGCTCCAACCAACTGAGCCACTCTGGCCAGGCTGGGCATCCTATCTGTTGTATGTCAACTCTAATCTGGAGTTTTTTCTAAGCAGAGACAATGAGTAGAGTAGACTAGCTATGATAATATAGAACTGCAACTACATGATTTATTTCCTGCCTGAGTTAAACAGAGTGGATGAAAGAAGCAATGGGTGAGTAGTACCCATAAGGCTCTATCAAATGCTCAGGCTCAAAACAATACTTTTATGACCTTAATATCCTTTGTCTTGATGACATCATTCTTTACAGCTCAAACTTCTCCAAATTTCTATCCAGACAGATAGCCCCCTCTTGTGAATATACATAGATAACCAGATGGAGAATGCCCCTCCTCTAATTACTATTTTATTGCATGATTTTTTTTTTTCCATTATGTCATTTCCATAAGATGGGGAACCAATGCCAGGATAACTAGAATGGAATATGTGCAGTAGAGTTTTGACAGAGATTTCTCCCCCATTTATTTATTTTTAAATTATATTTCTTGAGGTAACATTGGTTAATAACACTAGATAAATTTCAGGTATGCAACTTTATATAAAATGGCTTCTATGTGCTTTGTGTGTTCACCACTCAAAGCCTAGTCTCCTTTCCCCACTCATATTTGATTCCCTCTTCCCTCTTCATCCTTCCCCACCCACTTCTTCTCTGTTTGACAAAGATTTTAACTCTCTTACTCAGATTTCTTATGTGTTTTCAGCTACTCTTCCTCTAGCAATCAAAAGAATGCAAATAATTCTACAGTCCTATTTTTTCTCATTTTCCCCCCTTTCCATTACGTTTGACTCATGTTCAAGTTTTATATCTCCTTCATTTATTAATGATATTTTTTCCTCTCCCTAGTTCATAGATTTTCTTCCTGAAAAAATATCATTATGTAGATGGATACATAAAACAGGAGACAAAGACCTGCTGCTAAATGTATCCATGTCAAAGGGCTGGCATTCTCTAGGATAAAAGGGTGAAGTTATTTAAGGGTTACGGTTCTGCCAGTTTTGTGTGACCCTGGAGCTTCTGCACAGGTAGTAATTTATTTTTCTGAGATAACATTTCAGCCATAAGTAGTATGGGGCTTGTGGACTAAAGCATGTAAACAGTGAATAAATCTGGCTAACTGCTCAGCATCTGAATAATGACATTGCCGTGTTTATTCATTTGTCAGGCAGCATTCTAGTCCCAGAGATTCAGAGATTAACAGACCTTGCCCTCATGGAGGAGGAAGATAATAAACAAGTCAACAAGCAAGTGCATCATTTAATCTCAGATAGTGATGAACTACTATAAAGAAAAATAAGGTGGGATGAGAGATGAGTACACATTATGATGGGAAGGAGGATGCATATTTAGTGTAATGGTCAGGTAAGAGGAGATGGCATTGTGTAAAGCTCAGATTGATGGGAAGGAATAAGTCATGTTGCTCTCTGGGGGAATCCTAGACAGAGGGAACAGAACAGAAAATGCCAAAGCTTGCTCTCAGGAAGCAGCAAGAAGGCTCTAAGGACTGAACAGTAGTGATTGTGAGAGTGGTAGGAGCTAAGTCTGAAAGGTAAGCTGGGCCACATCACAAAGGAGCTGTGGGCCACATAAAGGAGTACCCAGGGCGGCTATTGGAAGTTTGGAGCAGGGACATGACAGGATGTGAATTAGAATTTTTTAAAAAATTACTCTGGCTTCTGTGTAGAGAGCTGACCTGGGGGTGGGTTGTAGGGAGAGTGGCTGAGCAAGGGGAACAGGGAGATCTATTAGGTGGCTATGGGAAGAGGGCAGGAAAAGGAGATGTTGGCTTCAACTGAGATGATTAATAGTAGATGTGATGATCAATGCTTAGCATGTGCTGATGTGTGAATAATGCTAGGAAATAAAGTGAGGATGATATGTAGGTTTTTGACCTGAGCAAATGGGGAAATGGGGATGTCATTTGTTGAGATAGCAATACCTTTTTTTGTTTCTTTTAAAAATAGTTCTTGTTAACAATTGCAAATATACAAAAAATAACCGTGAATATAAAACAAATAACTTTTTCCCCCTGAATCACTTGTAAGTTGCCATTCTGATGTCAGATCAACTTTAGTATTCAAATTATTTATTTAATATTCAAGTATTCAAAATATTTACTAACTATTCAAAGTATTTATGTGTAGAGGGCCAAATGGGAAGACACCTTGATATTCTTTAGATTGTTGCTGACTGGGCCCAGGATATTGGCAGAATCATGTCAATTGCACTCCTGCCCTGGGAGTGAGGAGATGTTCTTAGTTCCTGGCTAATGTGTTTGTTCAGGAGGAAGGAGTGGGTGGAACCTGGGCTCTCCCAGGCTCCTTGTTTTCCTGTGAAACCCCTTGTTGGATTGGAGTATAAATAGATGTGCTCCGTGGCTCAGGAGGTCTGCCTCTCCAGCAGAGGAGTTCGGCGGCCCTCTCAGCTCCCAGCTTGAAATCTATCTCTGTGTCTTCTCTCTTTATTTCTATTATTTCTCAATCTGTGGCCGCCTCCACTTAGAACCGGTTCATTCATCTCTCTTTCCATGCATGACACAGAAAAGGGAGATCCCTGCAGCTTCAGGCCCCTGCATTTATGTTCAAAGTATTTACTTACTATTTATTTAGTATTTCCTCCAAACAAGAATAGTCTCCTATATAGCGTTAAAACATTCATCAAAATTGGAAAAATAATGTTGATATATTTCTGCCATTTTAATTCTCAGACTATGCTCAAGTATTTCAATTGTCTTAACAATGTCCAAAATGATTCAGTACAAAATCAAGCTATGCATTTGGTTGTCATATTTCTCTTGTCTCCTTTAGTCTGGAAGAGTTTCCCGGTCTTTCATTGACTTTAATGACAGTATTTCTTTTCTAAGCTGTGTAAAATATTACCACACTTTTAGCAGCTTGAAACAACACACATTGGTTATCACAGTTCCTGGAGGTCAGGAGTCCCGACATAGCTTAGCTGGATTCCCTGCTTCAGGGACTCACCAGGCTGTTACCTCCATGTCAGCCATTGCTGTGGTTTCAGAGGCTTCAAAGGGCACATATCTGTTTCTTAGCTCCCCCAGGTTGTTGGCACAATTCAGTTCCTCGCTGCTACAGGGCCTCAGCTCCTGCAGTTCCTGGCCATCTGGGTTTCTCCAACATGGCCTCTCACTCATGGCAGCTTACTTCTTCAAGGACAGTGAGGCTAAGTCTATCCCCTCTGCTAGCTAGATGGAATCATAGACATATTGTAAAGGAATTATGGGAGGGGCATCCCATCACCTTTGCTCTATCTTTTTGTTTCTGCCTAAGCTCAAGGGGTAGGATTACACAAAGGTATTTTGTGTAATCCAAGGAGTTTTGTGTAATATCCAGGTATTTTGTGTAATAACCAAGGAGTGGGGATTATTACTATCCACCTTAGGGTCTATCTGCTACAATTACCTTGATGTTTTTTGAAAATTACTTTGTAGAATCCTCATCAATTTGGGCCTGTATGATGTTTCCTGATGATTATTGTAAAGTTAAGGTCTTTTTCCAGAATATTACAGATACTGAATTATTTTTACTGCATCATAGCTGGTGGACCATTGCTTCAGACTGGCCCATTATTTATGTCTTCTTTGATTATTTGAGTTAAATGATATCTGCTAGAGCTTCTCCAGTGAGAAGTTACTCTTTTCCCCTTTTGTAATTAATAGGCATTTTGTGGAGAGGTACTTTAAAACTACTTAAGTATCTCATTCCTCATCACAATTCTAATCAATTTATATATTTATTCAGTGTGGACTTATGGTTCTTTATTTCAATCAATGGGTTATACTCCATTACTACAATTATTTATTTCAGTGCTCAAATTATCCTAAGTGTATCCATTGGAAACTCCTTCAAAACGGCTTCTGTGTTCTTCTATCTCTATTATTCTTTGAGCACTTCCTTACTTTCTGGAGCAATAAGATCATTTAGGCTCTTGTACTTTCTTTGCCCCATTCCTGATATCACCTATTACTTCAAGAAGTCCTGGACCAGTGGAGCGAAGTATTTAGAAGCCAAGGTCTGAAGACTAGTTGTTCTCCCTAGTATGGTGTATTGCTGCTCTGAGGTTCTCTCAGAGAACAGAGCTAGGGAATATTTGTCTAGCTAACTTCATATTTAAATATATATTTTCATAACTATATTAAAAATCATGAGGTCACACATATACCTCTCTCCAATTTTTATTCAGTACCACAGAATTTATTCTTGTTCTAGTTCTCCCAGATTCCTGCATATTTGTAACTTCCTCCTCAACAGTGAGAAACCTGGCTCCCATTAGCCTTCTGTTTTATTTGACCCCACTAGTGGCCCATGCACGAAATTCATGCACGGGAGTAGGTGGGGGCAGGGGCTGTCCCTCATCCAAGCCTGTACCCTTTCCAATCTGGGATCCCTCAGGGGATGTCCCACAGGGATTGGGCCTAAACCGGCAGTCGCAGTCCGGGACTGCTGGCTTCTAACTGCTCACCTGCCTGCCTGCCTGATTGCCCCTAACCACTCTGCCTGCTGGCCTGCTTGCTCCCAACTGTTCCCCCTGATGGCCTGCTCATCCCAACTGCCCTCCCTGCCAGCCTGCTTGTCCCCACCTTGCCCCCACCAGCCTGATCATCCCCAGCTTTTCCCCTGTCACCAGCCTGATTGCTCCCTACTGAACCCTACTGATGGCCTGCTCACCCTCAACTGGACCCTCCTGCTGGCCTGATCATCCAAACGGTGCTCCCCTCTTGGCCCCTATCCTCTCCTACTTTGGCCCCGCCACCATGGCCTTGTCCAGAAGACTGTCCAGAAGGTCTCCTGGAAGGTCTCCCAGTCTAATTAGCATATTGCCCTTTTATTAGTATAAGTTGCCCTGTATGTGACCAATCTCCCATTGCTGCTGCAGTCCCCACGAGGATACCCTCCTCACCCTACACAGGCTCTGACATCCCTACCTGCCATTACACCTCGACACACCCTCCTCCTCCAGCCACGGGCACCCCTATCAGTGTCCACGTACTTCCTCAATCTAGTTCACGCCACACCACTCAGCCAATCTTCCTCGCATTTCTTGGGCTCTGACACCTGAAATCAGCTGTTTTGTAACCAAGCTCTTATTCCTACTAATTGTTGCAATTCCCTAACATTCACAGGGGACAGATTTATTTTTTCTTTGTGAAAACAGCCACCAATTT
This sequence comes from Pipistrellus kuhlii, assembly GCF_014108245.1. Classification (NCBI taxonomy): domain Eukaryota; kingdom Metazoa; phylum Chordata; class Mammalia; order Chiroptera; family Vespertilionidae; genus Pipistrellus; species Pipistrellus kuhlii. Next base: position 52,353,593 of record NW_023425427.1, read on the forward strand.
TATTATAACATCCCTGGAACATTAAGCATCTGATATATTTTTATTGATTAATGGTGTTAATAAAATAAGTGCAACAGGAGAAATCATGAGAGACAACTGTCCCATGACTCTAATAAGTTGTTCACATCATTGCTCAGATTTGTTTTTTTTTTGTATCAGGCTAGTCACTCTGAAAATACCCAGAGAAGAGAACAAAAGAACAAGAGGAAAGATGCAAGAAACAGTGCACTGGCATGGAGTTTGGATTGAAATTCCGTGTTTGTGAAATGGTGATGTGCTTTTTACTAGAAAACAATGAAGGTCTTTAAGGATATTAGTAATTGGGCATCTTGTAAGTGTCCAGAAGTGCGAGTACTGAGATACTTTATGGTGATGAATCCTGCAGAACTCCCTGTGGGTGGTAAAGCCAATTTCTTCAAGAGACACTGTAGCTGAATGAGATAATTATTAGCCAGATAGCCCACAGGGAAATATGTTTGAGATGCAAGGAGCGTCTTTTGCTGAAAAGTATAAAAGAAAATGGAAAACATTAAGAAACAAGGCAAACTTTAGTCAGCCATTTTATGAATCTGCTAATCTTATGGCCAGGTTTCAAAGACAGAAACTTTAGTCAGCCATTTTATGAATCTGCTAATCTTATGGCCAGGTTTCAAAGACAGAAATATAAGTAGAGCAAACTATGCATTTGATCGGATTACGAAACCTGGTGGATTAAGACTTTGTATTGGAAAGGTATTTTTAGGTGTTGCAAGATCACTTTTCTGTTTTTCCTCAATGTTATTAATTTGCACAAAATATACTTTTGAAATTAGAATTTTTCTCTTCTCTTATATAAAAAAAGACAAAAACAGTTGCAGAACCAGAAAGACACTTGGGTATTAGTCCCAGGATGCATCTGGTACTATGCCCATGCTATACCTCCTGCAACACCAGGCAAGATTAGATGATCAGCTACAGCTGAGGAAATGAAACTAGTTAGACCAGCAGTTCTCAGCGAGTGTGTCAGCGTCACTTAGGAACTCAGAAATGCAAATTCTCTAGCCTCACACCAGACCTCCAGAGTCATGAACTCCAGGGCTCAGGGCTAGTAATCATGTGTCAAGTCTTACCAGGTTTGAGAACCACTGAGTAAGATTAAGATACTATTGGCAAATGTTAGGATTCAGTGAATTTTATCCCCCCCCCCCCCCCCCCCCCCCATTTGCTCTTCAAAACATGAATGATTTAGATAGCTCTTCATATCATGGGAACTACTAAGTTCTGAAAAAGTAACTTTTCCTTGTATATTACATTAAAAAATACCTTCACACTCTATTCTCTTCTCAGACATAGCCTATATGCTGCTTAAGACAAGGGAGTGTAGTAACTGCTCCGTACATACTGGTTCCCCTTTTCTTGTCCCTCAGATATTGGCCTGCTATTCATTAACCGAGAGAGATGGAGATAAGATACTGGTATCTCTAAAGCTAAATCTAAAGCTGAATTTAGTGAGTAAACTGGTACTTATTTTTTAATGCACACTATACTCTTAAACTTAAGATATCAAAGGTGGTAATTATAAGTTGCTAGTGCAGTTGCCCTCATACCTGCCACCATTCAGACATCACCGCAGGTGGCCGTGGGTGGAGAGCTTAGGAGGGTCATGTAATGAATGGCACCTTCCCAGAACGAGGTTTCTTGAACTGGTTTTGAAACACTGTGAAAGAGGAGGTAATGTCAGGAGCTTATTTTATGAAATTCTCAGTGCAATAAGCCTACAGAGCTCAGTGATAAGTGAGCCCAGACAGGAAGCCAGTCTCCTCCCCTATTTTTAGCTGCCTAAGATTGGGAACTCTGGGAGTGTCCAGAAACAGCAGCCTCTGTGTGGACAGTGCTTTTCTCAGTATGGCGGATGAGGGTGGTGAGGTCTTCCTAGCAGACTCTGGAAAAGTTGTGTGGGCAATGGGAAAGGTCAAGAAACGAAGAATCTGAGCTCGGTGTGGGGACTGTTCTTATCTGGGGTACATTTGAAGGACTCCTTTGGAGAGTCTCAGAAATAAAATGGGACAGCTTGAGGGAAAGGCCACATTCTTCTAATTAGACGAGCTAGGTCTGTTAAGGTAGGGTATATTTGAGCCTAACATTTTATTCACACAGCCATGTGTTTTTATTTAATTTAGGGACAGCTATTGTGCTGGAGGAGCATCAGTCATTGACTTGGATGTAGTTGCACATTTGTTTAGGACAATTAAAGACTGTCATGTACTGTGTAAAATGTGGGCAGTATCATTTCACAGCAAGAGCCTTTATTGCATCAGTGACTGACATTTCAACCTTTGCCCAACAGCTGAATTCATCCAATCAGAAGCCAGTGTCCTGGCTGCAGGTGACACACAGGAGTTCTTTCACCAGCCACCAAAATCCAATAATTATGCTGTGTTCCTGAAGCAATTTATTTACATCGAAGATCAATTTACACAATGACAAATAATATTCTCATAAGATATAGAAAAATAATCCTTGTGCCACAAGGATTAAAGATCATAGAAGGGAGTCCCATGAACATTTTTGCACAACAAGACTTTGAATGGATATGTGTGTGTGTGTGTGTGTGTATATATATACATATACATATATATATATATATATATATATATATATATATATGGAATACATAAATACATGGAAGTATAATTATTGGGTAAAAGTTTTTCTTTAAAATTTCTTAGTTTTATTTTGCATTTGGTCTGTTTTAGCCTCAAATACATACCTCCTCATTTGTAATATAGTCATTTGATCAAAGTGTTTCTGATATAAAGGAACCATTCTCTAACTTTCTTTTTTTTTAAATCTTAGTTGATGTTTAACTTGTTAGACCCTGGCAGTAGTTCATATCTACTGCAAATTCTTTTTTATGGAAACTTGGAAATACTCTCTGGTAAAGTTTAGAAAGGTAAGAACTGCAGACAGAGGGAGAGTTTAGTGTCAGAATCATCAGCATAGGAATTGGGTGGGAAGACAGGGTGAGTCAAAAGGAGTAAGATGGACATAGAGGAAGGATCCTTAAATCTCTAGAATAAACACATACAGGTAAATGCTGAGCACAGAACAAACTTCACCATCATCCATCAAGACCTTTCCACCTTTTAAAATACCAACATGTCACTTTACCCTGGCTCTTCAGAAACTCTCAGAGGTGAAAGATTTTTAGGTGCATAGTACTTTCTCTTGGAAATAAAGCTGATGTAGGATGTTTATTTTCTAATAGCATATTATTTGGATATTAGGTTAGAGAATCCTTCCATGTTAGGATGCCCAGAAATTGTTCCCTTTTTTACAAAACACATGTATATTTTTTCTTTCCTTCTGTTAGATCCAAATGCAAGCTAGTTGATCAACTGATATATCTTAAAGTACATATTTCCATGATTATCCTTTAACAGGTATTGTAGTAAGAGTTTGCTTAAAAGGAACAAATACTCAAATCAGTTCAAGTAAAGAGTGGGTACATGGAGAAAATATAAGGTATGTTACTAAATGGAGGGTAGGAAATATGGTCAAGCTTCATGGGAACTGGGCCAGGGATGGAAAGCCAGTGGGAACTCAAGAATTCTATGTTTCTGACTCTGCCATTCTCTGAATTCCACTGTCTGTATTTTTCCTTCACTGTGTCTCTATAGTACAATAAGCTCTTTCAACTCTGTCATTCCCTACAAATCTCCTTCACTCTCTTACCTGCTGGACGCTTTAATCTGCCTCTGCTCCTTTTTAATGTGGCTTTCCTTGACACCAACTCTGGTCTCAGCTCTAATATGGTCTTTCAGCTGTTCCTGGCAATAGTCTATGTTGGTAGGAATTTAAATTCTCAAGAGAGGATTTCTGATTGATAAAAGGCCAATAGATTGACCCAGGGCATTGGGAAAGCTCTCCATCTTTTTTGCCCATTACTTGTGGGCAGGATGGGGGCAGAGTCATAGAATTCTAATCTGGTCATCTAGCCCTTCCCCTTTAAATAGGGACCATGAGTGGGAGAATTTAAGAAGAGAGTTGGCATGGCAGGCAAATTGAATGATATGTCCACTATAAATGGGTTTCTGCTCAATGGAAGTAGAAGAAAACCTATCCTATTAAGCAGCAAGCATTTAATGCTTCTCTACTGGTCAATAGATGGACAGACAGGCAGGGTAGTAGAATAGGGCTCTCAAACTGGGAAGTTAGTCAGACTTCAAACTTTTCAGTCATTTTGAAAGAACATTCTTTTCTTAAGTCTAAGTAATATTTGCCAATGGCCTGCTAATTGGTTTGATTTAAAACAACTACTATTAAATTGTGTTGGGTGAAACATAAAAAATAAGCAAAAAGGTGGGTCAACTTAAGGGATAGTGTCTCATGATCTGCAATAGTATTGAAGAAAATATCTAAATTTGGCTATGTCTGCTTAGCTGCCATCATGCTGTCTGATATTTTAGGATCACAGGCATGAATCTGAACCCTGTATTTTGACTAGTCTACTGTGTCATAATACTCAGGTTTAATGGAAGCCTGCTATTAGCTCTGAGTTCCTCTGTCTTTAACTCATCAGGGTGTAAATGGACTTCAAGGTAATTTCTAATCTATATGTAAATTAGCTACTTCTATAACAACTGTAGTATGAATTTGAATATGTGCAGAAAAGAATGGTTGCAAGTAATATTTTGAAAATAATGCCAAGAAAGGCTGTACAAGTGATACATGACATTCAGTGAATTTGCAAATAGGTTATATTAAGACACTTTCACAAGATTATTGTCATAGAAAATTTTCTGGGCTGCTAATGCATGAAATAATATATAGAATGTAAATAATATTTTATTTTAGGTTGTTACACTATGTTAAAGGTCACACAGTTTTTTCCATTAGACAGGTTCCATTTTGGCAGATTTTATAGAAAAGTTGATTGTCATTTTTACCGAAATCATTTTTTACTCAGATAGTAAAGTGACTTAAATTCAAAGTGATGTAAACTCTTGCTTTTTTGATACAAAATTAACATGATCTGTTCACTATTTAAATCTAGGTTTATTAAGTATATATGTTGTCTTATATTTCTACCTGTAGTGTAACATGCTAAAAATCACAAAACTCTACTTTTTAAATTTTAACCAGAGGGAAATCTGCATTAACATTTGGTCTCTGAAATCTTCTAATCATTTATTTCTTTTTTAAGGAACAATGTGGCACAGGGAAATGTTCTGAAAGTTATTAATAAAAATTATAGACAATCAAAATTAATTCTAAAATGAAGTGAGTTTTAGTCTTCAAAAGCAATTGTCAAGCAGAAGGAACAGAATAGGAAGCACTGGGAGATACAGAGTGGGTTATTTTGGATTTCATTTTCTATTCTCTATTAGTTTAGTTAAGAGGAGGTATAAAATTATGTTGGCGGTAATGTCTATACAAAAATTAACTAATATCTTCAAAATAAAAGGTCACACTATCTGAGCTCTTTCAGTTACAACCAGCCTTAATTCAGTATATTTTAAATTTATTTTCAGAGGGGAATGAACACATTTGCTAATGATTTAAATCAATATCATTAGGATTGATTTGGATCTAAAATGTAAGTCCTTGTCATTAAGATCAATGTTATATATCCTTAGGAATAAAGAACTTCTATACTTATCAAGTTACTATTTGATTGTCTGCAGATGTTAAAATCTCTGGTTCTTTAAATATCAAATCAAAATTTTTTTTTTTTTTTTTTTTTTTACATTCTGACTTATTTGTAAAAACTCCTGGAGTTTACTCTGTTGAATGGTTTTTACTTTAAAGTGACACTCTTGCTGGGAAATGATTTTACTGCATTCATAAAATGAATGAGCAGAGACCAGTAAGCTGTGTCTGCTGATGGACTATAATTTGCAGATTGTGATGTCAAAACAGATTGAAATTCATGACACCAGTTGGTGATTGCACTGCTCAGCATTCTGCAGTAGCAATGAACAATGCTGTGCACGATCACATCCCATGTTTTGCCCATGTAAGTTCAGTTTACATAGTCATACATGGAAATCTTTCATGGGCACAGGAAATATTGGCTGGGATTATTGTATTGGTGCTGCATATTTCAATACAACACTGATGTCACTTAAATATATTTCTCCATTGTCCAGAAGAAACAATTCTATCCCTCTCTATCAAAGATCTAATAGGAAATGTTCACAACTGCCTATTTGAAAGATAATACTTGGTACAAAGTAAGAAAATAATAGCTGTTATTAGTACTAAATCTACCACCAATGTTTTTTGATGGCATTGCCTTAAAAATAAGACAGATGAGTTTCCTATTAACTTGTCTACTACCTTTAGGTACTGTCTTTCAGAGCGTAAAGCAGTTTGGTACAAACTAAATTGATTCAGTTACCATCTAAAGAATGAGATACTTCTGCATAGAGTTCTCAGGCTCACAAGGTTTGAAGTCAGCCTGATGTTTGGCAGCCCATTCTTTTACTGAGTATTAGTGGGTCAGGTCCTTCAGGGAACATTGGTGCTGTTGGGAGGCAGAATTTTGGCTCCCACAGACCTTTGTCCTCTGATGGCATGCTGTGGTTGTGTTCATGTTGCATGGCAAAAGGGGCTTTACAGATGTAGTAAAGGGTAAGACAGGGAGGTTGTCCTTGATTACCCAGGTGGTCTTTAATCTCCCTGCAAAGTAGAGAGCTTTCTGGAGAACTTGCTGGAGCCAGAGAGATGGCAGGAGAAGAAGACAGACAAATTTAAAGTAAGACAGGGACTCTACTGCCATTGCTAGAGGGGACTGCATGGAAAGCATGAGAAAGAATGTGGGCAGCTGTTAGGAGCTCACCTCCCAGGCTTATAGCAGCAAAGAAATGGAGACCTCCTTCTACAACCACTACCAAACTGAATGAGCTCCTACAACCTCCTCCTACAACCACTACCAAACTGAATGAGCTCCTACAACCTCCTCCTACAACCACTACCAAACTGAATGAGCTCCTACAACCTCCTCCTACAACCACTACCAAACTGAATGAGCTCCTACAACCTCCTCCTACAACCACTACCAAACTGAATGAGCTTGGGAGCAGATTCTTCCCAAGCAGCCCTACCAAGACTTTGACTTTGGTATTGTGAGACCCCAAAGGAGAGGACCTAGCCCAGCCAACCTGGACTTTTGATTTTTAGAAACTGTGAGATAATGTATTTGTGTTGTTTTAAGCCTCTGATTTTTTGGTAATTTCTTATAGCACCAATAAGACATTCCTGAGAGGTACCCATTTATAGCTCTTGTATTTCTACTTGTTATATTTCACCTACTTACCTAGTCTTATATTCATCACCATTTAAATTTAATTCTCCTAACTCTTGGCCCATCCTGTGTCTTGCTCTACAATCCCGTAACTTATTACAACATCCATTAGCATCCTATAACTTCAATGATACACACAAGATTCCGATAACTTCCTATGATAGCCCATAATTTCTTTGATAGACACAAAATGAGCCTACAGAGAGGTGGGATGCATGGCTGCGGAAATCACTCATCTGAGCCAAGTAAACGGTATCTCTGGCAAATGATTGAATTATATAAAAATCTGTTTTAAAATATGCTGCCTTCTTGCCACCTTCATTATTTTGGCTGACAGCCTCTTTCCCTCTATGCAACTGATTTTTAGTAGTCTGCAATTTAGATTTAGAAAACTATATTCATTAGATGAGACCATAATGTTAGGTTACTTCAAGGTTGTCATTAACAAACTGCAACACTACTTACTCAATAGAGAATTGCCTCTCCTTGGTCCACTTTAGCTCAGGGAGAAAATTAAATCATTTGTTTACTTAGAATTGGCTTCTGCAGTTAGATGGGCAGAATATGAGTTTACAGTGGAGTTAACGACAGCTATGAGAGCTCTTTCCATTAATTGCTGGCTATTGCAAGAAGTGTGTTATGTCCATTATTTCTGTTTCCTATGCCAACTTGTGAAAACACCCAGAGGTTTAATAAGTGAATGTGTCTTTGGATTCTGAAATAAGTAAGCAGGGTAGCCAATTAAAGATAAATGCATATAAATTAAAATTATTTTCCACATTTATGCTTGTGAAGGGAGAAGGGATCTAGAAGGCATTATAAAATTTCCCCTGAAATGATCTATGTTGTGAGGTTACTAAATTAAGAATGGCTACTCATTTCCTCAGCTTCAAACTCATAGAACTGGGTCAGAATCCCAATTCCATTACTTACTGGTTACATGATGTTCAGTGAGGTTACCTAGCCTCTCTTACCTTCAGTTTTCTCATCATTACCATAGTGATATGATAATGACATATATTTTTGACTATTTAAAGTACTTGGAGTAGTTCTCCCAAATGACCATCATTGGTGGTGCTTTTACCAAGGCAATTTGAGGTCTTAACTCATTTTCTTTGATAGTTCTCCACACATAGCCTATTCTTTGTAAAACATTAAGCTAACAGGAATCTCAGACCATTTCTCTCCCTAAGCATGGTCAGAATTTTTTATTCCTCTCTAACAGGAGATGAATGATAAAATGAAATGAGCAAGAAAGAGGGGACTTGGGAAAGGAAACTGAAATGAGAGCAGGATATATATGCAAGTTATCTTATAAAAGCTCTTAGGATAATCTATCTATATATAAAAACCTAAGTAATCTGTATAGCCAAATGACCAAAACGACCAGTTGACCAGTTGCTGTGATGCACACTGACCACCAGGGGACAAATGCTCAATGCAGGATCTGCCCCCTGGTGGTCAGTATGCTCCCACAGCCAACCTCCTTGGCCAGCCAACCTCCCGGGGTCCCTCCCCTGATGGCTGGCCCTGATTGACTTCATTACCAGCCAGGTCAGGGGGTCCCTGCCCATACATAAATTTGTGCACTAGGACTCTAGTTAATGTATAAATGTCACTGACATTTATCCCCTAAAGGCAGACTCGTTTGAAAAGCCTTTAAATATAATTTCAAAATGTTACCTTTTTCAGATACCAACTATAATATGTTAATATCATATATCTCAAGTCAAATCTCAGATTTGAATCTGGTTATTATTATTTTTTTTAAACATACTTTTTTTAAAAAATATATTTTATTGATTTTATACAGAGAGGAAGGGAGAGAGATAGAGAGTTAGAAACATCGATTAGAGAGAGTCATCGATCAGCTGCCTCTTGCACACCCCCCACTGGGGATATGCCCGCAACCAAGGTACATGCCCTTGACCAGAATCGAACCCGGGACCCTTCAGTCCCCAAGCCGACGCTCTATCCGTTGAGCCAAACCGGTCCCGGCTTGAATCTGGTTATTTTAAAGTTAATTCTCAACAAGGATATTTTGCCTTTTTTGGGGGTAGCAGGGGGGAGGGAGAATGAAAGAGAGAGGGAAAGACACAGAGAAACATTGATGTGAGAGAAACACATCAATTGGTTGCCTCCTGCATAAGCCCTCCCTGACCAGGGCCTGGGCAGGGAGGAGCCTGCAACCGAGATATGTGCCCTTGATTGGAATTGAACCCAGGACCCTTTGGTGTCCAGGGCAATATTCTATCCACTGAGCCAAAGAGACTAGGGCTGAAGTTACTTTTTAAGTATCTGAGGATAGAAATTGAACTTCTGTGTGCTGTGTTTATGGTGGTAGTGTAGGGCATGTCAAGACAGATCTGAACATGAAGGGGATTATTATTTCATATTTTCTGAGAATCCCAGAGAGAGATCTACCTTCTTGAATAGAGTAATAATATTTTCCCTTTGATAGACACTTAAATTGCAAAAATATTCTGCTCATTAAAACCTACCTTCTTTTTTTGCTTAGATATCTGTCCTGCCTGTGGCAATGCGGAAATTTGTTCTTTACCTCAGTAGAGGTCATTATGCTGATCATTGTAGGTTAAAAAAGAGTTTCATTGTCTTCTAAACAATAGTTTGTCAGGAAAAAGAAGTATTTCTCTTTAAACACTTCTTAAAATATGAATAATCTCAGGTGAGTTTTTCTTAGCTGCCAGAGAAGATGTGTCAAACTGTTTGCAACAGATAAAAGACATACTTTTATATAAGGTGGGAAAACTTTTTATCTCAAAAATATTGAACTGGGAGCCAAAAGTTTTAAAAATCCAGAATTCATCCAATCCTCTGTCTCCCTCACCCCAACCTCTGTCGTAATTTCCGTACCTTCTTCCTTTTTATCATCTGTGCAGCCTTTCTCGGCTCTCAAACCCACACCCATAGTTTTACCTCACACCCCACTTACCTCTAACCTGGACCTTGCAAGCTTCCGACTGTTCTCTCTGTGGCCATCACTGTCCCCCGCTTCCTCCCATTTTACTTGTGCAGTTCATATGTACAGATGTGTTTCTACCTGAAAAAAATCCATTTAGGTTGCACTCATATTTGAAAACTTACTGGCTTCCATTACTCAGAGAATGAAGTAAACCTTGGCATGCCAGGGGCTCATGATCTGGCCTTTGGCCATTTCTATTTTTCAACCTCACCCTCTAATTCAGTGGTTCCCAACTCTTTTTTGGCCATGTCCAACTCAGTCATCTATAAAATCCTGATGCCGCCCCCACCCCCATGACATACTATAGTTCTTATTATTCAAAAGGTGAACTCCTGTTCACGTGGAGGAAGCCTACGAGGCTATTAACTTGATCTAAACAAGCTTCCAAAGAACCTGGCATCCATGAAAGGGAAAAATAAAAGAATGAAAGGACAGTTGAAGTATTGAGGAAGAAATCACTAAGAAATTGTTAGATAATAATAATATGAAGTGATATGAAAAAATAGCAAATAAAGTTTCAAAACATATAATAGAGAACTGAAATGCATAAATATGTCAATATATACTTATATACTGTTTATGAGGCTCCTAGAACCATATAAAAATGCAAAAAAATTCACTGTTAATAATGCATTCTCAAATTGTCCCTCTTAAAAATCACCTTACCCCCATGTGGGGCAAGTGCCTCACATTGGGAACCACTGCTCTAATCCTCACCCTCACCCCATGACAAAAACAACTTGCTGATTTCTAGTATCTACCAGGCTGTTTAATTCTCTAAATCTTTGTTGATTATCCTCCCCCACCCCTATTTTTCTTATGAGCATTTATCTTATAGACTGAGTTCAATGCTAATTCATCTGACTTAGCGGTGAGTGGTGAGTAAAATTAAACTCATCTTGCCAGCATCTCTCATTCAGAGAAACCAGCAAATTCAAAAGTGGTGTGCACATGGGGGCTGGGAGGGTTGTGGAAACAGCTTGGCACATTCTGGAAACTATTAAAAGGCAAATTCCTCTGGAAAATTAAGGAGGAGAATGGGGGCTTGAAATGAGGTCACACAGGAAAGCAGAGAGCAGATGGTGTCTGGGGCTGGTGCTAACTGGCTATATATGAAGGTTTCATTCTAAATGCAATGGAAAGAGCTGACAATGTAATGGTCATTTCACAGGGAGTAAAATTAAACTCATTTTGTCAGAGTTCTCATACTTATAAGCATTCAGCTCCATCCCAGATCTTTCCTCTCCCCTGTCCACAAATATGTGCTACACGCACGTTTTTTCCACCCACATAGACATGACTTCTTCACCCTCAAGCCTCCTCTATACTATAGTAATAATTAATGTCGTTTTTAAACATTCGTTTAAAATCTTGCTTGGCGTTGACTTCTATTGACATAACCTTCAAACACGTGGTATCTACAGAATGTGTGAAGTGCAATTAACAAGTTTTGCTTGAAAAACTTTGTGTTTGGTTTGGTTTTTGTTGCAAAACTAGGGTTAAGAAGATGGCGGATGAAGAGCATATTCGGCACTGCATGCTTTTTCTTCCAATTAGGAAGAAAAGCAAGTGAGGCTGCAAAAAACATCTGTAGTGCTCTTGGTCAAGATGCAGTTAGCGCCAGAAAATGCCAGCATTGGTTTGAGAAATTTCACGAGGGAAATTTTTTGTTAGATGACAAGAGTGGTCGAGGCAGTGTGTCCAATTTTGATCAAGAAGCTCTTCAAGCTCTTTTGGTGCAAAATCCTCAAATTACCCAACAAGAGCTTGCCACAACTTTAAATTGTTCACAAAAAACAATTTCCAATCAATTGCGTGCACTTGGCAAAGTCCAAAAGTTTGGAAAATGGGTTCCTCATGAGTTGACCGACAACAACCGTAATCAAAGAGTCACAATTTGCAGTTCGCTCCTCTCTCGTCAAAACCGTTTGCCGTTTTTAGAGCAAATTGTTACCGGAGATGAAGAATGGGTGCTGTATGTTAATTTGAAAAGGCGGCCTCAATGGTTGGACAAAAATGAGGCTCCGCAGCCCACGCCAAAACCTGACTTGCATGCGAAAAAAGTGATGTTGTGTGTTTGGTGAAATTTTAAAGGAATTCTTCATTATGAACTTTTACCATCTACCCAAAACATTACAAGTGCAGTGTATAGTGCCCAATTGGAAAGGTTAGCCCAAGCTTTAAGAGAAAAAGAACCCGCGCTGATTAATCGGAAGGGCGTAATTCTTCACCACGATAACGCACGACCGCATACTGCAAGAATCACTGCTGAAAAACTGTGCCAGTTGGAATGGGAAGTTCTCCCTCAACCTGCATATTCTCCTGATATTGCCCCTTCCGATTACCATTTGTTTCGTTCTTTGCAAAACTTTCTTCTTGGAAAAAAATTTAATAATGAAGAATGCCTCAAAAATGCATTGACCGAATTTTTTGCATCAAAATCACAAGAATTTTACAACAGAGGGATTAAAATGCTTCCTGAGCGTTGGGCACAAGTAGTAGAAAACAATGGCAACTATATTGTTGATTAAATTTTGTTGTATTGTTTAAATAAATTCGATTTAAAAAAAGTATTAGAAAACGACATTAATTATTCCTAGACCAATAGTATTCTGTAGAGACTTGGGGACACAGTGCCTGTTATATGTTATTGCATTTGTTCACATGGTCATTTATTACTCCAGACTTAATTCAATTGAGATTAAGACTATTTTATTTGTTAGTAGTCATGTGCTTGGCACCTAACGTGCGTGTAGCACATATTTGTGGACAGGGGAGAGGAAAGGTCTGGGATGGAGCTGTATGCTTATAGGTATTAGAACTCTGACAAGATGAGTTTAATTTTACTCCCTGTGAAATGACCATTACATTGTCAGCTCTTTCCATTGCATTTAGAATGAACCTTCATATATAGCCAGTTAGCACCAGCCCCAGACACCATCTGCTCTCTGCTTTCCTCTGTGACCTCATTTCAAGCCCCCATTCTCCTCCTTAATTTTCCAGAGGAATTTGCCTTTTCATAGTTTCCAGAATGTGCCAAGCTGTTTCCACACCCCTCCCAGCCCCCACGTGCACACCACTTTTGAATTTGCTGGTTCCTCTGAATGAGAGATGCTGGCTATCCTGGACTTGATGGCGGCTTCTCATCAAACACCCCCTCCTCAGAGCAGGTCTAAACCCCTCTTTAAAGCAGGTCTCTCCATGTTACTCTTGGTTACTATTTTTTTCTTTATAGCATTCTTCTCTTTATAACTCCATAGTTTGTACTTATTTTTATCTATGTTTATTTCTTATTTTTTTGGCTTGCATTCGCCCTTGTAATGTCAGCTGTCTAGGTGGGTGGGCAAGGATCAGATTGGTCTTGTTCACTGTTTCATTCCTGGGAACTGACACCTAGACTGCTCTTTGTAGGTACTTATTAAGGGATGTATGAACTAATCTCTAAGGTGGTTTGAAGATGAGGTACAGCATGTGAGTGAAGTTTATAAACCAAAAGCACTATTCAGTTTTGAAGATAGTTATTATCCTAATGGAACAGGCCTAGAGGAACCTGGGGAAATTGTGCCAACTTCTGCTCTTTTAGGAAATGATTATACAGCTTGACAACAAGTAATTACTAATTTTTCCGAGTGTGGAATCTCAGTGGGTGACCAGCCCAGCAAGAGAAGGCTCCTCCACTGCTCAACACATTTTCTGCCTTAAGCTGGCAGGAGCACTGGTGATAAGGAAGGCGATGCTAGTTCTTTCACAGACGGGGCCAGGCCCTTGAGCTCTGGGATCCAGAGGCCAGCCAGAGGAAAAGTCTCCCCATATATGTTCTTCCCTCTACTTGCTTTGTGTTGATGTTGAAGAGAGTCTGCAATATGAGCAATTAATTAAATTAGAATACATTTGGGTTAGGCAGATAAAACACACCAGTGCAGGATGGGTAAATAGACTATCAAATAGTTTTCCCAGTGATATACCTTTTTTGAGCCTCATTTCTCCTCTCTGTATCCCCAGTTTTCTTGTCTGTAGAATGGGGACAACAGTATTTGCTTAATAGGGTTTTGTCAGAGATGAGTCAATAGATGTAACGAGTTTTGGATGGTGCCTGGCGTCTAGTAAGCCTTCAATAAGTGCCAATTTTATCGTCACTAGCCCTCATTTTTATAATACATTTGGTTCAGCAGTCCCAGTTTTTCCATCTAGGGACAATCAGAGGATTAAGGTAGGTTCTCAGGATGTCACCTAAATGCCAAACACACTAGCATATGTGCTATGATCAGACTTTTTAGTATACTCCTATCTATCAGATCAAAACCTTCTTTCCCTAGTCCTTCTCTCCCATGACTTTTGAATCAAAAACAGGAAGATGCATATCTCTATATTATTTTCCCTATGACCCAGAGGCCTCTAATGATAATTAGCTCACTGTTTTATATGACATGGAAGGAAAGCTTATAAATCATAACATTCTTCTGACTAGATTGTGCTGATTTGTGTACAATTACGCTTTTTTTTTTCACATAAAATTTTTTAATTGATTTCAGAGAGAGAGAGAGAGGGAGAGAGAGACTGAAACATCAATGATGAGAGAGAATCATTAATTGGCTGCCTCCTGCATGCCCCCTACTGGATATTGAGCATGTGCCCTGACTGGGAATCAAACAGTGATCTCCTGGTTCATAGGTAGGTGCTCAACCACTGAGTGACACTGGTCAGACAACTGTTTTTAATTTTCAACTTCAGACTTCAGAAAAGTTGCAAAGTAGTATAGATATTTCTTGTGTACTCTTCTCCCAGGTTCCCCTAAGGAAACATCTTACATAATCACAGTAAAATGATCAAAACTAAAAAAATGAACATAGACACAACATTGTTAACTAAAGTACAGACTTTATTTTTATTTTACTAGCTTTTCACTGATATTCGTTTTCTGTTCCAGGATCCCATCCCAGGTCCCACATTGCATTTAGTTGTCACATCGCTGTAGGTCTCCTCCAATCTGCCACAGTTTTTCTGTCTTTCCTTGTTTTGTTTTTTTTTTTTTTTGTTTTTTATGACCTCGATACTTTTGAGAAGTCCTGGTCAATTGTTCTTTTGAAAGCCTTTCCTCAGTGTGGTTTTATCTGACATTTCCCAGGACTGGATTGCGGTTATGCATCACTGAGGAGATGAATGCAGAGTGATGAGCCTTTTTCAGCGCAAAACAACAGAAGGTGCATGATGTCAAAATATGTTATTTCTGGAGGTGCGAACCTTGATTACTTGATTAAGGCGGTGGCTGCCAGGTGTCTGTACCGCTATTATTTTCTCCTTTGTAATCAATCAGCATCTTGGGGAGAGACACTGTGAGATTATGCAAATGACTTGTTTCTCCTCAAACTGACATCTAGTACTTTTAGTGTTCATTTGTAGATCTTGCTTGCAACAATTTGTGTGTTTTAAGATTGATTCTCTATTTCCTCATTTCCCCCTTACATTTATTAATTATAATTCATCAGAATAAAGAGCTCTCATCCACCACTTACTTATTTATTCATTTCTTTATATCAATATAGACTCACATAAATTAACGTTTTTCTATGGTTGTAATGCTTTGCTATCACAGTTTATTTTGTTGCTTTTGGCCATTGAGAGTTTTTTCAGGTGGCTCTTATGCCCTTTCCACATCCCCCCTCTACTTTTTGGAGCACTTTTTAGAATTATAAGATGCTCTAGATTCATCTTGTATTTTCCCTGCTTCAGACTTAGAATTAAGCCCTTCTTCAAAGAAGTTCTCTGGTTCTTTTTGTTGGAGAATGTCTTTTAGTAACTAAGATCTGGGCAATAGGTATGCTTACTGCCACTAGGGTGCACTGATTTTCCTTCTCTCCTATTTGTACTTTTTTCCCTGAGCATGAGAAACTTGCTCCTTATTATCTATGATACATTTACTTGTCTAATCCTCATAAAAGATAAAGTGGTTTCAGAATTGCTAGCCTGCATCTATGTGAGAAACAAATTTATTGACTAGAGTATAGTAATAGGTCATGATTTTTAAAGTTCAGAAAACGTTTTGTGCTAAATCACATTCACTATCTGAATGTTAATTATTTTCATTACTAGATGCCTGACGCATAAAATTTGTGCATGGGTAGGGTCCCTAGGCCTGGCCAGCGATCAGGGCTGATCCAGCCTGGTGCTGCTGGCTCGCAGGTCCCACCCCCCACTGCTGAAGCTGATTGCCTCCCTCTGCAGGGTGATAGAGGCCACCACTGGCACCCACTGTGGCTGGCCTGGGACCTGCAGGCTAGGGGCAGCTCCTGCATTGAGTGTCTTCCCTCTGGTGATCAGTGCACTTCATAGATACTAGTCATTCCACTGTTCAGTTGATTTGCATAGTAGGCTTTTGTTATATAGGATGATTTTGGGCTCTTTTCTGAAGGGAGAAAAACTTTGCAAAAAAGTATCCCCATACAGAAACTAGAGGGTGCTTCATCTTCTTCATTCCATTTCCTAAAACTTCAGAAATATCATGTATATCTTAGAGGCCCAATGCATGAAATTTGTTCAAAAGTAGGCCATCCTTCCCCCAGCTGCAGGCATCAGCTTCCCTCTGGCACTCAGGACCCAGGCTTCCCTCACAGTCCTGGCTTCATCCAGAAGGTCATCCAGAAGGATGTTCGGTCTAATTAGCATATTATACTTTTATTGATTTCAGAGAGGAGGGAGAGGGAGAGAGATAGAAACATCATCAATGAGAGAGAATCATTGATTGGCTGCCTCCTGCACACCCCACACTGGGGATGGAGCCCCCAACCCAGACATCAAACCAGTGACCTTCTAGTTCACAGATGCACACTCAATCACTGAGCCACACTGGCCAAGGAAAAATATCTTTTTATCTAGTAAGTGATGCTTGGAAGTTCAGATCAGGAACATTGTATTTAATGCATACTTTATTGTGTGTGTTCATACTTTACTGTTTTAGAAAGTATATAGCTTTAATTAAGAAGCAGGAGTTGTCACATAATTCCTTTAGTTTTTTGAAAGTCAAGAATAACAATATTCTTTCCAGAATGCGAAGATATAAACCTGCTGTAGGAAGGCAGGACAGTTGTACTCAAGATTCAGGCCCCACCCCCTAAAGAAAAGATTCAGTGCCCAGATGAACTGACTAGCCCAGCTCTTACAGGATGATGTGTAAGCCAGGGAAGTTCCCAGCTGTGGGCTATATACACACATGTGCACGGGCACATACACATGGGCACATGTGGTTCAGGCCAGGGATCATTGTTTAAAATCAGTTTTCTCATCCATTTAATGGAAGAAATGTGTTATTGAAATTTGCTGTTTTCAACATCTAAGGAGGAAACCTTATGAATATGTGTATGCAGTAACCTAAAGTATTTTGGATTTCTCGTTGGCAGTTGTGTTCAAAACAGCTTACAGATTACTCACAATAATAAGTTACTTTATAGTCATACCTTTATGTTGATATTGAATGGTATTATCCAGTTTGATCCCTCACACATTATTTATTGTCCTTAGCTCAGAATAACTTTTGGCTATTCAGATATGCTGAAATAGTGTCCATCCCTTAAAGAATGAGCCTTTGAGGATGTGTTCCAGGGTGATGGAATACCCTCTGCCCCAGGCTGCTCCTCTCCTCTAACACAAGATTGGAAGCCATTGCAGCATGGCTAACATGACTAGTCATCAAAGATTTAAACTCTTATCCAGGATACATTTCACTTTTAGTTTGTTTTGTCTGGAGTCACACCTGGGATATAGAGGAAATCTCAAGGAGAATGGTGTGAAGTGCTTCAGATCCTTGACATTTTTGTGAGTTGATCAAGGATTCCATATTCTTGCTTCAGTTTCACATTCAGAAATGAGTCCCAAAATAATAAAGCAGATGGTTCTAAGGGCAAGTCAGGAGTCTACCATTCTACGTTACCATTGAGTCTGCCACTGCTCCTCTACTTTCTCCCCTGTCTAATCCCTCCAAGACTTGGTGACAGGCGGTGGAAGAGGCTGTGATTTGGTGGGATGCATATGAGATTGGAATCAGAAGACCTGGTTTAGAACCTGAGTGTGGGGCAGTGCTTTTGAAAGCACTTACACAGTATCTGGCAACCAGTAGACAATTAAATGCTGATTTTGAATCTGAAATTGAGATGTTGAAGCTTTAAAAAGTCACTGCTTACTATGTTTTTTAAAAATATATATATTTTATTGATTTTTTTACAGAGAGGAAAGGAGAGGGATAAAGAGCTAGAAACATGGATGGGAGAGAAACATCAATCAGCTATCTCCTGCACTCCCCCTATTGGTACATGCCCTTAACTGGAATGGAACCTAGAACCCTTCATTCCATAGGCCAATGCTCTACCCACTGAGCCCAACCAGTCAGGGCTGCTTACTATTTTTTATATACACAGTTTAATTATGGGATAAAAACATGTGCTATAAGAAGCCAGGCTTTGACTATCCCAATATAGTGAATCTCATAATTCTTAATGAAACAGTATAAAAAAGGTGAAAGAATCTAGCCTATAATTATTCTGCCAGATCATGAGGTGTTAGCAGGTAATTTTAGAATGTTCTAAAACTGTACTTTAAAACACAGATTGCATTAAGTCAGGGTAGTAATTTTTCCGGTCTTGCCTGGCAGGATTTATTTTCTCAATATAGAAATATTCCACTCATCATGCAAAATTTTAAATTGGTTAGATCTTCCTCATGTCCTGAGTTTTTCTTTTTCAAAATTTAAATTCTTTATTGTTTAAAGTATTACATATGTCTCCTTTTCCCCCCATTGATTTCTCCCAGGCACACGCCTTCACCCTCCAACTGTCTGTGTCCATTGGTTATGCTTATATGCATGCATACAAGTCCTTTGGTTGATCCCTTACCCCTCTCCTTTGCCTTCCTTCCTGAGTTTCTTTATTCCATCTACCAGTGCTCATCCATAAGATACATGTAGTCAATGTATGCCTGCATGTTCATATATGCACACACATTCCTTAGTACCTGTAAATTAAAGCTAAGTAGGCAAATTGGTCACTTTTTGCCTTATAATTTGGATTTTAGAAAAAGTCTCTTTTTCTTTTCCTTTTTAGAAAACTATAGAAGAAATATATTAGCATCTTCTAATTTATTGGCCTTATACATTCTCTTTCTTCCCCCACATGCAAACCTTATAATCTTGCCAAGGTTTTCTAATATCGGCATGTCAAATGTAGATTACACCCCCCGTGGGCTGGATTCACACTGGCCTCTTGGCTTTTTACTGAACTTTACATAGCCTTGTCACGAGCTTGATGTTAAAGCAAACAATGCCAGCATCCTTGGTAAGGCCTCTGCACTGAAAATTGAGGAAATTTGACCACAATAAACATGCTGAGAATAAAATCAGGCACTGCTGTAATTATTAGGTTAGAGGCAGGTAAGCGCAATTATTTCTGCGCTGAACAAAAACAGGTGGGGAGTAGCAGGCTCTGCAGTGCCCAGTGTGTGAGGGCTGGGGATGCTCAATCTATAAACCCACACGTGTCCAACGCCCACATACAGCCTCCTCTATACTTTTCCCCCTATGCCCTTCTTTCTCTTTGTTTTTAAAAGCAGTCCTAAATTGCTTAGCATTCCCCCTCCCCCCCCCCACACACACTTCTTTCTGTGCTTACAGGCAAGTACAATAAATTAAGCATATCTAAGGATTTAATGCTCAAAATCACCTTGGGTAATTGGCTTAAGGGGTTGAAGCATGCTTTTCCCTTCATCTCCTAGTCTTAATGCTGTTTCTCCTCTGAGGATACATCTGTCAATAATTGATGGAGCTTTCTTGGGTAAATGAGCTGTTGCTTGGGATATTATAAATCATATTTTGAATCAAATTTATTTTCAAGCTGCTTTTAAAGTCTTGATGCTGTGCTAACTGAATAGAAAATGCTAAATGTTAGAGGGAGTAGTACAAACCTTCAAGTGCTCAAATCATGAGCTGGACTTAGAAAACAAATGGGACTTAATACATTCTGAAAACAAGAACATGTCTGTTTATCAGAAAAGTTTGTGGGTTTGGTCTTCCCAAAGGAAACCATCTGTGGATCTACTGTGTGCTGAACACTGGGAGCCATGATTCACTTAGGGTACCTGCATTTATCCTCACAACAGGCTTGCCTGGCAGGTGTTCTGATGACTTTTTTTTTTTTTTACAGATGAACAAACTCAGGCTCAGAGAGGCTAATTACCTCCTTACCTCCTCAGTGTACATACACAGTGAGTGAGTGGTAGGCTTGAAGTGGAATCGGTTAGACTTGAAATCCTTGCTCTTCTCACTCCACCAAAAGTTGGACACGTTCTGTGACATGGTTTCTGGTCTGTTTCATGGTATCCAGGTGTTCCTCATGTGTTTGGTATTGAGACTGAGGTTCCGATCACCAATACTTTTTTAAAGTCATTTAGCTGGAGAGAAGTACAACTCCACTTTCCTCTGGTTTTCATAGAGGACTTCGGCATGAAATTTTGATTAAAAGGTTATGCTGCTAAAAGAAGTTTGAAAACCAGAGCTGCATGAGAGCGATAAAAAGTTAACTTATAGCCTATCTATGGGTATCTCTCGGGACAACTGGCACAAGCACCGAAAAACCTTGGGCAAGAGAAAGCCGTACCACAAGAAGCAAAAGTATAAGTTGGGACGCCCTGCTGCCAACATTAAGATAGAACCCTGTCGCATACACACAGTCTGAATGCCCGGAGGCAACGAGAAGTACCAAGCCTTGAGGCTGGACGTAGGCAACTTCTCCTGGGGCTCAGTGTTGTACACGCAAAACAAGGATTATTGCCGAAACTGGGTTGCCTCAGTGGATAGAGCATGGGTCTGAGGACTGAAAAGTCTCAGGTTCGATTCCGGTCAAGGGCATGTACATTGATTGTGGGCACATTCCCAGTAGGGGGTGTGCAGGAGGCAGCTGGTTGATGTTTCTCTCATTGATGTTTCTAGCTCTCTATCCCTTCCTCTCTGCAAAAAATAAAATAAAATAAAAAAATAAAAGAAAAAATCAATAAAATATATTTTAAAAACAACAAAAAAACACACAAACAAACAAGGACTATTGATGTTATCTACAATGCATCCAACAGCAAACTGGTCCTCACCAAGACCCTAGTAAAGAACTTCATCATGCTCGTTGACAGCACTGACAGTGGTTCGAGTCCCACTACGCACTGCCCCTGGGCCTCAAGAAAGGGGCCAAGCTGACTCATGAAGAGATTTTGAACAAAAAATCGATCAAAGAAAATTCAGAAGAAATATGATGAAAGGAAAAAGAATGCCAAAAGCAGTCTTCTACAGGAACAGTTCTAGCAGGGCAAGCTTCTGGCATGCATGGCTTCAAGACCAGGCCAGTGTGGCCCAGCAGATTGGCTATGTGCTCCGAGGCAAGGAGCTGGAGTTCTATTTGAGGAAAATCAAGGCCTGGAAAGGCAAATAAATAATTTTCCCTCCTGTCTTAGCTCATGTAATAAAGGTGTTTATTTTTATTTAAAAAAAGTTACTTAAAATAAATACATTAGTATAAATGAGAACATGTCTAATATATACAAAATTGGGAAATATTTGCACCTTTTTTTTCTGCTTTAAAAGACACGCCCCAAGAATATTCTACTCTCAGCATGCTGCAGGGTGAAAGCTAAGCTCAGCCTCAGAATCCAGGTTTTCATTTTTGCTCAGACATCAATCTACTGTGTGCTGTTGCTTTCCTTTCCTCCAATCCCACATCTCTGGGCAGGAGGCAATTAACAGTACTTACTCCACTCACCTCAGAACATTGTGTAACAAGGAAAAGAAACCACGGTAAAGTGAGCATGGCTAAAATATGAGGCGTTGTTACGCTGCATTTTCTATTTTTTAGTAATTAATTGGAATGTCTTAATGAAGACTTCAAAGGCAACAAGTTAAGAGTTGAGTATACATTAGCATGGGACAGATGGGGATGTAAAAGGCATCACCCATTTTTAAAAGCTTATTCAGAACAATTATTTTAGAGATAATGGTCTATGAAGTTCATAATATCTGCCCTTGAGTTTTAGTTATTCACTGTCTTGGCAGCTGCTAATTTTAAAACTTTCCAGTGAAAAGATACAATATGAATCACTATGCATTTTATTCCTCTTTCCTGATAATCAGTCCGGGCATGTGTAGCTAGATTCGAAGGGAAGATGTGGCTCATGCTGATTAAGATCAGGAGATGCTTTTGAATCTCTCTGACTCCATTCTTCCTTCTTTTCTACCCTCCTACTGTGAGCACACATGAATAGAAGGTGTATCAGCTCTAAAGGCTCTCAGTGCAGCATCTAAATAAATACACATGTCACGGCCATCAGTCTCCTTCCCCTCACCTGACACCATTACTAGCATCATGAGAGCCCAGAGGACAAGATGTCCTATGTCTGGGGAGGTGTGACAAGGTTTCTTGGGGAAGGTTCAGCCACTAACAGCATGGGTGATGTGTGGAGATTCTGCCTCCACATTTCTTTGACTTCTTTGATTCTAACACAGACAGTCCCTGACTTACGATGGTTTGATTTATGACTTTTGGACTTTATGATAGTAAAAAAGCCATTCACATTCAGTAGAAACAAGGCTAAGCTATGATATGTTGTAGGTTAGATGTATTAAGTACATTTTTGACATGATATTTTCAACTGTGACAGTTTTATTGTTTATGACAGGTAACCCCACTGTAAGGCGAGAAGCCTCTGCATTTCAATTTCAACCTGCTTGAAACCTGCTCATTCTCTTGGGCCCCGTCAGTACACAGAGGTGCTCCCCTGAGAACTTTCTGTGTTTTCTGCTCTCTTGTTTTATCCTAGTTACCTGGTTACTGACCTCACAAAGACATTAAATATATAGATGCCCACCTACCTGATTCTTTCTTCCCTTTCTTCCTATGTGCCTTTTCTACTCTCCTTACTTTGTCCCTTTCTTATTCCCTTTCCTTCCCTCCCTTTCCTTTGAGGAATTAGGGACAGGGAGGTGATATTGGTTATATGAGATGTGAAGAGAATGCATCGAGAAAATTGAGAAGAAAACATTTAGAAACAGTAGTTTAATATTTTAATCTATTTTTTTTCTTATCTTCACTGAATCCTCTCCAGATTTTCTATAATGTTCTTGAATTTAATTTTCAATTATTTTGGCCAGAAAAGGAACAAATAGTTTCCAAGTAGTGCCTGTGAGGGCATGGTCTTCTCACGAACAAGGTTGCAATTGATGGCGCTCATCTGTGCTGTGCAATTAATGTCACCTGACACAACCAGACCTATTTCTGAAAGATTCTGTGTTTTTTTTGGAGGCACTCTGTCTCTGCCGTTATAGGAGAGCAGCTCCAATAAGCACTTCTCCCGGCAGTAGAGGCCAGGTCTGCAGCACCCTGAAGTATAAGGATTTGTTAGCTATGAATTAAAATGAGAATTACATTACAGAGAAAGATTGAAATGGCACTTGCAGGAGCCTACTCTCTATCCAACCTCATGCCCAATTATGTACATTTTCCCTGCAAGGCTGTTTTTCTTTTTTTGAATACAGGTAGTGGGCCCATGCTGCCGTAGCAGGTCCAGTTCAGGAGGAACATGTCCTGAGGTCTCAGGGAGGACTGCTAGGTGTCCACAGAGATACACAAAGAGCAGTCCTTGGAGCCAAACTGCCCTGGCTTAACCTCTGGTTCTATCACTTGCTACCTGTGAGCCTAGACAAGGGACTAATCTCTCTAAACCTAAACCTTTGTATTTAATCTATAAACTGAGGCAAATAAAATTATCTTTGTCCTAGAATTGGGTGAGGGTTAAATGAGATAATGATAGCTCTATCTTACCCCTGGTGATAATGCCTGACATTTATTGTAGGTTTTGAAATATCTATAGAAAACAGTAAAGAGAGTGAGGCCATGGAAGGAAGATAGTAAGCTTTTCCCAATTCTCTTGCAGTTGGGTGTTTGTCCAGGTGAATTTATATAATTCCTCTTAGTATTTGTTTTATGTGTTGATAGAATATCACTAGGTGACTTTGGGCCTATCACTGAGGTGACTATTTTACCTTCAGTAGATCACTTAATCCTCTTCAGAATTCTACAAGGAAGCTAAAAGGATCCCCATAGCAAAGATGAGACCAGTGAGGCTTACAGATGTCAGGTCATTTTTCTGAGGAATCAAAGCTACACCTGTCTGCCACTAACGGCTGTGTTTACCTTCCACCATGCCGGTTATTATCACAAAGTAGCTCGTCGTTTTTGAAGCTACCTGTCACTTCCACACTAGACTTTGAGGTGTTCCATTTTCTAACCTTCATGCTCTTTGCTCATGGGAAGTGTCTTTGCAGATCTAAACCTATCCTTTCTCTACCATCAGGCTCAGAACCTATCTATCTGTCTGAACCTTAGAAACATTGACTGGGAACTAAGATGCATGCTCTACCTAGTTCCACACTGACCTCCCCTTTAATTATCTGTGCAGCTTAAAGCAGTAGAACAGGCACAGTACTTACCGTATTTTTTGGACCATAAGACGCACTTTTTCCCCCTCAGAAGTGGGGGGGAAAAGTCCCTGCGTCTTATGGTCCAAATATACCCTACACATGTACTTTAAAAAAAAAGTTTTTTTACTTGCCCGGCTCTGTGTGGTCTCTGTGTGCTTGCCTGGCTCTAAAATGGTTCTAAATGCTGCTGTTTACTTTACAGGGTTGATTACATGTGTTTATGACTGTGATGTTGGGTTTTAATGCACATAAAATATTTTAGGACACTATTTGTTTCAGAATCTTTTTTTCTTCATTTCCCTTCTCTAAAAACTGGTGCATCTTATGGTCCGGAGCGTCTTATGGTCCGAAAAATACAGTAGTCATTTTTTTAATATTGAAATCAACATCATCATCGTTATCATCACATCATTGAACACTTGGTGCTAAACTCTACAAGCATTATCTCACGAAACCCCTACTAGTTAGGCACATCAATTATGCTTCTCATTTTATAGACAAGAAAATTGAGAGTTTATGTGACATATCCAAAGCCACAAAGATAATGGAGCCAGGATTCAGTTTCAGCCTGGAGCCCAATCTCTTATTAACTGCCTTTTGCAAGCTGCCTTAGTCCTGTGCTCTCAACTGCAGTATGAGCTGCCCCGGAGTTAATCCTGTGAGGCACTTAGTGAGGGGGTCTCACTGATGAGCTTGTTCAGTGGATGTTTTGTGTAACTAGACCGTGCTTGACATTGAGAATGGTTCAGACCCTCACCTGACTGTCTTCACAAGAGCACGTCAAACCACAGAGTCCATAGAAAGCGCTTTGATGTCCCTCTGGACTATAGAGTGAGGGATGAGGAGCTATTACCTCAACTATTAAACTACTTTTGAAATCAAGCTTTCCAGCTTTTTACATGTCTGAAGAGAAATGCATGCAACTGTTTTCTTGAAAAGATGAAGTTTTGCATAAAAGAGCAGATCATTAACTATGAGAATAAGGAGACAAGGGAAATTACAATGTAATTTGGTTTTCAGGGATGTGAAATCAACATAATCAAAGCAATTGCTCAAGTGTTTGCTAAATGTCAGGCCCTGCTCTAAATACCTTTTATGTACGCAGCACATTTAATCCTCACAACAACCCTATGAGGTAGGAATACTTATCTTCCATTTATCATAGGTTTACAAATAGGTTCAGAGAAATTAAAGACCGAATCCAACTTCACACGGGGCCCGGCATCATCACTTGGTGAGCCTAACACCACTGGCCAAGGTCTAACCACTTAAATGTGTCTCCTGCCTCTGGTAGGTTGGTAAAGGTGGCAGACAACTTCTCCTTACAGTCTTGGTGGGGAGGGGACAGGAAAGGGAACAGAAAGAGAAAGGACCTACTGAATATTTGTTGAGTTCCAAGTGTGAAGGCACTTTATATAAACGTTGACCCCTTGAGTTATTCAGAACACTTCCCTTTCTTCCACCACAATGCAACCTTTTAAGTATTAGAATTTAGTTAAATCTTCCATTCTCTGAGCTAACTATCTTTAATTTTACCATCTAGGCTAAATATGCTTAGTTCTTTCACATGTCTTCTTGTACCTAGATTGCACATCCCCCCACCTTCCTGGTTAGCATCCCTTGCTTCTGTTCCAGTTGGCACCCGTCTCTTTTAAAATGAGATGCCCAGATTAGAACTCAGTTTCTAGTAATTATTCCAAGTGGCAAGCAGCCCCAGAGGAACAATCCCCTCTCCTGCCCTGTATATTAAACTTAAAAGTTTCTCAAAAGTTGCATAAGTTAGCCCTGGCCAGTTTGGCTCAGTGGATAGAGCATTGGCCTGTGCACCCAAAGGTCCTGGGTTTGATTCTGATCAAGGGCATGCACCTAGGTTGCAGGCTCCTACCTCACCCGGGCCCTGGTTGGGGTGCGTGCAAGAGGCAATCAATGGCTGTGTTTCTCTCACATCGACATTTCTTTCTGTTTCTCCCCTTCCCTTTCCTCTCTCTAAAAATAAGTGGAAAAATATCCTCAGGTGAGGATTAAAAAAAAAAAGTTGCATAAGGTAGCAAATGGCATTGGTAGTATACATACAATAGAATATACATATAACAAAATATATTAATAAGTTTTAAATATACTAAAAATATAAGTATAACAAAAAGTCTCTGGTGCTTATAAATCTCATGCAGTTAACACTGGGAGAGGATAGATACTGCTGTTATTATCTCCTCTTTACAGATGAGGAAACCCAGAGAGAAGTTATGTTATTGATACTTTTGAAAAGGCACAATAAGAAATTGGAGGGGTGGAGATACGTGTGGGTCCTAGACTGACTGAGAGTTGCTAGAGCACCATGTTCTAAACCACCAGCTAACGCTGATGCCTCCAGCTTCCTCTTTGAGCTTCCTCCAACTAAGTGCATGTTGTACTTGCTTCTAAGGTGAAGATACTTAATTGCTACCATGCTCTCAAAGGGAAATCCTTGACCCCAAAGAGGTTAACAATCATGTGTTAAAGGTAGACTTGACATTGAGCTTGCAGTTAAGTCGAATACCAGATTCATTGTTCTCTGTACACTGCTGTTCATTATCTTCCCTTGACAGTGTAGCAGGGTTCCTGAACCTACCTTAAGCCCAGAATTCCTGCTGAATTTCATCTTTGTAGCTCCATCTGTTTGAGGGCCATTTCTTTTTCTTTTTTTATGTATGTATTTTTATTTAATACATTTAAAGAATCATGTATGAACACATTGTTTTTATTTTATGGGTGCTAATTAGAATGTGTAGCCACTAACAAAGAATTCTGGCTTTTCAGGCACTCAGCCTCCTAGTGGAGCACCATTCACCTGCTGGTGGCTTCCAGATCCACCTGCCCCCCCCCCCCCCTCTCTCTGCCAGGCAGGTCTGGTGCCCACAGCAAACACAAGCTATAGGAACTCCTCTCTGGCTTCAGTCTAGCTTTTCCCATGGCGGGGGTGGGGGGGCGCGCGGGGACTGGTGGGAGAACTGAGGCTGTCCCATTTGTCCCTCCCCCCCCCCATATCCCACCAGACAGCCCTGCTGCTTAGCAGAGGTTTCTTTTCCCTGTCATCCAACCCCAGTGATTGGCACCCCCAATGCTGCTGATCTTGGATGGGGGAGTAGGAGTGGGGGGGAGGTAAGTGAGGGGGAAACCTTCCTGCCCTGTTCAGTTTCACTGTGTTTCCATCACCATTGCACCTGGACCTGAAATGTAATCCCTCAGTGAGCCACCTGGTATGTGCCCTGTTTCCTTAATTTGACTCTGATCCATGCACATGGCCAGTTAGAGTTTTACTTTATTTTATCTCATGTATTGGGATGACATTGGTCAACATGATCATATAGATTTAATGTGTGGATTTCTAAGTTACAAAATCTGTACATAACACCATGTACCCACCACCCAAAGTCAGGTCTTCTCCTGTCACCTTATATTGGAACCTCCTTCTTCCCATAGTCCCTTCCCTCTGGCAACCACCACACTGCTGTTTGTGCTCATAAGTTTCTGTTTTATATCCCACACATGAGTGACACCCTGTGGTTCTTAGCTTTTTCTGTCTGACTTATTTCACTTAGCATAATGTTCTCAAGGCCCATCCATGTTGTCATAAATGACAGGGAGGGAAAGGCAAAAATTAATGAATGGGACTATATTAAAATGAAGAGCTTCTGCACAGAAAAAGAAACGGACAGCAAAACAAACAGCTAATCAGATGGGAGATGATATTTGCAAACAGTAGCTTTGATAACGGTTAATTTCCAAAATATATAAAAAACTCAAAACTCAAGACGAAACAAATAAATAATCAAAATGTGGGCAGAGGACCTGAAAATACACTTCTCCAAAGAAGACATATAAACAGTCAATAGATATTTGAAAAGATGTTCAACCTCAATGGCAATTAGGAAAATGCAAATTAGAACTATAATGAGATATCACCTCACACCTGTTAGAGTGGCCATTACCAACAAGACATGCAACAACAAGTGTTGGAGAGATTGTGGAAAAAGGGAACCCTCATTCACTGCTGGTGGGAATGTAGACTGAAAAAACCACCATGGAAAGCAGTCTGGTGATTCCTCAAAAAATTAAGAATAGAGCTACCATACTACCCAGCAATTCCTCTCCTGGGTATAGACCTGAAAAACTCAAATTTATTTATACGCAAAGATAGATGCACCCCTATGTTCATTGCATTATTCATGGTGTCCAACACATGGAAACAGCCAAAGTGCCCTGAGAACATTGAATCCTGACCACTAGACCACCAGGGAGCAATAGAAAAGAAGGATTTCTTACCATTTGCAACAGCATGGATGGAACTGGAGAGCATTATACTAAGTGAAATAAGCCAGTCAGAGAAAGATAAATATCAAATGATCTCACTCATTTATGGAATATAATGAACAACACAAACTGATGAATAAAAACAGATCCAGAGACAGAGAAACATCAATCAGACCATCAAACCTCAAACTGAAGGTCGGGAAGGGTTGGGATACGGGGGTGAGATCAATCAAAGGACTTTTATTAATGTATATAATAATAACCAATAGACACTGATAACAGGAGGGTGAGGGCATGAGTGGGCTATAGGGGGGAAACTGGGAGAATAAGGACACAAATGTAACACCTTAATCAATAAAGAAATTTAAAAAATTTGTGAAACTAAGAAAAAAATGCAAATTGCCCTGAGACAGAGGACTGGATAAAGAGATGTGGTACATATTACACAATGGAATACTACTCAGCCATAAGAAAAGATGAAAGAGTGTCATTTACAACAACATGGATGAACCTTGAGAACATTATAATTAGTGAAATAAGTCAGGTGGGGAAAGCTAAGAACATTAGAATTTCACTCATATGTGGTATATGAAACTGAAACTTATGAACACAAACAACAGTATGATGTTTCCCACGGGATGAGGAGAGCAAGGGGTCCTAATATGAGGTGACAGGAGAAAACTTGATTTTGGGTGGTGGACACATGGTGCTCTATACAGATTTTTTTTAACTTAGAAATCCTCACATGAAACCTATATATTCATGTTGACCAATGTCATGCCAATAAAATGTAATAAAATGGAAAAATTGAAAAAATAAGGAATAACAGAAGCGCCTGCCTCTCTGCATCACAGTGAGGACTGACCACCAGTAAGGATGTATGGTGCTTAGCACTTCATCTGCCACAGATGGACACTGAGCAAGTAGTAGTGACTGCGCTCATATGGGAGAAGAAAAGCAGCAAGGGAGAAGAAATTGAAGAATAAAGGAACCTTTCAAAGAGAAGATAAAGTTTGTGCCTGATATTAGAAGAAGCAGAGTTTATGTAATTATAGAGTTTAAAGTTTGATCATTAGGATTTTCTTGGACAGTGTAGATTATCAGATAAATTTGACAAGAGGTCCTATATCAGAGCACATCAAAGACCTTAGGTTAAATTCATTATGGACCAGGATTTCTTTAAATTTTCAGGCAGAATGAACTAATGCTATCAAGGTAGAACTGGCACATGGCAGTTCTATCAGTGCAGAGGAAATACTTAGTTACTTAGATTAATTAATGAGTATATGTGCCTTTTAAACGTAATAAAAGCAAAGTGATAGAGTCATGGTGAGGACAAGTGGGCTGTCTATAGCTGTCTCTATGATTCATTCCTGGAACATACCTGTAACGCCAGGCGGGTTGACCCCAGTCCATGTTTCTATACACTGTTGGAGGACTATCATAGCCCTTCTGGTATTCACAGCTTTTAAATTATAGAGAAGACAATGGGCCAACAGGCAAATTGTTAATTTCCCTAGATGGGCTGTTAGGGACAGAGAAGAAATTTGTAGAAAGAGTTTGAATGCTGGAGTCAACTAGACTTTGGTGAAAATTCTGGATCTGGACAAAGTAACATCCAGCAAAGGACAGCGCCAGACCCTCATTTCTTCTCCTAGTCCTGACTACCTACTTCTCAAACTTTGGATTCAACTGAGATCACAACCCTAAAAGCTTTAGTACTTCCAAAGTGGAACTCCTGCCATTATTCCCCAACCCCCCTTCCCAGTTGGCTCGACACTTGCTTCCTGGTTAGAAAAACAATCTACTCTTCCCCAGTCTCTCAGGCAAAATACTGTATGATATTGTTAGTTTCTATTGTTCAAGCATCACATCTAATCCACCAATAATTCCTGCCAGCATTATCTTTGACATAAATCCTGAATCCAATCACTTCTTATAACCCCCCAAACTGCCACTTCAGTCCAAATCCCCATCATTTCCTCCTGTCCAACCTCCCAGCAACTATTCCGGCCATAAAATACTCTATTCTTTATATGATCATTTAAGGAAAATGATTATATAAAGAATATGTAAAACTACCACTTAAAATACGTTTGTTTTGCCCAATGCACCTGATGTTGGCTTTGGGATTGTCATATATTGTCTTTAGTACATTGAGGTATGTTCCTTCTATTCCCATGAGGCTTATAATTTTTATACTAAATGGGTGATTATACCAAATGCTTTTTTCTGAGTCTATTAATATGATTGTGTAGTTTGTAGACTTCACTTTATGTGGTATAACTCATTTATTCATTTGTGGATATGGTACCATCTCTACATCCCTGGAATAAAATGCCAGTTGATCATGCTGTATGATATTTTTAAAGTATTGCTGGATCCAGTTGGCTGATATTTTATTGAGGATTTTAGCATCTATGTTCATTAGGAATATTGATTTATAATTTTCTTTCTTTGTGGTGTCTTTATCTGATTTTAGAATTAGGACAATGCTGGCCTCTTAGGATAAGCTTGGGAGTCTTCACACCTCTTAAGTTTTTGGAATATTCCTGATTAACTTCAGGAGTTACACTTAGCACATGGTTGTCTACCCTGAGATTATACACACACTTACTAAGAAAGCATAGTTTACATCTGATCTCTCATCCAGCTAGGATTACAAAAATGTATAAAAATATGTGAGCTGACACATATTTTTAGGAAGATTCCATTAAAATTAATTATCCGGAAATTTAAAGAAATAAAGACAGAAAGCAGATCAGGGTTTTCCGGGGGAAGGGGGAGTGGGGAGTGAATACTGTTGGTGCTGGTTTCCTTGTGGGATGATGGGACATCCTGCAACTAGACAGTGGTGAGGCCTGCACAGCATCGCGATGTACTCCATACTCAGGAACGGCACCATTTCAAACACAAATAGCAACTTTTATTACTTAAAATAAATTGTACAATGGGAAAAAGAGGGCTAATAACATGAAAAATAAAATGATAAAAGCAATAAACCCCCAAGCAATAAACATCAAAAGAGAGAAAATTGAACCATGGCATGGAACACATATGAACAAAATAAAAAGGGAAAAGAAAAGAAAAAAAATGAGGTTGTCCCTTGGGACAGGTTGATCACATTCTACAAGGGGCCCTTGAGCTGGGCCCTCCAGGGGCAGCTCCTCCTCTGAGGCAAGATCCAGCATGGGCGCCATGGAAGGTTCTTCATCCAGTGGTTGTGGGGCCTCAGTTTCCTCTGGGACCAGCCCTGGCTCCACAGCTGCAGCTGGAGAGGCTGCTGGGGGTGACAGGGTTTCTGGAGGTTGTGATTCCTCTAGCTCTACATCCTGCTCTTCAGGATAAACTTCAAGTATGATAGGAAGAGCTGGTGCTGGTGCTGGAGTTGAGAGGGGAGAAAAGATCACCCAGGTGTCTGCATGTCTAACTTCCCCCAAGACAGAAGACAGCCACAGCCCAGGACCCACCACAGGACGTCCTTCCCACCTGCAGTCCAACAGATGGGTGGTCTGAGGCCCATCATTGCTCCTGTCCAGGCTCTGGGGTGCTCCCTGTGTGCCAGGCAACAATCCCTCCGCATAAGCTCCCATGTCACTCCACCCCCAATCCCACCGTCACTTCCCCAGCTTCTCACCCTTTGGCTCTGCCTCTTTGGGCTGCAGGTGTTCCAGGCCAGTCTGGTTGACATGGGCGCCATAGTCCAGGTCACTGGTGAAAACTTTGAGCTGCCGGTTGAATCTGGGCTGCTTTGGGGTTGGAGGTCTAGGGAACCTGGACTGCTTCGGTGGAGGAGTCCCTGGTTGTCCATCCACGGGCCCTGGCTCCCCAGAGCCCCAGGTGGCCACACTCACTTCAGGCCTTTCCTGGCCCTCGGTGGTGTGGCTCACCAGGCTCTCACTGCTGCCCATGTCATTGGGCTCTTCAGGTAGTGGAACATGCACCACCTTGATGGAGAAAGAGATCTGCAATGAAAGTGGACCATCAGCCAGTGGCAAGTCCTCAAGCCTGGCCCAGTCACTGCTGCTTCTGCCCACTGCACCTTCTGCTCTGGATTAGGCCCTCCACACTTGAACGCCCTTGGACACACACACACACACACACACACACACACACACACACACACCAGGGGCTGCTCAGGGGGAATCAGAGTGGTGGACTGGCCCCAGTAAACCTCCCTGTGCTACCTTTGGCTTCCGTCGTGAAAAAGGCCACAGGCGGCGTCTGCCTGTCTGGAGGCCTCGTCCTCGGCACACTGGGAGACAACATGAAGACATGGTGTCCTCTCTAATGCCACTATCGGAGTGAGGTGGGAAGGGCAGTTATAGAATGGGGCTGCCTGGTTACCAGGCTCCAGGTTCCGTTGGGCTCCATCGTCAGGAAGTGAGGTCAGTGCTCTTGTCAGGAAGTGAGGTCACTCTCTTGTCAGGAAGTGAAGTCACTGCTCTGGTCTTGAAGACACACTCAGGTAGGGGACCCAGGTAGTGACCAACAGGCATTAGCAGCAGTGAGTACAGGTGGGCAGGGTTCGAGGCCTCCCAACCAGCTGCAGTTCACTGTCATTGCAGAGTTTATCCCAGCTCATGGAGCAGCAGCTGGTCAACAAAAATCCCCTACCCATGTCCACCAGTGAGGAGCAGGTGAGCCACAAACCTGAGGGCCAGAGCAGGTCCGAAGTGAGTGTGGCCATCTGGGGGTCTGGGGAAATAGGGCCCATGAATGGGTGAGGAAGGATCCTTCATCAAACTTGCGTAGGCCCAACAAGCCTCCAACCTCAAAGCCTCTCATTCTCTGCGGGCAGCTCACCAATGTTGACTCCAACCTGGAGCACGGTGCCCATGATCAACAAACCTGGCCTGATGAGCTGGAGCCCAAGGAGGCAGAGCCCAATGGTGAGAAGGTGTGGGAGGTAGGATGGGGGATAGAGTTGCATGCACACATAGGGGGATGACTTCGGCACATTTATACAGGAAGCACCCCAACGGCTCTAGGAGCAAAGACCAGCCTCAGACCACCACCTGTTGGAATGCCTTATTGTGAGCATGTCCCATGTGGGATTCAGAGCTGCAGCTGGGTCTTTGATTTGGAGGCACATGGAAGTGTAGTCACGTGGGTAATCTTTTCTGCTCTCAAAGCTATAGCACCAGCCCAGGGGGCAGATCAGGCTCCTGTTTCAACAACTTGCCCACCCAGAGGAGCCCAATGCAGAGGCAGATGTAGAGGCCTGTCCACCTCCAACAGTCTCACCACCTCCAACAGCCTCTGCTGAAGAGCCAGGGTCAGCCTGTGCAGCACTCCTGACCTAACTGAGGACCCCCCACCCCTGACTGCACAGCCCTCCCTTGATCCTGTCCTGCTTCCTGCCTCAGAGGAGAAGCTACCTCTAAAAAAGGCTTCAGGGCCAGCTCAGTGCCTGTTTGTTAACTGGTCTCTCCCTTCAAAGTATTTCTTTTACCCCCACACATTGACCTTTTTACTTTTATTTTCTTTATTGTTGCATTTTTGTTTTCTCCATGGCATGATTCAGTTTTTTATTTTATCATTTTTTCTTTTTTAAGCCTTTATTTTCCCATGTTGTAATTAGTTTTAAATAACAAGTGTTATTTGTATTTTAAATCGTGCCATTTCTGAGTATGTAGTACATCCATGATGCTGTGTAATCACCATCACTGCCTAGTTGCCCAATGTCCCATCCCCCACAAGGGAAAGAAAACTCTGCCCCAAAGGTACTCATTCCCCACTTCTTCTGTCCCTGGAAACCTCTCATATGCTATTTGTCTCCTTCTTTGACCTTTCTGTCTGTTTTCTATAAATGACATCTCACAATCTGAGCCTTTTTGTGTCTTCTCTGAATTCAAGGCTGGTACAATATCCACAAATCAATAAATGAGATACCCCACATTAAAAAAATGAAGGAAAATAAAAGTACATAATTATATCAATTGATACAGAAAAATAAGATGAATAAATACAGCACCATCTATAATACTAAAAGCATAATATGGTAATTAGCCTGGATGCCCTTCTAGACATCCTTTCAGACAGCTAGCCATCAGGGCTGCGAGGACTGAGCCCCTTGTATGAATTCCATGTATAGAACCTCTAGTTTATAATAAAAACTCTCAGGAAATTGGGAATAGAGTAAACACTTCTACATAATAAAGGACATATATGATAAACCTATAGTCAACTTCATATCCAATGGGGAAAAACTAAACATGCCTCCCTTAAAAACAGGAACATGACAGGGATGCTCACTTTCACCACTACTAGTCAACATGGTACTGGAAATCCTAGCCACAGCAATCAGACAAAAAGAAGAAATAAAAGGCATTGAAATTGAAAAAGAAGAAATAAAACTGTTAATATTTGTAGATTACATGATACTATATGGAGGTAACCCTAAAGATTCCACTAAAAAATTTGATAATTGAATGTACTACAGTAGCATGATACAAAATAAATATCCAGAACTCAGTTGTGATTTTATACAAAATAATGAACTATCAGAAATGGAAACTAAGAAAACAATCCCATTGCTAAACACACACACACACACACACACACACACACACTCACCTATGAATAAATTGATCCTAAGATGTAAAAGACCTAATCTTGGTAATTTATAAGTCACTATAAATGAATTCCACTTCATGGGAGAACATATTTACCAATGATACTTAAGACAATGGGTATATTGGTTTATTTCCAATATATATAAAGAACTCATACCACTTAAAAGAAAGACAAACAATCAACTAAAAATTTTGCAAAGGAACTGAATAGACACCTCTCTAAAGAGGACATACATATGGCCAATAGACATAGGGTAAAGTGCTCAAAGTCACTAATCATCAGAGAGAGGTAAATTAAAATTTCAATGAAGTATAACCTCAACCCTGTCAGAATGGCTGTCATCAACAAATCGACAAATGTCAAGTGCTGGTGAGGATGTGGAAACAAGGGAATCCTAGTGCATGGATGGTTGGGAGGCAGACTGGTGGAATTTCCTAAAGAAATTAAAAAGGAAACAGCCATTTGACCCAGTGATCCCATGTCTTGGAATATAGCCTAAGAAATCTGAAACACAAATCAAAAAGAATGTATACCCCCCTGTTTTCATAGGAGCACAATTTCCATAGCAGCCTAAGGTATGGAAGCAACCCAAATACCCATCAGTAGATGAGTGGATAAAAAAAAAACTGTGGTACATTTACACCCTGGAATACTATGTAACTGTGAAAAGGAATTTACCCTTTGAAATGCCATGAGGGACCTGGAAAATATTAGGCTAAGCAGAATAAGCCAGTCAGAGAAAGATAGGTATCACATGATTTCACTCCTATGTGGAATCTAATGAACAACATAAACTGATGAAAAATATAAACC
The DNA here is from genome assembly GCF_014108245.1 of Pipistrellus kuhlii. Taxonomy (NCBI): domain Eukaryota; kingdom Metazoa; phylum Chordata; class Mammalia; order Chiroptera; family Vespertilionidae; genus Pipistrellus; species Pipistrellus kuhlii. The sequence goes on from NW_023425427.1 coordinate 52,390,046, forward strand.
CAGAGACAAAGAAGCATGGAACAGATTGTGGAAACTCAGAGGAAAGATAGAGATGGAGGATGGAGGTAGGGAGAGATTGACCAGGAAACTTATATGCATAGATGCATAGCCCATAGGCACAGACAATAGTGTGGTAAAGGCCTGGGAGGAGTGTGTGTGTATTGGAGGGGTTCAATGGGGAATAATGAGGGACATCTGTAATACATTCAACAATAAAAATAATTCTATATAATAAAAGCCTAATATGCTAAGTGCCCTATAATCCAGTCATCTGTTCAACCAATCAAAACATAATATGATATTAGTATGCTAAATCTGCTCAATCGCTCACTATGATGTGCACTGATCACCAGGGGGGCAGATTCTCTGACTGGTAGGTTAGCTTGCTGCTGGGGTCCAGCCAATTGGCACTGAGCAACATGGACATGCCCTGGAGTCCTCCCACAAGCCCTCCCCAAATGGCCAACCTCCCACATTCCTTTCAGGCCCCAATCTTGTACACAGGGAACAAATGGTGAGATCAGTAACTTACAATACAATATGCTAAATGCTGTATCTGTTGCAAGAATAAATGCCTTTACCCCTAGGGAATGAAACAACTGACCTAAAGAAAGAGAATGGTCTCTGGACTAGGTGACACTCATAGTAAAATCTCATCTCTTCTAATGTCTATCTATGTCCTCTTGCTGTACTTTTTTCTTCTTCTTCAATTTGTGGCTCTGCCTGCACCCCAACATTCTCTCATGCACAATATGGAAGAACAGGAAGTGACATCTGATGAATGGCTGCATAGGTGCACAGTTTTTTCTCTTCTTCTAATATCTCAATAGGCTAACCACCTATAACTCAATAAAGAAGTCCCTGATCAACACAGATGCACTCCTGACAGAGGTTCAGTTTCTAAAATATTTAAAGAACTCAGAAAACTCAAAACCAAACAAATAAATGATCCAATCAAAAAGTGAGCAGAGGACCTAAAAAACACCACTTCCAAGAAGACATACAAACAACCAATAGATATATGTTCAACCTCACTGGCAATTATGGAAATGCAAATTAAAACTACAATGAGATACCACCTTATACTTGTTAGAGTGTGGCCATTATCAACAAGACAAGCAACAGCAAGCTTTGGAGAGGTTGTGGAAAAAAGGGAACCCTAATTCACTGCTGGTGAGAATGTGGACTGGTACAACAACTATGGAAAGCAGTCTGGTGATTCCTCAAAAAATTAAGAATAGAGCTACCATATGACCCAATAACACCACTCCTGGGTATAGACCTGAAAATCTCAAAATCATTTATACACAAAGATATATGCACCCTGTGTTCATTGCAGCATTATTCACAGTGGCCAAGACATGGACACAACCAAAGTGCCCTGCAGTAGAGGACTGGATAAAGATGTGGTACACATACACAGTGTAATACTACTCAGCCACTAGAATGGCCATTTATTTTCATTACCACTGCTCTTCCCTTAAATAATACAATTCTTTCTTAATCTTTCTCTAAATCATTGCTGTAAACGAGGGCTGACTGGGGACGGTATGACTGTGAAAGTGGTTTGCATTAACTTTTTTCACCAGGTTGCTCAGGGTTCTCTCTGGACAAAAGAGTATTTTAATGTCCAGACAATCTGCTGTTCTCAACCAAGACAGCCTGGCCACCTCTGAGTCTAGATTTCTGAGAATCCGCTTTCTTGCTCCTCTGAGGCTTTGTCTCAAGGCACTGCATGGTCCCTCTGGAACTGATTAGCCTATTAGTGTTCCATAGGCCCTTCCATGACCGGGCTAGTAAATCGGGAATTGCTTTCATCCTGTAGCTCTTTTGAGGCACATCTTATTTCCCCATAACCCCCCAGTGGTTTTTGAAACCCAACCCATATCTGGAACAGAGCACAGAAATGAGAACAACCCTAATTTCTTTTTACCCAGACTTCAGGCCATTTTAAAGAAAAACACAAGTTTGATATGAAGTGTGGGGCAGATACAAGTCTGTTTATTTTCTCACACACTTGCAATATGGGCTGCGCCTAGACATAAATGGTTGCCTTTCCAGAATACGTAGTTGCAGTTTCAAAGAAAAATGATCAAGGCTTTAGTGTTTTCTGCAAGATTTAGACTGATTTCTTATCTATTGTGTGATTGGGAATGTTGAGGAAGAGATAAGGCCAGCTTAGAGCAGGTCTGCCTCAGACCGGACTGTAGTGTGTGGGTCCTTGACTTTGTGCAGGAAAGATTTCGCAACACGAGTTCAGGTGGGTTTGCGAGTATGTTTATTAATGCTGGGGTCAGTGAAACAAAGGAAGAACTTAGAGTAGAAAAAGCAACAGGGAGAGCCCAGGAGGTGCTCGCTTTGGCCTCTAGAAATGTTACAGGAAAAAGTGAGCCTGGGTGGCGCTGCTTTAGCTCACTGGGAAGTGAACCTGGGCAGGGCTGCTTTTAGCTGGGAAGTGAGAGAAAAGGGGGCCTTGGAGACAGAATCAGGGGGTGAGCCCAGGTTGAGCTGCTGCTGCCCATTGCTCCCCTGGCTGCAAGTCTTGTGGGGACCTTTAGAAATAAAAGTTCATGTCTGGGAAGGGACATGAGCCCGCTCTAGAGCAAGCTGCACTGAGTCTTTGTCCTGAGGGCTTTTTATCCTTTTATTATTATTATTTTTTGTTTTTCTCATGCAGAGGAGAATCTTGGGGGAGGGTTTCAGTAGACTATTCATCAGCTTTCCAGGTGTATTTTTAATATGCTGATGCATTAAAATGAGTGTATAGGGAGTTTTAGATTATTCTTTCGTCTGTTTTACTTTTATCTTAGGTCTTTCTGGCTTTAGTGAGGTTTTGTTATGTGTTCCCCAACTTCATCGGTCCTTGGAACAAATGGCATTAACTGAGTCCTTGTTCTCCATTTTCCCAGGCCAGGGTGATATAAGCTAGGTATTCTCTAGTCAGGGAAGGGAGGTATAAACCATTTGCTTTCAGGTGTCCTTGGTTGGGAAAAATAAGGTCTTGTGAGTCACAGGCTTTAAGCTGCCCAAACTGTGTGGACTTGTTTAGTTTCCCTGTCTCAGTTTCCCCATTTCCCTAGCTCCTTATTGTCCTGCTACAGTAATAATCTATGCCTTTGCACAGTTTCTAATGTTTTAGGTCTCCTACCTACACTTTATTATCTCTGATTTTCTTCCTTGCCAAAAAGTATTGCTTGATTTTATATTTATGAGTTATAGCTTTTATTTTACCCCATTTTTCAAAGAGATCTTTTTCCATCAGAGGCTCCATCTGCCGATTGATCCTGATTCCCCTATTGAGTTCCCACTCCTAACCTTCTCCAATAGAAGGTTGAACCATTTTATCCCAACTTTCATGTTTTTGCCATTACTTAGAGAATATGTAAGCATTGGCTCACAATGACTTTTAATAGCCTTCACTGTCAACCCCCCACTTCACTAGCAAGGAAGAGCTATGGTGGCTCCATAGCAACCACCAATTTGCTTACTCTTTTCTAAGTTAGATGTCACTTGGCACTTTGGCCTCTATGCTGGGAAATTATAGGAAAAATGCTTTAAATGTTACTGTTCCTAAGACTGTTTTTTGAGTTTTCATTATGTACTGGAAAAAATGAACTGGACTTGGGTTTGAATCTCAACTGGATCACTTACTAGTTTTGTTGCCTTCGGCACCTCATTTGACTCTTCAGTCCTCAGCACTCTGCATTTAAAACCCAGTAGCAATGCCCAGCTTGCTGCTGCAGAGGCACTGTTTCTAGGGACGACTGAGAACTGCATGAAGCACTCCACATAGAAGGTAGTGTGTGTTCAGGAAAAGTAGAGCTAAGAATTACATACTCTGGTCATTCTCAGTCATTCTTAATACTTTAATTTATATAATTAAGGGCTTTTCAATTCTCCTTAATGCTCATAATTCTCAGTGCCATATCTTGTTTCTCTTCCTCAGTCTCTCCCTCTGAGATCTCAGAAGCTAGTCCCTGGTTCAGGCTTCATTCAGCATTTTGCTTGTGCCCTGGCCAGCCAGTTCTCCAGCCCTGCCCAGGCATTCTTGGTAGAGTATGACTTGGCCTGACGTTTCAATTCTCCTTGCGTCCACTACTGGCCTTGAGTCCGGGCTTAGTATTGTGATGTGTTTTGGTCTGTTGGATCTCAACAGATATGATGGAAGCAGAGCCCTGGAAGCTCTGTGTGTGACAGAGGTTGCTCTCCTGCCTTTTCTTGCCATTTGAATGTGCCCAGGTTAGGCTGCTGGTCTAGGAGGAAGAAGAGGGGTCCAGCCACCCCAAGTAAAGCCAGCCTATATCACTCAATAACCAGCAGACCCTAGATATGTTAGCATTCCGTGCCAAGACAGTAGAGTAGAGAAGACCCCATGAGGTGTCAGAGCTAGAGAGGGCTTGCTGACAGATCCCAATTGCCCCATTGTCCCAGAGAGATGAGGGATAGACTGAACTTTCCTCATGTCCCGAATAAGGATGCATATTTTTGCAGAAAGAGAAATCTGGACATCTAAAGTGGTTCTAAAGCTCACAAGAGGGATGCAGTCCATAACACTGGACACTAATGTTGAAAGTGTCAGAGGGTTATCCAGTCTGAGACCAAAGGAGTGGGAGCTCATTTGGAGCACAACAGCACTAAAAACTAGATATTATGGTTGCAGTGTATCAGCGGTGTCAGCTCTGGACAACCACAGAAACACTTCCTCATGGAGACTACATTACTGGGTGTAAACACTCCACTTAGACCCAGCCCAGAGAGAAGAGAGAAAGGGGAAAGTCCATAATTTGATTGAGTATAATACTGAAATAATTCGGAAAATACTGAAGTGGTTGACTTAAAATGTAGAAGTGATCAGACTCAATTTTCTACCAGGAAACATGAGGGATAGAATTTGCTTCAGTAAGAAAGAGAAAGCTATATTTGCAGGTCTGAGCTCATGGCTAAGAAAATCATGCTTATCTCATGTTTTTGTGAAAAGACTGAATGGAGCAGAATTTGAAAAGAATGGAGATTTAATGAGTTTATAGAGAAATATAAAGCCATGCTCTTTTTACAACTTGGTTGTGGTAGTTGGAGGTGAGGAACTACTGTCGGCTCACCCAATTAGAGGCCTCTGGGCTTCTTGGGAACCTGGACCTGACCACTATGATTGGACACTGGGCTGTACCCTATGTGGTGACCTGCTGGGCTTAGGCAGAGCTCTGGCCTGGTGCTGGCTGCCTCAGGGATGAAAACCATGGGTTCAGGCCACTTGGTCAATTGATTAAGCTCTTCAGTCCATAACATTGGACACTGATGTTGAAAGTGTCAAATTCTTTTGTTGGTTAGTGTTTTCTTATTGACATAATGACCTTGTCTCCCCTTCCCCCAATTTAAAATCTACACATGGGACTAAGATACACACAGAGATACATCATTCATGTCATGCTACTCATTTGATAAGTACTCATTAGAAATAGAATGCAAATGCTTTTAGATTAACTGGTTAAAATCACCCTATAAATGCCAAGAATGTGGCAAAAAAGAAAAATAGCATGCCTAGGGTGGTGTAAAATCTCAAAAGGAGTCAATTCATGAACAAACTGTTTGTAAGGATATTAACACAGGGCCTTTATTAAATCTGCTTAGCAACTTCATGGGGAAGATTTATGTACACCAATAGGTGAGAAAACAGATACAGAGAATAATTTCTTCAATGTTATGTAACCAGTGAAATAATAGAACTGGTTTTTGTTTTGTTTTTAATTGTCAAATTTGGGCTCTTTCCACTGATCACCTTTCTGCATAGACTTTATACCACCTTGCATGGTCTGGACTCCTTCCTTTTGTTGGTGCCCCTGATAGCTGAGATTGCTTTAGATAGACTTAGGTTCGTGGTCAGCAAACTGCGGCGCTTTGGTCCCTCGAGTGTGGCTCTTCCACAAAATACCACGGCCTGGGTGAGTCTATTTTGAAGAAATGGCATTAGAAAAAGTTTAAGTTTAAAAAATTTGGCTCTCAAAGGAAATTTCAATCATTATACTGTTGATATTTGGCTCTGTTGACTAATGAGTTTGCCGACCACTGACTTAGGTGAGTATTATCTAAGTTTTTACTTTTTCTGCACTGTGGTGTGTTGGGGAGCTTTAGATGTTGGGTTCGGGAAACAAAATCCACATTTTTGTTTGCTTACTAGTCAGAGGTTCCGGTGTCTGTTACAATCACTGGTAAGCTTACAAACCCTCCTGATACTTGGACCCACTTCAGTCCTGTTATCTTGAAATCCCTGGGGTTTGAGCCTGAGCATTTGAAAATGACCCCCACTGAGTCTAACCTGGTGCTGGCCTAAGAACCACTGGCTTAAGTTAACATTTCAACGCGTTGAAAATTGGATTCTAACAAGAGAAAGCAATTAGCACAGGTGCTAAATCGTGCTAAGCAACCTGTGATATCCAAACAAGCAATCATCAGTGGGAGGTAAAGAAACAAACTCTAATCAGCCCTTAAGAGGAACCTCTGGGATCCGCACCTCAGGGTGTTATTCCGGAATTTGAGAAATGAATGCGCTCTTGGTTTCAGTACTGGCCCTGAAATATCTCATCATTTCAGATGTTTAACTGAACAGAGGGGAAGTGAAGGAGGAACAACGCACGGGGACTGCTGCTCTAGAAGTTTCCTGTGCTTCCCCACAGGTGAAGCAGTGTAATCAGGAGTGGGCAGTCTGCCTGTCAGCAGAGGTGCAGTCGGAGAGGAAGCCTCCCGTGCCAGGCACGTGCTCAGTGCTGGAGACACAGTGAGGCCCCGACGTATATCAGGGGTGACCTTGAAAAAATGTGACTGATGCCACACAATACATTTAAAATGAACTCCTTGCCGGGACCGGTTTGGCTCAATGGATAGAGCGTCGGCTTGGGGACTGAAGGGTCCCGGGTTCGATTCCGGTCAAGGGCATGTACCTTGGTTGCGGGCATATCCCCAGTAGGGGGTGTGCAAGAGGCAGCTGATCGATGACTCTCTCTCATCGATGTTTCTAACTCTCTATCTCTCTCCCTTCCTCTCTGTACAAAATCAATAAAATATATTTAAAAAAAAAAAAAAAAAAAAAAAAAAAGCCAAGACCGGTGTGGCTCAGTGGATAGAGCGTCAGCCTGTGGACTGAAAGGTCCCGGGTTCGATTCCCGTCAAGGGCATGTACCTTGGTTGCGGGCACATCCCCAGGAGGAGGTGTGCAAGAGGCAACTGATCGATGTCTCTCTCTCATCGATTTTTCTAACTCTCTATCCCTCTTCCTTCCTCTCTGTAAAAAATCAATAAAATATATATATTTAAAAAATAAAAATAAAAAATAAAAAAATAAAATGAACTCCTTAAAGTCATGTGTTACAGATAATCATGGTAGGACACCCTCGATGCTAAGTGATTGTTACATGCCTCAAACCATATCACAACTTCTGAGAAAAATCTGCTGTCATCTCTGTCTATTTCCCATATCTGTGCCTCCACTGAATACCAGCTCATTCCAGTTTTACCTTTTCAGTGTTATTACATTCATCCTCTTCTCTTTATCTTTAGTGTTTTCAATGTAGGCATTTTTTTTTCTTCCTGGACTTATACCTGCTTCTAGCCTTTTTAAAACTAGCCACTCCCAGGCCAGATATGCTCCCAAGATGGCTCCCCACTGTCTGCTGGAGAAGGTTCAGAAACTAAAACGTGGCATGGCCTTACCCTCCAGCTGTGCTTCTCAGACTAGCCTCATCGGGCAGCTCGTCAGAGATACAGCGTCTCAGAGGCTCTGCTTCATGCAGGTTGAAGAGAACCTGCATTTAACAAGATCCCTAGGTCGTGGGTGCATACAATCAAGTGTGGGAAGCACTTGTGTGTCACAGGTCTTTCATGAGCTGGCTTATGCCTCCTTTCCTTCCTTTCTTCTTCTGGCCATTGTGAGTTCCAGAAACATCACACACACCTTGGAGGGAATGTCCTTCTCATCACTGTCCTCTTGGCAAATACCAGCTTGGTCTTTAAAGCTCTCTCTGGAGCACTTTCCTTTGTGAAGTTTTCCCTATCACTTCCCCGAAGTTAATCCTGCCCTCGTCTGACGATTTCCATTGTGCACGGAACTCTCGTGTTGAAATTGCTTCTTTACCTGTTGCTTTTGTCCACCCACCTGTTAAGTGCCTGAGAGCAGGGCTCATGTGTCTCTCACCTCAATTTCTTTGGTTTGCTGTATAGGGCTGGCCACTGGCACTCAATCAGCATTTCAGATTGATTGCTCACAAATTGGTATGGTATGATAGTGGCTTTTACCTGCAGATGTGATTCTGCTTCAGCCTCTGGATGGTCATGTCTGAAGAGGAGGATTCTTAAGCTATTCCAGTTCTCATGAGTTGAAGGTTAGTATTCATTTGCTTCAGTAAAAACCAGGAGCATCCATGTTTTCCCATGTAATAGTGGTCCTTTTCATCCACAGTGCCTTTATTTTGGCCAAGCCTTTTGATTAGGCCTTCTTGATTGGATCTGCTTTATAACTTGGAGTTGTAGGATGGCTCCAGTATCAACGGACACATGGGGATTGGCCAGCCAGGGGTCATGTCCTCACTGCCTTCAGGGATGGTGGCTGACTGCCTTTCTTGCTACCCTTGGATCCCTTGGTCAGACTGCTTATGGTTTCATTTGCCTACACACCCACCCTCCCGCTTTTTCTAAGATTCTCTGCCTGTTGTGTGAATTGTCTCTCTTTTTGCTCTCTCCATTCACTATCCAACTTATCCCAAAGATAGGGTTTAGCATGTAAAAATAGAGGATGCCCAGATAACGTTAAATGAAGAATTTTAAAATATGAATGTTCCAGATTTTGCATGGGATGTACTCATACTAAAGAATGATTTGTTTTTTATCTGAAATTTAACTTTAACTGGGCATCCGATGTTTTATGTGGCAACTCCCACCCTTTTATAAAACTGTTTATAAAACTCACACCCTTTATCTCCCCTGAGGTGAGGAATTAGAATAGTTACCAAATTGAAAGGGAATGGGAAAAATCCAGGTGGACACAGTAATATATTAAGATTTCATGATGATTTTATCCAGTCAGAATAACCATGTTGAGTGCAAAGCATTGATTTCCAAGCAAAGGAAAATCTTTCATGGTATATAGAACCATTGGTAATCTTTCAGGAGTAAGTTGTATTTTTAATGATCTTGTTGGCTTTCAGTAAAGTTGGGAGGGAGTAGAGAAGCAGTTAAGAAGGAAAGTTATGCAGACAACCTCTGTGTTCCAATCCTCACTCCACCACCAGTTGTATAGCATCCACAGGTCACTTTTTTTTTTTTTTTCTGAGCCTCTGTTTGCCTGATTTGTAAATAGGGGTAATAATTGTGTCCACCAAACAGGCATTTTTTCAAGGATTAAATGCTATACTATCTCTGCTACTCCACTACTAAATGGCTCTCTCTAGCCCGTGTGCAGAGCATGCCCACAGGAAGCCATCTGAGGCACACTTTTACATTTGAGAAGAATGGTATGGTTGGAGCAGGACTTTTTCTTTTTCTTTTTTTAGTTAAACCAGGGGGTGGGGAATGTCATTTGGTCTACCCTTGCTAAGGAAACTACAGGCAGGACTCAAAATTCAGTAAATCCAGGAGCTTTTTTCATAGCACCATAAATTTATATTAAGTGGATTACATTAAGCAAATGATGTTATAAAGATACCAGTGGCCCTTGGCAGCATAAAGGACCCTCATCCCTGTTGAAGCATAGTTAACATACAATAAGGGTCTTTGGACACATGAGTGATAAGAATATTGCCTTCAGAGATTTGGAGAAAAATCCGTGGGTCTTCCCTAGCCCTGTGGATTGGCATGAGTGTGAGTGTCCTGTAAGACAGTCTGCACAGAATAAGTGCTGTGCTCCCTAGATTCAAGGGAATATTTGGATCTTCAGGGAATTGCTCAAAATGGAATGTATTCAGGGGCTTGATAAAAATGGAATGGTGTTTTTAGTGGCAATGTTTTTGTTTTTTAAGAAGTATACTGAGAACAGGGTGTAGGAAGTAGAAGAAATTACCCCAACGAAGACTCTATGGCTGTGTTACCTTATGTTCTGAATAAATTTTTAAAAAGACAGATGTGCTGACAAAGGAGTATGAATTTTAAATGCAAGCTAAAATGTATTCACTTGAACAATTTTAAAATTAAATAAGTCAGTGCCTTTTATTTAGAATTTTAGATACTTAATCACATAAGTAATCCTTCTATAATTACTTATAGAAGAAAAGGCCATGAAGATAAATACAGTAGGGGAAAAAAATCCAATATGGACACAAGCACTATAAATATTTTCTTCTGGATATGTATGTGATGTTTTGAAAAACTAGTATATCTATGTAGTATGTAAGTAACTAGTAACCATGTATGTATTACATAAACATACATATGAAACCAGCGAGCTATCTCATATAATTTTTGCTTAATTTTATCACTTAACTTGGTCTTATAAATATAAGTTAATTCTATATATAAAGGGTATTAATGCAGAATAATAAAGTAGTCCATGAATTCTGAAATTCATGGATAATATGCAGGTGAATTTGATTATCATATTTCAAATGATCTACCTAATATTTTAATAAGTAGAAAAAAACAGTAAAATTTTCACAAAACAGTAAACAAAAGGCCATTGTTTAGTGATACTAAAAAAGTAAAAGCAACTATTATGACTTAATATCTTTGTTCAATGTTAATACCCCGGCTCATTCATTTATTCACTTATTTAGTTATTTGATCAGTCATTTAATTATCATTGGGGACATTATAGACACTACAACTCATAGCGTACAGATATCAAAATCTAATGGGAATGGCAGATAATAAACACACACATTAATATATAATTTAAATTGTGATAAGAAAAATAATGTGTTTTGATTATAGGTAATCTACTCTAGAAATTAGTAATCCGGCTTAGACATAATAGAGAAATAAGAAGTGTCATACTTGCTGCTCAATATTCTATTTCTTATCAAAAACTATTGAGAAAGGTTTTATTATATCTATTTTACAAGTGTAAACTCACCAAGTTATGACACCATAAAGTGAACTTGTGATGTGGGAGAGCATTTCGAAGTGTATGCTTTGGCTGTTCGTACTGCTTATCTATTAGGGTCATTGCTGTCAGTGGGTTTGTGTAATGCCAGAGCAGTCTGGAGTGATCCTTGGAGGTTGAAGTCCCCAGTTGTCCACAGTTAATAGTGGCAGGCTCCATTCAATCTTCCTTGCCATCTTTTATACATTTATTTAGGATTCTACACCTCTGAGAACTATTGGCCTTAGGATGTATTTTAGAGTATTTGGAGCAATGGAAACGTAAATGTGCTTTAGGATCTTTCACAAACATGAATTTGGGCAGCTGAGCTTTTGGAAAGATGGGAAGAATGAAGTTCAAGGTCATTGGTGCTGTCAAGCTAGTACCTGGGACATGGTGACTACTATGTAGGGCAGATCCACGTGCTTAGACAATCAATGGGACAGCAGACAGAATCAAGATCCCCCAGTAGGGTAAAAAAAAAAAAAAATCCCCAACAGGAATCTAACAAAGATGTGCACCTGAACAGGTGTTCACATCTTACAGGCTTAGAGGTGGATCTCAGAGCTCCTAGGTCCAGGACTGTAATCTTTTCTGAAAACTGCCTGTCTGCTTTTAAACAGAAGTTCAAACAGGTGATGGAGGTCCAGTGTATAAATACACTATGATCATGTTTTACAGCATGATCATAGTGTATTTATATTAGATAATTTTCAAAATGAGTGTTTTTTTATTTTCTACCATGATTATAAATAAAAAGAAAACCAATCAATACTGTTTGTAGTTGAACCATGTATCTTCTTAAATCTCAAGGAAATAGAATAATTAATTGTAAAGGATCATTGACTGTGAGCCATCTAAATGTGGCAGGATATTTTTCCATCTGGGGAGGTTTGGGATATGTGACTATGGATGACATGAGAAAGGCTGCTGATACTCATTTTGGCCAGAACACTTACCCCTGTGGAGAAGGCTCCTGCATAGTAGAGGGCCATCCTGCTGTCATACTGAGGGCTGTCACAACTAGTTAATAGCCACCAGCCCCACTGGACTGGCTTGTAGGCAACTGATACACCTTCATCTTGATGCTGAAATTGTTTATTAAATCCGTAGGTCTGTGGTGGGGGACGTGCAAGGAGGGGGACATGGGAGGGAGATGTCTTAGAAGCCCACTCAGCCTTCTTGCTACCCTGTTTCCCCAAAAATAAGACAGTGTCTTATATTAATTTTTGCTCTCAAAGATGCGCTAGGTCTTATTTTCAGGGGATGTCTTATTTTTCCATGAAGAAGAATACTGTACACATTTATTGTTAAATGAAAATAAAGGAAATTTATTACCTGTATATGGTACAGTAGTACGGTAGTTGTCAAGACAAACCAGACAAACTGGGAATCCTACAGTATCAAGAATTTACTCATTTATTCAATGACAATCATGTCATCATCTTCTGGAACATCATCATAACAATCCAATTCCTGAATTTCCTGGTGAATTTCTTGTGACTCCATTTCTTTCAGAATCAGTGGACCAAATCTCTCACGGTTAGCAATAGCATTCTGAGACAGAGCCTAGGGGGGCCTTATTTTTGGGGAGATGCCTTATATTTCACTCAGAAGGAAACCTGTAAGTAGGTCTTATTTTCGGAGGATGTCTTATTTTCGGGGAAACATGGTAGTCAAGGGCAGGGAGGAGCCAATGGGCTTTAGACTACAATTGGCCTTGAGAACTGAAAGACCTTTTATTGATACAGCGCGTAAGGCAATTTGAGGTTAGCTGGTAGAATTTACTGTGTCAGAGTGATTTTGGACCTGGGAGAAGTTAAAAAGGGAGCAAATCCGATCCCAGGTCACCTTTAAGTAGACATTATAAATCTTTAAATACAAGTTACTTTTTTCTCAGTAGGAGGTTGGTGAAGATTGCTAAGGTGACTCCCATTTATAAGGAACTGGTGTAAAAGATCCTGGCAGCTATTGTTTCTGGTAATCAGTTTCTTCTCTACTGTCTTGAAATGACTTTCAAGGTGGTTCATGAACAGGCTTGCAGTTATTTTATGGCTTGCAGTTTAATAGTGACTCTTCCATCTGAATTTTGTTCAAGATATGTTACCTCACCAACAGGGCTTAATTCATTGCCTCTATTAGACACAGATACCAAGTTAGAGAAAGCATTGAAGTGGGGGATTTCTTACTGCATAAAGTATACCTGCTGGATTTTTAAGCTCAAATCTGTTACCTAGCATTTGTCAAGAGCCAATTTTATATTTTTTAAAGAAGGAATGGAATGTGTTTTATTCTAGTACCTAACTAGAACCCAGCATGTAGCAGTCATCCAATGAACATTTGTTTATTGACAATTCATTTGAAAATATATTGGTTGCTTCCTATGACCAAACATGTCTTATACATAAGTCAGTGCCCATACTTCTGTGGATGAATGAATGACTTCTCAAAGTCATTATTATCTATGGAGGAAATACCTACCCACAAATAATGGTAGAACTAAGTGGAATAAAGTGAATGTGTGAATATTAAAAACAAAGCTTAGTTAAAATGCTGAGGAGGGAAGTGTTAATTCCACCTTAAAATAGTAATGATAAACCTCATAGAGAGAATTATCTTCGTGTCCCTACAAAGAACATTACCAACGTTAGAGTGCTGCGCTCTATCGTCAATGCCATCAGCCACCTTTCTGTGACACCAGGGCTGAAGGAAATGTTTAATGTTGGAACTGTCCATGTTTAGTTCCCCAACGTCATAAAAGGTTGAAAAGATTTTATGTTTTTAATCACAGAGCTCCTTAGTCTTGAGTCCCAGCTTCCCCTGAGCTGACCCACGTGCTCACAGCAGCGGTAGCTTTCTCCATGAACAGTGCAGAACAATTCAAATTGTTGGAAAAGGAAAGAGAGGGGGACGAAAAGAGAGGAGGGAGGAAGAGAGGCAGAGGGAGAGAAATCCCTCTTTATGGTGCTCTCTAAATGGAAACCAATGATGGAGTGTTATGCTGAATTCGAAAAACTGATACAAATGAAGGTTATGTAAAAGCAGGGTCAATTACTTATGTTTAAATGTTAAATGAAATAAAGCCAGATTCTACAAATATGCACGAGAAACAGCAACTATGGTAAAAACACATACAAGAAACTGTAGTAACACGTGGGAGAAAAATACATAAAATCATTAATGATGATTACTTTAGGATGGAAAGACAGTTATTTAAAAAACACATTTCAACAATGATATTTTAACTAGGAAGATAAATTTTATTTATTTAAAATGGAGTTGACATTTAGGAGAGAAGCCTAATAGGAAAATGGATTCCCTTCAAGATTGTTCCAAGGAGGGGGGGGATGTGTTTACTTAGCGTTATGCATCTTGTCATAGATTTTGGACAAATGCTTTAGTTCCTGATCATGCTGTCCTGCTGTTTCCTGAGAATGTTCTGAAACAGCTCTAGTGTTGGCTGGTTCAAGGTCACACAGTTCAACCCTGAATCCGTGTCTCTCGCAGGCAAGTTCAGGAGAGCACAGAGCTGACAGCTCCTGGAAGCCCCATGTCTCCGAGGGACAGGACGAGCTCAGTCAATGCTGTGTCTAGCTGATGGGAACTGCAGAGAGGGGAGCTAGGAATGTATGTCTCCAGCTAAGGTATCCTCTGGCATCAGAGACGCTCAGGGACACAAGCCTACCTAAGGCCAGCCTGTACCACATTTTGGTTAATGAAAGGATGTCTTGTAAGGATATTGTATCACTTTTTGCCAAGACATGGCTGACTCTGCATTAGGATAAAAGAAGCACAATGGCACTTGATTTGGTTTTCTAATCTGTCCTCCAGAAGAGCAGCCCAGCAGTAAAAAACTCCTCATTGATAAGTTCAACTTGCCACACATCATAGGTTATTTGAATAATAGTTATGATGATGAGGGCCGGAGTAAGTTCTTATGATAGAAATGGTATATTTTATAGTATTTACCTTTGGGTTTTCAGATCTAAATTAGCCTTTTTGTATTACTTATTATATTCTTGCCAAACAGATTCAAAGTTCCTTCTTTGAGCAAAACTTTGACCTTTACTTTGGATAAAAAAATAAATTCCTAATTTTGTTCTTCCTGCCTTCATACTAGCAGCACATTGTGGTTTCCACTGAGACAGGAAGTGGCTTGGTGGCTTTGCCATGAGTAGGGTGACCGTCATGCCCCTTTTAGGATCCCTCCCTCCTAGAAGAGTTTAGGCTTCACTTTTCCTCACCCTCCTCATTGTGTCCCCAACCACTCTCTTCCCATTGGATTTGTTTGTTGTGTGGTCTTTAGCTATGATGCTATGGCGTGTCTCTGTGGTTTTGAGCTCCTGCCCTCCTTGCTAGAGAGAACTTTGGAGAGAAAGTCAGCACAGTTTTATTTCTGAGGCAACTGGAATCTTGAATTCTTCCTTAAGTCATCTTAACCCAATTGAAAGCTTTTTTTTTTTTTTTTTTTTTTTGTCCTCATGGCTTTTACAGATCAGTAGCATATGTCTTGCCTAGCCATCACATCTAATAAGAGCAGGCAGTTTTGTCTCTCTGATGGTTTCTGTGTAATCATCCTACACCCATGTGTCATCCAACACAGAACCTTTTATCGGGTTAGGAAAGTGAAATCATGAGTTTAAAGATAGAGGACAGTCTCAGCGGAGTTACAGCCATACCAGAGTTATACTTTCTTCAAAAAGGGACCGCACACACCTAGCTGGCTTGGCTCAGTGATTGAATGTTGACCTATGATCCAGGAGGTCATGGTTTGATTCAAGGTCAGGGCATATGCCTGGGTTGTGGGCTTGATCCCCAGGTTGGGAGGGGGGGTTGCAGAAGGCAGCTGTTCAATAATTCTCTCTCATCATTGGTGTTTCTATTTCCCTTCCTCTCTGAAATAAATAAAAATGTTAAAAAATAAACATTTAAAAAGGATTGTACAGAAACTGCCTAGCTGGCTAGAGCAACATGGGGTGTGTTGCTGACTCCTCCAGATGCAGTGTCTGACCACTGGGCCGTGTGACACCAGTGGGCCCTCTGGCACAGACATGACATTTTGACCACCCTTCAGCACCTTTCTTGTGCTTGCTGCTGCCTTAGACTCTGGAGTGTCATATCAGCACACTTTGTTGTTATTGCGTTGGCTTCCTTTGGTCTAGAGCCACAGTGCCATACTGAATAGTGAAAAATTTAGGAAGAATAAATAAAAAATAAAACAGACTGGAAATCACCACAAAGCATATGTATCATTAGAATATTAATCCTCTTGAAAGAGGATTTTCAAGTGTTAAAAACATACTATGTTAGGGATATTATATCACCTTTTGCTAACTAGCAGTTAAAACTTTTCATTCACAAGTTCACCTTCAAATAATAATGCATAGCAGATTTTTTGAGTAGTGATGATGATGATGATGATGGAGATACTTATTATGTAATAATAAACTAAGCATTTTACATCTAACTCTGCCTCCAATTCCCTAAAAAGGCCTGTAAGAAGGAAATTGTTTTCCCTTCCTTACAGATGGCAAAACTGGGGCTAGTAAGGCAGGAAACAGGTGGTCTAATTGTAGACCCTCACATATCAGTTGATGTTGTATCAGAGAAGCATATTAAAAATAAGTGATGTAGAATAAAGAATTTATTACAGGAATTAGATATTTCTCTTATTGTGGGAGCTGGGAGACGCTAAGGAAGGCTGTTGCCTCTGCATCTCTCATGATGGATTGAAGTTGCTATGGGTAAGCAAAGGGAATTTATTATAAGAATTTGGAGGTATCTTATGGAACTCTGAGCCCCAAACTGTGTCTGGACTCAGCAGTTGACAAGTCATCAGGAGCCAAGGTGATGGTCTGTTCTCCATTTGCCTGTGTATCTATTTCTGTATGTTTTTCCCTTCTTCTTCCTCTCCCTCTTTTTCTATTTCTCTTTCTCCCCCTTCTCTTTCTCAGTAGGACTTTGTCTCTATTTCTCTCTGAGCATGTGGTGCACATCCTCTTCCTAGGTTGACTTTTTTTCACTTCTTAAGCACACGGTGGAAGGTAATCATTTTTATAGCTTCCAAATGCATAGATCTTCGATCAAGACCCACAGAGAGTGACTTGGGGCTGTGACTCTTAGTTCTAGAGTCTAGGGATATAGAATCTCATTGACACAACTTGGATCATGTATCCAATCCACTGCAATCAGAGAGTACAATGAAGACAAGGAAGGTCGTGGGTGGACAGCCCCTCCAAAAGCATGTTACAATCAGGATCATTCTAGCATCACAGGGTAGGGCAAAAGTAGGTTTATAGTTGTTCATATGGAAAATATTATGATAATAAATATCAATATGAGAATAAACTCTATGTTTCACATACTCACCACTATAAACCTACTTTTGCTCTATCCTGTACGTAAAGGTTGAATTGCAGGAAGTTTCCATAATAGAAAGAGGGAGGACTATTAGGACTCTACTACTTGGGCTCATTTCTGTGGTTTGGGTCCTGCAGTAGTGGTGGAGGTGGTTGGATTTTGCTTATTTCTGAAAGTTGACTTGACAGGCTTTGCTACTTGCTCCTGGAGGAGGGAATCTCTAAAACTAACTTCTCACCTTAATATATTATAATGCATTTTTTGTTATTTTGTTCTATTCATTTTTATAATTGCATCATATTATGAGAATTTAAAGTCATTTACAAACTGAGAAAGAGTAAAGATTCTCCTTAGGCTCCAGCACATTTAACTTTTAGTACTGAAATACCTTTTTGGTGTTCTTATTTTATTGCACCTATTAATATTTATGTATAGTTAAATTCCCTTATAGTATTTTCCAGGAGACCAATCTTTAATATTGTAGGCAGAACATTGTGAAGTGTATAATATAATGGATGTTGGGGCAATTTACAATAGTAGCCTGCAGGTAAGGCACTTCTTAGCATAATACATCAGAAAAAAAATCTCTTGAAATAGCCACTATAGCCAAGTAACCATTTTGCGGGGATGGGAAAAGGTTTTAAGCTTTAAAGGGAAGAGTGGAATATAATTAATAGATTTAAGGGCCAAAATGGAATACATTTGACTTGATATTTATGGACTTCTTTTCTTTTTTTCTCACCTGAAGAAATTTTTCTATTGATTGTTTTTAAGAGAGAAAGAAAGGGAGGTGGAGAGACAGAGAAAAACATCAATGTGAGAGAGACACATTGACTGTTTGCCTCCTACAGGCACCCAAACCAGGCCTGGGGATCGAGCCTGCAACCAAAGTACATGTCCTTGACTGAAATTGAACCTGAGACCCTAAGTTCTCAGGCTGATGCTCTAACCACTGACCAAAACCTATTAGGATTGGACTTATTTTCATCAGATGTAAACGTTTTTATATATAATCAAAGGAGTATGAGTAGATACATTCCAATTAGTGGATTTTTTGCTCCTTCTTCATAAATGTTAAACATGAGTCATAGACATATAAAGTAGCTTGTCCAAAGTAGTTGAGCAGTGAGCCACTAAAGGAACCAATGCCAATAGCGAAATGTTTACGTCCTAATCTTCAGTTTTGCCATTATGTATTTGCACCATTTCAGGCAAATGACTTGTGTGAACTTGGCCCATCCTAGATACTAGTGGACTCTTGTTGATGGATTGAAACACCACGCCTCAGTTTTCCCATCTCTAAAATTGCCATAATAAGTTTTATTCAGATAATGGGGAAAATTTATGATTTATGTGAAGATACTTGGAAAAAATCTAATGATATGTAACAAAAGACATTTTAGGGATTCAGAATTCTGGTTCTTGAGTTCGCTTGCCACATTATTTCAAAACAATGTAAACCAACAGGTGATGTGTCCACTTGTGGTTAGTCAGTATGGGGTTGTAAAAGAAGAATGCATAACCCATGGTAAAAGCCATGGAAAGGGAAGACAGGCCATGCAGAAAGCGCTGACCTGGGGAGAGCACAGAGGACATGAGCATGGCTGACCAAAGGCCAGGGCACTGCGCTTTTGTGCAGGGCGAGATGGGAGACCCGTCACCCCTCTGCCTAAGTGCTGTGGCACTCTGCTTCTGTTTCTGCCTTTAACCTGCACTCTTTTCTCAGGCATGCCATCATATCAGGCCAGTGAGCTGTGGGTTCACCTGTCGGTTGGCCTGCTGCCTTCATGTTTTGCTGCCAGCATATGGTCTGGGGTGAGAGAACCTTCCATTATTTGCACAGCTGCTGAGGAATATTATGCTAAAACATTACATGCACAGTTATGTTCAATTATATAAAATCATTCTATTTTTTCCTCATGCTTATTCTCTAGGGTTTGTGCATCTTTCGTTACAGGAAGTTTAGTACAGAGTAGCAGGTGGTACAACACAATGTATATCAGTTAATAAATTTAAATGTCATGGCACACTAAATTTTTTAGCATATATAATTTATATATTTTAGTCAAAGGCCTCAGATCACTTTTGAGGTAGAGGAACAGCTGCACTGAACTCCCTGAATCTTATCCTTCTTTGGTGCAATGAGGGCACGTTAGGCTGGAGAGCAAGTGGCATTGGCCACATCTCCTCCTCTGTGCTTCAGCCTGTCCCTCTGCCAGAAGGACACCACCTGTTGGAGACCCCTCCATGACTCTGTCTGTCCTTTCTCTGCTACTTCTTTTCCAGTTCCCAGTTCTTGCTATGACAGTGCAGCTGCCGCCACAGCTAACCTGGCCCAGTTCCCATGACAATGGCTGTTGCATTGTGCTGATTCAGCAAACCTTAGGGGTGCCCCAGGAGCACTGCAAGGCTAACCTGCACTCTGCCCATTCGGGAATGTCTGCCTGTCCTCTTGGCTCAGGCTTTGCTGGGGGAGGTAGGTGTGTTTGTGGTTGACATCCAGACTAGGGGACAGGTATAGATGGTCCCTGTGTCACCGAGGGCCCCGAACGCCTTTCACCAGTCCTCTCATCCACCTCCTTCCCCAATGGAAGGGAGATTTCTCACTTCCAGGCTGCCTTTCTGGGAACTTGGTATCCCTTTTTTGTTTGTTTGTTTAAATATATATTTTATTTATGTATGTATGTATGTATGTATGTATTTATTTATTTATTTTACATAGAGGAAGGGAAAGGGATAGAGAGCCAGAAACATTGATGAGAGAGAAACATCAATCAGCTATCTCCTGCACAGCCCCTACTGGGGATGTGCCCACAACCAAGGCACATGCCCTTGACCAGAAACAAACCTGGGACCCTTCAGAATGCAGGCCGATGCTCTAGCCACTGAGCCAAACCAGTTAGGGCTTGGTATCCTTTTAAGGCTATCTGTTTGAAATTGTCTGGCCAAGAGGACTCAGACTTCATTTCTTTGAGACTAAGGGTTCACTTTTTACTTGGATCTTAAACTTCCACGAGAGCATCGTGCTTTTGGAATCATCCTGCTTCCTGCCTTCAGACTTGACAAATCCCTATCCATCTCTGAGTTCATGGGATGCGGGTTTCCCAAGTCCCTGTAGCCTTTGAGGTACGCCAGAGGGCCCAGGGATGCTCAGGCCCAACCATGCTCAATATAACACACCTGCACTCCCCTGTGTGGGCGGGCAGCCTGCCCTGGAAGTCTCTTGCTCTTCTCTTTCCTTCGCTAAGGTCCTTCCCCAAGGAACTCCACTCTGGGAGCTCTGTATATGAGGAAGTGTACCCACCACTTGTCTTTTAAACTACTCATCTGCTCTGGTTTATAAATCATAAAGTTCCATCCAGAGTAAGGTGACCAGACATCCCGCTTTTGGTGGGACAGTCCCAATTTTTAACAATTTGTCCCACGTCTCGCGGCATTTTTAAAAAGTCCAAAAGATTTAAAAGATTCTTTTCAAAAATTGGGACTTTTTTAAAACACCGTGGGATGCGGGACAAATTGTTAAAAATCGGGATTGTCCACCAAAAGTGGGACGTATGGTCACCTTAATCCAGAGGCAGGAAAATGGGATGATTAGAAGCTCAGACCTTGGGCCATGTTAGTTTTATACCTTGATCAAGTTTTCCTCCTTTTGAGCCTCAGTTCCTTCCTTTGTAAAATGGGGATAATAAGTTTCACCTCAGAAATATTGTGGAAATTAAGTGGGATAAGTCACTTAAAGCCCTTACCACAGTGCCTAACACAGGGGTAAACACAAAATAAATAGTAGCCTGTGCTGATACAGAGTAAATGCAAAATAATAGTAGCCATGCCCAGGCGGCATGGGGCTCAGTGGTCAAGTTTCCACCTGTGAACCAGGAGGTCACGGTTTGGTTCCTGGTCAGGGCACATGGCCAGGTTGTGGTTCGCTCCCCAGTGTGGGGTGTGCTGCAGGGAGCCAATCAGTGATTCTCTCTCATCATTGATTCTCTATCATCATTGATGTTTTTATCTCACCCTCCCTCTGCTTTCCTCTCTGAAATCAATAAAAATATATTTTAAAAAATAATAGTAGCCACTGTTACAATGGAGTGAAGTAATTGGGAATTAGAGTTTGTTTATCCACTCACCAATATATTAAGCTAATGGTAATAGCTAGTACTTACTGAGCATGCATGTGTGGCTCCTACTCGTGTGACGTCTACATTCTTCTGTAGCAACTGTGTCCCAGGATGTCCGTAGTGATGTCACAAGTTGACTTGTACACCAATCCAGCTCTGTGGGGTGGGGAGGAGCACCGATCGCACGTTCAGAAGTGGCTCTGCACTTATTCCTGAGTGATTTTAACAACTCACTTATCCTCTCATGTTTTGGTTTTCTTATTTGGTGCTAATTAAAACAACACCTCTCTTCAATGAAGTGTTGCTTTGTTTTTTCCCCCACTTCTTCCTTCTTTATTTTCTTACTTTCTTTTCTCTACCAAACTGACTTCCAAATTTTGGAAAATCCTGAAATAGTGCTGCAAGTTTCTAGACTTTAAGTGGAAATTCCATAGACTTTCAATGAAAGGGATCAATGTTTGTAACAGCCAGGCCTTAGACTCAGAGAGGGCAGAGAGCTGACCTTGACCTCGTGTCTCCGTCCAGTGAGTAGTGATTGAGGATGAAATGCTGGAGGAGATAGTAAATGCCTGCTGGAGTTGGGTCCTTAGTAAGCCTGCACTTGTGTCCTCTTACTCTGCTCCCATGTGCTAGCACCTGCATTAATCCACACTGTGTGCTTTATCCACACTCTGGTCAAGTATTACTGAATGGGTTATAAAGGAAACTAAACAGATAACTAGTGATTTCTTTACTTTTCCTTTCTTTTTAAATCAGCCTGGGTAGCTGCAGTCTCAAGCAACGATTTTCAATCTTTTTTATCTATTGGCACACTTAAACCAATTACTAAAATTCTGTGGCACACTAAAACAAACAAACAAACAAACAAACAGAAAAAACCCCACACCATATTTTATTTTTTGTTGATTTGGAAAAAAAAAAAATTATGCCAGACAGCTATTGACAATTTAAGGGAAACAAGGTCAGCCCCTGACTAGATAGGGGCTGCATGTTTTGAAAATTTTTGCAGCACAGGGGTCGAACATCGCTGGTCTTGAGGATTGGAGGTTAGGTGCTGTGTTCATGAAATGGAATCATCCGGAGTATACTTTTGACTCTTGCCTCATCTTGACTTCTGCCTAAGCACTGACTTAAGGTTGGGTCTGCCATACTGCTATGAAGTGTGAGTGTCTATCAAGTGGAATATTATGATAGAATAAGAGGCCCAGCGCACGAAATCCGTGTGTGTGTGTGTGTGTGTGTGTGTGTGTGTGTAAGGTCCCTAGGCTTAGCCATGATCAAGGCCATCTTCCCTGCTGCCTGCAGCTGGCCCCGCCCACCACCACCCGGGTTCTCAGTTTGCTATTGGGTGATCAGAGCCTGCCGGCCTGAGGGAGGAACCAAGAGGTTGGCCGTTTCCACCCGCTTGCTGGCCCATCCCTGCTGCAGGTCGCCCTCTGTGTGTGGGGTGACCAGCGGGGCGGGGGCCTTGGCCTGGCACCACCTGCATCCCCCGCCACCCACCCTTGGGTCCCCGTTCGCCATTGGGCAATGGGAGCCTGCCAGCCCGGGAAAGAGACTAAGAGGTGGTCAGTGCACTTCATAATGACTCGTCAAGAGGTTGTCCTGATCATTCTGCCATTATGGCCGCTGGGCTTTTATTATATAGGATATTTGTGGAGAACCTCCGTTCAGGTGACCTTGATGTTTTTGGCCAGTTCTCCAGGCTGCCCAATTTCAGAAACACCTGGCACCTGACAGGCATCACTCGCCTCAGCTGTGTGTGAACCTATGTGTAATCTTCACACTTATCAATTTTGCTAAAGGAAGGCAACTCATTTCTTTTTCTTAGCCAGGGGCTTGGGAGGATATCACTCTTGTTGTTATTGTTTCTCTCAGACCTTTCTTGCTTTATGCTTTTAGCAAGAGTTTGAATAGTACTTTCAATCTCCCCCCTCACCCCCATTTCCTTTGTAAAAAGCTCATTTTTACTTTTTACCTACATGTTAACACTGTGAAACATGGTGATGGGAGAGAGTTTCCATTTTAGGATGTCGGTGGTCTGGGGAGTGTGGAGTTGACAAGGCAATTGGAAAGAGAAGGTGGGGCTGGACCAAGGAGGATATGCTAATGCTCATGGGAGGTAAGCACTGGCTGATGGTGAGTCAGGACCAAACGTTCCAGACCCAGGACGTCTGCCCTCGGTGCCGGCCAATCATCTTCCCTGTGGCAGGAGCATCCACCCGGAGCTCCCTTCCTGATGTTAGGTTGTGGAGGGAGAGTCTAGTTGTGACCCCAGGTGTAGTGTTAGAAGGGCCTGGTTTGGAACCAGTAAGGGTGGAGGGAGTTGAGGGAAGTTGCTGAAACTGCCTTGTTACGAAGTTGGAGTTTGATCTTGGGTTATTGCTTTGGAGAAAGATTTTGTAAGTCTGTTGTAAGATGTACCCCTAGCTCTGTGCCTTTAAGCTGCAGTGATAAGGGACAAGTGTATTGCCTGATTGGGAAGGGATAGGACAACATATTTTAAAAGCCACGGAAGATTTATGCTTCAATGCAGGGATTTCCATACTTGGAATTGCTCTTAAAGAAATAATCCAACAAAGGGACAAAGCTTTATGCACCATCATGATATTTATGGCAGCATTGTCTGTGTTTGGAGAAAATCTGAAAATTGCCAACTCCAATATTAGAAAAGCGTGAAATAAGTTAAGCTCATCAAATCAATGGACTGTTCTTTAACCATTAGGAGTTACAATGGAAGACTCTGAAGTGATAGCGGGAAACTATTTGTAGCATAAAATGAAAGAAAACTTACAAATATTGCATCCAAGTTACATCCAACTGTGTGTCATTTATTTTCATGTATAGTCAAGGATTAGAAAAGTGAAAACAAGCTTTGTGAGAGTGATGGGAATGCAGGTGATTTTATTTATCTTTTTCATGCTCTTATAATGGCTGTGCAATTAGAGAAGATTTTCCCGACAATGCCTAGGAGGACGTGAGGATTTGATATGCGAATAAAGGCTTTGGTGGTTTTTATTTTCTGATCAGGGCAACCTCAATCTCTTCAGTAACTCTTGGCTCTGTTCTTTTGCAGGAGGTTGGGGTCAGTGACTGGCAGAATTCCAGAGAGTTGAAAACACAATCTCTTGGAAAGCCAAGGCGATATTTGTGCTTAAATGTAGTTGGAACAGAAAGGTACTGAATGTGGCTCAAGGGGCAGCTTTCCAATAGGAGAAATTGCTGCTGTTCTTGGGGATGCTGATGAGAATAGCAGCTCTGCAGGGCGTCCACTTCCTCCGGGGCCAGTGTCCTGGCTGAGGGTGGAGGCTTTGGCTTGGAGTGTCCTTGAGACGGAATACCATCACTAGATGACAGAAGTGGAGATTCTTCTAGAAATTTTGCAAGCCTTGCTATCCCAGTTAGTGGAGGGTCATCGTCAGATATATCGCTGAGCTAAAAGAATACATCAGCTCAGGGACAAAGCTAGACCGTAAGGACCCTGTTTAAGAAAGACCAGTTCCCAGTCCAACCAGAAAGTGTTGTCAAAAGTGGAAGCAACTGGGAAGAGACGGGGCGAGAGAAGCTTCTCTGGAAGCCAGTACTGGCCACCTTTGCTCACAGGTGGGCTGAGTTCAGGAAGAGCGCTTTGGTAAGAGCTCTGACCCCTCACCATGTGGTGAAGGTGAGCCTGGGGGTGCGGATGGGCATGGCGATGGGCTATCGTAATTACAAAATATGGGTGAGGCAGCAGAGTCTAAGGAGAACCTGTCACCCGAGAGTTGCTCCGCCTATCACAGGCCTTCACCTGCACACAGCGGGGACACATAAATACACATTCATTTAATCGGATTCCTTCCCTGAATGTGTTTCACTGAGTGTGCCTGGTAGCGAACAGAGAGGAGGGGCAATTAAAGATAATCTGGTGTGACCTCTTCACTTTGGAGAAGAAATGAGGTTTGGTAAGAAAGAAAAAGAAATATAAATAATCAGCCCTTTCTCTTGTCACCTGGGCCAGGCCGTGGTGCCACTGATAGTCACCAGCAGAGGCTGTAGACAAGGGATAAGATGAGGAGTGGGAATTCCATTGGTACCAATGGGGTGTCTGTGATGTGACCTCCTCTTATGAGTGGGACATGTGGGGACCATGAGATGTGGATGCAGAGCAGCAGGAGGCACCCTGTGGAGGCTGGTCTGTCCACTGTCTTCATGTCTAACCCAGGTGCATGTGAGCCAGCTGGGGTCCTGCATAGACAGAGGAAGGCCTGACTGTGAGAAGCAGACCTATTCCTGCAGGGACGGAGCTCTCCCAGGATATACATCTAACACACGAAGGGAATCACATTTATTTCCCCGTCCCAGCGGCAGGGGCACAGAGAGGACGGCTCTAATCCAGATGGCTAGGATTCCGCTGGAAAGAAGGCCCCACAGCAAACCACAAAAAGCAGTAGACCTTCTCTCCCAGGCCCAGCTGGCCCTTGGACACCTGTGCTTACAAAGATCAAAGCTCCCAGTAATTGTTCTCTTACCTCGTGCAATGCTTTCCCCATGCAGCTTCCCAATCATTTTCCCAACAGCCTGGTGAGGAAAGCATTGTGTTCCCAATTTTACACGATGGGTTGGTTCTGTCGCTTGTTCACGGTCCCGCAGCTGGTCACTGACAGTTGTTGGAAACGAAGTCCTTGCTGTCTGACCCAGGATGCAGCTTGCCTTTCTCAGCCATCTGAGTCTCTGGGGGACAGGAAGCCATGAGAAAAGCGCAGTGGCTGCCCTGGGGAGCAAGGAGCCCCCTTGCACTGGGGTGATTGAGCACCACACTTCCAGAACATCGTCTGTCCCTGTCACCGCCTTCCTCAGGGGACCCTGCGACACCAGAGCATGTCCCCAGCATTGCGGCAGGTTAGGAAGGAGCCCAGGAATAGTTCTTAGAGAGGAATGAGAAAAATCCACTGGCAGGTGTTGATGTGGCCTCTGGGGACAGTCAAGTAGGAAAGGAAACATTCAAAGGACTTTCTGTGGAAAACAGGCAGCTGTCTCCTGTCATTAGCAACAGACCGACACGCAGGCAGGCTTGTGCTCACGGTGGGAAAATACGCTCTCAGAACTGGAGTTGCCCCTGGGGGAATGGGTTGCCTCCATCCCAACACCTGCCAGGCATATGGGAACCATGGCTTCCGTTACAGGTAAGAAATTGGACAGATGGCCTCCAAGGTCCCTCCTGATACTGAAATTTTAGCATCAAAACGTCTGAGCGTAGATAACATATTTACGCCCCACCTAGCTAAGGGCTTTGCCAGAATTGTTGAATAATTAAGTAGTCAGACTCTGGGGCTTCCAGTAACCAGGAGCTTGCTCTTCTTCATTTTTTAAAGTATGTTTTTATTAATTTTTAGAGAGAGGGGAAGGAAGAGGGATAGAGTTAGATAAGAAGGCACGAGCAGAGAGAGGAACATCATTGATTGGCTGACTCCTGAACACCCCATATTAGGGATCAAGCCACAGCCTGGGCATGTGCCCTGAGCAGGAGTCGAACCAGTGACCGCTTGGTTCATAGGTCCATGCTCAACCACTGATCCACACCTGCTGGGCAGGAGCCCTCATTTCTAACAGACAAGGCTGAGACCCTAGCTCAGTCCAGCCACTTGGGCCTATAGGGCAGAGGTCTCCCAAGGCCAAGCATTCACAGATGGTGAGGAGAGCAGAGCTGAAGGGCCAGGACCACCCTGCAGCCCTGGTGGATGCTGGGTGTGTGGAGATAGGCGTTCCTAGCCTGGGACAGAACAGAGAAACCCAGCCTCTGGGTGGCACAGCTGCTGGCCCACTGGCCTGGAAGGGGCAGGTGCCTGCCTGGAAGGGATGGAGGCTGGGGGTGGGGGTTGGGGGGTGTCTGGAACTGGTTGTCCTTGGAGTGAACTCTGAGATTCTGGAAAGCTCTTTACAGAAACCTTCCTCTATCTGCTTCTCAGGGGCTCTTTCATGGGAAAGAGCCTTTGTCATACAAGGAGAGCTCCAAGCATCAAATGCAAATGAACCTTGATCATCATGTGGCTGGAGAGAAGCCGAAGCCCTTGAGCTAGCTTGTGAAAGGAAAGGTGGGGTCCTCTGCACCCTTGAAGGGAGGGGCCCTGGTGGCAGGGATAGGCTGCTGGATGAGGGGTGCAGTGGAGACTTTGAGGACCGCTTTCTCTCTCATGGCATTGCCTCAGCCAGAGGGAGAGGGTGGAAACTCTCCAGCTTGAAAGAGGCCCCATAGGACAGGCTAAAGACAGTGGGGTTTCTGAATTGCTGTATGCCTAGAATTTTGTCCCTGAAAGCTCTGCCTGGGAGACTTAGCCAACCTTCCAGGATCTCCTGAGGGATTACAGGGAGTGTACAGGGAGTGTCTTTGATTGTCTGGGCGGACAGCTTTCTCTGCTCCTGCCTCCTTATCGCAGCTGCTTGAACACCTGCCAGAGGGACCTCCTCCAAGGAGCACCTGCCAGGAGCCAACAGCAGCTTTGTATTTACTGCAGCCCTGAGGTCTACAGCGTGGCCCTGTCAGCAATTTTATTTTCCTTGGAAAATAGAAATGGAACAGATCCTTTTCCTAACAATTTCTTCTGCTCCTTAGGGATAGCAGAGTCACAGTTTTGATTTGTGTAGCTATGAAAACTGCCCCTATGATAAAATGTATGATTACACATTTATTATAATTATTATTTTTTAATTTCTTTATTGATTAAGGTATTACATATGTGTCCTTATCCCCCCATTACCCTTCCCACCCTCACCTCCACTCATGTCCTCACCTCCCTGTTGACTATGTCCATTGGTTAGGCTTATATGCATGCATACAAGTCCTTTGGCTGATCTCTCCCCTTTACCCCCACCCTCCCCTTCCTTCCCTCTGAGGTTTGAATGATCTGATCGTGCATTTAAATGCTTTTCATAGCAGTTGGGATTTGGGGTTCCAAATCCATCCCCACAGGTGAAGCCTGTGACGTCTGGCTAAGGAAGCCCTAAGGCTCCCTTTGCTTGCAGAGCTGAGCCTCAGCTGCAGGGGTGGCCACAGCTCCTCATCCTTCTAATGCTCACCTCTCTGAGTCCTGCTCTCTTCACAGGCCCTGCTCCATTCCGGTTGGCTTTTTAAAAAAGTCAGGAATATCACCCCTTCCTTTTTTTTTTCTTTTTTCTTTTGCTATTCAAATTGTGCTCCTTCCTCCCTCCTAGCTGCGGTTTCTCCCTGTCTGGGAAGTCTGTCCTATGCTCTTCCCATTTGTTCCCTTTCCATCTTAGAGCACTTAAGGTTTTTAGCACCAAACTTAGCTTTGGGTCCTCCACAACCCCCCATTCTGGTACACATTGCAGCCCCTTGTTTCATGAAGATGTGGAAGGGAACTGATTCCTGTGATCAGTAAATTTGGGAAGAACAAACTGTGCAGGCAGCCCTGCTCTCCCCACTCCAGTCCTGGCTTCCAAGAATATTCTCTACCGTTCCTCCAGGGAAAAGTCTTCAGTGCTTCTGGGAGGGGTGTGCAAAGCTGCCTGATTCTGTGTCCCACTGTCTGCCGTATGTGCTCTCTCATGAAGTTACAGCCTTCAATTCAGCTTTTATTGATAGTAAAGGTATTATCTTGAGCCTCCATCTGCCATTCCTTTGTTTTGTTTTTTCATGTGGCCCATGCTTGAGTGACAAAAAGGGAATTATTTCTTAGAGGCCCTAAAGCCAGGAAGCAGTGGCCTTGGCATAGGTGAGTTGAGGCAGGTAGCATCGGCCACCCCAAGTGCATGCACCCAAAGTGCCTGCTGCTGCCCCTTGCTGCTGTACCTCATTCATCTTGAATGGGCCAGACCTCAGGGCAAGACCACTCCAAATGGACCCTCAGCCCCACGGCGGGTTGTGTGGTAAAGCAAACGCTTGGGCAGCATTTCTTTAGCCGCTCAAATGTCCAGGGCAGAGGGGGCATCCTGGTTTTGGCACTGTGAACATCTATCTCTTCCTTAGGATAAAAGATGGTCAAGAGGTTGAACTGCTTGGGAAGGCTGCTCCTGAAACCAGAAAAGAGACCAGGTCACCAGGAGCCCTGTGATTCACCATGGCCAAAAGCCCCACAACCGGCCCATCTGAGCGTTGAAGCCCTGGGTTCAATTCCAAGTTGGAAGAAGAGAGGTCAGAATCAGGTTTCACCTGATTAAGAATATAAATTTAGATTAAATATTCTCTCAGTCAGTAACCTAGCCTGCCTATTTTATTGTCCTTGGCATATAGAGTTATGGAGTTCCAAGAGAATTGAGATACTGCTAATAGGTCAGTAAGAGATTGAATAAGTTTGGAATTAGAGTCCGATAACAGAATAACAACAACTGTGTGAAAGTCTTAAGTTGTTCTCAGGGGATTTAGGTATTAGGTGGATCAAAGAGCAACCGTGGCTAAAGGGAGAATTATTAAGCTTCAAACCCTCCGTGTCTTGGCAGAGAATTAGACTGCATGACTGCCGGCCTTTTGAGGCCTGCGGAAACCTGGTGTCCAGGTTTGGGGAGCCTTCCCAGCAGGACAGGTAGGTCTGTAAGTTAGAGTATCAAGCACAGTTCTTTGAAGAGATTTCATGGACAGAATGTACTTAGGGATTGTGCCCAAGAAGTGAAAGGAAACATTTGACTCCCAGAAAGCTTTGCATCTGGATTTCCCTGTATATATCCATGTGCACAACTGTCCCCCTCTCCACAATCCACCTCCCACTCCCTTTCCCCCACACCTTGCCCTGTCCAATTTGGCTTCTGGTTCTGCATCTCCCAGGCGTTTGTTTGAGACTTTTTCAGATTTAGCAGCAAGAGTCTAGCATTCTGGGAAACCTCTCAGCCCTGGGCAAACACAGATGACTGGTTACTCTTTGGTGTGTCATATGAAGGAGGTTCATGAAATGTTTACTGTGTGGATAAGGGCATCTGAGCAAGTGTATGACATCAGAACAAGTATCAAGCAGTGGGGGGAAAAAAATCACAGCTTTAGCCAGAGATGAACCTGGGTGAGAAATTCTCACTCCCACGTACTGTGTGACCTTTAATAGCTTTTAGTCCTCTCTGACAGGTGATGCATAGACAGCATCTGAGATAGTGCTTTAATATGAGAGCTCAATAAATGTTAGCTATTATATGATTTGAGGCATAAAAGTGATAATTTTGAGAAAACTGTGACCAGTTACTCCTGATTCTCAAAGAGCTAGATAGAGAGATCTACAGTCTATGAAACCAGAGTCCCTTCTGAGCTCCTGTCTTGTGTAGTCTTATGATTGTAGTCTTTCTAGACTGCACATTTGAGGTATCTCTGTATTGCTCTTGATGCCACTGTGAAGACATGCCAAAGAGGAGGAAAAGCAGTGGGGCTTCCTCTTCTCTTCCCAAAGCTCTTCCTCCAGGAGTTCCTCAGGGGCTCAGGGTGGCCAGTGGGGAGCTACCACTTGGTAGGATGTGGATGGAAGGTGACTGGCCCATGCGGTGGAGGACATAGATTCAAAGGCTGAAGAATATTAGAGATTGGAGGGTCTCCAAGTTCATTTGGTTCAACTACTTCACTTTATGTGTGAGTATTCTGGGTGAGGCCAAGCGGTGAGTGATTGTCCCATAGCATACTTGAATGAGTGTGGAGCTAGGACCAGAACTGAGGGCTCTTGGTAGCTAATGATCATATTCTGCACCTCACATACTGCTTTCCACTGACTCTGGCTATACCTTCCTTCATCTTCATTCTTGTCCAGAGCAAAATTGTAGTCTGGAATTGTACTAGTTTTCTATTTTTGTGAAACAAGTTACCAGAAATATAGTGGCTTACAACAACACATCTCACAGCTTTTGTGGCACAAAAGTCTCAAAACCATTGAGCTACAGCCTCTGCTCAGGGTCTCCCGAAGCTGCAGTCAAGATGTTGGGTGGGCTGTGTTCCTTTCTGGAGCTCAAGTTCCTCTTTCAAGTCCATATGCTTGGTGGCAGGTTAGTTCCTTGGGATTGTGGGATTGAGGTCTGCTTTCTTGCTGGTTGTCAGCGGGAGCTGCTCTCAGCTCCCAGAGGATACTCACAGCTCCTTGCCATGTGGTCCTCTTGCAGGGTGGCAGCTGACTTCGTCATGTCCAGCAGAAGAATGCCTCCCTCCAGAAAGGGACCAGGCCCTCTTTAAAAGGCTTTGAACCTGATTAGTTAGGTCAGGCCCACTCAGGATAACTTTCCCTTTGATCAGTTCATGGTCAACTAATTTGGGACCTTAATTATATCTGCAAAATGCCTTAATTGTTGTCAAATCATGTCACCTAATCACAAGTGTGACATTCCATCACATACATGGTCCATGACAGTGTCCTGCACACATTCAGGGAGAGAGACTTATGCAAGGTGTGTACACCGGGGGCAGGGATCTAGAATTCTGTCACAGGATATGGATCAAGGAAGACATCTCCTAAGAGGGGATGCCTGAGCTGAGCACTGAAGGATGGCATGAGGATTTTACTTTCCCCACTAACCTATGAGCAACTTGAGGATATATTATCATGCCTCTCTTACTTAAATTTCTAATGCTTAACGCAGTGCCTGGTATACATCAGTAGGTATACATTTTTAAAAAATCAGCATGAGGCACTCTTAGGGACTGGATAAAGCATTTGAGTTCAAGGAGCTACCATGGATCAGGTTCAGGAGAAAGCAGAACAAAGGTTGTGCAGCCTCTATGACAGTTTGGTCCACATGTTTGTCAAAAGGTTGAGAGTCAAATGTCCAGATCTGGTTACGTCTGCCCATAGTGTCACCAAAGCATCCTACGTACCATCTTCCAGCAAGCTTTGGATGGACAACCCCAGGGTTTCTGCTGCTGACCTGTCTGATTATTTGCTGTGAGTTCTCTGGGTTTCCTTGGTTCCCAGAGGCCTATGTTACCTACTGATTTCTGAGACCTCATGGGTTATTATCCCATGAATCAAATGATATGTTTTTATCATTTCCTTGAAGGAGAATTGAGATTATAGTTCCTGTTCTTTAATCTTAAAATGAGCTTCAGTGAAGAGGAGGAAGGAATTTGCTTAAGTCAGACCCCATAGCTAAAGGTTAAAAATGCCTAGATTCTCTGCAAGGTTTAGTTAAAAACATTTCTACTGTTCATCTCAACTGAAGGGAAGGGCACTTTGTTACAGAACACATGACAGCTCCAGAAAATAGCAGCCTCTATGGCTTGCTGACACTAGGAACACAGATGTAGGAGGGGAAGCAGTTTTGTGAAAAGCTGCCTTATTTGGAAAAAGTCTTGGTTGAAGTAAAGTTGTTTTTTTTAAAGGGACTTGAGCTTTGTAAGTTTGGAAATGAAAAAATAAAATTGCTATTCCTCAGCAGATCTACCTAGTGCATGTATGTGGGAGCCATAATAAGAGGGCTGCATTGTACTATGTTGTTTTTTAAAAATATGGGATTGAAAATACCTAATTTTGAAGGAAATTTAATTTAACTATTTATCCACCTTCCATATTTTCTCTAAATTATTATTTTCTTCTCTTTTCCAGTAACTTATATATAAATAAAATTATAAATGTACTTTATTAAAAATAGCAATGAACACACACTCACACCCCCTCCCTCCACTAGCACCATAATTTAGGAAAGTTCCCAAAAGTAATGTCTTTCTTTATTCCAAAGGTATGTATATGTATGTATATATTTAATATATTTAGTTATTTCAAGGATTCCATTGTCAGGGCCTATCTCATAAATAGATTCATCCCAACAAACTGAAGGATTACAAAATTTTCTAGACCTAAGATTATATCCTCTCAGACTAAAAAACATAGCCTGTTGAGTTACTCTGTCCCCTTAACTTTGTACAGTAACTAATGTTTATTATATCAGTTTGATATAAAGGACTAGGGCTTGGTCGGTGTGGCTCAGTGGTTGAGTGTTGACCTCTGAACCAAGAGGTCATGGTTCTATTCCTAGTCAGGGCACACATCTGGATTGTGGGCTTGATCCCCAGTAGGGGTCATGCAGGAGGTAGTGGACCAATGACTCTCTCTCATCATTGATATTTCTACCTCTCTCCCAAACTCTTTCTCTCTGAAATCAATAAAAATATAATCTTTAAAAAGAGGATAGGGGAAACAGGATTTCCCTTCAAATATCTTGGCCTCAGAATCTCTGGAAGGCAAGAATTTTTTATTATAGCATTTCTGAAACTTGTAAAAGGACCCAATGAATTGCTTGTTAAAAACATAGTCTGAGTAGATCTTTCTGGTCTATAAGAATTCATGTTTTAAATGAGCATCTCAGGGATTCTGATTTAGGAGGTTCATATTTAGAGCAATATGACTGGTAACATAATTCAGGGGTGCAGGGCCGTTTTTAAGGAAAAAAATTAAGTTTACAAAGGGTGTATGCACGTGTGTGTGTGTGTGTGTGTGTGTGTTCTTACAATGAATATATATATTCATTTCATTGTAAGAACACTTATACATATGATTATTGACTCCCTGGTGGAATCAAATACTGTTGCACATGCTGTTGTTTTTAGATACGTATTGTTCTATCCCTAGCCTCACACGACTCCAAAAGCAAGCATTCCAAATTTATATTCTTAGAGATCTTCCCTACACTCACTGAGCTTTAAAGCTTCTCTTCAGTAATGTTCTTAATTTCCATCTCTGCTATGCCTTTCACTTACATTTTGTGTGTGTGTGTGTGTGTGTGTGTGTGTGTGTGTGTGTGTGAAAGAGAGATAACTCTGGAGCTCTAGAAAAGTCCATTTGCTTAAAAAGCAAGACCCTTTTCTCCCAACATTCTGAATTCTTTCTTTGGGTTAGGGGCAGAAGCAAAAGTACCAAGTGACACTTTTAGCTTCTGCTAAACGCACTTTTTTTTTTTTTTTTTTTTTTTTTTTTAGGGCCCAAAACATGTCAGGGCCCTAACTTTAAAGATTTTTTTTTTCCTATTTCCTTCTGTAATCTTGACCTGGTTGTCTGCATCCCTTAATCAAGCACTCCAGAATTCCATGAACTGAAGTTGGATGGCTTTCATGTAAAATGGAATGAAAATCTCCTTACCCGCTCCATGCTTTTTGCTAACAACTCTTTATGAATAGGAGCAAAGGAATGACTTCTTCAAGTAAGTTAGATGTATTATGAGATGGACTTGCTTCACCCTCTCCCTTGGAGGTCTCATCTACTCTGTTGACTTCAGGTGACCCACATGGAAGCTTTCCAGCCCTATAGCTCTGACCCTGACCTTTCTTCTAACTTCAGCCCTACACTTCTGTCTGACTACTGGCCATTTCCACGGGCCTGGCCTTAGCTGGAAGTCACCCCATTCTGCCTTCTCTACTTGTTACTCATTCCCAACACATAGGCTTGGAAATAGGAAGGCATATTTCACTTTTCATTCTTTTGTAATTTTATAAATGGTCACTCACAAAGTTCTGCTGTCCTTCATAACATTTTTGATATACATCTTTTTTTTTTCCTGTTGCACATCATAACACATGCTCTTAATATGTCACATCTGAAATATTATAAGATACCCTTAGGCCCTGAATGCCAGTCTTCACTAATTAATGACTCATCTGACACAGAAGTGCAGACCCACCTATGATAGATGGGAAAAGGACCTGGATGGTTATTACTCTCAGGAAAAGAATCTGTCCTGAGATTTTTGATAGGTTTTAAAAATCCTGGATTCCAACTTCTCCACACATAACTCACTTTGTAACAGTAGGTATGTCCACATTTTGGAGAGATTTCCCTGAAGCAACCTTGGCTGAAGGTTGTTTAGCTGTCTTCTTGTTCCACACTTGGCTGCTTTGTGCATGCCCAACCGCTGCCTTTCCCAGCCCCATCTGGCCTGTCCTAACCCAGAGCCTTCAGACCTCCACGAGGGAGATAGGAGCAAGATGAGACAGTCTTGAGAACTCTTGGGAAACCTTGGGAGTCAGGCAGTCAAGTAGGAACATGCAGGTTGGCTGGACATAGAACCATTGTATGATCTCAGCCATGTGTAACATGGGTGTTAGTTGGAGTTCCTGTAATTGTTGTGATCTCAGTTAAATTGCCCCGAATCTCCCAATGCCACACACTGTGGAAATCCTAAGCCCTCCTCTGAATTTCTGCTATACCTCAAGTGGTATCTGTTTTCCTGGCTTCTTTTCATGCTGCCTGTGTCCTGTTTCACTTGGGCACCTCACCCTCTTATCTAGTTTTATCCCCAAACTCATACGAGTGCCAGTGAGTTGATAGACTTGGAGGGAAAGTGTTGGTGTCCAGTGTCGTTTTCTGCCCTCACACTGGGTCCCTGACTTCTCCCTATCTATGCTTTCCTGCTTTGCCTACCCCCTGAGATGCCTTCAGAAACTCCACATTCTTTCATGTGTTTTACAGATTTCCTTTCTTCTTTAAGTCTCGGTGCCAGCTAATCCTTAGTTTGTAGAGTGAGCATAGAGAGGTGGGGAGTTCATTTCAATTCAAGCATTTAACATTCACTGTGCCCTCCCCCTCCCCGCCAAATCTCTTCTTTCCTTGACATGAGTTATGATGTTAGCTGTTAAGATTAAAACATTTTCTCAATGTTGAGATGTATAATCATGATATACATATAATATGAATATGCATATTATTTTTCAGAATACATTCATGAGAAAAATTTGTTTAGAATACATACATGAGAAAAATCCCAAATAGAAAACATTCTCTCTCTCCCTCTCTCTCTCTCTCTCTCTCTCTCTCACACACACACACACACACACACACACACACACACACACAAAGGAAATATACCAAAATGTTAACAATTCTGGCAATTGTCATCTCTGAGTGGTGGGATTATGGGTGATTTTTATATTTGTTTTTATCCTTTACAACAGGGGTTGGGGTTGGGAATCTTTTTCTGCCAATGGAATAATTTATAATATTATTTGCAGGCCATACAAAATTACCAACTTAAAAGTTAGTCTGTTATATTTGGTCAAACTTTTAATTAACTCACTCTAATGCCTTGGCAGGCTACTCCAAATGACTTCACAGACCTCATAGGGCCCACAGTCCAGACATTGCCCACCCTTGCCTTATAGCATGCAGTTTTACATCTATTTAAACATGTATTATTTAGTAATACAGAAAGCTATGCAATATATCTAAACTATTACAGAGGGGGTGCACTGAGGGATCTAAAAGCCCACCTGTTGTCATAGAGAGTGCATTGCCCTAGGACTCAGAGGAGGAGACCCTAGTGAAGGCCCAGTTCATTGTGACCTTCATTTCTCCTCTATGAGCTCTTGTGGACAAAGAATAACTGACCATTGGATTTGACAGGTGGACGTTTTTGGTGACTTTGAAAAAGCTGTTAGAACACAATGGTGGGGACAGTTCTGATTTCCATATATATATATATACATATATATATATATGGTAAGAAATACTTACAGGCACACCCTGTTTTATTGTGCTTTGCTTTATTCTACTTCACAGATGTTGCTTTTTTTTTTTTTTTTTTCAAATCAAAAGCAAGCTCTCCCCGAGCAAAAAGATGATGATTCGATTCAGATACTTTCTTGCGGTGGCCTAGAACTGAACTGTGATTTCTCAGAGCTATGCCTGTATAGTCTGCTAGAGGGATGCGACCCTATAATACCTTGAGAATGTGGAATATCTATTTCTTTATTTTTTCTGGATATAGAAAAATCATCTAATGTGGTCCTCTGAGTGAGAGGTGGGCAGGGCAAAATGGCCTCATTGTGGGTTTTGGAATGCTTTGTAATTTTCCCTCTGGGAAAGGCACATTATAACTTCCTTGCTGCAGCTGATATATATTGATTTTTTCCTGTCATTGGTGAAGGTGATACTATTTATCACCTGGAGCAGGCCCATGAGCTGCTTCTGCTAACTAGGCCAGGCTTTGAAACGTGCTTCCACATTCTTCATGTGGCTCCTCTTATGACAAAGGGATCCATTTTCAAGACAGTCAACCAGGCAGGCAAAGGGCGTGTTTGTGGTGTTGAGAATAGGATTTTAATTCAGATAGATATAGTTCTGATTCCAAGATTATCACTTACTGGCTTTCTGCCTTGGGAAATGCTTAATCTTCAGAGCCTCAGTTTCCTTACCTGTCAGAGGGGGTCCTGGTGCCTACCTCATCGAGGAGCTGGTATGAGATGAGGCAGCATATGCACGCTAAGGGCTTGCACCCATCAATGTCAGCTCTCCATCCCTATGGAACAGGCTTTTCTAAACTTGCCCTTGGTCTTAGATTCACGACCTTGGCCTCCTTGGCAGCACCAGCCAATGTGTCCAGTGGGTCAGATAAGCCATCCACATGTCACATACCACTCCTATTTTGAGGCATTTTTGTCACGGTGTTATATGATTTAGCAGTTCTCCTTTAACTTAAGGGAAGACAAACCTTTCTGCATCAGGTGAAAATTGCTTCCTGGAACACTGTTTTCAGAGTCTGATACAGAGGTAGAAGCTGACCACAGAGCATGGTGTCCGCTATGCAGACAGGCCCCTGGTCAGCCAGCATCTCACATGGGCTGGAACAGGAACACTCACGGGGGCCTGGACACGATGCCATCAGGAATCAACAAGAAAGGTTTCCTTTAACTCTAACTTTGGCTTTCGCACTTTCCTCTCCACCTCCAGGATAAAGATAAAGCTTCGCATTAGGCAGGGAGGCACCAGAGAAAGGATATTAGAGGTATCCCAGCTTCCCACCCGCATGTGGGTGACAGAGTCCCAAAGCCAGAGGTCTTCATTCTCTACAGGGCAGCAGAGACCCAAAGCCAATATTGTAGCAAAAATTACGCAGAGAAGACCAGAAGGTGGCGCTGCCGCTCCATGCGTCTCTTCAGAGGCCCACTGATGTGGGTAGAGAAAGTTGCTTTGCAAATGGTGGAGAGGTGTTTTAAGGATGCCCCTGCCAGGGTCTGCTGCAAGGAGTAGCCCCTGATTTTGCCAGTCACAAATAAGCTCCGTTTGGAGGGGGCTTAGCTTATTTGACCTTAGAAACTAAAGGCTTTGCTCCGCCAAAAAGAATGGAAATCAGAGGGAGGTTTGCAAACAGCAGAGCTTTCAATTCCCCCATGAAAAAAAATAAGGTTAGTGGTCTAGAGACAGCAGGCAAAAAACAGCACAACTAAAGATATTAGCCATGGAGAGCCCCGAGGTTAATGTGGATGATAAGAGCTACAAAACCCGACTACATGCTAATTTGGTTTGTTAACTTATTACAGCCTTGAGAGAATATTTTTTTTTTCCTCTGGACTGGATGAAGAATTCCCTCGAGGAATAGCAGTTTTTGTATCAGGAGATTAAGTAGCATAGAAAATTACAGCCCTGCATTTGTGCTATTTGAGTTAAGGTGGTGTCAGCATTCCTATTTTAAGCCATTATTTTCAGCCGTGTGAGCTCGCCTGCGAATACAGATGAAGCCTGGGTATCACCTCAGTGGAGGATTGTGTGGTGTGGGGAGGTCATGTAGGCGACCAAAGTCACTGCAGGGGAGGTGGGCTATTGGGGTTGACTCACTCTCACTCAAATAAAAAACACACACAATAGAAGTCAGTTAAAAATCTGCTGCAGAAATATGCAATGAGTTGGGAAAAATGTTGCAAGAAGATTAGTAGGGCAAAGACTTAGTGCTCCTGCATAACAACAGAACTGACAATGTGCCTTCTTAGCATGTAATGATTACTTGGGCCAGTGGCCTGTGAACTGAGGGAGATTTCCAGGAGGCCAGAATGGCCCTGCAGGGTGTCTGGGCAATAAGTACATGCTTTACATGTTGGTTAGCGTCCAGCTATGAGCACTACTTTGGAAGGTCAGCTGGCTGGGTAGTATGATAACATAGCCAATGGGGTCTGACCATATGTGTGTGTGTATAGATATAGATATAGATATAAATATAGATATAAATATAGATAAAATACTCTTTTAGTGTGCTCGTGGCATACATAAGGGAGGGAAGGTAATAAACACTCGCGGAGGTTTTATTACAGTCCAAACTCGTCTATATATTTAACTGACCTACTCCCGCAACGACTCTTAAAACAAGCCCTTCATAATAGGATAGGGGTGAGGAATGTCTGGCTCTGCCAAGGCACTAGGGGTGAGCTAATTAAATGCTTGGCCAAAGATAGCAGGCTAATTTTTAAGCTGGTAATGTTGTAGGGCCCTCGAATGATGGAATGGCATTATAAACATCCAGGTGGCCCTTGGCAGGAAAAGGTTCCCCACTCCTGCAATTATTATTTCCGTGTGAGGGGTGAGAAAAGTGAGGCTTCCTGAGGTGAAGCAAGCTTCCTTAGAGGTCAGTTGGTGAGAGCCTGGAATTTAAGTTTAGGATGATCTGGTCTGAGGCCCAGGATGGTTCCACTGGAATGCCTCACGTATCTGTACTTTAGAAGGTATTTATTGTCTTTCCATTTCTATCTGGTTTTGACACGGCTGCTTACTCTCCGTTCCCTCACCTATAGAATAAGGATAATATTACCAACTGCTCAGGTTGCTGTGAGAAATGACATAGCACAGGGCCTACCACACAGAAAGGACCTCACCTCTGGGCCCCACCGCTGCTGCTGGCACGTTTGGGATGGAATGGAAAGCAAGGCCATGGTAAACAATGTGCTTTGATTGCAACTAGACCTCTCAGCATTTACAGGGATGGTGCCTCAGAAGCCTTAGTTTCCTCAATTTTCTCAGATTCATGAGGTGCAAGAGTAGAGTGCATACATTGATTTTCCAGCCAATAAGTAGACAAAGACCAAGGAAGGAAAGCAGGCATGGAAAATTGCATGTCGATACTCTGAGAAACAAGGTGTTGCAGTAATTGAGTGGAACCGGAAGAAGTCATGTGTGTGATTATCTGCTGCCCTCAGGG
The DNA here is from genome assembly GCF_014108245.1 of Pipistrellus kuhlii. Taxonomy (NCBI): domain Eukaryota; kingdom Metazoa; phylum Chordata; class Mammalia; order Chiroptera; family Vespertilionidae; genus Pipistrellus; species Pipistrellus kuhlii. The sequence goes on from NW_023425427.1 coordinate 52,430,429, forward strand.
TGTCACTACTGCTCTTTGTGGTCTTTGAATGGACTTGGGGGGATTGTGTAGATATGATGCCTTCATTTCAAATCAGGAGGGTCCATCTTATAGAGGGACCAATAGACACACACAATAAAGTGGTTTCAGAGAAACAAAAGCCACCAGTGGTTTTGACAATAAGTTTAACTTATGTACCTGGGGCTCAGCCTTTCACACGCCCCAAACACCTCTTCTGGGTTCATGGCACCCATGGAGGAGATCCTTTAGGCTCTGGACTGTGGAGGTCACACAGACGCTTTGGGGTCAAAGAGTCTCCAACTGGGGGTGTTAATTTGACAGTCTGGAAGGAGGATGCATTTGGTAGGGAAAGCATGGAAGTAGAAGAGAGAAGACGGAAGGGAATGGGCAGGGTGAGAATACAGAAGAAGAGCCAGGAGAGGCACCTGTGCCCAGAATTGGAAGCAGAGAATGAAAAATGGCCCAGAGGAGAAGCTGCCCAGGTTGTATGTTTTTAGGCAGTCAAGTATGAGAATTTCCTGCACATGGTGGGTTCAAAAAAAAAACTCAACACAGACATGAGATGTAGTTCGTTATTTCTTTCTTTGGCTTTTGCTTTTTTGCTGGCTTTCGGTCGCGGCTTGTTCTTCTCATCGCCTTATGCACTTAATCTCTCCTTTCGTCTTTCTTTCTTTCTTTCTCCTTCATTCCTTCCTTCCTTCCCTCCCTCCCTCCCTCCCTCCCTCCCTCCCTCCCTCCCTCCCTCTTTCCTTCCTTCCTTCCTTCCTTCCTTCCTTCCTTCCTTCCTTCCTTCCTTCCTTCCTTCCTTCCTTTCTTGTTAATCCTCACTTGAGGATATTTTTTTCCATTGATTTTTTTTTAATAGAGAGTGGAAAGGGGGGTAGTGGAAAGGGAGGGAGGGAGGGAGAGAGAGAGAGAGACACACTGATGTGAGAGACACATTAATTGGTTGCCTCCCAGGGCTGGGGATTGAGCCTACAACCGAGGTACATGCCCTTGAGTAGCCCTTCAATCCTTGGAGGGATGCTTTAACCAGAGAGCCAAACCAGCCAGGGCAGCCCATGAGCTTCAAAGAGAGAAATCTCCCAGGAAGGATCTACCATTACGTGCCTGACGATGCGCTCCTGCCCTCATTAGCTATACTAATCCAGCACCATGCCTGTCCCTTTTCCTCATATTAGGCCTGAGGAAACCAGCTCTCAGCCTTAGGACACATGGCAAAGGGTTAAGCCTACCCCTCCCTGGGTCTCTCTCCCCAGCTCAAGGCTAGTTGGCTCTCTGAGTGCCCATTGTGCCACACGATGCTGATTAGCACCACTTTGCTCTGAAGATGGTTATGGGAATAAAATTGCACCAGATCCCGTTTCTCTAAGGCTCCTTAAACAGGGGCTCGTCCATCTGAGAGCTCAAGAAATGGGAGGTTATCTTCGCTCCCTCATTAAGCCGTCAGAGCGCATGTAGACCAGTGTTTTTCAACCTTTTTTGGGCAAAGGCACACTTGTTTCATGAAAAAAATCACGAGGCACAACACCATTAGAAAATGTTAAAAAATTTAACTCTGTGCCTATATTGAATATATATAAAGTAATTCTCTTGAATAGGAATCAAATAAACAGAAAGTATTTTATAATTACTTTATTATGAAATATTAAGTAAACAAAATAGTGAAAAATTATAAAATTCTTGTCTTGTCTGCACCTACGGCACACCAGGCAACATCTCGCGGCACACTACAGCGGTTGAAAAACGCTGATGTAGACAAATGCCTCCTCCTCAGTTACCAACCTGGGCTTGATTCAAACCCTAGTTCTTTGAGAGGAAAAGCTTTTTACAGGAAAAAAACTTTAATTTTATGAGCTAGCCATTAGGAGAACAGGGGGTGGAGTGCTGAGAATCAAGTTTCTCCGTTTCATTACAAAGAAAAAGGACAGAAGCTGCTGGACAGGCATGGCAATCAATGGCAGGTGTGTGTCGGGAGCCGTGTTTGCTGGGACAGCAGGTGGAAGCACAGCCGAGCTGAGAGAGTGTGAATTGTGTTCCTTAACGGCTCCGGCCCTCTGGACTCAGGCGGGTATGTGGGAGGGGGGGCTCCTGTGAGATCTGAGAGATCTCTCTTCATCTCCCGGAGCTCATCTCCATGCCCTGCCAGTGAGTAAACCGGGCGCCTTTGGAGCGCTTGAGATTTGGCAGAAGGAGTCAGCTCCTGCTTAATGCAAAGGAAAACACTGAAGATAAGTAGAGAACACCTTGTGGGTTAATAAGGCCGGTGTTGACAGAGTTTACAATTGTTTCCACAATTAAGGAGCCCAAGGAAATTTATATGTGTGCGTCTCAATGAGGACACACACAATAGAGATGAACACTCTCTGTTTTTCTAAAAATACACAAAGGAGGGCTTCCCTTCCCTCATTTTACAAGGGAGAGAACAGACTGGCAGCCTTGCCGCCCAGCCTGTCTGGAGCGACCAGGCCTTGGCCCATTCCTCGGCATGAAGGGAAGACAACCCATATCTTTCTGGGCCTCGGCTCCTCCAGTTAATCAAATGCTGCTCCGTGGCTACTGTAGCTGGTTTAACAGAGTAGAACACTGAGCACAGAGAAGTCCGAGTGCTGGCCGGGGAGAGGCAGCGTCTGCATCCTGCTCCAGGCTCTGCCTTCAGGGAGGGCAAAGGGGCTCCAGGGGTTGGGAGCCAGCAGCTCCCCGGTGCCCTTTGTTCTGTAGACTTTCAGGGTGGCCCCGACACGCCCTGGGCGTAGGAGTGATGCCACGTCACAGACATGGCTGGGGCTGGCCTGGACTCCTTTCCCTCAGCCCTAACAAGATCTCTCAACACAGAGCTTATTTGGATGGGCTTACTTAGCTTTTAGAAATAGAATAAGCATCAAATCAGCAGCTTCATAAAGACGTAGGACCCCTCCCCCTAACCCCCTGCCCCATGCTACCGAAATGCACCCTTCCCAGAGATCACCGGAGCACACGGTCCCCAGTGCTTTCAGATCTCATTCTTCTGCATCCTCCCCATCTGTGACATCCTCAAGGGGCCTCCCATTCCTGGCGCTCTCTGAAGCCCGCTGTCCATGGCCTCTCGGTGAAGGGGGAGGAAGGGGCTGCAGTTCCTTTCCTCTGGGTGAGGCATCCTGGTCTTTGTCTTCTTTGTCTCAGTCCTCCCATCAGGAGCTCTGAACGGGGTCCACCCCTGGGCCTCTCAGGGCCCGTAGCCCCCAGGAGTTGCCTATAAATTCTGCACATGTTTCTGAGAACAGGGCCTACGGCCTCACTCAGCTTCTCCAGGAGGTGTCATGTCCCCCAGAAACGCAGGTCGCAGGCTCTCAGCATCTCCCCTCGGGAGCAGTTCTGGGTGTAGTTTGGGTCTTGTCTTTACCTAATATTTGTGTGTCTATTGTGTATTCCACACTGTTTTAGAGTTTAGGTCTCTAATGCAGTGGGATAAGGGTCCCTGTTTGTTGCTGCCTACTTATTTTGGACTAAGCATGTGGGAAAGATTTTGTGAAGAGTAAACTATGGTTTTTTTTATTTTCCTAAAGTTGACATTATATGTCTATTACCCCTGGGCCAACAACAATCTGTGAACAATGTTTCTTTAAATGATTGCTATCATTTTTAAATGGGTCCAGCAGTCAGAAATTGGGGGAGGGGGGTATTTACGTTGAAATTAAGATTGTTGGCTCTTCTTAAACATTTGGAAGATCTACCAGTGTGAATACACAGCCAGAGCTGCTGGCTCGACAGCCAGCCAGAGGGACCCTCCTCTGCCTCAGCCAGGGTTACCTGTCTTACTTACTAGTATTATGGCCCTTGTATGTTATTTCTTAAAGTCCAGAAATATTCCTGTGTACATATCTACAGCCACCTCATTCATTTGTACGTGTCTTCCTGTATGTATCTAAGTTAGGATCCCTGTTCTAAAATGCAATGATCAGAATATGAGGGGGAAGCTGATGAGTCACTATGGTAAGAGGGTGGTGTCCAGCCCAGATCCCCCCTTCCAGGCTAGTACCCATCCTCAGCCGCCCCAGTCATAGCTGACAGACCCCCTTATCACCTCCTGCACCTCGGTGGGAAGTTTCTGCCCTTCCAGACCCATGCCCTCCCAGCAGACACGCTGTGCAGCCCGCAGCCCTCAGCCAATGATGCTTAACCCAGGACCAAAGGTGAGAGGAACTGCTGTGCAGTTTTCCTTCCAAAGCTCCCAGGGTGAAACTGAAACATGGCTTCCGCTGAGGCCACGTCTGTGCTCAGCTGCTCTCCTGCACAGCCTGCTTCCAGCTGCTCTCTCCTGAGCCCCCCATCAAAGATGTGCTTGAGGAACCCCCGCCCCCCAACGTAGGCTCATTCAGGAAATCCCATCCCTTGGGGTGCTGAGTGTGGAGACAGTGTGGTCCTCAGGAACAGTGTGGTCCTTCCTCAATCAGCACACATTTGGTGATGGAATAGGGGAACCCCGATTGAAACAATAGTCTAAAATCCTTGAACCCCTTCTTTACCAGAATAATTCCCATTCCAGAGATGGCAAGTAAATTTTACCTCATCCCCTACGTAGAGTGCTTGTGGGAAATGACTGAGGTGACACAGGGGCAGGTTGGTGGAGCGGGGGGAGTGGAGTGGGACAACTATGCTACGAATGATGACCAAGTCTTTTTATGCTCAGAGTGCAAAAGGAGGGGAGGGGGCATGTGCACCCTTCCTATCTTGCACTTTTCTTCAGGGCTCAACTGGGGTGCCACTCTCTCAGGACGCCTCCCCTGACCCAGGAATCAAGACTACAAACCCTTTCCCTGAGCTTCCACAACAACTGTAATTATATTGTCATTTCCCCCAAATTGCATTAACAGTTATTGAGGTATAAGTGACCTACATATTGAAATTGTACAATCTGATACATTTTGACATATAAATAACCTGGAAAACCATCTCCACAGTTATGATAATGAACATATCTGTCTCCGCTAAAAGGTTCCTTATGACCTTTTGTAACCCCTCCTGCCAGTTTCCACACTGCCCCTCACCATCCCTGGTGGTGTGCTTTCTGTCACCATGGACTAGTTTGAATTTTCAAGAGTTTTATTTAAAGAGAGTCATTCACTATGTATTATTTATACATAGCATAAGTTATAATTTAAAAAATATTTGGCTTCTTGCACATAGCATAATTATTTTTGAGATTCATCAGTGTTATGTATACTAATAGTTTATTTCTTTTTATTGCTGAGTAGTATTGCATTGTATGGATATGTAAAATTTGTGTATCCATTTACCTGTTAATAGACACAAATTTAGTTTCTAATCTTTGGCTATTACAAATAAAGCTGCTGTGAATATTCGTCTACAGTTTAGGACTGTGGTTGGCAAAATGCAGCTCTTTGGCCCCTTGAGTGTGGCTCTTCTACTAAATACCATGGCCGGGGTGAGTCTATTTTGAAGAAGTGGCATTAGAAGTTTAAGTTTAAAAAATTTGGCTCTCAAAAGAAATTTCAATCATTGTATTGTTGATATTTGGCTCTGTTGACTAATGAGTTTGCCAACCACTGGTTTAGGGGAAATAAAAAAGTAGATCATAAATGAGAAAATAACTGCAAAGCATATATCTGAAAAAGGGCTTTTAGCCAGAGTATATAAGAACGCTTAAAACTCAATAATAGGAAAACAAACAACCCAAAAAAGAAACGGAAAGATTTGAACAGACACTTGACAAAGTAAGATATAAGGTTGACAAATAAGCACATTAAAAGATGCTCGTTGTCATTAGTCGTTAGGGAATATTAAAGTCGAGGTGAGACATCACCACAGGGCCTTTAGAAAACAGGTTGGAAGTTTTTTAAAAAGTTAAACATAATCTAACATCTGATTTAACTACCCCACTCCTGCATACTTACTCAAACTGAATGTTGATTTCTTATTGTTTGGATGATTCTTTCATCAGAGTGTAAGTGTAAGCCCCTAAATGTGAGGAAAACTGTTCTTTAAACCTTATTTTATCTTTTTATCTAATGTGTATATTCCTAGAATTAAGTATCCTGTCTGAAAGCTGATAGCTGCTCAGTAAATGTAATCCTAGAGCTGAAATGTGGGCAGTAGACATTGTTCCTGAATGTCAGTGCCACATCAATTTCAAAAACGAAGGTGAGAATGTAGAACTGCATCCTTCAGGCTCAGCTGTAGTTTCCTTTGCATCCATAGCAGAAGTTTTCTAGAATTCGGTCCAGAGTGATGGCTACCGAGGCCTGTGTGGATGAGACTGTAAGCTATTTAAGGGTAGAATTCAGTTCTGTTTTGTTTTTGTGCTCCCCCCAGCTCCCACTTATCTTTTAGCAGATTGTGCATCTATTTTCTCAACTAAATATGGTGATGTGGTGAATTAAACACAACTTGATACCCAGGACCTGAGCCTTTATGCTCAGGATATATAGGAACTATAAAAGAAGTAGACAATTATAATGTCTTTGTTCAATTCATCAAAGATTAGTACTGGCCCTAAGACAGAACTCTGAAGGCACAATCTAAAAGCGGTATTTTCCCAGTATAAACATTATTTACGTGCATTAGAGAACATGTAGAAAATATGGAGAACTCACTGTAGTGCAAAGTAAATGTGGTGTAACAGTGTATTGGATGACAATTTGGCAGTCTGCCAAAATTCCAATTTACTTCCTATTTATCTAGTAACTTTTTTTTTAAACAAAATTATTCTATAATGTGTTTTAAGTCTTTTACATGAATGTCTATCGTGAGATGGCACCATAGTGTGCTTCCCCTCCCCCCCCCCCCATGTGCTAGGAGTAGCTTATAAATATTTCATGGTCATTATTTTAGAATAAAGCTTTGTCTATATATCAGGTTATTTCCTTATTTTGCATATGGTTTAATTGTTCTTTAGAAATTTTCCAAAGGAGTGTGCTGCTAATACTCCAGAAAGGCATGAGCATTTTTAAGGAAATTTAATTGCTTTTAGAAAAGTACTTTGAGTCAAGCATTTAATTGTATGAAAGAATGGACTAGAATGGGGGTTCCTTATTCAGTCCCTGACACCAGCTAAAGATCTTCTTCCTGCTACGTGCATTTTATTTTCACTAGTTGCTTATTAAATAAAGCAGAAGTTTAAACATAGCGGAAGACTAATGATTCTTTGCCACAGTTAATTTTCCACAGAAATTAGAAGCACTGATCAAGGATCAAAAGAATCTTGCCATTTTCTGCTCTAATTTTTTTGATCAAAGCTTTCATTGGGCACAGTAGACATTTTTAAGGATATGAAAATATGACAAGCAATAGACCAATTAATTTATTTTCTCTGATGTATACTTTCTTGTCACTTGCAACATAGCTACGAGAATGTCCTGAGATGTGGAAGTGAAGGACATTCACGTCCATCTTGCAGATAAACAAACCACCACATTTCTAATTTACACTTTAACTTTGTCCAGGTTACAGGGCTGTTCAGATCCATGGCAAAAGAGGTACAACTATAAAGGGGTAGATGCAAAGGCGGTCATCAATGTGGTGTGGCCTTTGAACTGTGACTAGAAAAAAGACAAATAAATATATTAGGAGAAGAGGAATATCAAGTTTTCATCTTTTCTTTTGAACATGCTGTTGGTTCTTTGGTTCTTCTTAGATCTGTGAAGGGATTTTTCTTTTTTTTTCTATTGGAGGTATTTATATTTTTTATTTATATCTGCTCTATATTTCTATGTATGCATCCTATCTATCATCTATCTATCTAGCTATCTATCATCTATCTCAGTGCTAGTTATCAAATGATTTCCTCTCAGCTCCAAATCCACTGCTCTTTGCTTTGTGATTTGAGGGGCTGGATGCTATAAACATTTCACAGTTGAGAGCTGGTTCAAGATTTGGTTTGCCAAAAGAGGAAGCTAGAGAGACACTGCAGGCACAGCAAAGAGGATTTTCATGTGTGCCTTGTTCTTCAGCTGCTCCGCTGTCAGGGGTGGGTGGGCAGCCCAATGGGCCTCTATCTCCATTGAGATTCTCCAGCACCTCAATAGAAGTCCTCCTGTAGACCAACTACACTCTGTTGTTCCCCCAGTGGGTAGCTTCCAATGGCCCAGCTTCACTCCATTGCACCCCCAGTGCACTTCACCAACACTCCCACGTGACCTCCTATAGATCAGCTCTGGCCAACAGCACCCGTGGTGTTTCCTGGTGGCGTTTCCTGCTGTTCAGCAGTTCTCATTCCTGTGGGGTCCAGTCTGAACCTTAGGGGTGAGTTAGTGCTTTTCCAAATTTTTAACTCCTTCTTTGGGTGCTCTTTCACTGAGGGGTGTACCTAATCCCAACATTTGCTATAAGTCTTTAGCCCGTTTAGTAGTTAACCACTTCTTACTAAAGGTAAGCATTTTTTAATATAAAATATTTCCTATTCACATTCTCGATGTGGTTTCTTGTTTCGGACTGGACTCTGGCTGATTCAGTAGGAAATAGTTACTGAGCTCCTGTTATGTACCAGGCATTGCGCTGGGTGTTAGGGACACTGTGCAGAAGGCTCACCCGACTCTAGCCCTTAGTGCCAGTTCAGTTCCCATGAAATGAACAAGCGAGAGGTTAGGTCTGGCAAGGAAACATGTTTCAGGTTGAGAGTCATGGGGTAGGGTCCAAAATGTTCTCCTTAACGAAGTGACACTTGGACCCAAGCTAAAGATCAGTAGGAACTGGCCAGATGAAAAGGTGGGAGAAGAGTGGTCTAGGACAGGGAACAGCTTGCCCACGACCACATTAGAACTGAGTGGCAGGTTCAGAGATGGAGATCACGGGAAGCACACTGCTGGTGGGGCTGGCAGAGCAAGGCAGACATTCTGGAGTTTACCCAGCAGTCATGGGGTTGTTGAATCAAAGAAGGTTGTTCTCAAAGCAAGGACATAATCAGATGTTTGTGTTCTCATAATTCAGAGAGGTGGCTACCAGCAGGCGTTGGTAGCTTTTAAGTTCTCCAGGTGATTCCAGTGTACAGGCAGGGCAGAGAACCCTGTGATCCCAAAGAACAGAAATATAGCAGTATGGCACAATGAAGGTTACTGACCAATTTAGGGACCAAGCCCATTGGTGAGTTGGTGCAAGTTTTCCAGCCTGAAGATCACTTAAAGGAATCCCTAACGTGATTTCATCATGTCAGAGTCATTTGGATTCCAAAGGTACAGAGTTGGCATTTCCCTTATTAGAAAGTGGTTACAGGTGGCAAATATTTTTTACATAAACTTCCCTAAATACGCACTCAAGGCAAGAGTGGTATCATTGGAGAGTTAGGCAAGTATCTAAAATTAACAAAATAAATGCAACAGGAAACTTTCTAGTGAGTTTTGTTTTAATTTTTAAAAATAGCTTTAGATAGTTAAACAAATATTTGCTGAATGAGCAGGTGAATGAATGAATGAATTAATGACCTCTTTGTAGTTAGATTCCAATTAAACAAAAAGAAAGGGAGTACTCTAGCACTTCCTAATGTGACTAAAATTAATTAAATGTCAATTTCTCACCTAATATTAACTTCAAGATAAACTAGTTCTTATAGCTGTTTTCGTCTAATTTATGAAAATCTATATTTAGCATAAGGGTAAGGAGTACCAGTATCTTGGATTTTTTTTTTTTTCTGGCACTAAAATCTAAAGTCAGTTTCAGAATATTAATCACTTTCTTTGGCTGCACAGCTGTTTCTACTGCTTTCTAGTCTGCTGTGCTGACCTCCAAACCACACTGTTTGCCTTACTTAGAGACTCAACAGATGCACTACATCTGGAGACTGTGCAGGTTAAAGAAAGAATCATTAGGCTTTGCATTATAGAAGCATCACAGGGAGCGAGGACGGAGGTCATAACGTAGCCACCATCATTCTCACTCAAATAGAACATGGTTTCTGTATGCCAATTACATGGCATGACAGCTGATGCCCAAATGGATTGCTGTGAAAAAAGAATAAATGAAATGATTACTGGAGTGTTCTATTGACCTTACCATGTGGCTGAAACATAAAAATAAATGTTAACTTGGCAGTGTGGCTCAGTTGGTTGAGCATTGTCCCATGCACCAGGAGAACCCAGTTCGGTTCCTGATTCCGGCACATGCCGGCGTTTGGGGCTCAATCCCCAGTGGGGGACATGCAGGAGACAGATGATCAAAGAATCTATCTCATTGGTTTTTCTCTTCCTCCCTCTCCCTTTCTCTAAAATCAATAAAAACATAATTTAAAAAAAATAAAAATGAAAACATTTTTTTTTAAATAATGCTATTAAAATTTCCATGTAGTATTGAATCTGCATCCCTGGTGCTCACTGCCTGGGCTCCTCCTTTCAGCCCATTAGAAGCTGCTGTATTTTTTCTCTATTAGTTGGTTGCATGTTCTCAAATCCCCATGCGTGTAAAACCTCCCAAGATTACAGTACCAAGCTCATCATAGAAGATTTCTTTCACTCACATGCCTGGTGGGAACTAGCCTCACCACGGAGATCTGTTGTAACTGCTTCTTGAATTACATTGGGAAGAGTTTTGGGTTGATAAATCATTACATTAAGAAAACATGTGACTGAATCCATGGTATTATAAAATATTAGGGGCCCAGTGCATGAACTTGTGCACCTTGAAAGGAACTGTAGGCCTTGAGGCTGTGGTGGGCACAGGGGTGGGTCTTGGTCCAAACTCTGCATCCCTACCCAGCCCCTCCTACCTTGGCCCCTGGTCCCCTGTCTGCAGGTAGCCCTGCTCCTGCTGCTGCTGCTGCTTTCATGTGCTGATGGTGCCAGCCCACTCACACCCACTGATGGTGCGGAGTCATTTGGGCTGGTGCCCGCAGTGGGTTTGAGCTGCTGCCCAGATTGCCCCTCAGGAGCAGGCGGGGGGCAGGGGGGGTAGAGAAGCCCTCAGGAGTGATCAGGGCCTGCAGCTACTGCTTATACCCACTGACAGCACCAAGTAATGGGGATTGGTGCCAGGCACTGGCAGTGGGTGTGAGCAATGGCTCCAGCACTGGCAGCAGGTGTGAGCACCAAGCAGGACTTCGGTGAGGGGGAGCAAATAATTTTCAGTAACCACCAGAGGCTCACCCCTATGACAGCTACTGGCGCCCTGCCTTAGTCTGGCACCCCCACTCACCTCTTCCACTATCCTGCTGCGGCCAATGCCCGCCATGTTCCTAGCTCTGCTATCTGCTGCTGATGCCCAGCATGTTCCACATGTGCCCCCTTGTGGTTATTGCACATCATAGTGACCAGTTGTTTGGTTGTTCCAGTTCTGCCTTTTGGTCTATTTGCATATTAGCCTTTTATTATATAGGAGGATTACACTATGCTGTAAAATAAAACACCACATAATTCCCTGGGGTTTCACCCTATCTTACTTCATACTCAGTTTCCTCATACATATTCTATAGCTAAGTTAGTGTGGTTTTTTGTTTGTTTGTTTTTAAAGCTATATTTAGTGCTATCTGAATTAGAAAAAGAAGTGCTAATCAAATATGGCCTAAATATAATGTATGCTATTTGGGTGGTACCTAAAATAAGACTTAAGAATAATTCTAATTGGCATTGGAAACTGGTATCTTAGTAACCAAGAGAATGAGGATCAGTAGGAACTGGCCCAGTTGCTCAAATTATGTTCAGTATAGCTCTCACAGGGTTCCACCAAGAATTATGACTCTTGACAAATATCTGCCTAAAGTGATTCCACTCCATTTCCAGGAATACAATGCTAGGTATTTCATCAATCATCCCATCAGCTGCATCTGATATTAATAGTCACATTGGAGAAGGAAGTACAGGAAAGGATACTGGGAGGTACAGGTTCCAGCTTAGCTGAGCCACTAAATAACTGTGTGGTCTTGGGAAATTCAATGGCCTTTTTGGAGGAGATATAGAGTTGGGGGGATTATCTAAGTCATTCTTCCTTATTTCCCAGCCAACACAAAGCTATCTCTACTGCAAAAACTCTTGTAGATTCAGCTTCAATGCAGATACTTCCCTGAAGAAAGCTCATTTTTTATGATGCAGCCCGTTCTACTGCTGGACAGCTTCAAAGACTTGAAAAATTTTAATGATACTGAGCTGGAATCTTCTAATATGTAACACACTGTCCATTGGCGCCAGTCCTTTGAAAGACAGGGTTTGGCACATATAAAACACAATCTATTAGAGTTAGTCATTATCATCCTAAGTGTCATTATAATCGCACATTACATCATCACCCTGAAAAAATGATTCTTACAAAGCTCCTGCAGTATTAGAAAGAACCAATGTTTGGGTTAGATGTCAGTATGAATTCTACCTTAAGTACAATAAATAATCTAAATTAATTCTGAGGCTCAATTTTTTTTTCCCCCAATGTGAACATTCTCTGTTAAATGCTATTATTAACTCGTTTTCTCTTCAGATTTTGGTTCTGTTACCATCTCTGCATTCCTTACAATCCCCTACCTCTATTTAAAGACCTATAAGGTAAATTCTGAGATGGCCTTCCCCCACAGCTCATGCCCTTCTCTGTGTCACAACTGTGTCCCATTTTATTAGCAATTATTACACAATGGTGATGTTTATTTCTATGACTAATTGTCAGCTCATTGAGAGAAAACTTTATACTTTGTGCTTCTTTGCATAAAACTGAGTTAGTTTACACACAATGTGAAGATTCAAAGCTATATTGTATGTGGAAATACTGACAAGATGCTATGTTATGCAAAAAATTAAGTTTGGATTGTTGTTGCTACCCATTTCCTATCTAAGAAAAAGAACTCTCCTAGCAGCTGCAGAAATTGTGATGAAGTGGTGAAGAGCTGAAGTGTGTTACTTTCAACCAATCTATCATGATTACATAAGCTTCTCTATCCCTGCATCTCATTTATGATCAGCTTCGAACAACACAAGATTTTACTAGTTCTTTTTTTCAACCTTATAGAATACTAAAGGCCTAGTGCAGAAATTCGTGCACTCCCAGCCTGTGCCCTCTCACAGTCTGGGAACCCTTGGAGGATGTCCAACTGCGTCAGAGGTGGGAGAAGCTCCTGGCTGAGTGGTGCACCCCTGTGGGAGCACACTGACCACCAGGGGTCAGCTCCTGCTTTGAGCATCTGCCCCCTGTGGTCAGTGAGTATCATAGCAATAGATTGTTCCACTGTTTAGTCGGTTTGCATATTAGCCTTTTATTATATAGGATTTCTAAGGCGTGAGATTTCTCCTCTAGAACTGTGCAATTCTGGAATTTTTTCTCCTTCAATTCATTTACAGACTCTGATCTCCTCTAATATTCCATAAAAATGACCATTTTTTTTGTTGTCCAATAAGAACTTTCTTCTTATTCATTGAAATTCATCTGACAAGTTCCTCAGTTCAACACAACACTATTTAATCTCTCTCTCTCTTTTTTTTTTCTTATTTTCAATACTAAGTATTCTCTAGGACAGGAGTCAGCACAGGCAAACAAATGGACTGCATGACAACCACACTTCATTTACAAAAGCAGGCAGAGTGGCCTGCAGGCCACAGTTGATGACCCTGATCTAGTCCATTGCTACTCGAAGTGTGGTCTGTGGACCATCAGTGTCAGCATCACCTGGGATCTTAGAGGTGCAGAATCTTAGCTCCACCAAAGACCTACTGAATCAGGATCTGTATTCTAACAGGATTTCCAGGTGACCACATGCATATTCAAGCCTGAGGACCACGACAGCCCACGAATAACACAAAGGAGACATCTGGGAGCATGCTGTTTTGTGCTTACTGGCTGGGCTGCCTTCTCAGAGTAGATTGTGGGCCTTTTTCAGTCTCTCCTTCGGTTGCCAGTTTTCTTCCCCTGGAACATTCTCACCCACTAACCACATGCTCTGCCTCCCTGCCAGCTTGCCTCGCCACCTCCTCAGCCTAGCAGTTGCTCATTCCCCAGGTTCTCTGTGTCCTCGAGAGAGAGTGTTGGGAAATTGGCAGATGACATGGGTTTGGCTTTCTTGAGTCACTCACTGCTTAGTGTAGGGCTGTGACTGGGATATGTACACAATGCCCCTGCCTACCCACCCCTTTTCTGTACTCAGTGCTCCTTTCAAGTGTGCATATAAATGGAAAAGGAAGCTCAGATGCTGAGATGACTTCCCCTTCCATATTACAATACTGAAGAGCCTAAGGTAATGATGAACACTTTTTAGTAAAATAATTATGGCAACAACAAGAAAAACAATTCCAAGAGTGCCAGGGAGCAAAGCAGTTGAACTGTTCCAACATTTTTTAAATGGAACCCGAAGGCATTAATTATGATGTATGTTTCTTCAGTGAGACTTTCAAGTCATTTGGAATAAGCAATTATGTAATTTTCCCGGTGTTCTCCCATCCCCCCCTTTTCTATTCTTCTTTATTAATATAGACACCTATCAGAATGAAGTGGGCCACACACAACTTTGGGTCCATTCAGGTGGGTGAGAGTTGATTTTTGGACCGAGGTTAACCTGATTAATCTCTCCAGACTCTAGAAATGCCTACTGGGCTACAGTGACTTGTCTGGGATGGGAGATGCAGTCAGCCAACTCTTGCTCTCTCCAAATGCTTGCTTGACCACCTCACACTATCCAATGACAGACAACTCATCTACCTGGAGCCTTTGGCTCATCCCTGGTAGGGCCTCCATAAGCATTTATCACAGGCATGCCTTTCCTTTCAGCACAGTGCTGACACCCAGAAAAAGACACCTTGCTGAAATCTCTTCTGTCATCTCTACTGATTAATCGTTCTACTATCTCGTAAAACCTGAACATGGGTCATATATATATGTATATATATATATATATATATATATATATATATATACACACACACACACACACACACACAGACATACACACATTAGCTAAAAAATAGTTAAAATTTACTAATCCTAGCACCGTGCTTTCATTTTCTCATTTAATATTCACTATAAGTAGTAGCTAATAGTATTCCTATTTTAAAGATAATGAATCTGAGGCTTTGAAAGGGTAACTTGTCTAAAGCCTTACCATTATAAAGTGGAAGAACTGAGGTCTGAATCCAGGCAGTATAACTGGAAAGCAAATGCTCTCAACCATCATCAATATCATGTCATAACAAAAATATAGGGCGTTTAGGGTTCTCCAGCGAATAGCACTTCCAGAAACCTGAGAGCACCAGATGCGGGGTGAATCATGGATGCTGAAAGCCCATGCGCAGGAAGCTGTTATGCACGGGTCATCAGGAAAGGCATTGAAAGTTGATGCTGACATCCTCTTAGTCCCACTAAAGTGCAGCAATGCAAAGATCCTTCAATTCGTCAGGGCCCCATTACAATCAGAAGCACAGCCCTGGTGAACGCATACATAAAGAGCAGCAGTTCCCTGCAGAGTTCCCTGGCGGGCTCTCAGCAGTCACCTTTTCCTTCCTGTTTGGTAGTGAGGTCTCCAGGCGTCTCACCGAGGCCTCTAATGCAATCCCAGGGTTGTCAGCTGCGCTCCTTGGTAAGCAGTGCATTAATGGTGTGAAAACCTGCAGCTCACAAGCCTTTTTTTTTGAACAACTGGTGATGGTGAAGGCTGCTAGCTGCCGGGGGTGGCAGAACACACAATTCCGGAGAATCAGTAGCCTGGTTCACCTCAAATGCATGAAAGCGCATTCAGCTCAAATGTTTGTGGGCAGCAGCCTGAGTACTTGCTTGGAGCCCTGCTGCATCAGGCAGTTTCTAAGGCCAGTGGAGCTGGGAGAGAAGGGAGACAGACAGCATCTCAGCTACTCTGCACAATCACAGCTACCCTGCACAATCTAAGCTACTCTGCACAATCTCAGCAACCCTGCACAATCTCAGCAACTCTGCACAATCTCAGCTACTCTACACAATCACAGCTACCCTGCACAATCTCAGCTACTCTGCACAATTGAACCAGAGAGAGAGGTGAAAACAGCATGCCATTGCTTTCTCCCTCTGACAGTGACAACAAGCCTTTATGGGTGGGTTGCTTTTCTGGATGGTGCAAAGAGAGGTGATGCTGTGTGGTTTTCACTGAACTGGCTTTGGGCAGAAAAACACGGTTTTAGCAAACAGGAAGAAGAAAGAAAGTGTTGGAGAGATGAGAATGCACATGTGAGCTGATAGTATGCTCTGTCTTGCATAGAAGCATGGCATAAGTATAGAGGAAGTTACTAGTATAATTCAAATCCAATTCAAACCAGGCTACAATAACTTTCAACACCCATCACTTCTTGGGGTAGACATATTTACCTCAGAAATAGGATGCTTGTTTCAGTTTATTGACTTCCCTTAGTCTCTAATTTACCTAATTTTCCCACACTTCCATTGCTACTCAACCAACCTTCTTTGATGCCTTTTAATTTAGATTTATTCAACTACCCTGCTTTGACACCTCAGTAGTTATTTATGGATCATCTACCGTGTGCCAGGCACTGGTCTCAATGTCTAGGAGGATGAGAGAGACAAACATTGCAGGATAAAGGTGTGAATGTACATGTACAATTTATAATTAGGGAAATAAAAAAGGGATCAGTAAGAGAGTGGTTGGGATAGAGGAAATTCTTCATTTGAGTCCTGCTTTGGCCTACAAGTGGTTATGGCTTCTGGTAAGAGAGACAGCAACTTTGCATGTTCCTCATCTGATCCATTATATCCAATGCAGAAGGCAATATTGTTTTTCTTATTTGCAGACATGCATTGAGCACCTCCTTTGTGCCAAGCTCTATGGTAAGAAGTATGAATTTGGGAACTTGGAGTTTAGTCTGCAAGCAGACATTCAATTAATTATATTTACACAAGAAAAGTGCACTCCAGGAAAAAAATTAGTGGCTTTCATATGTTATTGCCTTGAAATATGTCTGGAATTCTTTTCTTCAGGCCCCTAACATCCACAATTATTTTATGGGACTAATTAATTTATTGCCTTCCCGGCCCAGTGCAGTCATTACTCACTGTGCAGGTCAGTACCCAGCACCTGGGATGATTGTACTTCCTGGTTGGATGGGGCCACATGATTAGTCCTGGCCAATGAGAAAGGATCAGGGTTATGTGTGTCACAGGTGGAGGATTTGAATGCTAGTGCCAGACCCTCAGAGCTCTCTTTGTCCCTCTGGCATAGCATTTGGTGCCATGGCTGTTCTGTCAGCCTGGGTCAAACTGAAGTGGGCATCTAGGGTCACCAAGCAATGAACTTTTATAATTTGAAGTCCCTGAGGTTATGGGTTGTTGGTTTCCACGGTGCAACCCAGGTGTCCTGATCATACACTTCTTTGGGAAGGCTTCCACACTCATTAAAGAAGTCAGGCCTTTCATCACTGATCCCTGTCCATGAGCTTTTATGAAAATTAGAATCACACATTATGCATGTGTCACTGGTTAGACTAAAATGGAAGAGCACAAGTAGGTACTTGTCCATTTCCAAATCCCTAGGGTCTAGCACTATGACTGGCACATAGAAAATAAATGCATGTTGAAAGAATGAAAGAATGAATAAGTGAACAAATGAACTGGAGATTGTTGCAGAGTCCTGCATTATTAAAAGGACTCAACTCTTGGTGTAAATATTATACTACTAAAAGTCCTGGGACATACTTCAGTCATTTCTGCCACCCGCCCCTGACTGTGTCCCTATGTATTATACAAGATTAGAATAAAATAATCCTAATTCCCATATGAAAAATTATATTCCCAAAGGAATCAGTCTTGTGTGACTTCTTGGAGGGGACAAAGGTCTCCCCTGCGTTGACCTGGAATTTGCTCCATTGCCTTCGCTGCATTGGAGGAAGTACTGAACCTGGTGGCTGTCACACTGGAACCGCGGTTAGACACTAAGTCTCTGACGTGGACAGTGGCCCACGGTCTTCAGACTGCCACACGGCTCTCAAAAACATGTCTTTGATAAAGTGACTCCCCTCCCAGCACACACACTATTAACTAAAGCAGGTAAAACTGTGTCTGGGGAAGATAATGAGGTTTACTTCCTTGCCTGTATAATTTTGCCTGCGTGCGCCTGGTATCCCAGCTTGGATCTCGCCCAGCTCACCCTAAGGAGAACAGGGCTGGTGTGCTCCACGGTGCTTTAATGGAGCACCTGCCGAAACTAAAGCTGCTCCGGCTTCAAAACAAGGGACGCTGTAGCTGCAGTTTGGGGACCTCTGTTTATCTCCCTGGTAGAATCACCAGCCTTGTCTGTCCCTGAACCCCAAATCTTAGCACATCTCCTTTATATGCATCCACTTCATTTAGTCTAGGAAAACAGAGGCACAGGGGAGAGGTGAGTAGAAAGGCCTTCCACACTGGCTCGTGGTCAAGGAGGTTGTGTGCCTTGAGGGGACTAGGCAGGATGGGACGTGATTCAGCCAATGCCAAGTAGCCCTTGTTGTTCACTTCCAGCCTCATTTCTCCTGTTCTTTGCTGGCCTTGGGTCGACCTGACAGTCTAATTGCCTGGGGTATACACTTGTTTCCAGGTCTTCCTCTGAAGCCTGCTGAGCATTTATGCACAGAGGCACCGGCTGCATGGCTGAGCAATGGCCCGTGCCCACTGCCACTTCTTTCCGTTACACTTGCTTCCAGTACATTCATCTTGTGCCTGATGCTTGTTTCCTGACTTTTTTGTGATTGCCTGCATTCTGCTGTGGTGTGACCACTCATCCTTATTTTCTAGCGACAAGGACAGTTCCCCTTGCACATTTAGGGGCAAACAAATAAATATAGTATGAATTATAGACCAAAGTGTCCAGAGAGGAGGATGTCTGTAACCTCCATAGTGTTAGTCTAGAGATAGACACACAGAGTCAGGAAATGCAGAAGTTGTCCATGCTGTTTGCCTACAATGTGGAAGGACAATGCTAAGTTACATTGAACACATGATAAATCTGTTGATAGTGAATCTGTTTTGACACATCTGCAGTGGATGGGCCCCGCTAGTGAGTTCAAGCCCTGGGTAGGTCTGTGTGTTTCCATGTGTCCTATGGCTAGAGACAGGTGTGTCCTGTAACTCAATGCTCAGACAGGAGCCAGGGATGGGTTTAGGAAGGAATAAATTGGTATAGGGATATTAAGGCAGTTCACACAGGGTGCCTAAGAAATTCAAGCCATGTGCCTGCTCAATATTCTTTGGATACATCTCAGATCACTTTTTGGATTCACTTGATTGGAGGCTTCTGTTTAGAGGGTTTTATTGGTTTGTCTTTGTGTGTGTGAGCCTGATTCTGTTGAAACAGTAAGCAATTCAATCTGAGGAACATTTACTGAGAGTGTCCTCTGTCTCTGAGCCAATGGAGAGCAAAGGACCGGTGTGCCTCATTTATCTTTTACTCTCGGTCCTTACAATGATGCAAGTTTGTTGAACTTGCTGAGCTTACTGTGTGGAGAATGGGGACTCATACGTAATGAGCACCCGCTAGGTACCTGACGTGCTAGGCCCCGGCAATAGAGTGATTAATGGAACAGTCTCCTCATGGATTATGGATGTGGAAGGACTTGAACACTTAGCACTGAGCTCAGGTTCTCCAAGGGCACCTTTGGAATTGTCCAAGTTTGTGATCACTGCCTTTAAGAGGTTTACAGAACCTTTCTTCTACACAAATCCTTCATCTCCTGGGAGAAAAGACAATATAGGCCTTTTCTATGCACTTGGGTATGGGAACCTGAAACCTGCACCTCATCTTTCCCTTCCCTTAGCTTGGGTCAGAACAAAAACTCATTAACTAGGTCGGTCCCTCTTAGAGAGGTGCCCATTATTTGCATTGGGTTGACTGCTGGGAGCATCTCACAAGCATACCATGAGTCTTGCACATAGACTAAGCCACTCTCATGCCTAACGCTGTCACCTTACTGAAAACAGAGCGATAGCAGTGGGCACCTGGAAGCTGACTCATTCTTTCCCCTGGTCCCCCTCGCATCTGCACATCCCTTTCCCACAGAAGTTATTGTAGAGCAATGATTTATGGCTGTGTCTTCTCTACCTGGCTCTGAGCTACTTGAGGATCCAGACTGCTGTGTCTATAGGTGGCCCTGCAGGGGAGCTCAGAGCCATGATGCTAAGGGCTGGCGCCGTCTTTGGGAGAAGTAAATCAGGTAAAAACTGACTTCCAGTTTTTACTTTCTCTTTTTTTTGGTTGCTCCAAGCTTAAAGGACATCTCTCTTTGGATCACATCCTTTGTGCCACTATTTGGCTGCTATAGGCCCATGAATCCTTCTTACCCTACCCTTAAAAAGTCAAACAGGAACCAGAGTGGGTCCTAGGAAAATTGTGCGTGAAGAGAGGTTCGTGCAGGGCCACCCACTGCAGTGCCAGGAGGTGCCACTCACATAGAATATCCTGTGAATGGCCGAAACCGGTTTGGCTCAATGGATAGAGCGTCGGCTTGGGGACTGAAGGGTTCCGGGTTCGATTCCTGTCAAGGGCATGTACCTTGGTTGCGGGCACATCCCCTGTAGGGGGTGTGCAAGAAGCAGCTGATCGATGACTCTCTCTCATCGATGTTTCTAACTCTCTATCTCTCTCCCTTCCTCTCTGTACAAAATCAATAAAATATATTAAAAAAAAAAAAAAAAAAAAAAGAATATCCCGTGAATGATGCATCCTGGAGCTGCTTCCACCTCCTCAGCTCTTTGTTGCTGCTGTTCCTGTCCATGGTAACATAACTGATGGCCACCAATGAGAGTTTTCCTGAGACTCAGCATTACTTATCTTTCAAGTGATGGTGCTAATTAAAGCCCAAACAAGTGGTGTTGGAGCCATACACATGTTACCTCTGCAGGTCTTATTTTTTCACCTCTAACATGAAAGCAAAAGATAGAGGGTATAGGACTATCATTAATGCTAGGCTAACATTGGCATTGCCGTTCAGTAGTCCAATGGAGAATGCTTATCACAACAGTAGTTTTTGGATGATTTGATAATAGAAACCAACTCAAGTTAATTTAAGCCAACGGGAACTCTATGAGAAGAATACTAGGGTATCCACAGAATCCAAGGGCAACACCTCTGGAATCCAATGCATGCTCTTATTCCAACTGTCACCATGTTAGGTGGACCACTTTTACTCTGCTCAGCAAGTTTCCATGTGGAAAGACCCTGATAGTGTAGCACTCCTGGGCAATTTCCACTCTCTGTCTCTCACTCTCTTTTGGGGAGGAAGAGGGGCTTAACTAAGTGAAAAATTTGGAAGACTAAACAGGGCAAGTCTGGCTTATCCTCTTCCTTTCTTTTGGGATCTGTCTGCTAGCAGGGGATATCCGTTCTGCTCTGCTCCTTCATCCCTCCTATGTGTTTTAAGCTGCCTGGAGGATGCCAGCAGGGAAAGCTGTGGTGGTCCAACCCTGGCCCTGACTGGGAGAGGTAGGCCTGCCTACTCAAACTGGGAGGCCACCTCTACCACACCAGGAGCAGTGATTGCACAATGCATCACAAATAAAGCGTTTTAAAAAAAATCCTCACCCAAGGATATGTTTTTATTGATTTGGAGAGAAAGAGAAACAATGATATGAGAGAGAAGCATGGATTGGTTGCCTTCAGTACACGCCCTGACAGGGCATTAAACTCGCAACCGTTTTGGTGTATGGGATGACACTCCAACCAACGGAGCCACCTGGCTGGGGAAGGGGGGATTTTCATCTCAGTGTGTTTCAGAACTTGGACAGGGGAGAGCGATCTTCATTTTGGGCCTCCTCATCTTTCTTCTCTCCACATTCCCTTCAGCTTTCTCTGATTTTTCATGTACATGGCACAGGATGGCCATATTCCCATCCTTTAGTTTTAAAGCCACTTGCAGCAACTGACTGATTGCCTTTCAACCCCAATTCCAAGTTTATATGATAAGGTTTCTGATTGATTTACATCAGTCGGACGTCCATCTTTGATTGAAAAAGCTGTGCAGAACTGGGAGAGGATAAGTTCACAGGTTATATAGAAATATCTTTTCTGGGTGGGGAAGTAGTTATCAAAAATGAGGTCATTGTGACTGCCCAAAGCAGTCTTTTCCAAAACCATGGCAGTCTTTTCCAAAACCATGGCAGGGGTTAGGTGTTTGAGACCAGTTAACAGATTTCATGAAATGTATTTTAAAAGGGGACCTAATCTGTTTCTGTCATGGTGGTCTTCATGTTTCTGTTGCTATGAACCTATACTCTTTCAAATGGAATCTTCGATTCAGAGCTGTTCACACACTTATTCTAGATAGAGCTTTGAGAATCACTTAAATAATCTCTTCAATCCATTTCCCCCAAAGGTCATGTGCCATTGAAAGTTATGCTGGGCAATTGTGTGCAAAAGATAAGGAAAAGGAGGGGAAAATATCGCTTCTCGACCTTTTGGCTAAGATCAAGTGTAGGAGGGAAAAGTAGATATTTCATGGGACATAGTTTAAGCCAACAGGTAGTAAACTGCCATCCAGAAAGATTTTCCTATATTTAGAATCTGATATCACCAAGCTTCATATAAATGGTAGCTCGCAGTGACATTTCAGACTATCAATCAGATAATCTCTTATTCGGATTGTGATGTCCCATAATAAAATATATGGTCAAACCAGAGCATCCTCTATGCTTTTACTTAAGAAAAACTCAAGTTCTCTAGATGCCCAGCACCTGCTCAAAGCAGGTTTCTTTAAAAATCATTCAGATCACCTGACCTATGTCTCACAAATGGCTGGATATTGATGATGAGCCATGCTGCTGAGAAATTAATCTTCAGTCAACATGTGTATATGTGTCCTATAGAAGTCACCATTGATGTTTCATAGTTTCTTTTATTGTAGAACAGAGGGCCTATTACATGTCAAGATGAAATCAATGTGAAATTGATGCACTGAGAGAAATTTGGTCTGAAGGGTTTTGCAGTGGTGTAACAATCAAGTTATTCTTTCTTCTGCCGTACTAAACTATTTTATTTGCAGTAGCAAGTTCTCCACATAAATGTCTCTTTATGCTTCCAACATAATTCCTTTGTTTTCAAGTGCTCTTAGCCTCATCATTAGATTAAGTTGGGTTTTTATTATAACACTAGAGGCCCAGTGCACAAAAATTTGTGCACTCAGGGGTGAGGGGGTCCCTCAGACCAGTCCTGTGCCCTCTTGCAGTCCTGGAGCCCTCAGGGGATGTCTAATTTATGGCTTAGGGCCACTTTCTGCAGGGGACAGCAAGCAGTCTGCCCCTCCCTGTATCACCCCATGGCTGTTCCTGGTGGCTTCCCTCTGCTTTAGGCAACCACGGAAAGCCAATTTGGGGATGACGAGCAATTGGCCCTGCCCTTCAGATCATCCCTCCCACTGCTGGTTGCTGCTCCTCCCCCCACCCCCCCTAATTAGGATCCCTCACTCTGCCCACTGGCATGTGCTTTGGCTGGCCTGGAGCCACCTGCTCACCAGTCTGGCTTCCTCCTTACCCCCCGGCCGACTGGTTGTTATGCCGTACAGTTGATTTGCACATTATGCTTTTATTATATAGGATGAATATATGCTCATTTTATAAAACTGGTAAAAATAGAAATTTTAAGAAAGATGAAAAATTATTGATAATCTTACTACTGTAATATTTTAGACTGTTTTCTACAAGTTTATTTGGGATTTCAAGGAAAATTGAGTTTAATTTGTATCTGTAACTTTGGTTCTACTTTTTTCTCAATTACTATTATAGCAGGCATTAATCATAATGGTATAACTATTCTTAATACCCTTTGTTTTTTAATGACTGCCTGACCATTCTTCTTTTATTGGGTATTTAATTTGGTTTTAATTATTTATAAAAAATTCAATAATTTAGAGAATTGCATTGGTGATACTATAATTTGTGTATTAGATGTTAAAATTATGTGTGTATATATATACACACCAATGCAATTCTTGATATATATATTGATATATATATATGATTTTTCTCTCTTCAGATGAATTTTTCAGAAGTGGAATTACTAGGTCAATGTTTTTGTTTTTTGTTTTGTTTTTTTAATTTTTACTTCTTTTTTATTCAGGCCCCAAAACGATTTGCTGGATGCTTGAGAAAAATGCTCTCACTTTGTTTGAGTTTCTGCTGAACAAATAAAAGGCTGTTCCTTTCATTCCAGTGAAGATGATTCAGTCCCTTTTTGCTTTAGATGGTTTTGAGACGCTTTCATTCTCCCAGACCCTCCTCCATCCCCCACCCCCAAAACACACAAAACCGCACCCTATTCAGTCACAGAAATGGAGGGCCTGCTTCTCCCTGTCCTGGCTGAGAAAGAAATCTCCTGGCACCTTGGAACAATGCGGTTGAAAGTAAAGGAGTTCTAAATGGTTTTAAGGTGTTTCTTTTTTCTTCTTTTTCTTTCTCCTCAGGCATGCTACCACACCTGCTACTGAAATCCGTGACCTCACACGCTCTTGATGTTATAAGCACATGGTGGGCCCTCTTGGAAGGAGGGTAAGTGCACTGGATTGGAAATCGGAATATCAGGCTCTGGCCCTGCCAGCCCGGGGTCTGTTTCACACCATGTGAAGTATTTTATTTGGAATCCATGGCCTCTTCCAAGCATATTGGTGACTCTCTGAGCTAGCTGCTCCACTCTTTTATATAGCTGGGGGAGCCAAAGTTTGGTGGATAAAATAATGTCATGGCTGGCAAATTGTGGACTTTAGAAAACTCAATATACCTGTTTCCAAATATTTCCTTCTTTTTTTTTTTTGTCTCAGACTATTCTTATCCATTTTTCATTGGACAAGTACTTAACCTCTGTGAGTCTTATCCAGTTGCTTTTAAATTGTAGATAATTATATCTACCCCACAGGGCTTATGAGAAGATCACATAGATAATTAAATTGAGAATGTGCTATTTAAAGTGAAAGATAAATGTCAGGAATTATGAGCATGCCAATGAAAAGGCAACTAGCATAATGTTTACCTACACAGCTCATACAGACTTCTGGAAAGTTTGAGAGTTAGTTTTTAGTTCCTATTTTATAAGTTTCCATTTTCTTTTCCTCATTCTTCTCTAGTGAGTTCCTAGGAAATGAGATGTGAAAACATTTAATAATTAAATGTTATGGTATTGGATTCCAGTAAAGCAAGAAGTTTGGATTCTTCCAATGTGAATTTCTCAGCCTCATCATTATTGACATATTTGGGAGGGATACTATTTTGTTGTGGAAGATGGCCTGAATATTATAAGATATTTGTAGATATTCCTGGCTACTACCCATTAGATGCCAGAGACTCTGCCCTCCCAGTTGTGGCAATTGTGACAATCTCCAGCTGTTGACAGATATCTGCTGGGGACGAGGCTGTGTGCAAAACTGTTTTTAGTTGAAAATTACTGCTCTAACAGAATATCTGTGTCTGAGATGCAAAGTTTATTCACTAGAATTGGGGTTTGAGTGTTTTTGTTCCTTAATGTGTCAAAATTATAATATCTCAGAGTTAATTCTGCAAAGAAACTATCTTTAGCATTTGTTGCCTTAGTGTATTCAAGATTTACAATCTCATTACTAAATGAACATCACTGTTTTTCTGACTGCTTAAACAATTTTCACTGGCTGCTAATACCATCATCCGAACAGAAGATTTTTAAAAAAGAAAAGAAAAAGAAAAATCTACACAGTTACAATGAGAAGCCTGTTTTGAGGAAAATAGCTCCTATAAAATTTCCCATTTTTATTACAATATTGGTCTTAAGGATGGACCTATGTTGTGCCATTTTCAGTTCTTGTTACCATCCTTGTCATAACAGGGAATGAGCCAAATTGCAATGCCTTGGGTAATCTGTCACTTGCAATAGTATGGGGCCCTGCTCTGACCTTCATTATTTCAGGAGGCACCATCGCTGACCAGAGGAGATGAAGCACTCTGGAGAGATCAAAGCATCAAGGCCTGAGTGTCTGTTCAGGTGAGCACTGGAGGTGCTATTTAGCAGCCTAAACTGCAGCTGGTCGACTGTCCAAGAGCAGTGTGGCACACAGTTATGTGACATCTCTAGGCTTAGCACAGGCAATTCTCACCCAAGGGAAGAGAATAGGACAAGATCTGATATTTCTTGACATATACTCTGCGCCACTGGGCTATATGTGTTTTTCACAGTCTTCATGACAAACACATGAAGTAAATAGCAGCATATCTTTTTCTTTTTTTCTCTAGGAAGTAAAGTAACTTGTCTAAGATGAGGTAGAGCTGGGAGATTCAGATTATGGCTTGAAAGTCTCTGGTTTTACTAAATCTGAGCACTTCCAGCCAATATATTGACGTATGACCTAAAAATCTAATAATAGATCATATTATTGTATTACAACATTGATTCAGATAGTTGAAACTTAATTTGTTATTTCTTAAAGTGGCTTGTTAATTATGGGCACCAGGGAGGGAGTCCCCTCACCACCTCCAGGGTAGTCAGTGAGCAATGGGCTCTGGGGGGTCATGAGAGTGGCTCAGGACACCCCTTTTCTCAGATGTGATAGGCTGTTGGCTTTTCAAAGTACTCTTAAGTCTTTGTGGTGCTGCCACCTAAGTCAGCATTGCCCTTTGTTCTTCCTGAACTAGGTTAGGTTTATGTGTATTTAATTACTTTGTTCAGCAAACACTGATGAAACTTCATGTGAAGGGAACTGAACTGGATGCTAGAAATAGGTTACCCTTTCCTCAAAGTGAC
Organism: Pipistrellus kuhlii; assembly: GCF_014108245.1. Lineage (NCBI taxonomy): Eukaryota > Metazoa > Chordata > Mammalia > Chiroptera > Vespertilionidae > Pipistrellus > Pipistrellus kuhlii. The sequence continues at coordinate 52,457,022 of NW_023425427.1, forward strand.
TTAGAGTAAGAAATGTCTATTAACTTCTATAAAGCAAAAAAGAGTTCATTGAAAGAGATTAAGGAATGTTCAAATGAAAGCAATGCCAAAGGTCAGAGAGGGGACATATACTCTGACGTGGAGATCATAGCACAGACTTTGGGAGTGATCAGAAGAGCAGCTGCTGAACTTCAAAGAGCAGACTTGTAAACTTTAGGTGAAGATGAAGGTCATAGATGAACACCTGTTGATGACTCATCTCATTTTTCCAACCTCCCACCCCTAAGCCACAGGAACCTTCTTTCTCTAGCTATCCTAGGCTTTCTCATTGTCCACAAACACGTGGGAGCATTGGCATGTTTAGATGAGCTGCAGTGCCCTGCAATGCCCTGGCTACAATTCTCTTTGCTTAGCTGAACCACATTCTCACCTCTTTCATTAAGTCATTCTTAACATTTTTGCTAACCATACATCTTTTCCTCTGGATTTGTTCTCTCATCCCACTTCTGCCGAAGGGATTGCCTTATTTGGTTCTATGAACCACAATAACCTGGGCTAAGTGACCACAGCCTCTCTGATGGTGGCAGGGATGGGTCTGGTATGTGAGACTGATGGTCATGTTAGGCCAAGCAGAGAAGTACAGCTGAGAAATAGAAGAAGAAAGTCTAAGTGAAACAGGAATAGGAGAGTGCATGCAGTCTCTGAGAAAGCCACTGAAATTGCTGATTTTCCAGATCATTTTTAGCTCACAGGAGGCTCAGTTATTTCCCTGATTCCAATTCCAAGAGTTTTACAACCTGACACCAGGTTTCTGGTCCTTCCAACCCAATGGGCTTGGACCAAAGCATCTGACTGGCTACATTGATCTTTTCATCCCCTAAACTTTCTGTTCACTTATTCTGTGCTATTCATTTTCTAAATCCATCAAGTTTTAGAAAACTTAGCATGTTTGTTTGGCTGCTACTCAGTGTGTGCTAATTTCCGCACCAGATTGTATGCTCTTTAAGGGTAAGACAATCCCTCATACTTGGGGGGCAGCATCACATAGTGTTTTAGAGCATGGACTCTGGAGATGGACGAGCTGAGCTCAAGTCCAGCATGACCCCTATGTCAGCCAAGGCAGGCTGGAGCATGCTCTGTTATAACCACTCTCAAATGTACCATCTCAACACAGAGAAGGTGTGTTTGTTTGCTCATGCTGAATGTCCCACTCAGGATGGCAGCAGGCTTATAATCATCATGGTCACGCAGAACTTACGTTGATGGGGAGTCCATCCTAATACCTACTTCTATGATAATGAGATCAGGGCAAAGAGAACATGCAGGCTAAAACACTGGCTCTTAGACATTTGACCCAAGTACAATTATACCACGGGCCTCTTTTACTATAAGGGCCACATTGTGTGAAATAGAGGACAGCCCTAAGACATTCAGAATTCTTTGCCAGCAGTGTAACTTGAGGCACATTGCTTGGGTTATCCTCTTTATGCTGCAGTTCCTTTTCATTAAAGTAAGGATACTACAATAGTACTTTCCTCTTATGAGACTAAATGGGAGGGTCTATATGAAATATTCAAGAGTGTCCACCTGTTAATACCATGTAAGTGTTAGCGGTGCTACCTGTAAATAAAATGATTCTTCTTATTTGCATCTCAACCTGCAAATCAAAACTTCTGAATTTGGCAAGCTTCTGGGTGACATGTTGATAGAATTACTCCCTCATCTTTCACCATTTATTCATGTAGGGACAGAAATTTCAATTAGTGCTTGTTTGTGCTGTTCTCTTGCCTTATAGCTTAGCCTTCTTTTTAAAGAGTCAAAAATCCACAAAAATGGCATCCCAGTAACTGTGCATAATCCAGAGAAAAAAACATACTTACAGATTAGCCATTCATTGTGTCCATACCACTTCGAGAAAATGAACACAACTCCAAGGGCCACATGGAATATCTGCCACATTGAATATTTGCTTTAGAGACTTTTGTTCTCCTTTTCTGGGTAGACTCCCCTGAATAACTCAGCACATCCCTAACACTATCCGGAAGGAGTTCTCTCTATGGCTCAAATTGCTGTACTCAGCATTGCTTCGGGGGAAAGCACAGGGTTATGAGCTGGAGAAGGTCTGACATTACTTTCGGAGTTTTTGATCAGAAAGCATTCGACTCAAACTGAGCACTGGTTCGGAAAAAGGGGGGGGGGGGGACACTTAGAAAAGCTGCTTAGAATTCAAAATGGCCTTATTTTAATGGAGGAGAAATGCGGTTTGACATCACAAGGGGAGTGGATAAGATGCAGTACAACCAGAAAAGTGCAGTTGCTGGCCTCCTCCTGAGATCAAAGCCAAAGTGAGCCCTTTGGACAGGCCCTTGCTCAGATGGTTGCTTTCACACACCCACCAGGGGGCCTCGGTGAATTTCCTTCTCTTTGGGAAGGATGGTAAGGAGCACTTGATCCACTGGACAGTGTATATGGGACAGTAGTTACAAGGTGTCTCACTAACCGCAGGAGCCTCTCTCCAAGCCCAAGAGAGGCAGGTGGTTTGCTTGGTGGTGTGCGCCCCATACCCTCCATGCCCTGAACAGCCAAGCCTCAGTCTGCTTCGGCTGGCAGGTTTCCTACTTTGCACTCGAATTCCTCAGGCATATTGCTATTCCTCTTCCTCACTTTCCTCTCAGTTATCGTTTGAAACCTCTCTCCACCCCCACCATTTCTCTTGATCTGCACTGGTCTTGCTTGGATCTCATATTTGCCTGTGTGTCATTTTTCTGCCCAGTGGGCTGGGTATTTGTTCTGTTTGGGAGGAAAAGGTCGGATTAAATCAGAAGAAGGTGCAGTGTCTCGGAGTAGCTTTTGTTGGTGGATTTGGGCTGGGAGTTAGGACTAACTAGTGGGCAAGTCATCCACTGGGGTCTGACAGCTTGCCAGCCCTGGTGCCACCAGGTGTACGCACAGCATTGTAATTACTTAACCCAAGGAAGTGCTTACCAGTGTTCCCCTCACTTTACAATGTGAAAAAGGAGACTTGGGTCTAGTTAAAGTCCTACAGATATGAACCTAGAACATCTGATTTCAGAGCCTGCTACATCCTGAAGGTTTGTGTCTTCCACAGAATTCTCACACTGAAGCCAATTCCCCAATGTGAGGGCATTTGGAGGCGGGGCCTCTACTTCCTGAGTGCCTGCATAGACCTCTGCAGGCACTTAATCCTGCACTTCTCAGCCTCCAGAATTCACTTAAATTGTGTTTTCTTAACAAAATAATAGAATTCAATTAAATCAGGGTTTCTCAAAGTCAGCACTATTTTTATTTTGGGTCAGATCATTCTTTGCTGGGAGCTTGTCCTGTATTTTGGTAGGATGCTTAGCAGTATTCTTGATTTGTACCTACCATATGACAACAGCATTCCCCTTTGCCCAGTTGTGACAAAGAACACTATCTCCAGTTTTTGCCCTGAAGGATAGGGGTGGGTGGCAAAGTCACCCTGGCTGAGAACCACTGTCCTAAATCATTTCCATGGTACTCTATATGTTTAACACTCAACAGTGTCATGTAGATTTTGGTTTCCCTCCATCAGTTCTTTTCTCACCTTTTTATTCCTCCTCTTTACTTAGTTCATCCTTCTATAAATTAAGGATAGTTGTTTTGAGGATGAAATGAATTAATGAATGCCAAATCCTAAGGGTGATCTTTGTCAGTGTTCATGAAAGCCACCTGCATTGTTAAAACCCTTCTCCCTGCAGGCCAATCAAAGACCACAAGCCCACCTCCTCTATCGACAAGCTCTGCCCGACTCATGGAGGAGAAAAGAAAAGAACACCGTCACTCTGAAGACTGCAAGAAAGACTCTCCTTCGTCTTGGCCTGCAGCCCATGTGTAATGGCTAGGGGATCCATAGTTTGGGGAGAATGAGAACACACTATAAGGATAGTCCGTTAATTGATGCAAATCCCGTTCCTTTCAATCAGATTTATGTGATGGCATATTTCAAATGACAAGCCCTGTTATTTGTCATTTTTACGAAGAAAAACCCTTAGCTGCTTTCTAGCCCTGAATTTTGAAGAGAGGCTGATAGGCTTCCCTCATTTAAATAGAGCCTCGATGCAATTTTACGAACCTATTCCCTCTAAGGGAGTGGAATTGACAGACCTGGGCCTTGAAAACTAATTTGATATACTGATGGTCTATGGAGCTTGGCAAGGCAGTTTTTCAACCCAGCCTGGAGCATTTCTATTTCCTTCCTTGGATCTATTTTAGACTCCTATTTTGCATACTACCTGCAACTGAGGTAATTTTCTATCTTTCCTAGAGAGAAAAGTAAGAATGTTTTGTCTTTTTTTCTGGTAAGTTCTAAGACCCTTTTACTTTCCTAGCCCCTATCCAGTCCTAAACAATATCCCCATCTTGCCTCAAATATGTATGCATCTCTGCCTTCTACTCATCTTCCATGTTACATCCATTGGGTCAACTGCTGTTTTAGCCAAACTCTTCGGTAAATGAAACCTTGAGAGTGGTTGGGCTGGAGCCAGAAGTCTGCCCCTTGAGGTCACTGTTTTACTTGCATGTTGAAATTTTGAGGCACTGTCTTGGCCTTCAGGAAACAGCACCTCACCTTCCACCTCCCTTACAATATCTCCCTATCTTTAATCCTTCCCTATTTCTGTTGTATCCTCTACATTGGTCTCTTTCAATCACCATCCCCCAGGGAAGAGGCAAGAAGAAGGTATTTCTCCCAATGCCTCTGTGCCCAGGGAGAACTCAGAGACAAAGGCACTGCTACCAAAGGTTTACTTCACAGATGTTCATTGCATCTGGTCTCGGAAGTAGGATTGATTAATGGAGGTATAATATATCAAATGTTCTGGATTAAATATTAGCAATTATTAAAAATTGAAGCATTTCTCAAGGTACAAGTTTCTCATATGTGTATGAATGCATATCCCTCTTTTTTAATATATTTTATTGATTTTTTTTGCCCCCCTCCCTCCTACCTATCCCCTCCCTCCCCAGAGTTTTGTGTCCATTGGTTGTACTTATATGCATGTATAAAAGTCCTTCGGTTGATCTATTATCTCCCCCAGATCTTCCTCCCCTCCCCGCTGTAATTTGAGTCTACTTGTTGATATACTGTCTCTATATCTATCTTTTGGTTCATCAGTTTATAATGTGCTTTATCATCCACAAATGAGTGAGGTCATGTGGTGTTTCTCTTTCATTGATTGGCTTATTTCACTCAGCATGATGTTCTCCAATTCCATCCAGGTTGCTGCAAATGATGAGAATTCCTTCTTTTTTATGGCAGCATAGTATTCCATTGTGTAGATGTACCATGGTTTTTGGATCCAATCATCTGCTGACGGGCACCTAGGCTGTTTCCAAATTCTGGCTATTGTAGATTGTGCTGCTATGAACATAGGGGTGCATATATCCTTTCTGATTGGTGTTTCTAGTTTCTTGGGATATATTCCTAGAAGTGGGATTACTGGGTCAAATGGGAGTTCCATTTTCAGTTTTTTTGAGGAAACTCCACACTGTTCTCCACAGTGGTTGCACCAGTCTGCATTCCCACCAGCAGTGCACGAGGGTTCCTTTTTCTCCGCAACCTTGCCAACACTTGTCGTTTGTTGACTTATTGATGTTGGCCATTCTGACAGGTGTGAGATGGCACCGCATTGTTGTTTGGATTTGCATCTCTCGGACAATTAGTGATTTTGAGCATGTTTTCATGTGCCTTTTGGCCTTCCTTCTGTCTTCTTTTGAAAATGTTTTATTTAGGTCCATTGCCCATTTTTTAATTGGATTATTCATCTTCCTTTTATTTAGTTGTATAAGCTGTTTGTAGATATTGGAGATTAAACCTTTATCAGTGATATCATTTGCAAATATGTTCTCCCACACAGTGGGCTTTCTTGTTGTTTTGTTGATGGTTTCTTTTGCTGTAAAAAAGCTTTTTATTTTGATGTAGTCCCATTTGTTTATTTTCTCTTTAGCTTCCATTGCCCTAGGGGTAGTATCAGTGAAGAAGTTCTTTTGGCATACGTCTGAGATTTTGCTGCCTGTGGATGCTTCTAGTATTTTTATGGTTTCCCGTCTGATGTTTAAGTCCTGTATCCATTTTGAGTTTATTTTTGTGAATGGTGTAAGTTGGTGATCTAGTTTCATTCTTTTGCATGTGTCTGTCCAATTTTCCCAACACCATTTATTGAAGAAACTGTCTTGACTCCATTGTATATTCGTGCCTCCTTTGTCAAATATTAATTGAGCATAGTGATTTGGGTTGAAGTCTGGGTTCTCGATTCGATTCCATTGATCTATATGTCTGTTCTTGTGCCAGTACCAGGCTGTTTTGAGAACAGTGGCTTTGTAATATAGTTTGAAGTCTGGTATTGAGATCCCTTCTACTTTACTCTTCTTTCTCAGGATTGCTGTGGCTATTTGGGTTCTTTTATTGTTCCAAATGAACTTTTGGAGAGTTCTTTCTAGATTGGTGAAATATATGCCGTTGGTATTTTAATGGGGAGTGCATTGAACCTATAGATTGCTTTAGGAAGTATGGACATTTTGATGATGTTGATTCTACCAATCCATGAACATGGTATGTTCTTCCATCTGTTTACATCTTCCTCTATCTCTTTTTTCAGTGTCGTGTAGTTTTCTGCATTTAGGTCCTTTACTTCCTTAGTTAAATTTATTCCTAGGTATCTTAATTTTTTTGGTGCAATGGTAAATGGAATTGCTTTTTTAGTCTCTGTTTCTGCAGTTTCACTGTTCGTATATAGAAATTCCATGGATTTCTTGGCATTAATTTTGTATCCTGCTACATTGCGAAATTCATTTATTAAGTCAAATAGTTTTTTAATGGAGTCTTTTGGGTTTTTTATGTACAATATCATGTCATCTGCAAATAAGGATAACTTTTCTTCTTCTTTTCCAGTTTGGATGCCTTTTATTTCCTCCTCTTGTCTAATTGCAATGGCTAGTAATTCCATCTATCTTGTTTATCCTTTCAAAGAGCCAGCTCTTGGTTTTGTTGATCTTATGTATTGTTCTGGTCTCTATGTCGTTTATCTGTGCTCTGATTTTTGTTATTTCCTTCCTTCTGCTTACACTGGGCTTTTCTTGTTGCTCTTTTTCTAACTCTTTGAGTTGTAGAGTTAGATCATTTGTTACCCTTTTTTCTAGTTTTTTGCAATAGGCTTGTAAGGATATGAACTTCCCTCTCAAAACTACTTTTGCTGTGTCCCATAGATTTTGGATTGTTGTGTTTTCATTGTCATTTGTTTCCAGGATGTTTTTAATTTCTTCCTTGATTTCTCTGGTAACCCAGTCCTTGTTTAATAGCATGCTGTTTAGTCTCCATGTGTATGATTTGTTTGGATTATTTTTATTGTAGTTAATTTCCAGTTTTATGCCATTATGGTCTGAGAAGATGCTTGATATGATTTCTATCTTCTTGAATTTGAAGAGACTTTGCCTATGCCCCAAAATGTGGTCTATCTTTGAGAATGTCCCATGTGCATTTGAGAAGAATGTATATTCTGTGGCTTTGGGGTGGAATGTTCTGAAGATGTCAATTAATTCCATTTGGTCTAGTGAGTCATTTAGGATTGATATTTCTTTGCTGATTTTTTGTTTAGATGATTTGTTGAAGGGTGACAGTGGGGTATTAAAATCTCCTACTATGATTGTATTGCTATTAATCTCTCCCTTAATGCCCTCCAGCAGTTTTTTTATGTATTTGGGTGTTTCCGTATTGGGTGCATATATATTTACCAGGGTTATTTCTTCTTGTTTGATTGCTCCCTTTAGTATTATGAAGTGGCCTTCATTATCTCTTGTTATGTCCTTCACTCTGAGATCTAATTTGTCAGATATGAGCATTGCTACACCAGCTTTCTTTTCATTTCCATTTGCCTGGAAAACTTTTTTCCATCCCTTCAACCTCAGTCTGTGTGCATCTCTTTTTCTGAGGTGGGTTTCTTGTAGACAACAGATGTATGGGTCTTGTTTTCTTATCCAATCTGTTACCCTATGTCTTTTGATTGGAGCATTTAAACCATTTACATTTAATGTTATTAATGATAGGTACTCATTTGACGCCATTTTTATTCCATACCCCTGTGTTCCTTCTTCGCTTCCTATTTCTTTATTTTTACAGTAGACCCTTTAGCATTTCTTGCATTGCTGTTTTGGTGGAGATAAATTACTTTAGTCTTTTTTTGTCTGTGAAGCTCCTGATTTCCCCTTCAATTTTGATTGATAGTCTTGCTGGGTACAGTATTCTTGGATTCAGACCCTTTCTTTGCATGTCTTTGTATATTTCATCCCATTCCCTTCTGGCCTGATAAGTTTCTGTTGAGAAATCAGTTGTTAGTCTGATGGGGGTTCCTTTATATGTAACTTCCTGTCTCTCTCTGGCTGCTTTTAAGATTCTTACTTTGTCATTGGTGTTTGCCAGTTTAATTATAATATGTCTTGGCGTCTGTCTTCTGGGATCCATTTTGCTTGGGACTCTGCGAGCATCTTGGATTTGTGTGGGTTTTTTCTTCTCTATCTCAGGAAAGTTTTCTGTCATTATTTCTTGAAATATGTTTTCCATGTCTACCTCGGTTTTCTTTCCTTCCAGAACCCCTATTATTCGAATATTGTTTTGTTTTGCATTGTCCCAAAGCTCCCGTAGGCTCTCCTCCTGCTTTTTAATTTTTTTTTCTAGAAGCTGCTCTAATTGGGTATTTTTTTCCATCTTGTCTTCTAGCTCACTGATGCAATCCTCTGCTTCTTCTAGTCAGCTCTTGATGCTTTCTATTGAGTTCTTCATGGTAGCGATGTCATTTTTCATTTCATCTTGAGTCATCTTCATTTCCTCTTGGTTTTTTTTCATTTCCTCTTGGGTCTTACTCATATTATCAAATTTGTCTTCCATTCTTTTTAGCCATCTTAAGATCGTTACTCTGAATTCTTGCTCAGGTAGGTTGCTTGCCTCTAACTCGTTTACTTCCTTTTCTGGTGATGCCTGCTTTTCTTTCATTTGTGGGCTGTTTCTTTGTCTCCCCATGGTCTCTCTTCAGGATGTCTTTCTCCTGTGTTGATTTATCTCTCCTGCGTTGATTTAAAGGCACAAAATACAACACAACCAGGTACAATACACAAGGCACAGAACAGAAATGTGTTTGCAATATTAATAACTTCCAATAAAGGTAACCATTAGGGAAAGGCAAATTAGGGAATAGGGGAGAAAGAGGAAGAGTAAAAAGAGAGGAGGGAGGGAGTAAAAGAAAAAGATGGGCAAAAGAGTGTCAAAATGAATTTGGGAAACAGGAAGGGGAGAGAGAGAGAGAGAGAGAGAGAGAGAGAGAGAGAGAGAGAGAGAGAGAGAGAGTGAGTGAGAGAGGGAGAGGGAGTAGGGGAACAAACTATATATATGGAGAGAGAATTTCAATTGAACAACCACTAACCCCAACAAATGGTGTCAGCAGTACCTGGAGAATAATACAATCTACAACATCCCCTAATTTCCAACACAGTAAGGGAAAACAGAAGTAATAGAATAACAACTAACAAAACCCAATCAAATAAGAAAATACTGAGCACCGGCAACAACAAAAGATTAAGCAAAATATTCTCACTTAAAAAGGATAAAAATATAATATAATCATCATTCCCCCAAGCAGCATCGAAAGAACCGTGAGGAAAACGATTTTTTTTTTTTTTTTTGCTAGTTAATATAGCTCAGAGAGGGGTGTGTATGCACTTGGCACTAGAGATGGGAGATAAGATATATAAGTAGGGTAGAAATTTTAGCAGGGGGGATACAGAGAGAGTAAAGAAATCTAAAGCAGGAAAGGGTTAAGATAAACAGGATAGCAAAAAAGGGGGAGGGGTAGAAAGAGAATGATGGTGTAAAGCACATGTGTCAAACACAAGGCCTGTGGGCCAAATCCGTCCCGCCAGGCCTTGCAATGTGGCCCGCACCGCGCTGTCATCACTGCACTCTGCTGTGCTTCCATCACAATGACAGTTTATGACTGTTCAGTAAACCATTCGGCCCGCGATTTAGGCTGGATTTTAGATTTTGGCCCCTTCTCTGATTGAGTTCGACACCCCTAGTGTAAAGGTTGTGTTGAGTTAGGGTTAAACAATGTTAAAGGAGAAATGAAAATAAAATGAAGAACGCTAATTCCAATTGTAAAATAAAGAGAAAATAAAATGGCACTTAAAAAAATTGAAATAGCAGTGTTAAAAATGCTTATTGAGCCTAAAAATGTAATAATTAAAAAGTTAAAATCTAGTGAGGAAAAAGGAAAAAAAAATTGTTTCTTAAGTAAAAGATGCAAAAAATGAAGAAAAAAAAATTAGCAAAAAAAAAAAAAAAAAGTCCAGTTGTGAAGGCCATTCACTTCTGTTATTCTATTTGACATGCCCATTTCTTAGTCCAGCCCGTATTGCAGTTCCCTGCGTTCTGCTGCATCTCAGTGGCGATTCCTTAGTTTCTTGGTTTTTGATCAAATAAAACTAATAATAAACACAGTCAGATTGTACTCCAGACCCTAGGTGGCAGTGTATGTGGATTGATGTCCCGTTTTTTTGGTTGCTTTAGCCTTCTTTTTCTGTGGCCCTCAATACCAGTTTTTTAATTTTATTTGTTTATTTTTATTTATTTATTTTTGCCTCGGAGTTGAATCCTGGGTGATTTCTCCCTGCTCTGCTTCTCAGTTTCCAGAAAAGCAGATTCCCCCTGCTGTCTCTTAGGGTCAGCCAATCTGGGTGATCTCTCCTTTGTAATCAGAAGGAAAGTGTTGCAGTGGAACCAGCCCAGGTGCACGATGGGCGAGTCTGCGCACACTTACAAACAGACTGCTTTCCAACTCCTATGTTCTCCCTCCTTGTGGGATCAGAATGGGTTGCTCCCTAGAGAACCCCACTAGTAGCAACCTTGGGGACCCCCGTCCACTCTGGAATCACGCCAGCCCCAACAGTGGGGGGCTTCTGTGGACGCAGATTTCCCGGGTCCCAGCGCGCGCTTTTTTTTTCTCTGCCGCCCCAGTGGCTGCTGCTGTTGTGGCTGCTGCAGCTGCTGCTACTTTCACTTTCGTTTTCGCAACACAGATACCCTGCGTTATCCCTGCAAAACCCAACCTTTCTGCGGAATCCGCCTGTCCGCTCAGGTCGGACTGCCCCGATTCTTAACAATCTGTTCCGTGTCCCTTGGCGTTTTAAGAGTCCCGCTTCTGGGGTAGATTACACCAGACCCATATCCGGCACTGGATCTCCCCAGGCAGGATATTCGCTGCAGCCAAGCCTTCTTTCGGCCGGGGCACGGTGGCTGCAGTTGCTGCTGGCGCAGCGGGGCCCGGATCCCTCATGCTATCCCCACAAACTCTGACCTTTTCATGGATGATTAAAGATCTCCCTTGAATCCACGCGTTTGCGCCAATTGGGGTGTCTCAGCTGCTCGATGGTCTCCTCTGCGGTGGTTTTTCCAGGCCTCCTGTTCCAGTCTTACCAGCATAAGGAGATCAGGCTCACAAGCTGGGAACTGTGGCGAAACAGGGACAAGCCGCCATCTTTTTCAATCGCATATCCCTCTTTTTAACAAAGGAGCATCATACAGTTTTCTGTGAAACATATTTTAGGAAGCACTGTTCTAGGACATTTTAGTTGTCATATTCCAAATGCTTTTTGGAGTTTTACATTCTTTATATTTTAAAATTAAATCTCCCTGCTTGGGATCACAATGACCTATGATGGCTAAAAAGAACATGAACTTATAAAAAGACAGAAAGCATAGCCTAGGTAGCAAACTCTCTTAAAAATTATTAAAATCCACAATGGTGTATGCTTCTGAGGTAATAAATGAGATAAACTCATTGGGAATACACACGTGAAAAGTCTTTTACTTTCCTAATCATGACTTCAAAAGGAAAGAGTAGTGCTAACTTGCCCACTTCTAAATATCTTGTGTATAACCCATAGCTTAATGAGAACTGCGTCTTGTGTATAACCCATAGCTTAATGAGAACTTTTAGTTAGAAAATAGTGTCATTTAGAGTAAGACTAAATACATACATATACACGTATATATATATATTTTATGTCCTATTCAGGCCAGTCTAAACCACAAGTTCAAACTCACCTCCAATTCACCCTACTCCCTTCTCTCCAGTAGGCTTGAGGAGCAGCTTGGGGACTTCTAATGGGGCACATGAAATGATATGTGTAGTAGTCTCCCCTACTACCCCTTGTCCTTCTACTTATTTTGTGTGTCATTTTAAATCTTGTAGGTTTAGAAGTAGGAAAAAGAAGACTAGAGAAAAAAAGGCAAAGTTGTTTTTTATGTTGTCCTTGAGGTTCTTTTGCAATTTATTATAACTATTAATGTTTTCCGTAATGGGTATCTAAATGCTGGCTTTTGTCTAGTGTAGGGGTGTCGAACTCAATCAGAGAAGGGGCCAAAATCTAAAATCCAGCCTAAATCGCGGGCTGAATGGTTTACTGAACAGTCATAAACTGTCATTGTGATGGAAACGCAGCAGAGTGCAGTGATGACAGCGCGGTGCGGGCCACATTGCAAGGCCTGGCGGGACGGATTTGGCCCGCGGGCCTTGTGTTTGACACATGTGGTCTAGTGCATTGGGTTCTTTGAGGCTGCACCAGACCAACGTACTAGTACTGTACCCAGTAAAGACAGTGTACTCTCTAGCTAATCTCTTGTGTTTGTTCCTTCTTCTCCTATTGCTGGTGGTGAACCCATAATCTTGTAATGCTGGCCAGGTACCTTCAGGATGGCCCAAGGCCAGTTATTTTCCAAGGTGCCTACTTGGCTCTCTAGAAAGCCATGCATCCTTGCTGGGCAGTCTGTTCTTGCCTTGCTCCAGCCAGACTCATACCTTGTTTATAACTGTGTATGTGAAATATCTGGATACATATCAAATTCTCCCAAGAATTCCTTTATTCACCTTCACTCAGAGGGCTGCACTGGTTTAGGTCAACAAGTGTCTGCAGCTCAGCAAACATACTGGCCTCTCTTCTCACAGGTATATCACTCTGTATACACTTTTGAACCCTTTTCAATCAATTTGTGAGGGGGCATTCTCTCCATTCTCCAAGAAAAGGAAGAGGGGAAAGGCCATTGTGCTTCTTTCCTCAGAAAATCTTCTACCAATTCTCTTCTACAACCTTTTGGAATTCCTGGTTTTTGCCTTATTCAGGCGATTAGGTAGCTGATGGGGATTAATAATCATTGAGCTAGTTTCTATTATTTTTAACATAGGTGGAACTAACTAACATTCTTCTTTAGGGCTCCTTACCATCTGTTGAATTTCAGAAGACAACAGGAAAAGATTTATTTAATGGCATTAGTACCTAAAAATGCAAATATTCTTCATAATAATTTCTTTTGTTGGTACTATATAATTTCTAAAACAACTTCCATGGCTTGACCGTCTTCTGTTATTAGAGTTAATACTGAGAGGAACACCTGCCACAATCATAGGCTATTTTCTTGTGTTCTGTTTCCTGTGTGTGTGTGTGTGTGGTGGTGGTGGTGGTGGTGGGGTGATGGGAAGGGGGATTGTGGGGGAGTAGCGGGCACATCTAGGTGAAAAGACATTAACAGTTTTCCAGCTCATTTGTGGCTAAAGACCTTAATATATGACTGCTAAGTATTTAGAAGAGAGTTTATTAAACTTTTGAAATAAGGGTAATTGGACAGAAATCAGGATGGTAAGCACTTAGTAGATTTCATATTTAATTTCAGTAAATGGAATTTGACAATTCTTGGCTACTCATTTTTAATTTTAGCTACCTAGAGCTGTATCCCCTTTTCAGCTCCTATCTCGCCAGGCTGGTTTCCCATACATTGGTTTTAATTTTCATATTCTCCCTCCCCCACCCTCTGTTTTTCTATTTTGTTGTTTGCTTAATCCCAAATCTCCATTAGTGCAAGTTCCTGCTGGGCTCTCCAGCTGTGAGACACTCCCTGGTCCTCCCTCCCCCATTCTCCAGCTGTCTCCATGGGCAACATCAAACTGCTGATTTTAACACACTTAGTTAGTGTTTAGCAGGGGCCAGGGACTCCTGTTAACTTGAAAAATGTGTTTATGATGCAAAGACACATTTTGCTCCTAATTAAGACTGTCACTAAGGGGGAGAATAAAAGGGTATGGAGCTTTGAGGTATCAAATGGCTGCCATCCTGGAAAAGGTCAAAAACTAGTGGAATAAGTGATACAAGAGTTCAGAGGAGCCTGAAGCCTACAGTTGGGTCTGTCCTGAGTCAGGCCAACATTTGCTTGCCTCCTCTCCAAATGGGCTGTCTCCTTGGGACCCCTGAAGTGGACAACACAAGCACCCCCTCTTTGAAGGCACTGGTTTTCAGAAATGTATATCCTGGGGGTATATTGCCATTTTTGAAACATTCACAACATGAAATGACAGGAAAGAGACCCTTTGTTAGCTCCATTCAAGGAGGAAAATTGAGATACAGCTGGGAGAAGTAGGAAGCATCCAGTCAGCAAGATAGCAGGGAGACTTTATGTTACACACAGCTTGTAAACATATTTGCTTTAAGACAACACGGTGCTGCTCTAAGCAAGGCAGGACGTAAATGCTTTTTGGAAAACAAGTGTTGGCTCAGATTTTGACTCAAGATGGTGCTCCACAAAACATGGTGTTCAGTAAAAGTATTCTGAACGAATGAATGAGAAAGCCTCCAGCACAAAGCTTGATACAGAGAGAGCTCTCAATACATTCTCCCTGACTTTCTTGTTTGCTATTTTCTAGCACTCCTAACTCAGTATACAGGAGAGTAATAATGTACATACTTATAGAAGAGGTTTTTGCATTGTCTGGGGTGCAATACCTCCTATGGCATGATTTTAAGAAAATGCATGAAGTTCCATTATTCCTGGTAAACCAGTTCTTCCCTGATCATGTCCACAAGATTCAAGGGCTTCCAGAGCTCTAGTAAATTCAGCACACTTGACCTCAGCTCCATAGTCTCCTCCCCCAAGTGTGTGAGTTTATGTCCTTCTGGAAGTGAATCTCAAGACAGAGTTACAAGTGTAGGGGGGTGATGTGGGAGATTTAACAAAAAATTTAAATGCATTATGCATAACCCATGGACACACATGGACACAAACAATAGTGTGCTGAAGGCCTGAGGAGGGGCAAGGGAAGAGTCAATGGGAAAAAAGGGAGGCATCTGTAATACTTTCAACAATGAAGATAAATTAAAAAAGAAAAGGCAGGATATATCATTATGGGAAATGGCGAAGAAAGAGAAAGGAAAGAGGGCAGACATAGGTAGGACATCTTCCAACCCAGAAACAGGTTTGACAACAGGTTTGTGAAAAAGGAGGGGGAAGGAGGGCGAATTGGGTAGGGCAGCCTTAAGGAAGTCCAGAGAAGGGCCGTGGGAGGCTCAGAGCAGAGAGGAGTCCTGTTTTGGGCAGGAATGGCCTATCTCCAGTACTCCCTATGCTCAGTCTGGCAGGGAACCCCCTGGAAAGAAAGTGGCATTGGTATGAACCCTGCATGGATCACTGAGGGAAGGCAGCCGAGGCTGTCAGCTGACCAGAGGTTCTCTTTTACAGGAAGATCTGGGCAGTGTACCTCCATGCTGCCGTATCAAGACACTTCACTTGGTCCTAAAGGACACTATCCCTAAAACCACTTTTCCCTTTCCCCGTGGAGACCATAAGACCTAATGTGATTATTCCTTTTACTCAAGTTTGCCTCTTGCACTATCAAAAGTTCAAGACTCTCAGTAAACAATGAGTGCTGCGCACACCTCTGCAAAAAAGTCATCCTCACTTTTGGACCCGATGGCTGACAGACCAGCTGTAGGCATCTGGGTCCCCTGAGTGACCCCAGAAACTGGATTTCCAAGTGATCTGGAGCTTGTTTCCCTTCAGATTGAAAAAAAGCCATGTGCCTCCATACCTAGGCTTTTTATCTTTTCAGCGCTTGTGCTCCTTTCTTTTTCAGCTAGCTTTCCCATGGTTCTGGGTGATAGATGTTTTGTCTTTTAGTTGTAGTTTTGAAATTGTTGTGTGAGGCGGCAGATTAGTTGTTTACTTATGCCAAGGCTGACCCATTGAACCATATAGGATACCCAGGCCCACAAAGCTACCCTACCAACTCAGAAGCAGCGAAAATGCTGAGAAAAGGAAATAGTTCTCAAACGAAAGAAATGGAGGAGAACAAAAGACTGGATATAGAGTTCAAAACCATGGTTATAGGGTTTTTCAAGAATTTCCTAGAAAAGGCCGATAAATTTAATGAGACCCTTGAGGATATGAAAAAGGACCAACTAGAAATTAAACATGCACTGACTGAAATAAAAAATATTATACAGAGACCCAACAGCAGACTAAAAGAACAGAAGAATCATGTCAAAGATTTGGAATACAAAGAGGCAAAGAACACTCTTCCGGAGAAGGAAGAAGAGAAGAGAATCCAGAAAGTTGAAGATAGTGTAAGGAGCCTCTGGGACAACTTTAAGCATACCAACATCAGAGTTATGGGGGTGCCAGAAGAAGAGAGAGAGCAAGATACTGGAAACCTATTTGAAGAAATAATGTCAGCAAACTTCCCCCACTTGGTGAAAGAAATAGACTTACAAGTACAGGAAGCACACAGAACCCCAAACCAAAGGAATCCAAAGAGGACCACACCAAGACACATCATAATTAAAATGCCAAGGGCAAAAGACAAAAATAGAATCTTACAAGCAGCAAGAGAAAAATAGTTAGTTACTACAAGGGAGCACCCATACGATTATCAGCTGATTTCTCAACAGAAACTATGCAGGCCAAACTGGAGTGGCAAGAAATATTCAGTGATGAATAGCAAGAACCTACAACCAAGATTACTCTACCCAGCAAAGTTATCATTCAGAATTGAAGGAGGGATAAAAAGCTTCACAGATCAGATAAAGCTAAAGGAGTACATCATCACCAAACTAGTATTATATGAAATGATAAAAGGTGTTCTTTAGAAAGAGGAAAAAGAAGAAAAAGTAAAGATAAAAATTATGAACAACAAATACATATCTATCAAAAAAATGAATCTAAAAGTCAAGTGAATTAAAAATCTGAGGAACAGAATAAACTGGTGAATATAATAGAATCAAGGGCATAGAATGGGGGGGGGATTGCTAATTCTCAGGGGAAAAGGGGTGTCTGTGTGGGGGGTACGGGAAGAGACTGGACAAAAATCATATACCTTTGGATGAGGACAGCAGGGTTGGGAGAGTAGGTAAGGACAGAGGATAGGGTGGGGACCGAGTGGAGCGGAGCCTTGTTGGGGGGTGGGGAGAGAAATAATTGTAATAATCTGCACAATAAATATTTATTTAAAAAAAAAGTTCAAGACTCTCATGCTGTCAATTACTGTCCAAAATGTAATACCCATTTGGCACTCTAAATCTCTGAATGGGACTTAATTATTTACTACTTCCCACCCATCCAAATCCTCCACTTGCACTCTTGATCTCTCTGAGTGTCATGAACAAAATTGTTTATATCCTCAACATTCCCAAGAATATTTTCTTATTTAGAAGAGAAGCTGGCTTACTCCCAGGACACCACTTCCTTCTCAAATTACTATTTTTGGTCTCATATGAATATACACTGGTCACGGGGGAGAGTAAAGTGGGCCTACTGCTTACTCCTTACTCCTTATTTCTTCTTTTAAGTCATTTCTTCTTCCTTTCTCAAAAACATTTCGATCAAAGAAC
The DNA here is from genome assembly GCF_014108245.1 of Pipistrellus kuhlii. Taxonomy (NCBI): domain Eukaryota; kingdom Metazoa; phylum Chordata; class Mammalia; order Chiroptera; family Vespertilionidae; genus Pipistrellus; species Pipistrellus kuhlii. Next base: position 52,474,737 of record NW_023425427.1, read on the forward strand.
TCATGAGACTATACCCCTGATAGATTCTCCCTTCCTTCAACTGATGGACAGAAGTAAACTCCACCTGCAGCCAGACCTTCCTGAGCGCTGAACCACCAATCAGCACCTGTCAAATACCCTAAGCCCCCCATTCCTAAGATCCTAGGTCCCTAATCATAGGCCTTACATGAATCCACCAATCAGTGTGTACTGAGTGCCCTGAGCCCCATCCCCTTTCCTCCCCTTAAAAAATGCTTGTATCCTAGCCCTCACTCTCTTCCACCCCTCTCTCTGGAAGCAGCTGGCTGCGGTACTCTTCTCTTCCATAAAGCCTGTGTCCTGGCATCCCGGTCTCCGGCCTTCTCTATTTCATCTTTCTTATTACTCATTTTTCTTATTACCATCATCTTTTAAGCTCCTGGACACTGACTGTCCCCATTCATTCAAGAATTAGCACTATCTTCCTCTTCATTGCTCCTTCCTTTACTGTTTTGGGAGCTTCACCATTCATGTAGCTGATCTATTCAGTACTCTGGCTGCTGAATTGGATGACTTGTTCCTGCTGCTTGCTAAGACCCACCTTTCCACTCAGGGCTGGGTCCTTCTCCCACCTAGGATTATTTCCTCTTTTATATTTAGGATTGTGTTCTCTTTTATACATTCAACATGTGCCATCTTAACACTAGATTATTCCTTTCAGTGTTGTATTTCTCATTCATTACATAATCAATAATAGTAAAAATGAAGATTTTCATCCTAAAATAAAACCTGTATTGACATACACTTCTACCTATCACCCCATTTCTCTGTTTCCCTTCAAAGCAAAATGCCCCGTGTATGTCTTCACTCCTCTATGTCTCTATAGCCAATCAGGCTTTTATCCTCGCTATTTCACTAATACTGGTTTTTCCAAGGTTTGCCAAGAACCTCCATGTTGTAGACCCAGTGATGACTCCTGTTCTCATCTTGCTGAGCAGCTTAGAAAAATTTCAGTTTTCTATCACTTTCTCTTAGCAATATTTCCTTCATTTATGCTCAGAATCATCATACTCACTGCCCCTTCCTGCTCACTCACCGTTGCTGACTCTTCCTTCATCTCCACTCCAGCATTATTGAGATACAATTGACAAATATCTTTGTGTAAGTTTAAGGGGTACAATGGGATGACTTGATACATGTCACTAAGTAATAAGAAATGGTTTTGAAATGATTACATAGCAAGATAAGTGAACACATCCGACACCTCATATAGTTGTCATTTTTGTGTATATGGTTATAATATTTAAGACCTGCTTTTATCAGTACATTTCAAGTATATTATATAGTATTTTAGCTATAGTTACATTCGATCTTCAGAACTTATTCATCTTAGGAGTGAAAGTTTATACCCTTTGACCATCATTTTCTCATTTCATCCACCACTCTACACTCTGACCTTTTAATATTCCACATATAGATATCATACCATACTCGTCTTTCTCTGTCTGCCTTATTTTACTTAGCATAATGTCCTTAAGTTTCTCTCATATTGCAAATGGCAGGATTTTCTTCCCTTTTATGGTTGGGTAATATTCCATTGTATACATATATATGTACCTTTTAGTGGAAGCATGCAAGTGGTTCAGTTCTTGGCCCTCATCTTTCCCTATTTATGATGACTTCCTAACTGATCTCATTCAACTCTGCACTGATCACTACTCTCACATATAATAGCCCAATGACACCTCTGCCAAATGCTACTGAAAAGCACCATAGCCTAAGAGCACCTTTGGTTTTCTTTTATCTTAACTCATACAAACACACTTCTTGCATTCTTTCTTCATTTAGAAGATGCCACCATATTTCTTCAATTTCCCAGGTAAAAAATGAGGCGCTTTGCTTAATTCCTTTCTTCTCTTTGCAATCCATATCCTTAGGCTTTGACAGTGAGTCCTGCTTGTTCTAGCTTTAAATTCTATCCTGGATTTGACATCTTGTAGCCATCACCACTGCTAGTATCCTGCTAATGGGCCACCATCACTTCTCTCCCCATCTATTGCAATAATCTCCTCAATGGTCTTCCCTTTCTCACTTTTACCCTTAATATTGCTTCTTTTCCAAATCACAGACAGTGATTTTGTAGACCTCAGATCACGTCATGCCACAGGGGGTTCTCTTCAATCACTCCAAATAAGAATTTTATTCTAGTTGATAGAGAAAAGCATTATATTTCACAAGAGTGTGCATTGATCTTTCCATTGTTCCTGTCTGTTCATAAGTCTGCACCTGTGCACATGCTGCCCGGAGCCAGACCTTTCCACTGCCAAACCCACTCAGCCTCCACCTGTGTGATCCCTACTTCTGTCAAGAACACCTCCTTCTCCAACTCTAGTAAGATCCTCCCAAGCAGTTGCTGGATCATTTGTGTCCCAGTGTACATAGTTTGTGCCTCTTTATGCATCTGCCACACTGTTTTGTACATTCTTTCTATGCACCAGTTTTCTTTCATTAGACTATTAGCTACTTACATCCTCATAGTTTAACAGGGTGTCTGGCACAGAGTAGGACACAATATGTGCTTAAAGTACAATTAAATAAGCAATTTGGCACACAAAATTTTCTCCTTCATTGTAAGAAGAACAGAACCATCATGATATTGAATCCCTCTTTAAACACAAGAAGCAAACGCAATCGATTTAGGCTCACTAAGAGCACTGAAGATTGCCATCTCTTCATTAGTGGAATCATTTAGGAGAATGGGTAAGGAAAAATACCCACTATGTCTGAACAAAGGTAATGTAACCAGGTCTACCCAAGAAGGAAATCCCAAGTCTAATCATGCATGCTTTGGTTATAAAGAAATAACTGTAATTTTTTCTGCCTTTGAAAATAAGGAATTTGAATCTACTGACTGTTAGGTATTTTTAAAAAATATATTCTATGGTTCCATAAATAACTTCTATCTTGGTTTGGGATAAAAATTAAAAGGCACAAAAATACATATGTTTGAAATAATCTTTAATTTCAAAATTATTGCTAAACTATAGACTCATTTTCTATTCATTTTAAAAACAATGTCTGCTCTTGTAGTATACAGTATTTTAATCTTTTTTGCAGAAGTGTGAGTGGTGTGCACACTAAGGGGTAATTCTGTAGGAATAGACTTTTAAATTCAATTCAGCACTTTTATCGAGAATGGAGAAGCTTAAGAATTAAGCCAGCAGGCACCCAAAGCCGGAGAGAACACTACTGGATGCATTCTTAATTAGAGCCAATAAAGTGTGTGTTTTAGGGAGAGCTTTCCTACAGAATGCTCAATGGCAAAACTTGGGAGAAACAAACAAATTAAATTCTGTATATTAACTGCTTGGCACTCTACTTCTCAAGGAGTTATTTAGCCCAACATGATAGTTGACAAAATTTCATTTTTAAAGCTCCAAATAACCCTAAGAAGAAATAGCAATACTTGCATATTTTCCCCAAGTACAAAACAATCCATACTGATTTCAAATCTTCCCTGAATACTAGCAGAAAAGAGAATGCAGGAACATGAATGTGCTCAATGATAGATAAGACCTCAAGAATCTGGATTTTGTTTTCATCACTGTTTTGTTTTGCTTTTTAACTCCTTAAACATATTTATGTTATGAGTTATAGTATTTGTATGTCCACACTTTATGTATTTGTGTAAGCATTGAAATAAGGTCAGGAAAAATGGAAGATTTCAAATAGTCAACAATGAATTCATCTGGATAGTAGAATTGCAAGTAGGGAAATGAAATACGCCTTTAAAATATTGTTATCCATATCATTATTATTTGAGCTTATATAGCACTAGAGGCTCAGTGCATGGATTTGTGCACATAGAAAGGAAATTAATTAGAAGGTGGCTGCTGGGGCAAAACTGGGCAAGACAGGCTGGACATGCCCTGGAGCCAACCTCCCATGGTCCCTCCCCAGCTGGCCACACCTGGGGTGGCACCTGGGCTCCAAGGACATCTGCAGAGGGAGCGAGGTTCCTTCCGCAGGTGGGGACCTTGGCCTGGCCTGTGGGGATCTGGCTGAAACCAGCAGTCCAACATCTCCCGAGGGGTCCTGGGCTGTGAGAGGGCACTCTACAAAGTTGCTGTCACTTGGCAGCTCCTGCATTGAGGGTCTACCACCTGGTGGTCAGTGCGTGTTATACCTACTGACTGGTTGGCCAATTGGCAGTTGCTTAGCCTTTTATTTATATAGACTAGAGGACCAGTGCATGAAATTCATGCACAGGCGGCATCCCCTCAGCCCAGCTTGCATCCTCTCCAATCTGGAACCCCTTGGGGGATGTCTGACTGCCAGTTTAGGCCTGATCCCCAGGCAGTTGGACATCCCTCTCAGAATCCTGGACTGCTGGCTTCTAATCACTCACCTGCCTGCCTGCTTGGTCGCCCCTAATGGCCCCCCTTCCAGCCCAATTTCCCCTAACTGCCCCACCTGCCAGCCTGGTCACCTCTAACTGCACCCCACTGCTGGTCTGGTTGCCCCCAACTGTCCCCCTGCTGGCCTGGTCACCCACCTCTCATTCCCCCCGCCCCCCCCCCCCCCCCCCCCCACACACACACACTGGTGTGCTTGTTCAGTCATTTGGTTGTCTCTCACTAATTACCCTGCCAGCCAGGTCATAGGCAGCCATCTTGTGACGGTGTGAGGGTTAATTTGCATATTACCTCTTTATAATATAGTATACTTTGTGTCATAATATATGGTGACAGAAGATTTGACTTTGTGTGGTGGGCACATGATGCAATATACAGATCTTGTAACATTAAAACCTGTAGAGGGCCCCCTGGGAAGGCACATGGACATTTCTTTAAATTGTCAGCTGAGCTAGAGGCACTGGCAGAGCCATGCCCACTGTTACACCCTCCTCCCCCGCAAGAGGGCAGGGGGTGTTATTCAGTTTTGACTTCTTATCTTTGTCCAGGTGTCAGCAGGGCTGGGACTAGATATGTAAATCCAGTAATGCTGGGGCCTACTTAAGAATGCAAATAAGCGTTACTTCCTGGATTTTTGGGATATAAAATGAACCTGCTGTGTGGCTCAGAGTGCTTGCTGCCTCTCCATCAGAGAGAATGGTGCCCACCTAGCTCCCAGCTTTTTAAATCTATTTCTGTGTCTTCTTTCTTTATTTCTATTATTTCTCAATCCCTGGCTGCCTCCACTTAGAACTGGTTTGTTCATCTCTTTCTGTGTGGGACGTGGAAAAGGGAGATCCCTGCAGAAACCCACACTGGAAATCTATATGTTCACATTGCCATTGTCACCCCAATAAAATTTAATTTAAAAAGTACATATAAAAAAATAAACAACATATTTACTAGATTATTTTTGGAAAATTTTTTTCTGGAACTCTTTTGTGCCAAGCACAGAAAATAAATATACAGGTACTGTTCACAGGCGGTCGGACTTCTGAGAAAAACTGAATTTCTGTATTCCAAAAATGGTATAATATGTAGCATTTTTGTCTTTTACCTGAAGATTTATTAGTGATGCACATAATTCTGTAGACTGGTTACCAGAATATTAAACCAATCTGAGCTTTGCTTTTCATAAACTGTGTAATGGAAATATTTGCAAGTAACAAATATACCTAATGATTTAAATACAAAATCTTGTAGACCATTTTATGATAATTAAGAATGTTTTAGAAAAATTTAAGTGTAAAAGGTATTAATGAATTGATTGAATTGTCATTCACTAGACTGAGCTTTTTGAGGGCATGTGCTATAACTCACCCACCCATTGGTTTATGCATTTATTCATCCAACAAATTATTTTTAAAATATCACTTACGAATTCCCAACACCTTACATAGGTTCCCTATCTTATTGAATATGTGGATAAATGAATAATTACTAGCCACTCATCAAAGGCTCATTTTCCTAGACAAAGGCTTCCTCAGTTGTGGTTATTATTTTTGAGGAGGTATATTGAGAAAATTGTTTTAATATACTTCTGCTTCTAACAAAGTACTTCCCATTCCAGTGGTACTTAATAAATATTTACTTGGAGGAAAACTCAAAACTACATGAAATCTGGACTATTTAGATAGGAGAATGCTCAGGTTCAACAATATGGAGGGCTGCAAATATCTAAAAGACTGCATATTGGAGAAAGATTAGACTTATTTCTTTTTGGATGAGTTTTAATGAAGACTAATGAGTAAAAGATCCAGGAGATTTCATCTTATGGTGTAAGGGGTCCTAAACTGACTTGAGATACACGAATTTCTACTCACCGACAGCAGGATAATCAGTTGAGCAAGCTGAGGGGAGCATCTCAACATCAGGTGGGTGATTGGACTGTATGACTTGTAAGGTCTCTTGTAATACTAGCATTTTTTTGGTTGAGTGAATGATGAACAATTTGATCCCCCAACTAAGACTTCACTTGAGCATAAGCACCAGAGGCTTTATAATTCTAAGTGCCATAGACTTTTTGGAAAGAATTTTCTTTCTTTCTAAAGATCTAGGTAAGGGTTAAACCAGACAGAAATATTACTTGGAAGAGGCATACATTTTCCTAGATTTCTTCCAAAACTTAGTCTGCCATGCTTTTAATCAGCTTCATATAAATTTGAATTCTTACTGTTCAAAAAATTTGTTTGTGTTGGGGATGCATGGTTACAAGGATTCTTTGTAATTGCTCCCCTTTAGTTATTTAAGGGGGAAATTGGTAAAAGATAGTTTATATTGGTCTATTTCTTTAAATGAGTGGTCAGAAGGGGCTAAAAGCTATATCTTTATTTCCTTGATAAAATAATTTTCCGGATATGTCTCTTTAAGCCTGGTATATTAAATGTGCAATAAGAAAAACAATTAGGTTCTATGTGAATAGAGAACTCACAGTCTTTTCAGCATCTATATATATATAAAAGCCTAATATACTAAGTGTCTGAAAGTTCTCTCAACCACTTGACAGTTGCTATGATGCGCACTGACCACCAGGGGGCATATACTCTAGTAGGTTGACTTGCTGCTAGGGTTTGGCTGATCAGGACTGGGTGAGACAGGCTAGACATGCCCTTGGAGCCCTTCCACAGCTCCTCCCCTGCTGGCCCTGATTGGTCCGATGGGCCTTGATCACTGGCCAGGCTGAGGGACTCCACCATGGTGCATGAATTTGTGCACTGGGCCTCTATTGTCAATATAATTATGTGTCTTTTTTAAGCTGGGATTTTTTTTTTCTTATTTTACTTTATCCCGTCACCATTTGTCTCCTCTATGCCTCTTCTGCTTCCACCCATACCCTTTCCACCCCCTGCCCCCAATCACCACACAGTTGCTTATGTCCATGAGTTCTTTCTCTTTTTTCCTTTTTTGCTCAATCCCTCTAACTGCCCCCACAATCACCCACCTCCAATGGAGCTGTCAGTCTGCTTTCTATCTATGAGTTTGTCTCTATTTTACTTGTTAGTTCAGTTTGTTCTTTAAATTCCATATATGAGTGAAATCATATGGTGCTTATTTTTCTCTGACTGTCTTATTTCACTAATTGTATTTTTAGGAAATGCACATGAGTTAGTTATTAACCATCAGTATACCTGAACTCTATTTAAATATTAGTTTGCAAATGATTATAAACAAAAATATTAAGTTTTTCCCTCTGAAAGGCAATGCTAAAGAGCAAGTAACATTGTTTTTTATAAAATTCTATTCAGCTCAATTTGTATGTTAAATTGGCACTGAATTTATGCTTATTGCACAGTATAAGCCATATAAATAGAATAATACCATTAGTAGGTTCAAATAAGAACCTACTAATGTAATAAGTACCTGAAGAAATACCTAATTATTTTTTATGAACTCATAATGCTGCATATGGTATTTATTTTATTACTGAAATAATCAATTATTCTTTTACTCTTAAAATAAAAAAAGGGACATAGAAGCAATTTAACTGGAGACCATTCAAAATTCTAAATTGTTGATATAATGAAAACAAAGTCTCACAAAATTAATGAAAGTGAAGGGAGCCAAGAAAAGCAAATATAAAAGACTTTCCTGGAATCCTTCCAAAAGGTGAAGAATTAAGAATACTCACTTTTCATAAGCAAAGACACTATTTAAACAGGAAGAAAAAAGAGCTACATGAGGCCCTTTGGTTCTGAGTAACTGCTACATTGCAGTTGGTTTCAATCAATATGTTAAATACACTTTATGAAAATTCTATCTAATAAAGAGGGAATATGCTAATTGACCATAATACCATTGCAAAGATGGCAGTGCCCACAACCAATAAGGAGGGAATATGCTAATTGACTGTCCTGCCTTCAAAGATGGTGGCTCCCAAGCCAATAATGAGAGAATATGCTAATTGACTGTCACAAGATGGTGGTGCCCAGTCTCCTAAGCCCATCTGGGATGCCAAGCACATGGCAAGGCCAGACCCGCCCGAAGATGGGCCCGGCCACTCCACGTGCCTGCCTCCAGAATCCCCCAGTTCCCTCAGCACTCCAGCCACTCAAGGCTGCCCAAGACTCATGTGACCTGGGCTGGCTGAGGCTTGTGCTGCCAGCAGTGGCAGCAGCAGAGGTGTGGTGGGGCATTGCCTTTCCCTGATCTCTGGGTTGCCTCCCACCCCTGAGAGCTCTAGGACTGTGAGAGGGGACAGGCTGGGCTGAGGTATTTCCCTTCCAGTGCATGAATTTTCATGCACTAGGCTTCTAGTTTAATAATAAAAAATACATGTGAACAATAAGGACTTTCATATACATCTCATATATTTTATTTTTTGTTAAGCATTATTTATTTTAATTTTTTTTAAATGTATGTTTTGTCTTTGTAACTGTCCATGAGCCAGAGTAGGGCTCAGGACAGTCAGAACTCACAGGACAGAGCCATGACAACTCACACAACAGACAACAAGCATTTTAAAGCTTTTTCTCCAAAGGAAAAGTTTGAATAGTAAAATTTCTTTTTAATTTTATTGATTATGGTATCACATAAATGTCCTCATCCCCCTATTCCCATCCCAAACCCCTCCCCACATATGCCCCCAACCCCTTGTCCATGGCCACTGGCTAGGCCCATATGCATGCACACAAGTCCTTTGGTTGATCTTTCCCCCTTACCCCACCCTCCCCTACTTTCCCTCTGAGAGTCTGATCTCTGCTTCTCTTTTTCTGGGTCTGTTTTTGTTTATCAGTTTATGTTGTTCATTATTTCCTCTAGATGTGTGAGACCATGTGATCCAAGAAAAACCCTTGTAAGAACCGAAACTGAGACAAGCCATAATGGTTATGCTGAGAGGCAAATGAATCGGTCAGTAGTGAGTTCCTTTCTTTTGAGTCCCAATTTTAAAGTTAAAGAGTTCCTTAAGTGTACATGCCAGCCATGATATTTCAGATCTGGTTGGTGGACAAATAGTGGTGATGCAGGTTCAACCATCTCTGGTTTGGTCCTGGGCATCCTTCAGCAACATGCAGCTGCTGTCTGCTGGTATGGCGAGGCATCATCAGCGTCTTCCATTTCTGAACTGTTTTTCTTCTGTCTTCATGGCTGGAGCACTTCTGTCTACTCCTCTCTGTTGCAGAAATCCAGATGGTCTTGGAGTTGTTTTCTGAAAATATACAAACATATTCTCGACCAAAAGTTAAAAAAGGGATATTTTTTATAAATTTGACTTGGGATCCTTTTTAATCCCCACCCCCACCCCCAATGATTTTCCTCTGGCTTGTTTTGACACCATGTGTATATTTTCATGGGTATCTTGCTGGTAGTGTTTCGAATGAAGGTTAATTTTCTAAAGTACAAATTTTTTAGATGTAATTTACTGGCAGGATGTTTTTCCTTACATGATATTCTTCCACTATTACCCCCTTTTTAAATTTAAATAATAGGAGGCTTTTGGAAATTTTATAATGTAGTCTTGATAGCTTTTACATTTTAATTATTTTTGCTAAACTATTACTGCTTTAGGTTCATTACATGTTATGCAATTTTAGCACGAGAGGCTTTGCCAATAAGAATTTTTGTTAACACTTTAGGAACAGCTTTTTGTACAGTACAATCAGTTTTTCTAGAATATTCATTTATTTCCATTAGCCGTGTATTTATTTACCATGTGTGTATTAGTGGAAATGATTATTTGCCTTCTTGAGAAGGGCCTGAGCATTTCTGCTACTAGGCTGGACTTGGATATTAAAAGTTCACTTGCCCAAACCATGGGTACAAGACCTCTCAAACAAGTCTTGTTGCAGTGAGAGGGTAACAGCCAAGTCTCTGTCTGTTACCTGGGTCCCAATTTGAGCTGTGCATGGGAAGCGAAGCAGCCATGGGGGCAGGAGACCTCCCTCAGAAGGGGAGAAGGTTCAGGCACCTGCCAAGTTGCAGGGGGGGGAGTGGTAAGGGTCTGTGCCCCACCTCTGTTGACCCCCAAGTTCTCTCCTGATGGTCCCTCTGCGACTGTGCCTGTTGTAGGCTATTCATTCCTTCCCTGAGGAATCTTACCCATCTCTGGCTAACCAGCCATCCTCCGGGGCCAAGCAGGGTGATGTGAGGTTTAGTTCTGTCTCCTTGGTAGCCTATGCCCCCATGGGCTCCATGGCCCTGCCCCAGGAACCCCTCACCTGCTGGTGAGGTCCGGGCACTGATCTCATATTTTGGGGAACCCATGTTTCTTCTCTGGAGAGGGCCCAGCTCACCCCACTGGGTGAGAGACAGATCCATGGTACCAGCCACCATGGTGTTTCAGCCTCAGCATGAACTGAGCACAGCTTTGGGCACCTGGACCACAAGAAGAGGGTCATTTTTGGCCAAAAGGGTGAGAGGGGCCAATATAGAATGCTCAGGTGCCTTCCCAGGAGGTCCTCTGCACAGCGGAAGGGATTAAGTCCTTTCATGTCATTTTTAAATTGTTGCCAGACATTCAAAGGATTGGTTTGTAAGTTTGTTTGGGATAATTGTACAATATGCTGTTGTAATTCTAAAATATCTAGAGATGTGTTACATTTGTCTCCAAGCACCACCACCAACAAAAAATAAAATAAAATAAAATAAAATGATTTTTTTATTGATACCCCATGGTATGAGGTACTATTATAGGTAATGGGGATAACCCAAATCTGGGAAAAATTATAATGACCTTGTAGAATAATATCAAGTAAGGATATTCTTTGCTCTAGGGCCATAGCAATTCCATTTTAAACTGGCTGTCAATTTCTTTTTGTATAGACAAGGTCTTTGTTACATTTTCTGCACCTCTCCCAGGAGGAAGTAGTGATGGTCCCTTCCTTTGGTGTCCTCACAAGTCAGAAACCTCTCTTTAATTATACACACAAAGGAACAGTGGTTTTATTTTGTGTCATATAGAAGGGCAGCTGGGTAGTGACCCCTATGTAATTATACTTCCTTATCCCACCCGTGGTCCTCCTGGATGACCAAGATGTTTGGTATCATCAGTGACTACTTTGGGCAGGAGGATCAGCCCAGGTAAGGACTCCCACCCATGAAAGATTAGGAACATAAGTCCAGAAATACTTACCCAATAGCCTCAGATTATATTACCGTACAGCTGATGACTGCTAGCATGGCAGTAAAGGCGCTCTCAGGTGTTCTTGGGATTTTGGTAACCTCACACTTTCTCCTCTCTCTCTCTCTCTCTCTCTCTCTCTCTCTCTCTCTCTCTCTCCCTCTCTCTAAAAAATATTATTATTATTATTATTATTATTATTATTATTATTATTATTTTACATATGTGTTCTTGTCCCCCCCTTATCCCCTACCCTCCATTCATACTCCACCCCCCTGTTATCTGTGGCCATTGATGAGGATCATATGTATGCACACAAGTCTCTTGGTTGATTTCTCCTCCTTATTCCCAGCAATCCCCACCTTCCCTGGGATTTGAGGTTCTGATTAATGTTACTCAGTCTCTGGGTCTGTTCTTGTTCATCAGTCTAAGCCCTTCATTATATTCCATAAATGAATGAGGTCATGTGATGTTTATCTTTCTCTTCCTGGCTTATTTCACTTAGCATAACACTCTCCATCTCCATTCATGTTGTTGCAAATGGTAGGAACTCCTTTTTTACTGCAGCATAGTATTCCATTGAGTAGATGTACCACTTTTTTAAATCCATTCATCTCTGCTACTCATTTAAGCTTTTTCCAAATCTTAGCTATGGTGAATTGAGCTGCCATGAACATAGGGGTGCATATATCCTTTCTGATTCATGTTTCTAGTTTCTTGGGATACATTCCTAGAAGTGGGATCATTGGGTCAAATGGGAGTTCCATTTTTAGTTTTTAGTGTTTTCATTGTCATTTGTTGCCAGGATTTTTTTTTTATTTATTTCTTCCTTGATCTCTCTGGTAACCCAGTCATTGTTTAATAGCATGCTGTTTAGTCTCCATGTGTTTGATTTCTTTGGATTATTTTTATTGTAGTTGATTTCCAGTTTTATGCCACTATGATCTGAAAAGATGCTTGATATGATTTCTATCTTCTTGAATTTGAACAGACTTTGCCTGTGTTCCAACATATGGTCTGTCTTTGAAAATGACCCATGTGCACTTGAGAAGAATGTATATTCTGTGGCTGTGGAGTGAAATGTTCTGAAAATGTCAATTAATTCTATCTGGTCTTGTGAGTCATTTAGGATTGATGTTTCCTGGCTGATTTTTTGGTTTAGAGGATAATTTCTTTTTTTTTATATTAAAAACAAAACAAAAAACAAAAACAAAAATAGAGGCCCAGTGTATGAATTCATACACTGTGGGGTCCGTTGGACTGGCCTGTGTGATTGGGCTGAAACTGGCTCTCCAACATTGCCTGAGGGGTCCCAGATTGTGAGAGGGTTCAGGCCAGGCTAAGAGACCCCATTGTGCAAGATTGAGGCCAGAAAGGGATATGGGAAGTTGGCCAGTTGGGGAGGTGCATCCTCAGGATAAATCCTACTTGGTCATGGTGTATGATCTTTCTTATATACTGCTGGATCCGATTTGCTAGAATTTTGTTGAGGATTTTGGCATCTATGTTCATGAGGGATATTGTCCTGTAATTCTCTTTTATTGTGTTATCTTTATCTGGTTTTGATGCTGGCTTCATAGAAGGAGCTGGGACGTGTTCCTTCCTCTTGAATTTTCTGGATTAGTCTGAGGAGGATAGGTTTTAGTTCTTCCTCTAGTGTTTGATAAAACTTTCCTATAAAGCCATCTAGCCCCGGGTATTTGTTTGCTGGAAGCTTTTTTTTTTTTTTAATGATTATTTATGTATTTATTTATTTATTTTAAATCAATCTTTATTGTTCATATTATTATAAAGGTTCCTCATTTCTTCCCCCTTCCACCAGGTTCCCACCCCATACTCCACCCCCTCCCCACCCCCATTGTCCTCATCCATAGGTGCACAGTTTATGTTCAGTCTCTTCCTCCCTCCCTTTCCTTAAGAACAGTCAGTCCACTCCCCTCCCATATCGCTGACTCGCAGGCGTCCTCAAACTTTTTAAAGTGGGGCCAGATCATGGTCCCTCAGAGAGCTGGAAGACCGGACTATATGAACTACTAATTCCTACTGTAACACCTCAGCTGCGCTCACTGCCCAAAAAACCTGGCGGGCCAGATCAGACTCCTCTGCAGGCCGCATGTGGCCCACGGGCCGTAGTTTGAAGACCCCTGCATCTACTACAATGAACCGCTATTATTGTTCATCATGTTTTTCAATCTCCTTTTTTTTGTTGTTGTTATTGTTGTCGTTGTTTTTTACTTAATAAACTTTTACACTTCTAAGAATAAATTTTAAAATATAATAATTTTAAACCTTGTTTTTTTTCTGACCTGGGAATTGAGAGAAAACTTGTTTACATGTAAACTTGCCCTTAGGCCATTCAAGTGTAAATGGACACATCATTTAAACATAGCTACTGGATGGAATTGGATTACCTGTTCTGGGTGGGAGGGGCTTGTCATTACCTCTCTCCATTAAAATTAAGGTGTAAGTTTTCAAACCTCTTTTTGGCAAGAGACCTTAAACTTTCAGAACTCTAAATTTTTCAGGTAGTAAATCAGTTACTTAGCATTTTCTCAAATCAATAATACCTGCACATGCCCAGGGATACACTTCACACAAAAGACATTTCCAAATAGATCAACCAACCTCACCCAGGCCCCACACAAGGCACTCACAGATCAACACCCCAGCGCTATACTAACTCAACACATCCAGATCTAAGCCTTCCTCATTTGATTCAGCAGACCCTCAAGTTCCCCCAAAAGTTTCCATCCATGTCTGAGCAGCAGCCTTGGGGCGGAGGCAGGCAAGGAGTTAGCTGTTCCAGGCCTGGATGCTCTGGGCCTGGCCTCTGTTGCTATGGTCCGTTCCACAACCAGCTGCTCCAGGTCTGGCCACTGCCGCTCCCTACCTGGCTACTCTCGGCGTGGCTGCTATTGCTCCGGGCTTGGCCGCACCTAACCCGGCTGCTCTGGGCCGGGTTGAAACAGGCCCGGACGCTCCGGGCCTGGCCGCTCAAAACATGGCAGCTGCTGCTCCAGGCCTGGCCGTACCGACCCGGCTGCTCTGGGCCCGGCTCCTCCGAAACTGGCCGCAACGGGCCTGGCCGCTCTGCTAGAAGCTTTTTGGTGACTGCTTCAATTTCCTCCATAGTTTCTTGAGTATTGAGCTGTTTAGATTCTTCCTGATTGTGTTTTGGAAGGTTATATTTTTCTAGGAATATGTCCATTTCCTCCAGGTTGTTCAGTTTGTTGGAATAGAGTTTTTCGTAGTATTTTGTAACAGTCCTTTGTATTTCGGCGGAGTCTATTGTTATTTCACCTCTTTCATTTCTGATTTAGGTTATTTGGGTCCTCTCTCTTTCTTTCTTGATGAGCCTTGCTAGAGGTGCATCAATCTTCTTTATCCTTTCAATGAACCAGCTCTTGGTTTTGTTGATCTTTTGTATTGTTTCTTTGGTCTCTATATCATTTATCTCCACTCTGATTTTTATTATTTCCTTCCTTCTGCATACAGTGGGCTCTTCTTGTTGCTCTTTTTCTAATTATTTGAGTTGTAGAGTTAGGTAATTTATTACCATTTTTTCTTTTTCTTTTTTTCTTTTTCTTTTTTTGTCTCAGTAAGCCTGTACAGCTATGAACTTCCCTGTCAAGACTGCTTTTGCTGTGTCCCATAGATTTTGGATTGTTGTGTTTTCATTGTCAGTTGTTGCCAGGGTTTTTTTTTATTTCTTCCTTGATCTCTCTGGTAACCCAGTCATTGTTTAATAGCATGCTGTTTAGTCTCCATGTGTTTTATTTCTTTGGATTACTTTTATTGTAGTTGATTTCCAGTTTTATGCCACTATGATCTAAGAAGATGCTTGATATGATTTCTATCTTCTTGAATTTGAACAGACTTTGCCTGTGTTCCAACATGTGGTCTGTCTTTGAAAATGACCCATGTGCACTTGAGAAGAATGTATATACTGTGGCTGTGGAGTGAAATGTTCTGAAAATGTCAATTAATTCCATCTGGTCTTGTGAGTCATTTAGGATTGATGTTTCCTGGCTGATTTTTTGGTTTAGAGGATAATTTCTTTTTTTTATATTAAAAACAAAACAAAAAACAAAAACAAAAATAGAGGCCCAGTGTATGAATTCATACACTGTGGGGTCCGTTGGACTGGCCTGTGTGATTAGGCTGAAACTGGCTCTCCAACATTGCCTGACGGGTCCCAGATTGTGAGAGGGTTCAAACCAATGGAGGCTAAGAGACCCCATTTTGCAAGATTGGGGCCAGAAAGGGACGTGGGAAGTTGGCCAGTTGGGGAGGGACTCTGTGAGAGCTCAGGGCATGTCCAGCCCATCTTGCTCAGTCCCAATTGGCCAGACTCCTGCTGCAAGCTAACCTACCAGTCAGAGAATCTGCCCTATGGTGGTCAGTGCAAGTTATAGCAAAGGTCAACTGCTGCTTGCTGGTCAGAGCATGTCATAGTGAGTGTGTGAGTATGCTTAGCATACCATTAGCATATTACGCATTGATTGGTTGAACAGAAGACTGGATGACCAGACACTTACCATATTAAACTTTTATAATAGAAGATTATTTTTATTGTTGAAAGTATTGCAGATGTCCCCACATTTTTCCCATTGACCCCCTCCAATACACACCCACACTTCCCAAGCCTTTACCACACTATAGTCTGTGCCTATGGGCTATGCATCTATGCATATAGGTTCCCAGGTTAATATCTCCCTACCTCTATCCTCCATCCCTACTTTCCCTCTGAGATTCCATAGTCTGGTCCATGCTTCTTTGTCTCTGGGTTTATATTGTTAATCAGTTTATTTTGTTCATTAGATTACACATAGGAGTGAAATCATGTGATACTTATCTTTCTCTGACTGGCTTATTCTGCTTAGCCCAATATTTTTCAGGTCCCTCTATGCCATCTCAAAGGGTAAAAGGTCCTTCCTTTTCACAGTTGCATATTATTCCATGTTGTAAATGTACCAGAGCTTTTTATCCACTCATCTACTGATGGGCACTTGGGTTGATTCCACATTTTAGCTCTTGAAAATTGTGCTGCTATGAACATAGGGAATGCAGATATTCCTTCTGACTGTTGTTTCAGGTTTCTTAGGCTATATTCCAAGACATGGGATCACTGGGTCAAATGGCTGTTTCCTTTTCAAGTTCTTTAGGAAACTCCACAGTTTTTCACAGTGGCTGCACCAGTTTGCTCCCCCAATCATCAGTGCACTAGGGATCCCTTGTTTCCACATCCTCACCAGCACTTGTCTATAGTTGATTTGTTGATGATAGCCATTCTGACAGGAGTGAGGAAATACCTCCTTGTCATTTTAATTTGCCTGTCTCTGATGACTGATTACTTTGAGCACTTTACCCTATGTCTATTGGCCATATGTATGTCCTCTTTAGAGAGATGTCTATTCAGGTCCTTTGCAAATTTTTAAATTGATTGTTTGTATTTCCTTTAAGTGGTATGAGTTCCTTATATATGGTAGAAATGAATCCATTATCAGAAGTATCATTGGTAAATATGTTTTCCCATGAAGTGGGCTACCTTTACAGTGACTTATAAATTAACAAGGTCAGGTTTTTTACCTCTTATGTTCAATTTATTCATAGGTGTGTGTATTTGTGTGTGTGTCTGTGTGTGTGTGGGTGTGTGTGTTTAGCAATTGTGAATGGGATTGTTTTGTTGGTTTCCATTTCTGATAGTTCATTATTGTGTAAAAAATCAAAATAGATCTGGATATTTATTTTGTATTGTCCTACTGTACTAGATTCATTTATAAGTTCTAGTAATTTTTTAGTGGGATCTTTAGGGATATCTCTGTATAGTAGCATGTAATCTGCAATTAATAACAGTTTTATTTCTTCTTTTCAAATTCAATGCCTTTTCCAATATTTCTTATTTTTTTCTGATTGATGTGGATTGAATTTCCAGTACCATGTTGACTAGTAGTGGTGAAATTGAGCATCCTTATGCTGTTCCTGATTTTAAGAGAGGCACTTTTAGTTTTTCCCCATTAAATAGGAGTTTGGCTGTGGGTTTTTCATGTATGTTCTTTATTATGTAGAAGTGTATTTACTCTATTCCCAATTTCCTGAGAATTTTTATTATAAACTAGACGCAGGGGTCCTCAAACTTTTTAAAGTGGGGGCCAGATCACGGTCACTCAGAGAGCTGGAGGGCCGGACTATATGAACTACTCATTCCTACTGTAACACCTCAGCTGCGCTCACTGCCCAAAAAACCTGGCGGGCTGGATCAGACTCCTCTGCGGGCCGCATGTGGCCCGCGCTGCCTTAGTTTGAAGACCCCTGCAGGATCTATGCGTGGAATTCATGCAAGCGGCTCTGCTCTCACAGTCCTGGTGGCTAGCTGTCTGAAAGGATGTCTAATTAGCATAGTTTGCTTTTAGTATTATAGATGGGTGCTATATTTATTCATCTGATTTTTCTGTATCAATTGATATAATCATGTACTTTTATATTTCTTCATTATTTTAATGTGGGGTATCTCATTTACTGATTTGTGGATATTTCACCTGTCTTTCATCCTGAGAAGACACAACAGGCTCATATTGTGAGATTACATTGACCAGAAACAGCAAGAATAAAGTTAACAAAGAGAGAGAGATAAATAGCATGTTGGGTTTACAGGCGCAAAAGGAGAGGGGATTGCGTACGTTTGGGGCAGGGTTTTCTTTTTCCTGTAGTGTGACCGGACATTCAGCAACTAGGCAGTAGTGGTGATTACACAGCATCATGGATGTACTCCATACGCAAGAATGATACAATTTAAAATACAAATAACATTTATTATTTAAAACTAATTACAACATGGGAAAATGAAGACTAAAAAAATTTAAAAAATGATAAAAACCGGAATCATGCCAAGGAAGAAATGTAAATCCATCAATTAAAGAGAATAAAATAAAAGGTCAATGTGTGGGGGTAAAACAAACACTTCTGATGGCAGTGATAGGCCACATTTAACAAACAGGCATTGAGCTGGCCTTGAAGCCTTCTCTAGAGGCCGCTCTTGCTCTGAAGCAGGAACCTGGCCAGGGTCCAGGGAGGCTCTGCAGCCAGGGGTGGAGTAGGTCAGGAGTGCTGCACAGGCTGCCGCTGGCTCTTCAGCAGGGGCTGTTGGAGGTGGTTAGATGGTTGGAGGTGGACAGGCCTCTACGTTTGCCTCTGCATTAGGCTCCACTGGATAGGATCAGGAGCCTGCTCTGCCCCCTGGGCTGGTGCTATAGCTGTGAGAGGAGAAAAGATTACTCACCAGCCTGCATTTCCATGTGCCTCCCAACAAAGAACACAGCTGCAGCTCTGAATCCTTGATAGGACATCCTCCTGGGCAAACATTCCAACAGGTGGCGGTCTGAGGCTGGTCATTGCTCCTAGAGCCTCTGGGATTCCCCCTGTGTAACTGGGCCTGAGTCCTCCCCATACACTTGCATCCACCTCTACCCCAATACCACCTCGACTTCCTCCAACCTCTTCCCAGTGGACTTTGCCTCCTTGGGCTCCAGCCCATCAGGCCAGGTTTGTTGATAATGGGCACCGTGCTCCAGGTTGGAGTCAACATTGGTGAGCTGCCCGCAGAGAATGAGAGGCTTTGAGGTTGGAGGCTTGTTGGGCCTGGGCAGGTTTGATGAAGGATCCTTCCTCACCCATTCATGGGCCCTATTTCCCCAGACCCCCAGATGGCCACACTCACTTCGGACCTGCTCTGGCCCTCAGGTTTGTGGCTCACCTGCACCTCACTGGTGGACATGGGTAGGGGATCTTTTTTTGACCAGCTGCTGCTCCATGAGCTGGGATAAACTCTGCAATGACAGTGAACTGCAGCTGGTTGGGAGGCCTCGAACCCTGCCCACCTGTACTCACAGCTGCTAATGCCTGTTGGTCACTACCTGGGTCCCCTACCTGAGTGTGTCCTCAGACCAGAGCAGTGACTTCACTTCCTGACAAGAGAGCGACCTCACTTCCTGACAAGAGCACTGACCTCACTTCCTGACGATGGAGCCCAATGGAACCTGGAGCCTGGTAACCAGGCGGCCCCATTCTATAACTGCCCTTCCCACCTCACTCAGATAGTGGCATTAGAGAGGACACCATGTCTTCATGTTGTCTCCCAGTGTGCCGAGGACGAGGCCTCCAGACAAGCAGACGCCGCCTGTGGCCTTTTTCACGGCGGAAGCCAAAGGTAGCACAGGGAGGTTTATTGGGGCCAGGCCACCACTCTGATCCCCCCTGAGCAGCCCCATGTCTGCTGTGTGTGTGTGTGTGTGTGTGTGTGTGTGTGTGTGTCCAAGGGCGTTCAAGTGTGGAGGGCCTGATCCAGAGCAGAAGGTGCAGTGGGCAGAAGCAGCAGTGACTGGGCCAGGCTTGAGGACTTCCCCACCGGCTGATGGTCACTTTCATTGCAGATCTCTTTCTCCATCAAGGTGGTGCATGTTCCGCTACCTGAGGAAGAGCCCAGTGACATGGGCCACAATGAAAGCCAGGTGAGCCACACCACCGCGGGCCAGGAAAGGCCTGAAGTGAGTGTGGCCACCTGGGGCTCTGGGGAGCCAGGGCCCGTGGATGGACAACCGAGGACTTCTCTACCGATGCCGCGCAGGCTCTTCGGGCCTCTAACCCCGGAGCAGACCAGGTTCAACCGGCAGCTCAAAGTTTTCCCCAGTGACCTGGACTATGGTGCCCACGTCAACCAGACTGGCCTGAAATACCTGCACCCCAAAAAAGCAAAGCCAAAGGGTGAGAAGCTGGGGAAGTGACGGTGGGATTGGGGGTGGAGTGACATGGGAGCTTATGGGGAGGGATTGTTGCCTGGCACACAGGGAGCACCCCAGAGCCTGGACAGGAGCAATGATGTTCCTCAGACCACCCATCTGTTGGACTGCTGGTGGGAAGGACGTCCTGTGGTGGGTCCTGGGCTGTGGCTGTCTTCTGTCTTGGGGGAAGTTAGACATGCAGACACCTGGGTGATCTTTTTTCCCCTCTCAACTCCAGCACCAGCTCTTCCTGTCATACTTGAAGTTTATTCTGAAGAGGAGGATGTAGAGCTAGAGGAATCACCACCTCCAGAAAACCTGCCACCTCCAGCAGCCTCTCCAGCTGCAGCTGTGGAGCCAGGGCTGGCCCCAGAGGAAACCGAGGCCCCACCACCACTGGATGAAGAACCCTCCATGGAGCCCATGCTGGATCTTGCCTCAGAGGAGGAGCTGCCCCTAGAGGGCCCAGCTCAGGGGCCCCTTGTAGAATGTGATCAACCTGTCCCAAGGGACAACCTTGTTTTTTTTCTTTTCTTTTCCCTTTTCATTTTGTTCATATGTGTTCCATGCCATGGTTCAATTTTCTCTCTTTTGATGTTTATTGCTTGGGGGTTTATTGCTTTTATCATTTTATCTTTTCTGTCCTTATCCCTCTTTTTTCCATTGTACAATTTATTTTAAGTAATAAAAGTTGCTATTTGTGTTTGAAATGGTGCCGTTCCTGAGCATGGAGTACATCACGATGCTGTGCAGGCCTCACCACTGTCTAGTTGCAGGATGTCCCATCATCCCACAAGGAAACCAGCACCAATAGTATTCACTCCCCACTCCCCCTTCCCCTGGAAAACCCTGATCTGCTTTCTGTCTTTATTTCTTTAAATTTCTGGATAATTCCTTTTACTGGAATCTTCCTAAAAATATGTGTCAGCTCTCATATTTTATAGCATTTTTGTAATCCTAGGTGGATAAGAGATCATATGTAAAAAAAAAAAAATGCTTTTTTAGTAAGTGTGTGTATGATCACAGGGTAGTCAACCATGTGCTAAGTGTAACTCCTGAAGTTAATCAGGAATATTCCAAAAAACTTAAGAGGTGTGAAGACTCCCAAGCTGATCCTAAGAGGCCAGCATTATCGGAATTCTAAAACCGGATAAGGAAAGAAAATTATAAATCAATATTCCTGATGAACATAGCCTTTCCCTGATCTCTGCCTGATTGCCCCTAACTGCTTCTGCCTGCCAGCCTGATCACCCCCTAACTACTCCCATGGCAGCCTGATTAATGTCTAACTGCTTCCCTGCTGGCCTGTTTTCTCCCAACTTCCCTCCTCTGCTGGCCTGGCAACCCCTAACTGCCCTCCCCTGCAAGGTTGATTGTCTACAATTGTCCTCACTTGCAGACCTGGCCCCTCTCAACTGCCCTCACTTGCAAAGCTAGTCCCTCTCAATTGCCCTCCCTTGCAGGCCTGGTGCCTACCAACTGCCTTCCCCTGCTGGCCATTTTGAGGTGGCAATCTTGTGTCCTCATGGGGGCAGCTATTGTGTGTTGGAGTGATGGTCAATCTGCATATTACTCTTTTATTAGATGGGATAGAGGCCTGGTGCATGGGTGGGGCTGTTTTGCCCTGAAGGGTGTGCCAGAACACGCTGGGGGTTCCCTTGGGATGTGGGGTGGCCTGGGTGAGGGGCCTTAGTGGTTTGCAGGCCAGCCACACCCCCTGGTGACCCAAGCAGAGGCCCTGGTATCTGGAATTTATTTATCTTCTGCAAAGCCAGGGCAGGTGGAAAGCTTGGTTTCCTCTGTTGCCAGGGGGTGGGGGGACAAGGTGGTGGGCAATCCTAGCCTGCTCTCTCCAGCTCCATGGCTGTCACCATTTTTCTTGGGATTTATCTACTATAATTGGATCTTTGTATCCTTGAGTGGAGGCCTAGGCCTGCCAGAGTGTGTGGAAAGCTTGGCTTCCTGTATTGCCAGGGAAACCCAAGCCTCTCAACTGCTCTCTGTGGCTGCATCCATCTTGGTTGCGGTTAATTTGCATACCCACTCTGATTGGCTGGTGGGAGTGGCTTGAGCAGAGTTATGGTAATTTGCATATTACTCTCTTATTAGGTAGGATTGCTATTTATCCTTTCTCTATAATATGTGTCAGAAATGAAAGAAAATTAGTAAAATGTATATGAAAATCTTCCTCTTGTCAGAGTTGGGCACACAGCGGGACCCAAAGTCAAGTCCTCGCCCATCCATGGTGCCTCAAAATCACATGAGACCCAGTCCCAGCCAGCCCCACCCCCACTGGGCGAGATCCAGACCTGGCAGGCCCCAACCCTCTCAAGCCCCAACTGGAGGGGGATGCAGCTTCAGGTCCTGGAGGGGGATGCAGCTTCAGGTCCCCCATCACGCCCTGTCAGGTGGGGGGCACAGCCACAGGACTCTTGTCAAGCCTTGCAGGGTAGGGGGGGTGGTTGCAGCCTCAGGTCCCCCAGCGAAATCTCAAGTCCCCAGGCCCGGCGCCTGGGCAGGGGGCATGTCCTGAGGTCCTCTGTCAAGCCCTGCCAGGCGGCAAGCATGGCCTGAGGTCCCCTGGCTTGACACTGGGACAGGGGGTGCAGCCTTAGGTCCCCTGCCCCCGACCAGGCCACACAGGCTCTGGTCCCTGGTGATTGCTCCTTAAGACTCATTATGGGAACTCATCCTCTGCTGTAGGTGCAGCCATCTTGTTTTAAGCAACCCCGCCTGCACTGTGGGCACTACCATCTTTGTGATAGGGTGATGGTCAATTTGCATATTTCCTCATTACCAGATAGGATTATTGACTCCATTCACTATGCTGTATTTAATTTCCCTGTGACTATTTTTACAACTGGCAATTTGTTCTGAATCTCTTTCACCTTTGAACCGAACTCAACCTTTCTCCCATCCGACAACTCTCAATTTGTTCTATGTATGGTTTGTTTCTGTTTGTTCATTCATTTTGTTCTTTAGAGTCCACATTTAAGTGAAATCCTATGGTATTTGTCTTTCACCATCCAATTTGTTTCACTGAGCATAATAGTACCCTTTATGTCCATCTACACTGTCACAAGTGGTAAGAGTGTGTTCATTTTGATGGCTGAGTACTATTCCATTGTGTAAACCAGTATGTACCACTTCTTGATCTATTTGTCTATCAGTAGTCACCAAGGTTGCTTGGCTATTGTAAATAAGGAAGATAGTGAAATTCTTGCATCTGAAGTGCCTTAACTCAGAGCCCTGGTCAGAAAATTGCAGCTTGAGAGCCACATGTGACTCTTTGGCCCCTTGAGTGTGGCTCTTCCACAAAATACCATGGCCTGGCGAGTCTATTTTGAAGAAGTGGCGTTAGAAGATTTTTAAGTTTAAAAAATTTGCTGTCAAAAGAAATTTCAATCGTTTGTACTGTTGGTATTTGGCTCTGTTGACTAATGAATTTGCCAACCACTGCCTTAGAGGTTGGAGAGATGTCAGTGTTGTTAAGCTGGAGGCCTAACAGGCATGCAGAGTGGTGCTCCTGGATGTGCTGACCAGTCCAGTCCTGGAAGTGACTACAATAATGCAAACACCCCATCACTTCCGCGTTTCATTTTC
This sequence comes from Pipistrellus kuhlii, assembly GCF_014108245.1. Lineage (NCBI taxonomy): Eukaryota > Metazoa > Chordata > Mammalia > Chiroptera > Vespertilionidae > Pipistrellus > Pipistrellus kuhlii. The sequence continues at coordinate 52,498,586 of NW_023425427.1, forward strand.
AGGACAGGGAAAGAAAAAGCACAATGTGAGGAGGGAGGGAGATCAGAAATGAGATAAAACTGGCAAGTAACAAGAGAATGTGTATATGAAACCTGTAAGATGCACTCTTTGATTATTTATTTATCTCCCAAAGGTAATGAGATTTTATTTTTATTTATTTATTTTTTATTTATTTTTTTTAAGAGAAGGAAAGGGAGAAATATATTTTTTAAATATATTTTATTGATTTTTGTACAGAGAGGAAGGGAGAGATAGAGAGTTAGAAACATCAATGAGAGAGAGTCATCGATCAGCTGCCTCTTGCACACCCCCTACTGGGGATATGCCCGCAACCAAGGTAGATGCCCTTTAGTCCCCAAGCCAATGTTCATCCAAACCAGTTTTGGAGCTAATTAGATTTTAAACAAACAATTCATTGTGTGTTTGACAGCGTTTTTGGTACTTCCTATAAATCAGATAGTGAAGATCTCTACAATAATTTAATACTATGCTTCTAGCCTTTACTTTATTAAAGCTACCTTGGTTATGATTAATTCGTTTTGTTCTTCATTGTATTGATATGGTGAATTATATTAGATGACTTTTAAATGTTAAAGCAACCTAGCAAAAATCACAATTGGTTATGGTATATTGTTCCTTTCCTAAATATATTGCTACATATTGCAAGATTTTTTGAGATGTTTTCTATGAGGTATATTTTTCTATAGTTTTCTTGTTACTATGCTGTCAGTGTAATGCTGTCTCATAAACTAATTAAGAACATTCTCTTTTGTTTTCTGGAAAATTATAAAATAATACAAAATAATGATTGGTATTATTTTTTTCTTTAAATCCTTCACATACCTTATTAGTGAAGCTATTTGACTTGGAGTTTTTTATTTTATTTTATTTATTTATTTATTTATTTTTAAATATATTTCTTACGGACAGAGAGTTAGAAACATCAATGAGAGAGAATCATCGACCAGCTATCTCTTGCACACCCCCCACTGGAGATGTGCCCGCAACCAAGGTACATGCCCTTGACTGGAATCGAACTCCGGATCTTTCAGTCCCTAGGCCGATGGCCTATCCACTGAGCCAAACCGGTTTCGGCTGACTTGGAGTTTTTGTGTTGCAAAGTTTTTAAGGGTGAATTATTTTTTTAAATACATAAATGACTTCAGATTATCTTTTTTTTTCTTTTTTTTTTTTAAGCAAGTTTTAATAGACTGTGTCCTTTAAGGAAATTACCTCTTTTAACTAAATTGTTTTATTACATAAAGCGTTTTATAATATTTTCTTATTCTTCTAATATTTGTTAGGATCTTTGTAATGTCTCCTCTTTTATTTCTAATATCAGTAATTTGTGTCTTTACTTTTAGCTAGAAATTTATCAATTTAATTAAGTTTTCCTCCCCTCCACCCCCCATAAGCCAGCTTTTTTGTTTTATTGATTACTGTAGTTTTCCCTTTCCAATTTTATTAATTTTTACTCAGCTATTATCTTCTCCTGTCTACTTACTTTGGGTTTAACTTGTCATTTTTATTTCTTCAAGAGAAATCTTAGATTCTTCTTTCCTAATGGAAGTATTTAATATTATAAAATTTCCTTGAAGCATGCCTTACCTGTATACCACAAATTTGTACTTTGTATTTTACTTTTCATTCTATTCAAAATATTTTCTCCTTTCCCTTGTCACTTTGTTTTTGAAGTGTGTTGTTTGATTTTTAAATATTTGGAGCCTTTTCTGATATCTTTCTGTTACTGATTTCAGTTTAATTCCATTATAGTCAGAGAGCCTATTTGTAGAGTCTCTGGGTCTGTTTTTGTTCATCAGTCTATGCCGTTCATTATATTCCATAAATGAATGAGATCATATGATGTTTATCTTTCTCTTCCTGGCTTATTTCACTTAGCATAACACTCTCCATCTCCATCCATGTTGTTGCAAATGGTAGGAACTCCTTCTTTTTTACTGCAGCATAGTATTCCATTGAGTAGATGTACCATGTTTTTTAAATCCATTCATCTCTGCTACTCATTTAAGCTGTTTCCTAATCTTAGCTATGGTGAATTGAGCTGCTATGAACACATAGGGGTGTATATATCCTTTCTGATTCATGTTTCTAGTTTCTTGGGAAACATTCCTAGAAGTGGGATCATTGGGTCAAATGGGAGTTCCATTTTTAGTTTTTTAAGGAAACTCCATACTGTACTCCACCTTAGCTGCACCAGTCTGCATTCCCACCAGCAGTGTAAAAGAGTTCCTTTTTCTCTGCATCCTTGCCAACACTTGTCCTTTGCTGATTTGTTGATGATAGCCATTCTTACTAGTGTAAGATGGTACTGCATTGTTGTTTTGATTTGCATTTCTCTGATGATTAATGATTTTGACCATGTTTTCATATGTCTCCTGGCCTTCCTTCTGTCTTCTTTAGAAAAGTGTCTATTTAAATCAGTTGCCACCCCCTCCCCTTTTTTTTAATTGGGTTGTTTATCTTCCTTTTGTTAAGTTGTATGAGTTCTGTGTAAATGTTGAAGATTAAACCCTTATCATTGATAAAGTTGGCAAATATGTTCTCCCAGGCAGTGGGGTTTTTTGTTTTATTGATGGTTTCCTTTGCTGTGAAAAAGCTTTTTATTTTGATATAGTCCCATTTGTTTATTTTTTCCTTACCGTCATTGCTGTAGGAGCCGTATCAGTGAAAAAATTCTTCAGGCATATGTCTGAGATTTTCCTGCCTGTAGATTCCTCTAGTGTTTATATGTTTTCCCATCTTATGTTTAAGACCTGTCTCCACTTTGAGTTTATTTTTGTGTATGGTGTAAGTTGGAGGTCTAGTTTCTTTCTTTCTTCCTTTCCTTCTTTCTTTCTTTCTTTTTTCTTTTTTTTTTTTTTTGCATGTATCTGTCCAATTTTCCCAGCACCAGTTGTTGAAGAGACTATCTTGACTCCATCGTATGTTCATGCCTCCTTTGTCAAATATTAATTGAGCATAGGGGTTTGGGTCAGTAACTGGATTTTCTATTCTTTTTTTTTTTTTTTTTTTTTTTTTACCTTTTTGGATTTTCTATTCTATTTCATTGGTCTATATGTCTGTTCTTGTTCAAGTACCAAGCTGTTTTGAGAACAGTGGCTTTGTAATACAGCTTGAAATCTGGTATTGAGATCCCTCCTACTATATTCTTCTTTCTCAGGATTGCTGTGGCTACTCGAGGTCTTTTTTTTTATTCCAAATGAATTTTAGGAGTGTTCTTTCTAGGTCTGTGAAATATGCTGTTGATATTTTAATTGGGAGTGCATTGAATATACAGGTTGCTTTGGGTAGTATGGACATTTTAATGATGTTGATTCTACCAATCCATGAACATGATTTGTTCTTCCATCTGTTTACATCTTCCTCTATCTCTGTTTTCACTGTCATGTAGTTTTCTGTGTATAGGTCTTTTACCTCCTTAGTTAAGTTTACTCCTAGGTATTTTAATTTTTTTGGTGCGATGGTAAATGGGATTGCTTTTTTTTTTTTTATCTCTCTTTCTATAAGTTCATTATTGGTGTATAGAAATGCCATGGATTTCTTGGCTTTAATTTTTTATCCTGCTACCTTGCCAAATTCATTTAATAATTTTTTGATGGAGTCTTTAGGGTTTTCTATGTACAGTATCATGTCATCTGCAAATAAGGACAATTTTACTTCTTCTTTTCCAATTTGGATGCCTTTTATTTCTTCTTGTCTGATCGCTATGGCTAATACTTCCAGCACTATGTTGAACAGGAGTGGTGAGAGTGGGCATCCCTACCTTATTCCTGTTCTTAGAGGAAATGTTTTTAGTTTTTGCCCATTGAGTATGATGTTGACTGTGGGTTTGTCATATATGGCTTTTATTATGTTGAAGTATGATCCTTCTATTCCTACCTTGCTGAGAGTTTTTATCAAGAAAGGGTGTTGTTTTTTTGTTTTTTTTTGTTGTTTTTTTTTTGTCAAATGCTTTTTCTGCATCAACAGATATGACTATGTGATTTTTATCTCTCAATTTGTTTAAGTTATGTATCAGGTTTATTGATTTGCAAATATTGTACCACCCTTGCGTCCTCAGGATAAATCCTACTTGGTCATGGTGTATGATCTTTCTTATATACTGCTGAATATGATTTGCTAGAATTTTGTTGAGGATTTTGGCATCTATGTTCATGAGGGATATTGGCCTGTAATTCTCTTTCATTGTGTTATCTTTATCTGGTTTTGCTATTAGGTTGATGCTGGCTTCATAGAAGGAGTTTGGACGTGTTCCTTCCTCTTGAATTTTCTGGAATAGTGTGAGGAGGATAGGTTTTAGTTCTTCCTCCAATGTTTGATAAAACTCCCCTATGAAGCCATCTGGCCCCGGGTATTTGTTTGCTGGAAGCTTTTTTTTTAAATTATTTATTTATTTGTTTATTTATTTATTTATTTATTTTAAATCAATCTTTATTGTTTATATTATTACAAAGGT